>NC_137589.1:37317338-38611651 GCF_963210335.1 Falco punctatus
CAGCTTCTGTGTGTGTCCATACGTGGCCTCGTGTTTCATCCCCCCTCTTCAGCACTGGCTGCAGCTGCTGGCTAATAAAGCTGTGGAAACCCACCCTTGCTTAACAGTCACTTTATTCTTGCAAATAAAACACGGGCTCGATCATTTTATCTACCCTATCATCTAGGAAATGCATTTGGATAAAGGGACATTTAGTGAACTGTCTTTTATCACACAAGTATTTCTACTAAAGAAAGATTTCCAGGATTCAACTCTGTATTTAAAATGCAAAATTCAAAGAAGTTTTATTGCCAGACTTTCACTTCTCAATAATTATGTCTTAATTGTTCTACAAGCGTGCATTACAATTTGTCATACATTTGAGGAATTAGCATAGAGGAAAACCCACCCTCCTCCTGCTTGATAAATCAACAAGTTGTATTTTTAATACTGCTTTTTAAATGCAGCCATGCACTAGCATTCTCCCTAGATTTTTAAATAGGTAAATACTACACTGTGATGTTTGCAAGAAAAAAAGAAAAGATTAAAGAGAGATGAGATCACCGGAGGAGGGGGGGGGTGTGTAGAAAAGTGTCATCTTTTTCACATAATAAGCTAGATAGCAAACATAGTCAGCTAAGAAAAAGGAGATCAGACACTGAACTCAATTTTTATTGTATTAAATTTGAAATACCACATCTCTTCATTCCCATGAGAGAATTTTATGTAATCTTGCAGACTGTACTTCTGCAAGAGCCATTTGCAACCATTCTGCCTATGGTTTTCAAGGCTTAAAATTCTGATGTAGGGAGGTGAATGTTTTCAATGTGCCATCCGTCAGAGTGCACCAGCCACCAAGGCTCTGAACTTCTCCTGGAGAAACATTTCCTGATACCTGAAAACCCTGTAAGAAAAATACTGTTTACAAATGAGAAATTCTGATGCCTGATATTCCAGGCAGCACTAGGTGTTAGATCTTCCTTCTCGACATCGTTACACATTTCCAGGTGTTAGGTATTTCATTATTTAAGGGCAGGTAGAAAAACCAGACAATAAGTATTCATAAAATGTCAGACATTCTCCAAAGGGCTGTTTGAGTTAATACAGGTCATAAAGCTTTTACTTTTATTTGGCTTGAAAATGATAGTTATTTGAAGGAAATTACGTCTCTAAAAATGTTTTACCAGAAGAAACTGCTTAGCACCGTATCTTTAAACCACCAAGAAAGAAACACTCCACAGAGTTCCCACTACATTACAGCTTTCTGACAGCTCTCACTAGCGTGGCAAAGCTATACGGGTAAAATAAGAAATAACCTTCCTGTCCTGGGTCAAGAACAGCAAGGCCATCAACACTATTTTTGCTTGGGACTTGTTCCAAATTGTGCACCCTGCTTGGTGACTAGCCATGCTGGTAGCCCTCTGAGCGCGGTCCTCTGCAACCCTTCATCAGCATCTTCAGTTCTGTGGGTACACGAGTTACACAGGGTCAGCTAAGGCCAGCTTACTGCCCAAACACATATGTAGCTGGGTGCAGAAAAAACTCAGTTTAAGAGCAGAATTAAGAGCTAAAAGGCAATACAAAGTGGCTCCTGACACTACCCTGTGGCTGAAACAGCACTCGAGATCTTAGTTGTTGCCTTGCAGCTACAGCATGTGCCTGCCTGCGTGCTAACCCGATAGGAGCAGCAACAGCGAGCTAAGAGGCTTGCTGCAACAAGAGTATGACAAAGACATACCTGCAGAGCACTTCTCTTCAGTTTCTTATTCAACCCTGCGTGGGACTGGAGCAGCCAATTTGTTCGGCTGGGGCAGGCCCACAGAGTCAGCCACGGATACCTCATCACTGTCCCATCACTGCAGAGGCTCTGAGAGAGAAAGAGCCAAGATTGCAAGGAGGTGATGCACATGAAAGGGGACTTAAAATCAAATAAACAATGAGGATCAGGGAAGCAGAAACCATGTTGAATAGGTTCCTGCAATTGGTAAGGTGTGGGTATAAACCCAGAATCAAAGTATCTGGGTTTGGACACAGAATGGGTTCCAGCTCCTGCTAGACTTTTGGGTTGGTGACAAATACTTGCAGAGTATATTTGTTTGAAGTCTGCAGATCAAAGCCAGTGCATAAACCATGCTGTCGCTTATACCCTGACAAAACTCCCAAGATACTGAAAAACCCAAATGGCTAATGCAAGAAGAGGAGTAATTCCCTGAGATAGTGGAAAACTATGGTTGTATTTAAGGATTTCACACTGACATAAATAGATATGATTTATTTGTATAGCTTTACAACACTGGCAAGAGCTGTTCACCTCTTGGTGACGGATTCTTGTTTTATTTGTACACATACTTTTAAAAATAGGATGAACGAATAAAAACCACCAAAGGATCCCATTGCTATCCATGTTTCTGACCTCCCAAGATAGGGTCAGAAATCGACTGCACTGCGTAGCACATTAGCTAATTAAGAGGGGTGAAAAGGGACATTCACACTGTATATAGTACAGATTTTCTGAAGCTGGGGGAGGGGCATTTAACAGAACCTCTCTATCCATTATTACAAAATACTCTGAATTAGCAAATCAGTTCTGCAGCAGAAAATCTTTTCGGCATGCCTGTTCAAGTATGCCACCAAAATTGCTGGTGACACACTGGTTGCAATACAGCTGCCGGTTTGCCTTCGTGACTTTTCCAGGATCCTTCAGTACAGTCATTCTGAGGGTCCCAGATGTTCAGTCTCACAACCTGCAACCCTTGTCTGTGTTAGCAGCCCCTCGCTCTTCAGAGTGGCTGTGCTTATTCCTGTAACAACAAAGTAGGTATTTCTTTCAATAACATTCACTTGTCATTGGAAAAATATCCTAATTACGAATTCGAAAGTGACAGATTGTGAGATTCAGTTTGCAAAGATGATGTCACTGGTGGGGAATTGGTGGGTAACCTGCAATTACCTCTTTGAATAAAGACATCAGTGTTGTATCTCGAGAAATAATGGCTAATGATATGTCTTCCAAAAGGAAATAGCGTTATTAATTACCTTACTGTGAACACACCACTTATTGACAGCTTTGAAGGCCATTCATCCAATTAAGTGTAATGACTAAAAGCTTCATTTGGCCTCCATGGTTATACAGATGGGCTAAGAACAGAGAGCAAGATCCTGATTTCATTTATAACCTTCATAAATATTCAGAGAAAGTCACAAACACCCATGGAGCTACCCTGGTTCTATTGCTGTGATTAGAGTCAGGCTGTGGCAGGTAATGATGGTATAGAAAGCACTGTAAATTGATACCTCTCATACCTCGAAGCCTTATTGTTGTGCAATAATACAATCTGTCATCTCTTTTGATTGTTACTAAGCACTTTGCTTCCAAGCGCTTTCCTATCAACATTTAGGGGGTTTTTCTTTCCCCAACTATCGTCCGGCCCTGCATACATTTCAGTGACAGATGATTTAGTTGCAACCACATCCTTATCTAAGTTACTTCTTACTAACAAAACTAGGTTTTGCAACATTTCACAGTTTCCACCATTTTTTTTCTCCCTCAGATGAATCTCACAATCATTCTATACATCATTCGTTCACATCATACTTTGCCTCAGTTTTAGGGATCCGCTTCTGATTGTATTCACGCGCTGCTGTTCAGAAGAATGATGCAACCGAAGCCAACAGAATTTCTTTGGATTTTCCTTTTTGTAAGAACAGAATCTAACCTCAGCATAAAGGATCATTTTTATGGACTGATCTAGGCATCTCTACAGTCCTTATTAACCTGCCATTTTGCTATTAATTATTTTAATGGATGGTAAGACAAATCTACTGCGTGGCACAGCTCAGCTAACATGTCTCTAAGATAACACTGTGGCTATTAACATTGCTTCTGCCATCATGGGCTTTTATCTTTGAACAGCAACAGGTTGCTAATGATATGTGGTTATCATTTTCACATTTTGGAACATCAAAAATGCTGACAGACTCAGGTGGCAACAGTTTGTAAGCACTCAGGTAGAACATCAAAGACCTTACTAAAGGTTTAGTACACACCACCAGCAGCAACAATTTTAGATCTACCTGTACCACCAGTCTAATCGCTCAGAAATCTGATACCGATGCTCATATGACATCCAAGAAATGCTTTCTTTTTTTTTTTTTTTTTTTTTTTTTGTTAAATGGAAAGCAACATCACAGCCAAACAGCAAAGCCTCTGCAAGTGCTTTGTTTCTATGCATCACTGAAGAGCCAAGAAACTCACAACCTTGTAACAGCTGACATTGTAGAATAACTTAATGCTGCCAACAGGTCTTGAGAGAATGCAGAATTATATGTAAATATATCAAGTAAATGTTTTTAAGTGATAGGTCTTCACCCTGTGCAAACAAGTTGCAACAGCAGTATTTATCAAAAGGGTGCCTGATGCGAAGAAATCCAATTAATTGTTTATGCAGAGGCATTCAGTCTGCATTGCAATGAGCATAAGCACAGAAAAGAAATGTTTCTAGAAACCACCTCCTTCATGGGAACGGCTGTGAACGAACTCAACACAGTGGCAGCAATTTTAAGCATGATTTTAATTCCTTCTGCCACTTTGCATTGGCTGTCTTCATAATGCTTGAGTATCTTTAGGGTCGATGTGAAGAAGTAACTGTTACTAAGCAGGTTAGGAATATGACTGCTTTGTAGGTGAGCCTCACACATGAGGGTACCAAACTGTGGAAAACCACACTCTTGCCTGAGGATGCCTGGAAACCCAGCATCCCGAGGGACAAAGCGATTTTTTTTGAACTCAGAGCTAGTAGATATCGATCTCCTCTTGCTGCATTACCGTATTTCTGTTACTATCGTTAAGGTCCGATGCTGTGGCAGACTGCTTCCTGCAAGATGGGCAGGGATCCCAAGGATTGCTCTACCTTGCTTTTCCCGACTATTCTTCAGAAGTTACTTCTGGCCCCATGGTTTCCAAGCCAGGGTAACCATTTCTGCTGCTGGGAAAGTGGGATATGTGGGCAGCCAACATACAGATAAACCACAAGTGGAGCAGATGGGTGCAAGTGAGAGTCTGGACCTTGTGCAGCGTTACCTGCCTCATGCTTTGGAGCTGTGCAGTGTTGCAGGGGCAGTTCCACAGTAGGTCTTTGCAACCTGGTCAGCCTGGATGCAGATTCAGACTCAGCTGTAGCACTGGAATTCAGGGTGGTTTTTTGTTCAAGACATCTTCGTTTAATTTTTGAGAGCCGGAGTGAAAGTCTACCCTGAAACATTCTTTGCAGCTTTGAAACTAATTAAGCAACAGGACTGTCAAGTGACTTCACCTCCACCATATCACGTGGCAAACAGCAATGAAGCACAGTGACTGCAAAATGATGGTGGTACACCTCCAGCACTAGGTGGATCTCCATAATGGACCTTACATACCAAGACCAGACAAGGATGAATAAGACACTGCATTCCCCTAGCTTACAGCTGGTTGAAACTGAGAGCTGAAAACCAAATCATTGTGACTGGTCCCCCAAACCAAACAGAAATGTCATGACCTCCCCATGTGTTATCCTGCTGCCCCCAAACTCATTCCATTCAAGGACATCAGGGGAAACTAAGGAAGGCAGCAATTTTTCTGGGTCCCTTCACTAATACTTTGCCACCTTCAGTGGCACACTTCTCTGGTTGTCTGTTTAGTTCATAGCAAAATAAAAACAATCCTCCCACTCCCTCCCATTCCTCTTATTAAATATCACTGAATGGCAAAGTTCACACCAGAACTGGCATAAACTGGGATTTCTAATTCTGATTGCAATTGGGAATCGCAAATCCTAAGCATCTCGGTGAAAAATTGAAGAGACAAGGTCACTGTACTTCATAACACGTACCATAAGCAAAACTATCTTTTGGTGCTGCAATTGGTTACATGTCAGTAGCTACACATAATGAGGAAAAAGGTTCAAAAGCCTAATAAAATCATTAGAGGAACTCTTTTACATTTTGTAATGTAAACTTTGTAGATCATTTTGTAATAATGCTCATGCAAAAGTCATAAAAAGAAAATAAAAACTTATTCCCAAGAAGTAAACAAAAAACAGTTTCCAATTAAAGCATTTAATTATGACAGTTACCATGATGAGTAAAATAAAATAACATTACCTATTCAAATCTAATTTCTCTATAGCATCCTAATTCAGGACCTCATTTTCCAAACATGTTTAATGGCAAAAATAGCAGCGCTGATTTCATATGTTCTTTTTTGTTACTAAAGGTAATAATGAATAGAAGCATTTTCAAGAGAGGAATTTAAAGTCAGCAAATACATGATAAAATTTAGGACTGTCTCCACAGTAAAAAAAAAGAAAAGAGTGTAATAACTTTTTACCTTCTACAGACCACAATATTAAGGCAAGTTTTATGTAAGCTTTCAATTTCTTAAACCAAGCCGCTATCAATGTGCCTTTGTAGCAAAAAAAAAAAAAAAAAAAAAAAAGAATATTTGAAGTTAGCAGAAAATATTATAAGTGCCAATGTGAATGAAGAAAAAATCATTGATAACAGCAATCCTGCCATCCAAAAATTACTGAAGTCAGTGCCTATGCACAAAAGACCACGGTAATAAATAAAGTTAGAAGCAAGGCATAGGGAGAATCATCACATTTCATGATATACTAGTGCATGACATATTGCACATTGGTGACGCTAACACCTGCCCTGCATTCAGTTGTATGTTCCTTACTGGCCACAATGATACTGTTAATGACCTATTAACTTTGCATACCATTAAGTAATTTGTGGCCGACGATGTTTTAGAAAGACTAATGCAATACTTGCACTCCTATAATTCACACCGGTAGCCAGGGTAGCTATTTATCATCCATGGCAGGTGTTAAAGCAGGGCTGAAACAATAGTGTAGAAACTATATCCCAATAAATTATCTCTACTGCATCACTGAGACAGAAATGAAAATTAAAAAAGAGATACAAAATTAAAAAATTTGTCAGAAGCACATTAAAAATAAAATAAAACCTGTGTTCTGTTTAATGTTCTTGCCATGAGAAAATCTCCTGGTGGAGTCAATGAGAGATTATCTTGGGCAGGGAGTACTGAGCTGGCCTTAACACATTAAAAGATAAATCATATATAGCTGATGCAAGTCAGGGGGAAAAAATGTTACGGGAAATGTTTATCTTTTCCAAATCTTTCTTGAGGGCAGTGTTAAAAAAAGGTCGATGTGATTGAAGCATAATGTCATTACTTGCCAGGGGAAATACAGGATGTTAAGAGGCTGATTAACCTGCCTTCACAGTGCAAGCATGTCGGCCCTAAATTTATATCATATTAACTTTTTATCTTCTGAAGTTCTCCAACTGCAAATGCACAGGTAAACTCAAAAGGTATGTTCGCTGCACTTAAAGTGTGAGATGGGAGCTGTGCACCGCATTTAAAGCCAGGGCTCATGTGAACTTTTTGCAAATCTGAGGAGGGTCAGCTTCAAGGATTTAGTTTAGATCCATGCTTAGCTAAAGGTAATTGAGGGCAAATTATGACTGCTTCAGAGGAACTACAGAGCAACACTGCTTTTGTCCGTGTTGCTTGGGCTTGCACAGTATTTCTCAATGTTGAGAACAGAATCTGATCTAAACCATGCAAATTTATAATCCACACTCTATGAACTGTGTTTATATATTTTTTTTCATGCTCCAGAATAGACCTACTGCTAAATAACTATTTGTCCGTGGCCTCCTCCAGCTTAGTAACCAATGCTTCACTTTGATTTACAAAACAAGGTGCTCACCTTTTGTTGTTAGGAGTTTCTATTTTGGGCTGGGGCAGCACTCCTGGAATGCAGCAGAGCATGACTGGGTGCTGCACCTTCGCCCCACACAGAAAAGTCTCCCGGGAAGAGCACCCCGAGGTTTGCGGAGAGCCCGACAAAGCGCACAGCTGCAGCAGAAAGCCCCGGAGCCAAGTGTGTGCATGCCAGCTCATGCCTCTTCAGACTGTAAGAACAAGCTGTTTCAGAGCATACATCATGAGATTCCCAACCTTGCTGACACCTCGATGCCTGTTGGAACATCAAGGAACAGCATCATTACTCTTACATTTGTTAATAAGGTGGCTTACTCTTGGGTGCCTCTCCAAAGGTGTACGCTTAGTAACCTTCATTAGGGTGAGTTCATAACTTCTCCCAGCACCGGTAGAAAATAGCCTTATGTTAAAATTGTATCAAATTCCAGATCAACAAATGTTAGAAATATAAGTTTATAAAGTCAAGTGCTCCAAAGCTGAGAAGTAACAGAATTAGGTCTGCCTCATTACTCACATCTAATTTTTTTCATAGGATGTAACTGTGCGCATGTTAAAAGCTGAAATCATACCTCTGGCTCTTTCCCCGCCCCCTCTCAATTAACAACAGGAGACGAGCTTTAAAGAATAATTTCCTAGAGACTTTTATAGGCCCTCTGTTTTCTTGCATCTGATATGTTTTGTACTTGTTGACTAATCATTTTACAACATCCACATGAGATGAACTGGCCCTAATGCCTCAAAGGCTGATGTGAAAGCAAAACCCACAGCTGGATCTGACCAAGAGATGAACGAAGCAGAGATTTTGCAGCAGAAGGAAAAGTGTGACACAGATAATTCAAGGCTCTGTTGCACTGGCAGAGTACAGCTCTTGAGGCAGGTGGCTAAGATCATGGAGCACATCTTCATTGTGAATTTATTTTTACTTCTGCCAGTCTGTAGGAATGTAACCACTCCAAGACTGTTGGTGTCACTACAGGCTTCTCTGCCCTGTTGGACTTCTGGGTTTTTACCACGGTGATTTGTAAACAGCTGCTTGGATGCACCAGTGGGTCCTAATCAAGCCTTTTAGGCTTTTCCATTGTGGAGTCCCTAGGATTTGCCTTGGAGAGGGGATAATTTGCAAACAAACCTGATCCTCTTCACAGGCATCATCCGGAAGAGCAGGGCCAAAAGATGGAAGATGGCTGGCTTTGGTTCAGTTTCCTTCTCTGCTACAGCTTTTTGCATGATTTGTGGCAAATTGCTAAAGCCATCACCTGCCAAAGGATGCAAGCACAAAAAGCAAGACAAATAAAATGTAGGCATTCAGGTACAGAAGTATGACTCCTCAGGTCACGTATGCGCTTATGTTTTCAACAGTAAAACTTCCTCAACTTTTATAGCCCAGCACCACCATCATCCTCTGGGGGTCCAGTGCCTGGCTCTAATTTGCCTAAACACGAATGGCATCGCCTTTAACACAGAGCATGCATTAACAGCTCTCATAGCTTAATGGCACCGAATGCTATCATTGCCAAATTAGAGAGCTGAGATTCTGCCTCCTTCCTATCCCAGCCCCGCACTCTGTGAGTTTTCTGCAGTGCTAGCAAAGCTTTAGCTACAGCATTGGAGTGTCCTTGTGCCCAGGACTGTGACAGCCAGTTGCAAAAGCATCTTCCTGGAGAGCAGATGGTTTGGACCCTAATACCTTTATGCAGGAGGGGACAGAGAACCTGAATTTCTTACAGCTTGGCCAAGCCCTCTAATGACTAATGTGCTCTTTATCCTGCTCATGTCTCTCTTTCCCTTCAATAAAATACATTTTGAAAAAGGGCAGTATCACTTCCATTTTTAAAAGGAACTACATAAGCATCTTCATGACAGAGGAGAGTCTAGCTCAGTGGAGTCTATGCGTTATTGTGGCCCAGTCAACCAAAATGCCAGCTCAAACACCTCACACTGTCCCTAGATTCACTTGCATCGATGAATAATCTGCAGTTTGTTTGCCAAAAAGTTTTTCCACATATGCCAGTCAATACAAGAAAACTGTACAACCATATACAAAGTGTGTGGTGCCAATCAAATATTTTTAAAGTCAATCTAGAGAAGCAGAAGTGGTGTAATTTATATGCTAGCTACATCAAGCATATATGTTACTTGATTAGCAAAACTTTTATTTCGTTTGCTGTAACAAAGGCTCCAAAATTGGAGTGCACCCGTGGGATCACAGTTTACAAGATTCATTCAGAGATGTATCAACAGTTTGAGCCCACTTGGAAAAGGAGAACATTGTAGAACATTCACAGTTCATAAACCCTAATATAACAGCTGCCAAACCCTATAACATCTTGGTTTCGGAAGAACAATTCACCCCTTTATACCTCAAACAGTAATTTTCTTAACTGCAGCAATTTTGTATGTGATGATAAATTTGTGTGGAAATTAGCCCGATAGTTTCTGGGGAAAAGTTATGCAAAGAAACTCTTTAAACTTATTGGTGCATCTTTATCATTATTCATGTACGATTTAAATACTTAAATATATTTGCATTTCCTTGGAAAAAAATGGATACCTGTGCTCTTGGTACTTGCACAGAGACCTTTCTCTCCCAGGGTTAGTCTCACTGTAGTCTGCAGGATTTACCATGCCTACTTATAATCACTGGTTGAAGAATAGACAGGCAAGGTATTTTTCCCAAGAAAAGTACTTTGTAGTGCTTAAGAAATAGGTGTCTTGGTAATTGAATTCAGCAAGGGAACACACATACATGTAAAGAAAGGTCATTGTTAGCTGAAGTGTGACAGATCTAGTCCGTATTAATCTATACTGACTTGATGAAAATCCATGACTTCACTGAATTTCGGGCTGCCTCCTAACAATTGCAGATCCCAGCCAAATATAACAAGGTCTTACTACAGTGATTTTCAGAGTGACCCGTTTGGGATAATATGCTTCATAAAAACCTAGACCATAAAACTTACGAGCTCTTTCTAGCTTAACCAGCTCCAAGGAACCAGACCAATTGCAATTTGAACTCTGCTTTGCATAAGGCTTTATGGTATCTTGATGTATCAAAATAATTCCAAAAATTTTAAATTATTGTACATTAAGTACCCTAAGTCTCCCTTAGAAAAAAGAGTCCAGCAAACCCAAGTAATAAAGTGTATTTCAAAAGGAGATTTGTTCTTTTCTTTTTGTGTTGATTTCTTGGTGTGAACATATTGTGTCTTTCTAAACCCTGAGTTTTGCTTCGGTCCAGTGAGTTGGGGTTTCAAACACAAATTACAAGTTACAGTTTAAGCCTGTATCAGCTTATTTTAGGGGAGTTTGGAGGGGTTAAATAATGATAAATGCGTGATACATTGTGAGGATTAAAAATTATTTCAGTTTTATGAGCATCAGTACTGTGGCCAAATTCCACTCTTTAAAACCAAGATAAAATGCTTTTTACTTACTTTCATTCAGTATTAAGAAAACTATGATTTTGCTTATATGGAAATCGGAGCACAGTTCACGTCTTCCTCATGCTTGCTTTATATCTCTCCCCATTTAGCTTTTCTTGTGCTCTATCTTCTGATTTCAGCTTGAGCAAACTTTGCACTGGACTGTAACAATTAAGGATGACTCCAATAGCTGGATCAGTTATTTCAAGTTTCACATTCTTTGGTTTTTTTTGAACTTATCCACTATAACTTGGGGTGACTAGCAGAAACAACTACAATAATTCGGTTTTTAAAAATAATTAAAAAATAACAGCATTTCAATAAATTCACAATACTTTTTGTTAGTTCTAATCTTAGTGTAATCTATTCAATTATTTAAAACTTTAAAATATTCATACAAGTTTTCTCTAAATTTTGAGGAAAGTGAAGCTACTGAGCTAGCTGATGTCCTGACTAAACATGCGTATCAGTTTGTTGGTCTTAAATCAGGTTTTGACAACACTCTCCTATTGTATAAGAATAATCTTTTTTTGCTTCAGTTTATTCCACTAGTTCTGATTAGTAATTAGTTCATCCACAGCTGGAAAAAATCAAACAGGAATTGAAAAATGGAAGAGAGATTATTCTCTTCTTTCTGTGTATAACAATACAGCATAAGAGAAAGAGATCTATCATCTCTAAAATTATGAAGGATAAGGATGAATGCAAGTAAATTGATTCAATTTTCTAATTAAATACAATAGTCTCTTTGTTTAATAATTGAATTTAGATGAATTTATATTGTTTTGCTTATATAACTAGCCTACTTAGGGTAATTTATTTCAGTAGCATCAACAAGATTAATGCCTAGATTTTTTTATCCATTGGAATTACAATTTCTACCCAAATGAGGATACAATCATTATCCAACCCATAATAAATGCAAATATAAAAAAAATGTATACGTGCCTGAATAACAGATACAAGATATAGTGTACACTACATATAAGAAAACTGAAAACAAAGTTATAGCACCCTTAAAGGTGTTCTCCTTGCTAATTAATATTATTTAAATTACCTTTTAACTATTTTACTTTAAATGTGCTTAGCTTGGCTCACAGAAACTTCTTTTTTTCCCTGTGGCTTGTTGCTATGGTCTAATCTTATACTAGATATTTGTTGAAATTCATATAAAAAAGATTAATTTAATAGAATTTTCCTTTTTAGAAAAAAAACAAGTACTGGGTTATATTGGATGAGCTTGATGAGCACAATCAAAACATTCAATTGTAACATGTTTATATTTACTTGGATCCCTTCACTCCATTAAAAAAACCACCCAAAACAACCTTGTGTTTTTAACCTCTGTGCTCTTGTACTCAAGGCTCCGATAGCACATCTCCATTCTTACCGTAAGCCTAGGCTAGAGAAACCTTGGTCCTCTCCGTGTGCCAAGGTCTTCATTTGGCTTCTGCTCCTGTGCAATAATTTCCATTTTTACCTCCTTAACCTCATTAGCTATCCCACCTTAACTGTGCTGTACAGACTTTGTTATTCAGTATTTGGTATATCAAATTTGGGGTTTGGTTCGTAAAAGTTCAGTAATATTATTTTGACATAAATTTTATATGACTACGATTTTTCCCACTTTAAGGAATGCATTGCTTCACTTACATCATATCCAGAGCTTTACGGGATACTAAAATATGGTTGTCCGACTTGGTTCCTGAACTTACTTCACTTATGTTCAAACCGACATGATCTCAGCTCTGCCAGCCCAAGTCCCCTTGCCTCCTCTGACTTTTAGGTAAATACCCAGTTAATGGTAACCTCACAACATTTTAAATTCTTTGCCAGGTTCTACATTATTATCATTTTTATCTCTCTAATATCAGTAGAGAAATTAATAGGCTGAATATTCCACATTTTATTCTACATCTAAGTCTGTTTATAGGTCCTAAGTGATTTTCCTCCCTCATTGTCAATGGGAACTTTATCTGACAGTATATTTAGACACAGTTTTATCCTTTGTTATAAGCTGGCACTTTCTCACATGACCCTTAGAGAATACATAATCATACGGTATTAAAGTAATTTTTTATAAAGCTTGTGGTTGTTCTTATTGCTTCAATAACCATTTTGCTGCTAATATAGCTTGAATAATTTTTGTTTTATCAGAATAAATCCATAAATTTTAGTATTACCGGTTATTATAGCCCATATTAGTTTTAATAAAAGGTTGCTTTTGTATTCCTAGAAGTAGTATTCACTTTTAACATTAGCATAGAGACAATACTTACCTTTACACATCTCCGGGAAGTTCTGCAGGGTCAGTTTAAATTCATTATTATCAGGCCATGCAGCTCACTAGAAGACTTAATCCCATACCCATTACTCACAAACGCAGTCCTGTTAACATAAATAAGACAACACAGAAGAATAATGGATTACAAAGGGATTTTTATTTTTATTTTTTTTTGCATCTTAAAAGATGTTACCCAGTTCAGTTCTGCATTCCGAGACACAAAACCACAAGAGTTGGTTATGTGCCTGTGAAGAAACCGTTTAGTTACCACAGAATTCCTGGAAAGGCAACGTTGCCTGAAGATCCGGGAAGCTGGACTAGATGATCCAGTCTGAGGTCCCTTCCAACCTGAGTTATTCTATGACTGTATGAATGTCCCTGTAGCACTTGGTGAAAAGAGATCCCAGTGAGTCATTAGATATTTTAAAAATTGACCAGGAATTTCTTTCCTGCTAGTGCTTTGGTCATGAAGAAACAATTCAGTCTTCTTGTTATGCTTGCTAATGGCCTTATTGCACAGACTATTTCTTCTGGAATGGACTTGAAGAAGATGGATGTTTAAATTCAACGTTTTCTCCTCTCTAAGGCTGTGTCGCTGTCTTCTCAGTGGCAGCTTTTCCTAACGCCTCACCCGGGAGTCTCCCGGCTCCACATGGATATGCAGGTAGCGGAGGTAAGCGCTGGTGAAGCGGCAGGCCCTGGAGGGGAGGAAAAGCTACTGGGAGGAAGAAGATCTTAAAACAGGATTTCATCTGCAAGCTGTGGAAGGCAGAAGAGATGTCTTGGGGGCTAAACATCAAAAGGTGGGAGCAGATCTCAGGGGTGAAAGGAGTTAGGGCTTATAATGTACTTTGTCAATGACCCAATGGAATTTGAGCAGTATTTCCAAACACATACATCTCATGTAAGAAAAGACAAGACAGTTTGGCTCAGTAGAGTGTTACAGAGTTAATTGGACAGCAAATTCCCATGTACTCAGCTAATTACACAGAGATGCACAAGACTCTTTCCAGGTGCCTTAGCCCTGCCCAGTAGGAAGTGTCACTCCAACACATCGGAACAATTACTGTAGCAAACTTACCAGTTTTGAAACTCCATTTGTGGGCTGTTTGAAAGAGAAACACTTTGCAAAAGCAACAAGCGTTTTTTTCCTCCTCATATTTAAAGAAGATATTTACAATAACTTAACATTTGTTCAAATGGTGAAAATCCCTTTTAATTATATAAATTTTCTGAAAAGCTTCATAGCTACAATAGTTTTATGAGTCATTTATTAGAAAAGATTGAGGTTTTTAAGAGGATCCAGCTGCAGCTTGCCCTGAGCACTGCACAAATTCTTTAGTAAGTACTGATGACTTTTTTTGTGTCTGTGTGATTGAAAAAAATACCCGGTAGTTTTGTTTATCAATGCAAAAACTTGTTTAAACATATTCAGAACTGTGTTTCTGTTTTTATTGAACATAATCTGTCTGTTTCTCCTATTAAAAATGTTTTCACACAAACGATCCAAATTATGAAACCATAATACCTCAGATTCACACAGAAGTTGAGGAAATGTGATGGTGGTGGGCTTTGATGTTTTCTGAAGTAGGAGGACTGCAAAATATCTCCACAGTGTTTTGGCTTGGGGACAAGTACTTTAAAAGCATAGCACATGATGTTCTTTCACCCAGAAAGGAGAAACAGATTTTTGTTTTGGTAAATTAATTATCCTAACTTCCACACAAATCATCCAAGCAAACTGAGCCTGACCTCTCCGTTCCAGCCTTTCTGGGAGCCACCATTTGGCACCACTGTGTGCTTGTGCTTTCTGATCGCCTGAAGGAAAAGATGCAGAATAAGGTTAAGGAAAAGTGAAGATCTTGGAAAAAAACACTTAGCTGTGACAGTATTTAGTTTAAATATGAAGCACATAATCAGTAAAATAGTGGGTCACTTACTGTCCCTTAATGGATTTATTTCTAGATTCAGAGGTGCTGCTTGAATGTTCTACTGGTGCAAACCCATAAAATGTGACAAGGTGCCAAATGGCTCCCAAGTCTCATGCTGAGTCTGCTGCCTTCACTGAAGGGATGCACTTCCTACACATTCCTGGAATAACAGTTTTTCTTTTGAGTTACTGATCTAAAAAATGACTACTGCCAGAATTGCATCATTCTCTGTCAAGATATAAGGGAGAAACAAAAGGTACCCCCTCCTGAAATTCCTCTGATATTTTTAGGTAGGAAACCTCACAGATCACAATGGAGACTTGAGGCTGTAACTCAGCACATGATTTTGCATAATGGGACACATCTTAAATTGCAGTCTTCTAGTGTTGCTAACCCTGGAGTCTGACCTTGGCTTTAATTTTTAAAAGTTTACTTTGCTGAAGCTTCTCCTTCTCAGCTTCAGGGATATTCAAAACAATGGCACAGCAGCTAATAACTACAAAGTGGGCAAATAACAGAGCACTCATCAAACTTTTTCGTACTTGGATACCATTTTAAACACGAGCGATATTTAGGAACAGAGCATGATTTAAATGTGCTTTGACATGGGAGATGATACCGGGAAGATAAATGTTTTAAATCAAACTCTATTTAAGATAAGCACGGCATACAAAGTAGCTACTTGACTCTTGAATTTAAAAGTGCAGTTATTCAGATACATACTTAAATATACAGAACTCTATCTGGAAAATAGGTTCAATGAGCAATTGTATTAGTAAAGAAAATACAACGTGCTTGGGCAGGATGACATTTTATTTATTATTAGTCTTCAACTAATTTTTACAACTTGCCAAAGTGCATGTTCTATACTGATCTGAAGCCAAATTGAAAGTACAGGTGCACCAACATGAGTGACAATATTTCAATAGCTAAAGAAAAAGCTCATACTCAGAACTGAAGCTGTGTAAATCACTGGCTTCAACCGCTTAGCTGTCTGTGTGCCAGAGGGAGAAAAAGCTTCAGAAACAGACTGATGCTACTGCCATCTCACAAAAATCCTAGGCTACTAACACATTATTTTTTTGTGTAACTTTACCATCAGACAAGCCAAAATATTCCATTCCTAGGGACCAGGATTTATACTCAGCCCTAAGTTTTCCTCTATGTCAGCAAAGCCAATTGCTACTTTGAAAACAGGTATAAGGGTCCACTGCCCTGAATCTAAGATAGTCATTAAAACCAGCCCAAAGTGGGGATAACTGTTAATTCAGTTGCCCTTTAAGCTCATTTGCACATAGTATAATGCCAAAATATGGCATTAATGTCAAAGTTTGAAAAAAAATAAATACACATATTGAGAATTGCAGAACTTCCCACTTAGTAAGGATCAAGAGGGAAAAAAAAAAAAAAAGGAAAAAATGTTTTAAATAGGAGTGAGCCTCCGTGAGCCTCCTGACTTCTGCTGCTCACGAGAAGTCGTCTGAGAACATGAGATTCTTATTTTTTATCAGATATGCTGCCAGCTTTTCTCACAGGCAGCAATAGGTGGTGTAAACTCCAGAGCCACGTCTTAAATAAACACATTTTATACCTGCGGGAAGCAGAGTGGTTCAGTTTTCCAATGGTCTAAATAATTAATAAGCAGCAGTTGAGAGATACAAGCTGATACAATATACGGCGGTGCCATTGGGTACTATAGCAAAGGGATAACAATAATCCAGATGTCATGCTGAGACCTGCTACTGTGCAAACTGCAAGGGCTACAACCAACTTGCTCAAGGGTGTTCAGACAATGACTCAGCTGTCCAAGTACAAGTCTTAGGTTAGCAATGAGAAAAAGATGAAATCCTGGAAATTTTGTAATGTGATGATCTTATCCTTTCGTATCTTTGAAAGTGTTCTAATGAGAAAGCATTGCCTTCAAACATACTTCAGAAAAAGCATCCCTTTGTATCTGGGATTGCAGAGTGGTTATTTTAACTGGGCAGTATCATGCTAGTAACTCTTCCCAAGCTAGAACGATGGCTACTTTGTATGGGGATTTATCGAGGGAAGGATGTTTCCCAGGCCATTGCAGAAAGAGCTCCTGCCAGATCACAGAAAGATTTTAATTGTTGAAAGAACTCAACTAGCCTGACATTGCCCCTTTATAACTGCAGCACTCTTGGTCTATATGTCAGTCTTCGAACAAAGCATTGACTCCCATTAGCCTTTAGTCAGACTAAAATCCATAATTTTTCTCTCAAAGGCAAGTCAAAGGAAGAATCAAATAAAGCAGTAAAATATTCAACATTTTGTGCATCTGCTAATTGTCCCTTGGGTAATAAATAAATAAAAAAAATGAAAGCAGGGGCTTGTAAATCAAGTAATTTACTTTGGGGGAAAAAATGGTGTAGTTTTTTTCCAGGCACTAGGAAAACCTGAGAAATCTGTTACTATTTGTGTTCACAGCATCTAACACACTCCTGAAGTGTGATGCTTACTGCAGCTAGCCAGTTATAGCCTCCTGTAAGGAGGCAGTTACTGCTTCTCATACCTACCACAGGAAAACTCCACAAGCTCACTCCTCACCTGTTACATTGTGCGAGAGATGCTGTTCCCTTCTACAGCTACCTTATATATTAGCATGGGATCAGCCTTCAATACAGCCACTATTTAAAACCTGTTTTATTTCCTTTCCTTGTAAAATTAACATTTCTCTTTTTTTAACTAAATGCACGACTCCCAGTTGCTAAAGACCATCACGGCTGGATGGTTTTCTCCTACTATTTCTGAACACCTTAAAGTCTTGGGACTTTGAGAGATGCTGTGATTGTGAGGGAGGTGTACGTTTTTCACAGAACTCTCTTTTCTCCAGTGCCAGCTTTTTTTTAACATACATACTGAACCACAAAGTACAGCCAATCACTCAGTTACAGCAGTTGTCTTCTGTGAATGTACATTTCTTTGAAGGATACAGGGAAAAATGTGGTCGCTTCTTCATTCAGATGAACTGGCTGAAACTAAAATATCAAAGCTGAGCCTTCTCATATTTTAAGTTAGATGAGGAAGACATTGAATGTATTTAACAGAACACATCTCCAAACTTGGCAACTTTTCAAACCAGTTAATGATGCCCCACATGATGCTATCAACAAATATTACCTTTTGTTTAGAATGCTCTTTGGCTAACACACTTTTCCGTAGTAAGCCCAAACAGGAAATGCAAAGGTCTGTGGGCTTGCAGATGAAGAACACCCCGACCAACCCATTCTGACCGATAGGCATTTGGAAATTCATCTGCTTATAAGCCTCCTTTCCCCTAAGAACAAAGTGACTGTCTAGTCTTAGGGGCCATGCGCCGTATGCAAGAAATCTGTTCCCACCTTGACATTTATTTCACGATGTCTTGCTCTATTTAGACTGTAGCTTTGAGCCATCCTTCCAAAGTTCAAGATAGTTTTCCAATGAGCCCTTCAGAAACTTGCTTTGATCCCGGTTTTGGCAGTCAGCTCTTGTCACATATTTCATTTGTGACTTTAGACGTAAGTCCCCATCCAAAACAGCTCAAGAGCAAAGAAGAGGAACAGCCTCCAAATATGGTGAGAGCTAAGCTGCTTTCGGGAGGCATTTAGCACATCGGCATGCATAAGAATGAAGAGAACTGGAACAAGTTCTAAATAATGCTGGAAATAGAATGTGGTGAAATGTCCAGAACTTAAAACTACACAGAAAATACTGAAACAGATTAAAAAAAAAAAGCTATAATCAGTAAATATAACTCTGTTGTGATCAACTCCAGCAATAAAATGCTGCTTGAACCCTCTGATAGTGTGACTGATGAAACAAAGTTCAAGCATAAGTCCTTAACTTAGTATTTGGTTTTACTATAGAGTATATATATGTAGATATATATATATCTATATGGTATAGAGTTAGTAAATTCTATACCATCAAACACAAGGGATGAGGTTTTTCCAAAGCAATTATACTGGAGATTTATAATTAAACTACTTACCATAAAAAATATTTTTCAGTACCCACCAATTGAATCTTAATTCAGATAACACAATTTTTCTTGCTTTTAAGCAGGATTACTTTATTTCTCCTCACAGCTGTTGGATGTTCCTTTCATTGAGTCTCTCAACTTAAAATCCAGACTGTTTCACAGGATTCTGTGTGTGGATTATGAGGAGGCCAATTACAAGAGAGTCTTAAATGACAGTAATGCTAACCAAGCAAACTGTTTACACGTATTATAGCCAACAATAATCTGGCCCCTAACAATAAAGAAATTGTTATTTATACAAGTTTTTAATTGTGGAAATGTAAGAATATAGGAAGTTTTCTATATTTGATCCTGGAAACACATAAGCCTGGTATTCACACTCATTATACTTTACAGACATCAAAAAGTCAAGACCACACCTCACAAAGCATCAACATTTTTTCCCGTGGTCAGTAAAAGCAGTACCTAGCACCTGCTGTAAACCAATTGCTCTTCTCTTGTCCTCCCGTTTATAAAGCAATAAAGCAAATCTGATGCTGCTCTGCTGGATAAAGGAGTGCCTGAGGCTACACACCCAAGTCCTGGGGCACTGCAATGCAACACACAAGTTTGTACAATTTTTTAAAGAAAACCTTAATTCTCCCAGAGCTCATTTTTAACTTCTACAATACACAAAAGAGTAAATAAGATACTTTGGCTCTGTATACGTTGGAAAAGAATTTTTTAGACTCTTCACAATATTACAGTTTAAAATATGTTACTGTAGTAGCTTTTGGATAGTAACTATAAAATATCGGAGAACATATCTATAAAGGAATTACAACTATAAATTGTATGAACACCTTAAATTGCTTCTTATACGCGTTTAATGATTTAGTTTAAAACAGCATGTAAAAACTCCTTAAAAACAGTGTATTGAAAAACTCTCATCCAAATTGCTATGCACAAGACAAGACTTTTCTTTTTAAAAAAATGACATTTCACACTTTGTGATTCCGTGTTCCTTAAAAATAAGTACAAGGTAATCTATAATAGCAAAATATAAGCATATTTAAGCTATGAATTGTAAGTTAACGAAATAAGCTGCTTTAATGGGGAAAATATTTGATTAGGAATTAGAAAATATACATAGCTGGAGAGTCAGCAGTGTTTTTAAAGGATCCCATGAAGCTGCCACTATTTTGACGGAGGTCTGGCCTCAAAGAGGCAGATTTTCTTAATGCATTGTAGAAGTCCTTGACAAATTACATAATGTTCATTAAATTTAAATGGAAACCCTTGATGTCTCCTGTAAAGATGTCCCAGGGAGTCAATTTTCAAGGAATTCATAATGTAAGCAGCAAGTTATCGGAGAAGGAGACATTCACCGTCCAAGAAGGCCCTGATGAATCATTTAGAGGTGGCAGTTATTTGTTAGAGTCCATGAGCCCCTGAGCCAGACACCTACCTCAAGGAACAAATGAGGCCAGCCCTGTGCTGTGTACACCTGATTTCCTCAGGCGCTTCCCAGCTTTCCTAGGGAAGTCGTTTGTTTAATCCCTAAAGTTAATACTAGTGTCAGAGGGCCCCAAAAAGGAGAGGTGACAGCAGCCTAAAGCCCTGCACTCCTGCCTGACACCAACCTTGGGAACTAATCCTTCTAAACTCCCACTTTTTTGGGGGGGAATTCACCCCCACACTGGTCTCGCCAGTGAAGGATGCCGTGTTAGCTCCTCCTATTACAAAACCGATCTGGCACATGCTGGGCAAACAGATCCCTTAAAATCTGAACCCTAGTCCTACCAACTTTTTGTTGTTGGGTTTTTTTGGATCCCAACAGTGGAATCTCCCCAATGTTGTTTCTACTCACTCCCTCTGTGCCACACAGCAGATACAGTTAAGGCTGAAACAAAAGACCATCCCATGAAGTTTTCCCCCTTTTTAATGTTTGGCTTCGTTTTAATGGTGCATCTCCTAAAACCTTTTTCAGCTGCTTGCTTTTAATAGTACAAACATGTCAGTACGTAGCCACGGAGAGTAACTTTTCTGTCCTAAATCATTGTGCATTTATCAAAGACTGATCTACGTTGCTAAATGACGTAAAAACACATTATAAATACATTGCAATAATCTCCATGTAATAGCCATTGGCTTCCAGCATTGAATTTACTGTTATTTATATAAACATTGCCCAATGCCACACAGTTTTCAAATTGTGCTGTACTTAGTGTGGTAGCCTTCTGTCATCGTTACTCAGTAAGCAGAGCAGGCAAGAGAAAATAGCTTCTTTTAGCAGACAGTCTTACTCCTCTCTCTCATAAAATGGCACTATTACAGAATAACCCAACAAAATAACCCAACATTTTGTTAATGTACGATAAGAGACAGGATTTGTTTTTCATTGTCGTTATTTATAACTTTACTAATGTGCCCCGTGTTACACAAAAGGGCAATGCATCCCAAGTGCGCTGCAGCCAGAGCTTGCACAACATTCCCATAAAAACAATTTAAAACATGGAAATGAAATCCCGGGTCTTCCTCTCTATGGTTCCATAAAGAATTAGCTTTAATAAATGTAACTGGAGAGAGAATTGTCCTTAATAATCCTTCTAGTTTACATCTAAGTGTTTCAATAGCTTTTAACTGTTAAACTATATTTAAAATATCCTTGATAACTTTTATTATGGGGTTGAGATGTTAAATAATGAAAACCCCAAAATCAACTCCATGCTGAGGAAACAGGAAACTATTTAATCAAGCTGGGCTCTTACATTGACAACAGAATTACGGTTGGTATCAACTAACATACATTATGCCTCTGAGGCAGGGAAATTGCGCTGGCTCCATTTTCAGATGGGCATAGGAACTGAGATTAGTTACCAATGTGAATTACAGATGGAAACTGGTATTTAATATGCAGCGTGGTGCTTTCAGAAACCTGCCTTCCTCCTCTGTCCTCACTCCTCATCTACTCACCCATCAGGACAGTTGTAAAGTCAGTGAGACACGGCATGAAACAGCTGATGGAAACCTGCACAACAAAGCATGTGTAAGTACAGGCACACCTCAAAAAATTACACTGCTTTCCCATATCCACCACATTCCATGGATACCTCAAAGAGAAGAACCCTTTCTCATTCTCCCAAGTTCAGAGTTGTACAACAAAGGACCCAGTCACAGAGCAAGTTAACTGCAAGGGAATTGCATCCCAGGGAAATTCAAGCCTCCAAGTAATGGGGTGAACTACTCATGGCGTTCTTTTCCTGGGTCAGGACCACTCTGCATATCTTCTTAGCACCCAGAAAACCTACTATTGTCAGGGGACAGACTTTGCTGCCTTGCTGCCTCAAGGAAGAGGAAAAGATGACAGGCGAAAGCATTCCTTTTCTGAGAAAAGCATGCTGAAAAACTTCTGTGAGCATTGGAAAAAAATACCTATGGACAAGGGAGAATGCCCTGGTTTTCTGCCATTCTGGCTGCATTTTATTCTGTCAAGCATGAAGAGAAATATGCATCATGTTTTCCATATAAAAATTTTGCAGTGTTTGTCCTCATGCTAAATGCAGTTCTGGCCTGCAGTGCCGAAGAACTCCTAGTAATATCTACACAAACACAGAATCAGAGGAATGGTGCATTTAAAAGGACTGCAGCTGTCACACAAAAGACGACACACATACTAGTGCATTTAAGAACATGCCATTTTTTTCACTAATTATACATTTTGGACACTACTGAAGAGATTTCTCTTAACGGCTACCCTGCAAACAGCTGGGATATTCATTTAGAGCTGTTCCTAAGGAAATACACTTCTCTGGAGTCTGAGAGTCTTCACAGCATGGTTCTTTCAAACACATATTTAAGCGGAGCTTAAAGCGTTACATGCTTTGCATAACACAGATTAATATCACAATTCGAGAAATACTGCGGTAGTGCATTGTGGTGCTTTATTAGTGTTAGACATGCAATATTTATTTAATGAACAGAAATGAAAATATTAAGATAACATTTTAATCAAATTAAAGGAGTTGAAGTTGCAACAATGAAACAAAAAAAGTTTTTCATGCATTCTAAGTTTATAGTTTTCACATGTGCATATAGTTGTGATTCTGTACCATTATTAAATGTAGACAAACTACCATTGATTGCACGAGACGAAAATCAACTCTTAAGTTATAAGTAATGTTCATATCTTTTACAGACTTCCTATATAACCTGGATCTTCAGCTTTTTGGAGTATGTTGTAATACAAGACATCTGGAAGCTTCTAAGATGAATAGGAATGGCTCTACCATTTGTAGCATCCAGTGGCTTCCTCCATGTACAAATTATGAAAGATAAAGCAAATGCCCACCATGCCTTAGGAGACCCATGACTTCAGAAACAGATCTCAACAGCCTTCATAAACAGATTAAAGTGCTACCTATTGCATATTAAATACTTCCAGTGACTGTATTTACATTTAGAAGTTATAAATCCCTGAAAACAGGGTTTCATACTGAAAGTGCTGACAGACCCTTAAATCTAGCATCATCAACACAGCAGTGCTATAATCCTTCACCGTGGACTTCAAACAGAGGAAGTTAGTCAACATGCTTTAAATATCACCATTTTAAAAGCCCACAGCTAATGCGCCTATTGTATCTACAACAGTAATGGATACATAAAGAGCAAAAAAGCATGAGCTTGCTTTATATACTTGATATAGGACAATAATTTTTCTTTAAAGCTGGAAGTGTAAACAAACCTCCAGTGCAGCAGTAAACATATTAAGACAGCAGTTCTGTTTGTTTTAAGATGCATGTAAGAAAGGGGCATCCTGTACAGAAAGAATTGCAGCCTAGTACCTAATGAGCATGATTTTCATTAGGTCCCCAAATCATGAAACCTTCCTAAATGCAAGGCAACATTTTCACAGCTGGAAAATTACAAATAGTTCTTGATACAGAGCCAGCAGCAATAAATGTAGTTATGTATAATCTAGGGAGAATGCTACATTCATTAGTAGGTGGAAAACCAAGCTAAACATAAAATACAGCAGCAAGAGGTAACATACATAAATATTAAACATCCTTCTGGAATGGCAGAAAGTTTATATTACTTACAACATTAAAGTATGGCCATGATATTTGTTCTTTAAAGTAAGTAAAATACATGGCTATGAGCAGAGGTGTTCAAAGGATAACTTCAAAGTATAGTGTGTGCATGGATGAACTTTAATGCTAATTTTTGAGAGAAGAAATCAAAATAATGTAGAGATATCCAAAAGGTTCATCCCTACATTTCAAAGGGCAAGAAAGACTGACTGTAAGTGGCATGTTATTGTGGTTTTAAAATGATCTACAAGAAAGTTTACAATTTTATCCTATGGCAGAAACAGAATTTCCTTTGTTTGCAACATATAAATCACTCTGTATGAAATGTTTTCATTCAAAAGCTGCATGGTTCAAAAAATACACTTGGGGTGAAGATGCTTTGCAAAAATAATCTCAAAATACAGAAAAATGTGAAAATTTTCTTTCTAAGCAGAAAATTACATGCATGTAATCTTTCCAGAATTGCTCCAAAAGTAGCCTGTATCTTTAGTTGTAAGAACTCTATAAAAATATTTTCATAGTTGTAAATGTCCCATTCTGCCTCTCTTAGTAACTTTACCTTGTCCTAAATTGCATTTGTCATTCTCCCCTTTTTCTTGACAAACAGTTAGAAACAAAAGGTGCTTTTATTCACTTACAGATCAGATAAAGACTAGATAGCACATTCAAAGCTTCACTAAATTTCTCCACTAATGCACAAAAATTGATCTTTTCGCTACCTTTAATCTGCTTATCGTTCCTGGTATGCAAATATGTCAAATGATCTGCTTTTAGTCAATTATGCAGTTTGATATTCTACATTTACATTCTAAAAGGAGTGATTTCAGAGGTGCTAAATATAGTAGAGTTTCATTTTAATAATTATAAGTTGGCTCGCAAGTGAAAAGTCATTGGAGCATATTCTCTGGTTAGTTTATTTGTTAAACCCCATTGGTGTGTATGATTCAATCATCAGAGATACTACAGATGGTCTCATACCACTTAGTTTGAAAATGACTGTGGAATTCAAAACAATTGCACAACACTTCCCCATTAACGATATGAGAAAACCACTTGCTTTGGCCAAACATTTGAAAATGTTTAAGATCTTTTATGGAAATACTGAGTAACTGAAATACATCTTGGTGTAATTAGGAAATTAAAATCTAATTGAGTGCAAAACCTAACTTCCAACAGTAAACGTACCATAATGTAGTACATAACCTTTGGCACTTTGTATATATTACAATAAATTTACAGTAATTTAGATCTTAAGTGGGTCAAAAGAACATTCACGTGGTTTATGAGGTACCGGACTTGATAAATCCTTAGGTTGTCAAAAGAAAGATTACCTGATAAGTGGGCCCGTTGCTGCGCTGCAAATGTCTAAATGCAGAGCACTACAATTAGGTGGGGCTTGAATCACTCAGGCTCCATTCAGGCACAATGATCTATGCTAAGGGATCCCAACGGTGGGCTGGGAACACTCAAACTGCATATGTTTTAGGGACATAGCACTAGGGAGATGGGAGGTAGTTGCTAAAAAAATAATAAAAAAAAAGAAAATAAAAAGAAGAAAGAAAGAAGAGAAGAAGAAAAAGCCAAGTATGAGTAAATGAAATCTGAGAACAATTGTACAAAGATGTACTTTTTTCTAACAGGAATAATTCTGTGCTGTCATACAATACTAACATTATCAAAAGCATTCAGATAATAGAACTTTTCCAACTTCTCCAGGTCATAATTATTCAAGATATTACTGTTTTTTGTGGTTTTAAAAATGAAAACATATTTAGATCTTTTACAACAACAAAAAATTGGAATTTAATTTTAGAATTTTCTTCCTGCCCAGCAACAGTGATTACATGGTGTTATAAGAAAAAAACCCAAGCAGATCAGGTGTAGAAAAATAAGAGGAGGAAAAGACAGACAGTTCTCTATACTCTGTACCTTATTTTAATATCATCTTACTGTTTCACAGCAACAGAGAATCCATTTGAGACTCTCAGGAAGAAAATTAAAATATCTATTTATGTTAATATTGTGAGGATTCTTCTCCTATAGTATTTTCCCATTATACATTCATCACTATATTTTGTCAATTTACTGAATAACAGATACCTTTTTCATATGTCATTTTACAATTATTAAATCATCAGGAAGACATTTACTACATTCTTTCACTTGGCTCAGTGAAAACTGACTTTTAGAAGTACTTACACACATATAGATTTTTTTAAATCAAAAGCCTTTCTAAGTACTCTGTATGTCTTTAAGCAACATAGCCTATTTCTAAAGGCATATACTTCCTTGTCATAAGATTAAAAAAAACTAAGACAGATATGTATCATGTAAAACTCAACCTTAAATTGAGTCAGTTATGTATTTTTTGAATTATGTCACTCTGTTCATTTCTCCTACATTTTCACTGTAGCAGACTTTGATTGAACAAAGTATTCATATCTTTATTCCATACTTTCCTCCAGTCCTACCTCCGACTCTATTAACACTGTTCAAAGTACTTTAACATATAAAAAGGCATGCAATAACTTCATACAAAAAAGATCCTCAAAACAACCTTATGTCATGAGCTCACTACCAAAGTTCAATAATTATACACAAAATTCAGCATTTAAGTGTAAAATAACTGACTCCAGCACGTGCCATTACTGGAATGGCATGGTATTTTTTACACTGTTATACAAAAAGCACATTGTATAGAACACAGCATTTACTCTGCAAGGACTGTGCATCACTGTTTTCCTCTGTGTAGAACAAACTACATTCCATTGCAACAAACCACATGTAGGTTTAGTGAAGTGTACTACACTGGCTTGAAAACAGTGGTCTTGATGGCATGCTGTAATATCAGAATCGATATATTTGCATAATACCAATAATCAGTCAAGAAAACATTCATAACAGCACAGGCTTCCCAGTTGAAACTGCCACATGGTGAACACTAAGCTATTACATAAACTGCATGAACATATTTAATGTGCATTATTAACTGTACCATAACCATTCTGTACCTAAAGATGTTCTCAAAAAGGAAAAAAAATAATATTCAGGTAATCTAACAGAATATTAATTTTGGCAGTCCCTGCTAGTGTCTGGAGTAAAAAACAAACAACCCCCCGCCCCGTGCCACAGTCCTGTCCTCCCTTGATTCCTGAAATTTCTTAGGAGAAAAGAAATAAACAGAAGTTGAAAAGTTAATGTGTGATTTCCTTCCACTACTGTATTCAGCAGAAAGTACCATCAAGTATTGCTGTCTCAGCTTTTGGAAAATTTGCCAGCTTTTCGAGAAGGTTCATATGGCACTCTGAGAATACTAGGTGTTTCTTCCATTACTCGTACAAGAAGATTATCAATGTAATCCTCAAGTTCACGAATATGGGTGTCCTTCTTCTTAAGTTGCTCTTTATGCTTCACCAGCTCCTGCAAAACCTCTTCGTAAGTAAGGTTACGGTATCCTGCAGTGGCATCAAAAGGATTTCCATCCTACAGGTAAGTTTAAGAAAAACAAGAGATTTTATTAAATAGTTCAGTGTTCTGGACAAGTTGATGGGTTATCGCTTTTCATATGTTTCTCACATGCACCTCTTGACAGAGGCAACTTTCCTTAGGCAACACACCTCCATTTGCTCTAGAGCTTTTCCCTCCAACTCCCCCACTGGAGCAGACAACTGGAGACAGGTTGCCCAGTTCGAAGTTTCCCAAACTGTCATCTCAGAAAAAAATACCGTTCTCAGTGAGATGTATACACCGTCAATGACCGTACCGATCAGTAAGCACAAGAACAATTAGCAGGTTCACTTTGGGAAACCTTCATTACAGAAGAACAAGAGAAAGAGCCCTGAGAATTCAAGTCCCGCTGTAACTCTCCCAAGTTCTCGCCTTTTGAGCGTATCACAGCAAAACATTTACTTAGCTTTAAATGACATCAGCCCTCATCTGTCTTTCATATTGTATTTTTAGTCATCAGTGGTCCTCCAGGCCTTGGCCAAAATCATGTAACAAAACTTTTCGATTTAAAATTTTAGGTGAAACTAAAAGGCTGCATCTTGTTTGCACCAGAGCACTTACGACAGAAATGTGTACTACTGAAAGAGCCTGCTTGCCTGCTTGGATGCAGCAGGGGCCCAGAATTAAGCAGCAGGGAAAACAATTGTTTCTGTAAAAATTTCTGACAACTCAGCAAATGCAGGTATTAGCAGAGATGGACAAATTAATCCCCTTAACAAAAGGCAACAAGTGATCCAAAATACTATAAACGACAATGTCTTATTCTGTGTCAAGATTAGCTATGACTTCAAGTAACCAGATTATGAAAAATTTGGAAATGCTTAATTGAGAAAAAGATTGTGAGATTTGGGTTATAAAAGTACTAGCACAGTTAGACATGCTAAGCAAGAAGTTTTATCTGATTCAGAAATGGAGACATGTGGAAGATACAGAACCTCTAATTAAGAAAAATAATCTAATCTTTCAAATTCTGCACCTCTAACAGGGCAGAAGAAGAACACAAGATAGCTTTTGTTTACAGTAGAAACTTGTCATTAAAAATAATAAAGCTTGCACAGCTACCAAGCACAAACAACATAGTAAAGTCATATTCATTCCCTTTCCATGCTCCATTCCTTTTCTTTCCATGCAGCTCCATATTTGCACATTGGCATATGCTGAATCATTAAAATACACGTGAGAAAAGTTTTCAAATAAGCCTAATTAAAGATGATGGTGCAATAGGCTGAAGTACGACACCTCAATCAGCCTCTCTCCATCAATTATAGTACAGTAGGTCTCAAAAATATGTGCTTTTAAGGGTTTCTCACTACATTTGAGATATTTAATGTCACATTTATGTACCTGTATTCAGTATTTGAAACCTACCAAGTTACAAGACTGTAAGTGATCAATAACAACTCCCACTTTATTAAAACAGTTAACTTGAAATTTATAAATCGGTAATTGATTTCCAACAAGTATAGAAGAGATAACTATACTTCACTTTGTGGTCATTGTATTTTTAGCACACTTTCTTCTACAAGATGGAAATAAAATTTTCTCTTTATGGTACTAAATTTTTAAATAAGATTATTAACAATTCCATGTCTAAAACACAGTGTTTCCCTAATTTTCTGATTTGACAAAGGAACAGGAATTAAGAGGCAATGATGTCTTTGATTATTATATAAACTTTACTGGAAAATTGTGCGTGATACATATGCTTTAAAGATGTTTTGTCATACACATGCTCCATATAGATCTTGGGGGGGGGGGGGGGGGGGGGGAATAACCTATCACATTAATTACACAAGAAAACTCCAGTTAAAGGATGTTAGGACTTGGAAATAAAGCTTGTTAAAGAAGATTTTAAATGTTCCGTTTGAGCAAATAAGCGATACTTGAATGTGCAAGGAACAACTATATCTTTACAAAAACAGATACTAAAATTTTGATACAAAACATTAATCTTATAATGAATTATTAAGGGAAAAAAATTCTGAATCATAAGCTGTGCGAAGAACGACTGTCTCAGCTACAGAATATTACTGGGGTACACGCTGACAGCCAGAGGAAACGGACTTAGATAAAATGAAGTCTTGGCAATTTCTGATCATCTCTTTATTGTTCTAATGAGGAATTCTGCTCTGGGAATACCATCTAAGCTACTTTCACATCTTTTGTCCTACTTAGTTCATCTTCCTTTCAGTTCTTAATTAGGCCTTAAAGAGCTCACACCGCCCTTTCAACTGGCTACTTCTCCCATTTAAACACTGCTTTCAGAGACAGGTGTTGGCACCAGAGTAGAAGACATACAAACATAATTACTAAATGTGATGCACAAGGAAGAAATATAATAACTTGGTGAGGGCTATTATTGCAGAACCTAATAATAAATTACTTCGAACACCTTAGAAAGCAATCTTGAATATTTGAAAAAATAATAATCAAATGGTTTAATTCAAAACTATGGTTGAGATATATTTTCTTCTCCACCTAATTTGTATTTTGTATTAAATGAGCACCACCTCATAATCCTACAACTGACATTTAGGATAGCTGGTATTGCAAAACAAAAATCATCAAGGATTTCTTTTATCACCTTTAAATCCTTTAAATAAAACAATTCACATCTTATTTCTTAAAAGAATTAAACAGATGCTTTTACCAGCAATAAATTACATGATTTGAGGTAGTGTATTTGCAAGCACATAGAAACTGTAATTATGGTTACTTTACAGACAATAGCTGCTAAGTTGAATCAATTTTTTTGATGTCGCTTTTTGTCAGAGATTAAGTAACCGCCTGGTAGAATTCAGTTTACTATCTGATCAAAGGCAGCCTTCATATACTCTGACATCTCCCACCAGTTAGTTACATTATAAAAACTTGGGCATTTACAATAACATCAAATGTTATTACAATGCATTTACATAAACCAGAAAAAAACCCAAACAGTACAAAGTCATATTTGCTTGTGAAACTTGTTTTCTATATATTTTAAAGATTGAAAGCAAACCCACTTTTAAAGATTTTATCTATTCACAGAACAAATTCTAGTAAGACTGTATTTTCCTCCAACAAAAGATGCTGCATAGGAAATCTGTGGATTTTTTTTGTCTTTTCTTAGTACACAATTTATTCTAGGTTCTTTTAGAGTCAAAAGAATATTTTGAGTAACAACTTCAGGTATTTCTTTTTTTAGTGTTTACTGAGAGGCTGTTCATTTATTATTTTGCATTATTACTCCTATCATGTATGAGTTCATTACTTACATTTTGATTTGCCATTTAAAGACTGTCTTTAGGTCTCCAACTATAGTGACAGAAAACTCCTGTTAGGTCAATTAATACATCACTGCCTAATGCAGAGTTCCTCACCTGACTACTACTTCTCTAGAGTCATCCGAAATACCCCAAAGCAACAGTTCTCTTTTTTACTTTCTGTGCAAACATCTGATATTTCCCTTCTTCTCTACATCATCATACCAGAAGTACACTAGATATTGAGTGTAAAACTCTCCTTTACTTCCAAATTTAAATTAAGCCTGTAATTTCCTAATTAGATTTTCTGGATATGTCAAAAGAAAAAACAAAACCCCCAACATTTCCTTATGAGAGGTTAAACAAGATTAATAGCTTATACTGTGTCAAGTGCCAATTAGTTGGCATTTACTGATGGCTTTCCATAATACCTCATAACTCACCATTGTTTTCCTGAGGTCTTCAATGCCAGAAGGATTTGTATTAAAACTGTGGAAAAAAAACCAAAACCCCAAATATTAGCAGTGCATACTTAGCTGACGAAAACATCTACCAGAAGACACTACTGAATGAGGCACATAGCTGTAAAATATTTAATATGATTGTTTTCTTGACTTGTTGAATTCAGGAAAAGTAGGGAAATATTCAAAGTTAATGGAAATTTTAATATATTAGTTGTTCATACTTTTTTGTATTTTCCATATTCTTTTTGTCATAAGATTTTAATAATTAAGAAACGCAAGAAAAGGTATTACTGATTAGGCTTCCCTAGCTCTTCTCTTATCTCTGGACTTACCTTGAGCTTCTAAGCAAAAAGTGGCACTTTAAATGAAATAGACTGGAAACAGGGATGAGATTGTTAACAAAACCCTGCAGACTAGCATGTATTCCCAGCTTTCATGGCAGCTGCTAGAGGAGTAAGGTTTTTTAGAAATTCCAGTGTGACCATCAGCTCAAGCCAGAGCTCAAAAGCCATCTTAGGACAGCACCATTTGCTCCATACTTCAAACTGAGTAAATAATCTATTATTTTATAAACCTAGCAATTATCCCACATATCCAAAACCCAAAGCTGTTTCACGATGTTGTTGCGTTGAGATTTTTTTCTTCCTCAACTGCAAAAGTGCAACTGATATTGATAAAAACAGCCATTGTCTACGTGTCAGGCCTACTGGTCTCTCAGGTCGCTGTAATTATTAGCAAGTATCTTCAAAAATCAGTGCTGCTATGCTCTTATGTACTTGCTACAGCAAGTTTGGAGAGAAAACAAACTCTCAAAATGTGTTTAGAATTTTGATATCTCCCACAAATACTATTCACTTGGTAGCATCACAGCAGACATTCTTTCACACGACAGAAACTACTAGGCAGATTGCATGTACTGGCTGTCACGGGTGGCATTTGACTGAGAATAATGCAAAAAGTTACAAAAATATATTTACACTTTCTTATTATTTTAAAGGCAGTTTAAAGTAAGGAACATGTATTTTGTGACTGTTCATCGCTCTGCTATCTGAATTTATAAGCCATATATTTCATGGTATAGAAGTGGAAAGGACATAATTTACAAATGCGTATTACATAAAATATAAAACCTGATAAAAAATGTTTACAATTTTTTTTTTACATTAGAATTTTTATTCTGTACATTATTTTTCATTTCCAAAGAAGGCAGTTTTTTTGCTCATAGAAAAGTCTTGGGAACGATCTGCTGGACTGAGGATATTGGATAAAGATTGGATTACACCAACAGTCACAACTAGAAACCAAGAGGTGTCTGACGAATCAAGTTCTGGCTAATTCCCATTATACCTGTTTGTAACAGTGATCCGCAGCAGCCTGCTTAGTTTGCTGGAGACCAGTTTTGAATGAGGGGCCTCTTTCATCGGGTATTGTCTAAAAAGCTAAAGGCAGGAACCCTCCCTCACAGCCCGCCTTTTAGTTTCACACTGATGTGTCAAACACATGATGAACTTGCTTCATTCATGACTGCCTTTCGTGATCCGAGTACAAAAAAAAAAAAAAAAAAAAAAAAAAAAAAGAGTTAACTGAACTGGATCGAATTAGCTTGATGAAAACCAAGAATGTCTCTATTTAACGAAGTGTGGCGTTAATTTGGGATATCTTTCTTTTGGGACTGTTTCCTCATGTTAGACAAGATATAGAATAATACAGCCTGACTGCTCAACTGAGTGACTTTCTGAAAGGTTAAAAAAGCAAGAACTTTCATTGCCTTGAATGACTTTATAGTTTCTGTGATATAAGTTCTAGGCCTCTTTTTTCATAGCAGCAGCTTAAAAGAAAAGCAGCAGTTCTGACTATGAAACGTTACGTTTGAAAATTAGAAATATAAATCACTGGCAATACAGCCTAATTTTTTTTTTTTTCAGCTAAAAAACCTGCAATTGTTTCTCTAACATTGTGGACATTTTAACTGCAATTACCAAAGCGCACATCTGCGTATTTTACACGAAGCAATTTGAATATACTTGCAAAAAATGAAAAACTATTAAACCAAATATTCCCCAATAAAAACCCAAACCCCATGAATACCTTTACTTATAGTTTAAAGAGATACGTGGAAAATTTACTGTTTCTCAGGGAAGAAACAGGTGCTGAGATTGCATATAACATTTTTAAAAATCAGATTGTCTGCCTGTAAGGTGGGAGCTCCGCGGCCCCACTGAGCCCCGCAGGGTTTCCTGCCAGTGCTTCCAGACCGAGGTGAGCGTGAGCAGATGCAGGCTCTCGCTGTTGCACCCATAACTCACTGTCCAAGGACCATGCAATACCTCAAAAGAAAATACTGTAAAATTATGAATGCATACATTTGGGGGAGTTGCATGTTTGGTGTACTGAAATTCATGAAAGTGTTTATGTTTTAATTTAAATTTCATCACAATAATATACCCCTAAAGCTACCATCTCACTTGATTACTGGTAACAGCTTACAGAAAACATGCCTCTAGGACTACAGCCCACATGCTGTACAACCATCGTAAGCCTCCTTTGAGCAGCCGTTTTCTTGACTTCATAAAAGCATTCCAAAATCACTGATCTAAGCAATTATAAAAAATAATGTCATTTTTTTACTGTGTTACAATCACAGTTCATACTGATAGTGCTAGTTATAGTCCCATCTCTGTTTTTTCCCCAGGGTTTGATAAATTGGCAGGGAACTTTTGCTATGGAAGCGCAAAAAAACTATTCATAGCTTGGGAAAAAGTGTTTCTCTTTTTGGGTGGTTTTTTTTTTTTTTTTTTTTTTTTTTGAGTGCAGTTTACTGTGAACAGTGATTGCAAAAAACTGGCACTGTGGGATTCTATAATTATTGTTTCTCAGTTATGCCCAAACTAAATTTGCTCAGTTTACAAGTAAAAAGATTTTTCTTTTCTCACAAATGGACTTTCTGCCAACTCACTCTGAGAACTACAGTCAAACTGAGTTTCTCTGGCTCATCGTTATTAACGCTGTGTAACTCCCAGGTGTGGTTATGTCTGAGTCTAACACCCTCCCACGGACATATCTTTCAACCGACACAAACTGGCCTGACTACTCCTCCTCCTGCTCACTGAAAAGAGTTCATCCACCTTCCTGCTTCTGTGTCCCTCACATCTCAAGAAAGCAAGTCATCTTCTACCTTTCCCACTTACCCAGACAGCACAAGCAGCCCCCCTCTCCACCACCACCGAGTCTTGTATGCCTCAAGGTGATATCCCAGGTCCTATAATGATTTTTAACAGTTTTGTCTCTTACAACTACTAAACGTTCATTCACTCCAATCACCTTTGAGAAAGTTAGGAAATAGCCACAGGGAAGTAAATCACACCAGCACAGATTCAAAATCAGCTGCAGCACAACCAGGGAGGCGACGCTGACCATGCAAGCCACCAACTCCTACATCGCCCCCCTACCCCACTATAGGTAGAACAGACTCCTTCGATCTAGTACAGCAAACAGTCACATCCCCCATTTCACTCATCTGGAAATTCAATTGGTTTCCTTAACAGTTACTTTATATCAGATATTTTTACCAGATTAAATTATATCCATTACTTCGTTGCTTGGGAAGTAACTTCCTTTATATTACATTTTTACTGAATAATAAATAAAGTTTGTTGGAATTTCTGGGGTTTTAGTAGTTTGGATTTCAGTTTAGGTTATCTGAGATGAGAACCCTTTCCTATGGCTATGTTGCTATGGGGAAAAAAGTGATGAGAAATAAAAATAGTATAAGAATAATGGAGACAAACATACTGCAATGCTGATTCTGTACAGTGTTTTGAATTACTATTTCATAATCATAGCAAGCATATTATTTTATACTTTCTTATTTTCCCTATTTAAATATATTTCATTAGAACCACATTAAACTTACTTTTTTTTTTCATAACACCTATTTTTTATGAGGCAGCTAAATACTGCCATTACGTGTCGATTAATTGCAGCTTGCATAGAAACTTCAACACAGTGGAGATGAGCATAGGATGTATCACAAGCTCAAGTTTATGAATGCAGCTTGTAATTTTGTCTTTTGAAGTTTAATGGTAGTTATCAACATTCAAACATTAGGTCTAGTGGTTGCTTAAATATTTAGCTTCTAAATGCCCAGAGATTAAAACAATGTTTAAAAAAATCTCTGCTCTAAGTGATTTAAATGTTTTAGTGCCTGAACCATTTACTCTGACAACATTATGAATGGGAGTCACACTCCTAAATTATGCTGTATGGAAAGCATAGTTTCTTAAGGAGCAAAAGCATTTTACTTATCTTTTGCTATTCATATCAGTTATATGATCATTGTACCGTATACTAATAGAAATTAAATCTAGGATATTTGCATTAATCATTACTATTCAAAGTATTAAAATCTTCTATGTTAACTTGACATCCTGTAAAATATCCATTATATCAATAAGCTCAGTGTGAGTTTTTAGTTTTTTTTCCTTTAATATGGAATGTCTCTGAACAGGCAATTAGCAAAGCTCTACCATGTTCATTTTCCATCGGAGTTGCAATATTACTCCTATTTCTCAGTCTTTGGACTGATTCTTATTACAGTGCTTATGCATTTTTCTTTGAATTCTCACAACACATATCAAAACCTTAAAATATTAGGATGCAATTCGAGGTATTACCAATGTACTAGAAAAACAAAAGAAATTAATAAAATCAGATACAGTTAATGAAATTCAGAAACTTTGCTTTCCATAGAATATTATTAGCCTGCTGTGTCTGGCAATGCAGACATCACTTTATACTCTGAGAAGGAATGACTGTCATGTCTGGCAGCTAAGCAAGTATGGAGTAAGCATATTACCATTTATTTCACAATCAGATTCTGGGGAACATCACTTAAGACACTTCACTATATAAATTGTCCTGCTGTCAAGCCATGTTCCATGGCCTTCTGGAGTTTGTGTAACCCCAGGAGGACACAAAAGGAGTATCAGGTTTTGTTGCTATCACTCCATTTTCTTAATATTACCATAAAGTCTCATGCCAGGAGTTAAGAAACTGGACCAAACCTGCTGAACTCTGAACATAAGGCACACTTCCCTTGCAAATAATTTTCTCAAACTACATATTCTTTACACAGACTTCTCTGGAAATGGTCTGTTCATGAGTATACTGCTGCACTCTACAGAGCCCTTTAAAGATGGCAGACGTTTCTGTGAGATAAAGAACGTACGGTCTCAGAATACAGGGCTTGATAATGGTCCTGAACAATACACACTTCAAGGAAGCAGCCTTTTCTCTTGTGGCTCACATATATTTCAATTTAGCGCAGCAGAAACACAACCATGCAACTACCTAGAAGCACAGCAGCTTTGAGTTAAAACAACTCAAAAGAATTTAACAAAATTTTAGCTTTATGTATGAACACCTTCATTTTGAAAACAGACATGAATCTGAATCCACAACAAGCTGGTGACCAGTTCTGAAGCGGAGACAGATCAAGGGAAGTGGAGGCATACAGGGCTGCATTCATGAGCTCTATCAGAATGCTAGCCTTTTCCTTCCAAAAATATAAGTATCTTAAAATAATGGCACTTGTACTTGCACACTGCTGGACGCATTACTTGTGCAAATTCTTTTATTATTCAGGATTTACAAGACATTCTAAAATCAAAACCGATCTCACACAGTGTACTCAACTGAATTTTAATTAAAGTTTCTGGAAACAAACAACAACAGTTTTACATAAAATGTTAATATTTTAAAGCATATAAATATTCCTCCTTTCACTAGGCTGTTGTGCTGTGGTTAAAAAACTAATGAAGTTTTATTCTCAAGAGACCACTAAAGAACTGTTATACTAAAAGTTGTGCCAGCACTTCCATAAGAATACCTTAGTATTAGAGATCTGTAAGTCAACCAAAAAAAAAAAATCACAGAATCATTTAGGTTGGAAAAGACAATCAATCAACCCTAAAGTAAAATTTTATATTGAAATTTCCCGAAACATTTTTAAATGCTTAAAAAAAATAGCATTAATTTTGTCTTCTTATAATGAAATTGGGAAAAAAAAAAAAGTGCATCGGTTTTACATAGCTTCTGCATTTATCAACAAAGAGGCTGCATATAACTATTTAATATTTTATTTCTTTTAAGAAAATAGAACAGGCAGTGCACTTCGCATTGGTAGAGATAATATGCTTTGTGCATCCACTCAAAAAAAATTTTACACGCCATAATGTGCACCAACAGACAATGAAAGCTTGAAAAAAATGTTGTCATGCAGCCAGCAGGATGAACTTTGCAACTTTGAAAACAACGTTCCTGAAACGGACAACTAATTAGGAGTAAGTGATTGCTGGTGAAGAGTCTGCAAAAGTCAAGATTAATACTAGGTATTCCTATAATAGCTATCTAAGAATGGATTGTTCCAACGCACTCCAGTAATGTCCCAAATACTGTGACCACTGCTTTGTAGTAGCTTTGCAAAAGATTTCATTCTTCTCTCGTGACATGCAGCGATCTTTCTAAATTGAATCAAAACAGTCCTGGCAGAACAGACTAAGAATCCTTTCATGACTTCTGCTTGTTCTGTAGTTCCCCCTTACCTTTCACATGCCGGTAATGTGTTTATTTTGCTGAAATAACGCTTTACTGACAGCTTTACCACACTGAATTAACAAATTTTAACAGTCTACAGTATAATTAAAGCACTGTCATAGCCTATCAATATTGTACCTAGACTATAGATAATCACAGTTGACTAGACATAAGTCTAGTCAAATTTCAGCAGAGAACTGACAAAAATTCATTTCAGGAAAAGCAATGCAGAAGTACACTGCTCTTAAAGACAGGCTAACACTGACAGGAGCAACAAAATTCTGAAAATATCACAGTTCACCTGATGTCATTTTTTCACTAACAAATAAATACACGTTAAAATGTCAGAACAGATTTTATTACTCTAGCAAACAAGCAATTAAATGTTAGAGATCAACATTTTTGAACAAGGCACATGAAAATTAAAAATAGCAAGTTGCACGGTAAACTGGAAAAGGATGACCTACTTGGTAAAGAAATACACAGTCATTCCAACCCTTTGATCTGACCAGGCAACTGCTGGGGTTCACTCCAATGTAGCCGTGGCCAGTAACTATGTCTCTGGCACATTGTATGGAACAGGTGAGACTGAAACCATTTAACAGTCATTTATCTTTGATGAAGTTATTGCTCTAATAACTTCTCTTCACTGTGGTTTAAGCTAACAGGTTTTACTTTACAATGGCAGTTGACTACAGACAGGCACCTGCTCTACTAACAGCTCAACAGACAAGCAGTAACCTAGAAAGTCAGAGCAAAACCGTAATTTTGCAAAAGCTTTTCTAACTAGTTAACTGTCACACATAGAAGATTTTAGTATTTGCTGAAATGTTAACAGATGTCAGCTGTTCTTTCAACTTTAATACGATCTGAACACATTGCGGTTATCAAGAGCCTCATGTTTTCATGGCACCTCACTTGTTTGTTTTTTTCCAAATCTAGTAATGAACATATCAAAATGCAGAGACATTGCTTATTTCAAACATTACATCCATAGGGAAAAATGAAACTGCAGATACTAATTTGTTTGGAACAGGCAACATTGGAGAGGCAGGCAGCTCTAACAGCTACGTGTGATGACAGTATGAGGGAGAGGCTGAAGAAAATAACCACATTCAGAAATGTATTTCTGAATTTGTAGACAAAGCAGAAAGATCCAAAATAGATGAGTTTAAGGGTTGGATTGAGTTTTTGGGGTGGTGTTGGTGTTTGTTTGGGTTTTTTTTAGTTGCAATTTTTAAAGTAAGCTGAAGCAATAAAAGAGCACAGAAAAAATAAATACTATTGTTACATAAATAAACATTGTTACAGTGAATCCTAGTAAGATACACGTCACTTTCTCCTCCACTATTCCATCTTCCACACTGCTTAGAATGCAACATACTTTTTGCCAGATCTTGAGATAAAAGCATAACTAGTATGTAGACACAAGCTTTATCTTCTTTTCTGTAAGTATAACAGTACTTAGGTCATGGAAGTGCCACTTTAAAGGGTTTTTAAAATGCATTTCTCTGTATATTTATACATATATGTATACACAGACACACGCTTACATATAAAGTTTCTTAGAAAGCTCCAAACATCTATCAATTCAGTTTCCCAGATCTGGAACTCGATCAGACTAGTAACAACCTGTCAGCTTTAAATATTGGACTATTTGTTTCCCTGTGTCCAGTGCCTAAGATCTTGTTAATTACCTAAACTCTCTTTCTGTAGGTCTTGTTAATTACCCGTCTCCTGTCTCAGAGGACCTTGTTAATAACTTGTACAATCTCTCTAAAAAGGTCCTAATAACACATTAAAATTAAAGATGCTTTTCTTTTAGCACTTGTCAAGTGGTGTAAATTGAGAAATTTTCACATCAGTTTATTAGCCTACTGTAGTGTATTTTCCTAAACACAAACAATTTCAGAGAAATGATGCACAAGGTTTGGTCGTGGCACAAAACAATCTTTGTTTTCCAGGAGTACCCTCAATTTCTCTAACTGTGTTCAATACAAAAATCCACGTGGCTCCTAATTGCAAATTAACCTTGAGAGCCATGACAACAGCAGTAATTGTAAGAATTAATGCAATTTAAGATAATATTAGCTAAAACTTTCAAAGCAGTGGATTAAGAAGTACGAAGACAAAACTATTATTAGTAAATGCTGGTTTAAAATACTAGACATATTGTGTGCTTAAAAATTCTTCATTGGCTGTATGATATAAATCCTCTGGAACTAACAGGTTCTGTAATATTTGCAAAACCAGCAAATTTCTGGTTTCACTGTGAGACTGAAGCATTTTTAAATTGTCAAGAAATCAGCTCATAAATATCTATATTACTCCTACACCAGACAATAACACCCCCCCAATCTTAACACTTATGTAATACTGAAATACCATCTCTATAAACCCCTTAAAAAACCACTAATTTCTCCACTTAGCATTCGTAAGAGGTAACAAAATATCATCCCCATTTTACAGATCAAGAGCAGGGAGACTAAGAGATTTAACCAAAGCCATAGACAAGCTTTTGCCAGAGCAGAGATTAATAGAAATTAGGGGGCCATATTTTGTGATTTCCTGACAACTAGTATTATACACAAACCAGGCAGGTTTGTTTTGCTTTTCCAAAATACTTTTTAAACCTGCCTGAAGTAAAAATAATAGATAATATTAATGAAAATAATAATTTTCAGATAATCCTGGGACAACTGTTGCTGAACCACTTCTACGTTTTCTGTACCAGCAGCTGAGAAACACGTGGAAGAGGTATTTATCATTCTTTCAATTAATAAGTAAGAGTAATTAGTGCCAGAGTATGCATACAGCCCGTCAGCACTTAATGACTGGTTGGGTGAAGGGCTCTTCAGCAACTCTATTCTGCAACTCACCTAGCCATGAGTTAGTGATGTTGTTACGAGCTGCTGCCCTGCAAATCATTACTGCTTAGTCAACATTACCAAACAATTAATTAGGATGGACTTGAGGCTAACCCAAAGCTCACTAAAGTCACTGAAAAGACTCCCACTAACTTTACAGACATAGGTTCATTGGTGCTAAGAACCTGACCTTCACATTACGCACACGGAGGAGCCGAGTTTGGTCAATCTTTTTGAGGGTAGGGAAGAGGGTTCATGTGGGGTTTCTTTTCTTCCACTTTGCATTATCTCCAGCCTGTTCCCACAGACTGAATGCCCTTTTGTGGCTACAATGTGCTCCTGGAATACATCTTCCAGTTGAGTTTCATCAGGAAGTAATCCAGTTCACATGCCTCGGGACCATTCCATCACTCAAACCAAGTGGAGTTAACTGGGAGAACCACCTGCAAAGCAAACTCCTCATCCACAGCAGAACACTAATTTTGGACACACATTAATAAACAGATACTGCCTGGTTTACTTTAGAAACTGTATCCATCCAAAAGAGCTTAATAGCATGTTGAGTAAATAAAAAACAACTCAAAACCCAAATTCCCTGTGTATGCTTTCTGCATGCTGAATTTGTTACTCAACCTCATTTATTTTGTGCCCACAGATTTATACAATTCTTTCTTCACAGCATTACTAGTTTGAAAAATTAAAAATGGATTCTATTCAACAAATCCTCCACAGATAAAAGGTAAACTTAAACTGTAAACTTATTAAATATGCACATTTTGTATTAGTTTCTACTTCAAAAGAAAATCATTGTACAAGATGTATTTGAAAGAAAGTGAACTTATTCTAAAAGGTTCTCACAGAACATAATACTGGAGCATACAAAAATCAAGAGCTTCTAACTTAAATTATTGCATGCTAGATATTATTCCATAATAGTTGTTTTACAGAAAAGGTCAAAATGTTTACTGTTTTTGGCTTTGTGAAAATAACAGAATATCTGTTTGTCTTATCAAAAGTTTATGTTTACATAAAAGTCAAGAACTAGTAAAAGAGGCTCATACAAAGAGGGAACAAATGACTACAGTCCTTCTGAATGGGCACTGTGATGAGCTTTTTAATTACAAAATAAAGAAAAAAAAAGTCCATCATGATTACCACTAAAGATTTATATTTATCAAGATCTGCTGCATGCAAGAACTTCAAAAGATCTCACTACTTGTATCTAGCATCTGTCTGAATATTTTTTCATTTAAAATAAAATAAATGCTATGTAATTTTAATTGTTATTTAAATGGCTTCTCTTTAAAGGAGATTATTTAAATGGAAGTTTAACTTCTGACAAACCAAGCTACATCCTAACCTTACTCTAATCTAGATAAATCATTTATTAAATAAATAATATTCTAAGACTCTGTCTGTAAACATGTTATTTAAGACACTAGGAAATGACTTGACTCATAGAAGATTCTGAGAAGATAATTCACTGAAGTCTGTTTGAGCTTCTAGCAACAAAATCTTTTCTATAGCAGTTCCATTTCAGTTCATTTATCAAATTCACATTCATGATTAGTTTTGTTGAGAAAATGATTATAAGTTTAAATCAGGAGTGCATGCATTTTAACTTAGGAATAAAATTGGGTTGGGATACAATAAGATCAAACTGTTCTAAAATCTTAAAGAACAAGAAAACAAAAAGCAACTTTTTTTTTTTTTAAAGAAAATACTACTGTGTCATTAAGGAATTAACAGACAGAAAAAGCAAATTTGTTAGAATCCTGTTTTCCATTTAAAACTGTGATTTATTTTAAAACCTTAAAATTCAAGTTTGAAGCATTTTGATTTTAAATTAAATTTCTACCAAACTTAAGTCATTAAATAGAAACATGGACTGTTAATTTCTGGCATTAATATACAGGGGGAAAAATGCAAATCAATAAACGTTAAATAATTAACTGCTTAAACATTTATCTATTGGGAACACCATACGTAAGGGGTGTGTGTATATGTTTATATATATATATATACACACACACATATGTATATATATAAAGAGAGAGATACTGTATCTTCCTGACTAGCAAACAAAAACCAGAAAGGAAACTAACTGTGGGATACAATTTTTTTTTTTTGAAGGACAAGTATACTTTGACAAACAAAGAACAAAATGGATTATTTAAATCAAAGTTTCTTATCAGCCCCGTAACCCAATTCACTCTGCTTAACACAAACTGCTGCCTTGTACGCTGACTTGAATACATACCAACTCAGCAAAGCTACAGTGAATCAAACAAATTCAAGTGTGGTAACTGCCCATGTGGGTGCTCCCATTTAGAAACACAATGGTTTTTAATTCTTGTGCTCTAACATACAGACTCTAAATGTTTTTTTTTTTTTTTCCCAAATAGTGATATCCAAAGGATTTGTTCTTATTATTCACAGTTGTTTCACCCTTTTATTTATTCCATTTCATTTTTCTTCAGCCATGAAACCTTTCCCTCTAAAAACCCAACTTAGGGCAGTGTAATAATTAGCAATGAGTGTTCAGTGAAAGCGGACAACTTTCAGGAAGAACCTATCCTGAAGCATGAACAAGGTCTTCCACAAATGCAGGTACCCAAGAACATTCACAGTACATATTAATAATATAAACGTGACTTCAAAATGAATAAAGAAAAGATCAAGCTATATATAAAGTTCATAGCTTTTACTTAGAAAGATAAGCAATGATATAAACATATATAAATCACAAAGGCTGTGTTCCTCAACACTTCACATTTTCATTTATATAACATGTTCAAGATATCAGATTGAAATACAGCAAAAACCTACCTTGAAGATGGCAACATGCTTGAAGGCTTGAAGTTTGTCATAAACGGATTAGTCGAATCATAATCAAAACTCTCCTGATGAGTTTCACCAAACGCACTAGGTGATTTCAAGTCAGTAGAACTGTCTGATCCCCCATTGCTAAGTTTATCTGACCTCCTGCTATCTTTTTTTCCAGTCACTCTTTCAAAAAGACTAACTTTCTCTTTTTTCTCTTTTTTAATTTCTTTCCTGATTTCGACAGGTTTGGAAAACAGACTTATGTTTTGATCCCATGTTGCTGGGCTTTCTTCAAATGGATTCTTCTGTCTTGGCAGTGTAGCAAATTTTTGGGGTAACGAAGCACTCACATTGGTAAATGGGTCATTCTGTGCTTCAAGTGCAGTTTCATCAACTGTGCTGTCAAGCTGGTTCATTTTAGAAGTATCAACACTTAATGTTCTTCTATGTGGAGATTTTAGACTCCCTGCAAACAATGTGTCATTAGTATATTATCAATGAGACACTATATGATAGTTTATGACATGCAGAGAACCCATTTTAGCTTAGGTCTAGAAGCTCTGCAATTGAGTCTCAGTTCAAAACGCTGCAGAGTAGCTATTTAAAAAAAATGAACCGCTGTGGCCTTAACTTCGTAGTTCAGAAATTATTATGGATAGACACTACAGCAAATTGTCATTTCCTATGTGAAAACTTAAATTCTATGAAGAAGATAGATACGACTAGTGTGCCATTCCAGAAAGCGACAGTAGTCTATCACTGCATAATAACTTCGAAAAATGTAAAGTATTTTCAGTTCTTTGTATAAATCAAGTTTAAAACTTTGGTGATAGTTTTCAACTTTTAAAATAGATTTTCATTTTTTACAAGATGTTATTTTGCCTAGAGTTCCCTCTAGAATGCAGTGCTTCACTACAACATACTCTCAAGTGAGGACGTAAGATACTCCACATTATGACCAATATGCTCAAAACCAGTAATTTATGAGTTATCACCAACTAATGGAAGTGAAAACCAAAAAAAAAAGCAAACCCACCACCAAAACTGGGCCAGCAATAATTCTTAACTTTTTGGCCTTGTAATTGCTTCATAAACTAAAGAAACAGACTTTTGAATGCTCTAATAGCAGTACACTGTAACTATAATGGTCACGAGCTTTACTTACCACCTTCATCAACTGAACCAAAAGATTCTAGCTGACGCCTGAAAAGATGAGAGTAGCCAACAGTACTGGATTTCATTTTTTCTGAAGAGACATGCGATCCCGTTAAATCTGACATTGAGTGAGCTGAGGATAGCCGCTGAGGTCCCAAAAGGAAAGGTTTTTTTGGTTTTGACTTCATTTGTACTTCACCACTACATAACTCAACGTTTGCATCGGGTATATGAGTACTTGGGATGATTGCAGAGGATGTATCCAAAAATGTTCCATCGGTTTTTCGACCCTTCATTTTGTCTTTTAGTTTAGCAAAAGGGGATTTGGTTTTGTCCTTCATTGACAAATCAAACATACTTGCTGTCATGTTATTTCTCATAAACTGAATATTGACCTTTATTTCTCCTCTGTCTTTAGTTCTCTTCCCTTGTCTGGACTCAAGGTGAAACCACCTGAAAGGAGAAAAAGAGCAAGATGTGTTTTCCAGAGGCTAGTCATTAAACTTTGGTTAGTTGTTTAACGTATCTGACAAGTATAATTTAAAATATCAAAACCAAATTCCATATAAAAAATTAAAACATTCCTGTACTGAGAAACTTTTTTGTCTGTATATGTTTTTGAAGAGAAAACTTAATAATTAAGCAAGTGTGAAGCTCTTTGCAGTGTTTACCTCTTTTGAGAGCCAAAATCAACTTTGTGGAAACTCACTGAACTTCATCAAAGCTTGGGCTCAGCAGAATTTGTATCCAATGTTGATTAAAAATACAAATACATCTTATTTTGCTATTAAAAAGAACATAATATTTTTCAAGTGGCCTTTATTTAGCAGTTATGTATATTACCTGAATGTATACTGTGTGGCAAATATTTCATTGAGTAATCTTTTCTCCTTTGATTTTGCCCAGGTTTATACGCTAGCAAATATTTTTCCCCTGTCCCTTTCTTCTAACCACTGGTTAAGATTTATGACAACTGCACTAGCCTAGCAAAGAAATATCTGAGAGCCCTGAACAGTCAACGACCGTTTCAGTTCCGCAACTGGTAGCGATGTTGATAGTAACTCCACAAGCACCATTGGCAGAACAGGAACACCCAGGTGTATCTAACAGCCACCCCCTCTGTTGCAGGTCACCAGTAGGATTAACTTCAGAAGTACTTCCACAGGCTTTGGAACACTGACATAAACCCCCACTCCTTGAAAAGAGGTCAAAGGTGTGATCATATGTTTCAAAAACCCAAGTGTGTGTCTTTGCCAGGTCCAACAAAGGCTTTATCATTAATCAAGAGTCTTATTTGTTCTCTACTGTGCTCTATTGTCCCATGGAAGCATCTCCAGAATTACTGCTCAATCTTCCTTCCACAGCTTCACCTAAAAGAACAGCCAATCCTTCTCCACACCCATCCTCAATAGTCTTTTCCTATTTCAAAAAGGGCAGAAGGGCATATTTCAGATCTGCCAGCTCTGCTGAAGTTCTCTAAACCCACTGTCAGGAGAAATGCATGCACACATACTAACACAACAGTGCGTTATCATGACAAAGTAGCTTTTGAACTGGAGACTAAGAAATTAAATTGCCTATCAACACAGATGCAAAATTGATTATGCAGTTATGAGTACATTATTCAATACTGCCAAATATAGAAAACAAGGTCAGGAAAGGAGAAAAATAACCCTCAATTTCCTTTCAGATTTCATAAGTATTTTTAAAGGTGACAGCTGAAATCAAATTTTCAGGCAGAGATACTATTTTTGAGTTGAGAAAATACTTCTAAAAGTGACCTGCCAAAGAAATAACAAAACTATAAAGAATATTATGACTTTTGTTGCTTTGTGATGTCCAAAAGGTTTTACATCCCATACTAAACCAGAATATTAAAAAATATCAGACCTTCTCTGTCCTGGCACTGGACAACATGAATCTAGACCAGTAGATCAAGAAGTTTGAACTGGCAGGAGGACAATTAAGCCTTTAGGAAGAAAGTTTTTCTTCTGTTGTGAGGTAACTTCATTTATGTATTTTAAATGAAATGCAAAACCTGAAATATGTTATGTGTTTGAAGAAGATGGATCGTTTTTCCTTTTAGTTAATAATGTTTCACTTCTTAGTAACTGGTTCCAGAAATACTTTAAGTCATCTATAGGATCGTTACAGAAAACACACACAACAGAACCAAAAGCAAATCTTTTTTTGTGATATATAATATCACAAAACCTGGAAGATAGCCTACTTTTTCCAAAACTCTTCTTTAAAATATAATATGTTCATATATTTTCTTAAAAAAAATAAAAACACTACACAGCCATAACGAGCAAATCCTTGTTCAGACAGATAGATCTTGCCTGTGCAGAAAAAAATCCCAAACCAAAACCCACCCTGAAACTGAGAAAGTCCTCCCCATGACTCCTTTAGACAGACACTAAACATAAATATAAATAAGGCTTATGAGTGTTGTCAGGGGTTTAACAGGCAGAAAGGACCTCACTTTTTTGACATTCAGATTTAAGGGCTCCTTCTAAGACTGTAAAAAAAAAAACTATTCCCCTTCTGCCTCTTTCCCTTCCCTCACAGGTCTCAAACACTAATACTGCATGTCTGATAAGACTGCTGAATTTTCATGTTTCTACTTAGGAATTACCAAAACTTTAAACTGATGTATGACACTTGCTAACTTGTTTTAAAACAGTATAGAGACAGAAATTCTTAAGCTTTTGCTGTGTGGAAGAAAGCCTTTTCTTCTAAAAGTTACTTTCACCCAATTAGTGACATTCTTATCATGAATCAACAAGTGCTCTGTGTCACTACCAGTACTCACCTGCTAACTGTGTACCTCCACATGCTATTTTGACATTCACCAAGTCTGAAGGAGAGAATTCCAGCACACAGCTAATACATTGCCTTTGTAGCTTGCACATTTGTTTTCAAAGTAGACCTTGAAGAACTTGACACTAAAAATAAGTTAAGCTGGGAAAACAAAGAAAACTCTCCTTACCTTAGGAAGATAACAGAATGGCACAAGGGACTAGACCTCATACCTGCTGGGACCTGGTTCAATGCTACTAGTGATTCCAACAGAATTTAATCATAAACTCTTTACTCCAGCAAAATTCCTCTGGACTTCAGTGGAATATCTATTTGAATAACGATTGCTGGATCAAATCTTTGTAAAAAAGAAAGATATTTAATTTTCATATGCTTTTCAAGGAGGTTTCTTTGTTACCTTGGAGAGTTTATCTTGGTTTAGTTATAATGAAGGTTCCATATGCTTCAGCTCATAACAAGACAATATGAGAAGCAGACTCAAATCATGATTTTCTTCAAATTCAAAGGCAAATAATTACTTTTTTAAACAGATGAGAACGAATGCAGGCAATGCATTTGTGTGGAGCTGCACGTGAATGAGCAACTGAGTCTATAAATGTTTCTTATTAGAATCTGTTTCTACAACACATGGGCGTGAGCAACAAATAGGAAAAACAGTGCTGTATATAATAGAAAAAACAATTGGAAAATGAAGTCCGCTGTTTTCAGATAACAACGTTTGGGTACTAAAATATTAAATTCCACTATACCACTGCCAATTTAAAAAATTGTAATGTATTATAAAAGCCAATAAAACTTGCTATTTTGGTTTTGTTTACAGTACTTTTAGCCACAATAAATGCTCCATTTGTCAGGCTGCCATGAGCTTATTCTATAGAAAGCCTGTACAAAGTAGGAAAATAGCCAATAACATACATGAACAAAACAGGGTGGCTTTTATGAGAGCAGATGCCCTTTTATTTAATAACCAAATATTACATCCAGTCTTGCAGACAGTCTTTATTTAAACAGACCTTGTACAAAGTCTGGCAAATTTTCCCAACTTCAAAGGAAGCTCTATTGCCTTCTGAATCACATTCATACTTCTTGCTCTCACCTTCAAATGTTCTGTAGGACAACGACCCCCATGCACCCTCTAATTTTGAATTTTCCCCTATGGTTTCCATCAGAAATAACACTTGCTTCTTTTTATCATCTGTTTTTGAGTGTGCTAATGGGCTTTGCTTGTCTTGTACAGGTTTCTGATCATTTTTATTTTGTAAGTATTATATAAAATTGCCACTCTGTATGCTGACAATGTTTTTGAACACATCAAGAGAAGATCAACATTCAAGGTTGAATAGGAAAATTCTTGCTGACCAGTCAGCCCCGTAAAACTAAACCCTTCTCTCAAGAAATACGGCTATTTTCTAACCATGACAAAATTTTGGCCATGCCTCTATTAGGGGTGCAAAAAGCCAACTCCCTCATTTCTAAGAAAGACAATAACCATCTTCTGCATACTGTTAAGGTAAACTGTGTAGCGTTAGCAGTACTGAACCCTTTACCTTTATAAAGGTCTGACAGGAAGAGTGAAGGAAAAAAATCTGCATTTACTACAAATGAGCAAGTTACGAAAGTCTGGTCTGCCTATTCCATCTAAATAGCTAATCTACAAACATACTTAATGTTTTCAAAGCCATTTCTTCAACCGTTACTTTCCTCCCCTTTTTCTGTTTTCATTTTTTTCCCCATTAACTTGGCTTTCCAACTGACTTTTGCTTATCTGTACTATTCTAATTGCATCCTTTGTCCTGCATTCAACAAATATTTTGAAACCAGTATCTTGTTTCTCTTCGCCTAATAGCAGGAAGCCAATGTCATCATGTCTTACCCTCCATATCAGCCACAGAATTTGACAGTTCCAAGTCTTAGCCCTCTCTCTTCTTTGAAGAAGCATCACTCAACCCATTCTGTTCACGACGTGACATTGAGTAGAACAGATTGACAACATGGGTAAGAAAAACCCCTATGTAATTTTAATTACATTTTAATTATAGACTTAAAACTTTTAACAGCCTCCAAAATCACTGGGATAGTTGTCTACCAATTTCAACAGGAATTAGAAATCTTCTAGCCAGCACATTCAACTTGTGCATGACAGATGACCTTATGACTCCATCTTCTTGCCAGTGCTGAAGATGGAAAGCCTAAAGGAATTTTCCCACTCATTTTGCTGCCTCTCAAATACATCACTCTGCCAGTAAACATTTATTGAGCTGATCTGATTTTGCTTTGCTGAAATAATCAGATTGCATCTAAAGATTTCTGCACAATCTTGATTTTAATTCACAAATTTCTTTAGGAATTCTGTAAAAGGCCACATAATCACCACAGCATCCACAAGGCTTCTAACCTTGATTTTACAGGTAAAATCAGCATCCTAATCTGCTACGCAATTTTAGTCTGCCACACAGCAATGAGAATTTTCTACACCAGCAGGTACTTCTAAAAATACCCCTGTAGAAGAGCTTCAAAATCTCAGTGACAGAACATGTCCATCAGCTGTTGTGGGAAATAAGTGGTTCTTCATCTTAGATAACTATGGTCAAGCTAGATACACTGAAGAAACTTGCTTCACAAAATCCCATCAACATAAATGTCCACAGCAAATGGATAAAAAACAACATCCAAAGCCCAGAACTGTCTAACATTTTCATTAGTAGCAAATGCACTTTGAAAAATGCAGAAGTATGCTTTGTGATAAATCATTCAGACACCATACTGAAATACTGCCCCAAAAAGTCAGTAAGGAGGAAAATTAGGGCAAGGGGCTGACCACTGGCTACATCATATATGAGGGGAAATGAAGAAGAAAAGAAATTATTGATTAAAATAACTGATGACATTCTTGAATACTATTACCAACCAAAATGAGGTACACAAAGCAGAGTTTAAAAATAAATACTACAGAGTCACATTGTAATACCACAAAACATATGGGAACTTACACCTAGCACAACACCCATCCCAAGGGGTTAGCTAACATCAACTGGAATCAAAGTAATTAAAGTGGTCTTAGATTACTTACTATTTTGGCTAAAGACTATGTGTGACTACTTTTATTTTAGAAACAAAGTAATTGAAGGTAGGAGAATGAAGGCCAGTTATTTAAGTTGGGCGTGTGCGCAACCATGTGTGTGTGCACAGAAAATGGAGAAGTATTTCAATCCAGATGGTGCTCAGACTTTGACTCAGAAATACGACTTACTCAGAGGATGTGCTTGCATTTGTTGTCGAAATGTAAATGCTGGGTATATTACTAGATAATATGTAAATACTGCCATAATCTCATAAAGCTACAATTGGGCTCAACTTTTTCTTTTCCCCCATAACCATCTTTTTCTTCTGTTCCTCACTACCAACTTTCCTTCATTATTTTTTACCTTTACTGAGTGGTACCACAAAAGCAACAGCACAAATCCATATGGATCCTCTAGGCTGCTCATTATTTCTGCACCTTTAACAAACTTCTAAGTTACTACTCTTCCCACTTTTGACTAGAACGGAAGGAGTTTTTTCTTCTACTTTAGACACATTTTGATAATTGCTGTTACAGCCCGTCATTTCCAGTACTATTGAGTTTTATCACCTAAAATGCATTTTTCTGGTTCAAACTAAATTTAAGACTCAAAATTAGTACATAATATTTATGAAGTGTTACATTTTGTAGAATTATTTTTAAGAAGGCACTATTCATTAACAAGCACTGAGCCCATGACATACAATCTATTTACTAGTTGTTTGCCAATTCATAATTCCAGTTGTATTTAAAGCCACCTACACAAGTGCCTGCCTCTTGCTTATGCTGTTATGGATGAGAGAGGGGACAGAGCAGAGGCAGTCAAAGGCGGAACCTGTCCATATCCAAGAGGAAGGCTGCCAAGAAGGAATTCACATTAACTGGGAAGAAGTCACACAATTTTCGTATCTTTCAGGAAGCACAGCAGCACTGAAGAATTAGAGCTTACAACACAGGGGTATGGATCATGGTCAATCGTTAATTCTTTTTGTTTATTTGCTGAGCAGCTGTTTTTGACTATTTTATATGATCGATGCAAGCAGAGAAGTATCTTAGATAAGGGCAAGATTCCTTCACTGTATTATGTTTAAATAAGCATTTTTTACAACACTGCTGCAATTTGTGCCTGTGTTTGTTGATGTATTATAGAAATCAGGGAGAAGGAGAATTAAGTCACAAATAAAAGACATCTCCTCCAACAACATTTCTGTAAGAAAAAAATCATCTACCATCGCCTGCCCTCCTCAAATTTATAACATTCCAGACAAGTGCTGCATCTTAAATCAGCTGAACATACAATAAAATTAGCTCTCCAGGAAAGCTAATAAAGGAATGGACAATAAATAGACTGGAATTAGAGAACAACAAGGACAAAGCAAATGCTGATGAAATAAGTAACATCATGGAGAAAGCTAACGGAAACGTGTTCTTCTATTGCTGTGTTCATTTAGCACACAGGAGAAAAAAACCTAAGCAAAGTCATTACGAAAAACTACTGAAAAATACTTCAGTAAATTAAGAAAAGTCAGTAAATGAGTATTTTTTATTCTGTTATAATTCAAAAAGTTGTTTTGATGTTACACCTTGTCAGACTATCAGCAGGATTAAGGCAACTATGAATTGAAACTGAATTGAAATTATTACAAAAATGTATTTATGCTTTAAAACAACACAATAATTTACCATCATTTACATTTAAACTGCAAAAGCGAAAGAGGTATATTTATTCTGCAACAGCAGATCCCCAAAATTGTCGTGTATTTCTCAGGATGAATTACAAAAAAAACCCACATGATTATACTGCAAAAAATAAAAACCATGTTAGAAATCTATGATATAAAAAGTTATGCTAAATATACTTCAAATAAAGCAGTATCTCTCTAGCTTTTTGAACTGTTAAAAAAACTCCGTAAAAACTCTCCGCATCTGGAGCCTGGTTTTCAACTCTGGAGAAAAGAGCAGAAGTTAAAAGAGCCTGTCCATTTCCAACTACAGCAGAGATGCCAGAGACACAAATTTACAAAGTTAGCACAGTGTGATGGGCATTTTTGCACTAAGACAGAAAAAAAATGGACTACGATCCTACAGATGCTTTGGCTGAAGTCTCTGGAAGAGACCTAGTTATGGACCATCTGAGCCACATCTGGATCTAACCGTTCCAGGACTTCTCATTTTTAAGAATTCAAAAAAATGTCAGTTTCAGAAAGAAAGAGAAAGGAGACTGCATGATGGTACGTACAAAATTTTCATTATCAAATTTTAGTAAATATACTGCTTTATTTCATTAAGTCTTGTGCCAGAGGAAGTTTATTAGAACACAAGATGCGCAAATCCTATCATGAGGCCTCTGCCTGAAAACTTTACTGCAGAGAGTATTTTTCTTAAGATGTACAAGTAACAAAAAAAGCCATACAGAAAGGATTATTTTTCCCTAACATAATGTTTCTGAAGCTGCAGTAAATTTTTAAATTTATTTCTTCCAAATTGTAAATTATTAAATAAAAAAAAATACACAAAAAGCCAAATGTCACACACCCCACCGTCTTCCTAGGAATTCAAAATCAGCTGGTAGCCTTCACTTCTCATACCTCCTTACTAAAAAAGCACTAGGGAATTGCTGACAGGGTTCAGCATTGTGCAGAATATTAAATATCTTTTTTGCAATACCCTGGTGACTCTTGAGTCTGTCTCTTACAGCACCATATGTACAGCTGTGTTGGAAAGAGGAAGCTATTAAATATATTAAAAAGTAGAAATATTACCAATAGACACTTCATCAAATAACTGGATCCCATTCATCCCCAAACAAAGCAAGAAATGTTAAGGTTACATCAACATAAGAAAATAACTCTGGATTTAATAACACCACAAGCCTGTTGAACATATTTGAAAGTAAAAACATTGCTTAATAAAACAGATTAGTGTTTCTGAAACAATGAATATAGCTTTCAACCATCAGAATGCTTTGGTAATAAAGACATTGGACTTGGGTCTTGAAAGGCATTGGGTGTCTCAGTTCCCACACCATAGTCACGGCTAGAAGGTCTTTGGGTCCAAATATATTACCCTTATTTTACTGCCAACACAGGACTAGGAATATTAAGTATCAAAAAGGATTTAATAAAAGGAAAAAAAAAAAAAAAAAAGGAGTGTTTTGTTTGAGATCGCATTTGCAAATATATTCTTGAAAGTTTGTCCTCCTCCCTTTGTATGTACATACACATAAAAAAACCGCATCCACATCTCCAACTAACGCTTAAAGGAGACAGCAACGACATACCCACATTGCATGAAGGCACACAAGTAGACAACCACAATAACTTTTCAAAAGCATTTAAGCACTTAAGGACTCTGAATTATTTTTTCAAAACTGAGTTTCAAAAAGGAGATTTTCTAGGTTTCTAAGCACTAAAGACATGGCCAGGAAAATTGGACTTTTAGTAGCTCCTCTCTTGTAAGAATTTAAATCGGCATTAAGTGAATATGTGCTGCCAAAACTCCCACTAACCACCTATCTGGACTTTTACACTTATATAAGACTTTTACAAGTATGTCCGTTCAGCTCTAGAAGCCTAACACACATCAACTTTTAATAAGATTTGCATCTTAAATGCTCAAGTAACTTCTGAAAATAGGACTTAAGACTGTTTGTGTAAAAATTTCCCCACAGGCCCCCATCTTCCGCAGTACAGCTCGCAGGCAAAGCACAGCTTCCTCGGGAAGCCCTGATAATTTCAGCAGTGGTGGAGGGAAGCACCACTGCACGCTTCGCCAAAGTTCCTCTCTCATACTTCAGAGGAAAGCAATGGAAAAATAAACACCACCTATGAAGCCCTGCTAAATAGAACTTCATATGAAAATACTGAAGAGATCTCAATGTTTATTTAAGTAGCACAAGGACTACGTTAATTACCCCACTTACAAATTTTTGCAGTAATTTTGTAAGACTCCAATACTACTTTGCTAAAATTGGTGCAAAAGCATATGGTTCCTCAAAGAGAAAGAGGTGGTGTTACTCACAGTAATACATGAATAATTTACATTATTTCCTCCAGTTCCGGCATACACGTTTCTACCTAGATTTACAAAGTTCTTACAGTTAGTAGCATTTCTACTTCGTTCATTCACCTTTTTCCTGTAGAGCAGCTAGGTGTTTAAACCAAGGCAGCTGCTACTGACTTGCAAGATAATTACAACTGATGGTTAAAGAATATTTAAGATGCATGTCTAAAGAGCACTGAAACTTCCTGAATCAATGTAAATAGAAATTGGGATCCTAAGGCTACAGGCACTACCATGTATTGCATCAAGATAACTGGTTTGTCCTTAGAAAGGTAAGCAGTTAAAAAGTATAATACTTCAGACCATGAACACACAACAGATTCTGCATGGACATGTTCTCTCCTATTATACGGTTAATAAACATACTGTTTTGCAAAAAAAATAGTTTACAAAAAACCCCAAACACACACGCACACAAAACACCGAGGCGAAGACAGTTTTGACTTGTCTTTGGTGCTCCTTCAACCTCAGCCACTGCACATAGAAGCAGGACCAGGTTTTGAGATGGTCTGTGCAGAAACACTTGTCTGCCCAACAAGACCTGGCTGGTGTGGCTGTACTGGTTCCCACCTCCAGCTGCCTGCTGCGAGTCTGCTGGAGGTTCACGCCTCCCCAGCACAGTCAGCAGCAGACGAACGATGCCACCAGCCTCTTGGTCACTTTAGTCCAGCAAGTTAGCACAGACCCACCATTACTAAGGGAAAGAATATCAGACTTTAACAGCTGAGATTTGGGCACAGGAACCTTTCTACTCTACTGAACAGACACTAGAGGAAGAAAGGCACATGGGGCAGGGGCTTTTTAACCACTGCAGAAAGATTTGTCAGCGCTTATACATTATACAGCTGGCTTGGAGGTCTCCATGCTGTTCTTGGACTACTTCCGTGGGACAAGCATAGGTAAGACACACACAAATCACACAGTCACAGGCATGCCTGCAGTACACAGTACACCTACAGTTTATTCCCATACATTTTGGAGGATAAATTACACTGGTACCAGAAATCTTTGTGCAACCATGTCCAAACCAGAAATCATTTTTTTTTTCTGATTTAGTTGAAAAAACCCAGAGAGTTAGAAATATTTACAATTCAGCCTAATAAACTGCTGTGATGCTTATATTTTTTTTCCTTTGGGTTGTTCCCCCCCCAATATTCCAGTACCAGAATTTGCTGGCAAATGGCAATTTTATTTGACAAATGCTTACGTAGGTAATGACGGAGGCTACTACAACAGCAGAACTTTCAGTCTTCTCTGCCGAGGCCTCCTGTACAGAGCAGCCTGCGGGACTGCGGCCTAAGACTAATCAGGACCTGAACAGCACTGTGCTGTTGTGGTAAGCATTGACTAAGTCACAGTTCATTGACCATGAAAACATAAATATAAAATATTTTAAAATGCTTGGTTGCAGCAACAGAGGGAAAACATTTTTAAAGAGAATGACACCAGGCTTCGAGGGGGTCTGAGTCTCATACATGGTTCAAGCTGAGGAAGGAGCTGAATGGGGATATGTCCCTGAGCAGAACAAAGACAAATTTTTAGAAAAACAGATGTAATGAGTTCATGTTACACACAAGAATTTGTCAAAAAACGTTAATGTTATTGACAGTCCTTCCCCGTGCAGGGTGACCACTGTGATTACAGTAAACCTCCCTGGAAAAGGTCAGGCCACAATGACATATGTTAAGGGCTTTGAACACACCACAGAAGAGAGAAACATCCTAATTCCATTTCGAAGTATGCTGATAGTGAGGCTACTGCTTCCCACCCGCTCCAAGTATAAGTGTACAAGGAATGCAAATTATAGTGAAAAAAACCAACCACCACTTACTCTGTTTTCCGTCTTTCCTTGTCTTCAAATACATCATTCAGACTTATCGCCACCTGTCCCAAAAACTTGTCCAGCCCCACCAGCGACCTGTGCATGACAATCAGGTACAGGATGTATTTTTCTGGATTCTCCTGCATGAGTAATCCAGGGAGCTCAAAGGAGGCCTCTTCTTTCCAGACGGGATCCAGGGTCTTCTCAGCCACCGAGGTGGAGTACTTCTCCTTGCCCAGCTGTATGATGGTGTAGGCATCGTTGCTGCCATTTTTACCTTTTGGCTTCAGACCTTTGGCTTGAAGGACCGTAACTTGCACGTGAGTTGGGAACCACTTCTGGGCTTGCTCTGCCAACATCATCTTTGAAGATCGCGGCAGCAATAACAAACACCAAGCCTGCAAGTCGTCGAGCTGCGGTCTAAGGGCACTTAGGGCAGACACCTGCCAGGGGCTCAGCGCGGTCCTTCCTGCAGCGCTGCCCGCCGCGGGTGGCACTGCCCACCCCTCAGGTTCCCCCCTCCCCGCGCAGCCCTACCTGCGGCTCCATGGCTGGGGCTGCCGTCCCCCCCGCCGCACCACCGGCACTACTCCCCCTGCTCCCGGCCTGCCCCCGCCCGCCGGCCCCGCTCCCCTCCCGCCGCTGCCGCCGGCCCGGCTCCCCGCCGCCCCCAGGGCATCCCCCGGGCAGGGCCCCTCCGCCCGGCCCGGCCCGCAGCGCCGCGGCTCCCTCAGCGCGGCCCGGCCCGGCGCGGGCCCCGCAGGCCGCCTCCCTGCCCCGCACGCCTCGGTGCCTCAGGGCGGCGGGGCGGCGCGGGGTGTGGGCTCGCCGCCGCCCCGCTCCTCGCGGGGGTGTCGGGCCGGGCTGCCGCGGCCGGCGCGGCCGTCACGGCGCTGCCCTCCCTCCCGCCCGCCTCAGCCTCTCGCCGCGCTCCCCCCGCGCCGCCGCCCGGCCTGACGGGCCGGCTCCGCCGCTTCCGCCTTCCCCATGCTGCCAGCGGCGGCGGCCTCCGCGGCGGTCAGAGGGCAGAGGGCAGGGTTCGCCCCCTCCCCGCCGGGGCGGGCGGCCACCTCACTTTGCCGGTCACCCGGCGCTGGCGCTGCCGAGGGCACCGGCTCCCGCGCTTGGCGGGGCTGCCCGAGGGTAGGGGGGAGAGGCCGGGCCTCCCCCCCGAAATCCCCTCACGGGCAATTAGCTCATTTTTATTTGTAGAGGGGCGAGAGATCTCTACTGGAGCTGTGGAGAGGAGGCATCTCCTATGGACGCCTATTGTTGTTATTAGTATCGTCATTATTTTATGTTGTACCTGAGAGGGTGGCTGTAGACCCCCCACATCAAGCCCCCGCTTGGCCCATCCTGCTGCGAGCTGCTTTGGGAAATTATTTTCCACCTCATCCACCCGCCCGTGGCAATCCTGTTGGATTTCAATGAGAGGCTGAAAATAATTGTCAGGTGTTTTGTGGATACATAATTTTGTTGATGGTACACCTGGAGGCTTCGCATGTGTGTGTATGTGCACACCTGTAAGCAGAAGCGCAGGTATTAACTTCACCTCCACAAAAAACTAAAGGAAGCCCACGGGCAATGAGGGTTGCAAGGCTGGGTGTCCCACCCCCATGAACCATCACAGGCAGGGAAATCAGCAGCCAGGTCAGATAATACTGCATCCACCACAGCTCGTGGGTTAGTGAGCAACAAAAAGCTTGGGAGACCTTCTCTTGTACTGCTGAGGAAATTAAAGCTGGAGGCCATTAAATATCCTACTGCCCACAACACTTAATGCTGAGCAAGTTATTGTCCAGGGTCAGAGAAGGTTGGGGATCACCTGTCCATGCAGAATCATTAGTCTGATTCCCAGTTCATGTTACCTCTGCACACAAGTAACTACTTAAATGACCCCCTAAGACTGTGTGCTGCAATAATTAACACAGTGCCGGCACTTCTTTCTCACATCGTATCTGAATTTTGTTGACGTTGGAAAGTAGATGGTCTGGTTGGAAACGATAACTTCAGAACGTGTCTTGGGATCATATTTAGACAAAAGCATGTAAATGATTATCTAGGGTAATAAGTTCTTCAAGATTTATTGATGCTATTATTATCCGCCTTAGTTTGGACTGGTGAGATACTAATGGTCAAATTAAGGCTGTGTGTCAATTCTTTGGGATGCATCACCATCCCACTCACCTGAAAATCACTTCCCCTCCTCTGCAGCTGCCAGTGTCCCACATCCTCAGGTATCTTTCCCAAATGTTTCGCAATGAGCTGTCAATGAAGCCCCCAGGGCGAACTGCTGTGCTTGGGAAAAGAGTAGCAGTATTTCAGGCTGGAAGAGCCGGGAAGCGTTATGGTGACAGTGTTCTGCAGGGGACTTAGGCCATGGGGGAAAGCCACGGGGTTCTTGTTGGAAACCAGGGAGACATATGTACATCACATTATTTCTTAAATGAATTTTACCACATGCAAATTCTGTTTTAATAGAATACTCTTGATTACACTAAATAGAAACCAAGCATGATGCACTCATCAAATCAAAACAAGAAATGAATTTTAGGTAGGCAGAATGTATTTATTTAGTCAGAAATTTGAGTCAAACATCATGTCTTGCATGCTGTGTCTTAGGAAAAGTTTTATGAGTTCTTATAACAGGCAGGATTTGTGCTTTTTCCTTGCCTTTTATTGGTATTCTATAATTTATTGTTCTCTCTTTCTGAACGGGGGCTGACTGGAATACATATGGACACAGCTGAACAGGGGAAGGTGGAAGAACTTTTGTACCTCTGCATACAGTACATCAATACAACACCCAATCTGCCTTTCCTGCTTTCAAAAATAAGCAGCTTATTAGTCCTCTACCCCTTATGCACAATCTGGCATGTGAGAAGAGGAGAGAGGAGCCTTTCTCACGTCTCTTCTCTTTGCTTAGCTGGTGGAGTGGGCACTGGGGAGATGCCCTCTCAACTCGCCCACCCCAGTGCTTGAAGTGAATTCTGCTCAAAGGTGCACCAGATACATTTTAGTCCCTCTCATACCCCTCTAGAGTCAAGATGCAATCTGGCCTTTTGATTTGGTCCTCTTTGGAATAGGGACATTGTCATCTTCTTGAATGTAATGTGCGATATAAATGACAAAACATCTCAGAGAAATAATGGTATCTCCAGCAGCACAGTGTCCCCTGGCACTGTGTTAGAGTGTTAATCCAGAAACGACTCAGATTCCCATTTACTAAACCACAGCCACCACTCAGTGGCTGCATGCACTGTAGGTTTTGCTCATCGCTGTCTGTGATTTAGTGAATATTACATTAGAAAATCCATTTTGTTTTCTGTGTACCATTTTGGTTATGAGGCCATACTGTTCCTTCACTTTTCCTTTTCCTCCTCATGTTGAGATCAAGCATTGTAGATGCAGGACAAACTCTTTAAAAACAATGTAGGTCTCCTGGGCCAGAAAAGCCTGGAATAACAAGTGATACGGATGAATGGCACACATGAGAATTAAGGTTCCATATTAAATGCACCATAGATATGCACTGTTGTTCTGTGATAATATTTTTTTAAAACTCACTCTCGTCACTGTATTGTGCTTTCTGTCCAAGTCCACTCACTCCGAGGATGTTCTACCACAAATTTTTCAGTCCTTGGTTTTGTTTCTTTTAGAAGATTTTAAGCTCAGAACATTACATTTGGAGTCTGCTATCAAAAGTAGCTCCCCTTGAGTGCTATATTGTCATAAAAGGATTTCTCCCAGAGGATGGTGGGTAGCTCCTGTATGTGCTCTGCCTTGTCCCTTTTCTCTGTCCTCCCACCACCCACGTAGGGTTGGAGAAAGACATCTGAGAAAAACAAGTCCAGAATTCTTGCTGCTGAAGAAAAAGCCATTAGAGCTGTAACCTCTGGCCTCAGAAAACCGTTTCTACATTTCTGATTTGCAGCATCTGTGCTATGCTCCTGGTGGCTGCTCCAGCACCCCCTCTCCTTGTAGGCAGTGGTGAGAGAGAGTTTAAAAAATGATTGTTTATCACAGAACAACAGTGCAGATCTATGGTGTATTTAATACGGAACCTTAATCCTCATGTGTGCCATCTATCTGTATTACATGTTCTTCCAGGCATTTCTGGCCCAGGAGACTTACATTGTTTTTTAAAGAGGGAATTCCAAGCATTATGGGGGATTTTTTTTCCGATTTCAGTAATTTGAAATACCCTCTCAATTCTCCCTCTTGAGCCAACAGTACATCTGATTAAACATCAGGCTTGATATTCTGGCTGCCCTTGCAAAAGAAAATGCAAGAAAGTATTTTCCCTCTGCTGCTGAGACAGTTTCATCTTCTGCTTCTCATTTCCAGTTGCATACTTGCTAAAGAGGATCAGAGCATTTATGCTTACAGTGGTAAACTATAGGAGATAATTTGGTGATTTAATTTCTCCCTGATTTCTGTTTATGAAATAGGAAGCATTTTGTTATTTTTTCTGAAATTGCCATCTCTTCTTTGACATTTTTTGCTGAATAATTCTTCCTTGGCAGATCTCTGGTGATGCCTTTGCTTTGAACATTGTGTCATTGTGAGGCACAGGCTGGTTTCGTCTAGACACGTAACAAGCTTCTGCTTTCTGCCTCTTTGACTAGCTTTCAGTAGCTGTTTCAACTGTCCAGATTGCACATTTTCTGGAAAGACTATGCAAATTTTGAGACTGAACTTTGTTGTCTGTTAACTTTATCTTAGCTGCTGTTATTTTTTCAATTAGTGACTTCTTCAGGAATTCACTGGAATTAATTGACTGCAGAAATCAAATAGCTGGGCTCAAACCCACCACTGTGAATTGGAAGGTTTTTCTCAAGCTACTGTTTTTGTCTGCTCTCTTGGTTTGAGAAGAATTCATTAAGCTGAAAGTATTATGATGTAAATATTAAAAGCTAGATGAATATTCATCACATTTCTTTCCTGAACCCAAATTTTGCATCGCAAAATGTTCAAGGTTTTCTGAGGGTGGGTGAGTTAGGCACTGTCCTGCTCTATGTGCTGTCTTTTACCTTTCGCATTCACTTTTACGGAATATCTCCTCAGAACGAGGTGGCATTTGGCCTCAACACAAGAGTTGAATCTTCTCCGATAGCTCTTGACAGCCTTACACACACCTCACTGGTACTGAGCTCTTGGGTACCGCCACTCTCATTGCTTCTGTGCTGTTGCTGTCTCTAGCCAGCTATGGGTTTATCCCACCCTCTGCTTGGGGTGCAATTTTGGGGTGCAAAAAGTCTCTCCTCTGCCTCATTCTCAACTGTTTTTCTTGCATTACTGTAATAAACAAGATCACACAAAAGACAGCAAAGGAAATGTGTTTCTAAAGAGGGGAGCAGGGGTTTGAAATCAGGCAAAGGCCCATGGAATCGTCCATTGTTCTGATACAAATCTGGTACTTTTCAAGCAGAAACCTGGAGTCACAGATACGGTAGAACTGTATGCAATATCAGACTTCAAATAAACCCCAGGTACCACTAAGAATGTTGAAAACATCATCTTTTTTATTCATTTTTAGCTGAACTTGTCTCACAGCCTTTCAACACTGCCATCCATTGTGAAGTTCAAAGAGGCTTAAATGCTGTACAACAGTCATCAAATGCTATAATTAAACTTGCCAGTCATTCAGACTTGACCCAAACTGCCTGTGTCTCAAGACGTCAGTCAGCTGTCTGGGTTAGATTTCAATTCCGTCTTTTAAAAATGTGAAAACTCTGGGTTCTCGGCATCTTTCGCACAAATTATAAGCAAGCAATCCATTTTACTCTTATGTCAAAGGCACACATCACACAAAATCCTTGGGCACTTCTAATCTGAAATAGCCATGGGATACCTCAAGCACACTGAAGGGCAATTGCCCTGTCCTAAGCCTAGGTAGGGTTCAGACTGTCTTCAGCAATAGCTCCACAGGGGACAGAACCAGTCACATGCAACTCTTCTAGAACTAAGCGCTGAGGGCTGGGTTCAGATTTGTCATTGGCTCTCCAAAACCTTCATGGAAACCTCCAAGCTGACCCTTAGAGAAGTAGCTGTTCAAAAATCATAGAAACACAAACCAGGGCTCAAACTAAAGAGTTATATTAGAAATGGAAATTGGCTGTGTGACATCTATTTTTAGACTTAAATATGTGCATTCTTTTCGTGTTTTCAGTACAGGTCCAATGCTTGAAGATCACAAACAACTTTTATGCATTGGAAATGGACATAAATAATATAAGGAGAGTCAAGGATAATTTTGCCATCTCTGCAGAGAACAGTGTTTCTCGTGCTTGACAGAACCCAGGAAACATTAGCAATGGAGACAAGCAACTTAAAAATTATAACTTTCTTTCTGGTTTTGTAATGCACTGGGAGAGTGGAAAAAAAAAAAAGATTTTTATCATTGTCTGAGTATGAGGCTTCTTCAGAGGTATTACTCCTGGGTTTAAATAATTCATGCATTTATTCTTTCTTTATAGGTCTCTAAGGATCTCAGAGACTGTTACCTCAGAAATTATGCGAAGTTATCAACTCTCTTAAGGAGAATCTCAGCAAATACCAGAAAATTATGTCCTGAAAGAAGAGTTCTTAGCAATGGAAGTTTTGAACTTCTCTACTTCTTTTCCCTCTCTGGGACCTCAAAGTGCTTTACAGGTCCTACATATTTAACATCAGTAGGCTGCCATATGAGGGCAAACAAAAGGGAATTATTTGTAAGAAGAGCAAATTGTTATACTTACATCATTCCTTTGTGTACTAAGTCAGCAGTTGCAGCAAGCAGGTGAAATACCTACCCACCTTAAAACATAGCGTGCTCCCTGAAATGAGTGAAAAGTCCTCCTTGAAGTTTGGTCTTCTTAACTAAAACAACACATTTAAACTTCCTGCTCATTCCCAAGACTTTTTCCCAGGCTTAGCTGCCCTGAAAATTTCTTCCCAGGGATTTTCTTCTACCAGAGGACTACCCCATGTCTTTTCTGTTGTTGAAGGGTCTAATGGAATCCACCTGCAGCACTGAGTCAGCCGTGATTAATCTGCAGTTAACTGCAGGGTCTCAACACCTCCTGTGTGTTGGTAACAGGAGAACACTTCTTCCCTGATGACACACATGCACACGCACACACAAAAAGTAAAATAAAATAACATAATATAAAATATTTTAGGAAGGAAGGAAGGAGGATTGATGTATTTGTTACACTTAGACTTAACATGTCTTCTTTCAAGCCCTGGTAAACCAAGGCGTGGATTTTCTAAGTCTTTACCCCACATTGCAGAGCTGATACAAAGGCCAGAACAATATTTGATATTTTGGGACTTTTTTTTTTTCTATTTGAGTTGATAAATAACTCAGATTTTATATCAACTTTGTCTCCTAGCAATATAAATTTCAATTTGGCTTCAGCAAGGTCTTAATATAAATATGTGATTAGAGAAGGAATCTAAATTAAATTGCTGTAGTTAAGTTTTATGTGTGTTAAATGTATGTACTCCAAGCACTCTTTTCCAATGTTACTTAAAAACCTCCTTTCTTTGAAGCGTGGCTTATTCTTAGAAAACTCAAGCTGCTCCTCAAATTCTGCTCCCAGTAAGAGACAAATTAGATAAAAACAACTTATTGAGAGGAGAGAGCTTGCAGAGCTCATGCAAGTAGATGTGGAGTGCTGCTTGACAGCCTTCTATGCCTTTTTTTGTAAGAATTATCCAATACCCAGTCATTTAAGATATAATTTCAGTTTTCAAAAATATCTGTAGTGCATCTTCCCAACACCAAAAGTTGGAAGGATTGTGAGGGCTATGGGGATACTGCACATTTATTTTGGCACTGCCTAGTGCTTCAAGCATCCTGGAAATCAGCACTGGGTATGTTCTCATAGTCTGGATGTAAATTAGCCATATGTGCATTAGTGGCATTATTTACAGATTGAATTGTGCAACTATACTTATGGCCTTAGATAAATTATTTCTATATTGGGTCCAAATTTTGCTGTCGTTTACAGTAATATAAATCTAGGATCACTCCACCAAAGTCAGTGGGGTAATTACTTTGACTTTTCTCCAGTGTTACAGAGCAGAATTCAGCCTCTGATTATTATTTGCAGCTCTAAAGCCCTTTCCCCTATGCTAGAAATCTGCCGAGGCTCTTCTGTCACTTTGTCCACTATCACTTTAGAATTGTGCTCAGAAAACGTGCCTGCTTATGAAAATAAAGCAATGCAGTCAGATTTAGTTGATTTTGGAGTCTGAGTAAATAAAAATGAAAACAGCTACCTAGTGTTACAATCTTTTGTTGGATATATAGCTTTGTCACGCTCCTTCGTCTTTACTTCCAAAAGAGGAACTGCTGTGGAAATTTGCCACTGGAGCCATGTCTGGTTGAGCCTCTCTAAAAAAGTCAGTCCTAGGAGTGTTAGGATATAGATGTCACTCTCAGAGCTTCTTCACCCACCGCTTTGAATGGACCTAACAAAAGTGATTTGTTTTCTTACTTTGGTCATTACCATAGGGTTTTCACTGTATCTTCATGGATTAAACCAATGGTGCTCCCTCCTTTTCCATTAATGTTTGACAGCATTGTCCATCTAACTGTGAAAAAGCATCAAATAACAGTAAAAGATCTCTATAGCAGCACTTCTGAAACTTTCCTCTGCTAGAAAAATATGAAATCAAAGATACTAGTCTCAATAGAAAAATAGAAACCATGCTAACACATCAGCAATTCTTCTCTAGAAACACTCTCACTGACATTGGAGTAAATATGACTGTCCATATTAGAACACAGATGTCTCATCATCAAGCAACATATGATGTTGAGGCATACCAATGTTGGATGCAACTTCGTAGCTGTGGTTGAAAAGCTCATGTAAGAGGAACACACTGGGATACCGGTTGTATCTTTTTCAACTCAGTATTTCTAATGAGAAGAAGATGTCTGAATGTATTTTATGTAAGTCATAATCATTTGAAAAAATGCATTAGCAGGCACAGGTCTCATAAGTGATTTTAAATCATCTCCACATTTTGTTTTCCTTCAGCTTCTCCTTTGTTTCTTTGGTGCTGCTCAATCTATTTTTTTCTCTCGTCCATACTACCACAACAGCATGTCCACCTTAATTTCAGTGATAGAAAAGGCTATCTAACTATATGCTCTACTTGGGCAATCAGATGTTTTTGCTTATTAATTTATCTCACCATCTTTTGTACAGTGTCCTGCCACTACCTGGGTCCTTCCATCCCTAGTGACAATATCAAGAAGTCACGGAAATTTTTAGATAAGACATTCAGAATTGCACCATTGCTGGGTTTGAGCAGAATGAGAATGCCTAGAGAGTGCTGACTAAAGAGGCACAAGACTAACATTGCTGTGCAAATAACCTTTACTCAGCACAACTCACAGGCAGTTTTAAGTACTAACTTCAATATCATCCCAGCCAAGATACCACTTTTCAGACTCAACCCTGAAATTACTTAAATTACAGAAACAGAGATTCACTTCAACATTTACGTATTCAATATATGTTCCCATATAAGACATTTTTCCAGACTTTTCTATCCAGTGGCAAACCTGAAATTTAGGAGTTTGTGAGAGAAAGGAGGAAGAGAGGTAGAGGAAAGATTAGAGCAGCTGGGCTGTGCATGGCACCGGTGGGGTTGGACAAGGCAGATTATCGGGTTCCATTTTTATATTTTCTACAGAAAAGTCTGGTCATGGAGGGTATTTAGAGGGAGCTGCACACCAAGCCAAGCGCAGGTGACAGGGCTTCCCAAGAGCATCAGCATTGCTGTGAAGAGAGGGCTGTTCAGGATGTAGGTTATTCTGTGGTTCATATGTAGATTTTGCCAGCTAGTTCAACTGAATAAGACTGACCTTCCCCAGCACATCCTTGGTCCCAGGGATCATCACGATTAACAGACAAGCCCCAGCCAGAGTGCCTCACCTGGGAATCCTGCACCCAGCCCAGTTCACAGATCTCCTTACGTCAAAGAGCCATCCAGTCTTGACTGAAAAGCTTCTGGGGTGAAGAACCCACAATCCTTTTGTAGAATTTTTCCTGATGGCTAATTAACCTCGCTGTTAATCCTGCCTGTTTTATCCAGAATCCAAATTTGACCATTTTCAGCCTCTAGGTCTTGATTCAGTTTCATGTGCTAAATCACAGAGCCATTACAAATCTTCTCCACATGTAGGTATTAATATATCATGATCAAGTCCCTTAACCTTTCTTTTGATAAAGTAAACAGATTACGCTGCATACATCTATCCCTACAAGGCAGATATTGCAGATCTTGAAATCATTCTTTTCTGATCTATTTTCAATTTTCCATGGCTTCTTTGAAGTGTGAACACCAAGACTAGTCATGATATTCCAGTAGTTTTCCCACCAGCTCACACACAGCTGTACTTCTTGTGCCAGAATCCCTGGCCCAGTAATTCTGCTGCTAGCTTAGGTTTAGGAAATTCAATCTAGGGTATTAAAACACTTGCTATATATTTTCCCTGCATAATTGGAAAGCAGTGAGAGATCAAGCAAAGGAACAGATCTGGGGGGAAAAAGTTTCCAATTCTCAAGCTAATTGTCCTGAAAAGTTTGGAGAAATTTACTGCAGAGATACTCTCCCACAGAGCAACCGAATGCTGACTGTAAGTCTGTTTATGCTTTGGACACATCTGTATGGCAGCAGCATAAAGAGTGTGGCATGCTGTTTAATATCTGTCAGGCTTCTTTTTTAAACCACTTAATAAGCATGTATGTAAATTCTACGCAATAAAAAAGTTCTAACAACTAGAACAAGAATAACCTTTTATGTGGTGGCTCCCACCCTTAATCCCAGCTTCTACATGCCAGCTTCTCCCCCCACTTTCACATCCCCATTTCTTGACAGGTGCCAGAAGGTTTCAGAATTTTCTTGCGGCTTCACCATGGGAACTGCCATTTCACCAGGAATGAATTTGACCCGCTGAGCAATAAAGCTGAGGCAAAACACTTACGCTCTAGCTGGAATGGGGGAATTGCTTGTCTTTCTGTTGGCATGTTCTCCTCTGGCAAATTTTTTAGCGAAGGGGAGCTCCGTGTTCATTCAGCTTCCCTCTAACTTCACCTTGAGAAACAAACAGGGCTTTGAAAGTGTCGTTTTCCCAGCAACAGCTGCTGTTTTTAGCATCCAACAGTCTTTAAATCCATAGAAGGCTAGTTTATATGGACAGGGAAGCATTAAATGCTAGGAAATGAGGGTCTTTAGGTAACTATTCCAGATCTGCTGTATCTGCAGTTACAGCAATTGGTGGTGTAGGTGGTGTTCTTTTACTGGCTTTTAATGAGACACATTTATTACTGCCTTGCGATAAACCAAAGTAAAGCCATAAAAGTGACTTTCATTGAACATTTGTTTGAGTCCAGCCTGGGTCTTATAAAGCTTCATTTGTTCAAGACTTTAGTTTTTGTTTTACATGCCTGCCACCTTTTTGGTAACAGCTGTTATCTCCTTCGATAGTTACATAAAATAGGCTTACCTGCCAGGTTACAATGGAAACTTGTTTGATGACTGGTGTGAGACAGAGTTGGGAGTTGATCCTTCATAATCTGCCAGATGGGTTGAGTAACCCAACTACTCTGTACAACTGGGCAGAACATGGGTCTGAAACTGCTCATGTCTATTTGCAATAACTTCACAATAGCTGAAAACTGTAACTGTGTAGGTTGAGAACAGAACTGAAATTTTAAGAACAACATTTAATCCAGCAGTCTGTATTCGAGAGGTGCAGTCCCAGTGACTTAGAGAGATCCTTGATAGACCCAAACCTTCAGCCATAGCATGGTGATAAAAATAAATATGCTTTTCTAGGTCCAGCAGTGAATCCACTATTTAAGTCTTATGCATTCTCTTCACCTACCAGACTAGTTTGCATTTCACTAAATATGAGTTCCAATATTGCAGCTAAACTGTCTGGAAATATTCTTCAAGAAATGTTCTTAACAATTCACCTCCCTAAGTTAATACCTATTAAAACCTAAAAATGAATTTAGATTTGGAATTTCCTGGATTCCTGTGTTTGTCATGCAAATTTTCAGTGCTGTTCTTTTTATGATAATATGAAATAAAGTAGTTTCTTATAGTGACATTGTAAATCATTTGCTTTCTATTATACGCAGCTGGTTTTGTTACAGTAATGATTTTGTATGGGTGCACACTGCAGTACATATTAAAGGCAATAAGACATTCTTTTGCAGGGCTCATGCAATTGATGTTTCTGGAAATATAACAAGATAATGACAAAACAGTAATTTATTCTAATATTTTAGCAAGGTTGGTTTTTCTCTCTTCTCCCAAAATGCACCTTCTCATAAGCTGCCACCCACCCCCACCCCAGCAAATCCTTATTTTTCCTGTTTACAGAAATGACTCCCCACCCTTGCAGATGCAGATTACAGTTTTTCAGCTCACTAGAGATCCAGAATCAAAATCTAAACCAGCTGGTGTTTTCAGGCGGGTGTCTTACTTTAGCTTACTCAAAAGAACACAAGATGAACGGTAAGAATTAAATAAACCACAAATTATTTTGGGGACTGTCTGGTTTATATTAGAAGTAAACTTTTCACTGCTGGCTGTTGTTTCAAAACTATTGCCTCTATTTTTGATATTCATCCTTGGGATCTAACACAAACTATGTCTTACTAGTTTAATCCATTGTTAGGCCATGTTTAAGTATCTTTTATTATAGTCATGTGCTATAAAATAGTTCTCACTGGAGTTTGCTGGCTCAAAGCCAAAGGGTAATACTGCTTCAAGTGGCACAGCACAGTATTAAAGGAATGTTTTTTCCTTTGGTGTTGGTACTTACCAATTTCACACCTTGAAAAAAGCCTAACTACATCAAAATGGGATGTATCTACTTTGAGTGCAGGGACTGGAAAAATATTATAGTACAAAAGGAGAGCAAAGAAAATATTTCAACTGTATGAACAGCTTATTCATTTTTGTGCATGATTAACAATCTGTGTAATTCCTTGCTATAGAGCTTAGGAATTAAATACAAACATTTTTCAATCTTCTGTTTTCAAAAGTAATTTTGTTTTTAACTTGCTGCAGCAGGACCACTGACAGGACTACAATGACCGTGAGTTCAAAGTTAACATTCAATTAGGTCATTTGTATTTAGAAATTTTTTTTTCCTCCTCTGAAATAATAATTGAATGAAGGGTGTAACATCTCCAGTTTCACTTCTGACAGCATTTTTCCCCCCGTCATGCATAGCCACAATCATGCAAACACTACCAATAAAGTGAGCAAAGAATGATAACAATGCTTAATAATGTGGACCTTCAAATCTGCAAGCATTTTGGCACGAGGAGATTCTTTCCCTGATACATTTCAGAATATTTCCAGGTATGGACTAGATTCCAGTGGGATGATCAGGGATTAGGACAAAAAAATTGCTACCATTACTTCATCTCTGTGGTTTTTACCAGCACCTTCATTTTAGGGTATTATGACATTTGGTTCTGTTGTTTCTATTATTCATGGTGAAAACATGCCCAGAAAGGACGGAAAGAGACTGTTAGGAGCAGTTAACCTCTGCAACTTCCAAGGAGAGCACTAATGTTCAATATATGCCAAATGCAGGCCCATTAGGTTGAATAATGAGTAAGTACATCTGAGACTTTGTACAAGACAAGATGAAAACAGATTGGCCAGGCTATTGTACCACGCTTTATTACCTAGTGAAATGTAATGTGATCCATTTGCAGGAGGAAGAACCAGAGATGCTTGTTTCAGAATTCAATTGTTCCGCAAAGATCTAAGTACCCTAGTGTTGTTGTTTTTATATTGATTTTTATGAAACACGTGTAGTTACATTTTTACAAGGCAGTAGGTTCTCTTAACAATGGCAGCAAGACAGGCAGTGCAAATGTTAGAGGGCTGAGTACATTCTTCTGTCAAATGACAGAGGGCAAGAATATATAGTTTAACTTCAGCCCTGTAGCAGTAAAACCAGAACCAGACAGCCAACACCAGACAAGTTGCAGTCGGTGTGGTTCCTGGAGAGGTGACTCCCTGCTGTCCCTGCATCCTCCCAGTCCCAGGGCAGGGATGTCTGACAAAGTGCATCAACAGACAAAAGCTGGGGCAAGGTTCACCGTGCACTGCCTGTAGTGGTGGAATTTCAGCTTTATATTTGAACCCGGCTGTTGATCTCAAGGTGTGGTATTCTTTGCTGTGTTTTAAATTTGCATTCTAGAGATTTTTATGTATTTTTTTCTATTTTTCAGAGGGAGAATAATTTTGAATTTTGATCTTGCAGGCTTGAATTTGCAATAAGCACGTTAGTGGGTTATGCTTGTATCTTTAAAAGGAAAATGCAGAATTTCATTAGCATAACTTCCACTTCATTTTTTTTTTTCTGCTGAGCCCCTCTTGAGTTGAAATAAACAAACAAACAAACAAAAAGGACAAAGAGATATTGTCAGAGAAAGCAAAAAAAGAGGAATGGCCCTGAACTTGGCTGTTATATAAATCACAGGAACAATGCTGTTGAGGCTAGGCGTTGTTGTGTTTGGGAAAGTAGCCATTAAGCCACTATCAAATAAGACACACATATTTGGATACAAAACTCAGCTTGCTGCATACCTTTAGGAGAGAAGAAGAAAAAAAAGCATCGTGCTCCATTATCACCGACTCGGAAATATTTAATATGAAACAATAGATTATAAATAAATTAACCCAGGAAGTCAGACAGTAACCCAGGCCTTTTAGACTGTTTATATCTTATGTGCAAGTGTACCTTTAAATTTTATGGAGGTATATTCATAATTACTGGTGCTTTTCTTACACGTTTCTCTTTCAGTGTTAGAAGACACTCTGCTTTTTAGGAAGCCCCTGTTGAGCATGTGGAAGGTATCACCAATGTCACAGATCCCGAACCTAATTCATTCACTTTTCTGTCTTGTTTTCTTTTTCTTTTTTTTCAACATTGTTGCCTTTTACTTTTCTGTGCAGACTCTACATGTCTAAAATCCTATGAACTGACACACCCCTTTTTTTCTTTTATTTCTTTTTCATCAGTATGGTATATACCATATCTTCAGCAACTCTTTTGAACACAGGTCTCGGCATCTTCCTCCTCATCTTGCAAACAGCAACACTGTCTTTTGAGTAGGCTTAACCTCTTCTTGATATTTCTGATATTTCTAGAAGAAAAATCCCCATTTTAATTTCTTTGTCTTTACTTGGACATGGCTCAGTCTTGTGCTTCTTCAATCACCTTCTCCGTTCGTTCTGACAGAAGACCTCCGGCTTGCATCCAGCTCACTTTACATTTGTGTCTAGAAGCAGACTTTGCTCCAATTTTCCTCTGGTCCCAGTCACTCTGACAGTGGCTACAGCAACCCAGGCACGAAAAACAGACACCTCCTGTATCTCTACTCACATCAGCACACACTGGTTTTTAGCTCAGTACACACTGCTCAGGCAGAAGAGCCATCACGTTTTTCAGGATGTGACAAGCGATGCTGCAGTTTCCACTGGTAGTCACTGGAAACATTATCTGCTCCTGCGGTCTCCAAGCAGCAGTTTGGAGGCTGCAGCTGAAGGTTAACATCCCTTCCTTCCCAGCTGTAGCCCTCAGAGGTCACATATAATTTTAGTACTTGAAATGTTGCCTTACACAAAGCGTTACAAGAATTGGCAATGCTGGACATAACAGGGAGGGACTTCAGCTGCAGAATTCATGTTGTGATGCAGAGCCACAGGTTGGAACAGGAGCGTCCAGGGTAGGGCTTTGGTTCACACCAATTCCCAATGCACAGCATCTATATGAGGAAAGAATCTTTAAAAGTCTTTGAAATATATCTGAGTGCAAGAAGAGATTCCAATGGTTTAAACATGTTTGAAAATCCCAAATGCAAAGCAATTGTGGTTCATTATATCTCATCACTTCCTCACTTTCGTATTTTTTAGTCTGCTTTTAAACTCTGAAGCATCTGAAATCCATAAATTTTAATTTTTTTATATCCATTTAAACACCATCGTAGATGCCATTAAAATATCCATGCATTGGAAATCTCAAGAAACATAGCTATATAATATGTTTAAAGATTTATCACGGTGGAATAGTAGATGGAGGCAGAATAGCCTGAAAACCAGTATTTAGAAGCCTGTAGTTATAATGAAGAACCTTACCTGCTGTAAAGTAATAGCGTAGGGGTTTTATTTTATTTGTGCAAGTATGCTAGCTAAATATGTAAATTAAATAAATGTTGGCTTGAACCAGGAATTCTCTCCTATTTTTTTTTTTTTTACTTTTTATTTAGAAGAAGATATGAGCTGTCTTTACACAAGAGTTGTTTTGCTTGCCCTGTCCCCAGAATCTGAGTGTTCTTGAGAACTGACTTTCCCAGAGCACTTTGGTATGTGGACTTTTCACCACAGCTACTGAAGATTGTCACTAACCCACTATTAACCTAAGAGGGATCACAATCTGTTGTCTAAGGAGAAAAATAAAATATATCGGAGGGTGTCCTTCTCCCCATATTTCCTGGGTGGATGTACTTCAGAGACAACTGAAAGGTGATATTATCCTAGAGCCCGATCTGGGGACACTTGCTCAAGCTAAACTAATCCTTTGCTCACACAGTCATCTTAGTTTGTTCTGTCCTGAGGGAGAAAGAATTCAAAGGAATAATCAGGGGATCTTTATTCAATAACCTATCTTTTATAGTGATACAGAATTTCTAGGGCAAGCAATGAAAAACAAATAAAAGCATGAGGAAACACAGCAGTTATTTAGAGTTTCCATAATATTTGACTCCGCTGTGGCCAGTAAGGCTCCCTGGGGGCAAAGGTGCCTTCCCTGGGGAGCAATAACTGGGGACCCTTTGGGCAGCACACAGCAGAAGGCTCTTGGGAACAGAGGTTGTACCTATAGCATAGCATTTGAGTTTTATCTGAGCAGCAGATAGCTTTACAGCTCACCTGCAGCAGTCATTACTAAGGGTCAAATAATCTCATAGTTCATGGTGAACCCCCACCCCCTACCCCCCCACCCCCCACCCAACCTAGCACCACACGACCACATCTGATAGACATATGGATGGGAAGGTGATCTGAAAGTCAGCTCTTCACAGCACGAGGGTAAAAACTTCCAGGTGAAATCACAGGTGTTCATCAAATTATTTTTAAAACCACCCCAAAATCTAAAAAAAAACCCCCACCCACCAAAAAGGGATTCTTAGCCCTGTCAAAATACAGTGAAACATCTAGTGGTGTCATGACAGTAGAGCACAGAAAGGAAAGAAACTGTGAAGTGAGCAAGACTAATGGGTTAATTAACGATTATCCTGGTTATCTGGAGTGGAGAACTTCTCTCTTTACTGAAGCCGTGCTGGAGATTAATTGAATGACAACAGGGCTTAAACTGACACTTCTTTGGAGATGTTGTTAGAAGCTGGCTAAAACTGCTGCCCTCCAGGCTCTGCTAGCAAACTGGTATGTGGTGACTGTTCTGGTTATGGACAGATTGTCCTCTGACCACAAACTGTGCCTAGTTATACCAGTAGCAGCCCTTCTGGGGATTTAGTTTTATTCATAAAGGATGTCAAGGCGTTTTAGAACAGAAGCGTTCCCCAGCTGGGGCAAACTGGACCGGCGTAACCACGCGGTGGAGCAGACCTGTGTTAATGCTGGGAGGAAAGTGTGTAGCATGGGACAGATGAGTTGGGTTTGCTGCTTTAACTCTTGTGGCACAGTTAACATGGTACAGCCTGAAGTTTAGATGACCAGTTTACACATGCACATGTGACAGTGTAAATGTCTTGAGCAAATCTCAAGATTTCCAGCCTAGCAGTAGGTTTTGCTCTGCCACCTCTGACGAGCAGAGCAAGGCAGCCGGAGGGCCATGACACCTTCCCGAGCCCTCTTCCTGCTTCCCATACATTTCAAACCATTTCCCTGAGCCACTGCTTCACCTGAATTTTATTTCTAAGGAGCTGCTGCTAGTTTCAGAGTTGATTTACCAGTGGCAGCTCAGCGACATGAGTGCAGACGGGGATGTGATCAGGTCCCGGTTACCACCCGATCCCTTTCCCAACCACTGTTAATCGATAGCGTGGTGTAATGACTCTATCTGGTTTACAGTTCGCTGTCCTGTCAGGGTGCTCGTCCCTCTACAAATGGCAGAGATCCCGCTCGCTGACCCTTGCTGCAGAGCTTTGCAGTAGATCAAAAAGATTGATGGTGCCAGTTGGTAGTTTCAAGACCCAGCTCTCAAAAAAAAAAAGATATTTTTTAATTATTGTCCAACCCTATTAGGCATAGGGTTGGATAACATGTGTTTCCTTTTAGAGATGAACTGCCCCAACGGCAGCCGCAGAGCACTTTTGCATAACTCTTTCCCCCTCCCCCTTGCCCTATCTTTGTGCTGATGTGTTAACGTGCAGACATCCTGCTAATGGCATGGATATGCCTAATCCTAAAAAGTAACTTTGACCCAGGCTTTTCTCGAGTGCTGGCTTGGGTCTGTGTTATGTCTCTGGGGAGGCTGTTTCCCATGAGCAGCCGGTGCTGCCAAGTGGCTTCGGGATCTTAACTCCTTACTGCCAGGTCTGATTTCCCTTCAAAGGTAAATCTGTCTCCCTTTACCCCACCAAATACCATCCCTGGTTTGACCCAAAGGTTTGATTGATCTTCTGCTTGGATTCTCATCGGCTTTATCCATATTTTTAGCTTTTGATGGAGTTTACCCACCCAAGAGATGTCAGCAGAAAGGGTTCACAGGCATTGGTGGTGTTCTGGCATTTGTCCCAATGTGTCTTTGGGCAATTACCTGAGGTCACAGTGGTAGGACAGTGAAATTTGTTTCTTTCTCACAATGTATTTCTTGGATTCAAGCAATAGTCTTCATGTGGATAAAAAGATTTGGAAAGGTCTCTGCCAAGTAAAGCTGGGCACGGCACTTCACTCACTGGGTTGCGGCCATCGATTAAATTGGGGTGAATCCTGCAGCCTTTACCTGTATCAGTAATTTGGAGCCCTATGAGTAGACTTAGATCACCTGGGTAATTACAGATTTTTCAAATGCAAGGTTGTTAAGGATCAGGGCTGTCATTTTCCGTATGACCAGAGCAGAGGTGACACGCGTGAGAATGGTTTGCAGGGTGAAATCTTCATTTGCACTTCTGAAATGATGGAGTTCCCTGTTACTTTCTTTGCTGTCTACCCCTGCTGCTGGTCAAGCCAAAATGTTCCACTGTTCAAATACCTGGCAACAACTATTTAATTTGACAATTTGTAGATGGTATTCCTGTATTACCCTTTAGGACCTTAATAATAGGTTTTTCTTTAGTGAAGCATTAAAACATTAAAGGCCATAAATTCCATAGTCACCTGTATCCATTTATTGCTAATTTATTATGGAACATATCATAAAACTTTGCTTGACATATAGGCCTCTTCATAACTATAAATCTTTTTTCAACTGTTTAGATAACTTATGCTTAAGTTCAAGGAAAGACCTCTACGAACAAATATTTAAAACATCTATTTATTATGCAATGGTAATACGTACAAACTACATGGCACATACTGAGAAATATTACTCTATATTCAGATTTATCACTTCGAACTTTTGGGGGGTACATGTATTACAAAGATAAAATAAAAACTATTGTCAAGTATCTGCTTTATTAAGAGGTTTAAGAGGTCTAACTGAATATAGCTGCTACTACAGTTAACATCAAACATATAAATGCTTCTCTTCGGATTAGGTTTGTTGTTTGCAACCTGGAGCCACTGAAAGGATTGTAAGTGGGCTTCATACAGGAGAGCTCACCAGAACAAACCCGAAAGTTTTCAGAATGCAATTCCAGATCAAAATAGTGGCTATAATATCATTGTTGCTAAAGAGCTTGACCTTGCTCTCATTAAGTCAATTTTCAAATCTCAATGATGCTGGATCAGATATATAAACAGAAATAATTTTGGCATTTCATTTACATTTCTCAAAATAATTTTATGGGGTTTGATACTGTTTATAATTTGCTTTTAAATGACCTGCTGTTGTTTATTTTAAGAAAAAAATGTTCTTTTTCTCTCACACAGTGTATAAATTCAAAAGTTTCTTGGATATATCAAACCAGCTTTCTACAGAATACTGGTTTTGTTTTTTTTTTTTAATATTTTTGCCCTGGCTGAGTTATTAGCATATATATTTGCTAATAATACATATGTATTATTAGCATTTATAGTAAACCAATTGGTTTTAACAGTAATGCATGTGCATATGCCCAGCCAGCTTCTTTAGCAAGAAGTTGGTTTGCAAAAAAAACCCCTGTTTGGCTGTCTTATTAAAAGACTCTGTTTTATTAGTTTTTTCTGCAAATCAGTTTGCTTGCACGTGGAAGGTAATTTTCATTTTTGAAATACATTTCTCTCTTAGTACTGTCTCCATCAATTCAGCTTGATACACATTTGCATATGCTCTGTGGCCTCAGGATTTTCTTATAAATTGTTAAACTATGTGACCAAAGTCACGGTGAAAGGCCAGAATAGTACAGTGAGCACAAATCTCATGTTGGTATATTAAAGTCAGAAAAAAAGGGATGGAGATCTTCTACAAACCTACACAACATGATACTCTTTAAAGTGAACTCATTCATAGTAAAATAATTAAGACTGCACAGATTTTTTTGTACTTCAGAGAACCAAAAACCAACTTACCCTGATGCAATCGTGTCATTAGAATCCAAATGAAAGCAAAGCAACTGGTTCTTCCAAAATATACACAAGTTGTTTACTAGTTTTCTATTGACTTCATCATTGGTTTGTTAATAAAGGCTTTCTTCTGGAGACAGGACAGGGAGGATTCATACTACAAACTGTTATATCTACTCAACAGCCATGCAGGGGAGGGGGCTGGCTGTCCACTGACGCTTTGGCCCTGTCTCTACCTCCCAGTCTCACTTGCCAATTTCTGCTTTGCAGAACATCTCTGTATTTCCCCCTTTCTAATTTTCTCCCTGCTTTTTGCTTTGTCTTTTTTCCTTACCTTTTTTCTCAATCCTTTCCCCCAACGTCCTTCCACTCCCCATCCCTGACCCCCACCCCACCCCGCCATGCCCCTGCTCCATATGCAGCATACAGAGGGAGCCCTGGCAGCCAGCTTCATGCTGTGAATTTAGCACAGTATCTCACAATAAGCAGCAGCTACCATTTTTGATCGGACTCTTTGTGCCCCAGACTCTTCTTCTGGGGTTTATGTGTTCATAAAAGTATTCAGAACTCACTGCGAAAAATAATGAATTGATAAATAAACCTGGTCAAGAGAGGAATGCCAGCAATTTGTAAGCTTAATCAAACTAATTATCTTTTGATTAAATTATCTATAGCAGACATCATTTGAATATTACTTATGGACTCCGTGTGTCTTTGCAACAGGCTCCCAGCATGTTTCTAAATTCTACAGCGCCACAGTAAATAACGTTTTATATTACTTCCCAAAAGTCGAGCCTGATGGATTGTTTAATTAATTATATTGCTGATATCTGACAAAATAAGCAACTTTCCCAGTTATTTACGGTCTTAGATTTCACTAAACTACATAATACAATGCCTCTTTAAATGCTGTCAGGTGCTGTGAAAATTATCAGCCTCAAGCATTGAAGCCTGGGGAACAAGACAAAGTGTAATGCTAATACCGTGAATTTCAGTTACTGATACCATCTTACCAAAATAAGAGAATTACCTTTAATAAATATATTCCAGGACAGTCTGTGATGGGACTCAACAAGTCAATTAAGGGTTGTATTCAAATGCTTTGTTTTTCTCTGCAGAGAAACTCCTGGGCCAGGCTCCCTTCTGGCACAAGTCTGCTTAAGTCAACAAATGGAGTTACACCCGAGATGAATTTGCCATGCTATGTTTTTCTAAATAGATTAGGGGTCATTTGAAAAGCTGTAAATAAACCTTTCAAATTCTTTAAGGCAAAAAGAAACAAATCTGCAAGAGGAAGAGAAAAAAAAAAAAAAAAAAAAAAAAAGATTTATTCTGCTTTCCCAGAACTGCAAGTTTCCAGGTGTTCACCTTTTGATCTGGCTACAGGCAATGATTTTCTGAAGTGGTTTCTGATGGTGCCTGACATCATTTATGGCACTCTTGAACAATCTTGTAATGTGCTAAACTACACAAAATTAAGTGAGTTAGTGGCTAGCTAAGAGCAGCAAAAGGGCCATGGATATCAGAAGCACTTTGCTACTTGCAACAGCATGTGTAGCTTCAAAGCAGCATTCTTTGATTTGATAATGAGAATAAAACAATGACTATTCTTAATTATTAATGGTACAATAGGGTGAGAGGCCTCTGGAGTCTCACTGTGCTTGACGCTGTGCAAACACAGGTAAAAGAAAAATAAAAAAATAAAAATTTATTTCCTAAAAACTTGCAGCCAAACTGAAGGCAAAAAGCAATGGAGGCAGCAAACCATAGGAAGGAAAAGGACAAACATTTGTCCACATTGTCCACACAAAGTGTGGGCCTACATTAAGCCAGCAGAGCTGTGTGCATGGTCAGACAGGCCACGTGACTCATGTTTGAGTAAGTTTTTGAATATAGCTTATTCATAGCTTATAATTAAAAGATAGATGAATCCTTCCCATGAGCTAAAGGCACGGCAGAACCAGACTTCGCTGGTAGGTGGTGCACCGCTGAACCAGCGGGAGCTTTGCTGTTCATTTGCGTGGGTGAAAGCACAAATGATGTTGTTGAGTTTCAGGCAAGCAGAACAGAAGTTACCTCTGCAGTCCTTATGAACGGGATTCGACTCAAAACGGTTCAAGAGTCAAAAGTGGCACAGCCAGTCACCTATGGCAAGTCAACGGCATTTGCTCAGCTTCGTTTCTTCCACGTGAGCTGCAGTTCATTAGCTTTTCCTCTAACAAACTGCTGTCAGAGAAGAAATTTTCCATTGTGCCCAAGGAGGAAAACTGTTGGCGGTAGTCTGCACCTCAAGATTTTGTTAAATGTTTTAGCTCTGCTGGGCTCAACTTAGTGAGCTCTTTAGAGAAGGGAACTGAACACCTGCATGGTGGTGTGTGGAGGGAGCAGAGGGCAGATCCGATATGGAAAACCTGAGGATATGAGCTATAACTTCTGTTAGCTGGAATTTCCTCAGAGCTAAAGGCTTCTCATGCAGATTTGTTGTTGTCCAGGCAAAGGCTGATAAAGAAATGTGATTATCTCTTTGCCTCCCAGTGTGGTCACCAACATGCAGGAGGTGATTCTTGTGAATGCATCTGTGAGACAGAAATCTGTGCCATGCTTCAGTACCCAGCATGTGAGTGAGAGTGAAATGCTGCAGTTATGTGTTTTACAAAGCATTTCATCTATAAATAACTAATTAGGAGCCTTGCACAATTTGTCATTATCAACATTGATTCCAAAGTTTGAATTTGTTAATGACATTTTGAATTCTTCTTTTATACCAACAAAGACTGTAAATGCTTAGCCAAATTAATAGAATTTGCATTGTCTATGAAATCTCTTCTCCCACTGAAAAAAGTCTAAGAAGAGAAATATATATTTGAGATCCTAACGTGATTTTGGTAAGTCTTTTCCAAGTGCTTATTCTGCAAATCACTAGATTAATACCATTTAGAAAGATCAGGCAAATGAAGCTGCAATTAAGAGAATTAGTTAAATCCATTATAGGCTGCTGGCCTTACTCCCCAACTCAGGAAGGATTAAGCACCACACCCAAAGTCTGTTTGATCCTATCTTCAGGGCACTATTTATTAATTACACTTAATTATTCATGGCAAACCCCAAAATGAAGCCGTTGAACACTAATCCAGCTGTTACCTTTCCCTCAGTTCTGAGGCTTCTTTGGGATGCTTTTCGCATCTTGTCTTTCCCACCCATAGTTTTACAGTGCGTTTGCCCAAGAGCCCCTTGCTGCAGGACCGGGCTCGTTTCTGGAAGACGACAGGTCATTCGTGGGTGCTAAATCCAGAAAGCACCCTACAGCCAATGTCAAGCATTATAGAAACAGAATATTTATGCTAACGGGCTTTGCAACCTGTGCTACTCCTGGTATTTATGGAGAGTGGTGGAGAGTTAGCACCCTAACGAGAGGATTCACAGCAGCCCAGCTAGCTAAAGCAGCTCAGAAACACAACCAATAGCAAAACCAGTTGTTTAGGATTCATCTCTAACCAAAATGTGTATTTCAAAGTGAAGTCTTCCACTAGTCCCTCTCTGCCATAGTCCAGTGGCTGGCGTATGTAAGTGGAATATGGGTAGCCTGTGACTGAAGTCCTCTCTTTTATTTGGAGAAGGACTATGAAACCACTGATGCTTCCAATATATAAATCCAAAGTGCCCCAAAGGTGATCTCTCCTCTCTTGTCCTCAACAAGGCTTGCGATACTCAGGGTTAAAGCAAAGCACAGGCTAGGTGGCTGAAGGCAGCCCAGCCCTTCAGGAGAGGGGACACCCCACTGCAACCCTTGATTAGTTACCAATAGTATATTTACTAGAGTTGCAAAGGAACTATAGTTAAACCCTATAACTAGAGTTATATAGTATGGATTATACGTTATTATTGATGTAGAGTTATGGCTCAGATGCTATTAATTGCTTTAAGGGTAAGGAGGTCATTTAATAACTTTAGCCACCCAAGTTTTGCAGCTTGTCAAAAACAAGGGCAGTTGTGTGGTTGGGTTTTTTTTGTGGTGAGGATCCTTCTGTATGAAGATCTGAATGGAGACAATCGAAATGTTATACATATAAAGTGTAAACAAAAAAAATCAGCAAACAGTGAATTTAAATTTCAGTTGTCCCGGTCTGAGGGCAAAACAACAAAGGAAAACACTACACACTTATCTGCTTCCTATTTTCACTACATGACCAATGCTTTTAACTTCAGTTTCTTTGATTCCTAATGATTTTCAATGTCTTTTTTTACTGTGGAATACCAACAAGTGGTAAAAAGTGTCTGAAATGTAGATTTCTCCCATGTTGTTGAACACCAAATCTCCCTTTTGAAATCAAGCTCTTCTGCAATCAGATTTAAAGCTGGTTTAAAAACAAGAATTATAATGTTCCCCCACCTAAAGCCATAATAATCTCTATTCCTGTCTCTGGATTTGCTGTTGTACCATGGCTTTTAAGTATTTACCTTCTAGATATGAAGCTCCTTAGGACTGCATAATACCTTATTATTATTACCAGTCCCTCAAGTCATAATGAACTCTGGATTATAGCATATTCTATATTTAAGTTTCCAGGACAAACAATTATTATATGTTCTTTGTACTGAAATTAAAAAAAAAAAAAAAAGTCACACAATTAGTTCTTTTCTGCTCACTAGACAACAAGAATTGATTTGCAATCTCATCACTGCAAAAGCTTGGGAAAACCCTAAAACTTATATTTTTATTTTCTTGATGGAGGGAAGATATTTCACAATTTCATTATTTTTATTTACTAATCCAGAGAGCTGACACAATCTACAACTGTTAAGTGATGTGATTGTGAATTTTAGAATGAGGTTGTGCTATTACTCTAAAAAAACCCAAAAACAAACCTTCATAAAGAGACTAATACCCATTTAGGTTTCCTACGACATATGCTATTTTTTTCTGCTTGGAAATGCTAACCTGAATGGAAAGGCATTGGTCATTTGTCTGGGATTCTGGGTCAGTGGTGTGTCCTTGGACAAAATATGCCAGCCTGATTAAGACCTGCCTAAACAGGGGCTTGACTGCTTTGGTTTTACCTCCAGAGCTCACAGAGGAACGTCGGCAGTTGGCTCCTGTAAGAATAAAGCTGATTTCTGGCACAGGTTGGTTCGTTCTTTCCCTAGCACCCAGCCTCCTTCTCTGAGCCCCTCTGTCTGGCCTAAGAAGTCACGTTGACTCAACTAGGCCAGGGGTGCAAAACGACCTATCTTACATACTTAAATTGGCATTACTTTGCTCAGCCAGAGATGCTGAAATCACCTTTCACACAGAGTTTTGATTCATTCTTGATAGGAATTAGCTCGCAGACATTTTCTTTATGGTCTCACAGAGCCTGTGTATCAAGCCTGGTCAGCTCCCAAAGCTTTAACGATGTGAATGGCTTATGCTAGTTTTGCCATTATGGACACCTAGAAAAATATGTCTGATAATAGCTAAAACAGGGTATTTTTTACTTATGAGCTGTTTCATTGGAAATAAATTCAAATTATACCTTTGTACACATCTGTGCAGTCCCAGTGATATGAAAAAGTTTTGAGCTGATAAAACAGATTTTGGAATCAGCTGATGGGATATAACATTTTTTAATTAGATTTCAAAATCGGAAGGGTCTCCTTTAGACAAATAACATCTATAAGATGTATTGCCATTGTCCTGTATCTCTCTGACATTGCTCTTTCTAAGCCCTTTTTACTACTTCCCCATTTCTTAAGCTGCATCCTGCTGGATACTGAACCTTCCTTAGTACATCTTTTCTTAATAATAAAGTAGATTTATGTCAAGAATAAGAGGCTTTTGGCCAATTTGTTTAATTAGTATTTGGGTGGGTGGAAGTTGTTGGAATTTTTTTTTTTTTTTTTTTTAACATTCAACCAGCTTCCTATGAAGTTTCTGTAGCATAACTTGTTTTGTTGTCAGGCAGTAGCACTTGTTCACCAGCCCTTTGTTTTTCAGGAACTCTGCATTCAGCACATATTGTGAGTGCTGCCAAATATAAATGGCTATAAGAAGTCATTTGGTTTCAAAGTTGCAGTTCTAGAATAAATGCTATATGGAGAGGGAGGAAGGCACTAAGAATGTCCACAATGAGCAAGTAAAAAGCATGATTTTCTTTCAAAAGCAAGAAATGGGAATATGCTCATGTACATCTATTGTCAGAGCAGCTATTTTGCCAGTGCAGCTTCTAGCAGGGCTTCAGTCTCCCCTACAGGAGCCGAACTAAATTAAGACCTTGTACGTCAAATACAGTGAAATATCTGGGGAACATGCAGCTGAAATCCTTATCCCTGCCCTCTTCTCTGGCTTATCTTCACACAACTAACCGTCAGCTCATTGCTTTGCGCAATACGAAGCGCAATACATTGTATTTTCCACCCTCACCTGTAGAGCCGGGATCCTGCTGCTCTGGTGACGTCAAGCGCAAGTTAAGCACCTTTTTTCCATCTTTCTGAAGCAGATTCCGAGCCAGGAGTGGAGCACAGACACCAGTCTGTAGAAACTGACTCCCTGGCACTGGAGTATGCTGAAGCGGAGAGCACAGATGGGGTGGATCAGTGGGGTGGAGGGTGGCTGTGGGGGTGAGGATGGTGGTGCTTGACTGCTGTGCAGGAGGAAGAGCTTCAGCATCGCTTCGTCTGCTAGTGCTGCGTGGGTGTTCACATAATGGTGTTCAGTCATCAGAGCTGAACTACACACCCACACCAAGGGCTGGATGATACAACAGCCTCCGTGGGGGTGGATTAGAAGATTGAGCATATAGAGAATTCAGAGCCAGTTTTTTTAGATTTGCTTTATGTTGCAGCTAATCATTTTCCAAAAAAAACCCACCAACCCGTAATGGAACTACTAAGAAACTCAGCCTGAAATCACCTTGTCTAGGTTTGCTGGATTTTAGATGTTGAAAGCCAGGATCTGGGATGTAATTGTGTAACATTACATGACACGTCAGGTGTCCTAAATCCCCCTGAATCATAGGCACATAATTTAGGAGGTGCCTTAGATGCCCTGGGGAAAAAAAAAGAAAAAGATTGGAAAGTCTAGAGAAGAGTTCAGATCTCATTGATGAGTCTGTGGGAAAAGGGCTCCGCAGCCAAGTGCCTGAAAATGGGAGGGAACTGGCCCTGAGGTATTTCAGGGCAACAGAAGGTGTGAACCAAGTAGTTCATCTACACCAGAAACGAAAGCCTTTGGCAGGGCTCGGGCTTAGAACTTGTGACCATGAGACCTTGTTGATTTTTTCCAGTGATATCAGTTTTCTTCATAAACTGCATTACCTTTCCCTACAAACCTTGCCTTGCTTGCTCCTTCGAGCCCTCAAGTAGGTGAGTAATCCTGTTGACTTGCAAGCTCTTGACTTGTAAATACTCATGAGCCTTGTCTGGTCAGGGTCCAAACGTTCTTCTAACCTGCAAGCAATTACGGAAAAAAGTCCTGGCTGAATAGGAAAAATTGTGGCGCTAAAATATATTTAAAACCTCCCCTCTCCAAACCTCAACTGGCAAATGCAGCGAGGCAAATGGTCTGAGTCCCAACTGTTTAGTCTCCCCCATTTATAGCCCCCATTATATGCCAGTTATGAAGAAGGTAGGCAATCACTTGTTTGCCCCACAGTAAAACTATACTCCAGCGCTAACAATGCTCTGAAAAGCAGGCAGCTCCACAGAATAAAATAGTGCATTTTTATATGCAGCTGTGGCTTACTTGGATTGTGGCAGGTCATTGTGTCTGTCTGATATTCTCTTGTTCTAATAAACCATGTCTACAAAGTAATGGATTCTGTGACCCTTATTCAGGTAATTACTTTTTAATTTTAGTTTTCAAGGATTTGTATTCAGACTTCTTGGGCAGATGCAGAGCCTGGCCTGCCTGTCCCCTGGAGGACATGTGCTTGTCCCAGGTATATTCAGGGTCACTAATTTTTCCTCTGGGACTCATGGAAGTCTTCATTTCACTGTGGCAGGTTAAATCACTTTAGATGCTTCTTAAAAGACAAGTACATGCACTCTCTGTTTCATAGACAGCAAAGCACTTTGCCTGGCAAAGGAATAGCCTCTGGGAACCCGGAGACCTTGACCTGTTACCATACAAGCTCATCTCTTTTTCCTTTCCTGCTTTCATTGTATGTTCTAGACCCTGGCTAAGTAACCTTCCCTATCTGGAAGCTGCTCTTCACCAAGGCAGGAGAGATACTGCTTTGTTTTTCAGTTACAGTACTTTGCACCTCTATCAGAAGAAAGGTTTTTGTTTTCACGTAGTCCCCTAGAGTTACCACTTAGTGTTATTATGGTCTTTGCTCAGGGTAACACCGGTTTGACAGCTTCCCGTTTATTAATGTTGTTAAATATGTTAATAAACATGACATTTATTATTAACATAACATTCTTCAATTACATTGGTACAGTTTTATCCAGCAAAAGCAAACCTGGGCCAAGTATATCTTTAAAATGTCTGCACACATGCCAGTGCCAGCCAAGGGTGTGACATTTTTTGTTTTTTATTTTTACAGTTTTTAAGAACACTTCACACTGGCAAAAGCTTTCAGGGAAACACAGCTTATACTGGCAGCAAGTGGTTTTTGCTCATACAGCTTGCCTTGTTTGCAGAACTGTTTCAGGCTGGACCAGAAAAGCACTTCTTGGCCAGCACAAGCTGAATGTGTGCCAGGGCGTACACAGCCCAGCCTCACCGGGCAGCTGCAGCTGGGTCATATCAATCCACAAGCCAGGACTTCGTCAGGCAGTGCTAATGGGGAGCTGTAGCCCCTGTAGCTGACCTTTATTTACCCCCAGTAAACCCCTTCTTGGTTCTCATTAGGAAAGTTCACCATCATAGCTAGGTATCAGCACACCATTTCGCCTTTCAGTTTTTAAAACTTTTCTTAAAGTTCAGGTTCTTAGTGCTCAGGTCCACAAAATATGGGGTCAGTATGTGTTTTTCCCCCATAAAGGGAATGCCACACTAATCTAAAAAATCGCTTATATGCCTGTTCAGCTTGCATGATCTGCTTTTTAGCTTCATAAATAAGGAAATCCCTTGCTGATTTTTCTTGGTATCCCCTTGGTGCCATCTGAGAAGCACAAAGGAAACAGAGAGGACCGAAGGCTTTAGATCAAGAAGAAATGTCTGGTCTGGGAGGAAAGCAGAAATTTTTAATGGAGGGGTTTCCATTTGATGTGGGACATGGCATAATTCCCTTGTCCTGGAGATAAGGGACACTTTGTGTAATAACCCTACCTGTTGTGATAGAGAAAGGTGACTGTTCCCTGCCTTGAAAAATGTGCCGTTTTTCTTTTGTACAGCTGCAACTATTGCTTCCCATGTTCTGTGCTGTTTGGGGATGAGACTGGACTATCCCTCCTCTGAGGTGAGATGACAGAAGCAGCATCCCTTTCCTGAAGTACTTTTGAAATCGCTTAGTACTCTAACTGCACAGATACCTTGCACTGAAGTACGCCTGGGGCATTTTTTCTCTCTGAAATGTTGTTTTAGGTCTCTAAGCAGCTGCTGGACTATGAGGTTGTGAGGTCTTGTCAATGGTAAGAACTGCATCTCAAAAAGCCTGTAAATCTGTAACTCCTGTGGTAGGGTAAGCTTCCACAGTGCTCGCCACACATTTCTATGGGAATGTGAAAACCCCACATAACAGACGCCGCAGATTTTTCAACTTTGAGAACAGCAAGAACTTGCATAAACTTTCTTGCATTTTACATCCCCATCTTTCATTGTGAGATATTGAATCGTGACATCAAAGAGTTAATGTGGACAGAAATGTTTGATCTCTTGCTACTTGAACTCATTACATTTTGAATTCTGATACTGTTACAGTGAAGCTGTAAATTTATCTTGAGGTAAGCTAGCAGAAAGGCACTATTTTCTAGTTACTAGCAGCCATTCTGTTCCTTAAACGAAATTTGGGACAGATGTGTCTGCCTTTTTATTTCAATGAATGCAGGGAGAAAATGTATTTTATTTCTTATTAAATAAATTTGCCTGTTCATCTCAGTATGTGGGACTGTCAAAGTTTATAAATTTGGCAGTATTTTAACATGATCATTCTGTTTTTCTTTAAACCAAGTTATTAAATTGATATATTTTTATAAAAAGCAGAGGCTGACAGAAATTTTTTTTCATCTTTTGACATTTAGTTGACTCTTAGGGAGTTTTAAGTAACACTGTATCTTAAATCAGAGTGGCAGAAAGATAAAAACTCTTCCAAAGACTGCTGAAAGCCAGTGGAGGGACAGGGCTGCACTTGTAGTTTGTTGCAGTGTTGGTGAAGCGACGCATGTTTGCTTTTCACCATCGGGTTTTATGTGTTAATGCATCCTCAGAGTTTAACTGGCTCATGCTTTTCTCTGAGCTTCTCTCACCTGGCTGCAGGGCAACAAGAGACAAGCTGTTCTGCTTATAGTTTTAGAAATCTCACTCTCACTTCTGCTCAGGTGGCTTTAAATTTACAGTCCCCATAAAGATGCTTGACGGCACCTTCGGCAGCGGTTAGTCTGGTGTAAATACAGACTAGGCACAGGCCAGACCCTGCAGCCCTGACTCACTGCAAAAAGACCCCAGTCCCTACGTAAGCTGTGGAGTCAGAGTTCACGTGCTGGGGTGGATGGGCTCTGCCACGAAGGGACACGATTTGAAGCTGAAACTCTCTCTTGAAGAAAACACTTGGGTTTGGGTTGTATAGTGACAAGCTGCTGTGACCAGGTGAGTAGGTCTTCAGAGACCTTCAAGCCAATCTTCAGACCAAGGGCGTACAAAGAGATAGACTTGTTTTCTCCCTAGTCTTTGCAATTACAATGAGAACTGTTTCACTTTCTAACAAGTGAAAACAGGATTTCTGTGGGGAAGGGGAAAAAAAGTGAGAGAAAAGAAAAAGTTATTAATTCATGGAAAGGAAGATGCCAACACGGAAACAATGAAATCAGTTTGCAGTGAGCAGCAGGTCAACCCTTCTGCAAGGAGCAGCCATAGCTGTTTGTACTCTGCACAACACTGCACGCACCTCCTGAAGGATGAACACCACAAAAGTAAAAAATTAAACCACTGTATCAAAATTTGCATTTGTTCCATTGCTTCTGGTGGACAAATCTGTTTAGTTATATCCTCAACTTCTTTGTGTGCTTGATTCTTCTCTAGCCTGGAATGGTTCATCACATAGGAAAGGCCACTCGTATTGGGGGAATTACTTCCTGTCTCCATCTGCATGACTGGGAGCAGAGTCAGACCCACAATCTGAACATTCTTTTAAATCACATGTTTCTAAGAGTCTGCCCAAAAGAGGTCTCTCTTCCCATTTCTCAGGGCTGAACAAGTTTGAGCTCAGATAAATTTTTTAAAGGAATTTTAATCTGATGAGCAAGCTCAATATTTCAGCATTTTCTGTAATCCCCAAACAGGACAGTCTGCAAATGTCTTTTTTTAGACATTTTAGAAAAAAACAAAAAAACTTTCCATGGGCAAAAACTTTTAAAAATTGTTTATCCAGGGGCCTGGAAATGTTTCTTTCAACATTTCTAATCAAAAGAAGGTGTTTCACATGAAGAGAAAGAAGGTCATCATTGTATCATGGGAGACGTAGTCTGGGCAAAGAGCAGATCCCTTAGATCCAGCTGGGCACCCAGGGGAAATCTAGTTCTGTTCCTTGAGAAGTAAGTCAGGCAAATATAAATTAATGCTGATTTAGTGCAAAACAAAGCTTCTCAGCTAGACTCCAGTAATAACCCACGAGGCTGACAGCATTGCTTCCCACTCAAAATTTGCCACTGATTTGTTGTGTGGCTGGATGCGGCTTTGGATCAAGCGCAAATTCTAGCAGTGGGAAGAACAGCAAGATAATATCAGAGAGAAGTGCTGGGGCCATGGTAAATCACTGCTACATGTAAAAATCAACATGTGTTTAGAAGCAAATCTCTGATCATGTTTCAGCCTAAACTGGTGGTCTGTATGCTGCCGTTAAATGCCCTCTCCTCTCTTCTGCTATGTTGGGATAGAGAAACACCTTACAGGGGCCACTGGAAAAGGTTTTTCCCAGCACAAGCACTGCTTAAATATGTTTAAATGTTTATCTCATATCTATCCTCTGTCAAATAAGAGTAATACTATTCATCCAGCTTTGTGAAATTCATTGATATCCTGGGTATCCATTGATATCCTGAATCAAAGATATCCTGGTATGTATGCTAATATTTTTTTTCCTTTTTTCCACCCCCTAGGAAATGAGAAGTCTTTCTCATGGTAGGACCTGCTGTGGGACAGGAAGCAAACCACCAAAACAAAGCGACAGATACATCTGCTTCAGCTGGGTGGCTTGTGTCCTCCCAGGCCAGTCAAGGTGAACCTAGAGTATCAGGTGTGTAAAACACAAAAAGGAGCAGTTACAATCTTTGTCATGCCACAGACAGAAACTGCTCTTCTGAGCAGGAAATGGGGGGAAGGTGCAGTCTAGTCAGGGTCAGATGGGCCGTAGCACTCAGTAGAGCAGATAGCTCACGCAGGGAGGTGGGACAGTGTGGCTGGGCACCCTGGCTACCATCCCTTCATGCCCCATGTATCTACAACCAGCATTCATTCAGTCAACAAAAGCCAACAGCATTTCCAGAAAGAAGAGACCCACGTACTGTCAATGTGCTTCACTTCTAAGTGGCTGGCCATGCCACACTGGCAAATTAAATGGAGAAAGAGTGATAATAGTTTAGCAGTGAGAACAACGCTTTTTTCCACCTCTTATCTGGAGATAATGGTGGAACATTGCAGGGTTTTTTTTTCACCCTCTTCCCAGCACCTGTCCTTATTTGTTGAACAATTTGTAGCTCCATCTGAAGTATTATCCTGCTAACGGTAGGAGGTATTTGCAGTGCAGCACAACATAATCCTCCCCTCAGAGATTAAGACTATTACCTCATTGATGCTCCTAGTCTCTGCCAGCCTTGGCATACCAATGTGCAGCGTGAATGCAGGTTTGCAGCATAATAGCTCACTATGCTACCAGCTAAGCCACTGAATGCTTCTACAGTCATTCCTTTTATTAGGAGAATGACATGACAGTAATAATGGATAATGAATTCTGTTAATGAGATGACTTATTTCAAAAGTAAATAAAGCTCAGGTGTCACGTGAATGAAAAATTTGAAATATCTGCAAATGTGATTTAGTCAAACGTTCCAGGCAAGAAAACCCCCCCAAACCAAAACAACAACCCACACAAACCTTCCTTTGAGGCAGCTGCGATTGTGTGGGTAAGATTCCAGAAGCAAGAAAGGAGAACAGTAAAGTTGTACATGCAGCTGAACTCCGTCCCTGGTGCAGGTTGATGGATTGCACAATCACTCATGCTCCAGTATAGATGCATATGGCCACTTTAAGGGTATGTAACATTTTGCACAGTGAGGCTGCGCTCCTGTGTTCCTGGGCAGGAGCAGCTCCCAGCGGGGGCTGCCTCAGCACAGGGTCCCCAGCAGCTCTGTCTCATCCAGCTTTCACTAAATTTATCACAAGAAGCTCTTAGACTGGTTGAAACAAAGCCAAGGGAAATGCAAATATCCATTGCTGTTTCTACTACGCGGTATTTATTCCTTTACCAAGTAGTTATGTTTTCCCCTCAGTTGCTTCCTATGAAGAAACGGCTTCCACATCTTTCTATTTAACATGGAAACACTGGTGTCATCTTCCTCTCCTCGTGTTCTCAAATGACTGAACTGCATTTTGCTTCGTTTTTGCAGACGAATTCACCATGAAGCACAAACCAGGTTTGTAGTTTGGTTTATCATATGTGAAAATGTTACCAACAACATCAGCATCATGCAGAGCTACAAACAGACACCACCAACAAGAAGTAGCTGTGGTGAGGATGCTAATATTAGAACTGCCAGACAGCCTTTGTACAACTCAAGGTTTCTTTATTGACCATAAAAGCAACAGAGCATCAAAGAAAGAGACTACTTGGTGTCTACAGGCATATTTATCTTCCCTAAGATATTTTGCCCTGATGTGAACTCTGGTTACTGCACTTCTTTAATACATTTATCCTCACAGTATGCCTGTGAGACACAGAAGAGCTACTATTTGCATTTTACAAACAGAAAACTGAAACATCAAGGGAGAAAGCAGCCAGGCTGATCTCCTGCAGGCCCAACAGCAGAAATCGCATGTGCAAGCTTGGCTGCCCAGAGGGACGTGACCTGGTCCTGCCTTGGCTTTCTCCTGACGCTTGTTCCAGCACGATAGCACATAGCACAGGGCTTTGCGAGGTGTGGTTTCATGTGTCACACATTAACACAACCAGTGGGCTCATTTGCCTACCTAGCATGTTTTGTGGATGGAGGGAAGGCTTTAAAAACAAAGGGATGGATGAAGAGTCCAATGTCAGGTCCCATAGCTTTGGCCCTCTTCTTCCATGGTCTTCGGAGAACGACATGGATTTTCACCACCTGACAGCTTGCTGGTGCTCTGGTTCTGGTGGTTGAAGCAAAGCCATTTTTGAGGACCCTAGAGAGAGCCCAGACTGTGACAGTCCCTGTGACCAGGAGAGGCAAGACAACCATGGCATCCCAGAGGATATTGTCCAGTGTGCTGGGTAAGTGTCCATGCAGTAGCTGGCCCACACCAGTCTCCCGCCTGGCACAGCTGCGCTGCCATCGGTACCCAAGGCAGCTGCTAGGATCAGGTTTGGGGATGGCTCCGTGGGTCTCCTTCCCTGGGACTGAAGGTGCAGCGTGGGCTCTCACCTGAAAAAAGAGAGAAGCAGGTTAAAATCTGATGCCTATATGGGCTAGGGGAAGGAGGGAAGATATGGAAGAAGTATGGAAAAGATATGGCAGTGGAAGAAGATTCAGGTGCACAACCCGATCTTTATCTCAGCCCTAAGGAGTTGCTAAACTGGAGTAAGGATTTCACCCAAAATAATCACAAAAACTGGGATATCCTTCATCTTTCAGCACAGCTTCTTTTTAAACCCAGGAGGGAAAGATCCCCAGATGATTGCAAAGGGGAAATATCTGTGGGTCCCCTAACCAGGAGGGCATCCAGCATCTTGTGAGACAGCTCCACCATGGCAAAGCTGGCTGGCCCTCCCGCCAGCACCGGCGCACGCCGCGGGCTGAGCCGCGCTGCCGGCCCCATACCAGCCCTGTGCTCCGTGTGGATTCAGGCTGCCGAGGCACTGCCCTGCTGTTCGGTTGTTTCAGCTGTGGCTGCAGAAGAAAAGAAAAGCAAAACCATGGGTTGATTTATATCTGTTGGTTATTATATGTCATTCCCAAAAGAAACAAACAAACAACCCCAGACATTTTTAAACTTAACCATTTTAAAAATGGCAAAATGCTTCTATCATTTTCAGTAATTAAACCATGAACAAAAATTAAAACTCCACTGGCTCTTTTCATTTGATGATTTTCAAGTCTCTTTTTTCCCCCCTCGCATACTCCTTGCATATTTCATTCCTCGCAATCCTGTCCCCATTAGTGGTGATGACAAAGCTCCCATTGCTCCCCATGTGTGGGAGAATCGCACTGTAAGTATGGATTTAATCACCAACCTTCAAAGTGACTAAAAAGGCAGATAGATGGGATTCCTGGGGAGATTTTCAAAAGTGAATTTTGACATCCTGGCTCTTTTGATAATGTTGCTGCTCTTTTCTAAAACATTTTGGAAAGTCTGCCCTTATGGGCCTAATTTCAGGTATCCTGAGATACAGCTACATAACTCATTCCAGCGCTGAGCTGGCAGCGCTCCACGCTGCCGTATTGGGGAGCTCGGGCACCCCTTGTGCCAGCACAATGCTGCTGCCAAACTCTGGTGGTAGTTTCCAGCCTGCTGACTTCCAGGGCATCACACAGGACGGGCGGGAAAATTTTACCCTTCTGCTATTCCCCAGCTATGCAGAAAGTGCATAAGCATCCTTCTGGAAATGCTGACTCATGGTTTCTAGGGTGGGGGGAATGACTAAGACCCTTTCGGATGCTGCTACCACGTTAGAAAGAGCAGATCAAAACTTATAGATTATTCTCTTAAGCATCTTTAATTAAAGCCAGTAATGGGGTAAACTAAAACACGTGAAAAAACAGAAAACGAAGAACTTCTTTACCTGGAGGGTGATGGAGCACTGGCACAGGCTGCCCAGAGAGGCTGCGGGGTCTCCTTCTCTGGAGACATTCAAAACCCGCCTGGACACGACTCTGTGCAACCTGCTCAAGGTGAGCCTGCTTTAGCAGGGGTTGGACTAGATGAGCTCCAGAGGTGCCTTCCAACCCCAGCCACTCTGTGATGCTGTGAGAAGCAGCATGTCCATCACTCGGCCAGCCTTTCTCAGCCTGTGCTCTGTACGTACATGAGGGTGAGTCTCTTCAGTGAGGGTGAGTCTCTTCATTAGCCCATGGCCGAGGCCTTCCAGACACCTGACTGCACAGACTTTGCCAGGGGTATTACTCTGTGGCCATAGCAACAAAATCAGCATCACAACTACCACTGTTCACGGTATTGGACTGCTTTTTTCAAACAATGGCGGGTATTTTCAGTCGTCTTTTTATTGTTTTGCATAGGAAGGAAAAGCTGAGTCACATCCACACAAAAGAAAACAGCTCCCTTATACTCATTGAAATTTTGTTTTTATTTTCATTTACACATTTAGGAAGCTTATCTCCGCATACCAAATGAACCCACCTACTTTATTTTGCTTATTAACTATAATTTTCTATGCATGAAGTGGTATTTTTGAGCAATGTTAGTATTGGCAGTAGAATTCTGGATCCATGTATTTTCCTAAGGAAGTCAATGGGGAAAGATTTATTTCAGTGACAGTAAGGTTGGACCTTAGTGAACAGCTGTCTATCTGTCCACGAAAATAGAGCAATGCCTATGAGGAGAAGTAGGGACACTGGTCTGCTCACACTTCTAGGCAATCTGAAGCAGCACAGTATACTTCCAACTGGAATATAACAACACCTTACACTTCACCACATTTCCAGAACAAATACAGTAAAAATATGAAAGCATGAATGTATCTACTTATTAAGCAAAACAGTGTTGCAGGAAAACAATCATTGCATATCGAGGGGTAAATTTTGTTGCACAGACCACACGTAGCCTTAGGGTCTAAAAACTAAGGGCTTGTGCTGGTCTCTGTGTTGTCAGGGCTGGGAAAAGGAGAGATCCTTATTGCAGCTTAGCTGTGCTGGCAGGAGTCCTGACCACTGATGCACGTTTAGTGGTCAGGCTGTGCTTTTATCTGCATACCTTTTATTCCACTTGGTGGTAGTTTTACTCCATTGGTTAAAAGTAAACTAGGGCCTTTGTGTATATTAGCAGGGCTAATTATCAGGGCTAGACTGAAGGAAGTACCAGAAAGTTAATATACAAATACAGAAGGGATTTTTTATTTCTTGTACAGATTCCAAGGCAACAGTTCAGCCTGCACCAGCAGAAGCTGGGAGCTGCACACAGCCTCCCAGTACATCAAGCCACGGCTTCCAGTACAGATTCAGCCAGAGTTCAGTTTGCAGCCCTCCCATTCCTATGAGTCCATGACTTAGAGACGACTGCAGATTCCTCAGTTATTTTGAATTATATTCATTTGTTAGCTGTTTACATGTGCCTCAGTAGGAGCTGTACACGAAAAGGAACTGAGCCTGCACTTGTGAAGACAACTGCACGCTAACTATCAAAATGTCAGTCCCTTTTCTTTGACAGGGTAGCATTTTTCATAAGCAGTTTGGAAGTTGCTTTTTTTTTTTTTTTTTTAAATACTGGTTCAATGTTGATTGTATCAGCAAAGCTATTATGCTGAGCCCCAGCAGTAATTTGTCAAATAATCATCTCCTGGTGCATTTTATTTTTTTCTACAAAGGCGCTAATGATTACAAGTATGATTAATAACTGAACTAATCTGTTATTGCCAGGAAGTTCTTAGTACATTCAAGGAATCGTGACCTGTATAAAAAACAATGTTGAGAACAACAGAAGTTGACCATACTTCATGGAAGGAATGTACGACCTATAGCTATGTTTCCTTTCACCCTGCCATGCTTTTTTATTAGATCTCGGGACAGTAACCTTACGTGGGTCATTCGTCGGTCAACTGCTCATCTCTACTGTTGTTCCAAGCAGGCTCCCCTAGCCACTGCAGGAAGGACCGGATGATTTCTTGAAGGAATAGCACTATTTATAAAATAAATATAAAATCAGATCTCTATTTTGCACAAGTGACAATTTATGAGAACTCCAGCAGCTGTATATTTGTTGAACACCCGCCTCCTGTGAGCATAAATTGCACCTTACTGAGTAGAAATAAAATACAGTCCACCAGAGACTTCGCTGCAAGGTGTAGCTGCTTGTGTATGGGCATGTAATGACTTGCGTTTTCAGCTGCTCCTTAGTAAGAGCCTTAGTAATTGGAATCAGTTATTCAAAACATCTCTAAATGTGATTTAAAAGGCAAGGATTTAATAACGTAGAAAGAAGTCATTACAGAGGTTCAAGCAGGGGAGAAGGGAATTCCGTTTTTCAGAGCAGAAGGAGAAAAATAAAGCAATTACTTGATGTAAAGGCCAGAAACAGGACTCCTGCTGTCACAGAGAAATCAAATCTGTCAGCAATTAGTGGGATCTTAGGAGGCAAAGAACCCTTCAGTGTTGAACAGTGAATAAGGGGTTAGCAATTATATGAACTGATAAAAGTGTTCTGGTTTTCAAACAGCAGGTTAACAAGGCTTACTTTTTTTATAACTTCATGCAGATGTGATGAGTCACACTTCATGACATTTTTTCAGGAGGACCATATGGAAAGGTAAGAAAATACTACAGAACATTGCATTGTTGTTGCATCTGAGGTGCTGCTGACTGACTTACTGCAAAGTGACCCGCGGCACAATGACAGGACCAGCCCCATCGCTCCTCACCGTGCCCGGGCAAGAGCTTACTTAGCTCTGCCTCGAAAAGTGCTGTTTGTCTTCCATATGTGAGCACTTCTGTGACCGAAAAAAACCACATTATAATCAGGTCTCATTCTGTTTGACGTCAGAAATACTCAGAAATCCCAGCAGAAAGTATTTATACCCTACAAGATTGATTCTTGAACAGAAGAGTTCATACAGGGAAACGGAAACAGGCGTGTTATGCCTTTTTAGTCTCGACTCTGACTGATGCTTTAAACCCTGTATAGACATTACATGATTAATTTGCACAATAAAAAGAGTATTTGTAGGAAACTGAAAGATGAGGGGACTTTCTCAGTATGTCAGATTGGCTGAGGCAGAACCAGAACTCTGGTTTGCATGCTTTTATTGGCTTTAATAGGGAACTTGAAGAAACAAGAAGCAGAAAGAGACTAGGAACTTCAGATACACAGCCTGTACCTTGAAAAATGTATAGGGAAACAGCTTTGAAGACTTCATCTTCATCCTAGCCTATTCTATTTTGTTCACAGGCACCAAAGCCTTCAGAGCAGGAAAACAAAGGAGCTCTGGCAGTTTCAAAAGGCTTTCTCTCTCAAAACAGAGGGATGAAGTGTGTCTAGACTAGAGACGCAAAATCCTCCTGGAATGTTTAAAGAAATTAGGGCTATTGAGATTAGCAGAGAAGGCCTTTCAGTGGGATCAACATACACAGAGAGCATTGCTTTACAATCATTTTTCTCTAAGTGCCGAGCGCGTCCACTGAAGCAAAAACCTCGCTGGCTTTATGTTGGCTGCATGGTATATGGCATGTCAGATTCCTACAGGCAAAGCTGGTGGGTTTCTGAGCTCCTCCAGCCCGGAGAAGAATGGGAGTAGTTTGTGCCTGGTCAGTGAATCGTACTGGGACTTTTTCCCAGTCTGATCCAGAAAGCAACCTGAGCACTGGCTGCAGATAAACCATAGTCTGAAGCTCCAAGGTGGAAAGGTGCAGCTGCGCCTGCTACCATACTGTCTCCACATTCCTTACACCGTGGAGTAAGGCATCATGCCCACTTCCTCACGATTTAAAAAAAATGGATGTTATGTAGAGCTATGCTGGCATGGCGTTGTGTATCAGCATCCTGTTGGGTGGTGTCGTGAAGGTAAATCAGTTGCTAAAGAAAACCAACACAACCAAAACCCCTGGTCCAGGTCAAGATTTCTCTTACCTAAAAATCTTACAAAGGCATCCTTTGCAGAATGGGGGCTGGGGGCAATAACAGAAAATACAACACTTCTATCGAGAAGCTGACATTAGCTTCCAAAAGACATGCAAATCGTGCATCAAATTAACATGGGAGGAATGTCTGAAGGAAGCATTAGATCACTCCTGTAGCCTAGGCACCCTGGAAAAGCAACATTTTAAAGCAAATTCAGATATATACCCTGAGAATGACTTAAAATCCCTTGAAGTTCATTCATTTCCCAAGGGATTTTTAATTCAGATTTTTCATTAATATGTATTTTAAGTCCTGAAGGTTTGGAAACTACCTAGTACTAAAAAATGTCAAAGGAAAACCACAAAAATGTATGCATTGGAGGATGAACCTGCATCATCGTGTGAATACATATTTATTTTAAAAAATAACTCAAATTCTTTTTAAAAAAATACAATTTTCAGGAGTTTGTGTCCTGCACAGTATTCTAAAAAAACCCTGTTTTTTTCAAATTGCATTCCAGGTGAATTTATATGAGCATGTTTGTTTGTGTATGGAAACATGGTGGATGTACAGGAGAGAGAACACTATTTCCTAACCCTTAGCCCATCACCCTCTTTTTCTCTCCTGTGCGCTTAAAGGATTGCCTGAACTGGATATCACGCTATCTGTGAAGAACTCCTTTTCTGATCCCTCGTGCTTTCTCTAGGATGAAGGAAAGCTTCCAAGGAGATTCACTTTCAAGTGGATTCATCAGGTTGCTCTGACCTGGGTAAATCCTTTGGATGTCATATCAAAACGCTTGAGATAGCTTCCATTTCATCACCTTTTGAACCCAATCCTGGGTTGCTTTCTGATCCACGTACTTTTGGTTTGTGATGCATGCGTTAACACGCAATTACCACTGACCTCAAAGGCAATTCACGTGTTCATTATCTTGCCAGATCAGGCCTTGTTTTAGGTATTTCACAATCTCATATTAAGGAAGCACTGATCAGTGAGTGCCTATTTAAAAACAGAAGCATAAACAGTGAGTGCCTATTTAGAAACAGAAGCATAAATCCCATGGAGGTGACTTTTATGCCAATATTTACTGCAAAAACACCGAGAAGTGAGGAAAGCGTGATTATCAAAAAGTGAGGTTACAAAAAAAAAAGGAAGCAAAATCTTGGCCTGTGTGATGAACCTAGATGGGGTGTAGTGGTGAAGGCTGCATGTTTGACACTTCCTGCTTTGCTTCCAGGAACTGGCAGTGAAATTTCTCTTCTAAATCCAAGTGTGTGGGAACTGCTGGCTCCCAAGGGAAGTTCAATGGTGCTGAGAGCTGCTCTCCGGCACACGGGTGGGAGGAAGGTTCTCCATGGGCTGTTGCAATAGGGCAGGAGCTGATGTCCACGGGTTTGGCAGAATTTCCTCAGTTTCTGGTCCACATTGCAGAATTTCTAGGAGGTCTCCTGTCTTATTTTGGGAGTGATGTATGCAAATTTAGCCAGAACAAGATTCAAATTTCCATTGGAAGCTTTGAGTTTCCCGCTTCTCTCAGGGCAGAGATCCACAGGATTTATTCAAGAAGGAGCTGCCAGAAGCTAGCAATCTTGCTGGCAATCCAGCCGTCTCTACCTTCTTGTCTGGAGAAAATTAGTAAGGAGAAGCTTTGATGGAAATGCGCATGAGTTCACATTTTGAATTGCTTTAGTTTGGCTTCAGGACCGAATGTGGCACAAAGGCCACACTTGTGTTCGTTGCTGGTTGTGGACAATTTCCAGATCTTTGTGGTGATACAACAGCAGCTGTCATGGTTGTTGTCTAAGAGGGGTTAACTCCTCCACAGGTCACGTGATGCCCTTCCATGGATCAGAGGGTGCCAGTCGACTACCTGGGCCATCCCTAGAGCGTGTTACCCAAGTACCTTTCCAAAAGTAGCTCCCTGAAAAGTCAGTTCACTGATTTTTACAGCACAAGGCGGTGCCCATCTATTGTTTCCCTTGAAAAATTGTGTAGGTAGAGGGAGGAGAATATGTAGTTGGGAAGATATTGTCTTCCTTTGCTTCCTGAAGGAGAAGTGAAATGGATGTACTTACACCAAACCATTGCACGCTGGATTCCATAGCTGCAATTTAGGGATGAATCAGTTCAAGTCAGCGCCTTGGGACCTGCAAACAGAGAGAAGACTGTCACTTGGTAGCTGTCATCGAAGCAGATCTGTGCTGGGATGGGCTATTTGATAAATAGTTTCCTGTGGGTCCTGCTGGTGCTGAGTGTCTGCAGGGGGTACCCGGGCTTCCCTCAGGGAACCTGGCCTGACATCCTCGTGGGGCCGTTTTCTCAATCGCTCTGCAGATTTCAGTGATTAAGATCTTATCTTCGGCAACTTTCATCCTAGAATATCCGCAAACACTTTGCAAAACAGCACATGAGATAGATATCCATAGCTATTTACCACTTGGAAAACTGATTGCATCAGACCGGAGGAGGAAATTTATTTCCTTGTGAAATATGATCTCATAAAAATCCCTCGGACAGCAGGCACTGCAATGAACTGTGCGTGGCACTGCTACCTCCAACAGAGGTTGGAGATTTAGCTCAATTATACTGCAGTTTGCCTTTAATAAAAAGGATTTTTCACAGATGAAAGCCTAAGTGTAGAAAACTGGGGGAGCACCACGTTGTGTCACCCCCCCGCCCCTGGCTCGTTCTGCTGCCTGGGGAATTTGAAGGGGCGAGTTCCTTATCAGGAACCAGGGGAGAGGAATTCTTTTCAGGTAAGTCAGAAGCAAAGTTGCAAAATAACCTGCGCTGTACAGCTAGAGGCCTCTCCATTTCCAGAATTACTGTTGCTTTATCGCAAACCTTGTCCAGATTGTAGATTCACAGGATGATTTTTAAAAAAAAATCACCTTCCCCTGCACTTTCTGAAAATGCTCTTTGTTAAATTTCGCTGTCTTTGCCTGCCCCCACCCCTTGGCTGTGTTTAAGTTGCCAACAAAGAGCATCATGGTCCTGCTGACCCTAACAGATTTGGCCAGTTTGCATCCCAAGGTGTCAGGCAGAAGCAGCGGGCTTTGTGCCTTTTGCAGCATTATTGTTGGGCGAAAGAGTCACTTGAAGGCTGGAGCGGGAGCAGCAGTGCTCAGCATCCAGCCGGTTTCAGCTCTTGAGATCTGAAAGGCGGCCACTTGGGGTTCATTACACAGCATGGCACGGCACTGATGCTGCAGCATTGTGCGGCGCAGGAATCCCGGCTGCCTCCTGGCTCTGGTACAAGGCCTGCTTTTCTGCCTGGATGCTCAGGTCTCTCTTTCTTTCCATTGTGTTGCCGGTGTCCAGAAATAAAGGATACTCGGCATGTAGTGAGAGGAGGGGGAGGAAGAAAGGGGTGTAATTTCTAAAGGAAGTAAATCCACTGGCTGAAGTTTATATTGACTACATCGATATTTAGTCAGCCGCTTCACAGTAGGAATTGTATTTATTATCTTACAAAATATTTTAAATAATGATAGTTCCTTCCTTCCTTGGATTTCTATGTATTTTCATCATTTATTGTTGAAATGACTGCCTATTAAAAAAAAAGTTACAACAATTTTCTACATAAATGTGATCAACACCAGAAGTATGTAGCTTTTTAAAAATGAAAGAAAAAGTGTCATCATAATTATTTTGAGCCTGGGTCAACTATTTCTGTGAGTTTTTAAATGAGTGATGAAACAATGGTTTTAATCTAAATTGTTTAAAGTGATATTGAGAAAACCCTTGTTCATATAAAAACCAAGACCAAAACAGTTTCAAAGACTATTTCAGAATTATTATTTTTTTTTAATGCAAAAGCAAAGCAAGGGTATTTTTCATTAATGTTAACTTGTTGAAGAGTATTAATACCACCTCCTAAGATGTCAGCAGCCACACTAGAGTCACAAGCATCTTTGCTTCCCAGAGAGCTGCCAGGCAGAATGTGGCAAGCGCATCGCTCGGGTGTTGGGCTGGCCCAGAGCCTCGGGGCTGGTACCCACATACCAGCTCGGGGCAGACACACAGCCACCTGCAGAGCTAAGGCAGAAAGTCCTTACCAAAATCACCTTTATAACGTATACTGCTCATTAACAATTCAAGTATTTTAAATTAATACTTTGCCAGCTCATTTGTTTTCATTTGGGAAGAAAATATTCTGTGGCTGTATTCACCTAAATCACCTTGGTTTTGATGGGTTCCTGATACCACAGGGCTTGTTCCAGTGGAAAAGAATCCCCCTTGGCTCCAGTGATCTCTGGCCAGGTCTCCGTCTCTTTTAGTTTAAAAACCAGAGCCTATCCATCATAAGATGACTTTGTTCTGAGGCTGAGGGTATGCTCTATGGACACAGCAGCAGCCACAACTGAGATAATAGCTAAGCAGGTGGTAATTATTGTGATTAACTGCTGTTGCTTACCTTCAATTTTCAGGCACCTCCTCTGTTTTAGCACACCTCCTCATTGCAGTCCCTTCCCTGGATGCTCAGTGAGAGTCTGTCTGTCCGTTTCGGGGGTCTTTGCACTTTGTAAACTCTTTCTGTGTGCTGGATGCTATTAGTTGTGTAACTAGTATAACCTGGTTGAAGCCCTGTCATGTATCAGCTAAATAATACTAGCCACAACAGTTGTGATTTGGTATTTTCTAAGCTGGACCTGCAGATACATTTTTCAGTAGTTCCATCATTTGTTGCACAGACCGAAAAAAAATTAACCACAAGCACTGATCGTTCTCTCCATTAACCTCAGGGCTTCCAGCTTGCTCCTCCCTGCTTCTAAATCACTGTTTATTGCTATTTTTACAAGAGAAGATTAATGGACTTAAATGGGCACAGGTAATTCTGCATTGTTCGGAGTCTCTTCAAATAGCACCTGCTGTAAATTCTTCAGTGCTCATTATCTCTGCAGCACATCTCGGCCTTTAAACAGTTTGTTCAGTGGAGGAGGGGTGCGAAGGGTCACAGCGCCCTGGGAGCTTTTCAGAAGCATCTTTGAGGGTTTATGGATGCTGTGCTGGTGGTTGGGAGGGTTTTGCTTTCCCATGTTCTCAGCCAGACTGGACACTGTGCATCCCTCTGAGCCAGCATGCCTCTCGGAGTGAACTTAGGTTGCTGCTCCAGGGTTCACGAAGGCTGTGGGAGAAGTGCCCGTACTAATGGTTTTAGACATTAACTTTTCCTTTGTAATTTCCTCTCGTTCAGTACGTTCAGCACTCAGCTGAGCTTTGTTCCAATAGCCTGGGGGGGATGTGACTTCACCGAGATATAAAACACACACGCACAAAAAGAAAATGCTTGAAAAATTGCAATGACATGGTTGTGTTGGTAGCTTGTGATTTTCTGAAATGAAATGTGCCTAGACAATGAAAATTGAGCCAAGATACTATATTTTCCAAGCAACCTTTTTAGCCTTCAAAGAGTCTCCTTGGAAAAGCTGCACGCCAGTAAGCTACCTTCCTGATGCAATCATTTTTTGCAGCCCTAAGAGGAAAAAGGAACAATTATAACGGTTAACATTGTATTAAGTAGGCGGGCTTGCATTGCAGCAGGTTGGGATGGGTGGGCAGCAAGAAACAAGAAAGCAAAAAAGCCAAATGGCAGAAGGTGCGGCACTGCAGTGCGGGTGTGTGGGAAGGGGCTGCCCCTCCAGCCTGGCATGCACTGAGGGTCTGGCCAGAGCACCGTGCCCCACACAGGCACTGATGCCTCTGCAAATCAGCTGGGTGTTCAGGGATGCAAATTAGCTGTGCCAGTGCAGAAAACACAGGACTTGTGTGTCTAACTAGTTGCAGGTGGAAAACCACGGGCAACGTTTCAAGAAGTGGCTTTGAAAGTTGGCCCGTTGCGACCATAAACAAGAAACTAAAGAGCTTTACAGTATGTACTTACAGCTTTTAATTTTCTCTCCCTGTTCACAGATATCCGAGTATCTCGCACACTGGCGGACAAGTATTTTGATTGTTCAGCCCTGGTTTTACATTTAATAGCCTTGCTACCTTCTCCCCACAGCGATCACATTCTGCTCCCACATGTGGAACAGTTTACGTTTCTCTTTTGCATAGAGGTGGAAAGTGGTGGGGCTCAGTTTTCACGGTGAGCAGAAGGGGCTCGCAGGCTTTGTCCGAAGCCCGTCAGGAGCCCTGTCTCACCGCCACCAGCGCTGCATGGCAAGGAGGCATCGCAGAGAAAGGGCCGGGAACCAGCGCTGCCTGAACACATGATTTCTGCCTCTGCCGCAGCTCTCCTCCAGCCCGATGGCACCGAACAGTCATTAACAACCAGCGCAATTTTAGAGCGACTTGTATTTACACATAGGGACAAGGACTCATTATCATCATCATCTACATGTTGTTGTTTTACATAACAGCTGCAGTAGAGCAAGTGCACTTTGGTCAATAGTTTCATTTATAATAAAGTAATAAATTAGGAATATTTTTCCCTTGACAATAAGTTTTATGCCAAGATTTTATGTAGCTTAAAGCAAGTTGTCAATTAGGCTACTTAAATTAATTTTTGGCAGCAGTTAATTGGAGCCTAGAGTCTTTTGTCTTTAAACAGCTAATCCTAAACAAGAAAATACAATGATTAAATGTTTCTTAAACAATATTATTCACAGAATTTAAAATATAGCATTTAATTAAGATTTGGACTTGTTAATATTTTTTTAATTATTTTTAGAGAGATTAATTTAAATTTCTTCCAATAAAATTGCTGCCATGTCTCTGATTAAACTGACTTACTGCAAGGCTACAGTTCGAGACCTCCCAACACTCCTACAGCTCTTATACCCAAAGGCAAATTATTTTGGATTACTTTCTAAAGAGACATCTTTTGTCCTTTCAGAGGAGCAGGACGTTCCCATTTAGAGCTCCGGAAGTCCAAGAGTTGTGTTCACAGGATAAAAATGCTGTATTATTGCACTCAGGTACTGGTAAATATGCTAAACAAATACAAGGCTTCAGCAAGGCTTCCCAGCATGGTCACCTTCTGGGCAGGAAACCAAGACTTCTTAAAACCAGAAATCATGGAGGTTTACCTCAAAAAAGCCGGTAACCAAAAATTCAGTCCAAGTTTATGATTAGACTGTGATGCTTCATATCAATGAAAGCAGGGCAGCTAGAGAGACATCTCCCATACTTGATATAAAATTTTCCCAGTTCTGGAAATCTGCTGTGTTCCTGGTTAAATGTACCATACGGTATCATGATTTGCAGAGAAACGGGTCCTGATAGAGTAATATTCCTGATTGAATCTCTTCTTTATATCCTCCATCAGTTATGGAGAGTGAATTAAGGCACAGTTCTTTGGTACGTTACACAGGAGTTAAGATTAGATAATTATAAAGCTTCCAACTATGAAATCCTGGAAGCTAATTTGTAATTAATGAATTAATTAAAGAGAAAAAAAAAAGATTATGCATTTTAAATTATAAGTATGTCTAGTCACCTTCTTTCTCATAATTCAGGTCTTCAACCCCTCCTCCTTTACTGACAGGGAATACATGCCGGGCAGAGTCCACATACTTAAGAACTTCTGGAGCAAGAGCCTGTTAAAGCACCCTGCACACACACAACCACAGAAACCCAGTCTCTGGCCAAGAACAAGGCACAGACGCATAGGGAGAGTGTCACCAGCTTCAGGGCACCAGGAGACCTCCCACCATATTGCCTTTTCTCTGCTGGAGAAGGAGCACTTTGAGCTCCAGCCACAAAACGCGCTGTTTGAACCAGCTTTTCACCCAGGTCTCTCTTTATCACTGCCACCACCCATGTGAAGGGAAAGCCCGTTGCTACACAAGTCTTGGACAAGGACAGCAGATGAAAGCAGCTAGGAGTCATCCAAATTGAATTGGAACCAAGGAATTGCTATTAGGGAACCATCTTAGTGACTTCTTTCACAAAAGGTCTGCAATAGTGCCAGTTGCATGCATTCACAAAGTCCCTCCGGATTTATGGGGTTTTCGGACAAAGAAATTTTGCGTTCCTTAATTAATGTCTTCATGCGTTCGAGCCTTTGAGCTTTGCATTCTTGACCCCTTCTTTGCAGCCAAGTAGCTAAGAAAACTCTTCCCTTCCCTTTAAAATAAAATTAAGTTCAAATGCATTTACAGGACTCTAGCAACTGGGTCTTCAAGAAAACCATCAAAATTCATGAGTCATCCTAAAACCACAAGAGAAGCTAAGAATGCTGCTCAAGGCCATATGTCTCACAAAGAAAGAGCATTGCTTTTTAACTGGAAGCACTGAGCCTGGTTGTTATTTGGAAATTAATAGGAGAGCTTCTCTGTTACGGTGGTGTTTTCTTATGGCTCAATATTATCCAGCACAGCAGCACTGAATCAGTCTACAAAAAAAATAAAATAATAAAATAAGGGAAGGTGAGAATGACCGAAATCAAATGTGAAATGAACGGAGCTCTTTTCATTGTCCAAGCTGACTGAAATGCAGAACAGTCTTTTTAGTTATTTAAAAACTATTTCACTTCACTTGTGAAAACCTGATTTTTGGTTTGGGACAAAATGATTTAACTTTTAATGAAAACCCACACATTGGAAAGATGGTCATCAAATATAGACTCAAAATACAGTATCAAGATCAAATGCTTACTCATGGGCAACTGCTGAAAAAAACTTGAACTATATAAATTAAAAACAGATGCTTTAAATTAAAACACATAAATTACTGACGCTGATATTACTATAAGTTTCAATGATGAAAATACATCACTCAAGAGTTTAAGGGAGATTCTAAAGGTTACATATAGGAGTATTTTGCATTATTAAACAAAGTGTCACCTGAAGAAGTTCCCTGGAAAAATGTAGGAGGTAAAGCATCTCAGCTTATTGTGGCATGATTCAACTGCTATTGCTAGTTTTATTCTGAGTCAACGTTGTGTATCTCAGACATTTCTTTGTTTAGTTTCTGGTGTGTATTTAGATCCTGAATGTAGAGCTCTGTGTAGCTCATTCAATTTCCAACTAGACATAGACTTGCGTCCTGTCCCCTGTGCAGAGGACACAGCTGGAACCAGTAACATCTCTGCCGATGAACCGAACTTTCAAGTTCAGCCATTGTGTCATGCTTGAGGCTGCTTAGTGTCTTTCTAACCCTAGTGCAATTTGGTGTTATTTCCACTAAATAATGGTTAAATCATGTGTATATGTATGGAAAGCTTCCATGTCCTCAGGACAGCACACTAGTTAAAAATATCATTTATCTGGAGTAAACAGTAAAAACAAAAGCTATATTTATAGCTCATTATTTTAGAAGGGTGACATTTACCTCCAGCTGGAGTATTAGAATTTTGTGTTAAGCAGTTTTGGTTTTGAACAGTATGAAAAAGCGCAACAGTGTTGAAAACCATATATCAATATCATAAACAGATGTTATAAATACATAAAATATGTGTATACATGTATAGCTGAACTATGTGAGTGCAAAAATATATATATATTCTCACACATACATGCATGTGAATATAGACATTTTCTTAACTACACACATATGAAGTACATTTCATTAAGAGAATCCAAATTTTCATATATTTATTCTAGCTGTCTATAGGAAAGCTTCTTTGGTTTCTTTTTAAAGCCATTTTCAAACTTTTCTATTATGACCTCCTAATATTTATATTTAATATTCTGTATCTAGTAAACTGTTTCTCATCTAGGACTTTACTATGCACAGATGAAGCATTGCTTAAAGAGGAGAAAAATCAACTCATAAAAAATGCACCTTGTAAATACCATAACGTATTTGTTAGTGAGTTTCTTTGAATTCTGTTTGTATCATTATTTTTAACGATGATACGATCAGTGGGAACACAATATCAATAACTGGCATAACCAGAGGTGGAAGAGGCAAAAACGATGGAGATTCCCTGATATTTTCCCATGCTGCAATATTTGAAGGACATCTGAGGTACTTGCAATCCTTGATTAAAAACTGACTGCACGATCTTTTTCTGATAAACCCCTCCCACCTCCTCCCCCAATTTCTGTTTCTGTATGAAGATTATTTTTTTTCTTTTTTTTTTACTGTAAATTGACATTAGTTTCTTGATGACTGAACTGCCTGAAGACAGTCTGTTGGGTTTGGACATCCAGCCACCATTAGATTATTATGAGACTGGGCAACAAACCCTTCAGGTGTCATTGGAAATATAGAAAAACTGTGTTACAGAAACAGGAATTTATAGAATTTATACACAGGGATTTTTTTGTTTATTTAAAACACTACTTGTAGACGGTAAAATTAGTTTCCACAGCAGTGAAAACAGCTGATACACTGCCGGCCTCAGTCAGTTATGCTCTGTCTCTAAAGGCAGAACTAAAGGTACGCAGCGTGGTTTGCAAAGCCCAGATGATTGCCCCTGATGCTTTTCTTTATCTGTAAAAAGGAGCTAAAAAATAGCTTCCTTATGTCAAGAAGCTCTACCAGATTATCTTCAATAACCCAATGATAGGATTTCACCACCCTGCCATATATTATGCCCAATGATTTCTGTAATTAAATCATAGCTTCCAGAAAACAACCAAACTAGAGAGCCCCCAGTTTTCCTGATTGATTTTGCCCATGGATAATTACCAACACCGTTAAAAACATACATCTTTCTAGTAACCGAAGCTCACCCAGTTGTAACCTCAAAATCTTTCTTGTCTCTATTCCCTGTTTCAAAACATATAGAAAAATGCTCAAGCTCCAAAATTTCGAGCATTCCTCCCACCCTGCCTGCACTTCACTCTCCTGGTGACCACCATCCTCCACCATTTCAATAGAACAACCTTTTAAAAATAAGACCGTGTATTTTCCTAATCCACATTTTGTCATTCTTCCTTTCAAGCTTATGCAGCAATTTGAGGCTGAGCTAACCTTCCTATGACCTTGAAAAGGTAAGGGAAAACCCTATGTTAACAATTCTTCTCTCTCCTTATTTGGGTAAACTAGAAGCCAGGAGAGCCTTTTATTGACTTTCACTATAGTTTTCACCCTTGGCAGTACAACTGAACCTGCCCTGACCTCTTTTGACCAAGCGCCTTTGTCCAACAAACTGTTCAAAGCATCTTGCAGCCAGATGTGAGCCCCCACACCCCGAGCGTGTACACTCGACTGTACAGATCTCCTGCTACCTCCCCTGACTGCTCGTACCGCCAGCAATCGCCTTCAGCTTGCTGCCACCTGGCCTGATCCTGAGATAAGACCCACTGGCCGGGTTAAGAAAATGACACCTGATCATGGGGCTGGTCTTGTTCCCATGAGCTGCACCCTCTCCAAAGGCTCAGTTGCATCTTGCAAACCCGTTGCTGCTGAAGGAAATAAAAGCAGCACCTTCCACAGGCCACAGGAGGAACGAGCGCGGTTCCTCTCTCCTGACCTTCTAGCAGGGCTTGCTCGGCACATTCCTCAAAGGAGCAGAAGGCTGCATTTGCAGCCGTTCCCAGCTACAAATAGAAGCACTGAGGATGGGAAGAGACTCCTGGAAGCACGGACCTGTATAATGCAATCTGTCCATCTGCCTGTCACAAAATAATCCCCTTTCCACATGGACAATATCTCTCAGCCTGCCTGGCAAAAGCTCACAAAGATCTCACCCATCATCCCATACTTTTCTGTCTCAAAGACTGCCCATACGAACTCCTGCTGTCTCGTGACATGTGTAGCGCTGATCTGCCTACAGCTTGGCGGCTTGGTTAGGCAGCTAATTTTGTTCTCATGGCTGTCAGGATGCAGACAAACCAAGATGAACAGAGTCAAATGGAAAGAAACAAAAACAGTTCCTCTGCCTTAACATTTCCACAGAGCTTACGCTGGCTTCTGTAGGCTTTGGGTTAGATATTGCATATTCAGGATCATCACTAGCTCTTACTGTACCTAAACTTCTTTAAATCACACTTTTCTTCTTGGATTCATTGTATTATTTTGTCCTAGATGTCTATGAGCAAGTAAGGCTCGTTTTCTTTCCTGTTCACCAGCCATTTTGACCACTTTCTGGTCTTTTGCACTCTTATGGACGTATTCAGATCCCGAGCTCCAACAAAGTACTGCTTTCAGTGCTATTCTGATCCCATTTCAATCTTATTTTGGCTCATTTCTCAATGCACTTAGACATCCCCGTGTCTGTCAGCAACAAATATTTGTTTATCCATTTTTTCCCTGACTCACGCAGCGTTGAAAATCTCAACGCTACTCATTGCAAACACAGCACTTCTGACTTGTGATTTACTCCAAGGTTCTCCTTAGCTGCCATCTCTGTCTCCCTGCTCCACTTGACTATATCCAACATCTGGAAGGCAGATCTATCCCTGAAGTCAATCTGACTCACATTATCTGGAAATAGCCTGGTTCCATTATAACAAGACCTTCGCTGCCCCATCGCCTTCATGGCTGAAAGATATCTCAGCCAATGAGGGCATGGATTAATGTCCTGGAGGGAAAATGTGCAAACCTTCTAACGAGCTTTTTCTGCTCTGCATAAAAGAACCATCAGCAACAGAAGCCTCCTTGAAAGTCTTCAATTAGACGTTCAAGTTAAATTTTTCTTGCCTCCCCCAAATGAGACTCACGCAATTGTGAACCTGCTCTAAAAATACTTGTTCAGTAACAAATCCACTGAAAGAGAAATGGTTTGCTACCAGGTTTGATCTACAAGCCAACCAAACTCCTGCCAGCGCATACTAACTTTTTCTCACCTGGCAAAAATAACAGTGGGTATTTTTAAGTTTAAATATTCACATACCTATGAGATTTTCAGCCAGCCCTACAGGATGTAATATTGCTGATAGTCCTTGAAAAAAAACAACCAAAATATGAAACCTTCTTTCTCACCCCTTCGACCCCCGTCAACACTGTTCATTTGGATCAGGTGTTTTTGAAGTTTGCACATGGCAGTCTCATTTGCATTTAATGTCCTTCAGATTACTTCCTTTTTGTTGTGCTAAACACCTCTCTCAGTTGAGTCTAATTTGATGAGGTCATGCTGTGACTCCTGACCCTTTGGGTTCTAAATGAAACCATCTGACAAAAAAAGTAAGTGGAGTGAGTCTTTTGCCTGTTTGTGGACATTTGATATTTGCAGATGTGCAGCAAGTTCTACAGACAACTCTTTTGCCAGACCAGCGTTTGATTGGAGAACTGGAAATATGTGAATTCCTAGAGAGAATCAAATATTCCAAAAATAAAGAGGTCATGGTAATCCAGTCTCCACAACTCCACTAGCTAAAATAAAAATAAATCTGAAGTAAATATGACCATTATGTAAGTCAAGGGAATCCTAAATCCCAGAAAAGCTTTTCTACCTCCAAAATGACTTACTGTCTTGGTGTTTTCTTCAAATGTTTGTGAATGGAAACACCTGCATGGCTTGGGACAGAGACCCTGGGATGGTTTGGAGCCTCAGGGGTAGCCCATCGTGCACACAGAAACCCTCCACCTGCTTTGGGCGGATGTGCCCACTCTTCGGCAGCATTTATTGAAAGGCTGAAGAGGCGTATATTTATTTCCAGTTGTCTACAGCATGTGTTATAGCAGAGGTCAGCCTGGATGATCTCACAGTCCTCATCTGGCCTTGGAGGTCTGGATCTGTTATTATGGTTTTGAAATGCTCTTGAGCGCTGATCACTTCATTCCAGGCTAATTCTATGCAGAGGGAGTCACTGCATCATTAACACATATGGTCAAATAAAAAGCCAAAATGCTATTCCAGACTCTTCTGGCCCCAAAATAGATCTGTGCTTTACTAGAATACGATGATATAAAACTGGAAAAGGAAATATGTAAGCTTGGAAATTGCTTCAGAGTATTTTTTCAGTGTTCCTCTGCTCATCACCCATTACTTCAAGAGGCTGGAAGTCGGACGATGCTTAAACAATGTTTGGGGTTTCTCCAAAATACGCTGAAACTGTCAGAAAGACCTCATCAGCGAACATTAGATGAGGTCATATATCACTTTATTCGTAACTCTTCCTGTGCGAACCCTCCTCACTTCCACTTACACACATAAGTTCCCCTATGAACTCAGTGCTTAATTGTACAGCTGCCTGTGGTATGCATGCCCTCCACAGAAAGACTGTTTCAGAATTATCTGACTGTAGTAAATCATCTTGAGATATACTGTAATTAAGTAGGAATATGCAAAATTTCAGACAGATTATCTTTGAAATGCATCAAATTTTATTATATTCTAAAAAAATTAGGAAAATCCGTAGGTCATATATTCACTAACCTCCTCTACCTTATATGAAAATGAGTCATTTTCTGTCATACTCTGGGGGTGAGGAGGCTGTCAGATAAAGAAATGAAAGACACTGCTAGTTAGGAAGAGCAGACCATACCAAATCACTAACTAAAATTTAGATTTTTTTTGTGTAGAGAGCAGGTGCATATTCCAAAAGCTACTCCAGAACTGGACTAACTTTCACCTCACTTCCCCCTCCCCCCCCCCCCCCCCCCCCCGCCCCAAATGCTATTTTAGAGACCTGAGTAAGGGCCTCAAAGACTGAGTGTATTATTGAACCAAAGCCTTAGATGTACACACATAAAACCAGAGCATTCAGCATTGCATCTTAATTTTCAAAGAACATTTTCAATTAAGCTGACATCTTCTGAAAGAATGGGTTTAAAAAATAAATTTAAAAGTAATTTTTAAAATGTTATTGTTGATCAAATTGTGTTCATAATATTCAGGACAGAGATGCAGATATATACATATATTTAGTTATATAAATATATTTAGTTGTATCTTAACACAGGCTTGATTCTTGCAGTTTCAAGACGCTGTGTCTTTTCAGTTGTCCACTAACCTAATTACGCACTCAATAAGGTTTTGTGTTTTTTTTATCATTGCTCTGTTCATTATGGTAGTTCTATGAAACTTCACATATGCGAATCTGAGCTATGTTTTTCATTTATATATCAATTGTATCGACCAATGGCTAAAACGGTCCATTAGAAGTAAAGCTGTTGTGAATGAAAAGAGCAGCGGCAGGAATTGCAGCCCAAGCAGCCATAGCAGTCCTAGCAATTACCACCTCGTCAGCACATACAGAAATGTGAGCTATTTTGACACACTCATTTCTATTCACATATCCTCAAATCCTCAAAATTATTTGGAAGAGCTTTATTCCCACTGCCTTCAGCAGGAATCACAGGACGAATTGCAGGAGGAACTGTACCAGGCTCTCATGAGAGATGCTGAAACCCCCAAACTCCACAGGAATACAAGAGAATCTGAAGGACTCACCAGCTACAACATCCATCCCTTGGATGTCCACAACTGCATGGCCAAAACTGAGGAACTGAGGTTTGAGCAGCAGCTCAGTCCTGGGGACATCTTGGAAAGGGCAGATTCAAATAGTGAAACAATTGCATACGTAGAGGGGACAACATTTTAATGTTGATGTTTCAACTTAGCAACGTAGAAATCTATACTTGCATCTAAGCACATTCTGGAATTACATGTAAAAAGCATATTCACCAGGATTGTAGCAAATTTTGGCCTAAAGAAAGAGTGGGATTTTCCTTCTGTTTTGTACATTGCAAGAGAGGGGGGCCAGAAACACGTGCATGCCTGCTAGCAAGTGAAAGCCTGCTGATACCTAAACCATTGGGGGCTTTTTCCAAAAATGATTTATCCTTATACTACTTGAAGATTACTCATGTAATCCTGTTTGTAAAGCTAAAAGAAACTGTAACATGCTTCCTACAAATATTCATCTGAATCTTTAACATGAATTTTTTTTACTATGTTCACACGCCTTTGGGGTTTGCTCTTCCAAGGAATTCCTACCAATGCATTGACAGGCCCTGAAAGAACATTTTTTTTCAGCATGCAGGCTGGAATACTATTCTTTGTCTGTCTTTTTATAATTATTATTCATATTACAGAAATCTTCAGAGATGCCAATCAAGCTGCAAGCCCTATTATGGCCCTATCAAATTATAACAACAAGAATTGTATCAGAAACTGATCCCATGTATAACACCCTCGATTACATGCATGGCTTTTCCCATGGAGGCAGAAATCAGCTACTTCTGTAACGCTTCCAGTTCTGGGTTGAAAGGGACATAAGACAACAAAGATTATAAGAAGGAAAACAATGCACAGCATTAATCTTCCTTCAGCTTTTGAAGTTTAAATCATAAAGTAATGTCAGCTAAAATGGTCTCAACAGGTCTTCCATGAGTATCCCCTGGATCTGAAATATTCAGATTTTCATGGAGATAGTGGATAGGGGAAAATCTGTTGCTGGTGGCTTATGCCACCATGCAAGCGAAAAAAGAAAAAAAAGAAAAAAAAAAGCACAGGGGGTGGAGAGCCAAGGAATTTAATAAAATCTGTAGAAATCAAAGCATGCATCAGATGAACAAGACTTGGCATCATTTTGTTAAAGTCAAGTTCTACTGAGTTAATAAACTGGGGGAAACTCTTAACACAAAACCCCACAGGGGCACTCCTTGCTGTGCCTCCTGTCCGGGAAGGGAGGCTGCCTGGCAAAGCCAATAAAATTGTGTCACATGACATGTATTTTCCTCATAAAAAATTTCAAATAGAGATAAAATTTCAAACAGCATAGTTGAAGTCCTGAGCAGAATATATTTGGAAGCCATATCCATTTCAAAAATCCACCTCAAAATTCAATATAGTAGGCAGCTAGGAACAATAAAATAAGACCATATGGACTTGGATCAACCTATTAAAAGTCCGCTGCGCTGGAAGGCTGGGGCCAGTCATTCGGCTATTATCTGCCACCAGTGACCTTGAGATGTGGCCATTTGGTTGCACCAACGTCAAATTTTGCAGGCTCACTTCATGCCTGTGAAGTTATGCTCTTTGAGTAACCCTACATAATACTAGTTTCCTCCAGTGTATAAACTCACAGCGTGGACGCTCTGTCCTGCGACGGCAGATGGTGGCACACCGGTTCTGACACAGTCTCCAGCACAAGCAAGGTAGAGTGTGTGCTGGGGAAGGGTGAAGCTTTACTGGTTCATATTGCAAGTCTGGTTTAAGTTGCTTGTTTTTATCAGCATAGCTGAACTTTTTATTGACTTCTGACAGCATTTTAGATTTCACTTCTTGAGAGATTATAGGAATTACGGTCTTTGTTTGAAGCCCTCTTAGAAAGCCACCCTCTTCTTCAAGAAATTACTGCACTTGGAGTCACGCCCTGTTCAGGTCACAACAAAAAACCACCAACAGCCCAGCCTGGGAGCCTATGGACCGCACGGCAGGATTACTGACCACCTGGAGAACAACACTTGTTTGGAAAAAAGAACCTAAGGACCCAATTCCACTTGTGCCAAGTGCCTGTATCACCTGGCAGAACAGAAGCCCCTTACCATGGAGGCAGCTCTGCCGCAGGGTGACAGCAGGGACAGCTGGCCCTGCCCCAGTCTTGGCAAGACCCTTCCTCACCCTGTCCCCAGGGTTGTGCCAGAGGATGGGGACAAGCTCTTCCCTCCCTGCAGGCACCAGTCCTAGGCTGTGACACTGTGGACAGCTCTAGGGGCCTCTAGAGAGGCTTGAAGAAGGCTCCACTGCATCTTCCCCTCCCACGCCTGTGTCAGCCCAGCCGTGCGGCAGGTGAGCAGAGGTGGTCCTGCCCCACGGCTCTCCAGGGAGGCCCCACAGCTCCACATGAGGGCCACAGCATGACCTCGTGTTCAGAATTCATCTTCCATGGTCAGAAACAGCCCTATTTTGTCAACCCTCAGGACATGCTGCAATGCACATTTGTTTTCCCAAACTGAGAAAAACTGGGAGAACTCTGGCAGGAGATCACAAGGACTGGAAATTTCTTTTCATCTGCTAGGTTATGATTTATGTTAATGATTGGGCAAAGGAAGGAGGGGGACTCGAGAGCAGGCTGTCTGTATGGCAAGGAAATCTCTCCAGACAGTGGGAAGGAGCACTCAGCACAAGGCGCAGGCACCACTGCCTGCCTCGAAAATAAAGAAGCTGCAAGAAAAGGCAGGTGGGTGCACAGCAGATCCATTGGACAAAATCCTTTCTCTGCGAAGAGTGCAGGAGAAGAAATTGTTGCTACTCCTTGTAAACTGTAGCCAGAACCATGCTGGAGGCTGCAGAGGGAAATCCAGTCCCTGCAGAGATCCCCTGTGCAAAATATGTTTCTTCTGGTTTTGCTCAGGAGACTGGGATTTGGCTTCAAGACACAGGGAAAAGTAAAAGTTCAAATGCAGTGACAGTTACATATGATAGGAAAGCTCTTCTTTTCCTCTACCTTGGAGTGAATTTCTTTCTGAAAATGCTACTTATTTCATGACACACTGAGCTCAAATCCTTTAGCTCTGCAAATTTCAAGCTTGAGACACAAACAAGAATCACACAGCCTTACATACACGTACTTTTCCATGCCCGCAAAGCTTATCCATGTAACTTCAGCTGCAGCTTCTTTTCTAATTCATTGACATCTAGAAGATGATGGAGGGAGAGGGACAGGAGAAAGACCCAAACTTTGAAACACTTAAGCTTAAATCTTCCATGGATCCATAGCATCGTTTAGCAGCCGATGACTAGCATCTCAGCTATGGATGCTAGCATGGATTCAGCAGTGAGGTGAAGGGGATCTTCACCTTCTGTAAGATCGGTGGGTATCCTTCGGGGTACCTGAGCTGGTGTAGGGTGAGCCTGAGCCTGTGCTCAAGCCCTGACTTAGTGCTTTTGTGCTGTACAGAGGTGCAAACACACATCTGGGCTGAGCTTCAGCTGACCTCTGCTTCCACAGGAAAGACCGTACGGGGGGGCACACCTGGGTTTTGCTAGTGTGGCTGGGAGATGTATGGGAGGAGGAGAGCCAAGACAACAGCCAGTATCAGGAGTTGGGGGTCTTTCTAAGCACTCCGTAGAAACCTGGGGTGAGGTTCCACAGACAACATCACACAAATCCCAGTGACAGATCTCTCACTGAGGAACCACCCTTGAAGACCTTAAGCCAACCAAGGGAAAACATTGCTTACGAGGCACTTCGGTGCATTGCGTGCAAGTTAGATCTGGGCCACTCTACCTTCAGCTTCAGTCTACCTGCTCACAAAGCTCTCTGGTTTGGTACTTCGCCATGCAAACCAAGCCTCTACATCACACGTGCAGAGGATTTGACTCTGCTTAGGCTGACAGTGCCATTCAGTCCCGGTTCCCTGTTCATGATCCTCAAACCTTGCATGAAGACCTGCTTCACTGGGACCTACCAAGCACGGATAGAAGACTGAGGACATTATCTCAGCTCCTACCCCTCCATTTCCCCATGAGATGCCTGAGGAGCATCAGTTTCTACGTGGCTGTGCATGCTGAGTGCCTGCCAGCCCCTTTTCACCAGCTCCAGCTCTGTATCAGTGTGGGATGTCACTGAGGGGTGCCTGGATGCCATAAAACCAAGGAAAAGCATGCAGAAACTCTGTAGGGACTGAATGGTTGCTCAAAATAGACCTATTAATGGCTGCTGCTACCCACCGCAGCCTCACCTCAGCAAAAGATATAGCAGAGGTGATCTTCCACTTAGAAAAACCTACGGCCTTGCTTTAGCAAGAAGGTCCCTTTCTACAGCTACTGTGAAAACACGAGAAACAAAACTTACATCCAAGAATCTTAAGGACTTTCTGCACATTAATTAACCCCACAGCACCCAGAGTGAGGCAAGGAAGTGTAGTTAAACCAATTAAGTCACAGACAAAGGGGAGGAACTGGGGGTTAAGTGCCTTGCAGATGGAGGACTGGAACCCAGGCTTTCTGGCTCACAGTCTTGGTTCGACTTCCCGGGAGTACTGGAAGTGAAGCTTTCCCTGTAGAGCTGTCGCTCTATGAAATCAGCTTGGCAGCATGTGACAAACATAATCCTTTTCCCATATGTTTTATTTTCTATAAATAGAAAGACATCTCATTAGCATTCTGTAACTTCGGGAGATAAGTAGAATGCACAAACAGACAAATAAATATCTGAACTATTTCCAGAGAATTGCCAGAAATTCCAGGCAGCCCAGGAGGACAGCACTGGATTCAGCCTTCCTCTTTCCAATTTGACATCACCTGCACTGCCAGTGACCGAGAAAATATTTCTCCAAAAGCCAGGAGTGGCCGAGCCCCTGACAGCCACCATGCCACCGAGGGAGAAACAGACCAAGCACCACCAAGCAGTATTTGGGCTGGGTCATATCAGAAACTGCGTAATCCCAATCCTCATCTTTGGCAAACCGCAGCCAGAAGGCAGATGAAATATTTTCCATGTCTGGGACGTTTGTACCCCACATCATGAAAGCTGTAATCCTCCCTGTGCTCCTGGGGAGTGACGGTGGCTTTTTTACCAGCGGTAAATGGCAGCACTACAGGAGGTTGCATGGCCGATGCTTGTAAAATACAGCACTGTTGGGACTGCGCTGGACAGTTTACAGCCTGGCAAAATACAAAATGATATGGACTGTCCTTGACATGAAACATGTAATATGCAAACCCTTAATTATTTTAGTCCCAATTAAAATAATCTTTCATACGATTAGACTAGGGGAAAAAACTGAGTCTATTTTGTATTTGATAGTTGGCTGAAGGTTTCTTAAACAATAAAATGTGCAAGATCTGCCACACTAAATTAGGTGCAGAATCATATTCTCCAGGACTTTGCTACTACAGTAGCTAGTAGTAACAAACACCATGAAGGAACATGAGCAGAAACCTGTGTAATAAATAGGAAGGACTAGAAAGCAGCAGTGTAGTTTCATCCAGAAATTTAAATTTTCAGAAATAGATATTTTTTTTTTCAGTTCAGAATGAAAATAAAACTTATGAAAGAGCTCAAGGATAAACCAAAGGAGCAAAAATTTCCTCATGAAGCAGGCACCTTAGGTGGGAGACATTACCTGGGGTGAATGAATTGGGCACTTCACCATTGTGGATGGACATCAGTCAGTATCTTCCCTCCTTCGGCTGAAAAATCTTTCCTAAAATGTTTGCAAAAATACTTCAGATGTGACAAAAGAACTTTCCCCTTCCCACTTTTTTTTAAAAAATTTTGAACTGTTATGGAACACCTATTAACAATAAGTTAATAAAACAATAAGGAACAAATTAACATCTCAATTTGTTGCCTTTCAATATCATTGAACACCTCCTTTTTAATATTATACAAGTTAGTAATAGGATGACTGAATCTGCATTCCCTATAGAAAATACCGATTTTAAATCATCTGCTTTTTACACCTCTCTCTAAAAGAAAACATCTCATTCTGCACCACTCTGAAAGCTCACCACGACTCTGCCTGCTGCAGATTCCAGTCCCTAACCCACTCCCACACCTGGTGCAGCCCCTGCCCTCTGGTCTGCCCAGGGATGGCTTAGCCCTTCAACCAGCAAAGGACGATGTGTTTGAAAGACAGTTCAGGGTGCACACATGCAGTGACACGGCTCCTTCCCATAGAAATTTCTAGGCATTTAAAGGATTCTCAGGAGCACAAGGTCCCACAAAAAACCCCCACCTTATTTCCATTCTAATGCATCAATGACTCATTCGATCAGTAATTAAAAATAACAGGCTGGGGACAGGGGATAAATACACCCTGGCTCTTTTTTAAATAAGAGCCCTACCAAAATCACAGGGAAAGAAAAAATTTCTAGCACGCTGTCATACCAAAATTATGAGTGCCTAACTCCAGGAGGATAATTACAGTATAACACAACTTGAAATGTTTTTCATGTGTCTGTCAAGATCTTTCTCCCATAGCAATTTTTTTGCCACAGGCCAACAAACGGCTTTAAAAAACAAGCATTTTTTCTTCAAAGAGGATATCCATGATTACCGTATGATCTTAGGAACAACTGTAGAAGCTCCGGGTAAGATTTATCTTTGTCACTTGCCACGAGTGTACAGCACTGGGCTCTGAAGCCACCCCAGTCCTCACCTGGAGCTCCAGCGCTCACTGCCGGTGCTAAACCCAGCTCCAGGCGCAGCTTTTCAGATGGGTGCTGATGCCAGGGTGGGATTTTGGGCTGCAGCATCCCCACCCTGGTTCATGGGCCCCCAGGGGCTCAGCCCCTGCTGGGGTGTCAGGTCCCAGCTTCTCAGGTCTGAGGAGTCTATTTTATACTGCACAAGATGGTACCTATATTTACATATGTTTTACTTTCCTCTGTCTAAAGCTGTGGTTAATTTGAACGGTGAACCACAGCATCTTAGAAGATAGAAAAAAAAAAAAGTAGGAAAGTACGTAGGAGGGTAGGAAGGTATGAACTGAGGTGCACACAAATGTCTTAATATGTCACAATATTCTCCATAGGAGCCAAAACAAAACTGTGCTTAGAGCACCAGCAAAGTACTTTCCAGAAATGGTAAGATAATTAGTATAAAAAGCATGTTTTGAAAACAACTAAGTCTTAAAATTAAGCCATTTACTATCTTTATAGAGGTGCACAATTATTTTTATTAATTGTTTCCACAATGGAAGATTCCCCAATTAACTAAGCTCCCCAAAGTTCAGCTCTTGAACAGAAACTTTTCCATACTTGAAATGAGTTTTCTGAGGTTCAGCCTTTACTTTGGCTAGTAAATAAATCAGACTCAATATTTTAAAATTATTTAGAAAATGAAATAAGCCATGCAACTTTCACAGTTTATTCTTAACCAACTGTACGGCTAGTGAAGAACATTCCATCAGATTTCCTTTTTTTTTTTTTTTTTTTCTTGTTACATTTTTGGAGAAAATCAGTTTTTACCCCTTCATTTAACATTGTCCTTCCCCCTGTCTTTTGTTTTATGGAGCTCAATCCACCAGCAGCCTTTGACAGTAGATCATAACCAAGAGGGTTCGTTGTACAAAATTACAAACTCCTGTTTATATTATATGTTTGACTCGTGTCTCAGCTTGCCCAAGATAAGCCTATTAAATAGCATCTCCGGCAGCAGCTCTGCCCAAGGGAGATACTTGTCACTCCCTCGGAGGACCACTGGGAGCCCCTCGAGGCTGCAACCCTGTGCCACCTTGAACTGCTGAGGTGGCTCTGAAGGAAAACGGCCCCCAAGTACAAGGTACCCAAAATGCTGGGCAGGCAAAAAGATCGGAGATCGATACTGGAGCATGTGACGAGGAGATCGGACGAATCAAGATCAAGGGACTTGACTCCATATGCCCTTTCCAGAGAGTTGGTGGGATATACTCAGAATAATTTTGGATACTCCGATTAGAAGACAGTGTTTTCTAGGACATTCCCTTGACGTCTAATACAACCAATACCATGTCTAATACTTGCACAACTTAAAGGGATCTTGTAGTTAAGAGCCACGTGCTAAGCTCATTGTTCAAAAAAACTCACATGCTAAACTCATTGTTTTCCTGTAACATCATCCCAGAATAAAGCAGAAGATCATGCACAGCCCCTGCGGAACCTTGGGAAAACACACGTAAATGACGGGTGGGAGTTCGGGTGATCTTAAAGGTCACAGCTTGGGAGGACCCAGGTGTGCCTCTCAGACCTGAACCTAGAAATGGCAACTAAATTGTAGCCAGACACAGAGGAGTCAGTGGGATCACCTGTGGATCAAACTGCGTATTTAAACAGTGATTAAACACTCTTACGACAAGAGCAGCCCAGGGGTGAATCCCCAGTGTGGCCGGGCTCTGCGCAAACACAGCAAACACAGTCCCTGCCCTGAAGAACATGCAGTGGGAGAGGCACTGCCGCCACGGCACGCAGCGCTCAGGCGAAACACAGGACTTCAAAGGGAGGTTTGACTTTGATAGAGAGTGAGTAGGGGCTGCTGAAGAGGGACCTATGCTACAGAACAACCAAGCATGTGCTTCACATTTCAGAAATTATATGCAGAAAAAGACTTCACAGATGAAAAAAGAAAGGGAGGAGGAAAAAAAAAAAAAAAAAAAAAAGCAGCATACAAAAGTCCTGGGCATCAAGTCTTTTAAGGTAGTGTTTCTGAGCCCCATACATGCTATCACGTTGTAGCCTGAAAACGGCAGCATTTGCATTTAAATAAAAAAATATATTATTTTTATCTCATTTGGACTTATTTAGCAACACCTATCCTGAGATGCGAAAGAATGCAAATAAAACATGCAATATGATCCTTACCAAATACAAATTACATTAATTTGTCCTTTGGATAATAATTTTTAACCGCTGCAAAATGCACTTTACTGGCTTTCTTGCTTCCCCCCCTTCGCTGTTTTCTTGGACTTTGGAAGCAGATTTTTGTTGAATAGATCATACAGGATTATATAGTTATAGCTTGCTTTCATATATTTCAAAAAGAAAATCATAAACATGACCTCATATGTTAATAAATCAATTATGGAATGCTGTTTTACACATATGCTCAAAACATGACCTCTTCCAAGTTCTCTTAAAGCAGAAAGTTGGAGTTTAGATTTAAGGCACTCCAGCTTTAAAGATATTGGGAATAACATTATCTGGTAAATATTAAGTAAAGCAGTTTTCCTGTTCAGTTTTATCTTGCCTGCAGTGGTCTGTTAAAGCTTGCTCAACAACACCATTTTAGTCACACATGAATAAGCCTTAACCTTACTTTTCTTCAATAACAAAAAGTGGTGTTTAGTAGCTGTAATTTACTTAGCCACTTTTGAGTTATGAAGGAGTAAAGCAGAAGCAGGCTGAGTTTTATATATGCTCTTTTGCACTCTTAGAGGCAATTCAGTGCTAAAGCATTTTCATTTTATAAAACAAAACAATGCTGGTGACTCACATGTAATGAGGACTTACATAATTGCTTTTTTGGGAGTTTGACAAGAAAAAAAATGTGCAGCAGCCAATCCCCACAACTTTTAAAACTGTGAAACAAAAGATGCACAGAACACTTTTCATTCTATTTTAGGTTTAATTTTCTGCTAAATTTCATCCTGGGCTTAATGTAAAAATGCTAGTTTTATTGTTACATGCCTGAAGGAGATGAGATAATGTTAAAAAACATCTGATATAAAATAAAACCACCAAAAAATATATCCTCCATTGTTTTCTGTAGTCCCTTTACGGCTTTCATTGCCATGATATCGAGTAAACCAGCATTTTTCCCTAACGACTCCCCTGCTGAGGCCATGCTCCTCTCCCATTTTGGGAAAGGGATGCACAGAGACTGAGCGCCAGATGCGGGGAAGGGACACAGACCGCTGCCGGGTTTGGGCAGACCGGAGGCTCCGAAGTCCAGTTTGTCGAAACAGAACTCAGTTGAGATCAGGGAAGTTCAGAAACCCAGTTGCTCTTCCTAACATTTATAGATATTTTCCTGTTCAGCCTCAAAATCCCCACATGCCTGCAGCTGGGTGCACACTCTTGCCAGGACCTGCATCAGTTATACAACTTATAGGTTGTAAGATTGCACCTTTTCCACCCGGTGCTTACAGTCACCAAGCTGAGGGTGGCTTCTGCTGGGGAGCAACATGACCCAAGGACTTCACCATACCCTCTACCACCTATAACAATGGGGAAAACGGGTACCTGAAACTGCAGTGAAGTACGTAGCCAAGCAGAGCCGTGCCTGCGCTGAGCAGAGGGCAGGGTATCCCCCTTCTCCTCACCTGCGGGGTGGACAGGACAGAAGGTTAACAAAACAACGGATCAAAATTAAACCCTAAGTTTTCTCTACCTTTCCTGCCTTAAAAGCAATCCCTGAGCAACCAACACAACTCCATTACAGTGCTTATATTCAGCAGACCAGAATTATTTATTTTTATGGGAGCTACGCTAGCCTACATCAGCCAAGAGTCCTGCTTCTGTATCTCATCACACCACGTATCACCACACTGTCCAACTGTATATAGTGACAAAACACCTTCTTCCAGCTGAATTGCTCAGTACCTGGCAGGATATATGTCTAGGCACTTAAAAACCCTTCTGCCTTCAGAGCTGGATGCTGAGGAAATTAAAACGAGCGTGAGCGTATTGCTATCAGGGCACTTGTGAGAAGTAGAGCCTGTTACTGTATATTTCAGAGAAAACAGCACTATTAAAGGACACAAATGTGATACTCGATTTGGATGTTTTCCCATGCAGATGAAAGGAATCACTCCTCATGCAATTCTGAAAGAAACTGATTAGATTTATGCAGGCAAGTATCAGCTTGTGATTAGCATTTAGGTGAGGATGCAGTTATGTGCTACAGGAAATATTGGTGTGTGTGTTTTCTGTTTACTTTCATTATCTAATGTGCTCTGCATTAGGCTGGGAAAGACAGAAGTGGTTATTTGGGAGATTTCTAAGCACTTGTGAATTTGTTAGTCTTTCCTGAGAGAGGAACTGGACATACTAGTTCTTCGTAACACAGTCTTTTTGGATGGACTGGTATAAAATACCTTCCAAGCAGTTTCAAGCAGAGAATCAGTCTGTTGTCCTGCTTGGAACAGGTACAAAAAGGTTTGAAGAATCAGTTTTCCCAAAGAAAATTCCATCTCACAAAAAAAAAAATGTTAAGAAGTAATGTTGGCTTTGATGAAAAGTTCAATCACAGAAGTGCATGGGGGGTTGTATGTATACATATATATACACATATGTATATGCACACATGCATATGTACTTTTTTCAGTTGAATTGGGATAAAACAAATCTGAAGTTTTACATTTTTCATTTATCAAAAAAATCTGTTACCAAAAAGCTTCATTTCTGGCAACATTTGTGTTGAATCCTACAGGGACGTTTACCTTCAGGTAACCTCTCTGTGTAATTCACATCTTCATTAGAGCTAATGGGGAGATAGACTAGTTAGTCACTACCTCAAAAAAAAAAAAAGAAAAAAAGAAAAAAAAAAAAGACAAAAATAAAAGGGGTGTGTGTGTGTGCGGAAAGCAGCCAAGATTGTTGTATAAAACCTCAGAAATCCTTTCATGCACTGTCTAGGCTTGGAATATAGAAGGAAATCTCTGCCAAGAAGCAAAGGATGTTGAAACAGAATCATGCAATGTGTTAATGCCGCAGGGCATTGGAAGTAAGATGCCAGGGACTTCAATCAGAAATTGAATGATCTTTGTGATATAGCAAAGAGGATGGAATAACATCAGAGAACTGTGCACACAATGGAAAGAAACAGCATAATCATTTGTCATCACTCCAAGCAAACGGGTGCTGGCAATGACGTTTTCTGCACCAACCTATTCATGTCATAGTTTGAGGTTCAAATACCTTTCAGTAGCAGATCCCACCAGCAACATCCTCCTATGGCATGGAAATTTGAAGCAATATCCACCTCATCTGACACTTCAAAGGACTTGTGCTCTGGTCCTCAGACAGTTAAGTGTGGATACGCTAAGGTGGCTATGAAATCAGATTAACTTAAAGAGCTTGTATAATTCACAGCCTATTAAGTTAACCCAATTTCAAAACTGGTTCCACTTTGCATGAGAATGGACATCTGTGGCCTTCAAAATCCTCTACTATTTTTCATTCTTTATGAAGTATTCTTCCTTCCTTTATACTGCTGCTGATCTCTAGCTGTGTGTTATAAAGACTCAACTGAGACTGGTCAGATGCTAAAACTGCTCCTGGCCCATTATATGTGAAATATATAATTACATTGAAATCTAATAGAAAGGAAGGTGTCAAAATGTCCTGCAAATGGACAGAACTTGAACCAGAAACACTCCCTTTGATGTAGATAAACCATTTGGTCACCAGTGTTGGTCATCTTTCTGCATATTTCGTCAACAGCCAGCTGGTTCCCAGTGTTGAGCAGTCAGTAGCTCTTGATAGTACCTAAAGGCATCTTACTGTGTCCAGGTCTTCTGTGGATCTGAAAAAAATATCCCTAACTTTAGGCTCCTGTTTCTGAAAATCTTGCAGTTAATTTAACATTCATTTGCCTAAAAATACAGAGGAAACCCCCTCAAATACTACATACCTGAAACCTTACCTATAAATATGTGGAGGTTTGAGATATAGGGATTTACTCAGGGATGTATGTTAAGTAGAGAGCAGTACTCCAGGCAGAGGAGCAGTCAACACTTCCACTTAGATGGTGAAACCAAACTCTAATTATGAGATATTGTCTAGCCAATATAGTTTCATATTTCTACTTTCAATACAATATAATACAGTCTAATTTATTAGGTGTCTTATCATGCAAACTTCCATAGGCACTGTAATTTAAAAGGGATTATATATAAGCCCCTCTAAAAGCAAATATCAAAAAGAAAAGATTCTTAGTCTTCTAATATTTCAAAAACCTTTATTGAAGGAGCTTCTCTGCTTTTGGGGTGGTATGGAAGTCCAGAGAGAAGAAGGTACATGCCAAAATTGTTGAAGTTGGATGTCTTCACTCTGGTACTTGAATCTGTATTTGGCATTTAAGGAAAGGGCATGAACGTACCTTTTCAAAGTGCAGTATCTTAGATCTATGTAAATCGATGTCATTCCACCAACTCAGAGCAGCTGAAGACAAACCCACTGTTTTTAGGAATGTTGCGGTAACACTTGCTTTGATTCTTCACCTTCACACATATTCCTGAAATAGAGAGGATTCTTCCCCCTGCTGCATTTTTCTCATTATAGATGTCATGATCTTTTTTTTCCCCTCATGGATTTTCAGAATAAAAAGTGTCCCTGATTTCCATCGCTACAAGGCATGTGCTGTGGGATGTGAAGGGAAGCAGAATCTAGCCGTCTGTGATCAGGATGGCAAAAGGTCTACAGGCAGTTTTGATAAGAACAAACAGCATGAAGATGTCTCATGTAATATAGCATACGACTATAGTACTTTAGTGCCCTGCTATAAAACTACACCACATAGACATCTTTTTCCCATTCCTCTAATAAACAAGGTTCATGGATAAATTCCAGCTGATTGCTGTGCTCTGAACAAAGCAACTGCAATGGAAACACTGACAAGCACATTCTCACCAAGATTTGTGTAAATTTTCATTCAGGATTACAGGCTTCATCCTATACAGATGAAGACATTTAACATTTTCTTTGACTTTATCAGCAATTGGAGCATTAGTAAGATGGTTTACAGACTGCCTTAGGAAGCCAAAGCTCCACTTTTTTCTTTTTTCTTTTTAAGGGAAGTCAGCCATTTGTAAAAATGTTACCTTCTGAACATTGCCCGCTGCTCATACAAGTGGAGACGTCTTTGGTCAAACCAAATTCCTGGGTGCTTTGATTTTTTTATTCTCAGGCCCCAGTGAGAGGCTTCTACCAAAGATTCATTACTTGAGGTGCTGCGTGTACAGATAGCCCACAGACAACCCTGGCTTCCAAACAAGGGTGGAAAGGTAGTTTTCTTGTAGAGTTGTGTATACGTAATATGATTAGCCTGTCTGAACGCTCAGGCACTAGTAGAAAGTGGGACCAATAGAGATCATTCCATTACCATGCAGATGCCTGCCCATGCTCCCGCAGAGAAGGGAGGTGAACAGCTAAGGCGAGGCTGCAGAAGCATACCCTGTGTTTTCTTCTGTGCATTCATCACTGAAAATGCACATTGGGATCAGTTTCTCCTCACTAAACTTCAATTCTTGGAAAGGCATAAAAAGAAATATTCATGTAACATCACAAGTTAAAAAGGTAGACACATCCGAACAAACTCAACTACCAGATGTTACCTTTGGGTAGCATTCAACCTTTAACTAACGTTTTTTAAAAGTCTTTCTCCAGGCAATTAATACTACCTATCTCAAGTCTACCACAACCTGCTTGATGCTCTTTACCTTGGAACAATAAAGCAATTTATATTAAGTAATTTTAATGACCCTTCCTGTGCACTGAGGCATTGTAACTGATAGTATAGAAATGTACCAACATGTCATGACATCAACTTCATTGAGTTCACAGAATCCATCAATTATTTTGAATAGGTTCCTTGTAAAATGAATGGAATGTTTGTAATTACGAGAAAATAAGTCAAAAGGCCTCAATTGCATTAATCAAATAAAAATAATGTGGAAATTCAGACTTTCAGAAAATAAAACAGTGAATCATCTGTGAACTTGGCTCTGCATCAAGCATATGCTATTCATCTTCACTCTAAAGGCCCTTCATGACCTACCCAACTCCGCCTATCTTTTTTTTCTATGCTATCAACATGTCAGCTCTCCCCACTGCTCAGCCAGCGATGCCTGCCATCATCACCCATTTGTTATGTTCACCAGTGAGCACTTTTACCCTTTCTCCCACGCCAGCTTCATGCATGGAAGAAGCTCCCCTAACAATCGGCAAACCCACCTCATTGTTCTCTCTCAAATGCCTCTAGAAATGTCTCCTTTCCTGGGACAGGCACAGGAAAATACTTCATAGTGAATATAATGACTGTTTTTACTCTGGCTACTTTTACCTAATTATTCCCTGATGCTTCCCTATCTGTCTAGTACACCTACCACTATTGCAGTACTATATCTGCTACTACTATTTCTTGCCTTAGACTAGAAGTGATTAAGGGTAGAAATTGAGCCTTTGGTTTATATTTATACAGTGCTGAGTATAATGAGTTTCTGTCTATAGCTGGGGCTTCTTTACTATTACTGCAGTATTAATGATAACTTCTCAACGCAGCTGTACATATTTGTTTGGTTCATATGAAACCTAGTGGCAACATCTAACCATAGGAATGCAGTCCTCTCACTATTTAAAAATGAGACACCCTAAAATTTTGAATTTTTTTTCCTATAAATAATTTATTCACTAGGAATACTCTACCAATCACTCTAAAGTTACTCACAATCCTTTAAAATAATTTTTGAGGGGAAACAATTAACATTATCAGAAGATCATAAAGATTCCCAGCCACCCTACAATCCAGACGAGTTCATTTTCCTTGCAACCCGAAGTCACCTATACCTGGATGTGTGCTTGGTGAGCTGGACTGTTTCAATGGAGGGAGACATTATTGCCTCATCATTCTGGGAAAGGCACCTAAGTCTAGACCTTTTGTTTGCATTGCTTTATTTTTATTGCATATGCCCATCATGGACGGAAACTGATTTGTTACTAGCTCAGAAAAAAGTTTTCCTTGTCCGGCATTGGTAATACTTGGTTTCCATTTAAATGCTTTTGGTTCTATCTAAACCATATTTTCAGACATTTTTTTCCTCTCACAACTCTAATCTCAAGTAATAACTTAAGAAAAGCAGCAGAATTTAATATAAACCATTACTGGTAAGACAGGTAATAATAATAACAGTAAAAAGTGATTTCCCCACCACCACCACAGTTATTCGTCATTCTCAAATGCCTGGGGGAGAAAAGGTGAACTTTCTACATGTCTGAATGTCATGAAATTCAGGCAGTTTCAGACCAAGAAAGAATGAATTCCAAAGCTGTGAATCTGTTCTTTCCATTATGGTTCTAAAAGAAATACAAGACCTTCCACAACATGTAGAGAAATAAAAATGTCTCGTGGCTATAGAGTTTACTGTGGTTAAATCCCAGACACTTGATATTTGTATTGCACAGGTTATGGTATAGTGTGTGGCATAGCAGTGTCAGATAAATATTTATTGTTGCGCATAGTAAGAAAGATTCTAGAAATAATCAGTAGCTACTAGCAGAAAATAAAACTGGAATCAAATATAATTTATTTGTTATCGGTTTGGGTTTTTTTAGTCATCCTTCATTTTTATGTTACTTTTCATTACCTCTGTTATGAGCTTCTAGCTGAGACAGCTGTATAATACATAGCTACACATGTATGTGCATGATAGAAAAGAACAAATAGTGGTGCCTTTCTTACCAAAGTCAACAGCAAACACCCCATTGACTAAACAGGCACATCAGGGCAGCTCCAGATTAAAAGAAACAGCACCCACCCTGTGTCCAAGGAAGGGCATCGGCAGGTTGACTGTGAGCTGATGTTTCCAATAAGAATATAAAGTGATATGGGCAGTCAGCCACCCTACAAAATCAGTTCCTGTAAAAAAAACCAAACAAATAGACACGAACCTTCTTAAACAAGGAGGAATGAGAGTCCCAGTGTTCGTTCCTGTGTTCCTCATCGCTGGAGGGAGGCAACACAGCCTTGCTTTGTGGGGTGCACAGGCTTCCAGACAGAAGCACAAATGGAGATGGAAAGTCCACCAGTCCAAGCTCACAGCTCTTCCTGCTACATCAGCAGCCAAATCCAGATGTACAGGGGACAAAATAATTTGTCTTCGTTGCCTAGAGATAAAAGACACTCATGGAGTAGCCACCAAGTATAAGAAACGAAGCAGAAAGGTTTCAAGACTTTGAGCCACTTTAACATACTGCATGGCGGTTACAAGGGAGTCCTCAGGTAAGACTCAGTTTTCATCCTCCCATTGCATAGGTTGGTACATTGAAGGTATGGATGAACAATTATGGTTTTGTCGAGGCCCAGGCTATCACAGCAAACCTGAACCCCACTGTTTTACACAGTACTTGTTCTTCACACCATGTAAAAGCCTTCTGTGCAGGGAACAGGTGCAAATAGAGCTCGAGATACTGCACTAGACGCCTCTCACTAGAAAAGCTTTGGCCTTCCTAATGAGCAATTTTTTAATTAAAAGCGAGGTGACACATGCAGAGTGTCATCCCATCAGTGGAAGTTAGAGACACTGAGCTTGGAGCAGTGATTCATTGTGTATAATTTAACAAAGTCTTTTTCTTACTTATAAAAGCACAAGCAAACATGGACATTTTGTCAGCATCACATCCTAATGCATGACATGCTAAATAGCTTATATATCACAGTAAACTGTAACAGCCTCATGTTAAGTGTCCCACTGCAGCCACAGTCAATTCTTCCCACAGCCACAGCCTGCTCTTTCCCTGGCCTGGGGATCACTGGGATCTCCCTCCGAACAGGTGCAGCCCTGCAGACACGCACTCAGCAATACACTCTAGCTGCAGGGTTTCAGCCCCTTTCTCTTCAGGCTTCCAGCCTCATTTCTTCCTCAAACAAAATACATAAAACAAATACACCTCATCAGCCACATCCCCTTTCCCCTGTTTGCCAAGGACTTGGCAGACCCTCCAGTGTAACAGCTGACAGACTGCATTCCCTCCTACTCAAGCTTTCAATACCACTCTCCCTGTAATTGTACCCAGCCACTAGGGTCCTGCTGCTTTTTAAAGGCCTGACAGCCAGGTGAAGGGCTTTAGAGACCAGATGACCCACCTAGCTTCAGCTAGGATGCTTCAACTAATTAACTCAGAGCAGGGTTTCACGACTTTGGCAATGCCAGCCTTCGTCTGACAAGGTATCTGCAAAAATCTTCCCTGGCTGAGGCTGCGTGCCCTGTTTTTGTTGAAGGTGGGTGTGATTTAGGGGAAGGAAACAGTGCCAGAGCCATCAGACTCCAAAGTCCCAAAGAGCTCAAGGACTGCAGGCACTTGGTGCTGCCTCTGCAGCAGGATGAATTTCACCTCCCAGCTGAATGGCAGTTGCACGAGTAAGGATGGGTTAGAGAACAGGAACACCTGGATTCACTTCTTTCCTCCACCCCAGATTTCAGTATATCCTCATCTGTAAATTCATCATTTAAAAACCTTTTCCTCTGACTTCACCTGGAGATAACAGTGCTTTCCCGCTTCATTGAAGTACTAAATACATAGAAGATTATGAGGTTCTCAGATGATGCTTGAGCATGAGGATATGGAAAACACCAAAGACAGACTGGTCGTGTGTCTGTTGCAAAATTTATTTTTCATTTAATCAGGCAAAGAATGACTTGAGTCCCTAACAAGCCTCTCGAGCACTGCCCAAAGTCACAGCACTAGCTGGAGCTTCGTTCCCTCTCCTGAGTAATCCTTGAACTTTTCAGCCATATTCTAAATCCATTGTATCTGGCTTCAGCAAGATTCGAGGCACTTTTAGATGGCATGCTATGAGATTTTTGGTAGGTTACATTATCAATCAAACTTTAGGGACATTGAATCAATGGCTTGGCAGCACATATTAAATCAGCTGGGAGATTATTTTTTTCTGCTTTTACAAATTTTACAGGAAACACCACTTTTTTGTTACTGTTTCTCTCACTGAACATAGAAATCAGTGAAAACCTTATTCCTCTTTCATGTTTTGCCAATAATTTATAAAGACTATTTTCTAACTGGCTTTTGTGAATGTTCTTGTAAGAAATTAAGTAAACAGAGGACTGTTGAGTTTTGGGAGCAATATGACAGCCACGGCTATTTAGTCACCTGCAAGAAATCCTACTGAAGCGCAGGGGACTGCTTTTATCCGTAAATACAAGCCATGAGTCTACAGCTTAGCTCACAGTCATTTCCAAAGAAATGCTACCTCTTACAAACAGGGCTCTCCTTTCCCAAAGAGGTGGATGAAGTAAACACCTCCAAGCGTGAGGCTCTCACCAGTCCCACACCATGTTTTTGCTGAAGGTGTCTGTTCCTTGCAACACTGGGCCTAATCCTGTTGCACTAAGCTTAATGGAAGAAATTTCCTGTCACCCACTTCCTAAGAGTAGCATAATTGTCATTATGGTGTTGAAACCATGTTGCAAAATACCTGGTGTGTTTCAAAAAGATTTTCTTTCCTTTTTTTTTTTTTTTTTTTTTTTGTAATTGCCAGCAATTAAGCATGTTTATCAGATTTTAGCCTCTCTCCATCATTCAGAGAGGTAATTAAAGGTTTAGTCCTTGCATACTGGGGTGTTTTTCTGTTTCATTAACTGCAGCGACTCTTTGAGAATCGGGCTGGTTCTGCCCTTACGGTGTCGTAATACGATGTAACTTGCCGTCAGCTGGCAGGGCACCACTTGCCATGCCTTCTCTCTTCAAAACCCATCTCCTTCAAAACCCATCTGACCACTGGCACTTCTGAGTCACGGTGTGCCTGCCGGCACATGGATTGCTGCTGCGTGGGGCTGTGGCATCCCTCTGGTGCTGTGTGCCACCCTCTGCGCTCCCGGCCCCCAGCGAAGGGCAGGTGCCCCTGGGGTACAGCACGGCTGCTCCCAAAGCTGCCAGCTCCTCAGCCAGCTGCTGTTCTTCTACTCAGTGACCTGAGAGGGGCTTACAGGGTAAAAAATTGCAAAATTAGGTGTTCCAACCCCTCTGAAGATCAGGCCGTTTATCTAAGTGCCAAAAATGCATTTATGACTAGTACCACAATACTCTGCATGAGAATTACACACTTAAACATTGTACCTAGGATTTTATTCCTCTAGATTCTAAAAGGAAGAAATTGTTGTTCTTTTAACCTAAACGCAAGATCACCTTTTATTCTGGGTTTTAATTTAATCTGAAAGTCTTCCAGATCATATGGCTGCTGGGTGAATCTCTGTGGTGCTCCTCCAGACAAACATCTGCTTCACAAACTCTAACTATCCATAGACAAGTAAGTGATACTACCACTTGTGGGGCTAGCATCTCCGTTAAGATGTGGTACATTAACTCTGTGCCACGGGAAGACTGCCTCTTGTCATCTCTGGTTTCTGCTTACCCAGGGCTATCAAACCAAAATTACAGGAACTAGAAAAACCCAAGGCATTTCAGGTTTCACTGTTTACTTTTGATTCTGCACTGCAAAGTCTGACTTCAAAGGATAGACATGCCATTCAGGTATCACAATTGCAATTTCTGAAGCTATTTACCTTGAAAAGTTTGTATTACAGTGCTAGTGGTGATATATGAAAATAAAATATTTACTCAGTTGTGGGATTCACTCCTCAGCTTCAGGAAGAGGTTTGACTAAAGAGAGACTGAAAGCATCTTACTGACCTAGAAGAGTGCCATTATAGCTAGGGGAAATAAATATTAATCCATTGCCTATAAGAAATTATTCTGCACTGCATAAAGATTTACTTCAACCCATTGACTCTCCACAAAGGCAATGTTATCATGATGTAAGTGAACAGGCAAATAATAAAATAATTGTATGGGACTGTTGGGAGTCATTATAAATAATTTTATTTTGCCATTGTTTGGAATACCTGTATTAAATTGACAGCTGTGGAATCTGGGCCATGGGATAGAAGTGAATAAATATGAATGTCAGCGATAAACATGCTGCAAAGATTGGTGTCATAGAAAATAATAATGCATAACCTCAATGCATAGGTTTAGAGCAGTCACAGCCTCACATCTACCCTGTTACTTTGCCCTGATTCTGTTTAAAGCATTTCTATCACACTATTTTAAAGAGTCCGTTTCTCAGGACACATAAAAGAAAATAATTTCTACCAAAAAAATTGTGAAGGTGTCTAAAAAAGAAAAAGATATTGTTGTGCGTGTTATAATTTCAAACTATTTTATAAAGTATATTTAGAAATCAGGAAGTTTGTAAATTATAAAATAGGAACGTCTGTAACCCTTGCTTAATGGAAAAATAGGGATTTGATTGGTAATACATCTAAACGTGAATTTCATGTGTAAGTACACTTGTTCATATTACTTATTCTCTTCATTGCTGAACAAGTTTCATGTTCATTCTCACATTAATTTGTCCAGCACCATCTTCTAAGCATTAGATGTCACTGTACAATTTTCTGCTAAAATACTGGTTTTCAAGAGCAGTTCCCACCCCCCGTGCCGACATTTCATAAATCACTTCTTAATTCTCCTTTGGATAAATTAAGTAGTATTTTTAATTGGTTGATATAAATAATATTTTCCAGACTATGCATCACCCAACCAGGTAAATCTAGAGCGCTTCCCTAGGGGTAAGATTGCTCCCCCTTGACTTAAAAATAAACATTCCGGCCACTTTTTGACTTTTATTTAAACAAACTCAAGATTTAACTGGATTCAAGGCATCCAAGCTCTGCAATTGTGTTCTCTTTATTGAATAGAAAAGTCGAGGTTGGAATTGTTAAAATGGAAAAGCCTAGTTATTTGATTTCACCTTACTATTGAATGGAAACTCCATAAACTCATGATAACTGATTTTGGATTTATTTCTTGAACATCTTATAAAATCAGTTCCAAGTCCTCTCCATCTATGAAACACATCCGTAGAACTGAGTCACTTTTTTTTGTTTTGATTGACCCTGTGAGGCTGGAACAATTGGGCTGTATCATAATTAGGAGTGTTTCTTCTTCAACATGTATTTGAGCAGATCAATATTCTCACAGTGGCCATTCCTGACAGCACACATTTTTCCAGTATGATACAGAATTTTCTCCACATTCAAATACTCAGACGAGATTTAGGCAGCCTCTAGTATACTGCCAATGTAACATTTCTACTATGGATCAGGAAAGCGATTTGAACCCAGTCCAGTTCTACCCACACTGTTTCTCTTGATTCCTTTGCACTTTCTCACATCACTAATGTACATCACAACTCACGCACATTCGTCTTTGGTGTTCTCTTCTGAACGGCCCTACACCTTCAGCTCCTATGTTCAAGTCATGATTTCTGCTTCACTGTTTTTCTGCTCTGACTGTTTTGGTTCTACAGACAGCTCTGCATTCTCAGGTTCATCCATTTTGTTTGTTCCTGGTACTGGCAAGCCAACATTAGTTATTTCTTACTGTCCAAACCTCATTCTTTAGCTGCATGTGCTAGACATCCATGCCTGACAGCTTGCAGCAATCCACATACCCTTACATAGCTTAGCTATCCAAGTTTTCTTTCCCCAGCTTTCCATTTAAAGCTTTTATCAGTCAGGTCAGCCTTTGTCCTTGAAGACTAGTATTCCCAGGCACGTACTTAGCTTGGATCAACTTTCTGCAAGTGCCCTCCAAAGACACAAAATGACCCAAACCTTTCCTCAAAGGACTGAATTTGACCCATTTTAAAATATAATTTTTCCTTCTGTTTTTTTCCATCTCCTTTCCCTTACTTCACCAAAATAATCCTTTATTGTGTTATCTCTCACAGTTGCCTTATCTCACCTTGGCATTCCTCCAGTTCTAGGCTCTGGCCTCATATTTCTTCCTCTTTCCTGTCCCTTGACACTGTTCTGTTACTCCTGCTTTTGTTTCTGTCCCTTTCACTTTCCTCTTTTTAGCAAAGAAACCCTGATCCTGAATACATCCCTTAATCAGTTGCCAGTTTTTCTTTCTCCTTAAATTGTGGCTTGCATGCATCCATGTACCTTCAGCCTTCTGATGGTGGTCTGCAAATTTTAAGCTGCACTAGCAACCATGGTTTTTCCTAGCCTTACCCACCCCAAAGCAACATGTCACCTGCTTTGTCCAGTCTTTTTGTGGTCTCTACTCTTGGGGTTCATCTTCACTGCTCTCTCAGTAGCTGTTGCCATCAGTTTTTCCTAGGCCTGCTTTTAAGGAAGGTAAGATTTTTTCTTTTTTCCCTCTCTCCCTCATAAATTTCCCCAGCTGTTTTCCTATTTAATTATTCAGCTTTTGGGACTCCTTTGCTTTCAAACTCATCAGCCTGCTTAAACACTTAGCCTTAATGGATAACAGGTCAGAAGCTGTCAGTCCTAGGCAGGAATCCTCACTCTTTCTCCAGATGAGAATCTCTGTCCCATTCACCACTGAGACATCCCAGGGAGAGAGAAAGAACGCGCTGCAAACTGCAGCCAAATCCCATTTCCCACATGCTGCACTCTCTTTCCTCCACACCAAATAAGAAATATGTATATTTACCTCTCTCTTCTACCCATGGAATAGTTCACAAGAAGATTTCTAGCACAAAGTCTTTATTGTTCACCCCTCTTATCACTGCTGGGATGAGCAGAATTGCAAGCAAGTACCTGATGTTGTTGAAGCAGAAAAGAAATTCAGGTAAATTAGAAAAAAAAAGTTTTGTATGACTTGGATGGATCTTTAATGACTTTTGAAAAATACATCTAAGGGAATTCTAATTTTATTGCTAAATTAATTTTAATGAAATGCTTCTGGAGAGCATGCTTCAGGAATTTCTATAAGTTATATTTATCCCACCAGTGAGGATTATCTGACTTTTTATAAGCTAATCCTCTTGAGTGGTATGTCTCAATCCTATGAGAAGGCATGTAATATTTTACATTACAAGTGCTTTAATTTTATCTTCATTTATTTCCACCATGACACTTTAAACACATATAAGAATTTCCACACAAGGGCGGACACCAATCCAGATGCAACATTCATAGGTTTGGGTATTTTCCATTATCATGCAATAGCATCTAGTATTTTTGAACAATTTCTTTGTTTTCACTCTTATTCCCATTGCCTCTTATTTCACAGGCCATCCCCATTTTTTCATGTCTTGGCAAGTATCAGCTGCAAGAGTGATTCACCTTCTGATGATTTTTTTGCCTCACTAGAACAATCAAGGGAAAAGAATACAATGCTTTTGTATTTATATTGAATTCTAGTTATACAGGGTGGCCAAATTCTGCCTTAACATGGGTGCACAGCTTTCCTGTGAGCCCAGGAGGCTGGGTTTCATGTGAAGGTATTCTGCCCTTAACTCAGTGATCTTCATTACCTTGCACAAAGAAATGAACATTTTTATGCCCACAAAAAGGAGGAGATAGTTCGTTTCAGTGAAGTCATGCAGCAGCAACGGATCTGCTGTAAATGTATAGCTGATCCTCAGCCAAAAGCCGTGACTGGGACCTGATATATGATTTTGAATAATCATGGTGCCTTTATAAGGATATACAGAATTATCTGCCTTGATAATTTTTCCAATGCGTACATTTCCAAACAGGAAACATTGCAGCTTTTGAAATCCTCATGACTGTGCTGGTATAACCCACTAGTATTCCTTGGATAGGCTAAAAATATTTAGCAAAGGGATCACAAGTGTGAGTAAACAGCAAGGCAGACCATGAGAAAGTCACTTTCTCATTTCAGAAAGGAGCAATATTACACACCAGGCGTTTGAGCAAACAGAGTCACAGTCACAAACTAGAATCTCCCTGAAGTTACTGGTACCGAGTCGATGGGAAGTCTGACAAACACGGATCACACAGGTGAGAAAGAAAAGACGCTTTATCATCTCACGGATTTTTCCTGGTAAAGCAGAAGAGGCATAGCTTTGCACTTGATGAACGTCCACCACTTCTGCTTTGCTTGTCCACCCCTTCTTTCTCTCTGAAACCGTACTGTGGTTCTTGAGACAAAGACACATCATTGTACAGACAGCCGGTGTATGATTTTATCCTGGTTTCGGCTGGGATAGTTAGTTTTCTTCTTAGTAGCTGGTACAGTTTTGTGTTTTGGATTTAGTATGAGAATAATGTTGATCATACGCTGATGCTTTAGTTCTGGCTAAGTGGTGCTTACCCTAAGTCAAGGACTTTTCAGTTTCCAGTGCTCTGCCAGTGAGGAGATGCACAAGGAGCAGGGAGGGAAGCAGAGCCAGGACAGCTGACCCAAACCAGCCAAAGGGATATTCCATACCATAGAGCATCGTGCTCAGTATATAAACTGGGGGGGTTGGCTGGGGCCAGCTGATCGCTCGCTGCTCAGGGACTGGCTGGGCATCGGTCAGCAGGTGGTGAGCCATTTATTGTGCATCACTTGTTTTTCTTGGGTTTTATTCCTCTCTCTCCCTCTCCTCTTCATCATCATTATTATTGTTATTATATGTATTTTTACTTCATTTCAACTATTAAACTGTTCTTATCTCAACCCACAGGTTTTACCTTTATCCGATTCTCCTCCCCATGGCACGGGGTGGGTGAGGGTGCCAGGGGATATAAGCGAGCAGCTGCATGGTACTTAGTTGCTGGCTGGGGTTAAACCATCACAGATTTGTCTGCTTGGCTTAAGTCTCACTAGTACTATAACAAGGCTTAAAGGACATTTAAATCACACATAGACTTCTGTCAGTGTTCCACGGACAGGTGAGTTTCAAGAGAGAAAGCAACTCTGAGAAAACATGCATCCCGTTATATGTCCCTTCTACTAATTACAGTATGTTCCAGAGTGCCGGTGGTGCCTTTGCATCAAGGTGCCATACTCAGCAATGGACGCCAGTGGAAGCCATGTCAAAGCTCAGTTTGGGTTACAGCATTTAAAGTCACATTTAAAGATGAGGATGCTGAAAGCCACAGAGGAGCGAAATAGCTCCACCGGCACATGTCTCAGTCAGTAGAAATACTACTGAATCTTATAGATCGGTGTTTCTGTTTGTTCATAATGCTATAGAGGCCATTTTATCTACCTAATAAAGTTTTACAAGATAATATAATTATCCATTTATATTATACAATTGCATCCTTTATTTCTGCAGAATTCCTCTGTCTTGGATGAAAACTCAAATATTTCCTATAGAAGCTTCTCAGCGCATTTCTCTGTAGAGATATTTCTCTTCTTGTGAAATTGCAGATGTAGGTTTAGGTGAAATGGAGCAATTTTCTCTTCCCCAACTTGAACAGCATTGCAAAAAGCCTGTCCTCACCAGGAGATGAAAATGTTCCAAGTGCATCTGTATCTCTTGCTGCTCTCTACACCACTGTTCTTCAGAGAGAGACACAAATCCTCCCAGTGTTCCTGAGCCATACATTTTGCATTTAGAGTTCTGAGTTGGCTGACACTTTTTAAAAAATACAGATATATATTCAGAGGCAGACAACTCCCTGGTGAGTAATACACAGCTGCAGATGCTGAAGGGCACAAATTATTCCTGCAAAGGTCAACATTACCTTACACTAAAAAATTGTCTTCCTGACCATTCATTCTTTCTTGACTTCCACACTGAGAACAAGTGATGAATTTTTATGATTTCACCACCAACCATTGGTCATATTATGTACCTCTTGGGAAGGAGAAGTGAGGAGGTGGAAAGAAGTCCCAACCCGCATATAGACACCTAAAGATCTGTCCTTTTTTGTTTCATGAGATGACATTAAACCAGATGAGCCAAAATTTGATTTGGAAGCTCTTCCAGGGCTTAATAATTGTCGGTGTAAGTGAGCCACAGAATGAATCTTATGAAAGGGATGGAAGGATGTGTTCAGACAGCCCAAATTTAAACTGGCAGTCAAAATCTACTGTTTCCTACTGGCTAGCCAGTTTGGAAGGCACAGAGCCAAGTAATGGATCCGAGACCTATGTGGAAGTTAGTCAGGCAATTTTAATATTGCCCAGAGCAGCTTAGCAGTAAGTGAAATTCCCCAAGCGGAAGCTGTGTGGAGGAAAGACACTGTTCCATGAAGGAATATGCTACTTTAAAATATGATTAAATTCAGATGTGGGATAAAAGACAGAAAAATTAGAAGTTCCTCATGACTTTCCTTTAACCAACTGAAATATTATATTCACCTTAATTGACAAATTTTACTTCAGTTATTGCAATACCAAAAGCAGCATAAATTTAAAAGATCTCCCTTCAAAAATGGAAGCTTACACATTGCAAGCTTTGTTAGAATCCCTTCTTACTTCTTCCTTCTGCTCCATATTCTCCTTAAAATTGATATCATTGCATCAAATGTTTTTATTTCAACAAAGTGCAATTTGCAACAAAAAAATTGTTCCCTTAAAGATTTTTCTATTAGCTTTACCCACTTACTAGTGTACGTGATTCTTTCTCCAACAGAAGATGGAGGAACAAAGAATTGGCTGTGTTTAATACTTTATTAAAAGCGCTTAGATACTGTAATACCAGAAAAGACACAGAATGGAACAGAATTCACAGGCTGCAGGCAAGAAGTTTCTCCCCTTTTGTCAGAGCAGGCAGCATGTAGAGTCTGGCCCTAATCAGATTAGGTTGTGCATATTTATAAACATCTGAAGACCATAAAGAAAGACTCTCAATTAAAAGATACTCTGGATTTGCTTCTGCAAGAGTTGCAGAAAAACATGGCGATTAGCATTTCCATTAGAGACTGCGATCTGGCATAAACCAGTCTTGCTGAACTGGGTCCTCTGTAAATGTATTTTTCTACCAGAACGTATCCCCGCGTTCTGTTCAGATACATTGAAAAAATATGTCACATTTGATCTGGTTGTATGAAGTTACACAATGCCATGTCACCGCATGGGATGTAACCCCATGTAATGTAATGCACATTGGAGCAAAACTCTTTTCCATTATGGGCAGGAGTAAATTACAGATAGGAGTTTACTATAATTAACCACAAACTGGCAGTAAGGTCTATTTTCTGTCTTTCTAGATTACTATCAAGTTAGCTAAGCCCTTCTCAAGCTTACTTATAGAAGTAGTTAAAAATACAAGAAAAGATGTTTAAGATGAATCAGTTCTGTGGATAAATATGCTGTGTGAGCCACCCAAGCTATGTTGAATAGAGAATGAATCCAAGATGCTGGTTAGGTGTGGCCTGTTTGGTAAATAGTTATGCCCGACTACAGCTTCTCATAAAAATATTTTAACATTTATTTTTTTTTTGACCAGTTGTTCCTCAATTAAAATCTGTGCTGTTGTTCACCTTTTAGCAATAACACAAGCCTGAACTCATGACCAGCAGCTGCCCACAATGTGTCTCTTACAGCTGAAATCACTTCATCATCTATTATTCCACAAGACTAAATAAGGGCAGTCATTTTCCTAAAGAATTAATTTTTAAGGGCTCAGTATCAATCAGTTCTTATTGCCTTTGATCCTCACTAATCAGGGAGCCCAACATTTACAGAATTCAATATGTAGCCCATTTAAAGATATTCTAGACTTTCTGCAGCTCCTATGAACCACCTATTTGCTTTACACAAGCAGCAAAATTTTTATTAAGAGGATGCTTTATCAGCACACAAGATGAACTCAGGGCAGTGTTTCTCTGAGATGGATCTAGAAAAGTAAGCGGTCTAATTGGGCCATTTACATTTTAATATTCCTGCAGCAGCTCTGATTAGCAATACTTTGTTAAAGCACAGATGCTGAGCCTTCCCTGTGCTACAGTCTCTCTCCCCTGTCAGTCATCACCCCTGGACCCCATCCCTGGTGCCACAATGATCGCTTCTGCTTTATGATTGTCCCCAAGCACTAGTGGGAAGTCTGCCTAGCTCCAGAAACACCAAACTGGCTGCTACGCGCCTGACCTTCTGCATGTCCACAATTTAATTTTTGCCTACTAGAGCATAACAGAGATCTGATTCATCTGCAGATCATATCCATACATTTCTGGGTTCAAGCACTGGAGAAATTCCAATTAACATTTTTTGTGGACAAGTTTAGCAATCAATCCAATCTTTTCAAGTAGTACCTTTCCAAATCCATTCATACCACATTTTCCTTGTTGTAAATTGTACCTTTTCAACTTCTCAGTGCCTTTTACTCTCCATATCCTAGTTCCAATTGCTTTTTATTTTACTTTATTAAATGAAGGAATCTCCTGCCACTATGAAATATTGACATATGTTATTCAAATGCAGTCTGCCCTATGAGCAAGAACCAGAATCTCATGAAAGCAGCTGCATCTGTATCAATGTTTCACTTTGGAAGATGCACCTTGATTGTCCTGGGGTGTGCTCAAGTGGGGAGAGGAGGAATAGGGATATGTTTATTGTCAGAATACAGAGCAGAATCCTACAGATAAAAGGTCCTGCATGATTTTTTTAAACAGATTTACTTGAAAAAAGCCTTAAACTGTGGACTTCCTTACGGTTGTTGTTGTTGTTGTTATTATTAATATTATTATTATTACTGGAATTACAGTTCCAGACATGCCTTAGGAAAGAAGTACATGTGATCATACACAATACCTGCAGACTGCTGCATTGAACAGGATGAGAAAACCACCTGCTCACAACATAAAAAGACTTTGCTGTCATATATAGTAAAACAAGATGCTGTAAGAGCCCTGGAGGATTGCTTTTTCATTGCTGAGTCCTATTATAACACTGTTCCTCATGTAATTCTCACTCAGGCTAATAAGATATGATTTCAAGTCATGTCCAGGCTATAATGAAGGTGGGAAAAGAACCTGAAGCAGTGCCAGAAAGCTCCAGTGGTTTTGCAGACCTTAAGCCCTGTGGCTCGTTGTGTTGTGGAACGCAACTCAGAATACAATGAATTAATTAAACTGATAATTCTTCAGGCCAGTTTTGATACAAGAATTGAGCACAATCACAGGCATTAAAATAATTAAAATACTGACTTGAAATAAAATATGTGAAATACCCACCTAATATATATATATATATAACCTTGTATTACCGAAAAAAAATAAAAAAAAATCCTGCTACTTTTTTTTTTTTTAAAAAAAAGCACCCACTTTCAAAGAAATTCACAGAAAATCAGCAGAAAGCAGGTAACTGGTTGGACTGTGCTCCAACCTGTTCTCAGCAGAAAACCAAGAGCATAAATCAATGTCCATAAATCTACCCTCCTTCCTGAATTGAACCTCATCATTAAGAAAAATATAGCTTCAACCTCAGTTTCAGCCCCGTAGGCATCACTAGTGCCTCTCTAGCATCTCTCCATAACCTGTGGATTCATGTCAATAACTCCCATTTCTTTTACATCCAATGGAATAAATAGGCCAAAGCAAGCCTGGTAATTTCCTGCGGGATTCTGGAAGCTGAGATGGGATGGGTTTGCTATCCTGTTGCTTTCTGCATTTGGTATGTTTAAGTACTGGGCATGTTTCACAGACATCTAACTACCCTAGAGTGAAGACATATCCTTCTGATAATGAATCTTCCCAGAGGAGGCTATTCTGGAGATTTAGAAGCAAATTCTTGTGACTGAATCATCATAATTCAATTGTTCTCTTTTAAAAATAATTTCATTATGTAAACAATTAAGTACGATTATATGGATTTAGAAAGCTTTTACGCCAACTTGCTCTTGCAGTGACAAGTTATAACTTAAGCCTTAACACCACTTCTGACAAGACTGTACCTAAACAAACACTTTTCTTTGGTTACCACAATCCCATGGGTTCGTACCTGTGGTTCTACCACATCGTCTGAGCTGTCATGAAATCTGGTGGGACATGTGAGCAGAGAGCATGGATGTGGCGAAAACAATACCTCTTCTCTGGCTGAATTCTGATTCCAGTCCTACATCTGAAAGAACAATGTCAAACAACAAGAGTCCTCCGCGATGGAGACAGCACCCAGCCTGATGTGGGGCTGAGTTGTTCCCCTCAGGTTGGTCATGGCCACCAGCCTTCCCTGCAGAGAGAAAGCTCTTCATCCAACGAAGCTGAACTCTGCTCAGCTTTGCTGCATAAGGCAAAGAACAAAACAAATTGGTAATATATTCTCCATGTCAGATGTTTGGTAACAGGCGCACGGGGAGCAGAATTAATGTGACCTTGCACAGGCGCTCACACTTACCACGTTTACTGGGGTCTAGGAGCTGCTCTCACTTGCCAGTTTAACCACTCTGCATTTCTCCTCTTCCAGCCTGAAGAACTTGCTAAAATTTAATTCAGACAGTTCTATGTCTGCACAAACATTTAAGTAACTAAAATAGCATATTTTCATAAATACCTCAAGACTGAAGGCTTGTTCTTTCTGACTTCAGTTAAAGTTCTTTTCCTAATAAAAGGACTCTACCTAAACTAATTTCTGTAGCTTCCTTCTGGAGAAATTAAAAAAAAAAAAAAAACAAAACCAAACACAAATGGTACATCTGTGTAAGCTACTAAACAAACTTTGAGAGAAGTCCTCCAGCACACAACAGCTGCTTTCTCTCCCCTCTTTTCCTATTGAATAGCAGTGTAGGTAATCTTCACATCTGTATTTACTACAAATTCCCTGTGAGTTTTTTGGGTCATTCACATCCTAAAAGCATAACCCAGAAATGCACATTCAGGGCGTTAATGCTCACATGCAGTCACCCTGGCTTGACTCACATGCTTAATAATGGCTTCTTGGGTGATTAGCAGTTTTCATCATCAGGTCCTACACGATTAGAAAAAAACCACAACACCTTAATGGCACTAAAAATATTAGGAGTCAGCCATTTCATACTGATGGCTTGTTAATGTAACACTCTTGCTAGTGTTTTAACTACTGTTGTCCTTAAATGCTGCACTGCATTCATGAAGGACTTTGGGAAAAAAGAGAGTATGGTGCTGAGACTTATTGCATTAAGAGATCGGTTTAACAGATTGTTTAGTTTTGGTAATATAATTTGACATCTAAACATAAGCTGAGAGGGATCTCCCACAAAACCTTTGATAATATGATTCATTGTCAAATGTTTGTTTTGCCTATCTGGTACTCATTAATTAATTCTTTTTAATATATCTTGGATTTACTGATTTGGAAAAAGAGAATTATTCTTATTGATGTTGCTAAAATATCCAGGTGGCTTGAATTTCACCAACTAGATGGTATAATCTAGCACATTTGTGTAGACCTAATCAAATCTCTACTAACAGATGTGAAGAGCCCAGCATGGGAGCAAATGTTTGTGTCTATATGATAATTAAATTACCTCAATAAAGAGAATAAATGAACAATGATGACTATAGTTTTTTTAAACCTAGGTTATCTTCCTCATGCACAGCCTCTATTAACCCCTTTAGCAATTGTAATAACTTGAAGTTTTTCAGAACGAACTGTGTTTTTCAGGTAGTGCCTTTGATTAGATCTACCAACCAGGCAATATGGCTAACTTGCTTAAGAATTCCTACACATCTTCATTAATGAAAATCAAATAAGTAGTAAGTTCTGCATTAAAGATATGTTGTGTATAATGTATTTCATTTCACACGACCAGTTCAGAACACATCAGTCTGTTTTTTAATTCCTCTTTTAGTTCTGTCGTTCTTGAGGAACTGCTTTGATCATTATCATAGCATTCTTAAACATCTTTGTCCAGATTTTAAATACGCTCAGATGCCTTAACAAACCGGCTCATGTCCTTCATGTGAGCTGGGTCAGCTGCATGGCATTTCTGAAAGCCCCATTAAGCACTTGAACGAGCCATGTGCTTTTAAGCATCTTCAAAATCTGCCCCTCTACACCCAGTTCGCCACATATCCAGACAACTTTACTTGAATGCCTGTACAGTACAACAAAAACCCCTACAGTAAGCCATCACTGAATAATCATTTCCTGATAATTCACTTTAGGGAGACCTATAAAAACAATCTTTATGAGATAAAAAGATATTTTAAATGTATCTTTGCTTTAAAGGTGGCCTTGTGGAAGTGAGATGCTTCCACAAGAAAGGGAAGCTCGCCCTTGGTAGCAGTATTACTTAGATATCATTAAGCAGGCCAAGTTGCAGCTGGAGTTCAGATCACTTCTGACCATGTTTTTGCTACAAACAGGGGAACAGTTCTTTCTCTGTTCACTCCGTGGTGTGCTCTGACCTTGCTGGAGGCTAAGTAATGTCACCAGCTGCATGTGTAACATGGTCATTGGTGATGAAAAGTGAACCAGTGTAGCTCGCCTAGGGATGCAACCCCTTTTAACATTCTTGCAGGTGTGGTGGCTTTATTTATGTGCTTTACTGTGTTTGTTTATTTGTCTGACTAACTAACTCATGTCCTCTTGCCCACTGCAGATAGAGCCTTCTGATTTAACATTCCTGAAACTTTGAGTGTTTAGGATATAGATTGTTTCCAGTCTCAGGATGTAAAAGACATGGGATAGAAGCAAGAGAGATTAGGGCTTTTTTCCTCAAAGTTAAACAACTGGATTGGTTTTCAGGCAATGGGGCCCTGAAACAGCTAAATAAAAATAGTCCTGCACTTACAAGGAACTCACAGATTGTATTTCTAGAAGGTCTGACTGAGAAGCTGATATGACCAGCAGCGCTTGGGAATAGCCCGAACACATAAAACAGTTACCTCCTGGTGTCATAAAAAAATCTTCAGTCGCCTGAAGTATTGCAGCAGTAGGGCTGGAGTCATTTGGGAGGCTAATTATATCCTCTCTGTATTTAAATGAATCTTCCTACTGAGCCTTCTGTACTGTGGGAGAGAAAAAAAGTCAGGAAACAGGCCAGTCACTCCCAGCTCAATACATCCCAAACTACGGACTGTTTTTGAGAAGACCTGCAAAAAGATGTTGGCTTTTACTGGACTTCACTGAGTGTGCAGAACCACAGCGCAGCTAGAGCTTGGTGGAAAAAGGGACAAAAGCCACTCAAAACCCCAGAAGTTAGAACAAACAAGTTCCCTTTCAGGAGCTGCTGTAGTGTGATTGCTGCTTTGATTGCTCAAGGGGTTTTATTTACAGACAAAGTGCTGCAGCTATCAGCTGGAACCAATGTTTTTTGATGCTCTTTCTTAGCTCTCTGTCCACCCTTGGCTATGGGTCTGGCAGGACACAGCCATCTCCCAAAATTCCAGTGCTATTGCCATGGCTGTTAAGGATTCACATCTTGACCAGATATCCACAGTACAGAGCTGCTGCTATCCCCTACTATAGAGAACTGGATACATCCGCTCAAATAAAATGTTGATTTCCTGAAATACTGAGAGATTTCCTGAAATGTTGATTTTTGCTTTGGCATTTGAGGTCCACCTGCATGAGTTATTTCTGGCGGAATTAAATTTCTCCCCTGTTATGCTTTTCCTGGGCTGTGCACATCCGACAGATGCATCGTTGTATAAATGCTTCTGCTTCTTCCTTCCCACGTTCAAGGGAGTGACCAGCTGAGTTCGTGCCCGCACCCCCGCCCGCCAGGCAGTGCCTATGCCCACAGCTTACTGCAGCCCCACGTGCCGGCAGGGTGTCACCGTATCTTTCCTCCACACACCTCAGCCTTAAGGTTGGCTAAACGTGAGCTCCAGAGCCTGAACTTTTGCAGCCTGGGCCCTGTGAGCCAGGGCCCCCCAACAGAGACTTTGCTCTGCTTTGTGCTCTGAAAACATCAAAAGTAGCCAGGACTGAAGTCCCATTCAAAGCGATTTTCTAATTATTCATGTTCACATGACAGGCTGTCTCTTCTGCTGAATGTACACATACAAGCTCTATCAACCAACTTCATTGTTTTCAACCTGTGTAGCTCTAACAGGAATATGTCAGCAACTATTTCCTCCTTGTCTACCTGTTCAAAGCAGGACCTGATATTGAAAAGGTTATTCTTTTTTGAAATATTCCCTTCAAGGAAGGATTTGGGGAAGTTTATTCTGAGTAGATGTGATGCAAGCCCACAGAAAACAAGTAGAGAGAACGTTCTTTTGCTGCCCCATAAACTTCCCAGGCTTCATGGCCAGAGGCATAGCTAAACATCTCCAATGACCTGTGAAAATGTAGCATAGAATAAATAATCTTGTAATGTGGAATAGGAAGGAAATCTCTATGTACGTCTGTGTCACCAACACAACTATTAAAACAATTTGTTCAGTCAAGAGCATGGAAGTGAAAGTGATGAAGTGTTGGTTTGGTTTGGTTTTGCTCCTTCTTGGTGGACATAGCCATTTTGGATGTTCCCCACCACTGCCAGCTAATACAAACACTGGACCACTGTTCATACTCAGACATCTCCTGCACTGTAAGAGGTCACCAGCTCATAACCTGCGGTGACAGGAGAAGGAAATAAGACCCGTTTGCCATCTCAACCTCACTCAGCCTACCCAGTCTTGGATTGCTCTCTCCCACGTACCAGGTCAATTACACTAGTGCAGCTCTGTGGCATGGAAGTCTGCTGAGGCAGGGTCTACACTTCCTTCACTCCCATGTGTGCCTCCTATTTCATAGCCTGGGTCACTAGCAGTAACTCCTGTTGGCACTAACACCATCCCAGGCCCTCTCCTGAAGGACCATGTTGTCAAACAGCAGAGCTAAGCAAACAGGGTCACGGGGGCTGGCAGGGCCCAGGGAAGTATGACATCCCAGGAACGGTGTCCACCCTCCAGGGCAGACATGCTCCGGCTGCATCCCAACCAAAGGTGAAGGCAAGATCTCGGTCTGGAAGGAAACCCAGGATGACCGGAAGGGTGCTGGGACGTGCTCCAAAAAATCTCCAAGTCTAAGAAGCACATTTTGGGGTGCAAGTGAAGCAAAGACACAGACAGATACCTTCTGGGACATCAGCTCCCTTTCTCTCCTGCAGTCATTTCAGTGACTTGCTCCAAATTTCTCAGATACGTTTTTATCTTTTCACTTCCACCTTGTCTACTTTCATTCAGCTGTTAGCTGTCACAAAGGCTCTGAGAAATGTTTCAATGTGAGAAGGCTAGCTGCTTCTTTTCCCCTTTACTCTGCTAAGAGTTCCCTATGAATCACCCTGTGTTTTCCTTAACCAGCCTTCATGGCTCCTCGTTGTGCAACCAGGTTTTATCCCACTTTTTCATGAACAGGTCTGTGTGACACAAGTGGGATTTTTTTTTAAGTGGAAACAGGCTCAGTAATTTGTAGATATGCTTTGGTTGAAAAGGAGTTAAAAATACAGTCAAAGAGGCTTTGCTCCCCTCCTTTCTCCCATGGTTCATGACCTTTGCTTTTTTCAACTTCCTCAATTTAGTTTCAGTAAATTGTCACAGAATGGCACAACACCTGCCTTGGGTACTTGAGAAATTGACTTTTCCTGCAAATTACCCTGATCAGTGACCTTGTCTGGCTACTAAAGGGGTTTGCAGAAGCAGCATAGCTTTATGTGTGGCCATCTTCCATCTCTTGATTGATATTTAGCCCTTTGAAGTTCACTTATCTCCTTAATGTGCAGCTACGTGGTTGGTTTTTTTTTGGAGTGGGGGAGGAAAAAAAAGCCCATGATATACTTGTCATCTCCTAGACCAAAATACCAGCTGTAAGATAAACTGTAGTCCATCTCAGAAGGTGCACAGAGCAATGTAAGCTGAAAGGCTACACTGATCCCCTTTTCCAGAAGAATGTCTAGGATTTCTTTTTCTATTTAGCTGTTAATGTTCAGACACTGGCTGATGTCGTTGCAGTGGAGTAGTGTTTACTAGAAAGGATGTAACAAGGCTGACCTTTCCTCCTTTGCCTTTTTTTTTTTTTTTTAATCTGTTGTAAAAAGTCACTACTATGAGGAAAAAGCAAGTTTCTGCTCCTACACATATTGCACAAGTGTTGGAGCAGAGGTTACTTCTGGAAACCTAAATGGTAAAATTATTTTTCATGCTGAAGCTTTGATTTCACAGTGCAACGTAAAGGGGTTATTTGTTTAATTAATTATTAATTGCTCTGGTGGCTAACAGGTGCCAGGTCTCAAGTGCGGTCCCCGCGGCAAGCAGCCTAGGGGGAAGAGTGATTCACAGCAACCTTGAGCAAATTGGCCCAGGAGAAAGTTCTGGAGCTACTTCCCATGTCCTTGTCAAATATCAAAGAAAAACAGTTAAAATGTAAACTTATATTAAGCATTGTACTTAATTCTGACAAGCTTGTAGGATCGAATTGCAGACTTTAGTCAACAACGGGGAATTAGGCAGGGCTCTTCAAGGAGGTGGGGGGTGGGACAGCTGTTTGAGAGCTATATGCATAGCTCTCATCTTATTTTTCACATCTGTTCTGTTTAATTTAGCTAAGCACTTTGAGTCACAACTTGTGGCTGAAAACTTGAATCCTATTTTACCTGGGACTCCAACTGATATTCTAGATCTTAGAAGGAAATTAAAAAATGCCTGAAAGATTACATTATCTAATAAATTTCCCCCACCCCACTCTTTATTTTTGCAACTGGTAAAGATTTATTGCTTAATTGCAATTTAAGAAAAATTTTAATACAGTCAAATGCAAATTCTGTTTGAATACATGGGAAGAATTTTCTTCCTTTCCTTCTTTTCCACTTACCTTGAAAAAAAGTCTAACTGAGAAAAGCCCACAAATACGTTTTGGGTAAGGGAAAAATAGCAGAGAACTGTTTTCTTTATTTATATTGCTGTCCTTACCCTGTCTTGCCTGATCCCCTCTCAAGATTTGCGATTTTAACCTTCTAACACCATTCTGAACTGTGGAAATATTACCCTTGTTTTAGAAAGAGGGAAATTAAGACAGAGGGCCGATCACGTAAGAGGTCTGTGGCCATGGACACTGTGTGTTTGGATCAGAAATAATCTTCAGTCTGCTGAGCCCCAGAAGGGCAGGAGCACAGCAGCTGCGTGAACAAACAGGCTCCATCAGCCCCCGAGCACGGATCCACACTGGCTCCACGGCAGCGCAGAAGGAGCAATACAAGAACATCATGGCACCAGCACGTGCTCCTCCATCAGATCCCTCCTTGCCATCTGCCTCTGCCATGGCACTTCCCAGCCACCTGGGAAGCTGCTGGGGTGCTGCAGGCTCTGCTGCTGACACTGGTTGTCTCCCTGTTATCTCACTGTCCTCCAGTGGTCCTGGCTGTTCTACCCACTGCCCCTCACCGTAGCCTCGGGGCGTACCTTATCTTTGTTAGGGCTGGACACAGCCTGAACCAGACAGAGGCTCCCAGTGTTACAGCTAATTGAAGCTAATGAGAATAACAAACCATGGTGACACGGTGCTCCTCTGCTATTAGAGAGGGCAGGGAGATGAAAGTCTATGAGGTAAGTGAGTCCAAAAGTCTGATACATTTAGATCACGGGGATTTAACTGTGATCTCTCTTGCCCTAGGGTCAGGTATGGCACGTGAGTTGTCCGTGATCCTTGTCACTGCAAATGGAACTGAACTGGACTGGAAGCCACATCCAGCCCTGCCAGTCTGGCTGTGCATCCTCAGTGCCCAAATCACAGCATGGGGATGCCGGGGCTGTGGTGCTGTACCCCACCGGGCACCACCAGCAGGCCCTGGTGTCTTTAAGCTGTTTGTAAAATTTGGCTGGGTGGCTTAGCTCAATGAGTTGTTGGTTTGGCAAGGTCAAAAAGCAGACAAACCCCAGTATGAATGCAGGCTCGGGACAGAACTTCTCTCAATAGCTCGGTTTGAGAGAGAATCATTTGTAGTTGCTTGTTTTCTTACAACAGAGAGCAGCCTGTTCAGAAAATCAGTACCCAACACCATGTTTTACCATAGATTAAAACAATTAAAACACAAATCACATCTTGAATCTGTTAACTTTCAGATAAGTATAATTAGACCCCAAAATGCTTTAAGTGGTGTTTACGCATTTATTTACCAAAAGACAATTATTTAAACAAAGAAACATTTCCAGTTAATTGATAGAAAGATACGAGAAAATGTAATTAATCATCATTAGAGTATGCAGCCCTTTATTGTTCACTGGCATGTAGCTGTGGGAACTGCTGGCTATGACACCGCTCCTGTCTCCGGGACTTGGTCTAGGAGGCCAAGGGAGGGGGTGGCTGTGCAATGCTGCAGACTTAGCACAGGGATACCAGCCCTTTCCCAGCCGGCACGTCCTGACAAAGTATGGCTGCTGGAGCCCTGGCCCAGGAGAGGCCAGCAGACTGCTGCTGGGGACACTGGTTTATCAGCAGAGCTGTGTGGAAGGGAATGGTCCCCGCTCCTTCGGGTCCCGCTGCAGCAGACCTGTGTGGAGCTGCACGCAGCTCCTGCCTGAAGCTAACTACACAAAGGTGGTTGTCTTTCCCTCTGCCCACCCCATACTGACAAACAGGAGAGACAAAAATGACTAATGCAGGCAGATCTGGTGGAAAGCAGAAGCAGTTACACACATCCATAGAATTACACCAGCGAGGGAAGAAGAAAGAAGCCCCATATACTTGAGCTATTTGACTCTCCAAAGCACAATACACCAATATTACTTTTTGTATGGTAAGAGAACTCTTCATTCCAACGTGATGTGAAGTAGCTTTCCTTGAAAGATTTCTTCTGTTTTCAAAAATTCTTCTGGTTTCCCAAAGGGAAAATGGGGATTACAGCAGTAAACCCTGAGCAAGCCTGCCCATTGCAGGAGCATTTATTCAGTACAGAACCAACACTGGTGATTTCCTTAATGATAGTAACTCAGACAATTATTTTTCTCAGAATGCCTTTCGGAGCTAGATGAGCTGCCTCCTGTAAGACAGCCACCTTTGTAAGTTTAGGGTTTTATCCTCCAAACTATTTGTGAAGGATCACCAGAACTTTCTCCGCTTTTCAGAAAAAGCTTGCAAGAAAACTCATGCTCTAAAATTCAAAACTGCTACCATTTTGCTGTCATAAACCTACTCCATTCTTAATCAATCAGGATTCCAGAGGTAGAAAATTCAAACTTTTTACAAATTTCAGCTGTTTCATTCTACATTTGAAATGTTGTTTGTTCAGTTTGTAGATGTGTAGGCCTTGCAAAATACAGTAACTCTCCAAAACAAGGCCACGAAAGTGCAGTATGGATGGTAATAAACTCTTTCTAACGTCTCTAAACTTCTGTTGGATTAGAACAGGACACAGCCCCAAATTTATAGATAATTGTGGTCTCTGAGATGCTCTTCTAGTTTTTACAAGGTCAAAACCTATGGGAAACAGTGATTCCTAGCAAAATTATATCCCAAACAATTACGTCTAATTTACCACGCCTGCTTTCAATCTCACTCGTCTTTACGATGGGATTAAATGTGATGTGTTACCACACTGTAGCTACTACAGATGCTGCTGTGTTTCACCTGGAGGAAAGCTCCAGTGTCAATACAGAGAAGGGCAGTTCCCTCCACAAGGGCAGAATACGCAGAAAGCACTCAAGCTGCGAAGATCTTTCTGAAGTTGTGACTATCGAGGACATCTGAGCTGTCTTAGGAAACACAAAGCTTTCCAAGAAGATAACAAGACGTAAGGCAAAATGTTCCCACTAATGCCGAAGGATCCATCCTTGCAGGAACTAGCTCAGCCCAACTGTGCCGAATATTGATGTGTGAAAGCAGCACTCACAGCCTGATCTATTCATTGCACTAGGGGACCCAAACACTCTTTTATACTGAGAGACACAAAAAACCCTATCATGTTTCACTAGGTTCTGACTACTACAGGGATAGCTTCATTTCTCAAAATAAATTTAATTTCCTTATTCTTTTTTTTTTCCTTCATCTCAAGATCTAGTCTTTAGTCTTATGTCTCACTACACACTAGTTAACCTCACATCTCCAGCAAAAACCTCCTTGCGGTACAGAGGATCCATATATCACACTTGGGATGCAGCAGCACCCAAGACAACTGACGCTTTCCTATAGAAAGCTTTTTCCTTCATGAAGAACCCTTCAGGCTTCTTTAATCAGAAAGACAAAACAGATCTCCAAGTCCTTATTTGAAAAAGAGATACCTGGCCTGGCAGTAAAAGGCTTACTAATGCTCCGGAAGGAATAAAACTAATTTATCTAGCTGATAAATAGCAACAAGATCTCAGTAACAGAGATGACAGCCTGAGCAGCCAGCGTGGGGTACCACTGTCTGCACAGGATGGAGAACTTGCTATGATCACTTCCACTGCACGCCAACGCTCTAGTAATGAAAAAAAGAAACCGTAGATAAAAGCTTTGGCCTGTCCTCCACTTCAGCAAGCAGTAAATGAGCTGGTAATAGTTAGACAGAAAAAGAGGAGGAGCTGAAATGCATTAGTAGTATTTGATGTGAAAAGTTCGATATAATAAAAAATCATGCTTTTTGTCATACAAATGCAGCTTTCCATAAACAGCCCCAAGAATAGGAAGCACATTGTTTGGATTTCCTGCTTTTCCCGACTTTAGATGATCTGGTTTTGCTTTTTATTAAACACAAAAGATTATTCTTAGGAGTACAAGCTATTTTCACGCATAAGCAGTAAAGAGGGCCCCCATATATTCAGTGCCGGGGAGGAGATGCAGTAAAACATGAACTACATTAATTCTAAATACTGCTTCAAAGTTACTGATGTTACATTGCCACAGAGTTCTTTTGACTTACTTGAATGTCTTAATCACTAAACTAATTGAGAACTTAAGTCCTTCTCATTTCTTCAGTTCCTTCATCCTCAGGAAGCACATTTCTGTAGCTGTGGATCAGTCAGTCCTGAACCTTTTATTGGGTACATCACTTGTGGAGTTTACATTTCCTTTATAGCTCGCATTCTCCTTTTCCTTTTCCCTTTTACAGTCAGACCATCTTTACTCATTTCTCTTTAGCTATTTTTAATTTGCTTTTCCTGACTTGGAACAACAAGCATGAAAGAAAAACCCTAGACAGTGCTGTAACATCACCACAGAGAAAAAACAAAACACAAATAAAAGTAAAACATCACATGTTCCAAGGAGCATTTGGAACCTGTAATAATGGACATTTGTTAAGTGAGGCAAAAAATACAGCAATTCATAATTGAATATACTTTGAATTTACAGTCCTATATACTAGCTTTCTGCTCCGTCGCAGACCACACTGCTAGTTTTACCTACTTTGAGGAAAACATGAACATTCTGTCTGTCTAGCTCCTGCTGACTTAATGGTCTTAATGGGACCAGGAGCTATCACTTTCCCTTCTGTTTTATCACACTTGAAAACATCATATATATGAAGGGACTACCCACTGAAATTGAAGGAAGTATTTGAATGCTGTCATCCTCGAAAACTCATATTGTGGGCCTGTTTCTTCTCTTTTATACCAAAGGGCTCAGCTGATTTCAGAGTTGCTCTAGATAGAAACCAGTATCAGAACCAGCTTCTACTCATTTGCCTGGAAAATACAAGTTGTTCATTGAGAAAATTCATGAAAAAGATACAGGGAGGACATTCTCCCCAAGGTGACTGCTTTTTGGGGAGGAACTGTCAAAAAAGCAAACTGAACACTTTCAGCACCTCATCCCTCAAAAATATTTTTAGTTCACAGTGTTCTGTGCCATGCATATATGTATGTATATAGAAAGTCCATGTTTCAAATCTCCCAACTAAAACCAGATTTTAAAAGGGAGAGGAGAATTAGGCAACCCTAATTTTTGCATTAAAATTATGCATAATTTTAATCAAATAAAAAAATGAGGATCACTAAGCTATATTCTTGTTAAAAAGAACATTTCAGTGGACACATTTTTGTCAATCCTAGTCTCACCTGGCTTTTTAACCACAGACGAAACAACAGATTTCTCCTTCTCTCTGAAACACAAAAGAGCACGTAGATTTGTGGCATGTCTGTTACAAGCTGGGTCCAGTGCAATTCCCTTCAAGGACTGTGTAAATCAACACTCACCATGAGACCCTTAATTTATACCTGCCATAACCTCACTTACAGACCTAGCATCCAAATAGCTACTCTCACCCTCTACACATACTTTCCTCCAAAAGATAACTAGCTCTTATGGTGAGTTGTGTGATACATAATATCCACTGCAATGTGCTGGTGGAGGCAAGGAGCTGTTTATTTAAAGACTGGAGGCAGAGATGGATCCAGTCTCCCTCCTGGGTGATTTCACAAGCTATAAAGACCCCACATTTACCAGCCCTGACACCACCACCCAAGGAACCTGCAGTCTCTCCTTCATAGCTCCATGCTCAAGTTCTCCCTGCCTAGAGATTTTAGAAGCCAACCAGCCCCCAGCTCCTCTGTAAGTCATTAATGCAAGCAGTTGTGGGAGACAGTCTCATAGGGCACAGCTTGCAGAGGAAGAACTGTCACAAGTTGTGCGGGACAGGTTCTTCTGCTGCCAAGGATGGAGCAATGCTGCCGTCTCCTCACTGTCACCCTCTTCCTAGAAGAGTACGACTTGGTAAGCACAGCTCTCCTGTTACATACCTTGAAGCTTCCAGACAAACTCAATGCTGTGCATGAAAAGGGATATCCCTTTGCACCCATTATCTTAGCCATGAAGCAGAGACAACATATCAGTCCATTGAACTCCATGACAGAACTAAAATATACTCAGGTATATTCAAAAAACTAGTTTTATTTTTCCTTTGTTTTCACTCAGATTCATTTCCGCTGCCCCTGCTAAAAATAAGATATCTTCAAATTTCTGGATCTCAGGACAGCCTGGGCAGAGAGCAGTCATGACTGAGATGGAGGTACACGGAAGATCTGGATCTAGGGCCATGGTACACGAACAGATCTGTTCCCAGCTAATATTCAAGTCCAGCTCATCCAGGATGCCTACGCAGACGGCTTGTGCTCGTTCTGCAGTCCTGCTCCTGCCAGGACACAGAGTACCTTCATGTCCCTAGCACAGCCAGCCATGTATGCCCAAACCCACCCCCCCATCCTCCCCGCCGCTGGAGACGGTGCCCCTTACTATGCATGGGCCAGCCTTTGGGCTGCATGTATTCACTGTTTTCCAAGAAAGTTCAAATGACAACATGGCAATGCTAAGATAACAGGGGGCTACAGAGCCCTATGGAGTTACTATGGAGGTAACACAGTAGTGGTAAAAGGTATTTCAGAAACTATGTGGCATCCTTACCAAAGCGTTCTCCTGACATATTTCTAGTCATTTGTCCAGTAGCACAGAAGTACTCATGATTTTTGTGTTCGGGACTTGCATAATTTTCCACAGCCTGGTATATTGATAATAGCATGCTTCCTGGCCCTTAGCTTGAATTTTCTGCACTGCATCCCAGCTACGAGCAGATGTGCAGGAGACATGCTCCTAGAATTCCACTGCTGGAGAAGCTATTTATTCTCTCCGGTGGGGATATATACATAAACTCTTATATATGACAAGCCAAGCTTGGAAAGAAATTGGATGAGAATGTAAATAATTAAAAACTGAACAGAGCTAAATGGGGAAAGAGAGGCACATCAGGGAACTGAGTTCTAGCCCCTGATGCAGGGAAGATCTAGCATTCACAATGAGCATTCAGTCTGAAACGGTAAGCCCTGTTGATCTTCACTGGCTTTGAACACAAGTACAGTTACAACTGGAAAAGCACCTGAATAGTTGGGCTGTCACACAGAGAGAGTCAGAGAACACTTTGGAAAAGATCAGCTTTAGGATTTTATTGAGATCTCCAGGGTAAGCTGGGAAGAGAGGATTTTTGTCTGGCTAGACTATGGCTCTAAGCATTTTTTTGGCAATTAAGTAATTATTACTTCTGCAAAGCTCACCTGACAGCTGGATCCTCTCATGCTAGGAACTACACACCAACAAGCAACACTGGTCTTGCAAAACCACACAAGACAGAAAAAGTAAGCCTAGCTATCTTGTTTACCTACAGGAAGCAGAAGCACACCTTCAGCAGTGAGTGAGCTTCTGAATTACCTACAAGCTTATTTGCTACGTTTTCTGTTAAGGAGAGATCTCTTACACCCTTCCTGAAAACAGACTGCAACACACACACAGACAATAAGCCAGTCAGTAGAAATGCAGAGGCCATGCAGACATGATGTATTGCCACTGTCAGGAAGACACCTGCGTGTGGTACCAGTGTAGCCTCAGAGCGACTGCTGATTAGATTTGTGACAGAAGTCTCCAAAGGCTAAAAATACATCAGAAAATAAATTGCCAGACCCACACCGTACCCCAGCTACCCTGTCCAGAGGGTAGCCCCAAGTGTAGGGTCATCCGAGAGTCAGCAATGGTATCCATGTCATCTTTGAACCCTTGTTCCAGGTCAGTCTGCCCTATGAATCCCATCTGCCCCTGCATGGGTGATGCTGGGGTCCTCATAAGGAGGAGCTTGACAGTTTTGTCTTCCCAGCATAGTCTCTTTGACATCACAACAGGGGCAGATGGGACAGACAAAGATTGCTGGGATAGATGGAGAATGCTCAGGCTAGTCTGTCCTACATACATTTAACAATACTTGAAAGCACACAAATTACCCACCCCTTGGAAACACTGATTGCTGCTACCAAAGACTGCCCCAAAGATGTTGCTGTGAGCAGAAAACATATTGCAGACACAGCCTTTGGGTATGGGACTGCTCCTACGATGCATGCAGACACAGAGGGTCACTCTGAGTTGACCTGTTTTTACTGGGCAAGAAAAGCACAAGCCTTAATAACCTTTCTGGAATAAGAATATTGCCCAGAAGCCAACTTCAACTCAAATTATGCTAGAAAGGGAGGAAGAATTTGGCCCATGTCTTTCAGAAAGTAGCAAAAGCAACCTGCAGGTGCCTATGAGATGAGATAGGGAACAGTCTATGTTTTTATACAATGGACTTAATTAAAAAATACTGTTTCTTAGTTTCCAAGTGAGAAGCAAAGAGCAACATACTGGCCCTTAGGGCAGGGTTTTTCTTTTTGCATTGTTTTAGTCACAGATCATTAAAAAAATAGCTCTTATGAGACCATTTTCAAAACCACAACATATTCTTATGCGTCACAACATATTCCTACTCTTTCCTCCCCTCTGTGACAGGTATTTAATTGAGCTAAAACTTTGTTTTTACTAAGATGCAAATTTGGAAAAACAAGATCACTGTTGCCTTAGGCTGGGTTAGCTGTAGATAAAAAAGCAACACCTGTTTTAGGTATGGCCATGTTGAAATGCAGGTATTCCTCAGGCAACATACCCATGGTAACCAACTACAAAACTCGTCCTTCTTGTTTGCTTCCTGGAGACTACAGCACAGATATGGATTGAGAAGTCTGTGCGTAACATGGATTTATTTTTTTTTTAATAATATTGCCTTGTGAAATGTTGCTCATTATCATTTTTAATGTGACATAGAAGACAGCTTTCCATTTAAGTTGCCCGTTAGTCTGATTAATAACTTATTTTTATTTTACATTTTGTGTTTTATGCTGCCTGCAAGGCAAATATTATCAGTGTTTTCCTACAAGAAGTAAGACAATTCACAGAACACATTTTATGCCCTGAGATCAGAGAAATAAGTTTAGATTTATAATACCCAAGGACTGTGGCTTTTTATGAAGTGTATAAAGAGGGCATGTTTAATTATGTTTTGTTTATATCAGTGCTTTGTCTGCAAAAATAACATGAATTAGCATATTTTCCTATCATTGGCAGTTATTTTTAATGATTGATTAAATTTCTTAAGTGCAGAATGGATTAAATCGCAATTTCTTGCAAATAATTTGGGAAAGAAAAGATAGAACTAACCACCCAATTAAAGCCGGAAAGATCAGAGCCTGCCCGCTTGAGGCAGAGTCCTGTCCATCTTTTATAGTGGCAATAACCAAAAAAAAAAAAAAAAAAAAAAAAGCAAAGTACTTATTTCAAACTGAAGTACAAAATACAGAGAGCTAGATCCTAAAAGCTGTAGTTTGCAACATCCATGTGTATTCCCCGAGGTGGCCTGACCTGACCTGTCCCTGGTTTCGCACACAGCGTGGGGGCTGTCCCCCCTGGGCTGCTGACCTGCCTTGGAGGAGCAGCATCGCTGGCCTGCGGCTGCTCCGCAACGCCGAGCTATGCTCGCAGCCACAGCCACTTCTGAAAAAATCAAGGCATTGAATATTCAGAAGTGTTGGAAGCCTTCCCCTGGATCTTGGAAAGGAAAGAACACTCCAAAAATATCTCGGGAGGAAAAGGTGGCACGGTACCAGCAGCGCGAGGGGAAGGCGCTCGGTGCTGTCCCGGCAGCCCGCCGTGCCAGCTCCCAAGGTCAAGCCCTGGAGCACCCAATCCTTCCAAATCCTTTGTTCGGTTGTAGCCGGTTAGTACAACAGCAGCTTTGTTCACCTGCATGTTATCACTGTAAAAATATAATAAAAAATTATTGAAAGAGTTTTATTGGAAGCAGAGAGAAATCTTCGGGCTCGCTTTTGAGCCGGGAGGCGGCGAGCAAAGTGGTTGGCAAACGCCATCTAGTGGTGGCGGGGGAGAGTGCAAGTGCGCGGCCCCGGCCCCTGCTCCGCCGCCGGGGCGAACGCCGGCAGCCCGAGCCCTGCCGGGCATCGCCCCCTCCTCGGCCCCGGGGGGCCGGAGCACATCGCTGGGGGGACAGTCCCGCTCCCAACGGGCCGCACCAGCGGCTGGGCCGTCCCCCGGCCTCCAGGCACAGCCGAGGCAGCCCCCCGAGGCCGCTTCTCCATCAGGCAGGGGCACGGAGCGAGGGCTGCCTGCCCGGGGCACGGTGCCCGCCTGCCCGCAGCAAGGCAGGGCTGGCTCCCGAGGGCGGCCGTAGGGCGTTCGGTGTCTCCGTGCCAGCATTTTACACAGAAAGCCTGAAGATTTACTAAGCCAACACTCTCCTTTTGTTTTCACTGCAAATCCTTTTACATTGGGAAAGGAGGGAGTGACGTGCGAAACAATGCGCGCCAGTTAGCCAGGCTGCTGTTGCAGCTAAGTTTTACTTGAGCAATAATGTGACAAGGAGGCTCCCAAATTCCAGTTTTGTGTACGCGTCAGCCTTCCTAGAGCCCAAAGCCCGAGTTAAGATGCATCCATAGGTCCTGTGCAAAAGGGACAGCCAGAGGAAAGTGGGCTGGGTGTCCACGAGCAGCTCCGGTCTGATGATGGAGGGCAGCCCTCAGCCGTAGCCCCCCAACTCAGGGGGCCAGCTGGGCTGGTCACTGTACTGCCATGGACCCCCAGACTCACATACTTGCTGGGAACACGAGTATGCCGCATTTTCAGAATTACTCAATGTATTTTTCAACCCACTGGGACTCTTCCCTAAACCAACACATTGTTTACATTGTTTTCCTGTTAGACAGAGATACATCCAGCCAAGTATGCAGCTAAACTACTTGCCTGAGGCCATCCCCCATCACATTTAGTCTCATTCATCCTATCCCACTATTTACAAATATAGATGCTGATCTTGCAGCTAGCTGGACCCCTGTGGATAGACCCTTGGGCCTGAGCAAAGCTCCACTGACATTAATGAGGTCTTGCTGTGCAGAGCTGGTAGCAGCATTACATCAATAATCCATAATAAAAGCTAATCAACATTAAAACTGAGCAGCCATCTGGACAGACCAAAGTGTTCCGTCATCCACCTGCATGAAGTGGTCCTGTGCCAAGAACATACCGGCAGGAGAGAGTCTCCTTCCAACGAGAGACATAACCTGTGGATGTGAACAGGGGTTACAAGCATCGATAAACAGGATAGACCCTATGTCCAAAGATCTTAGCTACCTACAAATCCTATGTAGTGACAGAGACTGTAGGACTTCAGACTTAATGTTGACACTTCAACGTTCAGCATTCAACTTGCCTTTTTCCCTAAGGACAGTGGTTTTCTGCGTTTGGGCCAAAATTCCTCATTTTAGTTTTTACATTATTTTTATTCTGATAATTTTGGTCTCAGAAACCACTTCTGTTCAAAATAAATTAGATAAAACCACTCAGGACAGTCCTTGCTCCTCAGGACAGTCCTTGCTCCTTATCTGCTTTTGTTCTGGCTTTATTTTAAATGCTCCCACTGGATATTGTTATTTCCACACATTTCAGACGAACAAAAGGAATGCAGGAGTCAGGCACTCAAAACACTGATGCGATCACAGACCTTGCAGGAGCTCAGATACTACGATGACAGGTGCAATATAAGAACCACCTGTGTAGATTACTTCAGACTTACTCACTGCAAATGCTGAATTCCTTGTGTTTTGCATTCAGAAAGAACTCTTGGGCTGTAATCCAGTATTCAGTTGCAAAGTTGATAATTGTGGCATAGTTAGGGAAAGGAATTATTCAACACAAGTGCAAGGTCACCACTCCAGATCTGGCTATCTTCAACGCCAACAGGGCAAGATAAGTGGCCTTAGCAATAAGACCAAGCAGTGCACCTGCTAACAGGAGCTGAAGACAGGGTTAGTGCGTGAGAGCAGAGACAAACCCAAGGTTTTTATGAAGTATTTTGTATAGAATGTCTCTTCCACAAAGCAACAACATCTCTATTTTAGGATCACCTTTATACAAAGGAAAGCTGGAGGGAAAATAATCCACAAAGAAAAATGTGTATGAAAAAACGTTAATTTGGTCATTTGTTTTCAATTCCTTGCAGTACTTTGGTTTGGAATCTCTAAAAGGCACATTAAGCCATACCTCACAGCCTGCAAATCAAGTGCTAATTAAAACTGCATTAACCCTAATAGACTGGAAAGAAAAAAACTAACTGCAAAAACTTCTGTTTACCTAAGGCACACTGGGAAAACAAACCAGCCCGTATTTCTCTTCAGTCATTTTTTTTTTCTTTTTTCCTCTCTCAGCAGGCATACGTAGAATTGCCTTCTCTTACTCTATAATTTCCTAAATTAATCTTTTGGGGAGGTTTAAGGCATGCTGCACCTTTCTCATAGAGCTTTGCAACCAACCTTGTACTATCAGAACTTCAAAATATGTGCCACCACTCTCAGAATCACACCTGAAACAGGCTTGTGCTAATCAGTCACACATGCTTACTGCTGTCTACCCAATTACTTTATTAGCTTTTTCTACCCGAAGGACCAGTCTGTATTTCCTGTAATGGGTGTAGCTATTGCTCTTACTTACCATTCAGTTCAGCCATTCCATAAATTCTGTTTAGGTTAAAACAAGTCTTGTCTTGTCTTCCTTGATTTCCCACATGGATGGGGCACAAGCATCACTGTGGAATCTACTTAATGACAAGAGCTCCCAGAAGCACAGTGATAAATGACCTGTTGTTTGGGGTAGGAGGAACCAGACATGAATTTTTGGTGCCCTTGTTTCTGTTTGTTTTCCTTTTAGGTCCCCATACCCACCTCCATTCGATGGTGACATATCTAACCCCAAATTTCCAAAGCTGTGCACCCATCTTCAAAATCAGCAGAGCCTGGTTTTGCAACATGATAGGGATGGGGGAGCTAAGCTGTAAGTAGCCCCCCGAGGCTTGTTGTCCTAATGAATACCAGGCCACAAATTAATGAAGGAGGTTTTAGGAAAACACTGATTTTTAGCCCTTCAAGCATCAGCAAATCTGCTAGAAGTCCAGACAGCTATTTATAGCTTGTTAGATGTTGATTGTTTATAAACTAGATTTTCTCTCTGAAAACCCTGCTCCTATCAGCCTGCTAGTGTCACTCATTGATAAAGCGAGGGTGCTTTCTCTGTCAAAGAAGAAAGGCTGATGTTAGGTTGTCTAGTCTGCAGTGAGCTTATTTGGTTTTACCTCCTACCATCAGAAATATTATTTTTCTAACTTCCCCATTTGAGATGGTTTACCCCTGGATTTTCTTTGGTATTCACAAATTCATTTGTTTGTAATTGTTCCTAACTGGAACAGTTTCAATGAGGAGCACAAATATTGCCTTTGCATTTTGGATATGCAAAATACTTTTTGGTTTTTCTCTAGCAACAAAGGCTGGTGTCTGGGAAAAAAAAAAAAAAAAGAAGAAGAAGAAAGGAGTATGGTGTAAGAGAGGAGTTTCTGTATGAGAAGATTTGTTTTCTCACTGACAGCTGTACAGCCCCACAGGCAGCACAAATTGGTGAGGTTGTGAAGTCAAGGCCAGTGCCTACAGCATTCGGCAGCTTCCTGTGTCTTAATCTTTCTGTTTGGGGAATGAACTGTAATTTGTTTTCATTGACCCATAGCTTCAGTTGCAGAGTGTAGGATTACCTTAATGGACCAAAACTTAAGAGACATCAACTTTCTTTATAGTCCTTCCAGTGCTGTGTCCTTTCTTGTGCTATTCATTCCCCTGGGTCTCAGCAGAGCATACTGTGCTTGTCTGCCCTGTCTGCTCTGTCTAGAGGACAGAGGGGATGCTCTAGGGCTGTCTGCAAGCTTTGGGCAGGGCTGGCCAAGGGTCCCCCCAAGAGTCCCCACCACCATTCTCCTGCACCTCTTGCTCTCAGGTGCAGTTCCCCCACTCCCAGTCTATCTCAGCGGCCTCTTCCAATAACAGTTAGGAATCCTGAATCAGTTAGGGGCACCATAAATCAAACCATGAGCCCCCAGCAAGCAAGTGAATGTGCTCCATAATTTTCTGTGTGCCATTTGGATCTGCCATTTAGCAAAGGCTGCAGGTTTTTCTTTTTCATCAAGGAGTGCTATTGGGCATCCCTTTAGCCCGTATCACTGTGTGTTTATTCTTGACATGGACAACAGATATCCATGTGGGCTATCCAGCTCATACAAGACTCCCAAAGCAGTGTTAGACCACAGTAAGAAAGATGCTCTTTTGGTTATAATGGCAGGCTTGAGGAGCACCTGCAGATCTTGGCCATGTTACTTAATTTCCTTGTGCCTCAGTTACTAGAATGGAGATAAAACTTCTTTTTTTTCAAATAGATTAGCATCTTCAGGGCATAGATTGTATACTCATCTGCTAAGAGGGCCATAATCTCTGGAGTCTCTAAATGCTCCCACATACCCCTCTGATAATACTACCTTTTAAAAAAATTGGCATGTGTTGCACAGAACAGGGAGACAAGTAGAATATGTTTCTCACTTTTGAAGCTCGAAGTGCTATCAGCAGATGTAATGTCATGTGGTAACATGACAAAACCTTGATTTTATTCCTTGGGATACAACCTCTGGCTCTGGCTTTTCATCATGGTTGGACAGCAGCTGGACAGACCTGATGCAGCTTGATGTCCTGGCAAGGAGTGCTGACAAGGCAGACCTGAAAAGGCCTTTGGATACCTACAGTTACCAACAGGTTCTTTAGAAAAATATACTGCGTACTGATGAGGGAATCTGAAACCTTCTGAGTCCTTTCCAAAACCTCACGTAACTCCAACAAGTCAACAAGCACAGACTCAGGGGGAGCTGCTATGCAACACCGAAACTAAGCCTGAAGCTTTTTGAAGGCATCCATGAGTCACTAGATTCACACCGACTGTTTCATGCTCAATACAAAACAGGAAAGTAATTAACAAGTAAATCAAAGTCTTCACCCAGACATTTTAAATCACTTTAAAATTGGAGTCCCTTGTAACTGTTTCTGTCAGTTGTATGGGGCTTTTCAAAGAAAAACACAAAAAATAACTGATTCCCAGATCCCTTGCTCATCTGCCATTCAAATCATTATGGCATTGGTCCAGAAGACATTAGGAATTTGTACTGCTTTATTCTGAAAATTCAGGAGCCAAAAGAAATTATAATGAGTTGTCCTGAGAGTTTATCAACCCTTCTCACCTGAAGAGAATTTTCTGTCTTGCATAGGAAGTTCCTTTGACAGAAGGAGAGAAACTTCTTCTGCCATTTTGGAGCGGAGTCCAAATGATAAAACATTCTATTACTGCAATTAGCATATCAACATGCAAATCCCTGTTGAAAAATGCACTGCTGACAAAACAGCTAGAAGGCAGCTCATCATAGTACAGAAAATGGCAGAAAAAACCAAAACCCAGCAACTTGTTTCCAGCCAGTCACTGTGTTGGAAAGAAACCACAGAGGCCAAGTTGCACAGGGTTTTGGACATTCCTCAGTCAGAGCTGCAAAACAAAAATCCAAGGTGGTAAGAAACAGATTATTTTGGATATAAAACATGATAATAGTTCCCAATTTCTGTCCATTTCTTAACATTATCCTATGTAATGCCACATTTAAATAGCACCTGTAACTTAAGCCGATCCACAGCTTTCAAAACCTAAACAAAGCCCCTCCCAAGAAATTATGGCAGTGAGCAATAATTTCAAATTAAAGGAAACAATAATCAAGATTTCCTTGTTTGCTGCCTGTCTTCTAAACCAGAAATGTTCACACCCACTTCCAGCTTTTTCTCTTACCATGAAGGTCAATATAAGAACTGATGTTACATAGTCAAATATCTCTAAGATTAGCAGCTGTAAAAGAAACCCAGAGAACCCAGGGCTTGTCAGCACAAAAGAAAAAATTATTTGAGATCCACACTCCGTTATTTACAAAGGGAGAACTGGTTGTTCTTTTGTTTGTCAGACAACAGAAGAAAGTGTTCTGTATTTAGTTGCTTCCATTAGGAGGTTCCTGTACAATCAGTGCAGCGGATGAAACAGTTTTCTGGAGTGAAGCCCCACAAGGAGCAGGTGGCTCAGGAATGCCAAATATTTGAGATTTACTTTAACTGCCACCGAGGAAGAAGTGCTTTTCTATCTCCAATTGTCCTTGACACTCTGCCTGTTCTGCACCTCCACAGTTCTAAGCAACTTTGGGTTTATCAGTTGGTATTAAAGTTCCCAGTGGAAAAAGGATTTCCTTTTTTCCCTCACTTTCAGTACTGTAGGAAACTTCAGGCGAAATATATAAAAAATCAGCACAAGTTAAGATCAAAGTTTCCCGAAGTGCCCAGTGATTTTGATGTCTCTGCTCCCCAGTTCTGAAGCATCGGCTGTTGAGTCAGAATGGAATATTCAATAAGATTGCTAGCAGGCCTCCCAGCATTCAAAATATTTGAATATGCCTTCAGGGAAAGAAAGAGTTAATGGGGTTACCTTACATTCAGTATTCATCTTTTTTTTCAGCTTTGTCAGGTAGCAGACAACAAGCCCAGACTTGACTTGGAGCATCAGCTCTGTACTAGCATAGTCTTGTGGGTAGCCTCATGTAATATTAATTGAACTGACATCTCTGTTGAGATCAGTTACACATGTAGGATTCAAGTTATTTAACAGTTTGTGTAATTGTATTTGAATTTTGATAATAAAGACACATGCTGGGTTAACAGGGCCAGAGGCAGAGCCAGAATCATGTAGAGCAGAAGTGACCTGGCACTCATACTTTTAAGGTATAATTTGTACAGGGGAGAAAACAGACTATTCCCATACATTGTTCCAGAATGGATATTGCTTTATAGTGGTGTGTTACATAGTCGTAATTTAATCTTAAACTGACCCTTATTTGACTCATTAGAAGACCAGGGAGTGTGAAGAGCAAAGAAACATAACTGAGTAACTTTTACCAGCTGAACTGTGTCTTCCCAGCAGAAAGAGATCTGGACTCTGGGCAGATCTGGGAAGGCTGGAGGTCTTCGGAAGGGGTAAGAGATGAGGATGACAGTTTGTTATCTTACAGTACAAAACTTCAGAGCCTGAATCACTGAGAATTCACTGGAAAAGGGATTTTGTTTCTGTCCAAAATGAGTTGCTTTAAATATTTCCAGATTTTGCCACATACACAAAACCAGAATTGAACATTCTTGTCTGAAAAATGAACAATCTTTCCATACTCTTAGTGAAACAAAAAACAACCCTGCACAGTTCTCATGAAAATTTCTGTTTCTATAGGAAAAAACCTCCACCCTATATTTTCCCTTAAATTATATTTTTAACCAAATATGTTGAGAACTCCTATCTGCCCTGGGTTTCCCTAGGCCCTCTGCTCTTTGTCCCCACACCTTGGTCTCTGGAAGAGACTTCCACTGTCAGCTGAGGTTCAGCTTTCCTGGACTGCTCAGGCCACCTGTCCTTATTAATTGAGACAAAACTTCTTCACCTGAGAATTTGTTTGCTTATTTAACTGTGTAAGTAAATGTGTATCACATGAAAAAAAAGTAAGAAAATTCAGCTGCAGACTTAGAAAGACAAGTCATTTTTACCTAAATTGGTTCACCCTGATAGGAAACTTTTTTTTAAAGGAAATCCTTAAATAAATCTGAACAAAACTGAATTAAATCCACTTGCCCCGAAGTGGGTACAGTCAAAGAACATGGCAGAGTGAAACAGAACAGGAGCACTACAAAATTAATTCCTTGTGCTCCTTGATTCCCTGCTTTCTGTGCCTTATGCCAAAACCCCATGCATTTCAAATCCAATCCACTGCAATTACACCAGTCCCCAGCCACACACCAGGCATCTGCAGGAGCATAGTGAGCAAGAAATGGATTTCCCTCAGTTAAGGTGTCAAGGGAACAGCCAGAAGGTTGGAACTGTAGCCAGTCATTTTCTCAAACATACAATAGTGAAATGAAAAATACTTTCTGCCATTCGCCAAGATCCAGCTCAAAATGCCTATGTGATATTTTATCCTGATGACACTAAAACACTAAAACTTTCAAAGAGATAATATGCTGCTACACAGATTCACAAAAATGAGCTGTGGGAGCACCTTTTTACTGGAGTAAAAAACTCCACACAACCGTGTTGCTGTACCTTGGCGAAACAAGTGTCTCAAGCTGAGATGAACCCTTACAGTGTAAGTCTACGGAGGCATGAAAGCTTTTGAAGTTGCATCTTCAGACCACAGGTAAGCAAACTTCTTGCAGACCCCACCAGCTAAGTCACTGCAATAGATTTAGACACGATGTTTGCTGAAGGAAGCCTACAGCTGGCTGGTTCTCGCTGAAATCACAGAGCAGGGCCTCCAAACGATCTGGTATCAAATCAAGATACTTTAGTGTTGGCCCCTAGGAGTCTGAGAAGCTCAGCCCCTACAAGCAGAGAGCAGCTGGCAACAGCAGGTAAATCACTGTCAAATTGCTCCAGCGGATGTTGCAGCCATCGTGTCTGCCAATAAGTAAATAATTGTGGGGGAACACCTGGTTTTCATACCACCTAACATACCTGCGACCGGCACTCAGGACACAGGCACATGTGGAAAGCAGAGCAAACGTTTATTTAAAATCACTACAGAAAATATTAAAACATCTAGGAGGAGGGGGGCCTATGGTGCAGAGAGACCTGAGGTAGCTATTTATTTTATGAACTAAAATGTTCTTGCACAGGAGAGAATGGAATAGAAGCAGGTGGTCTGGCAAGGCAAGAATCCAAAAGCCTTATTTCAAATCATTAGTTTCAGATTGAAATGTAATGATCCATCTCAGTCAGCTGGCTATAGCTATCCTAGGTGTGTGCATAAGGGATAAACCACTACCCCGTGTCCAAAATCCCCCAATTCAAAGTCTTCGCTCATTTAAGTCCCAATACCTAAATACTGTGGTTTGTAGTTGTGATAGGTGTATATCGGGAAGGCAGTCATGTTGCTGAGGCTGCATTATAGATTTCTGTAATTTGTTTCACAGTAGCTTCTAGATGATCCAGTGAGATCAGGTCTGTGTTGTCCAAACACATGAGAAAAGTCAGACACACACACACAGAGGTTCATCAGTTTCCATCTTGTCATACCAGCGCATACCCACACTTTTTGCACAGCATCCTTCCTTGCAAAAAAAGCTACATTGTGCTTCTTGCAGATACACCACGCCTGGTCAGAGAGCTTGGATGCTTGGGCCACTTCTGGCTGAAAGGGTTTGTGAGCCTCACCAAGGAACTGGCATTATCATGATGATTTTCAAGCTGGGAATTGTAATCATCCAAAATGTTGTCTACAGAAGAAATCTGTAACCTTTTATAAGAGAAGTGTGGCAGGAGTATCTAAGGTTTTGTAACTAAGAGAAAAGGGAAGTATTTCTGGTATTATAAACACAAACTGACTTGCAACTGCTGCCAGCACATGTCTCTGCAAGAAATGAGGATATTCCTGCCCTGTCAGGATTCAGTGGAAATATACATAACATATTTGCATATTCATAGCTTTTGTTATTGTAGCCCCTCATAGTAAAAGCCCCAAGGTCATTCCGTGAACATCTTCAATATTATCTTCAGGTCCTTTTTCTATATAGACAAAGGCATGAGAAATTTTGGGCAAACGTCTGACTTCTTTGGTTCACACTACAGGTGTATTATCTTCACTGGACTGTGCGGTCATGCCAGGTACTCAAACCCTCCCATAAGCTCTTGGTCCCCAAAGGGAGAATGAAGCCTGTTTTACAGCTCACTTGCCACCCTGATCTCCAAGCCCACATAACCTGGTGCAGTTCCACTGCCTTCTGTGGGCTGACAACCATTCCTATGTGGCAGAAACACAAAGCAGGACTTTTTTTTAAAGGGTTTAGACATTGATTGCATTGGGCAGTTAAGCACTTCACTGCCTTTAAAAATCTGACCACTAGAACCACTCTTAGTATCTTCTGATAAGCAAACCTACCTTGAGAAAGCAAACTCAATCACAGTTACTCCCAGATACCCAAACTATACCAGCAAAATTGTATATCATCCTTTATCCAACTGACAACTATTTGGAAATTATTAACAGCTTAGCTGCAGGGAGGAATCAGTCAGGAGGAATAGTCAGGAATCATCTTGGGTTACAGACAAATGAGGGAGTGGAGATGCCTAAGTAGTCTGTGGCTTAACTTTTCAAAGGCTATCTCAAGACCAAAGTTGAAGGAAAACTCAACAAGTGAAGGTACACACATTTCTGTACTTTAATGTGGACGACACTTACTCTTTTATATGACCCAGATAAAAATCACAGTCAATTCTCACTGTATCTCCTTTTCTAATGCTCATAAACAGAGCTTTTACAGTGCTTTGAATTAGATCTGTGATTTGTGAGTGACATGTATAATAATTAGACTGTGAAGATGTACAGTTAATCCATTTAAAGGTGTAAAGAAGTCCATTTAATGAACATTATAGTCACATTAGACTTGGAAACATCTAACTCTTTTGTTGAATAAAAAGAAGTTCAATGAGATTAACTTCTCTTAGTTGGTTTTAAAGAATACTCAAACATGTCCTACTCTGATAGTGTACTATTCCTTGGTGCATGGTTTCTGCATACCAATGTCTGCAGTGTAGAAGAGTAAGAATAAGACTGGGAGACATTCTATTTCAGTTAAATAATTACAAATTAAAGAGGATCACTTCTACTTTCTATACTTACTGCAGTATGATAAGAAGCTGAACTCCTTGAACTTGTAATTATATAACAGAAATGTTAATCTCCTGGTTCGGTATTCAGTTCTACTGCATTAAATGTATTCTTACAATTATCAAGTTTACTACATGGCACATAGACATTTCTATTGGGAAAGCTATTATTTGATCATATCAGATTTTGACCATAAATACTGTAATGGAATTCTGTTTTCAAATCTCTCACTGCCACAAAATGACTAATGAGGGTTAATACACCTATGTAGCTTGAGAACCTGAAAAAACATTCGAATAATTTCTGATTTTCAATTTGTAATGCTAACTGAGCTTCTGATTATTTTCCACAGCTTTGTGCAATTAAAAAAATAGAAAAAGATTTAAGCTAGAGAACATATAAGTCCAAAATACGCTAAGTAACTTGTAATAAAGAAATTTAATTTTAAATATATGTACTTTAAGCAGCTGTTCTCCTCTTAGGAGAAACTCATTTAGGCTTAAGAGTTACTGGCCGAAGCTATCTTCTTTTCACAGCATATTATAATGTGTGCTATTGGCTTTAATAGTTTGGAAGTACAATTTACATCCTCGTCCATTTAAATATATAAAACTATTTCAAGGGGTAGGGTAGCCAGTTAGAAAAGAAAACAAGATCATTCTCTGACTTCCACTTCCATTTTTTAATGAAGAAAAACTTATTTTTCCAGCAACATTCTGGCTCTCTAATGAAGCCGTACCTCTGTTAAAAATGGAAGATAAATTCTGTAGATAGGCACTTCAGAGAGATTTTAGCCAGTGAAACGCTTGCTTCCAGCAGAGATACCTGGCTTGTTGCATACATCAGGCTACGTTCTTTTGTAGTTTGTAGAGCAAAACCTGATAAGATCAAGAGACAACATAATCCTGGCTAATGCACAGTGACTTTTTATGTACTGTATGGGATGCAGCTGAACATTAGAAAGACAATCCTTCCACCTGGGGAGGCTTGGTCAGTGGAAGTACCCTCCTGAGGGCTAACCCTGCACCTAAACAGCATACACAGGTTTCTCCTGCTGAGTGTGTTGAGCCTTCCAGTCACTGCCTAAACAGAGGCATTTTACCCTGTCCTAGGGAGCTGTGTTTTGACATCTTACAGCTCCAATCATTATCTGCTACTCAAATCTCTCACAGCACCATTGACAAAGCACTGTCATGAACACATCAAAAAAAACCCCAAACACTTTACTTCACAAATGTGTCAGTTTATTAGTCAGACACTTAGGCAGAGGCTTCTACAGGCAAAAAGGGCAGGAGGAAAGGGAAACATGAAAGAAGAGCAGCCCATTCAAGACAAGATTTGTTGCTAAGGATCTCTGAAACTAATGCTGCCTTTGTTTCTTAAACTTAAAACTGCTCCTGGATGTTACGCAGTCTGGGCAGTCTGCAGGTACCTGGGACTGAGATAACTGGGTTCTCACCCTAAAGATCAACTTTAAGGTGCCTGTGCAGTGCCCAGATTCTTTGGCTTACCAAGGAACAAGCCACAGGGATGGAGCCGTGCCTTGCGGTCACCAGGGAGAGTTTCTGCTAACCCTGGCACCACCCCCATGTCCCCTTTAGACCTCAGATTTCTCAGCAACCATGCTCTCCTCAGGCATTTGATGCTCACTGGAGCAAACAAGTGAGATAAGGTTAAAATCAACTTTGATTGTGCTGCATAGAAAATATGCTTCCCTTTAAATTTCCTGCCTGCCTAAGTTATTGGATACACAGACAATACCCAGTCTAATGACTCAATCATGAAAGCCGAGCTACAGAGCTACCCAGGCTGACCCGCAGAGCCTCTGGCTGCAGCCTGACCTGCCTTCTGACGGAGTGTCATTTGCAGCGATGGGGCTCACTTCGCACTTTCAGAGAATAACCGTGGTCTAAAACATCATGCGAGATTCTAAACCACTGCAAGTTTGAAACTTTTATTTTTTGTCTTCCCATCCTAGCCAGGTGTATTAGTCCAGGGCTTCATTATTAGCAAGTTTCAGCTACTCGCTGAACTAAATCTTCCCTGTTTCAGCTGAAACATCATTGTCATATGCACTATGGTCCTGGAGAATAACTTACTACCTATCTCCTTACACACACATATGCCTCTGCATTTCACATGCATGCTCACATAAGTCGCCACGTCTGCCTTCTAACGCAAGCTAACCAGAACCTTTTCCTTTTCTTCAGTATTATGTCTTTAGTCATTTATTCTGGACTCCCGATCATCCATGCTCCTTTTCTCCCTCCCCACCTTTTTTGAAGTGTGGTACTTCTGAACATGCTATGTCAGCTGATTCCCCCTGGACAGACCTGAAGGATTACTTCTTGTGTCCTATAGCCTCTTTTGTTGATTAGTAAACCAAGAACAGTGATTGGCATTTCCAGAAGGCATTTTTACTTTCCTTCAACATGTAAGCTGAGGAACACCAGATCTTTTTCTGAAAGATACTAAATAATTATGAGTTGTAGAGGTCAGTCTCTTTTCTCAGCAAATGCACACTTATGATCTACTTCTATTTGTGGCACCTTCTAGAACCCCCCCTTGTTCTAAATACATCTGAAAAACTCATTGACTTTTATTCCAGGGAAGATCTTCTCACATCCCATCTTGTCCCGAGTCACAGCACTGAGCCAGCTTGGGAAACTCCTCCCTTTGCTGCTGGGTCTGCCTGTTTCGCAAGTAGCACACTTCATTCTTTGGGGCCAAGTGAATTCACAGGTCTGAGCAGGCTGCTGCGAATCAGAGACTGCAGGGACAGAAATGTGTCATGAGGTAGCTGAGACACTGCTGGGGCCATAAGTAAGAATAAAAAAATAAGCGCTCTGGCAGTGACTTGGGATGATTCAGCTTCACTGTGAAAGGGCAGAGGTTCCCACCGAGTTCCCAAAGTAAAGTCAGTCCCATTCCAGGGGCTACTGAGGGAGAGATGGCAGGGAGCAGATCCTGCCCTCCGCCACAACGAATCCTTCCCTACCTGGTCAACAGGGACACATCAGCAAAGAGACAGAAAATGTCACCACTCCAGTTTAGTAGAGTCATCTCTGGCTACAGCGCTGTGAAACTGTGTTTTCTCTGTGACAGCAGAGCCCCACACACTGAACAAAGAGCAGCAAGCAGGCAGCAACAGCAAAGCAGCAGACATTCATTTGTTTTTAAAGTACACCTAGCAAATACTTGGAGAAATTCTTGCAGTCTCATTATCTTGTAATAAAAATCATATTTCCCTCATATACACAGTCTTACTACAACATCAGTATATCCCGACTAGGTTACAAGACTTCAGATAATTAAACAGTATACATAAATGTGAACTGGCACATTGGGAAATATACTGCACTGCTGCTTAAATATAGCAGATAAAGCCACAGGAACAAGACAACAGAATATACTGCTGTAAGATTACAGAGATATAAATTCAAGTACTCTGCCGTGGTGCCACTAGAATATGGGGAGAAAGTTATTAGAAACAAAATGAATTCAGTAGCGCCTTGAACTCACTATCATAGTCTGGGGCAAGTTAATCACTTCATCCTCATCCACTAACACATTTATCCACCTACTAATTCTCCACCTAATTAGAGAGAAATTCAGAGCTCTACTGGTCAGGGAGGCAGGGATTAGGGTTAAGAAAACACTTGTATTTGAAACCCCCTACCTCTGCTGGTTAGTGTGAAAGATCCTATAAGAAACTCCCACCCTAGCTAATCCATGACCCTCAGCAGGGAGGAGTGTTAACAATTTGGTTTAAAACTCACACTCTCAGACAAATGCATCAAAAACGGCTTTTCTTCTTTGATTTATAGGTATTACTTGTTTTTCCAAGCTCCATTAAGGACTCTTCATCATGTACTGCAAGGGGCATTAAGCACGGAAAGTTGTTCCCAGCTCTGTTTTATTCAAAGGCAATTTACACTAATTATTGGAGTCCATGGTGTTACCCATACTCATAGAATGATCCATCTCAGCAGGCTAAAGTACTTTTGAAATGTTAATTTATTACTGAGGTATAAAAACGTCCTTACATTAAAGCACAATTCTTTCTTAAATGCCAAGGGTTTTCTATTACTGATATATTACATACTTACTGTTTATCTTAGACACAAGAATAAAGATATCATTTAATTTACTATATAATAGTGCTTATAAAAGCCACTATTAACACAAATTGCACTGCATTTAAACTCAGTTACGACACTGATATTATTGTTTTTGTTGATTAGTGATTTTCTCAAAGAGCATGCAAAGAGAACATGCAGAGCTGCTTCATGGAGGCAAGCTTTCCAAACAGCTGAACGACAAAGTGAAGTGTTTCACTGGGGAAGGGTTTCATCAATTCTAAAATAATCTCATTCACATTAAAGTACAAATATTAGTGTGATATCACTGCTCTGAGGACAAACAGAGAAAGTACATTCATAAACTGGCATAAGAGTGCACCTGTGTATCGAATGCCAACAAACAAAAATCCACTAAGAGTACCCAGTATTCAGTTACATTCTGGCACAAAAGCCACTGATTTTAGCAAGAATAGTTTGGCCAATGCTGAGCACTCCACCTCTTACAGGTTTTGTTTTTCTTGGTTGCAATGTGTAAAAATACAGCCATGCCAACAAAAATTCATTTGACCTTGTGTTGACAAAAGCTCTTGAACAATCAAGGGGTTTATTTCTTAACTAGCTCAACAAACAACTTTTACTTCACTTGAGAGGCCACCAGATTGCACTCAGCAGTAAAAGGAAACCCTGCCTTAGAAGTTTTAGGGTCTTAGGATGCACAGGGAGTTTGTGGCAAATGAAAAAAAGGTCTCTTTCCTTTAGTAAGTCCTCTCCAAGGTCCCAAAGATAGTCCCCGTCCATGAAATGTACACTGTCATGAACTGAGACCATCTGCTTTAGATCTGAAAAATCTAAATAACATCACATAAACAAAGCTTGCCGTGATAGGCTCAAATAATTTTTATCCAAAAATTTTTGGCAACCTAGAGTTTGTGTAGGTGAAATACAAAACACAGCTTTGGAATAGCAATACTCTTTATTCCCATGTGAAGATTTCACATGACCTTGCCCCAGATTTCATTCACCTCTCCAGGTGTCTGTCAGACCACTGGAGATACCCTTCCTCATTCATAGTAGTTTCTGAAATGAAAGGACTTATGAAATAAAGTGTTATACTAACATAAATCTTGATTGCTACTAACACAACCTGTTTACCCAAAGAAATCCAAGTTCCAGAGTGATGGCTTGGCTTCGTAAACTGGCCAATCCACTGCAGGTGGTCAGGAGTCAGACAATTTGCAAAGGAGTCAGGCAATTACCTGTGGAAGTACTGTGCTCACTCACATGCCTAAATTCCACACACAGGACTATAATTTGCATGCATAACAGTTTGCGTACATTAAGGATATTTTTTGCATAAAAGGCCTGGTAGATGCCAAAGCATTGACTTGTGTATAAAACCACAGTAATCCTACCTGCAAGTCAGACCTCTAGATAAACAAGCTTGACTTATTAAAAGCAACTCTTAAACTATGAAAATCTGCTTTAGAGGAACAATTGTTCTCATGAAACGCGTAACCGATCGTGAAAATGATTCTCATCACAAAACACAACACCCCACAAATTTCTCCTATAAAATTTATGTCATGAATTACAAGTGAGACATATTATTATTTTTTTTGCAGCAGAATCAGGATAAAAAAGACACCGATCAGTCATCTTTAATCTCCATTTAGTCAAAATATATGTAATATCTATGGTATCTCTTTTATTCTAGGAGTAGGTGGGCACAGCTAATCCTGGACTGCTGGGGGCTGGATTACAACAAATTCATTGGAAAGAAGCCATCCTGAAAAAAACAGCCATCTTACAGAACAAACCGATCTATCCGTAAAACACTGACTTTTCGGTATGCAGATAAATCCGTAGGTTTTTCAAGTTTCTATTTTATTCCTCACTGAAATTTACCCAGCCTTTGACAATTTGGACCATCAGTTGTCTCCATATAGAAGTTACTTCCAAATGTGAAAAAGTCAGCCTGATTTGTCTTTTGCTAAGCTAGCCAAGTCCCCGACGGCTGGGCAGAAGAATGGGTGATGCTGATGAGCAGCAAGTCAGAAGCAGGGACTTGGATGGGCAGCAGCAGCACATGGCAGTTTCACTTTTAGCTGAAGTCCAACTGGGAAGAACCTCACTGAAGCAGAGAATGTAAATACTGTTCTTGTCTGAAAATCTTACTGTATCACAAACTGGTTTGCTTCTGCAATTTAGTCCAAGCAATTAATAGGAACCCTGTGTCTCACAGTAACCTACTTGATTCTCTTCAACAAAGGAATGTTTTGAGAGATAAATACAGCTTAGGTGTCATTTTAGGCAATGAAGTAAATTCCATGCTGCTCCAGACTCATCTTTATCCTGGTAGAAGTCTAGAAAAAGAATAATTTGAAGATTTGTAAACTTTCAGTAGTCACTGACATTGGCTCAGCAGTTCAACTCAAGCACAGAAGGGCAAACTGAAGCAATTTGTGATGAGTTAGACAAATTAGTATCTGTGGAAAGCATGCTGCACATCTTTCTGCAGAAAATATTTTCTACCCTTGAATTAGTGGAAATTCCCTCAGAAAATGGCAAAAAAATCACAGGAATCATGTCCAACCAAATTCTCAGCTTCTCTTCTAAAATCTCAATTTAAAAGATACTGGACTGTGTTTACTGGGAACAATCTAGGACATTGTACACATCTCAAGCTAGCTGACTAAACATTCCACATTCCGCAAATGGTGGCATCTGGGACTTAGGGAATGTTATCTAATAAACTAGAAATCAATATTCTGTTTCCTTCTACAATTTTTATCCATAGTTCAACATCCCCACCTTTTTTTTTTTTTTTTTTTTTTTTGGAATGTCGACAATGGCTTAGACTCTTCTGAGGAACACCTTCAAGAAAACAGGGTTCAAGCTAAACAAGCTAAACAAAAGGGAAAATTCTCCTTATTTCTCAAGAAAAACAAGCAGCTTCTCCCATACTTAGGTTTACACACTCACTAAAAGCAGTGGCCCATGAGTTTTCAATGGTCGTGGCTCAGTACAGAGTGAAGATTTCATCGGAGGGTCATATGAAACGTTTCAGCTTGCTGGACAGAACAGACACAGATACCAAGATCTAGCATAAATTCCAGACAATCAAATGGCTACCAGATCAGGTACCTAATGAATATGTTTTGTCTTATTAGACAGAATTATCTTTCATAAATAAAGTCATAAGGAAAAAGATCTGTTAGCAATCTTACTTGTATTCATTTAATTTTCAGCCATAGTAACATGTTTTATTAAAAGAGTATGTTTGCCTCAGAAATCAACAGGTTTGCCTAACAGCATCAAGTCACATATTCTGTATTTTGTAAATTCATCAGGATATTGCTGTGCTGCCATTCAGATCGCATAGCAACTATGCATTATATATGCAAGGCTAGTGGCAGCAGGCAGCTCTTTTTCTAATACAAGTCAGAGCAAATTGTTAGGAGGAGGGAAATAGACCAAAAATAAGAGAAAAGGAGATTTCCGCACAATTGCCCATTGCAACATGAAAACTCAGCTCATCTGCATAATATTAATGATATCAAATATGCAAACAGATGTTTCTCTCATTAAATGCTGTATGCAAATAACACTAGGAGGAGTGGTAATGTTGTTTCAGGGTTGAGAGATCATGGGGGGTAATTAAAGGTTAATCCAGTTTTCAGTTCACAGACTGTAAGACATGAGTGGTTGTAAAGAAAAATTGTCACTTAACCTTCAATTCATTATCCACAGCACATGGATTTTTCTTCTAAAGTAACAAAAACATATATGTGTTTATCTGCACTCTAGTGCCAAGGTATGGTGCATATCGTTAGAGAAGAACAGAATTTATTTGTTGCTATGAATGCCATCAAGTACGTGCTGGAATGCATTAATTAGGGAAAGCAGAATTTGATCAGAAGTTCTCAGACCACAATCTAAACGCTGTAATCTCACTAAACATATTTCAATTGCTGAGATGTTGTCAAATGTTAATAGAAAACCATCTGAAGTACTTGTGGAACAAGTCCCCTAAAATAATTAAAAGCCTGATGTTTCAGATTCTGTGGGAGTTGTGCTGTAAGCCCTGTGAGTTGGATGGTACCATCAGCAGCAGGCTGCCAACCGTCACTGTTGCTTGGAGTATCCTGCTGGGCGGATTGAAAGCAGTAAACATTTTAGCACTTAGATCTGAGTTCAACACACCAGATGAGACATTCCTACTCCTTGCTCATAGGAGAAAATAAAGTGATAAGTGTCTGCGCTGCAGTCTAGCCATGCTCTTCAACAGCAAGATTTTGTCCTGAGGGAAAGGCTTGGCCAGCGTGAACTGTGGCAGCCACAGGTGGGAAGAAGTAGAAAGAAGCAAAGAAATATCTTGATTTGTGCAACCCTCTCTATATAATGTCTGGGTGAAAATTGATGTTGGCCTGGGACAGCGAGAGTGAGAAATCGGAGCAGATGACAGTTGGCTCCATTCTCTGCTTCCAAGACTAAACGGTACATTTGGATATTTTGGTGTTTTACTTAAAAATCTGCTTCTAGGGGTCATGCAAATTATCTCCTATAGGTAACAAGAACAAGGGCTTATGCGTGTCCCTCCAGTGTGTCTTTCACCATCTGGCTGTGCCCATTGTCTCTCTTACTCCTCCCCCTGTAACCCACACCACTAGACCTTCCATCTGTGCATCACCAGTTCTTTGGATTTGAAAACTAGTTTCCCTCCCTTCTGGCCTCTCGAGTTCCCATTTGTGCAGTACATCACTTTTAAGCCTCACACTCAAAGAACCATGACCCACCATCCTAGCCTCAAAATTTACATTGGTTTCCTGGGCTGAATAGGTCAGTTTTGGCCCAATAGATTTCAAACAGCACTGAGTAAGATATACCCTCATCTTAAGCGATCATCATAACTGTTCTAGCTCTAGAATTTCATTATGGCATTCAGTTTAAAAAATTCTTGTTAACTGAGGGTACCAAAAATACATTTAAAGTGTATTGTATGAGATAAAAATCGTCAAACTTATATATCTTTGTCTGCATTCATGTGGCATTCCGTGGCATAAACTCTGCTTCATAAAAATTCCCCTTCTCAATAATTTTCACAGCTATTTACAGCCTGGTTCCATTTGAAAAAAGTCTGATATCAAAGAAAAAAAAGGCTGTGAAAATATCACTTTTCCTGAAGTTGAACACTGCAGAAGGATTTGACTGTACTTATTTTGCCTTGAATGGCTGCAGTGAAATGGAAGCATTATCTTCCTTGCCCTGAGTGTGCAAGAGCCGTACTTTCCCTTGGATAGTGCACTTTGGAAGGTTACTGTATTTAGCTAGCCACAAATTTTAGGGCATTACAGGGGTCATCTACAGCACCACAGAAAAGGCTTTTAAACATTCAAAGCTCCACTTGCTCCATATACCTTGCCAGAAGCATAAGCTTTGTGTGAGACCCCACAGCAGAAACAGTGCACAGGGAGAAAAACCCACCTTCCAGCCTCGCTTGGCTGGAGCCTGGCTGCCTACAGCTGCGCGTCCTTTCCGGTGGCCACCACCCCACCTCCACAGCAGACCAGCAGCTGCTGTCCCTTCTGAGCCGCCTGAATAAACAGCTGAGGATTACCCTCTTGTGAGAGAACACCCTCTGGCACAGTCGGTTCTGTGTCACCCGGGGGTAAGGCGAGCGCAGGGCAGGATGCGGCACAAGCATAAAGGAGTGGTGGCCACAGCAGGTGCAGGAGTCCCGTGGGGGCCTGTTACGGGCTGATAGCATTGAAGCAGCCTTCAGTCCCCTGCTTTGATCACTTCAGCACAAAGGTGGCTTCCACGCCCTCCTTCCTTGCTCAGCATCAGGACCTGGAACAATTCGGACTGGAAATCTCCCAGTCACTTATCGCCAGATCCCATCAGAAAAGGGGCCTGTCAAAATCTCATCTCTGGCTTATCACCCCCAAGTGCTGTCAAAGCCCTCTGACTCCGCAAGCAGAGGAAGATTTAAAGTTGTACCCATGAGGTCTGAACGAGTTCTTGCAAACGCCACCGGATCCCTATGAAAGCAGATTGCAAGTGTCCCCTTGAAACGTCACAATACAATTACAGGGAGAACCATACAAAAAATTCAACCATAAATTTTTTCCTTATGGCGCTTGAAATGTAATTTCAGGGCAAGTGAATGCAGGTAACAATGCAAACAAATTGGGTCATTGAGGATCTAGTCCCAAGCTCACAAGATCGTAAGAAAAAGTCTAATGAATTTAGTGTGTAAACGGATGCATGCAACCCTGAATGCCAACTCTGCACGGATGCACTCACACACACGCGTGTGCACACAGGTCCTGATGACTGGAAACACATTCCTACATCTCTGGTTACCTGCAAGAACATTTGGTTGAATGACATAAGCTCTGGGATTCTGGCATACAGAAAGAAAACAAATAGATATTAAAATCTATTTATCACAAACAGAGTTTTGGACATCTAATTGCTGCAGTTTGTTAGAGGAACAAAAAGATCTTCCCTGGCTTCAGCCATATCCAAGGGGATTAATTTGTCACTCTTCAAAAACAACTCATTGGAGGAATACCCTCTTTGATTCTTTATTCTCACATTAATTAGGAGTAATAAGTACACTAGATACACTTCGTATTTAAAAATTAGTAGAGATAAATCTGCCACACATCTCAAGAGGGCAACGAAGATCTGGCTGTGCAGGGTGGGAGCCTCCAAAGCGAATGGCGCTAGCGGGACAGCCCTGCCACAACGGGCCGGGGCAGGACACCGGCTTGGGAGAGTCCCGGAGCCTCCGGCCGGCGGCTGCTGCGGGGACCCGGGGACGGGGTCGCCGCTAACGCCCCCCACCGCCACCGCCGCCAGCGCCCCCTCAGAGCCGCCCCCTCAGCGCCGCGGCCGCACGCCCTCTCCGGCCCGCGGCGGGAATCGCAACGGCGGGAATCGCAACGGCCGCCCCCAAAGGCCACGCCCCTGAGGGCCGCCCCGCCCCGTCCCCTGCAACCCGGCGGTCCCGCCCCACCTCACCGCCAGCGGCCTCAGCACGGCGCCCCTGCGAAGTCCTCATGAGGCTCCAGAAGGCGCCTGGCCAGAAGGGCTGGCGGAGCGGGGGCTGTAGGAGGCACACAAGGCCACAAGCGGGGCCCGGCTGGTCTCTTCACCTTTTTGGAAGGCACATACTCTGCCCTTCAATAAGCCCGCGAGCACCATGTACTCCATGTTGTACTTCCCAGCCTGTCCTTGATGCCCAGGTCCTTTGTGGTGGCTCAGTGAAGTTTCCATGATTTACCATAGCGGAGCAGCTGGCTCTAGGAGCACAGGGAAAAAAAGAAAAAGAAATTTTGCTGAAATATAATGTAAAAGTCAATTTGAGCCTTATTAAAAAAAAAAAAACCAACAAACAAAACAAAACAAAAAAAACCAAACCACCAAAAGATGAGGTGACTGAAAACTTCTCCAGAGAAGAATTCTGACAGGGTTGAACCAAACTCCCGTCTGCTCTGTTGTTGGTTTGCAAATGGGAATCAGCCTCAATGCCGTGGATATTTCCAAGTCCCTCTAATGTGCGGTGTCTCTCTGGAGGATGCCCTTTCCATCAGTGGGACGGTGCACCTGAGCACAGCCATCCCCGGCTCCGGGGGCTCAGCACCCCAGCCCGGCCCAGCTGGCCGAGCGGAGAGGGCCGGAGGAGTGTGGGGATGCTGGTTTTCCAGCTGGAGGAGCATGGGGATGCCGGGTTTCCAGCCGGTTGTTCTGGGGCTGTGAGGGCTGGCACCTCCACCTTTCGAACTGCGTGGTTTGAGAGGCAGCAGCCTTTATTGCCTGCATGTTTAAGGTAATTACTACATGTATTTCCTCCCCGCTGGTTTTGCTGAAGCGGAAAAGGCTTTGGCCTTCGCTTCACTATACATAATAAAGGAAAAAAAAATCTGGTTTATAAACACCACTTTTTCTATACTTTCAAAGGCAGGTTGTAGGGTGAGAGTCAGAATAATGGTCCCTATTTGCCAAGCAAGCTAATAATGAAGAAGTTGCTAGAGGGAAATCGTGTCAAGTCTCCATGAGCTGGAAGGACACAGCACTTTTTTTTTTTTTTTTTTCCCGCCTGGTAGTAAATAATAATCCTTTAAAGATACTCTGCTGTCTCCCCCACTCACTGTCCTATAGGATATCAAAAGCAGCCCAACTGAGTGTAAAGAGTGGATTTAATTTCAGAGAGGGTGGGAATTTGTGACTTTTCAAAGACACTTAGTGTTAATTTAAATCTCTGCAACCCAAACAGATACGTGGCACTGTTTTTCAAAGAGGGATGAAGTCAGTCTGATCAGCAAGTGTTTTATTACCATGTTAAAATACGCTTTTTGATTCTTAAAATTCAGTGCTTAGCACTGAAAACAATTGTTTGTGCTCCATATAGCGATGAAGGTTCAAGTGACTTTAAAATAGAAAAAAACCCCACGATATATTAAAAAATACATAGTTTTGTTTTACAGGGAAATCTTAAAAATAAGACTTTTTTTAAAAAAAAATACATTGTGGAGGAAAACATATAAGCAATATGGAAATTCTCCATTTAAAATCTACCTCACAGTCAGCAGTGTGTTGATTTGAAATGCCTTGCCTTTCTAACTGTTCCCCTCCTCCTAATAAGCACTGCATCCAATTTGTATGTTATTCTGATGAAATGGTTTAAGCGAGAGAAAATGAGTAGTTTGAAAAATAAAGGAAAGTTCTACAGAAGAAATGAAGTGCTATCATTGAAATCTTTATTTATGTGAAAAGAAAGGGCTAAAACATTACCTCAGAATTCAAGATTACAACATCAGTAGGATATAAAGTAAATCCATTCTAGTAGTGAAACATCAGAAACCATAATCCTTTTTCAAAGACCTTTTGTTATTTTAATGTCTGACAAATTATGCTTTTTTAAAAGAAGAAAAACACTTAGATTTAAGAGGTTTCTTTTACTTCAGTAAAAGTAGTTTCACTATTTAAAAGTTTTAATTTTCTGTAACCAATAGTATTTACTATGCTGGCTAAGTATTAACACAAGAGTAAGGTTATTTTAGCCTCAATAGGACCAAGTACAAAGTTGCCACCAAAGACTTTTGCATCAAGTTGTTATGGCAACTTAGTGTTCTAAAAAGTATTGAGTTTTAGCAAAGGGTTTTGTTTTGTTAATTTGGTTGCTTTTCCCTCAAGTTTTGAAGTTGTTAAGTGTTATAAAAATGTTACATCATTGTCATTCAAATGACAGGAGGTCTCAGCACATATTTAAAACTTGTTTATATTGCAAGACATTCCAGGATGATGTCCAAGGACCCCGGTCCCTGTCTTTAGGGGGAACCCTCTGACCTCTGTATGAGCACAGGAATCATTCCACAGTGTTCCTAGCACAAGGTGACAAGGACAAAAAGAAACAAACTATATGTTTACCTCTGATGTACTTAAGGAGAGACAGGATGGATCGTGGGATGGAAGAAGGGACCTTTGTGTTGTGCCTCCAGCATCTCTCTTTCATGTGTTCATGTTGGAAAGCAAAACAGTAAGTTCCTTATTGGTATCCTGGACTCTTGACACCACACAAAGAACTGGAAGAGTGAAATAAGCTCCTGAGAACTCTGCAACCAAAGGGCAGGTTTTGACTGGTGCAGACATGGCAGGAAATTGTTGCAAGAAGCCCATTTTAGGTCTTGTGTTACAAGTAGAGAAGAGACAGAATTATGAGCTTAAAAACCCGTAACAGGCAAGAGCTCAGGATCACAGATTCTCACAAGCGGTTCACAACAGTCCTGAAATGTTCCCAAGTGCTGCAAGATCCAACTCTGAAAACCCTTGGTTCCCTAACCCTATTCAATGGCACAGCCTCTCCCATCTCCAAATGCACTGTGAGCAATGGCTTCATCCTGACTCCAGTGCTTGCCCCACTTTCCCAGTTTGGGCAGGGGAGCACTGCAGCTCAGCCCAAATGAATGGAAAAGTGTTCTGGGCAGCCTCATGGCTGTATAGCCAGATATCTGTTCTAGCTCCATCTCAGCCTGGGTTTGGAGGCTTGAATGTGTGTGGTAAAAGAGAAGAAAATGAAACAGTAAATTAATTACGTCTTTCAAAAAGAGTCCTTCTTTCCATATTGACAGATTTTCAGATTTTTTTATGAGTCTGGAAACTATGGGGAGATTGTATTATTTTTATCAGAATTTCAGCTTACTGTTTTTCCTCACCAGGTTTCTCAACTCTCTCTTCTAGTTTTTCCTACTAGTGTCTTTTTAAATACAAAGATGGATGGAAATAAACTGGGGAAATTGAAAAGAAAACCAAAATTTTCAGTAACAAAAAATTGACATCCATGTGCCTATAATAGATTTAGAAAGTAACAAAATTATTTTTAAAATCTGAAATTTTTTTTACATTTAAAACAGTATTTTCTTTCTTTGGCAGAAGAGGATCAATCCACTAAATATCAACATTGTAGTCATTTTCCTAGAAGGCAAACAAAACAAGAAGCTTTGTCTATCAAATTCTGCCAAAGACTTCTTCTATGAACTTGGGCAAATCATTTAATTTGCCAGTTTCTCAGTGTGCTGTTTGTACAATGAGAACAATACCACTTCCTTTTTCTCATCCTTTGTCTTGTTTATTGAGATAGTCACTACTCCGGGGAGTACACAATCTCTAATTACGAACAACTAGCATAATAGCACCCTGATCTCTAGGACCTACCGCAACACAAAGAACTAATAATCATCACAAGTCTTCTGTTCTGATGCATGGTCTGCAAGAGCTATGAATACTAACATATGCTGGAAAGTTCTGTTTAATTTTATGTCTTTGAAAGAAAATAAAAGCCTATTTTTCCCATTGCTGCCATTTATACAGGCTTACACTTTCCAGGAAGCTTCTACCTTTACATGTCTTCCTTCTCCTTTTCAAAACAGAAATAAAAATCTCACTAAAAATAAAGATTATGAATGGCCACTCTTTTCCCTCCTACCAGTTATTGTCACCCAGGAACATGCAGCAAAGGATGTCTATGTTATCATTTAGTTTCACAGAGATCTGCAGTGATCTGCCAGCTGCTGGCCATATGCTTAATCCTAAAAGGAATTATCTATGTTCTGTGTTGCCTGTACATGTCTGATTCCCTGTTTATGTATTTTTACTTTATTATGGCATATTATAAATCCAGCCAGCTTAATTTTTATGGTTAGAATACAAATCCTCTGGTTTTTGAGGGTGGTTTTTTATTCAAATGAAATTCCACTGCCATTGTGGAAAATTCATGTAGCAACAAATGGGATTAAACCAGTAAGATTTCATACAAATCTTTCCAACAGAACCCCCAAAGTCTATGGAATTTAATATACAATGACATACCTTCTTTAGAGTTTGTTTTCTAATGATCTGATAGCATTTCATAGCAGACAGAATTTCCCATCAGCTTCCACGGCTCTGTCCAGAACCTCTGTCCACCAAGTGACACTTATGGTTTCCGCCACAGAGATCCCTGGCCACCCCAGCCATTGCAAGGGTGGGAATGTATTCCTCCACTCCCCTCGCCACCCCTTATGAGAGGGGACTGTGGAGCAGGGAATGATGAAGTGAATTGCTCACAGTCAGAGGAAATAGCCGACCTGGGAATTGAGTTCCTGTTGCTCAACTCTCTAGCAGGAGCCAAACCACAGGCTATTGTTTGCTATTGAAGCCTGTGGACATCTCCAGATATTTGAAGTCAGATTTTATGAGTGGTCTCACTTTGCACTTACCCATGTTAAAATGATACAACACTGTACGACACCGAGGCAGGCTTTTATACTTCCAGGCCATGGTAAATCTTCACCACAAAAGCATTCTAAAATGCCTTTTACATAGCAGGCTTATTTTTCAGAATGCAGGAACATATCCCTTGGGGATGCAGATTGTTTCCTTAGGACTCAACTTAAACGTTCCCATGTGGCAAAATGAAGTAGGAGGATCCACTGAAAGGAGCTCTCACTTCTCATTTAATTTACTACCTAATACTCAGCAGCCCAAGATTTATAAGACACTACAGAACTGTCTACATGTTTCCCCTTGTGGCAGATAGCAGATAACTGTTAATAGACCTGCTTAGAAAGTTTATTTGAAGGAAGAACTTAACTGTATTATTTTTCATGGAGGTGTGAACATTGCTTAAGGAGCTTAAGTCTCCATGTGTAAGTATTATCAGATAGGTTCACGAGAATGCTAATATGCATTAATATGAAACTCCAAAACCAGCTTTCACTGGTATACATAGATAGGGATATTTTGTAAATAATGCCCTTTCTGATTTTGCAGAGTTCTGGGATAGCTGCATATATTATTATTTCCAAGTATAACAAAATTAACCCATAATACATGCCCTCTCTATCCTCTTTCTGCAGCTCCTGTAAAGTCAACAACAAAACCACTCACAGAATCCAGTCTTCTCCACAGCTGCACCTGGCACCTGCCTCAGTAAGATTTTGTCTGCCCTTCTAGACAGGACCATGCAGCCATTGTGGGAGAGTGAAGATGCCGGAGGGGCTACAAGCCAATTCTCATTTTCACTTGTCAGAGGTACCCACATACTTTCAACCCCTGCCCTGGTCCTAACTTAAATCCTTACTGCTCCCTTTAAAGATAACAGCAAGGAGCTCGCTGGGTGGGACCAGGCTCTGGTTTCCACACACTGCAGCATAGCTGTTTGACCCCTTTCCATGCAATTGTGCAACCTTAGCACCTTTGGCCTTCTATAAAGAGAGAAAGCTGCACACACAACACTGCTCAACGCTTTCCAGGATTTAACCCCCACTGCACATGCTGTGTGGCGATGAAAATGTGATTAAAGGAGCATATATTACATTTTGTCCAGCTCTAGAGAAATATTTTAATGGAATAAAGAAAGAACCATACATTTTCTTTTTTTGGTTTAGATGTAAGCTTCACCTCCTGGTATTTACAACCTAAAGCCCTCCAATATTGGGTTAGTTAATAGGATCCAGACAATGGAAAAAGCAAGAGACTGTTTTAGTTTCACCAGCCAAGGAGAAGAAAAGACCCAGCTTGATAAATGGTGAGAAGTATATTAGATGTTAAAAAATATTTCATTTTTAATAATCCTAGGTGTTACTGACAACCCAGGTAAAAAGCAAAGTTCATTTCTTCAAAATATATTTAATCTGACAGTATCCCTTTAATTAAGTAGCAATTTAGATTTTCCTCTCCTCCACATACAAAGCTTTAATGAAACATGAAAGCCACAAAAGAAATTTGTGTGTGTTTCATGGCAAGGCGTGAGGAATGATTTTCTGTTTAAATTCACAGACAGTAGCTATACAAATAACATTTAATATTTGTCGGAAGTATTATCTGCCTTTTTCCCTCACAGCATTACATTACTAAGGTAATAAGTACATGAGAATACATGATTTCCTGGCTACTGTATTGAATATGCACCTTTAAACAAAGTTAGACTTGGGAATTTACCCATATCTTAAAATGCTAATCTAACACTAATTAAAAGGCCAGTGAATACGCTTTGATGGATTCTAGTTCATAGAATATGACAAATGAATTCAGATGGCATGCACGACTGCAGCAGAATTACAATATTGGAGCCGCAGTGAGTCTGGGGAAGCCAGGCAAGCAGTTCTCCGCACTGGTACGGGGGCAGGGAGGAGGGAGAGCTGGAGCTTGCCATGGCTTCTGTGGGTGCTGCCATCCTCTCCAGTCTTTGTTTCTCATTTCATAGCTGCTTTCCAGGCTGTGCTGAAGCAAAAATTTGCTGCTTCTGCATCCCACCGACCCTCCCTGCGATATATACACCTCTGCTATTCACTGTGCAATACTGAATTCTTCAGAAAGGACAACAGCCTCCCTGAGGAAGAAAAGCCAAATTGTAGAATTTCTTTTCGCACACAAAACCAGGTCATTGAGCAGGCTTGTTCAACACCTTAAACTCCATATGTATCTACTGTTAAAGAAGAATAATAAAGAGATTGGATACATATTTCTAAATGAGATTCTGTGTTCAATATCTCCTGCAAATGACACTGTCTTGTTGGTCTTCCTGTCTTAGAATCAGGACAAATTTAAGCCCCAGCTTGTAATACAGTTTGGAAGTATGCCCTATGAGCTCTCGAGTGCATGCCTCTTGAACTGACTGCAGCCCTCTTCAGAGGTACTTGTTGCATGATGATATGCAAGAAGTTAACTGAATTGCTTTTGTACCTTTTACCTTCATCCTTCCCACATGAGGAAAGCCAAAATTTAATTCATGCCAATTAAAAAGTTAGGGTAAAAAAAGTCAAATTTTTTTGAAGTGGTCTTCTTAGATCTCATTTAAAAAGGATTTAGAAGTTGGGAATTCCATATATCATTACTCACCTGCCTATGTAAAACAGATTTAGTCCTTCCTTCTTACATAGGTTTTTATATAAAGAATGGCAGACTTAACCACGTTTCCTTATCCCTTTTGGCCTTATAACCCCTTATAGTTGCTTTCAGAATGCTTAACACAGGTGAGACCGACCCACCATTTGAGAAACCTGGAAGAAAACAAAGAACAGTTAATATCCTGGGAAAAGAAAGCAGTAGCAAGCATCAATACAACAAAAGCAGTTCACCCAAGGAACCAGGCTGTATGGTTTGGATTAAAGTACCAGGTTTAGAGAGCCATTTGGGGGAGGAGGGGTTGGGGAGTGGGAGGGGAGGGAAATTAAAATCGTCTAGGAAGAGAATTATACAATAAGATGAAGTAGAAGCAACTATGGTTGGATAGTGAAAACCTTTATTCTTCTAATAACCCAGAGTTCTGTCCAGGAGTATTTTCAGTCAAGAGATTGTTGAAAGCTTAGGTGCTGGTTAGAGCCACAGTATTCTCAGAGATACCCTGCAGCCTATGGAGTCTTCTCCATAGAGTCCTTCACGTGATCAACCACCACCAGCATGCCCACATGGAGTCTTGTTCCCTTTCTCTCCCTTTCGTAACGACAAAGGAAAGCTGTTCCACTCTGCAGCACAGGGCACTGTCAAAATCAGGTTTCTATTTATTATCTGTTTTGAACATAGCAGCAAATGCAACAAAGAACTTGGCTATAAGCAGATAACACAAGGGTTAGAAAACAATTTTTTTTTTCTCTGATTAAAAAACAAGAGAATATCATGGCTGTATCCCTTAAAGAATTCAGGAATTTGAATGCTGAGAGTTTGAGCATGGAAGCATGAGGTCACTCTGTACAGAGACACCCTCTCCCTGCCGTAGTGCCTCTGGTCCCCACCCATCATGGCCTAAGGAGGACCTGAACAGCTGATCTGTGGAGGTAGTATCTTGAGATTATACAAACAGGCACTTTGCTCAGACCGGACAGGAGGTCCTTCCTCATCAGGGCTCTCCCTATAGGTAGCAGTTGAATTTTGTGCATCCCATCTGTGATAAGATGGACAGAAAGCCACCAGCAACTCACCAGGGAGTAGCCTTCCACCAAAGAAGCCACCAGCCACTGACCAGGGAGCAGCCTTCCACCAAAGCAGTCATCAGGGTAGTTAAAAGATTTTTAATTTGATTATTTCTGTCAAATTTGGACTACAGTCTGGAGGACACCCTTCCCACAGCTGAGGAAATTTCCCAGCCATTGGGACATGGAGCATCCCAGGGTTGACTGATCCTCCCTAAAAGCATCATGTCGGGTTTTATAAATAATTAAATTTCCACTGGAACAACAGGAGACTGCCTGTACTTAGAGGTTAATGCACAAGTTCATTCACAGCCTCCCTGTGAGGCAGTGTCAAAGTTTGAGTGGCTTTATATATACCCTCTGGCAAAAACAGAGACTGCAACTGAGCAGTGTCTTTTAAAAGATCAGTAGCATTTTAACAGTGGGCTCTGGGATAGCTTTGCATGTTTAAAAATCTGGCTCAGAGCACTTTTTCCGGGGTCTCACAGTGAAATGGTGCCAGTGCTGGATATTGAACTATGCTCTTCTGAGAAATACCTATCCAGATTTTGGCAAACAAGGCTTAAAGACTCTCAGAAGGTTTAATAGAGCGGACACAGACAGCACCGCACTGAGCTGCATAGATTTGGGTCTGGAGCTGGCTGGTTGCTAGCCAGCTTGGATTGAGGACAGGATGATCTTACTCTGGCCTGCAAAGGACCATGGAAAAATATCCAGAGTCCCAATCCATACCTTAAAAACAAGATCAAAGTGCCCTTTCGAAGGGGTGGGGGTGGGAGAGAGAGTTTTTTCAGGATTGTTCTCTTTCCTTTGTGAAGGTGGATCTTATTATGAGCACGGCTGAATTTCTAGATGAAGAAAATTCTCCCTCTCACAAGTTCTGCTTGATCTTACTATCACAAACTGTGTATACACCCCTAATAAGTTCCTTGACTGCCACTTCTATGTTACCCTGCTCTTCGATCAGAGATAAATAAACCAAAGACAGCATGATGCCTGTTATCTAAAAAGATTCAGGTAGAGCAAGTATCATAGCACAATCAGGGTACTTGAAAATTGTATTTTCCTGCAAAAGACTTTTACTTGCCTTCTTGGATCATACACAGAGGAAGTTCAAGGTCTAGAGGGAGAAAATAACTCTTAGTAACAGAATGTTTGAACATTCATACAGGATTAATTACTTGCTTTATTTTTTCTTTAATTTTAAATGATTGTACTGCTAGCAAAAGTGAAAAGTAAAGACTCTGATCTATGCCAGGCACTTAGTACATGCAAATACTCTGCAAGTTTTTCCTATCTTGAAGAATTTCAGCATAGACTACAAAGGCAAAGGGGACTGAACCGATCCCTGGAGAAAACATGTGCAACTCTACTCACATAAAAAGACTGCTTGCTTCAATAGATCTGTACTCATTTATCCTCAGCATGAATTCACACATTTTTCTATTATTAGATGGGCATCCTATTTCTAATGGAGTCTATGTGATCTAAGCACTTTCACTTATTTTTTTCTAGAAGTAAAATTCTATGCTTATATGATGAATTGCACTGCTGAGCAGTGCTGTAAATATCAATTGAGGTACATTACGATTTGCAATACCATTATGCTAAATCTGAAATACTGGGCTATACAAGAAATTTCAAACAAAGCTTCTGTTCAGTCTTGGTGCAGCAAATCTTTCGTCTGTGGCATATCACACTAGCAAATTAGTGCAACAAGGGTTATATAGCTCTTGAAATGTCATCAAAATGGATGAATTTCACAACAAAACATGGGAAGAATTGTGGATTTTTAACAATTATTCCCAAAACCTAGTTCAACAAAACTTTGCATCCTAAATATGATTATGGCTCATAAATTTCTAGTTAACATTTATTTGTGACAACCATTAAGTCAACTGAAGAATATTCAACCTGGGACAAAGGCAAAATATGTAAGACGTGAGCGTTATGAACAGTAGAAAACAGGTGCTTACAACAGATTATTTGTGAATCAGAAGGGTTGCTGCCAGGTTCTCACTGTGTAAAAGTCAAATGTCAGGTTGTCTGTGCTTGGTTGTGATTAACGTGAGATCAGGTCTCTAAACTGTGACTCATATTCTCCATGGCCTTGGCCAACCTTCCTCACATGCCTGTGCTCTTATTTGGGGGGAGGAGGGAAATTTACCCTAATACTTGGGCCCTTGTGAATCAGCAGTCCTAACTCTGAGCTACGTGCACGGTCATAGCAAAAAATGAGTAACATTTGGCTAAGGGGCAATACAACTCAAGCAGTATTTTGTTCACATCTGTGCAAGCAGTACATGTTCTGTCTACACCAGAGGGAGCTCAGACACGACAAGCAGAGGTTACGCTATAGCTTTTTCCACGTTGCATGACCACAGGGAGACATCAGAAGACATTCAAGACCATAGAAACATTCTCACTAGATTATACTGAAGACTTGACCAGTTTGTATAATCCATGAACTTCTTCCTTCTAAACTAATGAACTCTGTTCACCAAGGTGTACACACCCCCAACTGGCACTGGAAATGTGTTTATTCATGGTCGGTAGATGTGGTAGTTTTTCCAGTTCTTACCAGTCTGCCTACAGTATAGCAGTGGTAGCAGGCATCTGGTTATCTTACCCTGAGGGTACTGAAAGGGACATGCCAGCTGCAATCAGTTCTCATTGAACAACACAAAGACTGGAAAGGATTTCTGGGAACATCTTTTTTGTTGTTACAGAAGTAGTTGTGATAAATTTTAGAGCTCACATGCTGAAATATAAACAACTGGCAGGCACTGTTTAGCACCTCTCCATACCTAAATATCAGCAAGTAATGAACACTCAACTTATGTAAACCAAGCACCTGTTTTTTTAACAGGCAGAAACTATCTCATCATGGACATCAGTGGAGCTGGAAGAGTTTGCACCAACAATTTGCTTTCCTTTATCTCCAGTCCTCCAGCCTTTTCTGCTCTCAATTCCTTTTCTAAGGCTTCTTTCCCCCCCAGCTGCAGCTTCAATATACCTTTTTCCTTGCATCAAAGAAATACTCTCAATACTCCCTTGTCTATTAGTTAAAAACTCCTCCACATCCTGTTCCACTTCACCTTACTCAAGACTGTGAGAAAGCTGATATTCCAGAAACCTCAGAGCTAAGACCTGTATCTTTGGATGAAGCCCTTTAAATCCACTGGGAATCACATTTTGAGGATCTGTACATATCTGACAGAACTCTGGTGACATGCATGTGCCAAGATCAATGAATATTAATGCAAAAGAACAGGGTTCAGGCACCTGTATGGCAGTTATCATGTAGGACGCCTCTTCCGACAAAGGTTGGGCCAGCATTTAAGTACTACATTATGTTTAGCAGCACCAAACGTAGCAGTGCCTGCTTCCTTTTCTCCACCTAACATTACCTTCAGAGTTTAAAGATTTATACATCCTTCTCCACTCAGCATTGAAACAGGAGCTAATATCCATTGCCCTTCGCAAATGCGGGTCCATGTCTCCAGTCATTTGTTTCCATACAAGTTTTGTCACCCTTATTTGTTCCAGTGCAACCAGTTGTGGAGTAAAGGCTCTTCTTGACTGGGGGCAGCAGAATATGATCTCCAGAGATTAGTCTGTGGCTAAATTGTGCTACTTGCATGATGAAAGTGTCTGGCAACATATTCCTAGAGCATGGGCTTTTTGAATGAATCAGAAAAAAAAAGAAAATTAGTTACATCAAGTAACTCTCTGCTTCAAACCCATAATTATATTTAACAACAACATCCAGCATTTTCATCAGCTATCAAAATCAATGAAGGCTGATTCCAATGGGACTAAAACTAAGCATGGGGCCCTTCAGTACAGTGTGACCTGAGATGATGTCAGTATAAGAGGTTTATTTCCTCCCTCCTTCTTCTACAGGAACTTCAGCATTCATTTTGCTCCCAGCCCCATTCTCCTACTCCCTCAATTAGCCCTATACAACTATTTGCGGAGTCATACTCTAAACAGGATGTTGAAAGGAACTGCTTTAAAAATAAAATGCTTCTGCCTTTAGGAAGAAGGGATCAGAAAGGAAAGAACAACTAGGAAAGAACAACTACTCCAACACACCAGAGGTGGGTAACCTGAAGTCCAAACCCCAATGGCAGGTGGTCCACTCCAGGGTGTGAGATGTGATGCAGAGCTTTAACAAGCCTGATGAAAGTATGACATGAAATGGTGACCCCATGGAGCTTGCAAAAACATGCTGTTGCTTGACAAAGGGCACCCAATTCCCTTCTCTTGAGCTGTTCCTTAAAAATCAAAGTGACCTAAAGCAAAGCTTATTTTAAAATAATGCTGTTTGTTAGACTACAAAAAACCCAAGCCACATAGCAAGAGAAGCAAAATAAGTAATTCTTAACAAAGAGTATTCTGTGATGTCTGTATTTCTACAGGAAAAGCCCTTGGCATTGCTGTGGTGAGTCTCGAGGACATTTTATAAACATATTTCTATAAAGACAGAAGTATTCAAATTGGAAATGCCCATTTGGCTGACTCTCCCCCTTTGCAGCTTGTGCGCTCCTTCAGCAGATAAGAAGAGAGGACAGCTCTTGCTAGCAGGCTGCTCTCAACATTCTCTTCATTAACTCTGGGAAAAATAAAAGCTCATTCTACATTGTTTGAAGGTAATTAGAAGCTGAAACAATGCGTCAACCCTCAAATGTTCTTTGGGTGTTTACAGTTTATCCTAGCATATTACACCCAGTTTTATTTAGGTCCTTCTTAGAAATCTATGCTATTATAGAGTGTAGTTTGGGAGGCTGGTGACAGACTGTAATTGTGGAAAAGGTATTTTTATAAATTTTACAGAAGAGGAATCAATGTTAAAAAAAAATATTATCTCAATGCCCCCTGGTTACGTTGCAAATCTTTTTCAGTTCACAAAAGAATATCATGATTTTTCATCACAGATGGAGATGAGTTTTCACCAAATCACCAGATTATTTTTCTTGTCTCACTGAGATGTTCTGGTAAATTCAGGGGGCTACTAGTTTCAAATTAACGGTCTTTACCGGTAGAGACCAACTAACATTTCAGTATTAAGGAAGATCCCACAAGGTCAGCAAACAGTTCTCTACACAGCCTTAAAATACTGTAAGTACTATCTAGCCAAGAGATTCCATTCCACAGGGAGCATTGCACTTCACTCGATATTTAGATTTGCTATTTGGATATATGAATATATTGATCACTTCAGCTAAGCTGTCAAAAAAAGGATGAACAAAACTCCTCTGGCTATCAGAAAGCAGTCAGTTCTCGTTTGGGTAAGAATCCCTCTGTCTATAGGGATCTTTTGTCTTACATCACATGAATTCCACTCAGTTACACCAATGTTGTGAAAGGCTACTTCACCGAGATATGTAAATGATAAATGCAAATGCTCATTTCAATTTCATTCAATCCATGGTCACTTTATGTTGACCTGAAGTCACTTCACTTGTATAAGCCAAGCAGTCGGCATACCTGAGGAACACCAAGAGAAATAAATGTACTATTTAAGTTAGCATGATGATCCAATAACTGACATTCTTCTCTCATTTGCAACTCAACCAACAGCTCGGCATGACACTGTCTTTTTCACTGTTTTATCCTTCCTCAGATGGTGCCCATCACATTTATGAACATAATCAAAGAACGAGTACAATAAGAACCATCATATGCAAAATCTTAGAGCTCATTTTTGTATATAAATTTGGCTGTTTGCATTTCTCAGTATTGGCTTAACTTGCATGCTTTTTGAGGAGAAAATTATGTATTCCAGGTCTGATTCTAAGCCAAGAAATAGAAAAACTCTCAACTCTGTCACACACAGTCCCAAGGAAACAGGGAAGACAAGATTTGATGGTATAATAAACATAGCTGGAGGCAGATCAAAGCAGTGCAGGCATTTTTCAACAAGAAAGATGACAACTTTTCTCAAATGAAATTGGGCTTCTACTTACTCTTGTGATGCTCTGAACATCTGCATTCAATATCCCAGTTTTTTACCCTCTCAGTAGGACAGATAGTTATGAGGTACCCTATTCCCAATGGCTTGCAAAGAGATTTAGGCACCTACCTCACACTTGTCCAAGACTTCTTTCACCATGTTATTTTCAGCGATGACAAACTGTATACAAACCAAGCGATTCTATTTGCTACCAGCTTGCATTTGCCCTCGCGTAAGTTGCTCAGCCTTTGTATTCCTCTTTTTAGCCATCCCATTCGTGAAGTAAAAAACATACCCTATTATTAATATATTCAATACTTTTTAAAATGCTCTGAGCTCGCACTAGAGGTACATTATAAATACACGTATATCTAAATTACCAACATTAAAAAATTAATAGGAAAAATTCTTATTTGTGGATTAACTACATATGATCCAATGCCAAATAAAAATCTACTCTGGTTTTGCTGAGGTCATTTAGTGCTGTACAATTCTCATGAAGTAAATATTTTTGAAAGTGGGGAATGCTCTGAGATTAAGCAATACATTACATTTTTTGATCAAATGCCAGAAGCCATAGGTGAATAGGAAACAGACATCAGTAATTACAGTTCGTACTTCAGCGATTTCAAACCCCCTTGCTTCAATGAGCAAGTATTAACTGGACAGACACTCCTTCACAAATTAGAGGTTGCAAAGGCTTATTACACACCGTATTTATCTTTGAAACTTGTCCAACAGAATTAAACTAAAAAATAATGATACAGATTATGGTTGCAGGCAAAAAACTATTAAAACTAACAACTATATATATGTTTTTATCTGTCAAACTGTCCCTGCAGCCACTCTTTGGTTTAAGAGCTCAGGAATGCATTATTAAGAAATACTAGTAATTGTATTAGTATACCGTTGTCAGATTTCAAACTGGTTGTATTTTACGATAAAAGCTATCCTAAAAGATAAACAATTTACTTCTTGATTGTGTACGCCTTAGAACGCAATAAAATTGCAAGAACATGAGTCTGGAGTATCCCCAGATGGGAGAAGAAATAAAAAGTATGACAACCACGTGAGCGAGAAGCATACAGTGAGTGTCTACAGTGCTTAGTGAAACAGGGAGCAGAGCCATTAACTTGACATTAACCAAGTCTATTGTAAAACCAAAACCAATCTAGCCACCTCACTGTGTTATAGCCCCTGAGCAACAAACTTAGTTATGAGGCCTTACTGGCAAAGCCTGGCACGTAACAGAGCTAGCTTTGATCAGGCCAGGTGGCTCAAAATATAACCCTAATTCAAAGAACAAATTATAATTGTGAGATGACATTCCCCTTTTCAAAGTTAGTTTTTTCTCTGGAGAGCTGCATTTGGGAAGCTATGAGATTTTTCCTCAGATGGCTTAAGACTATTCCAGATATCCAAGATTATCATGATTATATTTGGAAGAACTATGGAATTGTAGTGGAGAAAAAAATGGGGCAAAACTAGTACGTGCACTTAAGCTTTTCAAGGCTTCTGAGGGGTAGGAAGGAGCTTAGGCAAAGCTGCCTTTTAACTGTTGCCCAATTCCAGATATCATCAAATGAGTTCCTAATAAATATCTGGCTTCACAACAGATTTGTAATGAAATTAATAATTTAAGTACATTCCTCTAGATACACAATTTCAGTCAGAAGAGAAGATAGTACAAACTTTTTATTTGCTAAAAGAATTATTATTACATCTCAAATTTAGTTCATTGTAAAAGTTTTTATATTTAAGCTGATTAACTGAAAACAGCATTTGGATTGTTCTGTTAAAAACAAAGAAAAGTGAAATCTCAGAACAGTTTTACTTAGTTGGCCAAAATTCACAGCACAGAGCAAAACTACAAAAAAAGCGTCAGGAATGCAAGACATCTTAGAATCAGAGAAGCAATTTAGGTGATGTTTATTAAAGGTACAGTTACACAATAAATAAATGAATGCATATTTAGATGAACTCTATAAAGCTGTGTTAGGCTTTGGTATTTTCACTGTTAATCAGGATTTTTTTTTTAACACTGTATAGCTTTATCAATTAACCAATATTCTAAGCAAATACTTTAGATAGATCAAAATACTTGAAATCTGATAATTTTTAAATTCATCACACAAGTAACCCAATGCAAATATTCTGCATACTTCCTAAATAGTTACCTTATTAATGGCCTAACATAAAACTAATTATAGTCATTCGAAATGAAAGATACTACAGGTGGCCGGTATGCACTGCTGTGACAGTGTGGCAAGTTCTCAAATAGCTGGGTTTTGACAATTTGGATTTCTTTTAGAGCACATTCTCCTATCAAACAGCACTGATCCTTATAATTAGATCAAGATCTTTGACTACTACACACTGTTACTATTTAAAGCAGCTATTACAAGAAAACAGAGCATTTCTTTAATATGTTACTTCTAAACGTTTAAGGGAATACTGCTGATGTTTTCAGCACAATTAACAGCATCATTCTGCTTTTCAGTACATAACAAGCAGAAACATCAACTGTATCCAACACTTATCTGCCAGGTACATGAAAAAATAACAGACACTCTGGATACTGTCTAAGTCTTGGACAGAAACATTTAGAAATGAGAAAAATCTTGATGAAGGTACATGGTGTAATTTGTTTGTTTACATAAGTAAACATGCAATTTACCTTTATAATCACTTTACTCAGAGGTATCACTTGCTTTCTCCAACACCAAAGTTTCTAAAGCTAATGTAGTTTGTAAGCCATAGCGTGAGATTTATGATGTTATATTGCAGAAACCTGTTTAGCCCCTGATTTACAATCCTGGCAATTGTATTCAACTCTGTCATCATAACTAATTACAGCTAACTGCAGATTACCATATTGCAAACTCTCATCTTTATGAAAGAAATATGATGTTCTGCTAAAAAAAGAAAAAGAATCAAACAACCTGAGGGCTAATGAACAAAAATGCACTATTCCGTGTTGGACTGCAAACCTAAACTCTTCGAATTAGTGCTGTAAAACTTCAAATTGCTATTTGTTGGCAAGTTGTTTTAGCCTCAAGTACTTACATAGTAAATCACCATTACGCTAATACCATACCTTTGGCCTGAAACATATTAATCTTGGTTAACAATAACTGACATTTACATTACCAATTCAATTCAGGCATTGTGGTGACTAAACATATATGCAAGAGCTTCAGGGAGAAAAGTTATTAGTTCTGAATGTGTCCTTACTTTTCACTGAGAACAATTCTGAAGAAACATTATCATCAATTCCTGTGATAAGATTATACCATAAACATTAAAATCCTAATTGATCCGTAAAACATCTGACTTGGAGTGAAATCTGCATTTGTTTCCTGGGTGCTGCTAACTGCACAACACTATGTATTTCAGCTATTTTTCAAGATACATTATTTCAATACTTTATCTGTTCTAAGAAACTGGGACTTTTAAAACTTGAGTTCTTGAGAAGGAAAGGAATGGGAATTTTAGGTTTTCTGAAGAACATGGCACCAGGACATGAGCAACAGTACCAGATTCTTCCAGGAGAGGGAGGATGGACTTTTTCCAGCCAGTGTTTTCCTGTTTATATTTATTAAGCTCATAAATAATAAAGGCTTAAAACAAATAAGGTGGTTTTGCTTTTCTTTATTAAGTGCCCCCCAAAAACCTTCAAGCTATCAGAAAAATAGTACTTACTGCATTAAGTCTGTACAACCTCAGCAGGAAAACTTATCCCTCCCCTTATACTCACATATTGTAACTGCAGTGCAGCACAGAACACATTTGGACCAAGTATTTTATTCCAACTTTATAGACAGTTCTCCACCAGATTCCAAATGCATTCTGCAATGCATTATCTTAGGTTTTCATATTTGGAGGGAAAATACTGTATTTAACATAATATTGATACTTAGACAGCATTTTTGCTACATTAAAAGAGAGTGCCAAAAGAAGATAGTGTGGTTTAACAGCATTAAGAGAAACACAAGGAATTTGATGCATTGGGTTTTGGTTTGGGGGTTGTGTTTAGACTTCAGAAGTCACCCACAAAGATTCTTCAAGTAAAAACAGGTATATGACTGGAAAAATGGATTACATGTATCCCATGTTGCTTTTTGTTTCCCATCTTTTCTTAGCTTCAAATCTGAAATAGAGCACAATATCCATTAGGAATCACAAGCATGTGTGTATAGTATTCAACCATACTATTCTTAATAACAACAAAAATAAAATATTATTATTACTGTAATGAGGACATTAAGGCAAGTGTAGCCATATAACCAATACATTAATTCTGGTAAAGCCTCTGTACTTAAGCCTGATACACTGTTAAAAAAAAACCAAACAAACAACAAAAAAACCAAAACCCAACAAGGTTAAACTAAACAAGATTAGTGCACGCCTATTTCAACTAAGAAAACATTTAACTGAGATTGTATTGTACATACCTAGTGCCAATGAAACCACAAATGTTTAATTCCATACTCAAATGACTTACCCCCAAGCAAGCTTCTTTTTCTTTTGAGCTTCTTGGGCAGCCTCTGCTTCTTGCTTGGCTTTTACAAAGTTGCGGCAAGCAGCAGCTTTGGCAATTTTCACACCAAGCTAAGACATGAAAAGGAAAAAAGGAAAACTGAATAGATGCAAAAGGCTCATATGAAATTTAAGCCTCACAAATTACTTGGTCTGATATTGTTTCTCAGAAGTCAATATAAAAGTATCTTTCAAACATTAGGCTGATTCTGTACTACTACATTGGATGAGCAAGGATGTCTCCTGAGAGAAGACAAAGGAGTAGGATCCTGGGGCAAGCAATCCTTTTCATCAAATCCTTCATTGTCAAGAACAAAAGAAAATGGCAGTAGCCCGCTAGATACTTTTATTTGGGGTTTTTGTTTGTTTTTTTTTTTAAATAAATATATAGACAGATATACACACATACAGAGTCTCCGTTATTAAGACCAGCTTGTGATCTCAGCTGTGCTAACACAATAGTATCAGGTCTCACCAATATGAAAACCACCAAAAAGACAGTTTTATGCAGGAAGAACTGCTACTACCACACACTTCCCAGTAGTACCAGCAGTCATGTTTTGATTAGTCTGTCCAGAAAGTAAATGAAGCAGTGTCCTTAGAGTCCAAGTGGCATTTAGTCTTCGCATTACTAGTGTTTAGATTACTGTGTGATTATATGCACACTTTTCAAATAAGGTCATAATAGGCTGTAGGTGAATACTTTCATAAACTTACACTGTGAGAAATAAGCTTACTTTAGTGAATGTCAAGGGGCATAAAAAAAAAAGATAGAAGAAGGTACTGTGAACTATGACCAGATTATTTTCCTTAATCAGCACTTATAACTTGTCCACTGCAGTTACATTTTGTGACTGCTGTTATGACTTGACATTATCTCCAACTAAAATATGAATTTCGGAAGAGTTTAGCCTCAAAAGTTATTGCTTTTCTCCACAAACAAGCAATTAATTTAGCCAAAACTGCTATAAACTGTGATGTGGATAAACAAGTTTTCTTCTTGTGCTGTAGTTAGCTAACATGTTTCTGACTAGCTATTCTAAGTTTCCTCAAAATGTCATGAGAGCATCAAAAAAGAGAGGCATGGGAGACTCAAGTGAAAGAACACCCCTTAAGAATTTGGTTAAAGATCCATTATGAATGATAATATATTTCAATAATCTCTGGCATCTAAGAAGGCAACTCTTATTTATTCACAGACATTTTATTCAGGTAAGATAAGAGAGAACTCAAGAACGCATCTTCAGGTGCAGGTACACTGCCCCATCTTCTACAATTCTATTATCAAACACCTACTCCGTAGGTAGGTTGATACCCTGATTATTTTGTTAACAAAACAGCATCACTACAAGCCATTTACCTTATGGCCCTTTCAAGGTTCAAATATTAAGAAAATAGCCTTTCTGCAGAAGGCTTTGAGAGTCTACATACATCTAGGCAGTAAGCATGTCAGTTTGTGCTTTGTCTGACAGTCTGAAAACTAGCAACACAAAGGTTTAAGAGGTAAGGATAATATTTTAAAATGAAAACAACACAAAATAAAGCTAAACAGGGTTTTAATCTACTATCTGCACATGTTATAAAGTCACACATATGCACCTATGGAATTATCTTAATGCACAAAATAATTCATGTGACCAGACATTTCAAAACTTTACTATTATCAGCGACGTAATTTTCCCATGAACATGTTTATATAAATAGCTCTTCAATGCCAACACCCCAACCGCCAAATCTCAAGTCAAAGAGTGGAACATAGCATTCTCTTATTTGCATTGTCACTTAATATTTAAGGGCAGCTATTAACTTCAATATACTTGCAGCATAAAAAAGCTTAAGAAAACACGCCTAAAATATGCAAAAAATGTTTACTTGTTAATCGAAACAGGACTAATTATTAGCTTAACTAGAGCAATCTGATGGCTGAAGTCTATCAGCAGAACTATGCCTTTATTTTTAACTGTATTTTACCTCCTAACATACTTGAAAATTAACTCCTATGTGATGAATAACAGCATCTCCTTAAAAGATATTCTAATGCCAATTGAAAAGTATACACAAGTGAGGTCTACACAAGTGCTGCAGAAAAATCTTCTGATCTGTATTTCTTGGAAGACAGAATGAGTTCTTCTATCATTGAAAATTATGGAAAATATGGGATAATAAGATCCTCTGTAGTGTATGTGGAAGGAGAAACATTTTTGCAGCGTTAATGTTATCATTTCTAGGCTAGAGTCAAATTTTCAAGACATCGAAACAAATGTCGCATATAAACACATACAAACATTTTAAATGTCTTCTGCTCCTGACCACACCCAGATGTGCATCTTCACTCTTCCCACGTCCCCGAAAAAGCTTGGTCAATGGGTTTTACATTAAAAAACCCCACAAACAACAAATCAAACATTTCAGGTCATCAGATAACTCAATAAAATACAATCTTAGAAGAAGTAAGAAAGCATGAATAAAAATATATACAACAATTTCTTGTGTAGTCGAAGTATCAGCATTTTCCATATAGAACATCCAATATTTTGCTGCATTTTAATTAAGGTGTCTAAACATTATCACAAAGAACTGCAAATTGGTCAGAGCACGCAGTAAGGAAAATTAAGCTCTAAAGGCTTTTTATCACCATATTTCAGGAACCAAGGGTGTAAAATGTTCTAATTTGGGATATATTAAAAGCCATAAAAGGTCTTTCAAAAAGATTAATGGTACTTTGCTTGGATTTAAGATAAGGGCTTTAGCTGGTTGGAAAAGCAGGGCCCTGGCTAGACCCTTGAGGCATTCATCTTTACAGCCACTTGGAAGATTTGTAAAAGCGTCTGCATAACCTCAAGCAAACGCACTGCGACATTTTTTTTTTTTAAATTCCTTTCAATTTTACAGGTTTAAAGTGTGTAAATCATATTGGGTAGCAAAGATGATATTATGGTTCATCCTTGTAACAATATATATAGATTCAAGACAAACTTAAAAAACAAGTTAGTTTCTACAGAGCAAAGACCCTTCCATCTTGAAGTTGACCAATAATCACATCAAATATCTTACTCTAGATATTTAATGTAGCATAAATGAAAATTTTCTACTCATTTGAAATTGTTACCTTGTAATAAATTTCTGAAGCATTCCTCCTTTTTGAACAGTTTCAAGGCATTTATTTAAAAATACCAATTATCATACTTCAACTTTTTATGGAATAACAGGTCTCTGAAAAATATTTATGCCATTCTCTTTTGTTCTTTAATTAAATGAAAACAGATGTTTTCTGAAGTAAAGCAGAACCATTACTGGAGTACTTAAAGTGTTAAGGTCTTTAATTTTTATATCAGTTTGGTCTACAATTCCTGATTGTCTTTACTCAAGCTCAACATTAATGTCAAGCAAGTTACCTAGGAGACGAAAGAGATCAAAGAGACAAAAAACCCTCAAATGTCTGATTAATCAAGCCTGCAAACAGCTTATTTCTTTTAGCCTGCATGCAAGTATGAAAATGAGATTCTGGGAGCCGTACATTGTGCAGATTTGTTCATTCTTATCAGAACAAAGCCAGCGGCAGCTTATTTCATGGATCATTGGCACTGTCATCAGTGCTACACAGAACGGGTGACAGCTCCTCATTTTGAGGCTTGAACAAAATTAGCAAAAAGTCGGCACAAATTAGCCTCTCATCTTTTTAGTAATATGACATTATTCATTTACTTTTTATCCAATTTTTAATTTTTTCCTTGTCAGCTATCCCTTTCTAGTGTTTCTTGCACAGCATCATAAAACACTTTTAAAACAAGCAAAGAAATAGTTGAAGTTGAAACAGCATGTAAAGTTCAGGCAGAAGAGTAAACATTTTTATTAAGTTGCAACAGAATCTACTGTAACTTCCAGAAAACTTCCTTGAAAATCAAGACATTTAACATTAAATACCACAAAGCAAAGACTTGTCATTAAGATAGAGCTGTGCAATGTAAATGCTGAACAATACAAGTAATGAGACAGATTCAAGAACAGCTCCAGAAATATTTAGGTATGGTATAGAAAATGCAAAACCTACAGAAGCTCTAACAAAGTATCTATATTCAAACAGGTCCTGAAATACCCCATGATCATACCAGGGAAGCCAAACAGCCTTTTAATACAGTGTTACAGTTTCTCATCAAATATGAATCTACTTATTTCAGGCTTGCCTTTAGCAATGATTTTCTCCTTTTATGTTATGGAATGTTATCCATTGCTGACGTATATAAAATATATAAAGCAAACAAGAATACAGAGTGGATTTTGCAGTGAAAATTGTCCCCTTTCAATGATGTGCTCAACTTTCACTGTAAAACACTCTGTAATACCTTTGTTGTATTTCTATGCTGTGTATTACAACATCAAATTATATTTGGATGACATGTAATGGAGCAAGGACAGAAAACTGTTCTAATATTAAGCTCTTTGCTAGATTTAAACATTTAAATGCAAGTAACTTCTTCCATTCATGAGAAAACACAGCATTAAAAAATTAACTATAAGCTGTTAGATGCTTTACACAGCCTCCTTATAAGAAAGGCAGTTTTAAAAAAAGAACTGTAGTACTGTTTTCAGCAATTTCTTTATCTCTGTTCTTCTAAGTAAGAAAGCTTATTAACAAGCTTTGAACTTAAAATCACATTTACAATAATGTGCCATCAACAGTTTTATAAGCTAATTAGAAAAAAAAGATTAATTAATGACTGGCTGCTAATAAAATGGCAATCATGAAGAAAGAAACCAAGGGTGCTAAGCTTCAACTACCACCAATTAAGAGCTAATTACAAACAAATTATATATGTGTTTTGCTGTGGGCTTTAATTTACTAAAATGGTTTTAATTAAAAGAGAAAACATGCTGATTAATTGAACTGCAGAAAAAATCTACAGTATAAACTGTGCTTTGTCTGTCTCTTTAATTAGACTTGTAACATCTGAAATCTTTTTTTAAGGTTTGTTAAGAAAAAGATATACATAATTAAGGGAGCATAAGAATTTAATTCTAGGTGATAACCCTGCCATGTTCCAAAGGTTAAAAGAAAACAACCTCCATGAAGAGAGATATTTGGAAGCACCTCTCCCAAGTGTTAGAAAGAAAATCCTTCAGAGATAAAAAAGGAAGGGTTTCCCGCCCCCCCCCCCCCCCCCAGGTCCTTCAACAGGCAAGACTTCCAAGTTAATTGGTGCTTGGTTACATTCCATATAAAATTGCATCAATCTCTTCAGGTACCTAAAAGCAGTATGATGAATTGTGAATGTTGCACAGAATTCTGAAATTTTATTTTGCTTTACGAACACAGGCACATCAAGCAGTATAACCTGTCCATCTGAAACAGTAATGTGTGGTTGACCTCACCATCAATCATATCCTACCCATATTTTCAAATAGAAAACAACTTCCAGAACAGCTCCCAACAGCTATGACATACTACCTTGTTCACGTTCTTCCCATTCTAAACTATATGACTAGAAGTTACTTACAGACAACAGACACTAATTTGATCATAAGTGGTCAAAACTGATACAACAAGTTTTCAAGACAATAGAAGGACTGATCTTGCTGTAACATAAGAATGATACTCCAGTGAAGAGCCAATTAATTTTGTCAATTACAATGTAGATCTTTCATTTAAGCTTGATTCCAATACCATAGATTCCCTATAAATCACAGCTTTTTTTTTAAAAAAAATCTTTCATCAAAATGCCAGAAGCCACTAAGCTAAGCACTTAGGAACAGTGCTGTCAGAAAGTCTGCTTTATTTAGAGACTGACAACTACTCCAGTAATTTAGCACATTAAATTACAAAATATTTTAAAAGTTCCTTTTGACAGGTAAGTCTAATATGGTCAAGATTATTTTATCATGTTCAAGTTACAGCCCTCAGGCTAATATGCTCTTAGACAACGTGGCACCTACCTACCAGGCAGTTAACACAAAAAACCACAAGCAAATGCAAAGTTTGAGGTTTAGCCAGATTAGTTCTCAGAATATTAGAGCTATAATAAATCTCCATTCTGCTTCTTGAGACACCACGCAATGAATTGAATACAAAAGCACTATGAAAAATTCTTTCTCTAGGGTAAAAAATTTTTCCAGGTTTATATATTAGGAGTAGGGTGGTAAATGTAAAATTCCTAATTTAAACCAAATCATTTTAAAACAAGTATCACTGCAAATTGAAACTCATTTACAGCAAAGTGGAATTACCAGTTATCTCCATATAGCATCCTTACTCAAAAGGATAAACACCTCCAACTGCTGTGGCTGTGCATAGTCTAATTTACTCTTCAAAAAAATCTAGGCAGATTCTCACACAGAGTAAGAACAATTAAAACACATTCCAAGATCTTATTCCAAAAAGTTTTGAAAAAGCATTACAAAGCTGACAATTTCAAGTGTCTATTCCCAGCTACATATCCAAGTACCTGCTACCATTAAATCTCAACTACCCTACTTAGAGCACCACCAAGAAAACCATGTAATTGCAGCCCAGCTAAGCATCCACATAAACTTCATTCTTTTGACAACCTTCATTCCAAACAGTTCAAAGTCTGTGAGGTAACTCCTACAGCACCTCTATTGGCGTCTCTCAAGTTAAACATGTAATCATTAAATGCAGTGTTCAAACAATAGATTTAGGTATGCCATTCTACATTTGAAAAGCAGAACTTTAAAACATGAAGGTCTCTGCTGAAATCCCTGCAAGGTTCTAACAAAGACAGCAACTGCATTACAGTAATAAACCTTAACTGTGCATATTATACCACGCATACTGCAATGCATTTAATACTAATAGCAGTATGCTGTAGGTATTAGAGAAATAATTCAATCTAACAGTTTGTTTAAAAATGCACAGTGAATTACAGCAATGTGACCCACCTGCCTTATGTTGATGCTCAACACTGACTTATTAAAAAGGAGTGCTGATCTCAGATACTGTAACTGTGTCACAGCACGCGATGCTCAAGCTAGACTAGACTGGGGTCTAGAAGCAGCCTACCTAAAGCAGCAGTTACTGATGGCCTTAAATTATGCAGTACGATATAACGAGACATGCCCATATTCTTTCAGGAAGAACTCCACACAAATATAACATAATGCAATCAAGAATTTCAGGATCAATAAAACTTGGTGAAGTACAACACCCCACAAGAGAACATGCTGTGGGAATGGCCAAGGACGCTACAAGTTAGAAATCTGTTACCTTGATAACTCCCAAACTAACTGCAACCACTATTCTAGTCCAAACACTAGGATGAGAACAGCAGACAACGGATAGTATTTGGTACTGAGGTTTGCAACGAAATTAGACTGAATGTCATCACCCTAAGTACAATTTATATTTTTTTAACAAAAATGCAACTGCCAATAAAAAAAAGGGGTAACGCATTTTTAGCTAGTCTCAAAAGCTATATATGAATCCACACATGCAGCATTTGTAAATACCTTATTTGTGAGGCCGTGTATCAGAGTTTAACTTCTCTCAGTCTGAAACCTTGAATGCTACTAGATTAAGTAGTTTTGTTTTAAAATCAACATTTCCGCACATTTGTCAAAGCAGAAGGCGGTGACAAATAATATATTGTCCAAAGCCTCTTACAGCCCTACAATAACATCTTCCTTAAAGGACCTGCAACAAGTACCACATGGAAACCAAAAGACCCAAAACCTTGAAGTAGTAGCATTTCACTTTTTAGGATGTGTATTTCAGTGATCCCCTCACAGCTGCTAGATTATGCATATTGCCCAAGTCATAACTGATTTTAAAGAAATCTGATTTTTAAAAATACCTTTTTCTCACTGTGTCATAATGATAACATAGCGACAGCATCATTTTGGCATTCCTTTGCTTTTTAGGACATGTTTTTACTGCCTATTCTCATCATCTGTTTATTTTTGGCTTCATTTCTCTAAATACTGAAGCTGCCCTATCAGTTTCACAGGCTTATAAATGTTATACATCAAAAATTAGTTTCACTTATTAAGGCAGGAAACGGCTTTAAGAACTCTGGGATCTGTGCCTCAAAGCAAAAGCTTTATCAGCAGGTTCCAGTCACTGCTTCTTGCAAAAGAAAATGGTGCCGATTAAAACCCCATACACCTGATTTCAAAAAGAACACCTACCCACTGAACATTTTTCACACAGCTGCAAGGGGGGCTGTATCCTAAACAGAAGGTAGCCATTTCTCATATACTCCCTGTCCCCCAACCCTTCAACATTGCTGAAGAAAAATGAAAACTATACATAAAAAGATGAAGTTGAGATAAAAGAACAATAATTCATCCACTTCTCTAGACTTCAGCAGTGGTGTACTTCAATACGGTCATAGTAAATAGTTCCATGCCTGACTTGCTCTCAGTGTTGTGTTGCATTTGGAAGGCAGAGGGATACAAACGGCCATACTTCAAAAAAATCAATTCACTTGTTAGAAATATTATATAAAATGAGTTTTAAAAGGGACATTTCTTTAAACTGCAAAAAGAAGGAAAGGAGTGATTGAGTCAGTACTACACAATATAAAAGCAGTATTTTATTAATAGTACTTATATACAAAACAATTGGTTTTTGAATCAAGCCCTCCCATAATCAAATCCTTTTCTATAGCTCTTCACTGAATCAAAATATGTCACTGTTAGAATAACTTCCTTAGACAAAAAGATTCAGGAAAAAAACCCCACAGCTTCTTAAGAGTCAAAGAAAAATGAATCTTGCAGTGGGTAATGCAGCACATCTTTACACCAGTAAAGAACCCCAGCGAATTCACATGGATTCTGCTTCAACAGAACTCCTCATGAGATCAAGTCAGAGTCATTTGAGTTTTCCTTCTTTCAACATACTATTTATTCAGATAAAGCCCACTTAACCAAAACCAAGTCAAGGCTGTGAATACTAATAATGTTTCAAGCATTTTGTTTTCAGAATTACAACATGCTAATATTTGAAAGTCAACAATTTGGAGCTAATGTTCCACAAATAATAATACATTGCTGTAGCACCTGGGATATGCTAGATGTTGTACAATCCCATGGCTACCAAAATCAGATAACAGTTTATCATAAATATTACAAAACCTTAAAACTTTACATTAATTTGTTTTTATAGTCAAACAATTTCCACTACAACCTCAGTATGTTTTATTGATTATGATACTCTAACCACTTTAGAGTAGATGGGATAATGACATTTGTGAAGGAGAACAGCAAGCATTTTTCATGTTGTACACACAAAAGCTAATATAACAGTATCACAGTGATAAGCTGGCCAGACTTAAAGGGAACATTATGACACATTCCTATCGCTGTCAATAGCCATCTTTGCAGGTGGAAATTTTGTCATCACAGGTGAAAAGGCAGGCAAGAGTCATTAGAAACCATCCTGACTGACTAAACATAGGAGTTTAATGAAGACACACTGAGGAAGAGTTAGTTTTACCTAACCTCAGAGAACCTTAAGAACTGTACTTTCCCATTCAAGAGCCATTTGTTTTTAAAGCCATCACAATACCGTATTGTATTGCAGGAAACTGATTTAAATTTGAAACTGTACATTAAAGCTTAGCTTAAAACTCTGTACTTAAACATATTAAATATTTGTATGAAAATGAGAAGTATTTGGAATTTGTTTTCCCTTTCTTAATCCTTTTCTAATACCTTTGAATTTTGCTAGTATAACAGTGGACATAAAATTTCCATTACCTCCATGAAGATGGAAGAATATGCAACATAGAGGAATGGAAGCAAAAATTATAAAATTAACTCCTAATATAAATGCAGAATATATATTTTAAATTACATAAATCAGCTTACTTAAAAATTATAGCTTCTCCACTTGCCTCAAATAGTACTTAGCTATTTTTTCTATTACCTGGCTTCAAAACTAACCCAACTATCTTGCCTTAATTTTCTTCTTTTGCATTTTCTCCCCTGCCCACAAAAATTGGTGGGCACAACAGCCTGCATGGATTTCAATTAAGTACTTCAGCTACTACCACCTACCATACATGCACCATTTTACTTCTTATATAAAACTGCAATCACCACAGGTATCCAACAGATTCCTCATCAGTGTAAGTATTCTCTCAGTAATACAGACAAATTTAAAGGGTCCAATTTTTGTAGCAAAAAACAGCATAGCCTTCATAAAATTACTCAGATACACCAACTAACAAGACATCTTGAACAAAAAAAGGTGTTTCCATCACCTGGATTTTTTTTTTAATATGCATTTATCTACTAAAAAATTATGACAAGGAGAAAAAATTATCCTTCTAGTAACATCATTCTAAGGCTACAGCAATATGTTTGACATCCATCTATTCTTCAGAATTCTTCCAGCATCGACTCCTGATCACATGAGTACACAAGAAAAAAACCCACCGCTGCACAAGTTTGGGTGTATCTGTCCTTAGCTTGGCATGTCTTGCTCTACGCTTGCTATACCTCTTAGTCTCTTCAGGCTTCCCAAGCTTATTGGGAAGGGAACGCAAAGAAAAACTGGAGGCAAAGGAAACTAACAGGAAGGAAACATCCTACTCCAGTTTTCTTGGCTTGCAACATGCAGACAAATCAAAAGCTCAATACAGGTGACTAGTTAGTGACTCCTGTGACTTGTGGGTGGCACCAAGGCTTTACAGCAAGCTTACTTGGGATTGTTCAGGGCTGTATTTTCAATTCTTATACATAGATAGCTACAGCTGTCCAAGCATTACCAGATCAGCAGCAAAATCCTTCAATCACTGACAGAAGTCTGCTTAGGAAACAAGAAAGATGCCCCAAACAACCTCCAATGCTGTTTTTAGTTACCCCAATTTTCCTCAGAGCTTCTGTTAATAGCCCACTTACCTCACGAGTGGCTAATCTATCGCTCAGCTCCTCGGCCTTATCAATGTCACCTTCAGCCACAGACTTCTCTATGCTAAGTTCAAGGCCAGACTAGAAAAAGAAAAGCAAATATGTTTAGGACAAAAAGAACTAACACTTAAATGGAGCATCTCCTTCCTGAAAATATTTCATAAACTCTTTAAGACACTGCATAAAACTGTAATTTCTATGTAACACAAATCACTTTGTCTATGTATTGTAATGGACAGTACAATTAAGAATTCACTGAAAAACTGTCTGAGCACAAATCATTGCATTAGTTCCACCTTACGTGCAGGATAATACTGTAGGTTAAAAAAAATTACATGGACTAGTTTATGCCTGTCACAATAAAATTTCATCTGAGAATCTGGCTTATCACTTCCATCCCTGGAGCTTTCTAAACAAAATGTGAAATATGTGTGTCAGGTAACAAAGAATGGCAATTACCACTGTATCGTTACAGTTCTAAGATCTTATCTTTATCCAAAAACTGAGTTCTGGCACGGTGCCACTCCACTGTGCTAATAAATTAAAAATTCTAACAGTCCTATGGAAACAATGAAAAAGCTTCAGAATTTAACCTCTGAAAATAAGAAAATAGCCTTTATGATCAATGTAACAGCTTGCTTAAAGACAACATTCACAAATAATGTAAAAATAAAAGGTAAATATTTACTGGAAATTATAGTTGGAAACTTCTGATGGAATACAGAAAGATAGCATAGCAGTGGGCACAGACTTCAGAATTTCACAAAAAAGTCGCACTCTCATAACAAAAGACAATTTACAGCCTCACTGGTTTTAAATACTAGTGATGCTAAAGAAAACACATTTGACAGTTTCCTAACATATATACTTTTTAAAAAGATAAAAGCAAAAAAGCAAACAATTCCTGAGAAATGGTGATCTACAGGTACTTCGAGTTATTCCAGTGGAAGTTGAAAAAAGCGCACAGCTGGAAGTTGCAGCAATAGCAAATTCTTTTAGATGTCTTTTCTGAAATAAATGAGACATACGTTCCACTAGTGCACTCTAACACTTTGGGCCTCATTCTAGATCTATCCTGAGCAGTTTAATGACAACTAAATAGTATCAAAACAACTCAGAAGCAGAGAGTGTCCCCTGACTTGCATGCAGAAACTTACTTTAGGCAAATGAAAAATACAAAATTTATGACAAAGCTAACTGAACATTTGATGTCATACAACTTATGCACGTCTTTACTAGAACTACAGAACACACAGTGCTACAAGGAACTCGCAATATAATAAGCTTAACTTGTCCATCATATTGCATCAGTTATTTCAAATATGACTAGCTACACAGTAATATTTACAAATAGAACGTGTTATAAATCCAGCACACTGTAGTACAGTAGGTTTGGCCCTCTAATCCCTGTAGCCTCTGGTGTCAACTAAAGGGTTTACATGACACATTTTGGAGTTAAAACAATTTAAAAAAAAAAAAACCAAAAGAAAAAAATTCAAACACCACATACTAAGTGTTCTGTCTCATGACAATAAAAAACAAAACCAGACACAAAACAAGCACATACAATGTCTGAAAAGAAAGCAAAGCAACCTTTCAATCCAAGTAAGATTCATGTGATACCTAAATGGAAATTCATTAAAAATGTGCACAAAATTATCCTTCCTCAGAGTGACTTGTCATTTACTCACTTTCCAACAGTCTCAGTCTTATTCCTATCTCAGTTAAGGCTGAGTTCTTTTACGGCCAAGTACAAGCTGACAGTCACCTTTTGTGGAGCCCTGCTATCCACAGGTGATTCAAATCTATCATTGATTCCAAAGTATTGTGTAAGTTCTTTCCACTTGTCTTCATTTACCAACTGTTGACTACTAAAAACAAATAACAAGTCATTAATATAACCAGATCCCTTTCCACAACTTGTAATATTTTTTTTCATGTTGAAAAGAATTCTTCCGTTTAGTAGACATGCTCTTTTCACCCATTCAGTTTTTAATGGAAGTGAAATTAATCATTCCTTTCCCTCCAAGTGTAATTCCACAATCTTGAAAGCAAGCTTATAGAATCACAGAATCATTTAGGTTGGAAAAAGACCTTTAAGATCAAGTCCAAATGTAAACCTAACACTGCCAAGGAGGAAAAAGAGGAGGAGGAGCAGCAGGCTGAACAGGGGATTGTATGCAGTTACATGCAAAACATCATTAGGAATAACATTAAGTCATTTTTAAGTTATGTTAAATAATACCTTTGTGTTTATTTTTAAAATCAACCAATAAACTCCATCAAGTAATCACTAGCATCAAATTCAGCCTGCCCAACAGAGACACTTAACAACTTCAGCAGATATTTTACATGTTCAAAGCTAGGCTTTGGCCATGCACACGGTCAAGCTTTTTACAAGTTTTGCCTGATACTAAAAACAGACCTCAGATAATCACATTGACCTGGCTATACCTCTTAGTCACTTCATCATTCTTTTTCTGTTTTTCTAGAGGGAGAAAAAAAAATAAAATCAAACATTACACAGTAATACACTACAACATCCAATGAAACTAACAGAACTGTATCTGGTCACATTTCCTTTGGAAGACTGACACGCTAGGATTTTTACCCAATAGTCACGTGGATTTAAACCACTCAACCGTAAGCCTTTTCATACAAAGAAACTCTTACAGTATCTGTGAAGAAGTTTTAACCAGAATACACAAAATGTTTTACCAAATTGCTGAAATACACTTAGCCATTATAAACCAATATTAACTAAGTTCTACCTCCTTTTAAAAAATAGACAATTTACTACTTGAACTTTAAGTAGCAATTTACAACCTAGCCCTACAACATATACAAGTGGAAAAATAAAACACAAGATAATAGCTTAAATACATCTACTTAGCATTCAATTCTTGGTAAATAGCCCCCACCAACAAGCAAATCCCACTTCCAGTGTATTTGATACTAAATTCATTTTCAAAAAACAAATTTTGTAATTATATAACAACACCTTTTCTCCGGCGCTTTCTTTTTCGGCCTTTGTTTTCCTGTTTTGCTTGGGTTTTCATTTCACGGTTCTTCTCCTGAAGCTCCAGAAATTTCTACAAGATTAAGAAAAGGCAAATCAGTATTTTTTAATTATTTTTTCTTTACATTTTTAAAAAAACTACACAATGTGCTGACAAATCTTGTCCCAATATCTTATTTATCCACAGTGTATCTATTACATTAAAACGTACACATTGAGAACCACCAACTTTGGCGGTGTTAAACAAGAATTGGCTCCAATGTTTCATCACTTCTGACATTCTGCCCTCCCCAAATCCCAGGACTATTCAAACCTGACAGTTTTTTTTACAGGAATTCAGTTACGCTGAATACACACACCTATGCTGATTGTGCACTCCTGGGCCACTCAGTGGATTGCTATTGCCTACCTGGCAGTTTGCAATCCAAGTATTACTGACAGCATAGTCCTTGCACAGCAGGCGCCTACAGGGATAGACGGATGGAGGAGAGTAACTACATTTTGCCAATTCCTATTTTGACTCAAAGCCAAACAGACAGATTGCTCTGTTTATATCTTTTTTTTCCAGTCTTTACATGCAACAGGAAAATCAAGAGGTTATAAGCAACTGAGTCTGAATGTCTGCAATCAACCCCTACAGAAAGCATAAGGGTATGCCTGTACTGCACAGATATGCATCACCAGTACAGCAGCTGATATATTGAGCTGTAAATCCTTACTCATGCAGAAAGCAGTTATGAAGAAGCTCAGAGCCCATACACTACCAAACCCACAAGTCTTTATGCAAAAGCATAGTTACCCAAAAAACTCCCTGCTGTGCTTTCAATCTGCACTAGGAGGAAAAAAAAAATAAATATCTTACATTCACTTCCTACCTAAATTTCTGTTCAACTTGCTTGAAACAATCTAAGGTATATTATGATGACTGCACTTTATCATATTTTATGTCATTTCAGATTTGTATATTGACTATTCATCAAGGAGTTATTTTAAATTTTAAGATTAGCCATTCGACTTTGAATATGTTGCAATTATGCTCCAGACATTTTGAGACCTGTAACAATACCCACATTCCACATATTTAAAGGAACTCCAGAAGGGCATGGTTGAGATTTGTTTTCTCCATCTGTCACTGATATCACAACAGGTTCACTGATGGCATTAGTTTCAAGTCCATTCTCCTGCAATTCAGGAAGCCGAACTCTTTCAACGTCTTCATTTGCATCTTCCTTCGAAAGGGAACCATGGGCTTCATCTCCATCATCAGAACTTAAGTCAACATCACTTTCATTCAGTCCTGGAGGTAACAGACCACTCCACATCTTCCAGTTCAAATAAGTCCAAGCCATGTAAAGTCACTGCAAAGACACCAGAGTTACGTGAACTTCCCCATTCTGACATCAAAACATAATTAGCCTGCAGGAGAGAGAAACAGAAATAACAGCATGCATAATCAGAAATATTTCTGTTTCTCTCCAGAAAATTCGTTATCAGATGCTTTAGACAAGCATGCTATAAAGCTTCTAATACTTACTATGTCAGAGAGAAATTGAGGATTTAAGTACACAGACTGAAGCTATTAGCTTTTCTTTTTTCTTTCCCCTCCCTTCCCTGTTCTTAAAAGCCTCACCACTCCGCATGTGTTTACAATTGCTTTCAGACCCAGGGCGGTATTGCAGCAAACGCGTCCCGTCTCTCCCCACGGGCAGCGGGGGAGCCCGGCCAACCCTCCCACGCCATCGCTTCCCAGGCCGGCCCAGCCGCCTCCCCTCGCCGCCCCCCGCCCGGCGGGCACGGCCGGCCGCGGCGAGCTCCGGGGCGGAGGGAGAGCCCGCCGGGTGAAGGCGCAGGCCGGGGAAGAGCAGGCAGCCCGCTCCCGAAGAAGCGACGCGAGGAGAAACGCCGCTCCAAGCCAGGGCGCGGGCCGCAGACGACAGCTCCCGTCCCCGCAAGCCGCCAGCGCTACCGGGCAGCCCGCGCACCCCCACGTCCCCGCACCGCAGCCCCGGCACCAGCACTTCCCCTCCGCCGTGTTTACCTGGCCGCCATCTTGGCACCGCGGGAACACCCCGCTCGCCGATTGGGCTCTGCCCGGCAGCCAATCAACGGGGGTCTTGCTGCCTTGGGCCCGGCCTCTCTGGTCTCCATGGCAGCTCAGCAGGGTGACGGGCTGGCCGCGCCGCGGGCCGGGGCGGCCTGTGCGGGGGCGGCCTGTGCCGGGGCGGGGGGGCCAGCCCTGGCCCCGGGGGAAGAGCCGCAGCAGCCTCGGGCAGAGGGGTCCCCCTGGGGGCAGCGGGGGTACGGGGCCCCTCCTGGCAGTGAGGCAGCCGGGCGGGCTCCGGAGGGGTCTGCCGCCCCGAGGCGTGCGAGTGAGGCGGGTTTGTCGGTAACGGCAGTGCTCTGGGGGAAACACGGGTGACGAGGTTTACAACAGTCCTAGTTGCCATAGCGAAGTATGGCGTCTATTTCAAAAGTAAACCTTCTAATTTATACAGTGCCTAAGTGTTTATGCTGGGACAGAACGACAAGAGTCAGCAACCTTACACTTTAAGGGTGGAAAAGTCCTTCAAAGTTCCCACTAGTGTCTTGGATTAACGTGGTAAAGAGAAAAACTCAAAAATGCTACTCCCAGGTCTTGCAAGGCTATTCGTTGTGGATTGCCTTCCTGCATCAGAGCTCACATTTTCCTTAAACTGCTCCAAGAGTGTGGAAAAGTTCTTGGAAACTCACAGAGTATTCTAAGCCAAATAGCACTGTGCTAGGTGCTTCAAAGGTGAACAGCAAGGATATGCAGGGCATTCAGTAAAGGACTTGCTTATTTGGAAGAATTGCTTACACCTTGTCCCTTCAGCTTTCATAGGTGAGACAGTTAAAACAAGGATTTAGGAGTAGCGTCGAATATGATTCAGCAAGTACATCTTGTATGTAAGGAGCAACAGGAAGGAAGGCACAGACAAACTGCAAGAAAAAGAGAAAGGGATAAGGCTGACACCACCTGCACTGAAACGTGTCTGAAAGATGAGAGGAGATGCATTTTTCTGTGACAATTTGGCAGGTTGAAAACTAAATCACAGTATCGAGACTTCTGAGAAAGGAATCGATGACACCAAATCAGGACACAATGCAGTTGTGGACAAACGGTTCAGCTATGAGGGGAATGAGAAAAGGGCAAAAGTTTAAGCGTTACGAAGATGGGTAATAGGGAATATGGCTCTGAGTAGGGATTTCTTGGTGGATCACAGCTTCTGGAATTGGCTGTGCATGCATGGAAGGAAAAAATAAACACCTTTCTCCTAGACATGAAACAGATCTTCAGATTCATTTCCTTTTTATGCCATAATTTTACATCCTCAGATTCATTTCTAAAATCAATTAATTCCGTAAGTAATCACTTTTTCATGAACTACATGTACATTTCACACTCAGCTTGCTAACTAGATTTTCCTCTCATCTGGGAAATCAATTTTTGAGAGATTTATTTTATTTACATTTAATAATTGATTGTATTTGGTATCCAGATAAGTGGTAATTGATAAATGTATTGATTTCGGACATTCATTGACATTTGTTTTATCAAGATGTTAGACTATTAGGCTGCATGATTTTTTCTTGATGTAAGTAAATTTGAGAACACTTCAAAAATTCAAAGATGTGTGACGTCTTTATGACCTGTAAATTTATACGTTTGATAAGGATACTTTTTCAGAAGGCAAGTTCAATTTCATGACAAAATTTTTATCCAGACGTGCTCCTTATTTAGTATCCACAAGCCAATTTGTAGCACAAATTGGCACTGGTAGTGCACACAAATGAAGTACTCAAGTGTTCACCAGCATTTCATTTTATAATTACAGATTCATTGTATTTGTAATTCTAAAAGCCAAATTTCAGGATAATCCCCAGTTCTGCAACAAATTCTGACTTCTCACAAGTTCTTCCATGACAAAAAAGGTGGAAAGAGCTCCTCCCTAGCTTTCAGCAATCCAGAAGCATTTGTATTCAAAAGGTCAGCGATTGCTGAAGTTATGAAATAAATTGCTGGCTGCTTCACAGGATTTGCAATTTACTGTTTTTTCATTGAAACTGTGTGTAGAGTCTTTTTATCTGGGAAAAAATGGAAAAGGCAGCACACCCTTGTGACCAACACTGAAGTCCCTACGTCAGATTTGTGAGGGCTGCTATTGTATCCAAAACTTGATTCAGTGTTGAATCTTCTCATGCCAATTTTTGGTTTCCCATCAAGCAAATATTTAAATCATCTGATTTATTTCCTTTTGGTCAACTGATCTAACTTCCTTTCTCACTTGAATACCTGTCCTGAAGACCTGCCAAACAATGACACTTACAAATGAAACCAGTCATGCCTCCGAGATTCCTGTGGAACATCAAACTAGTGTAACACGATAATTACAGGTTAGAGATTTTTTATGCTATTATTAAAAACTACTTGAACTTTAGAAGGAAGGCCTACTGCAATTAGATGTAAAATCAAGTTTGATTTGAATCTTTCAGGATCTTTATGAATTTTTGGGTTCTAGGTAATTTTCTCTATATCTCTGTTCTCTGCCTTTACCTTCTGCTGTTCGATATTTACAGATACTACTTTGAGTCCCAGTTGTATAGTTTTGTGGCAACAGGAGTATGAGGTTCCTGCTACAGGAATCTCTGTAAAGCAAATTACACAGTCTGCTCAGTAGTTAAAAACAGCAGCTCTGGGGGTTGGTTTTTCTGTATTGTTACTGTAAAGTAACTGAGTATTAGAGTATAGCACTGCAGTATGTCCAGTTCATGCTCTCCTGAAGTAGTCTTAAGCAAGTTTGCATGAGAAGAGGATATCCTGTATTCATGTGGGTAACCAATCCATGTTATGGTGCTATTTTTAGTCCTGGTACTGTTACAATGTACTTTTCATACCACCACCACATTTGGCAGTGTGCACTGTATCAAGCCTGAACAGAGCATTTTTCCACACCTTTGCTTGTTTTCATGTAGCAGCACTGAAAGGGAGCAGGCTATTAGTGTCTAGCTAAAAAGTACTGCTTATGATCTAAAAACTCAGCGCTGCTTGTGTTCTGTTTGAAACACTCTTTTAATGAGTAACTGTAACAGAAACTGTCACATTTGTCAGATACTAGAAAAGCTAACAGCTGTGTACATGCCAGGTCCCCACAGCAGGTTGTCACACTGGAATTCTCTTCTTCAGACCAGCTAGAGGTTAGATGTTGGGCTTCAGTACACGATAGAGGCCTGAACTATTTCCTCGGGCATATGCTTGAAGACGTGTTTAGCTAATCAGAAATAATTATGTGCATGCTTATTTCTACAAAATATACACAGTTTCCTAGTACAGAAATGGAAGCTACTACAACATAAATTATGCATTATTAGCAGTTTCTGGGGTTTTAGCAGTAAATGAGGACATCAGAAACTTTTTCATAAGCATGGAAATATGCTACATTTTATCCTTTTGAGACAGTGTTTTGGAAATAAGTCAAAAGTGATCAAGAACTGAATTCTTGTTTAAACATAATAGGAAGGCCTTATTGTATTAGCAGATTACAGTCATTGTGTTAGTATACTGTCTACCTTGTATTCATTTTTGCTAACATAATGAGAAAATTTTCTAGCATGATTATATTTTAATACAATAAAATAGTGTTGGAAAGGAAAATTAATATGATTTTAAAGAGAGATGTAAAGACAATAAAATAACCTGTTTTTTCCTAAACTTTTAATTTGTTGCTAACTTAAAAAATAGTTTGTATTAATCCTTTAAAATAATTAAATTCAAATGAGCATTTAAAGTCAGTTAAAAGGATTACAGAGGGTTTTCTTTTCCACATACTGTGCCATATAAGAACCAAATTAATTCTTGCTAAACAAACATTACAAGAACCATCACAGAGACAATTAATGGAAATCTCCAAAGAACATTATCTAAGACCATACATTAAAGTATATTAGTAAATATTCTATAGTATATGTTGTAAGTAATAATGATGTTTTGTAATTTGAGCTCTCTTTACCTCATTCAAAGTAAGACTTTAATCCAGGCGGGCCCTTGCCTGAGCTCTGATCGAAAGCCCATTTAAGTCAGTGGAAAGATTTTCGTTGGCTTCATTTAGGTTTGAATTAGGCCAAGAGTGTGGAACAGCTAGCACAGAGCTTTTACACTGCGACACAAGTTGGCCACATGTGCGTACAGTTGGTTTATATACCAGAGATTGTCTTCTGCCAATTGATCTAAGTCTCAAGTCCCCTTGTGCTCTCATTCCCATGTTCTCAAGGACACTAAGCAAAAAAAAAAAAAAAAAAAAAAAAAGGAAAGTGATGTAACAACATAGTATTCTGAAGAAAAATGGGCTTGAGTGTAATCCCCTGGGTACGGTTGAAAAGCTTTGCTATGTGCTCCCTTCTTAGTCCTCATACTGCTGTGAGCCAAGAAGAGCTCCACAGTTAGTCTGCAGGGCTCTGTCAGGCAGCATCAGAGCAGGCCTGCTCAGGTCCTTCTACATTTGCTTGTTTGAGAGCACTACAAAACAATGTAGAATCAAGTCCTGAGCTTTTACTAAGCTTGTCATAATATCATTTACTACATTCTTGTTCCTCTGAGGTTTGCATTTTGCTGAAAAATCTGTCCAGAGAAACAGAAAGAAATGTCAGTGGTTTTAGGCATTAGCAGCACATGCGCAAGTTACTTTATCTACTTTTTTTAAGAAGACATCTTTGCGTCTTTAAAGTATTCGCACACAATTACTGTTCAGTGAGGAAGTGAGACCTTTTGTTCAAAATTGCTGCTTTGAAACTTGGAAGATCTGCACTCAGTTATTCTTACCACAGGCTTCCTGTGAGGAGTGAGCAAGATATTTAAAACTTCAGTACCTCACAGGTAGAAAGAGGTTTCATCATCCTTGTCTATTGCAAGCATAAAATCTGCAGGTTTTGATCCCATTTGGACTGTTCAAGGCATTGACAGACACTGGCAAGAGCTCCACTGGAAAGCTAAAACAGTCAGGCCAGCTTTCAAAGGGTCAGCCTTCCTAACAGATGTTACCTGTAGAGGAATGAAGCTGGGTTAATGAGCATTGATAATACACAGCTGTGGGCTGGCTTCAGGGGTGGTGGGTTGGCTGGTGTGGATAAGGTGCAGCTGTGGCTGGTTCTGTTAGGTGGTTAAATAGCTCTAAGAGAGAGTAGCTAGTGAGAAGGGATTGGAGGGAGGCAAGGGTGGGTTGTGTGGTTTTTTTGTTGTTGTTGTTGTTTTTTTTTTGTTTTTTTTTTTTTTTTTTTTTTTTTTTCCCCCTTCCTTCCTTCTTCCCCTCTGGATGAGGCAGTGGCAACAGAGGGACTGGCATGAAGAAGCAGCATGAACAGTAGATGGACCTTTGAAGCCTTGTGGGGGGTTGGTGGCTGTGCTGGGGAAAAGTGTGGTAACTACTTAGTGAAGTTAACTTGGTATGTGATGGTAAAAGGCCTTGTTGCAGCTGGCTAGTTTTGAGAGTGCTGTGACAGTTATCTTCCCCTCAGTTAGGAATATCTGGTCAAATTATTAAACCACCACAGCTTTCAGTCCTGTATATTATGTGGATTGATTCTGATTATGACTGTTGAATGATATAGCAGTTTAGGAACCCATTCAAAAGCAGATCAAAACTTGCTTAGAGTACTGATACTGCATGTGTGGATAGGGAAGAGGGGAGTGAGTACAAACAAGTAGAAAAGTTTTAAATTATCACTGAAGGTGTGTGACACATTTTAGGTATTATGTTGAGCCAAGGATATAATTAACTAATCTTGTGGGGAAGGTCTTCAAAGAAGTGTAGGCATTTAAAGGTGCTGATGATCTGTATTCTTAGAATAAGTTTTTGCAGAAGGCAAAAGCATAATGGAGCTGTTGTAGATGTGCCCATACCATCCTTAACCTACCTGGTTTGGATACCAGCAATGATAGGGCAACAAGGTTATGAAGTTCACATCTTGTTAAAAGTGCCACAGCTTTTATTAAGCTGCTTGGTATGTAGCGGCTGTTGTGCTTGCTGATCTGACCCTGTGTTGTTACAACTATGTTTATTACTTTGGGTATAGAACATGTTTTGTGGCACCTGCAGCTGTATAATTCACTGCAATGTAGACATCACCCCATCTTATGGTATTCACCTAGTATAGGACAGATTTCAGCAATCCAAATACTTCAGTCCCAGTTTTGTTGTAATGAATGCGAAGTCCATGTACTAGATTGGGATCTTGGATAAATTTCCTCTGCTCTGGCAGTAGAAGAGAAACACTCTTCTGTCATATTGCTAAATGAAATATCATCTGACAGGTTTTAAACAAGGAGTGTCAGAAAGCAGTTTTATTAACCTCTCAGTGAGTTTTTCTTTGTGTATTAATTGGCATTATTTAGAAGTGCAATAGTGAGCCTAGGAGTTCCTTCATGTGGCACTCATGTATGGAGCTAAAGCAAAGCACTTAACCTTTCCTCGGCTGAGTTTGTGAAACAAACAGCACTATTTTAAATACTTTCCAAGGATATTAGATAAAATTAATTGGTTTAGTGTTTGTACTGCAATAAAGGTCTATGTAATTGGAAAGTCTTGTAAGAATCTTGATCCTTTTAGTTGTATTTTGTGTTGATTTGACTTTGAAGGGCTAGTTTTGATACTCCATACCATATTTGAAATGTGCCATTGTTTCATTTATGTAAATAACAGCTGATTTTTCAAGCTGCTATAATGAACCTATTCAGTCTCTGTGTATACCAATGCCCTCTACTGGATTTAAACACAGTTGCTCAGCAGAGGGTATTGCTGTTCTTCATTGAGGAAACTGTAATGTTTGTTTTCCTTTGAGACTGGTAGAATTTCAGTTATGTATCCAGGCTCTCTGTAAAGTGCAAGTAGCTGCACCATGGGCAAGCTGACCTGTGGGTGACTGTTGTTGTGCTACATATATTATGCCAGCATTTTTTGTGGCATTCTGTGTGGTTTTATTTTGCTGGACTTGCTATTGCCGTGGATGATGGCCTCATGGGTAGCTATCTGGAGGGGGAAGAAGACACTTACCTGAGACTCGTTCAGTACAAAGCTGCTCTGTAGATGTTCTGTCAACACCACGGCCACCTCTCTAAAGAGCCTGCCTGCTCTTCAGCCTCGTCCAGGGCCTGCCTTGGGAGGCGAGGGGCAGTTGTGTTGACAGGCTGTGGTAAAATAACCCTTGAGGCACAGGAGCCACAGAGGTAATGAAGTGCCTTGAGGAAAAAGTCTTAACTATCAAGGGATGGATCCACTCCCCCCCGCCACAAACCAGAGGTCACGTGGCTGAGGAATGTATATCCAAAGATAGTGCTACCTTCAGAGAACTCTACTTACAGGTAAGTAACTCTTCTTTAAAGGAGGTATCTTTGTGTGGCAGACTGTTTATGGGAGCAATTTGAATTGAACTTTAAATGAAAAAGGCATATCTCTGTAAGTGGTAATAATTTTAGTCATCTCGCTGTGGCTAGGGGTTGTGGAATTCATTAGCACAGATTAACATATAAAGTGGGTGAGATATCTAATAGCAAACGTAGAGGTTTAGGGACCTTAATTCATCACTGAATGAACAGCGTGTACAGTATTAGGGACTATGAAATTTTTAATTTACACAAAGTGTCCAAGAATATAGGGAATAAATTTAAACCCAAAACAGATAATGGAGCTGTGCCCTGCCTAGCTGGCAAGTTGAATTGTTTTTACACTGAGTGAAGAAAGCTAATTATCCCAAGCACAAGGAGACTGCTAAAAATAATAAGATTATAAAGAATAATTTGCTGATATAATTACAACAAAATTGGGTACACACAATCGTCAGATACATGTATTGCTTGACCTGGGCGAGAAAGTGAAATAAATCCTTCCTCTATAGCCTTCGTAAATTTGTTTTTATCATCTCCAAGTGGTGTTTGCACAGGCAGCACAATTTGCATGTGTAATGTGGCTGTACAAATTGACAACAAGTAAATTATTCAAGGAAATAGGCTGGTCGTGGGTTTGAACTATCTCGCAAAGCCTATTCATTTTGAAGAATCACTGAGACGTGAAGCTCATACATCAACCATTTTCTGACAATCCTCAGACTTATTGTCTCCTAAAATGTCATTATGGCTATTATTTATGAAGCTAATTCATTTATTAATATATATTTAACTCTGACTTGTCATGCACCTTAGCAGGCATTCTGTGCACTGCATATTTTTGAATAGATGAAAGAGTTTTGCATGCTTTAATGATTACTGTAAGCTGCTATAGATTTATAGAATGCAGCTTTATTATCTACTTGCATTAATACCTTTTTGTAACTTTTTTCCTTAAGGCCATCAAATATAAATGGCAAATGACATATCCAAAGATTGTATAAGAAGAGATTTTCTCAGAGTTTGTTGAATTTTAGAACAACATGAGGTGGCTAGCTGTTAAGGCCTAATTCGTTTTTAAGAGTATATAACATTTATGTTGATTTTTTTTGTCTGTTTTGCTAAAAATATAGGATAAAACTTATAAATGTAAATGCTTATTATACTTCTCTCTTTGAGGACAAGTGGCTATCTTTTGATCATACCAACAGGGGGAGTACAGTTTAGAGAGGGGAAAATGTAGCACATGGAAAATAGATCTATGCTGTTATAGTATATATAGACTATAGATAACTTCCCTCATATAGAACAGTCCTTAGGAAATGAACAGCACAGAAACTATGGATAATGAGGTTGCCTGTGGTTCATGGATTTTTTCATCTTGATTCACTTATCTTTAGGGTATATTAAAAGACATAAGGATTGCAGTAACCCTTCTCCGACATCTGCAGAGTATCAGGAAATTAAAAATTGCAATCTACTATGAGAAACATACTTAGGGTAGTTCTAAATTTTATTACACACACATAATTCAGATTAAACTTGTAATTATAAAAACAAATTGGCTAATTTAAATGCATAGTTATTATGTCTGTATGGTCAATTTGACTACTTGCAAGGGCTGATGATCACAATTTGAGGCTACTGGCCAGTAGGATTTGGAAGTTATGAGCTGCTGCTTGTGATACCAGTATCACCTACAGATTTGATTGGCATTTGGGTCTTGCTCCCTCAGTGTTGCCATTTGTAGGGTGGGAATAAAAAGTTTGACGTGCCTTCTGGTGGCACAAAGTAATAACCCATTGGGGTAAAGGAATTATCTGGTGAAAGTTGTGCTTTAGTATTAAAATTAGGAATTGTCTTATTTTGCACCTACTCCCAGGAGGTGCTAGGTAGTAAAAGTCATATGATTATGTTATACTGTGGAATGAACAATCTATGAATAAGGAGGTATTTCATACTGTATCTTTACCTTAAAGTCTTGCAGAGCTAGTTCTTCATGGTCAAAGCTATTTCACCTTAAGCAGGAGGAAAACATGAGAAAATCCTCAAAGTTCAGAAGCTTCTGTAAAACAATGAATTACCAACTCTTTAAGTAGCATGAAAGTCTTTTGAAGCTGACATTATAATGGTAAATACTATAGATAGTCATACTGGAAAACTCACTACTTTGAATTCTTCAACTTTTTTAGAATGTTAATAAGAACACAAAAAGATACATAGGAACAAACTCAAGTGACAGAAATAAAGACACTGTGAGAAACCAATTCAGTCCAGCCAAGAGCAAATAAACTAGACATGTGGTTCTGTGTCTGTATGGTGAATAAATAAGGCTTGTCTGCATCTGAAAGTCAGTAAGAATAATAACATTTTGTGCTTTGGAAATAGAAGCTTTTGTTTTCAAAAGTGTGCCATCACTTGTGGTACTTGCAATTTCAGATGCTTGCCTTGAGACATCTAAGAAGGTAAATCCAGACTTCTAGAATTATTTTTTTTAACTGAACCTAGTAAGGTGATGTAGATTTGCCTTACGGTAACTCAGAATGTTTTAAAATTGACAAAATAGATTCTTGAACTTGTGCAACTTAAATTTAAATATTTTTTGCCACTTGAAAAACTTTACGGTATAAATATTGGTAGGTCTTCTATATTTTTTAATAAAAATGATATTTGCAGTCAGAATATCAGTCACTCAGTAATTAATGCTTTCATATTTTTTGAACTTGCCAACCAGTTGCAACTAGGAAAAGTAGATACACAAATTCCCTGCAGGTTTGTTGACTATAGCTAGTTAAGAGACTGAAATTAATGCTACCACTGAATCAATGTGGAAGACTGATTTCTTGTATATTTTGTATGTTTACAATTAATGAGAGTATTTAGGTAAACTCAAAACAGCATGTTAAAGAAGAAAATTATATCAGAACATGTTAGAGACTTCCCAGCTACTGTTTTCACAAATAAAAAAGAATTTGAAGAAGAGATTGACTGAATTGTTTAAAAAGAGCTTTTATTTTCCTCATCCAACAAGAGATTTAAGACTTCTGGAAAGATACTGTATGGCACATCAAACTTCAGTTCATGGCATTACTGTTTACAGTAGTAGAGCTACATTTTTCTTTCCTGATGATCAAAATTACACCTGCTACATAAGATATTCATTCATCTTTATTCAGTAAAATGTAAAATTCAGAGTGTAGAGAAGGTGCAAATCTGCTTGATAGTTCTGGACAAAATTTTTCAGCTCTGATTTTTTGAGTGGCTCAGCTGTACGACTGCAGAATGATGTGTAAGAAAGTGCCCCATCAGGCTGCCTGTGCAGCTCTTGCTGCTGCTCCTGATGACACTAATCCATATTCCACTTGTAAGTTGGCTGCTTCTCAGGGAAACGCTGCTGCTTCAACATCTTTTACTGCTGATCCTGCTTTACATTTTTGGAACAACCCAGGAATTCTCACATCCTCCTTTATAACCAGGGAAAGTAAACACAATTTATTGTTTCATAAAACAAAATTTGTGAACCATAAAATCATTATGTATTCTAGCTGTAATGCTTTGTGCTATGTTTAAGAGCATTAGTATATCCTGTGGTGGTCTTTGTTGGGCTACTGTGGCATCAAGGCTTTATGGATAGCCTGAGTGACCAGCTTGAGGTTCTTCCAATGTGTTGGGTCTCTGTAGCTACAATAATCAACTCATTTTACTGTAGGCAGTATGTCAGGAATATGCCAGGTGATACCCAGAGGACTGCCTGTAGCTAGCTGCCTGATAATCCCTTGAAAGCTGAAAACAGAAAGGATGTAGTGTGAGCAGCTTCTAGATGCCATAGTTGCTGCAACCAGCCTGCCTACCTCTACCCCAAAACTGCTTTCCTTTTAGCTACACCAAATGCATATTTTGAAGAATGATTGAATTCTTTTATTTAAAAAAAAAAAAGGCAAAACAAAAACCAGGCTTATTCACTCTGTAGCACCCTTCTTTCTGATGCAAGTCATCCAATCAAGTATTATCATCCATTATGCAGCTAAGGGACGTTAACCATCAAGATGCCATGGGAATGCAATAGTAAGAGCTGGATTGTAAACGCCAGTGTTTAATCCTGATTAAATTCCAAGTCAATTGATTATATTTGCCCCCTAAACAGATAACAGATTCTTCAGTTTTGTTTTAAACATTTACACAGTATTGCCAAGTGCTGACTGTTCCTGAAATAGCAGTTGCATATCAGCAGTGGAAGTTGACATGCCGTATTGTTAATTATATTTGCAAAGCACATTGGAATTCTTTGGGATAGTGTAGTCTGTGCAAAAGGTAAGGTAATTGGTGTGTATATTTTGGGAGATGAAATAGTCTACTGAACACACATTAAGTGGGTGCTATTAATTTTTTTTAAAGTATCTTAAATGGTCTTTGATTAGAAATAAACTCTTCAGGAGGAATTATTTCGTTAAATAAATGAGGAATTGATGGTTGTAAATCATCAAGCATTTTTGAAATCGTTTCTTCTTAATTCTACATAGAAGGTGTCAGGCCGATCATCATAATTTAACACATTTGAACCATAGTTTTATTGTATCTCATTATTTTTCAACAGTAATTTTCCAAAAGCTTTTGGTTTGGAATGCTGTTAAAAAAATTAGATGTGATACTTAAAATATACAGAAGCCTATTGTTTTCTCATTAAATGGTGTCTTGCCTATTTGCAGTTTACATGAAGCTGGTTTCCAAGAGAAGGATATAGTTTGTGAGATGGAGACAACATCTGTATCACACTTAGCCCTTAACAGCCCATCATTTGTATTGCAAGTACCCAGTATATTTTTTTCGCCATTTTTTTTTCCTTCAAAACTGAACAGCATTGGTCTGTTTCTTTTTCTTTGCTGAGGAAATCAATGTTTTGATAAGGGCCCAGTTAAATCAGTGCTCATACTCTACATTCTAAATTTATAGTTCCTGCTCTAAATTCCTAATATATCTAGTTACATATATTTCAGTGTCAGAAAGCCCCAGTCCCATATTTTCTATGTATGTGTACACAGCAGAAGTCTACTTGATGTGGATTTCTGGGTGGGTTTTTTGAAGGTTTGCACCTTCCTTGCTGCCCACCATTTTATTATGCATAGATATCAGTGAGATTGATTCTTCCAGCCTATCTGTTTTGGTGTATGAATCAAAACTAGTCTGGTTTGCATCAAGCCCTTGATAAAACTCAGAAATACTAAAACTGACTGGCCTGTCCTTTTAGGGGTCCCAAAAGGAATCCAGTGCTGTTAATGAAGAGTACCAAAGAATGGATGCCTCTCTTGAGTTGCAGGCAGTACTCGGCAAATTAAGTATTGTTTCCCAAGAGTGCTATGGATTTCTTCATTAACTAGCTGCTGCATTTTGCAGATGGTTGGATCAGCAGCAAGATCTATGCAGCTGTGTGAAGCTGGCAGACAGGTGTGTAATTTTTGCATTTGTGAGTTAATCATCAGCATGAAAGATTTTAACAGCAATGGGAAAGGGAGGTCTCGTGTACAAGGTTAATGTTGCTGTTCACACTTCTTTTTCCACACATCCGGTGTCAAATTCTGTTTTGTATTGGAAAGTTCGATTGCCTCTCCTGTGGTCCTTTCATGCACTCAAATTACCAGTTTCTTAATAGTGAAGAATTCTTAAAATATTTAGTGTTCATAAGAATGTAGAGTAGTACAGTGTGTCTTGGAAGTAACTGAAACATACAGTAAATCAGTGGAAAGACTGAGATAGAAGTGGTGCTGAAACAGTGAACTTCTATATAATTTGTTTACATTGTGTTGGGTAGTGACAGATTTATTAAACGTGAACAAATCTGACTCTCCAAAACTCAAATGAGGTTGTAAAAATAATTTTATAACTTTTTTTAATTGTCTTGATTCTTTATATTTTTCCAGTTTGAGACCCTGATGAAGAATGCAAGTCAAAAGCACAAATTGCCAGGGCCTGGAATATTCCACTTTCTTGTATAGCAACATGGTATGTGACAAAGAATTAAGATCTAGGTAATACAGCAGCCTTCTCAGTAAGTATGCATTTAAAATTATTTACATCTCTGAGATGCTCTGCAAGACATAAATTCTCCCTGTAAGGTAGTGTCATAGTGCACTTGACTTTGTGTCTTAAAAGACAAAATTCAAAAGCAAAAGTAATTTTGGAAAAGGATTTGAATGCCTGAGGATTAATTACAAAATTTTCCTGCAAGGTTCAGTTCCCAAGAATTGCATGTCTTATAAATGTGATACTACATAAAGCTTGCAGACTATTAGCAGATAGTCTTTAGTCCATGATGGGCAAAAAAAGTTGACCAGTTGTAGGAACTCCTGTTACAACAGAAAATGTGTTACCTTTACAGCAGTGGTATTCATGCTGATGCTTATTTATCTGCGTATTCTATAGATATTTGGTATTTAAAATGGGAAAAATATAAACAAAAAGGAATGGTAGAGGAGAAACCAATTAACTGTGCTAAAGCCTGTGCATTGGAGTAAAAAGAATTATCCACAGCAGTCCATTTTGGAAGCCATATATACTATATTTTATCTTCCTGAAAGTTACAAATATATTTGAGATTGAAATTTTTAAAAACGTGTTAGGACAGAGATGGATTAGGGAGAAATGATATATTTAACAGTCATCTTTACTGAATAATCCACTCCCTTTTACCATATACTTGGTTTCCACTAATTCACATAGGAAATGTTTGGAGATGGTTGCTAAACTCAATCCTGCCCCATGCATTATTATTGCAGGACTGTACTATTTGGTATACTAATCTCAATAAGATATATGTACATATTTTCTTAAACTTCCAGAGTCATGTTTCTAAGCATTTGAAGCATAGATCCCATAGGATTATCTAAATCTGACATTTATCTGGGTAAAAGCTAACACATAAAGTGTCATAGTTAATCACATGTTTTCTATACTTTTGCTTGGAAAAGAAAGAGTACTGGAAGTGACACACTAACAAATAATACATAATCTGTACACGTGAAGTAATCTTTACTGCTTTGTTACTTCTTAAATATGTGACATGCACCACTCACAAATACAGCTTGTTATCTTTGTAGTTGAGAATCATGATATTTATTGTAAGTAGCACAATAAGTAAATCATCACTGAAGATTTGACTTGGGAGAAGTTACCTGTTTAAGATTCCAAGGCATGCTTTTATTTTTTCAGTCATGTGATTTTAAAGTACAAATCTGTGGCAAAACTCTTTCCTTCGTCACACACAATATAGAAAGTTAGCAGTTTTTCTGGTATGCTAAATATACTAAAAAGATAATTTTCTCTCAATTTATTTCATTTTACTGCATTTTTGAAAAAATAAAATAATGAAATTACATGAGAGAGCAAAATGCCAAAAGTCTTATTTTACACACATTTATAAAATCTGAGGTCTGGAAGACACTTCAGGAGTTCATCTAGTCCATGTTCCCTGACCCAAAGGGAGCTTTACCTATATCATCTTCACCTTACTCTATCTCACTGTTCTTAATAGTCAAAAGCTTTCCCTAAATACTGAGCGAAAATAATTTAGACTGACAATTGAACCTATTCTCCCCTATACCCAAATTTGAACCAAAAAACATTCTCTAACTTTCCTGTTCCTGAGACAAAATCCAAATGCAAATGCATTAGGAAATACGTTTGCTTCTTTCACTTACTATAAAAGTCAGATTCTGACATGAAACACTCCATGCAAATTTTGACCAGAAAAAATTAAAACCCATAAACAGAGATTATAAATATCAAGGTCTATTTCTTCCCCTATTTCTGTGCAAGATACATGAGACTAAAGAATAATAAAATGTGACATTGTGTCAGAGACAATTCAGTAGGTATTCTAGTCAGATATTCTTCAAGTGTTGCAAGATAATCTAGCTTCCTAAACGAGTGCTAAAATAACCCTTAGCTTGCTTGTGCCTAGAGAAGCTGAACTACATGTGCTATTAGTGTATAGCTATCATAAAAATAAATTAGCCACTCTGCATTTTCAGGTTAATCTTCAATTTTGTAATTGAATCAGTAATTGCTATAAGTTAATATAATTAGGTACTAACATTTAATTGAGAATTATTTATTCAGGTACCTTTACTATTGTAACATTTTTTTTTATAGCTCCAAATCATTCTAAGTAATATACTGCATCAAATAAGCTTAACCAGAAACTGAATGGACATTACTTGTAATCTTGCAGTTTAGGATTTTTAAGCTACTTTTTATCACTAAGGTTCTTGCTGAAGCAAGAAAAGAAACAGATTCTTTGGCAGTCTTTCTAATTCTGCCCATAGCTGAAGTGCCACCTGAGCATTTTCAAAGGGCTGAGCCAAATTATGTTGGAAAGACTCCTGCTCTCTCCAGTGGTTGTTGGTGAATGTCCCAAGAAGAGACTTAACCTCTAAGTCTCTCTCCAAACAAGCGACTAAAATATGTGAACAGCAATCCCTGATCAGTATCTGGTGATTTCATGTGTGCTTGTACCTTTAGCTTCATATCCAACATGAATTCATACTGTGTTTCTTTCAGAAAAAATGAAACTTCATATCATAGTATATAGGTGCCATGGCTAATAGACCTGAAAACATAGTGTTGCAGTTTGAAGATTGTCTCAAAGATCAGCGAGGTTTTCATCTCTCTTACTTGGATGGAATTAATCCCTGACAGTAATCTACTGAAGACTCACCAGTTAGTCTCTGTGGCTTCATCTTTGTTTTCTGTGCCCAAGTATAGGCTCACTTTCTCTGTACAATGTGGTTTGAACCAGTTACATTTCTTTTACACACTTGAATTTGCTGGAGTTTGTCATGCTTCTCTTTGCCTGCTGCACTGGTTGGCTCGCCACGGTGTTAACCATAGTGTAAATCAACATGTAGCCTGTGAGGTCAGTTAGGGGAGTTTGGATTTGAGTGTGAGCACGATTATAGAACTAACATGGCAATATATGAAGACAATATGTCTAAACTCTTTTAGCTACTACTCAATATGCAAAAGTAAAGGAAATATGGAGTAATCACCTTTTGACCTCAGTCCTGCTATAAATCAGGTCAATTCAGTAGAAAGAAGTATGGTAGAACTTAAAAGGCAACTTGTGTGTTACATCCTTATTTCGCGTTGCCGATTCAATGTATTCCAGACCAAGGTGTGTCTTGGTGAGTAGTTCACAGTGGTTTCACTTGCTGGTTCAGCAGAGGAAAAATGAATTTTTCAAAATGATGTGAGCGTGCTAAGCTGTCTGACTCCCAGGAAAGTCAATATTAGTTGTGCTGTTAGATGCCCGTTTCCCACTTTATAGAGTAACAATGAAGTGCAGTAGGTTCAACAGGACTTCAGAATTACTTTGATAAATCTGTCAGAGGAAAGAAATATTAAAATCTGTGTCCTATGTTTGCCTTTTTTCTTGAAATATAAATTAATTATGACTATATAAAAACCTTTTACCATAGCTAATTAATCAGAATCTCCTCATAAACTATGTGTCGACAGCACTGTATGTCTAATTATCATTTTCACTTCAGAATTCTGCGGTTGAACAATGAAGAAAACATTACCTGATGAATTCTTTTATTTTATGATGATATCTCTAGAGACAGAAAAGACAGAGCAGCTTAAATGCCATCTTAAATTACATCTTGGCCTTGGCAAGCTTTCAGCTGGTTTTGATTTGCATGGAAACCATTTTTGTAAGACCCATATTCTCTGAAAAACAGAACTCAAAGCTATAAGTAGAATAAATTATCTATAGCTATTTAGGGCTCTATTAAATCTAGATGCTAGGCACCCTTTTCAAATGCAGAATGCAATGGAACAGCTTTTAATACCCTGTCAACCTGTTCTGTGAGAAGTCGATTGGGCAGAGAAGGTTTGATTCGGCTGGTTTTATTAAAATATCTTTCCCCTCCTTACACCATCATGAACCACTCAGCCTAATTTAAAGCAGGCAAATTCACCAAGCTGTCGTGCATGTCTATAGAAACAGCTTTTATTTTTTAAAGTGATGACATCTACCCGTAACTGTTGGCATGCAAGCTCTAGACAGTTAATCATACACTGCTGATAGGGAATGGTTCTTTATGTGATATACCAATATAGGGACAGTGTTCATGGATTAGATGCATCCATGCCTCCCTGTTTTGGTTGCATTGTCCTCTCTATAGTTACGACTTTTCTCTAGGACAGAGAGGGAGAGCCAAATCAAATACCATTAGACTGTGCGTCTTATTAGTCAACCTTTTAAGTTTGTTATGCTTTTATAATTTAGAATATGTCTACCTGCAGTACCGTTGTGGGATGTAGGAATCATCACACCATGCAGGGGTTGATAGGAGTGCCTGTTAGTTAGTACAACAAAATCATGATCTAATCTAGTCTTATTAATTATTTAGACCAGAGCTTAATTTGATCTAATGTCTGAATTCAGTGCTCATTTATTGTGGTGCAGACAGACTAAAACCAAGGCAACTTCTTTGGGTGTGTACTGGTGAGAAAAAGGAAGACAGTTATAAATATCTTAAAAGCAATTACTGGTAACATTTGAATGAAAGACTTCGAAAACTTAAAGAGTGTTGCTGTATTTTGCCTGCTGTGCTTCCTGGAAATATTGATCTAGTTCATGTTGTCAAACATGCTTTAAAAATGGGAATGTCTTGTCTAAGCATTGGATTTCCATCTGCCAAGCCTCTTCCCTGCAGATCCTTGCAAAGTTATTGGGAAAAATTTGCAATAATACAAAGTGAGGGGTTTTTTCCTGCAGAGCATAGAGGGGAAAATAACCCTGAGACAAGACTAATTCTAGCTCTGAAATACTGATGGTCATGGATATGTACATATCTAAAAGACTTTAGACACCCAGTAAAGAGGATCATATAACTTTTATATGTCCTCATAAGCAATCTAAAAATGTGTACCTTAAGTTCAGATTTAGAGTATGTTAGAGAGTCAGCTAGTCTGACCTCCATGGTTAATGAATTCCATGAGAAGCGAGCGAACACTAAAAATGCCCTGTAGCTCAATGTCTTCAGCCAAAAAGAACTAATCCAATTGACTGAGACCAAAGAAAACGACTGAGGATATATGGTTCCAGAATGTCTCTGAGGTATTCAAACCCAAGTCAATTTAAGGACTTGTAAGTTAATAACTAGGACTTTACACATAATCCTGTACTTTACAGGTAGCCAGAGAAGGTTTTTTACAACCAGGATAATGTGATTTTCATGCATGGTGTCAGTCAAAATTTCAGCAGCTGAGTTCCAGACTAACTGAAGTTTCTTCATCAGTGCAGTAGTAAGACCTACAAAATGCTGACATGGAATTGCATTAGCTAGTTCTAGAGTGGACACAGGCATACAGACTAGTATAAGGAAGAACAGATACCAGGGTTTTTTCTCCATGGTTTAAAACCGGAGACAATAAACCACTCAGTGACTGAGTATTAATACTAGAATATGTGACAGCCTCAATTATTACCTGCAATTTTATCATAAAACCTCACCAATAAAATATGGTAAACAGTATATTTTGGAGCTTGAAACTATAAAAGTTGCAGGTCTGTATTAGAACAAACTACAACATTTTTTAGTACATGTGTGTTAGCTGTAGTAGACGTATTGGTGGAGAGGGTGGGAAATGGTTTTCTGACAGAGAAAATGTCTGTGATAGTTATTTTTTCCTTTTCATGTTCAAAAAAGTTAAACTGGTATTTTGAGACACTGGATTCCTGCTTTAGAATTGATGGAGTGAAGGATACCGGTTTCGCCTTCAGTGGTGGTGGTTGTAATGATGAGCTGTTTGTACCTTAGCAGATGATAAATAGATACATAGACATTTAAGCATAGAGCCACTTGAGTTCATCTTTATACTTGCCTTGGCAGATGAAACTTGCTTTTCAATAGCTATCTTCAGATATATTGCTGAAAGTTAAGATATGAGAATCAATCATTAGGGATGAAAGCTCTGGGTATTTGTAGGAGAAGGGGTTATTAAAAGAAGATCAGCAATGGTTTTACCAAGAATAAATCCTGTCAGACAGAATATGACCAAGTTCTTTGAAGGAATGACAAAAGAAATAAATGATGGGAATGTGGTGGACATAATTTATGTAGACTTCAGTCAGGGGTGTAGCCAGCAATTTGAAGTTTGTACACATCCTGGCTGATCCCTTGCCCCCTGCCTGCAGTATCCCCATAATCTCACACAGCAGACAGGCCATTGCGGATGATCACTAATGCAGCAGGCACACATAGATGTAGATTTGTATCAGAGCTATGCTTTCAGAGCCCTGAAAGAAACGCTGGCCTCAGGAAAAATCAGATTGTATTTTGCATGTGCTGCTTAAACTGACAGTTTTAGAAAAAGTCTTCTGGTAAGACAAAATCAGAAATACAGGTATCAGCATTATAAAGGCAGAATGGCCTCAGTCAATTAGAAATGTGTTTCTGCTGGACATTTAGTAGTATTTTTTTCTGATGTCTTTCCTCTTTTATTTGCAGACTGAAAATAAAATCTTAATTTGGGGAATTTATAATTTTTTCTGAGTTTCTAGAAGTTTAGGAACTCTCCCCCTCTAGTTCCTGTTTCCAGCATCAAGTCCACAGTATGGTTCCCTGTTTCCGAAGGTCTCTGCCACAATGATTACATCATCTTATGTCAAATGCAGATCTTTTCACTATGTTTTGCAAGTATTGCTAATCCAATGAGTCAGAACATCTTCTGTCAGCTTTTGTTCTTCCTCACCTGAAAAACAGGGTGCTAATTGTACAGGCTTTCAACCACCATCCCCGTACTGTTTCCTAAAACAAGGCCAGTTTTCATATCACATTCACAGATGGTAGTTACTTAAGGTGGTTAGTTACTTGTAACCTTTTCTGATTGCACCTGTAAAGAGTTTACTCTTCTTCAACTTATCTCATATAATCTATGATATATTACTGGGTGTTATTACCTTCAATAATGTCATGCTCCTAACTCATATTATTTCTGTTCTCCTGCATGTAATTAACTAGACATCATTCTTCCATGTTTACCTACATCTTAAAATTATGCTTTGCCTTACATTTTTTCCCAATTCCTCTGGCTAACTTAGTCTTTTAATTACTATTTCTTCATAATAATAATGTTGCAGCTAAGCTTGAATTAAATCTATGGCTTTGAGGAGCCACACACATAGAATTTGAATTAAGTTTCAGATATGAACTTAACAGGTGAACTGCACTGGGATACTGAGTTCTGAAACTTTGCAGCTGTAATTTCTTTTATAGTTCACATTAATTTCTGAATATTAGGCACATACTATTTCGCTACAAAATTATCTGCAACTGAAACAAAGGAGAACAGATTTGTTTGAAGCTGGATATAGATTTTTAAAATCTGAGCTACATACTTTTCCTACATCTTTACCACTCATGCTACTAAGATTCTGCCACGTGGGCTATGATTGAATGTTAATACAGAGTACACTGGGTTATTTTGGTAACACATAGTGTGCAGAAGGTCTAGTAATTCTGCCCTCAGGTGCCCAAACACATGTGCTTTTGACCACAAAGAAGCTGTATTCATGGCGTTTCTTTGAACAAAATTTGAACCTAACACGAGAAGCACTTTACTTTGGACTGTCCTCTAACACTTGCTTTGCTTTTAGCTTTTGTCTACAATTTCAACACTTGCTTTGCTTTTAGATTTTGTCTACAATTTCAAGTTGCGCCAAATTTTGATATTTTCCCTACCAGCATTTTGAGATACGGAAGACTGGAACAACATGAGGAAAGTCTGTCATAAAAATCATTGCTTTTTTTTTTTGTAACATTCTATCTGTTTGTCTCTTCCCATTTCTACTAATGCTCGCCACTAGACAGCCAGGGAGACTTGTTCAAGTACACATGTAATCATGTCCTCTGAGCAGTGGTGAACCAGATTACCACGAGGCGTGCAAATGTTTGACAGATTATTACTAGCTGTATGCTTGCTTACAAGAGCCAGACCAGTCTGTTCTCTTTTCTGTCCTGTGTAGGTTCAAATACTAGCTGAATTGTTCTTTGTGTCTTATTATGTAGGCTTCCCTGAATGGCAGTGTAATGATATATGGTGGTCTCTCCACCTGAATTCAGGCATCGACATGTACTGAAAGTGTGCATTGAATGGCAGCAGCTGGGATTTTGTTGTATGTTCATCTTTCTACCAGTGCTATCCTTCAGGGTGTCATTATCAAAGTATAGCATACTTCTCAACCTCAAACAGTGTGTCTGGTGGAAAAAAAAAAAAATCAAGCAGCAAGATATGTGAAATTCTCATTGAATTAATGGGCCTCTTTGATTTTTTTGCCCAAGAGAATACAAAAAGCAAAAAATTTTTAAGCCAAAAAAATCTGGTGTCTCCTGGGTAAAATGTGAGAGTTGAGAAGTATGACATAAGCATTAGTAGCCTTTGTGCCTCTTGATAGCTCTGCTGAATCTCCCAAGACTCTAAAAGTTGATTTGTCAGCTTAACATTAGCTTCAGTCTTAGCTGCAGCAGTAGCTGTTGTTTCACCTTTATCAGCAGAAATGGTACAGCTACTGGAGGGACTGATGTGGTAAATCTTTTTGTGACACCATTTTGTTTTTGCCACTATCTCTAATTGGTTTGCTCGTGCACTCTGCATCCCAAGCTAGATAGGCTGAAAGCTTCATCACACTTTAATTAGAAAAGAGCTATTTTAAAGTTACAGACTTAAATTTAAAGTTGACTAATTTTATTCATCAAGTCTCTAAGGGTCACATTTTCAAACTGGACCACTTAAAAATGTCATTGGTGATATTTTGCACAGGCTGAATTCACAATACTGCATTATAAGCATCATAATTTGACACATTCACAAAAGTGAATGTAAGTCTGCAGCTACAAGCAAAACACTATGGGTTTTGTGTGTAAAAAGTTAACTTAGGCTGATTAATATTTACGTCTATCTTTTGTAGTGCTTACTGTTTACAGCTTCCATCTATGTGATCAAGTCTGGATGCCCAGTATTGAGTGGTTAGATACAAAAGTCACTCTTTGGCATGACTCCCTCTTTCTTCTTTTTTCTTTTATTTCCTAATTGCATTGACTGAAATGAAGATACTGATTTGCAAAAGAAGCCCAGGATATGTCTTAACACACTGTAGAAGTAAGGGTGGCCACATGAGCATCATGAAGAGTTCTAGGGCATACTAGGGCTGTATCGAATGAAAAACAGTAAAGCTGATGGTAGTGAATTTCTGGACATCCACATCCTCATCTATGAGCCAGTGTGTGGGAGGGAGAGACAAGGATGAGGCAGATCACTTGAGGTGAACTGCACGCTTGCTCAAGATAACCTTGCAATGTCTTTGCAGTGTCTTCTGGGACTACAGGACAGTCACTGTTATCTCTTGCCTGCAAATCACTTCCTGGCTTCATTGTAGTCAGGAACCTGTACTACAGCAGGATCTAGTTGTTCATTGGCTTTCTCAAGCATGAGATATTACAGCTTTAGACGTTTCCCAGAACAGCCTTTGAGTGGGAAGTGATTTTCAGTTCAGTCAAGCATATTGGGAGTTTTATTGTTCTGTATCCTGATTTAGGGGTCTTTGATGCAGGCTGTTCATTCTGTATCTCATTTATTTTTCTTGCCAAATAAAATCCATTTCCATTATACAATCTAGTAGTATTGTAGTCTGGGAGGGAACTCTGGCTTGGTATTCCAGGTAGGTGGTGGGGCACAAAAGGCCACATCACATATGATAAATAGACCTTGCATGTTCAGGTACGTTGCATGTTTTCTTCCCAGAAGCATAGCCACCTCACGTTATTCTCTCAGGTACAACAATAAAGCTAGCACAGGCAGCATATAATCCAATTTTGAAGATAAAGCTAACTAGCCATGTATTCCCAGAGCTGGTATGAGGTGGTGGTTGTAGGAAGCCACTGCTGACATGCTCGAAGCAGCGAGAGTTCTGTGATCTGCCTGCAACAAGAGGAGACAGCCCTTTATTAGTCCTTTTTTGTTCATGTAGAATTGCAACATTGAATTGCCCTTTGATTTTTTTTAAAGCCCTCAATTTGTTTGTTTCTCTGGTACAAAGAAACTTCTTAAGCAACAGTTAACATAATCTCTTTTTCTTATTATGGTTTTAGATGTTATCAGTTGCAGTATCTTTCTTCACGTATAAGGATAGAGATTGGAGCAGGAAATCTATCCTCACTTGATAATCAACAGAGAGGGATTCACCTTGATTAAATGCAGAGTTATGCCACATCATATTTCCCCATCTCTCTTTGTAAGGCTTAGTGTTAACACAATCTGGGGCATCATGATGTTTTCAAGCAGTTTGGATGGCATTTATGGCTTTTTTTATTTGTTTGTTTTAAGGGTTTGTCTGTGCTTTCTTTATAAACCTCTCATTTCTGTCTGTATTTTTTCCTTCAACATTTACTTGTCCCCTCTCTTCCCTAACATGCAGCCCAGGAGAAAATATTTTGTGAAGTACAGTTGAAGGTGCATCTTGACTATGTCCTGTTATGCTAAAATGTTTGTTGTATGCACAAAAAAATCCTGCAGTTTATAGTAAGATACAGTTTTGGTGCACTTGGCGTTCTGCATTGCCAACAGCGATTCTGATGGTACATGCTGCAACTTGAGACGGTGAAATTTTGTGTTGATATTTTAATTATATTTCATCTTTTAATCTCATTTCAAATATGCAGTGCAGGTGGACCTCTACTGTTTTTCTCTAGTTTTCTTTCTTTCATACTGGTATTTATTTATGGTGGGCAGCAAAATGAAGGTTGGGTATTCATTGCAGTTGTGGGGAACACCACCATGCTGACCTTGGTTTTTGCCTTATCCCATACAGCAAACTGTAAACCAATTTTAAATGTAGATCTAAGTTTGTGTGTATGTGTGGAAGAATTGGCTGAAAACAGAAATACCTGCTATGCTGAAGTTTTGATGTTTCTATATTCATTATATCAAACTGATTTTTCAGTGTAATGGGTAGTTACATAAACAACTTTAAAATGTTTCATTTTAGTTTGTTAGACCAAACAGATGTTTTCTGCGGTGTGGTTTAACACGGAACTGAGTTTTTCTTCATAATATACTGCAGTGATTCATGGGAAGTGTAATTCAGTTGTTTTAAATGTATCAGTTTGAATTTTACTTTAAAAAGAAAAACAACAAACCCCAAACCTCTTCCAATTATTTCAAAGGGAGTTTCTGCCTGATGGATATATTTCATTTTGATTTTAAAAGAAAACGATAATGTTTTGATTCTAATGAAAATAGCACTTTTTTTCTGGAAATAGCATTTTGTAAAAAATTCTCACCTAGCTGTAGCGCGAGGTACTTTCAGGATTACAGCCTCAGAGAGAGATAGTGAGACATGAATGCTTGTTGTTTTTCCTAGATTCTTTTCCAGTGTCCTCTACATCTGTGTTCTGCTGTGTATTATGATCCTTATTTTCTTCTGAGCTCAAACATCTTCCTTTGTGTTCTTGTTCTTTCAGGAAGTTGCATGCAACGTGGAAGGGTGGGCTGCCAGTTAGATTGGAGAATACTAGTATGTTATGCAGATAGGTGGATTAATAGTTGTGATTATTTCAGATATGAAAGGTGGGAAAAGTGATACAACTTGGGACCTATTTGGAAGAGGCAAGCCAGTCTGTGACAGGACACGTATCTGCCAAAATGCCAGCTGTAGTGGAGGCTTGTATGATGCTCGAAGGAAAATCAAAACCAAAATGGGATTATACACGCCTTCCCAGCCTCGGAAATTGGTTTGATCTGTACATCACAAAGTGCAGGCTTCTCTGTTTCTTCTGTGGAACTTCCATGTGACAACTTCATTAGTGATTCTGGAATCTAAGTAGTGTTGGGTCATGGCAATGTACTACTTAAAACTGGTTATCATTGGCAAAAAAATATCTGGGTTTTGGCCAGAACTGGTCCTTAAACGGAAGTGCTCAGATGAACTTATTTACTCTGGTACGTATTACTTTTATTTCACTCTCGGAGATCCAGATATAGCAGGTAATTAAGGTGTCTTTAAAAGGTTGGAAGAAAGTTAAGGCAAATTTGCTGAGTTGAGGGCTGGCTAGATTGAATTGAAGCTCAAATTGGTTTTTTGGACAATAATGACAGATTACAAATTAGCTTATTTTATTTTGTCAGCCTCTTAGGACCAAGAGATTACTGTAGAAAAACAGAAGACAACCACACAAGCTTATCATTCAGTAATCAGTCCTGTACATCGTGTGCTGGACGTCTTGGGTTCTACCTACAGTGTCCTAATGTCTTCAAAACAGAAGCCTAAATGAAAGGTAGTAAAGCAGTTTAGAAACCTATACATCTTTGAAAGATCTAGGCCCTGGGGTCTTAGGCAAGTATGTTTTACAAATGTAAGTGCCAACTATTATCTTAAGCATAAAGTAAGTTTCTATTCTGAGATACATGTGCTTCCAGGTATATATGTCACCACGGTCAGCGTAGCAATAGTAATTGGCCTGGGACTGCTGTCCTTTCCAATTTTGAAAACAGCAATGGTTCAGGACCCTTGAACCTTCATGAGGGGAGCAATCAATGGTAAGTGCATGGGCAGACGTGCAGTATGCTGCTGAGAAGCTCTTCTCAAGGTACAGTTACAGTTTTCCCATGGAGAAAGGGAGGGGAAGTATATATGAATGTTGCTGAAAGAAGAATAAAAAATTAGTAGGAGTACTTTTTAATGCGATGTTTGTCATATACATTTGATACAATATTTACATATGTGTATGTGCCTATGGATATACATGCATGAATGGATACATATTTATCTTGTATGTGTTTAATACTTGTGGCATGCCTGATACAGAAGTAGTGGAGAAGATGTGTATTAAACAGACACTGAGATTTCTGAAGAGTAAAATTAATAGATTATCAAAAGAGTCTTTGAAAAACGGAAAGTCCCCTGTCTTGCATTTTCTTTCACACACCTATACTGCCCTGAGTTATACTAATGAGTAGGAGTTAAAGCCTCCACCCTTGCATTTCTAAACAGTATTTTGTGTTTTTCCTTTTAACTACAGCCTTTCTTTACACACCCTGGAGAAATAATATATATGAAGTAAGTTAAGACTTGGAGGGGAAAAATAAACCCTATTTAAAAAAAAATGCTTGCTAATTAAATTTAGTCTTTTGTATCTGAGCAAAAGCTTGAGTCAGACCAAGAGCCTTTTGAATATCAACAGCACATCTTGAACTGGTTCTAATTTCCATTGAAATTATCATCTGGATGTATAGAAATACTTTGACTGAATCTGGCCAAGTATTGTTGCTGTGGTTTCCTATATTAGAACATTCCATTCTTACTGTCCTTTCTGCCATGCGGTGTAGCGCCTTCTATTCTGATGGAAGCTGAAGCTACATGATCAGAAAGCAATCCATATTGTGGGTGACATGAAATACAGCTCTACATAATGTATTTGGATAACCATTGGTTTCTGAGTTTTGGAGATAATTCTTCACTAAAATTCTGTAACCTGAATAAAGATTTTTCTTCTACATGATAAAAAAACCTGAAAAGCATTTTTTTGCTAAAAAAAAATTTATAAAATCTGATTTTTGTATTTTGGAAATACATCTGCATCTGCTTAAGAAAGAAATATTAGCAATTTTTATCCATAATCAAAATGCTAAAAAATATTTTTTCTCATCCTGTCTTTTAGCTTTCTTTGAAGTCACAATATTAAACCTCCTTTAAAATATTTATGTGTATTTAGTTAACAAAAGCTCCTGTAAGTTGAATCCATGCTGGCAAAAGGTTCAGGTAAGCTCTCTATATAAGCTTACAGACAATTGTGTAAATCTTCAGCCATTAAAGAGAAAGGAGAAAAAAGCCATCCTCATTACACTGCTGTCATTTACTCTTCATCTCCTGTCCTCTTTAGCAGCATTAAGATGGGATGTAAATTTCCCAGTTAATGCTGTTAGAAAATGGATGGTTCAAGAAGGGCAGGAATTAGAGATCAGTATTAGGTGCAGATAAGCTCCTTTTCCTCCGCAGTGGCGGCTGTTTAACATTCATGGGAAAATCATCATCAAACAGCGTTATCACAGCTCTGTTGATGGCTGAGGAACTTCATCACTATGATAATTTTTTTTTTATAGCTGTGAGCCAAAAAGCTCCCTTTTATTTCTGCTGCCTATAACTGCAATAGAAGCTTGTTTGTATGGGTAAGGTATTGCAAACTCATAGCTCTTCAGCCAGGTTTGATTTCTTTCCACCATCACTTCCCCCCTCAACCCCTTGTGTACATTGCACTAAACAGTAATGCTGATAAAAAAAAAAGTGCTCAAACAATCCTTCAAAGAATAACTGATATTTTTATGATCAGTAATTCAAAGTTCGACAAGTGATGCCATTCTGTAATGAAACTGTCATCCATTTTGTTGTGAGTAAAGGGTAGACACTAAAGCGAGCAGGCAGGGAAGACATGAAAATCTAATGTCACATTAACTTGACCAGGAGATGGTTTAAGGATCACAACAATTTATTTTTTTTTTCGTAAGAGGTGCTTTTTTCGTCATCAGGTGGAGAGGTTCACAGCCTGTTACATCTTTTTATCCCCTCCAACCTGAGAGAACTGTACTTTTTTCCATTGAATCTATTACAACTTCAAGATCTGTTAGTTTTTCTGTAGCTATTTTGCCACAACATATGATGTCCAGTTTTAAACTCATAGAGTTTGCTTAAGGACTCACCTCTAAATGCTATTTCTACCACATGCTCAGCCATCTTTAAATGTATCTGAGATGCAGATCGTGGTTGTTCTTTGCCTCATACTTGGGAGGAGGGAAGATACACAGTTCCAGACTGTATGCATTCTTCCAAGGGAGATAAGGTGCTACTCAAGGAAATTTTTTAATTTATTAAGGTTCTCAGCTTATGCTTCTTTGCAGCTTTGACCTCATTTTTTGTAGTTTATCTGCTCTAAATGACATTTCTCATTTTGAATATAGCTGGAAAACATTGTGCTAAACAGCAATTTTGTAGCCTCCACAGCACCACCTGATAATTTTGATATTTCCACTTTGAATTCAATATTGATTTGATTACTTAGGTAATTTACTTCTGACACAAGCTCATTCCTTGTCTTTTCCTGAGCAGGGACTTCCAATCATGCCATGTTGTGCTGAATTATGTTTGGAGTTTAGAGATAAGGACTTTTGTCTACTTGAGACTCAGCTTAGGCCACCAAACTCATTTCCCATAGGAGGAGGGTTTGAATCCAGTCAGGAACCTAAAGGTGAAAGGCTATTGCTTTATAATTTAAATATTACCATATAAACATAAGTTTAAAGCAGATATTGTGTGGTTGGAGGAATACTAGAGTTATTTTGAGTGGAATTTCAAGGAGCTCTTCCCTAAAGAGCAAAGGGGCCCAACAGGCCCCCAAAGCTGCTTACTTCCAAAGATCCCAGTTGTCCTCAGGGGGACCACTTGCTTCTGGACCAAGCTGCCAGGGTCCTTCTCAGCCTGATGGTTATCATCAGGAACGGTGCCAGGAGAGCCTTCCTGGTCTGCTGCCCTGGCTCTCGCCAGTGTCACCAGGCTCCTGCTGGAGCAGAGGTTTAGGGAGAGCACAGAGCAAATCCCTCCTTTGCTGAGCTTCCATTCAAGGGTGCTCTCAACCATGGCCAGAACTGGGGGGGGTGGTCCCAGGAATTAGTATACTCTTGCATGAAATCATTGTACTTCATGACAAAACAAGGATGTGTTAAAAGGGCACTCCAGTCCAGGTTAACACTAGGACAAGAAGCTTACAGGTACTATGGGAGTCTAGCTAAGGCAACTGTCCTCTTTGTGTAGAACAGCCTCACGGACTGGAGATGGTTTAACTTTTCTTCAGAGGGAAAGGTTTTTTTTCTTCTTCTGAGTTTCTGAAAGGAATGGTCACAGTATTATTAAAATAATTGTTCAGGAACTATCACAGACTTTTGAAAAGGTAAAGGAGTTGTGATGTTTGGATTTGAGAGGGTTGGTTTGTTTCAGCAGGAGAACAAAAATTATTGCAGAAACTTATTATAGTACCAAGCAAGGTCTGTTTGGAAGATGTTCTGGTACCATTATATGCTTCTCCTCCCTGTTTCTTTCTTTTCTAAGCAGGTGACCCCATCTAGTTTCATCAGCACAAAGTGTAGAAGGATGGATTTTTTTTTTTAATTTTTGTACAACTGGATGGGATTTTATCTTGCAGTAGCTGTGCAATTTTCTTTCTGTGATGAAAGGAAGGAAGCTTGTGTTACCATAACATTGACCTTAAGATACTGTAGTATTGTTAAAAAGACACGTCTTCTAGACTTTTACAGACTGTGTGAAGCCTGTAAAATGGGCAAATATATTGGGGTGTTTCAATATTGCTTCAGGATGGTTTCATGACCCATTTAAATGGCCTGGGTTATATTCACTTTTTCCTGGGACATCATAGTTTCTTGTATGGTTCATTTTAAAATAACTTGACTACAAAAAAAAATGCCTTGGGTTCACAAGAACAAAAGACAATGATTGTAATTTGCCTCTGCCCTTTAGCAAAGCAATCAGCAATTTTCTAGTATTTTACAGCCATCCATCTAGCTATCTATTAATCTTGTAATACCCTTACTTTTTCTTGGAAATATTCAAATTTATTAACCTTTTAGTAACTGGTAACCATTAAAATGCTGTCTTGTGTTAATGAAGATGAAACGTCTCTGTAAATCTTTGTGTGCTCATTTTTTGGTTTACTTCCTTTTCTGTAAACAAAAGTTGTCAGATTGTTGCCATTGCCAGTTGCTAGCTGTGCTGCTTTGGCTCCCACGTTGGCAGGGTAGTAGGTATTATCAGGTTTGCAGTATGACTAATAGTGAGGTAACTGTAAGTCTGTTAAACTCCAGAAAAGTGGCTTTTCGTTTGAAGTTACATTAAGAAGGGTCTGGAATTGAGAAGGGAGACTGGTCAGCTGTCCCAGCCTGTTAGAGCAGTGCAAGGACAAACAAGGCAGTGCTGGCTCACTGGATTCTGCCAGAACATGAAAAAGATGGAAGGATCTTCGGTTGTGAGAAGGCTAAGGGTGAGGTAGGCAATGCATGCCTTGCCATGTACTGGTTTTGTCTTGGGTTACTTAAGAGGTCTTTCTCAAGCAATAATAGAGTGCATATTCATCTGTGTTCATAGAAATGGACTCTGTATATCCCTGGTAAGCAAGGCATTTAAAAAAAATTAAATTAATTGTTCTATATTTCCTGAAGTATCGTGCAAAGATCAAACTCTGCATGAACTAACTTGGATACTGACAGCAACATACCTACATCAACATAGTGCTTTACTGGTTAGGTAGCCCTGGGCAGCTCAATATTGCAATGTTGTATAGGCATAACCAACAGTCTTACACCTGATGCTTTGGAAAAATCTAGCACTTCTGTTCTGAAAATGAAGATGCTTTGTGCCTCAGTTATTTGTTCCATATACACTACAAACCCATTGACTTGGCTGAGTCTTGAAAAATTGAAGTGTAGATTCAAAAGTGGGCCAGACTGTATCAGAAAGAACTATTAAAACAAGACTGGTCTAGTTGTATAAACTATAAAACTAGGCACTGGTCAGGTTTTTGCAGAGAGCAGAGCTGCAAGAAGTGGGAATTTGATGGCTGCTGTGAATATGGACAAGTCTTGGATGGAAACAGGAGGACTGTTTTGAGTAAGTAGGTGCTAAGATATGACTCTGAGTGGCAACAACTCATCTGAAGTCCAGGAAGGTGAACTTAATCAAATTGTGTCCAGGTTTGATCTTAAATCATTTATTGATTTATTTATTTTTTATTGCCTGTGAAAGTTTCTGACTACATCAAGACAGATCTCTAGGCAGAATTTTCTAGGGCTTAAGCTCACTTGAGCTGACATTGCACAGTAAGGGTACTCAGGGATTCTGCAGTGTCACAGAGCCCTGAGACTCTTCTTGTTCCAGTTCTTTTCCAGGCAAAACCTCCCCTTTTGCCAGTCATGATTATTTATCAGAGGAGTTTACATTTACTAATCTTTGTGGCTAGAATCTGTGCTGCAACCTGTGTATGTGTGTATTTGTGCCTCGTTTATGCACTAGGGCTGAAAAGATGCAAATGACTAGTGCTCTGCGCTTCTGAGCTTTGCACTGTCTGATACCTCTGGCTGAACTCAGCCACATGTTCTGCAGGGGCAGGGACTATGTGTCATCTTGTCTCGGTGGCTTCTGTATATACTGGGATAACCAGAAACTAAGCAACTTTTGGACATTTATCTGTAACCTTTAATAATTTGCTATGCATATCCACTCATTCCTTTGTTATATTATCAATATTTTGCAGTGCTACTGGTTTTAATAAGAAGCCTTTTCACTGGTTTTCTTTGTTCTAGTCATCTAATCTCCTAATGGAAGTTTCTAATTAAATTCCTACAGCCATTTTAAAACTGTGTTTTGAATAACAAAGTCTTGCAAATGCTCAAAGTACATCTCTCCCCCTGACTTGGATGCCTTACCTTCCAAATAGCTGTGGAGAAGTGATGCAGGCCATCGTGGAGAAGTGTTACTGAGAACCTACCTCAGCTCAACAAGAAGCATATAAATGGCATGTTCCCTATACAGGAGATACAGGTTTAAGAAAAGTCTTCCAGGGTCTCACTCTTTGTTTTAATGATCATTGGACTGATGAGGAAGGAATACCATCTATTCATGGAGCAAGGAGTGCTTTCCCAATGGACCCGTGCTCCACAGAAGCTGAGAAACCAGGATCACCGGTGAAATTTGTTACTTCTGTATCCAAAACCCTTTCATTTGGGTTTGAACTTTAGCCACTGGGAGCAGCTGAGGGTTGAATGCCTGTAATTAGTATCTCATCAGCATTCTTCAGCTACTGCTGAAGCAGAAAGGAAAAAAAGTAAAAAGAAATGTCAGAATTTTCTCATAAATATGATGAATATGATAACTATGAAAGACTGTTTATCTAATTGATCCCTTTATTAATCCCAGGAAATACTTCAACTGTCATGTGCCATCATTTCCAGATGGGTCAGCAGCAGTACACAGGGAAATCTAGCTAGCAAAAAGTATTTCTCGGTGTCCACACCTGCACATGGTTCCCAGAAGTTTTTGCATACAGACCTGGTCATCCCCTGGCATGCAGCTAAATGTTCTTTGACTGCAGACTTTATGTGAAAACCTCAGCCAAAGCTGCCACTTTCTCCCCTTACCCTAAAGCACTGTTACATTCCTACTTCTCCTGCACACCTGCAAAGGATATTGTTTTGGCCAGAATAAGATGAGCACAGGTGGTAACGTAATGCACATTGCATCTAGATTTAACACCTGTTGCGCACAGGGCTTATGAGTTTTAATCTGTTTTATTAAAGTTTTTGGCACTTTGGTGTTCTACTTTTTTTTTAGGTAGTTTAATAAGTGGACAAAGAGCAGCAGCAGATTTATTTAGAGGTGGTTCAGCTTTGTCATCGGGGGCCTGCTCACAGAAGGGTTGTGTTTCAGGAGTGGGTTTTTTTTCTTTTTGCAAAAGTATATATGCATAAATAAAAAGGTTTGCACATTTCAGATATATAAATTCAGCTTTTTTATTTTTAAGATCTAATACCCAAGTCAGCTATGGCCATTCTTACCCAACAGTCACAAAGCGAACATGGATTCCACAGAGTTGGTTTTAGCAATTAGGTAGGTTTGATTTTAAACATCTCTGCCTTTCCCCTGCCTATGAGGCGACCCAGTAGGTGAAGTTATGTAGAAATGGTGGCCTGATAACCACAGTGTAGGCAGCACAGGTTTATGTCTTTGCATCTCATGTCATGTACTGGCTGGTTTGAGATTTGCCGCTCCCGGCGCTTTATTGCAAGCACAGAACAATTTTTGTGTTGAAATAAGAACCCATATAGAATGAGGAAAAGCCTTTGAAATTCACTGTATGAACAGTGCTCGGTACTCAGATATGTCAACATTTCTGCTCCCTCAACATTCACCACAGGCACTTTTGTCCAGTACAGCACCCTAGCAGTTCTGCTTTTGATTTTTTTATTTAACAATACAATATACTCTTTAAAAGTGAGTTTTATGAGGTACCAGGAAAAAAACTTACAGGAAAACTGGTTGGAAAAGACTATATAATTGTCTTTTTAATTCCATTTAGCTCCATTCACAGCATTCTCTTCACCATTGTCTGAAACAGTTTAGTCAAAAACATTTTTTTTCTGAACTTGGAAATTGTATACCCAGACCATTCTAGGAGAAAACTTTGTAAATGTGATTATTTTTTGAAAAGCACAGACAGAAAAGCTTGCAGTTTTCCAGTATGTTTGTGACTAAATTCCCTTACCTATTTCCCCAAATAAAAAGATTGGTTATCTCCAGGGAGGAGACTCGCCACTACAGCAAACTGAATGCCTCATCAGCGATGTAGATTTCAGGACAGACAGTACATTGCCTGTAAACTTGAAGCTCAGATGACAGATGGAAACCAGATAAAGTGAGTGTGCTGATCACTGCAGAGAGATTAGACTCAGTAATTTGCATTTTGTCTTCCAATAACGTTTGCTCCATTTTTGCCTTCACATTTACCTGAGCTTTAAACACAGGTATTTGAGGCCTGAGCTTCTATGAACTTTATTTTTTCAAGTGGAAGATTTTTGTTCAGCTGGATTTTAGTTCTACCTCTAACAAAATACAAATACTTCAGGGAAAATGTGTCAGTATTTCTGCTCACTGCAGAGGCTTCTGTACGGTGCAGCACCCTCGCAGCTATGCTTTTAAGTTTTTTTGTATTTAGCAGTCTCAAGTGCCTCAAGTATCTCTTTCAGGACTCCACTCTAAATCACGTTTCTGAGAAATATCTCCTCTTTCCCAAAGTGCTAGGCCATTTTCTAGCTGGCTAAGCCCGTTCCCCTTGAGAAACAGACTGGATGGAGCTTAGGGTCCCTGCTAAGGAGCCACATGCCCCAGGCACTGTGGAGGTAGGTTGACATTAGCTAGCCTGCATAAATATTTGCTTGTATCTTTGCTATTTTCAAATTCTTTCTTGTTTGCTCTTCTTTGTCCCTGCCTATCACATTTTTTTCCTGGCTGTTGCTATTAGTATGTAATCTTTATATTCTGTGTCCTAAACTAAAGCCCATCTGTCATTCATTATCTGAAAGGCTCTTTATTAAAAGACATAAACAACATTGCTAGTGCCTTATGCATAACTATAGTATCAGTATTGTTCCTATGAGGTCCCTGCCATGCAACATTACACATTCTGTCCATAGCCAATGGCTTTTACTGCTGGGCATCACAAAGCCAGTGTGCGGCTGCCCTCAGGTTAAAGCCTTCATTTCATGAGTTCTGTATGTAAAGATTTGTAGGAGTGGAAGAGGAGGAGGTCAAAGGAGGGACAGCAATGAAAAGCTGGCTTTCCTTACTTCCCCATTGTTTTCACTGGAGTATTGTAGATTCCATTGGGTAGGAGGTGATCTTGTCTTCTAGCCTGTGTAAATGGTAGTGGGTGTTTGTGGCATTGTACATGTCAACAAAATATTGTTTGAAATGCATAAAAAAACTCTTCTGGGATGGTAGAAGTAAGATGCTTACTAGGATGTGCTCTTTAAACAGGTTTCTGTAAATCTGAATGAGATTGTGTTGAGGAGTTTGCATATTCTCCCATTCACCTTGAACAGAAATGTTTCTTTCCCAACAGTTCTGCTTGCTTCAGTCAGAGACATTCACCACCGGTGAGGCTGAGGCCTTACGCCTCTGAGGAGGATACCAGAGAAAACTGTTTTCAGCTAACTGATCTTACAATCTTGTGATGGACCTGGGGATCCATTTCTAACTCTGTCTTCAAAGGAAGGTACAAAAATCCTCATCAGCAACTGCTCAGAAAAGAAATCGTTTTATCACCCATATATTGGGGTTCTGTAGAGTGCAATAAACTAATCAGCTGAGCCACTGCCTATGTTCCCAGTCACTGTGGAAAGGACCTGTGTCAATGCTCATGCAAGCTCTCCAGCACTATGCACAGCTCAAACCTTAAGCCTTTTTTTTTTTTTTTTTTTTTTGGTAGCAATTAATGAGAATCATGATCTAGAAATTAAAATGGTAATGAGCTTTTAGCATAATGAAAAGAGCTTGTAAAGGCAAGGAAAAGCATTCATGGGTCTCTGAGTCGTATTGCTCCCCAAATATGAAAGCAGATGTTAGCCTTGGCTGGAATGAGCCATATTGACTCATTTCATTTTGCCCAGATCTGTTAAAGAACCCATACTCTTACATCATACAGAAAGATGATGCACTCATGTCTCCCACCGCATAATCAAGTGTTCTTATAAACAGCTTTGCTAATTTGAGGTTGATAAATCAGTATACTCATTTTGGCTTGATTATTTTTTCTTTTGTTTGCATGTGCTTAATGTCTTTTAAAATGTACCACTAGTAGAGAGTGATGTACAGTCAATGATTTAGGAGACAAATAAATAGCTAACGCAGTTTAAATCTCTGGAAAAGAATATTGTTTTATTAATGTGATTCAAATTACACTTGGAGCGATATAGGTGAAATTCAACATAATTACTGTAAATTAAAAATAAGTGCAAGTATATTATTTTGATCTTTCTCTCTCAGTGAGTGCTAACAAAACTAATACCATTTTGAGGAGAAAACGAAACTAATATTTTATGAGTAACCTGGTTGCTTTTTTTGATGGTTGTGTGACACTTTGCAAGTCTTAGAAGTATCCAAGTACAACAATGAAGCTTCTCTTTGTGTCAAAGACACCTAAGAACATACAAGAGTTTGGAAAGCTTTTAAGCTTGGCCTGATAAGCAATTCATGAATATTGTAGCTACAGCATGCTCCTCACTGTTAGCTGAACTGATATGTTGAATAGATGTCCAGTTTTTTGCATCTAAATTGAAAGTAAGTTGCATTTGTGGGGGAAGAGGGAAGAAAGCATCATTCAGAAGAAGAGTTTGTTTTTGAAATAATTTCCTTTCTTTTAACATATACAGAACATTCATCTGTTTGAAGTCTGGCTCCCAAATAGAACAGGTTTTATCTCAGAGGCAAGAAAAAACATGGTAATTTAGAAAAAACAACCCAACATAAAAACTGAACTACCATGACAAAATATATTTTAAACTGTTTCCAAGTGTTTTGAGTTGTTTGGGCATAGGCGGTACCTACATTTGGGGTCTAATAGAGAGTCAGGGATATTTACAGTATGTCTTTCCTTTTTCTCTGATTTTGTTTAATGAGCATAATTTGAACCTACCTCATTAGACAAACATATATTCTCACAAACATGTTCTTTTTCTATTTCATGGCCGTAGCTTATCACTCTTCATATTCATTGGCTCACTACTCTACTGACTTTTTAAAAAGTTGGGAAAGTTTGAAAAAGTAAAAAAGTCTTGCTCTCACCGAACAATGGAGAAACTCAGTGGGAATTTTCAAAGGTGTTGGTATAAGGAAAATGCCCAATTTGCATTATATGTCTAAGGGATTTGCGAGATTAACTGCTTCATTCAGTTTTGAAAATCCTGCCTTGATGACTCAATCTCACCATTCAGTATGAGGAAGAGGAAGAAGGTCGCAGACTGCCATGTCCAGGATACGGGTGGTACCTCTGTCATCAGAGTTGTCAAGTACCCTGCGATGGCTGTTACAAAAGATGTCACAGAACTGCCCTGTTCCTGAGGCCACTGGGAAAAACACTGAGCAGTCAGCTGGGGGACTTCACTGCACAGCAGGGTGTTTTGTTCCTAAACCCCTGACTGAGGCTGATCACCTAATGAGTGCCGGGCTTTATCCTCCCTATCTAATGCAATTGTGGATGCGCTTATAAATAGCTAATTTTTTAATGTAGCGGACATGGGTGGCACTCTTGCCAACCTGTACATGCAAGCTATCTCCGTAACTTGAAGTTACATATATTTTGGTCTACCTAATGAGTAAAAGAAAGCGACCCTTAGAAGGAAGCCTGTACTGCAAGCCTGCATATGAGAAGCTACTTGTGAGAATAAGGTTTTCAGGAAGGGAAGGGGGTGGGGGGGATAAAGGCTAACTCTTCCAAACAGGTTTACAAAAGGGATACAGTGCACCATATTATCTGACTACGCTCTGGCTTTTCACTCGGGAGACAGACATTAAGGTGCATTAGTCCTATCATTCGTATGTCTGTAAATATCAATAAAGTATGTTATTTGGCATTCACATTTACACAATGAAGGACGAGGACTATCCTTTTCAGGAAATTTCACAGAGCCATTCACAAACAAAAGCTCAGTAATTTAATCTTTCAAAAGCTCAATAATGCTAAGTTCAAAATTGCAGGTTTTAAACTAATGTACCTGATAAGTAATGATGACAGAATTTAAAAGGTCCATTATTTGGTAATCTAATATTCCCAATCCCAGTTATCTGTCAAAGAGAATACTCTCCCTTAAACAGCGCTAATGCGTTCACATCTACATTAATCTCTTCGGGAGAAAAGAAGCATTCTTTACGGGCTTTATCTGTTTCCAAATGTCTGACTCCACCAGGAGCCATTTCACACTGCTGATGAGGCTATGTAAATGACTGCAATGTCTTTGTATGATAGGTGCGATTTCTTACGGTTCCTGGTGATACCGCACACTCCCCGGCCGGCCAGCTCTCAGTGCTCCCGTACATGCTGTGCCTACTGCCTTTGCATCCTCTGCTGCTTCTCCAGCCCCAAACAAACACCATGCTCACGGGTTTGCTCCTCACCTGCTTTTCTTGCGTGATATGCTGCTTTCCTCTGCAGCACAACTCTCTTCTTCTGGTGTGTCACCTCCCACTGTACTCCACACAGTCCCAGGGCCGTGGTATCCTCGTGACAAGATTCACAAGGGGATTGCTTAAAAGAATCGTGCCTTTCCTTTCTAGGAAATTCTATAGGATAACATACAAGAGTTAGGATCAGGTGTACCACAACTGCCCGTGGACTGAATCCACGGAAGGGTGCACAGGGTGGCATAGGGAAGCAGAGTCACTGTATGTTTTCCTTGGTCTTGCAGGCAACGCTCCTGCCTTTCAGCTTACCTGCTCTATACATTTCTCAGCTTGTAGCTCAGCTCTTGGAATCTTACTACTACAGAAGGTTTTGGCCTCAAGTAAGCCTGAGTCTGCCCTGCTCCATTCTGAATTCATGCTGATACAGGACTTGTTAAAGTGTGTGTGCAATAGAATAAAGACAGTCACTATTTCAGGAATATTGTACTTTGCCCTGGCTAAATTTTTCACTCATCCAAGTAGAACATACAAAAGTACACACAGAGTTCTTTAAGTTTCTTATGTCTTACTCTATCTTGATTTTCAGAACTTAATGACAGACACCACAAAGTGACCCAGAGGAAACTTTTCTGAATCATTAAGTATATCAATATAAAATCTTCATTTGCAATGCTGCCTGGAGCAGTGAAACAGTGCAGGTTCTCTCTGGTCCTGTGGAGTAGCATGTAAGTACACTTGGTACGTGCTGTAAAAGAGTTCTGAAGGTGGTGTTAACTCACAGGGTTTTTTGTACAATTCAAAGAAAAGGATAAATGGTCAGAACTGTGCTATTATTGAGAAATTGTTGAGAAAATCTTCAGACTGTTGGTTTGGGAAAGTAGTTGAGTGGAAATTGCTTTTAAAGAAAAAATCCTATCCTGAGTCAGGAAAGAAAGTCTCATGTTCACATATGAAAGCTCTGTTTAAATTTAAGAAGTGCTTAATGGAGTTAGTGCTATGTATCAAGAAAGAGTATATATTAAAATTTATTAAATTGCATATTACAGTTATTAAAAGAATATGTCACATTCAATATTATTAGATATTATGAATGCAGTGTCTGAAATAAATAGATATGGTATAGTCGTGTATGTAAAACCCAGTAAGAATGTTAATTTCAAGGTGTGCTTTTTCAGCTTTGGGGATTTTTTTTTTCTTGTTATCCTTGGAGAAAAGGAAAAAAGATCTACTTCATTTCAGAACAGCATAACCTTAGGAGAATGTCATATAAAATATATCCCCAGGAAAGCTGAAAGCTGTCTCTGATTGGATCACACACACATAGAAAAACTATTGAAGTCAATTCTACAGTGGCACAGCAACCAAACTGATCCCTTAAAGCAGACGGATGACAATAGCTAGTCATACATGGCTGGTTCAAAACAACGTGCCACCACTGCTGAAAAAGCAGAATGTCTTACTAGCACCTGCTGAAAGCTGGGAGCTGCATTTGCCCCTGATGTGGATGCTGCCTACGCAAACTGGGTCTAGGAGTCTAGTAAATACCAGCTGGTCAAAAGGATTTATTTCAATTAGGAAAATCGTCACGATGGGGAAATTCACATGGCCACTTCTGTGACGCATAAGTGACCCTCTAGAAGCTAAATTTACTGTGAAAAACAAATGCCTCCATATACTAATCAAGCCATACATTCAGTACCTGTCTTGAGACTAGTTAGCAGTCAGATCCAAGAAAGCTCTTAAGCAAATGTTTAGTTCTGCATTCATATGTTAGTGTTTTGTTGAATCATGGCAAAGGCAGCATGATATTAGCATGACACGTGTAGCCCTTGTGGGAACATTCAGCTTATGCATATACGTGCTTGCCCAGCTGTACTGCCCTGCCTGCCAGCCTCTGTATCTGCTGCAACTGGGGTACGAAAAGCACAAATAGAAACTTAAGAAATGTTTCCTGTCTCCCTATTAGCGTTTTACTTACAGGGAAAGCTGGGTCTTTTTGTCACATTTGGCACATTAGGCACTTATTTGGTGATGTTTTGAAAGATTTTGAAAGATTGCAATACATTTTGCTTGCAGCTCTATGATTCAGAGTGATTATTGTTTTCACCGAAGTCCTCTCAGCGCTACATGTTACGCGGGAAGATAAAACCCTGTGTATGTGCCACTGAACTAGGAGAATGTGCAGAATATTCTTTGTGTTTCTGGTTTTTGCTCTGACCCTTCAAAACCAAGGAGTGCTCAGTTCCCACCTGATATATTGTATCTGATTGCCACAGATAAATTGATCTTTATCGACAAAAAGAGATCTTTTCTCCTGCTGGCATGAAAGCATCTTCCTAGATGATGTTTAAACATCGGTGCATTAAAAAGCCTTTGCAATATCAGTAATTAAAAGTAAATGGGTCAGAGGGTTTGTTAGGTGCTTTCTGTATTTCTAAGTAATTCACTTGCAATTCCAAACCCTACTGAAGAATTAATTTCTGCCTTTAATTATTTCTTCGGTATCTCCGATTTTCCTTTCATTGTTTCCCTGTTCCTCTGGGTGCTTTTAAAAAGCTCTTTTCAGTGTGTTTGTTTTGATTCATTCTGCTGTTAAAAATCAGGCTTTGCTCCAGTTTAGTTCAGCTAGCCATTAACTCAAGTATATGGATGTTTTCATTTTTTAGGCTGGTCTTTCTGTCCGTCTAACAGGTGATAGCCAGTATCCACAACTCAATCAGAAACCTGTTCCAGGCCTGCCTTAAAAAGTCTGGATTTCTCCTCAGGCTTGTGGCTTTCCCCCCTTCCTTTCTTCTTTCCTGTGGGTTAGCTCTACAGGTCTTTAGCTCCAGCTAGTGGCTTACTCCAAAATGCAAATTTTGTCCAATGCCTTAAAAGAAAGCAGAAAGGTGGGGTTTAGTTGTAATTCTTAGAGTGTTCTGAAGTGTGTCTTGAGAGGGAGAATTATTCAGAGGCGTTAGTCCTACCTGGCTAATTTGAGTTAACCCACAAATTCCTTAAAATGTAATAAATACACTCCTTTTTCAGATTACAAGCTCCTGTGTTATCACATTGGGCTAAATTCTGCCCTCAAGTGTAGACTTGTATAGCTCTTCTGGACTTCAAAGGGAACTGCACATATGTGTCTTAAAGCAAAAAAACAGATGTTTTATCAAATAAAAGCTTTACCTTAGCTCCTGCTTTGACTCTGCACCCTTCTTATTGAGACTTGGTGCAGCCTTTGTACAACGTGCAAAAACAAAACTAGAAAACCTTTATTTTTAAGCAGGGTTTGAGGTTTGCACCCACCTTTGGTGGGATCTCTTTTTTTCTTGGGGCTTTGTAGTGCACGTGGATGCCTTTTGAGTCTGGGAGCCCCCTGCTCAGGCTGGCCGCTGATGGTGATGGAAGACCCCCTTGGCAAACTCTGCCCTGGAGGAGCACAAGAAGGAAGCTTTTGGAGGTTCCACTGGAAAAAGGGGTGAGTGCCCTTGCTGAAAATCTCTATTTGGTGGATGTGGGCTATGGTTCTGAAGAGCCAGCCATGTCCTGCTTCGGTAAATCTGCAGTGGCAGGCAGGGAGTGTTCGAGAGATTCTGAATTGAAATACTGGGGTGAAGGGAAGCAGGTTGTTTCCCTATGAAGAACGAAATAAGTTTTTCTGGTGACAAATAGTTGTGTCTTAATTCCATTAATTCTCACAGGCTGCCCTAATCTTCAGAATGTTAATTTTAAATGGGGGAAAAAAAATGCAGATTAAATTCATAGAATCCCACTCATGACTTTCTCCTCAGTTTTCAACTAGAGGTTTCATTGAAAGTGTAGGTAAAATAGGTCTAATTTAAAACTCTCTTCTTTCTCTTACCCCCTGCCCCCACGCCAAGAAGAAGTAAGTATATCCATATTCTGTGGGGTGGGAGCACACGGGCAGACACAAGTTGAGCTTTGTTGCGTGACTCTCAGCGTTGGCACCAATGCAGACATGGCTGCCTTGGCAGCACTAGAGGCAACCCATTTGAATTCTACAATCCTCTTGTTTAATCCCAAAGACTCAAATGTCTGTTGCTTGTTCAAAGACTTTTATTGTTTCCATTTCATTACTTGGTGAACTGGATACTGGGACAGGTGTGCCTACAGTCTGTTCATATTGACTGTCCATCTAAGATACCAGATAACATGATAATGCATTCCTGGGTTTCACAAACTTTGTCACTTCTGCCATAAAACCCTGGCACCTAGTGTAAATAAATATATCTGGAATATAGTAAATTCAATCCAGGTCTCTCTCCAAGGGCAGTAATCTGTTCCTGACGGCCTAACCTTCCTCATCAGTCAGAAATTGTGCTGGTACTACACTATTGATTCAATCCCTTCCTGAAGGTGAGAAAAGCACCAGAGTACTTTTAAGAGCTTTTTATGTCAACATCTCAAATGTAGCTTTTGCCAGAGCTGAAGCCTGCAAGCTATACGACATATATACTGTGCAACACAGACAATACCTGTACGTGTTCTACCACGATACAGATACAGCTGTAGCTCCGCTTTGTCTGTTTATATACCTGTTCACAAACTCATGTATATGCACAATTTGTGTGTGTGTATATATTTTTATATAAGAAAGTATGCATCTGCACAACAGTCTCACAACAGTTTTTTGGGTTCCTTATCTCTTACAAACACTTTCATTTATTTCCAATAAAAATGTTCAGAGAGCAGCAGAACAAGTAGAATTGTAAGTGTTTCCCAAGGTTCTGATGTCAGCAAGTGCAATGTTGTACCAAAGCAAAAAAATAACATATTAGTGCTGTAATTTTCTACTGAGTGCACCAACAACACACTTGGGACACATGCATATGTCTATTGATCCACTAGGTCAGGGACCTTAAAATATTTGAAATTGTTCTTTAGAAAAATAAAATAACCCACACTTTTTTTTAATTACTGTGGTCTTTCAAAGTCCATATAAAGTATTACGCAAGGAGACAAAGCTATTTTACCAGGCAGGCAGATATTCCAAATTACTGGTTCTTAACAAGCATGGTAATACATCAGTCAAAAGCAATAAATTTAAACTTAATGAAATCTCAATTTGCCTACAGTGCATTTCACTTTGACATTTTCTACATTGCCACGGTGCTTTGATAAAGTTTTTTAAAATGCAAAGAAAGTGTCTGTAAGGCTAAAGAGCAGACTTGGTGCCATTGTGCCCAATGGAACATTACAGTACTTAAGTTCCATCACTATATGCCCTGTGGCAGACTAAGCCTGAGTGCTAACATAGGTTCAGTTTTCATTATCATCATGTGATTATCCATTTTACTGCATTTAACTGATAATACAACTACCAGCTCACCTTAAAAGAATTAGCTTGGAGGTTTCATTGCTTTCCAAATGGAATTCATTTGACAAACAAATGACAATTAGCCCAGTCTCCCTGTTCTGTGTCAGGATGGTTTTTGATTGAACCTAGACCAATTTACAATTTTTAAATGAGTTTAGACATTTACATTTAAAATGTCTAGAGGAAATTAGCCTTGGGACATCTAACAGCCAAAATGCTTTTTGAAGTTGATTATTATTTGATCTAGTACCCTCTACCTGTACATTTTGTTCTGACTTCAAAGTTTTGGAATGAAAATGCCACCTACACCTCAAAGCATAGGGAAAAACTTAAAAGCAGTTTTACTCATTATGTTATGCAAAGAAACCTATATTTTAATATTCGTTTAATATGGTTAGTTAGCTTTAATGACACCAGTTTGACAGTGTCATAGTTTTCGAATATAAGACATTGATTGAAGTTTCCTGTGCTTGCCGGCATTTTCTTGTAGAATGAAAGAGTATCTTTTGAAGGTGAGATTCATATGCCCCACACTACCATTCTGCCACAGATAGAAATGTAATCATTTACAGATGAATGCATGTCTTTGTACAGAGTAAAAAATATGTTGTCATGTCTATACTATTCTGTGTATCAAAATCTTTATTGATGTTTGTTTTCCTGCATACCAAATTTGTCCAAGCATATTTATATTGGTCTTAAAGCAGGAGGGTCTCCTTATGAAAAAAGGGTTGTCAGTAATTCCATTATAAATATGCAGGCTCAGATAACACAGCCATGAAAATTGGGCTGAAATTAGGCACATGGTATCTCAGCCTTGAGGTAATTTGGATCATACTATTTTTATTTTGTATTATTAATTTATGCATTTTTGTAAAGTTAGAAAACCATACATTTGGCCAGTGTAAAATTATGAGCATAAAAATAAGTGCTGTTGCTTTTCTGGGTGCTAAGTCCTTAAAGCTCCACTTGATGTCTACAAGAGTCTTAGGACTTTCAGAAATAGATCTGGTTTATTTTAACAAAATCACTCTTTGGATTTCAAGCAGTAATGAGCACTTGGGAAGTATTTTTAAAGAACATTTCATGACTTTCTGATATATGTACTTTGTATGAGCATACAATGTTACCCACAAAATATGCTCTTCTACCATGAATAAATATCATTTTCTTGTAACCATTCATACAAACTCTACTCAACAATGCTTGAGGTTTCTAAGTCCTTAAGCTGAAAGCAAATGAGATTTTGGGACAGGCTCTGTTGGAAACCGAGGTCTGGACCAGCAGCACTTGTGTTTTCTCATCCCATGGCTACGTTTGCAGAATGAAAGGAACCAAATTTTCCGGAGGAGTGAAACAATCCTGTATCATCATACCACTATTGCCTAACTTTCAAGTAATGTCAACTCCTCTGGGTGTCTGTGTGGTATCAGTTGCCGGTGTTCAAAAAATTCTGCTTTGCTACATGCACAGAATACTGATTTTTGCCAGTCCTCAACTAATGTCCAGGCTCATCTGGGATCTATAGGCTGGGTGTTTCTCACATTTGTCATCTGAGAGAATTGATGCATTAGATCAATAATATCAAGTCAGATCTGTACAAATGGAGTGGGGGCTGTTGGTTTTAGAGGGAGCAAGATGGTGATGGCACCCTACTTTTACCTCCTTAGAGTATCCTCGTCAAAGTAAGGTGATGTTGGGATCGCTTTTTATGACAGTCACAGCAAAGTGTCCTTTCCCCTTGGTACAGGGAGGGTTTTAGGACAAACTCGAGCCTCCCCAGAGGCTCGCCACTTGACTTACTGTTTCTGTGCATCTGCTCCACACAGCATGTAATTCTGCTTTTGCTTTGGATGTGAAGCCTAAATGCCCAGTTTAGATTTCCAAATTTTGCTCTCAAGGCTCAGTGATAAAACAGTAAGTGCATGAGTCTTAGGCAATTTGGTAACTAAGAATCTTTTTGGACTTGAATCTTAGTCTTCCCTGAGTTAGTCCTTGAAGAGGACAAAATCTTTTGCCTGAAATATTTCCTTGAGTGAAGATTTTTTAGAAATAGAGAAAATTTAAATCAGATAATGACCTGGGAAGAACCCTTGGCCAGACTGTGTCAGCCTGCAATGACAGGGGCTTGGAAATGTGAGCAAACTGCAGCAGATCCAGGTCTGTCTCAAAATGGATCATTACAATCCGTTCAAAGTGATGCTGCCACAGTCTTTCAGAAACAGTTACTTACAGATTTTCTGTGCCTGCTATGCTCCAAAATACGTGCAAGTGCAATACATACACTTCAGGTGTGCTTGTTGAGCAAACACACACCTCAGAGATGGAGGTGAGAGACCAGCTCTCCTGCAAAATCCTTAACTATCAAATTAAAAATCTGTAATATTCTAGAGACTAAAAAGGCACATCTTTAAAAATAGAAACTAAAATCCTCAAGTATGTGAGTGTGAGTCTCTGTAAGCAGGGGTGGAAGTGCAGTGGGTGGGCAGAAGGCACTGGGAAATCAGAGTGGCTAATCCCTCCAGCATCACCATTTAGAGAAATACTGGGTCTGCATTCCAACTAGGAGAACGACGGCTGGGTTTCTCACTCGGGAAACTCTTTTGCTTGTAGTGCATGCAGTGAATTCTGATAATTTTTAACAATCTCTTCTCATCAACCCAGAGAATTTAAGTCTGGGTTTCAGTCTGGGTTTTGTTTGCATGAAAATTTGGATGTGAGGGAATGGTACACGTGGTGGTGTTTCTTTTCTGGCAACTACAGGGCGTAGCTACCTGAGCATGAAATACGCTGTGTCTTCAGGGGTTCCTGCTCTCGCTGCTCACCCATGTGATACAGGTATTTGGAGCATGAAGGAAAGAGAGGGGGGAGAAGCTGAAGGTATTTGGATCTAAACATGCTGCCGTAAAAAGAAAAGGCAATATTTTTAGAGGAAAAAAAAATGGTGGAGGCCCAAGGCATGGAGCTCCTGGACTTCCATGCTCAAAGGAGCTTTTCTCCAACTCCCTATATCAGCCCGACTTCAAACAAGAGCACACAAGTCTCAGGGAGGGGGGCAAGAACAGGATGACTTAGTATTTCTAGAAAAAGTTGGGTTTCATTTATTATTTATAAATTTCATTTTGTACATATCTTTAGGGACGTTAAGAGATTAGTACTCATGCAGTTTGTTCTGAGCATTAATGCTAATCCTCAAAGATAGGTGAAGGGTAATTTCATTAGGTTTTTATAAAGGTTTGGAATAAAACTAACCATTTAGTCAACAGTTGGAAAGGAGACATTCAGTGCTGTGCTCTCTGGTCTCCCAGCAGGCTCTGCCTCTCACAGGAATGTGTCAGCACCGACTGGCATCTCAGCAAGGAGGGTGCATTCCTCAGACTTTGTTTTATGTAAAGTAGGTGGGTCCCTCTTTCCTAAATATGTCATATAAAATCATTGTCTCTGGCATGACATACAGTAGTTCAGGAAGGGAAACTAATCTAGGAAATAAAGGGATACAGACTATTGATGCCAAAATCAGCAATTACATTGTAGGAGATCTCATGAATAATTCCTGAGCTGTGATTTAACATTAATCTGAGTGTTTAGTACAAAGCTGGGCCGACACCAATAAAATGCTGACTGATTTGTTTTAAAATAGTGCTCCTTCAGGCTTCACTACACTGCTTTGAAATGAATGCTTTTAGGTAATGCCTCATCCTTGCCTCTGTAAAACACAGACAGATGCACTCATGTGACTGCACGCTCAAACTCTACCATCATTTTTTTCCCCTTCAATTTGGGCTGAAACCTTTTCTAAGTGCAGCTTGTAATACTAGCCATGATTTAGGCAGGTAAGCTTCATAACACAGACCTTTTCCTCCCCGGGAAAATCTTATCAAAATAAGACTCCTCAGTACTGGATGGTGATATTTGCTACGTATGTGAATTTCAGGTGCAAAGAGAAGGCTCTGTGGTGAAGCAAGCAGGAAATTACCTAACCGAGCATTAGGAGAGTTCAGTGTGTTACAGTTGCTTCTGCATCATTAAATAACGCCACCTCCCAATGCACATCAAAGGACGACAAACGAACAGGTGAGTCAAACTGTGACGTCCATCTCAGGGGACACCATACGTTTATTCTGAAGCACTGCCACCTCTGCCCAGGAGATGCTGCCCTTACAAGCACCTCCCATCTCATGCACTGCTTCTGCCTCTGTAAGAACGTCTTTGTCACTTAATAATGGCAAACCACTAACTGAATCCGTTTGTCTCATCCATTAGCGTAGCATGTCTGTTAGTGGAAACCCTCAGCCTCAGGTGCTCATCACATGTATCCCCTGTGTGTTCCTTTTAGGAGGTTAGGAGAAAGGGTTGTTCTTTAGAGAGCCAGAGCTGGCGGTAGGGTGGTAGTTCTGCAGTGGCCACAGAGTGGTTATGTAGTATGAGTCTATCCAGAAGAAATTGCTGGTGTATGTCTTTCCTAAACATTACAGTGAAAACCTGTTTCTACCAAACACCTATTTCAAAACAGCAATCATTTCTGGGCATGTCGGCATTCTCAATAAGAAGTGACACTAACTCACTCTTACCTTTTGCATATATACTTGCTATCAAGTACAATCTGTACAGCAAAAGGAATTAAGCTGCGTTACAAGCGTAGGTTCTCCATGACGATGTTGAATTGTTCCAGAAATTATGGACTTAATGTGCAGCTGTATGCCCCGTATTGCTACATTCATCAGGAAAACTGTAATAGCAATACATTAGGCTGCTTGGGGAGATCATTGAGTCTTCATTATTGAAGTTTATTGGTGGGGGGTTTTGTGGTTTCCCAAAGGTTCCCCAAAAAAACCCCAAGCAAGGCAAGCATCTCTGTGCTCTGATTTCTGTTTCAGTTCTGCACTCAGATGAGCATTACATCCCACAAAGATTCTATGTGTGAAGGTCATGAATCACCAAACCAACCCTGGCACTATCCGCTGAGTGAATGCAGTGGAATTGGAGAATAACAAGATGGACTGCAGTCTTCTGAGCTCAAAAGGAGAATTTTTTACAAATGCTCTAATGAATGCTCTCACATTAAAATGTTTTATTTTGTCTGGCACTTAAAAAATAACCCAGTGTCCATGCTAAAACAACTTTAGCTTGAATAGACCACAGAAAATATGATGCTTTTTACTAAGAGGAGGATTCTGACTAAAATGCACTTTCCAGCACTGTGCTCCAGTATGCATGGGTGGATCGTCTAGTTTTTGTCTTCTGATTATAATTGTGTTCGAGGATAAATAATGACAAGGAACAGGATCTTTGTCTGAATGGCTTGTTTCTTCTTCATATATTTGTTTATAGTACTGCCTGGACATGACCAAGTAGTACCCTGGAGCTAATAGTGTGTGGAGGTATTAATTCAGTCTCCCCATTCCTAATATCAATATTTACTTACTATGCACAGTGGTTTGCATTTCTATTGATATACTAACCTATTCCGTCTTGTCTGATCACCATGGCAGGAGGGAAGGACAATAAAATGAAGCAGAAATATAAAACAATCTGCTAGCTGAAGAGCCAGAAGACTGAGGAGCTCTCTAAATGGAGTAGAAGAACTATTTCAACTCAGTAGCTATTGATTAAGGTAGATCATAAGTGATGTACTCTGAGGGAAGAGAAATTAATTCTGTGAGATAGTAGTATCCTGTCTGGGAGAACATTTGCTGCTTTTCACCTTCAGTGTTCATTCACTATTCACTGTTCCCTCACTGTCTGCACAGGAGTCATGGAAAAATAGCTGGGGATACAGCTCCAGCCCCAGAAAGAGGTGGCTTTCTTGCTTTAGTTCTCTGAAGTTTTGTTTCCAGTTTTGCAACCCAGTGCTTCAGCCTTTACATTAATGGATCACCCCTGCCTATTTTGAGACTTAGATACAATGTCCGTCAGGCTGGATGCTGCAGCAGCAGAGATGAATCTTCTTTGTGGCACCTGCCAGTATTTTTTGTTGGAAAATGAAAGCTTGGGAGAAGATGGCTTAGCAGTGGGTATGTTCATGGTATGGATGGGTTTGAAAATAATCACTCTTCTTGGGGATAATCCAACTATAGGGCAGGGACTGGAGTTCATGGGGGTGTTAAGATCTTTTCAGAGCTGTTGGGGGAACTAACTCTCAAAATCCCTCACTCTCTTTTCATATACACCTTTTACTGTTATTATTTTCCCCATTCTTGACTCGCGATATAAAGCAGCCTCAGGACTGATCCAGGTTTTATCTCTTGATAAAATTCCCTGGAGTTCTGTTACATTAGAAGTGTCGTAACAAAGAATATCCCAAATATATCACCTATTACCAGTGGCATACCCTGGCATCTGGGAATATCCCAGCACTAATAATTATACCATGTGATCCTCACAGATATGCAAGGACAAGCTGTCTAATCCAGGAGAGAGAGGAGAAAAGCATACAGCTGTCAATACTTAGACTTCAAATTCTTTATACATTTAAAGTGTGTAGTTGAAATACAGGTAGTTGAGTAAATGCAATGACTGTTACCCAGGGAAAATTTTAGGCATTAAAATTAATGAACAAATGTATGTTTGTAGTTTGCAAAATGAAAGAATATATGGTGTCAGAAGAGGTTTTATCTTCTGTGTTGTTTTTTTTTAAATGTAATAAATATAAAGCAAATAGCACCGGTTTATCCAAGGGAATATTGAAATCCATTAGGAATGCACTTGGAGTAATCTGATTCAACAAGTCAGTATAGTTCTCTCAAAACATAATATCGGTACTACATTGTGTGAGATGAAGGTTAGATTACATTTCTTGCCAGTGCAATAATTCCCACATCATAAATTCTGATGAAATTATATCAATATATAAAGCAAATGGATGTCTGACCCACCATCGTTTTCTAGTTCTCAGATGTAGTAGCTGACATACAAGTAAATCCCCAGCTGCTTTGTGCAATACTATTACAACTGTGCCATTGCCTGGGAACTGTTATTAGCTATCTTGACCAGAAGCGGCTGTTAGAGTTTGTGGTTTCTGCTCTGAATATTAAACTTCGGCATACAAGAGTCCTTATTGTGGGGAGCACTTGGAAATGGTAATACTAAATTGCTTTATATTTGCAGGATTTGATTGCTTCAGATGATACAGGTCTAGCTGGTGGGCCTCTCTCTTACTGCTTGTATTTCCAGATTATAAATCATTCCTTTGACAGGGCATCTGCCATAAGCAGTTCTCAGTTTCCGTAGTATCCTTCTTTATATTACAGCTGGCAACTAGTCTTCTGGGCCCATGCGCTTTTTGCATAACTTTCAAGAATAAAGGCAAAATTGAAGCTTTATATATATCCTAACTTTTACATCAAATGGCAGTGTATATGTGAAACGAAGGTGTGGGGTACAGGTTTGGAAAAAACGTGTGCTGTTTTCCCAGTAACGTTACATGTCTATAACCATGCTACCATCAAGCTCCAGTATTAATGACTGAACTCAAAGGACCCTGTAAATAGCCAAGAATGCTTAGGGTAAACCCAACCCAACATATTATTATTAGTGCTGTTCTTGACATCATAAAGCCTTTTAAATGGAATAAAAGCTTGCAGTTGATCTTGCAGGTCAGCTTGGGGTAAAAAGTTTGGGCAGCGTTTAAAGTCTGTGACAGAAAGAGTTATGTTCATTTAGGACATTCTGTTAAAGCAGCATAACAATATTCTCAGAAATAGAGGGGAAAATCATTAGAGTTATGCTTCTCTGGTCCTTGAAGAACAGTGATGTTAAATTGGAAAAAAAATAATAAAAAAGAATTATTGTTCATGATCTTATAGTTAAATTTTAAACTATAAACTATTAAATACAATTTCACAGTTTTTAATCATTGTTAATGCAGAGTCTTGGATAACTCTTTGCTGTCTCATTATGCCTTTGTAAGATTAAGACCTCAATGATGTTTAACCCACTATCATATAAAAATGCCTCAATAGCTCTTTAATATTATATATACAAGATTTTGAAACTTCCCTAGTTTGGGCTAGTTTTTTTCCCAAATGTTTCTCATTAACCTGTCGTTTCAGATAATTTCAGGGAGTTCACAAACACCAAATTATTGATTATATCAGAAAGGTCCTGACTGCCTTCCACGGAGTCACAGCAGCAGTGATATAATAGTTAAATAGAAAAGCATTTGGGTGTAAAAACCCCAAGTAATCTTAAACCCCAAGATTTTAATGAAAAGTTCAGGAGTGGGGTTTTTTTCCCAACATTTCCAGTGAAAATAGAGGGGATTTTTTTCGATTAAAAAATGCTTCAGAGAATATTTTGCTTTTCAAGAATTGTGTATGAAGTTAGGAAAAAAGTCTTAAATTATAAACCAGAACTTTTTTACTATAAGAATTTGTGGTTTTCTTTGGGAATTGAACTGAAGTTATTTTTCTGTGAAAGTATCTGCTTTTAAGGAGAAAACACACTATCATCAAAATTACATTTTGAAGAAAATCAAATATTGGTTAGCCCTATAAAATAAAGTATCAGTGTTCCCTACTTCAATTAATCATTTACTTTCAAAGAAAGATTAAAATGTATTTGAAACACACCGTGTCCTAGAGCATTCAAATGTGGACACAGTAAGAGTCTGACTCATCAGAGATTTTCCCTGTGTGCTGATTCTGTGATGGAAAAAGTGAAGGGGGGGAAAATAATTTATCCACACACCCCATAATTCAGCACACAAACCCTGGTACACTCCCCAAATCTCAGCAAAGGTTTAACAGTGAAATACTGTAGCAAGGTCTCATGTTACCAGGATTTATTGTTTTCCAAAATATACTACGGAGCATTGACTAGAATGCCAAGAAGTTCAATTAGAAATAAGAGAAAGAAAAGAACACCTGTTAGTTTTGAGGAAAAGCATATTTGGGGATTCAGTTGGCTTGTCGGTGTGCTTATGTCTTGGGGTATTCTGAAATTCCTCTCCACTCTTTAATAGGTGATGTCGACCCAAGACAAGTTAATGTTATACTGATATCAGAAAGTTCAAGCTGGTGCTGATTTTGACAATGTGATAAAGGGCTCGCTAAGCGTAAGTGGTTTATAGAGGAGGCAGGTTTTCCCATGTGTTAGGGCTATGCTTGTCTGTCTGCTACATCTGGGAGGCATATCTCAGTATGTCACCTACTTCTTTTCACAAAATAATACGTGCCTGATCTTGCAACCATTACTGGTATAAATTTGTACACATGCCTAATGCAGGACCATTCACTCAGTAAATGCAATTTGCCTGAATCCCAGTAGTGGCCAGCAAGGCTACTGTTTCATCCTGCAACTTGTCCCTGTACAGCAGCAGGTCCGCATGAGGCCTGGCGCTGATACCTACATCAGGCTCCAGCTCGTGCTGGAGTTGCACAATGCCGGTGCTTAGCACAGGCATAAGACAAGGACACCCTCCTCCTTGTCTGACGTCTGATGCATTTCACTGATCCACACAGGTCAGGGTATTACGTACCTTCCCGTGCCCAGCGCAGAACTCTATGCTGGTTTGGACACTCCACCCAAGCCTGACGCTGCTCTGTTGCTCTCCAGTGACCGCCAGAATCCATTGATCAGCAAAGTTGTGCCTGGCCCTCGCTTTTATTTGGGGGAAAGCTGGAATTTGCCTATATCGTCCACCTGAGAATTTACATGCTGCAGCATTGCTAACAGCTGTAGATAGAGACACAAAAATTTCTTATGGTATGAACATCGTTATGTATCTTATGAGATGTGAATGCCATGCTATATTAGACCAAGATTGCCTCGTTCATGAAAGAGTAAGGGACTGTGGCAGGGTAGAGCTAGAATTATTTGTGGCCATTTCTAATTGAGATTTTCCCTGGACTCCATGACCCAGCTGCTTGCTTATTCCATCACGGCTGAAGATGTTAACTGCACAGCTTAACACTCTGCCTTATAAGAATGCTGCTTATTTTCCAAAAGCAGAGTATACAATGAACAGCGTGCAGGGGTGGTGGGGTAGACTTCACAATTGCAGAAAATTTGCTGAATCAGTTTCCACTGAGACAGATTTATGCATATGGTTGGTATATCAATTTATTTTGGATCCTTTCTGGATTTCACAGAGCAATAATAAGAGATACAGAGAAAGAATCTGGGTTATCTCAACAGTCAGGAATAATAAGACTGGATATGAGACTTCAGCTAAATGTTACGGTAGCAGCTACCTCTTTTTTATCAATTGCCCCAAAAGCTTTCCACATAAGGAGGATGTGGGCTCGGGAGAGGACAAATAAAGAATATGTGTAGCCTCCTTACACATTTATTGGAGACCAGTCATCACTGACTGGTGAGAAATCCCATCCCAGTTGGCTAGGAAGCATAGGAAAGCATATGGAATTTAAAGCTCCTTAGACTCTTGGGGAAATATATCCTCAAGGAAAAACAAAATAAAAATGGACAGGGACTGTGCTGCAAACAAAAGCTCATGTCCTCTTGGAATTGGTAACCAGTTTCAGCCAGTTTCTTCTTACCAGTTTCTTCATCTGAAAACCAGAGCTGTGGTGTTTCCTAAAACTAATTTTGCATTCCTAACCAGAAGCTTCTCTCAGGGACCTGGTTTCCAGAGGCATGGGCATTCAGCATTCTCTCTGTCTCCTTACAGAAAACCCTCAGATTACTAGTCACTAAGTGGAAAAGGCTGTTTAGATGTATTTAATATTTATACAGTTTTCTGGAGCTACGTGGATAAAAGACTGCCTATATGCTGAATGCATTAGTACCTTTCTTGATAGGCTGTCGCTGGAGAAACACATGCCAGGAAGTAAAATATACCCACTAAAAAGCCTTTTGATTTTTTCAGTAGAAAATCCTGTGCATTTTACTGTTGTTCCATCCCCGGATCCAAAGCACTTTCCCCTCGCTGATCTGACCTGGCCATGCTCTGGTTTTGATACCCAAGGAGCGTTCCCGCCACTTTGGCCGGCAATGGAGAGCAGGAGGAGAGCTGCCCGCCCGGGACTCACGTACACTTGGCTCTTTGTATTCCTCTCGATCGGCAGTTGTAGCGATGGTTAGTTGTCATCGGGTAAACTTGTAAAGCCAGCACTTGCTGTGGCTAATTTTTTTTAAATGTATGGGACGCTGCTTTTCCAGAGGTCCTGGCGGTTTAGAGGAGCAGCAGATTTTGTCCTTTAACTCTGGTTAAGTGGAAATAAAAATGAGTGTTTGTTCACAACAAATATAGAACATGAAAGTGTTCCTGTACCACATGACTTACAGTAATCTAATAATAAACCTTGTGGAAGATGTTAATATTGCAGGAATTTAATTTTGTTTATCCGGCACAGAATATGCATTAATTGCCTATTTAATCATGTTTATAATTAAACTTGTTATAACAATGATTCATGCGTCAGCTTCTCTAATTACACAGGCAGGACAGTATTATTTCCTCCTTACAGTTCTCTCATTTAGGCTGGAGATGCTTGGTGTCACCTGCAGGCTTATACTTCGTATGAACTGATGGGTATGGACAGTAGAAAAGCTGTTCTCCTAGGAGAATGACTGATCCACCTATTTGGTTTTTGTTTCTTTAATTGCATTCTGCTTATGAGCTTTTAGAAAAAAAAAAATAAATTATTGTATTTACTCTTCCTATTCCTTTGAAGATTTCAGCTTAACGTGAAATACTTGCAAAGTGAGGCTGCATTCACCTGTCCAGCTCCCGGCCACCACTGTAACTCCAGCCAGGCAGAACTGCGTTTGACACAGCTCCTGACCTCGAACCATTGCTGCTGAGACATGGAGTCCCCCCTCCTTTGTGTGCAGAACGATGGCTTTGGGATTCAAACCATGGAAAGGTATGGGGGCTGAGGACTGAGGATGTCTGAACGTTGTCACTGACCTCTGCGGAGCTCAAGGTGAGCTTTTGGCAGAGGGTATGGGAAAGCTGTCATTTTGGTGACATGGCAAAATGTCACAGCTCAGTACTGAATGGACCAGTTACTTTAGAGGGTCCAACACAACATATTTTCTTGTTAGATTGGTTTACGCGATTTGTATCAAATAAGAGCATTTGGTCTTATTCTGGCTCCACTTTCAAGCATTTTGCAAATGAGTTCAGCATCGTTACGCCCAATTTGCAAACCAGGAGGCTAAGACTGAGACAGGCAATACACCTAGTCTAGAGCCAAACAAGGAGGTGGCATTGAAAGCTAACTCTTTGAGATCCACCAGGTTCCTTATTCACTGAACAACACACTTAAAACAAGGACATCCTTTTTTTTTCTTTTAATTTTTAAACAGATAAAATAGTAAAAAGCTGGGCAGTGCAATGTAGTTCATTCTTTCACTGAGCACAAGAGGTTCAGTTCTTGCAAGAGACAAGATAAAATTTCTGAGGATGTATATGCATATGTATATATAGCTACAGATACATAATTAGTACTCCTGCAATATTACTTGCACATCATAGTTAAAATTGTGCAAGATAAACTAGGAAAGCATATTTTCAGCAGTCTAACAGCACTGTCATAAAAATTCACAGCAGGCTGAAAATATTTCAGCCCAGGAGCTAATTACTTTAGAACTTTTTTTTTTTTTCTGGAAAAATCTTGTTTTCCCCTTGAGGCAACGAGTTAGAAAGTGTATCCTTGTTTAAGTCTCCACGCCCCCCCTTCCCTCATCTGCTATAACTGAAAACAGCTCTGTTATTTAGTTAAAACAATTGCAGACAAATTGAATCTGTAATGAGGATCAATTACTATCGGTATCTTGGAATGTTTTTACATAATTAAGTTCTAGACTTTCCCAAGCAGGTCTCGCTATAGGAATTAGAGATGAGGGTTTGAGTTGCCACAGGAGGCTGCCACGGTGCGGTACAAAACATGGAGCACTGTAAATGCTCAAAGTGCCTTTTTTCTCCTCTGACTTATGGAAGTGCTCCAGCCCCCTCCTGAAGATCGAAACCCTTGTCCTGGGGACTGGATGAGTCCATCAGTCAATGTTCAAAATTTTTTCGATCTGTAAAAGAGACTTTTGCAATTTAGGTCTTGCAAAAGTATGGCTACATAACTTCAAACTCAGGAAGGTCATGAATGAAACTTTCATAGCAAGACTGTGAAGTGTCTGTACCCATGCAGTGCTGCTGCAGCTTGTTAGTGCTTCATCAGAGATGCAGCTAGCTGGGAACCCACCTGAAATTCGCCTTCCCCAACCATTTGAAGAAGCTTTCTCCCTAAGTTTGAATGCAGGAGTTCATTACTTTTGGGGTTTGGTTCAGAACTTATCCTATAGACAATCAAATTATCCTTTTGAAAGCATTGTCATTGTCTAATTAAATTGGAGCATAACCTTAAAGGGCTTTTACTGTCAATTTTTGGTTAATCGGTATTGCGCTCAGATAACTTGTGCTACAAAAGCTGCCTGTGGCAGGATCCTGGGCTGTTGGATGCACAGAGAAGGATGACTTAAGAGCAGCTTTCTAGGCCAGCAGTAACAGAACCACCTGAAGTCTGACGGTTGTGAACTACCCCCTTCCCTCTGAAAAGTCACCTTGAAGTTGTGACTCTCAGGGGCTTGCTCACGTATCACCTAGAGCCAAACCCAGCAGCAGAGATCTACTCAGTCCAGTATTTGGACATTAACTGGTCAGTACTGGGTAACAGAACCCAGAGCACAGGGCAGGCTGCTGTGCTGCATGGGGTCCTTGTGCCGCTCCCTGGAAGGTACAGGTCACCTCCCTGTAGCCTCTAAAAGGGCACCGACTGCAGCAGGTGGCAGGGGGAGAAAGTGGGAAAAGAGATTTCTTAGTTCAGTGTCTGAGACGTTGGGAGTTTCCAGTCAAAACCCGGGATGAGTGCCAGGGTGCAGTGATAACGCCCTGTCACCCAAGCCCGCCACGGCCAGCTGGTGGGGACGCTGCTGGGGCACCGGGCAAGCAGGGCTGGCTTGCAGTCGCCGGGTGCTCCCCTGACCTGGATCAGCTCACTGGAGAAATTCTTCCATGGAACAAAAGTCGGGGTTAATCACATGTTCAGAGAATAAACCCCTCTTTCAGCGTGCTGGGATCAAAATGCTCAGACTAAGATCAGAGAAGTGGGAAGCGATGTCAAAATCCCTCTCCTGTGAAGCAGTGGTACCAGCTGAGCACAGTTACACACCCTGTATTTGCTGGAACCAGGCATTGTTTGTCTTGCATTTGGCCCAACAAAACAACAGAGCATCATGCCTGTTCTGCTATCTAGTGGCTATTCTTGTAAAATGCATCCAATGCCACACAGACTGGGGAAAAAAAACATAATCCTGCTTTTCCCCTCCTCCTTCATCATATAACTTATTCAATTATATTGTCTTTTCTTCTCTCGATTCCTATCTACAATTATACCTCCCCAAAGCAGCTATTGTATAACCTATGGGTCTTGGATTAAGTTCACTAGCCTGGTTGACCCTCATTCTGACCTTCACTTAATTAAACACAGGATTAAGCCCAAGACACACGCAACTCCAATCTCAAGTTAAAGCAGAGGGAGTTCAGAGCACTGGCAACGAACGGAGTGATGTTCATGAATGAGCTCACCTGGCCTTGTAAAACAGCATAAAGTGCATCATCAAGCCTGTTGCTTTTGAAAAAGTGATTGACTCCAACTCTTTTGTAGTGACCTTTTCACTCCCTGTGGATGGAGTCGTGCTCAAGCTCTGTGGAACAGGAGGGTCAGGGCTCACTCCTCCCTCTGACACAAGCAGCAGCCTCCACTGAATCCCGATAACAGCGGGGAGGACAAAATCTCATCACCAGTTTTGACAGGGGATGCTGTTAGGGGTCTGAGTGCTGTCCCAGTAATCTGGGGAGGTTTTCAGCGGTGTTAGTCAGCACATTGCTTTCTTCTCCAGTTTTCTGCTGCCAGGTCTCAGGATCAGGCACAGTGGATTATCAGCATTTCTTTGAAGCTTACATGGGAGTATGGATTATCATTGCTGCGGTCAGAAACACAGACCAGTTAAAGCTAAAGTAAGTCATAAATCAGCATGAAAAGGCACCTAATTATAAAAATGAGGTATATGAAACATTTCTGTAACCAGAGAATGAGTATTCTTCTAAAAGAAAAATAAAATTTATGTTTAACCTTGGAAAGAGAGCATTCATGTTTAACTGAAATAAAACAGAAGCAGCAGAATGAGTCCCCCGGGTGTGCTGGGACTCCCTGCATCTGCACCACACAACATCCCGTGTCATCTCTGGTTGTATTAGGATGCAGTAAGCTGTAAAGGTTGGAGCTGTGGGTGTAGTGACCCGTGTTCGGTACAGCTGACCTTTCCTAGAGCAGCTTGTATGCATATTCCTCAAAGCTGTCTTCCAGAAAAGGAAGGGAAACAACCCAATGTTGGGCCAAATCTTCAGACGGTGCAAACCAAAGGAGATAACGGGCCAACTGTGACTTTTCACTACCTGGTCTTCTAACCTGAGGCGCTTGAAAACTTCCTGTTAGATTTCACAGAGCAAATCTAAAACCTCATACTTAATGGGAATGATGCAGAAGTAACAACACCACATTCCCCATCATGTCTGGCCATGAATGAAAATTCTGAGAAAGAACATCCTGTTATTACTGTTAAGGGATGTTTTTGAGAGTAGACTGTATATGATGTCAAATTTAATTAATCTTTCAAGCGCACACAGGAAGCGCTGCTGCGTTCCACCAGTCAGTGTGGGGATGAAATCTGGAAACAGACAGGACACAAGGTTCTGGCTTGCAAAAACTTTTGCTTTAAGCAAGGGGGTAGTTCTTACTGAAAATTGAATGTGCACTTAAACATTTTGCACATTGGATGATTACACTTCTCTCTGTTCACTACCCCAAACAGAAATAAAAAGAAAAACAGACCCTCAGGGTTATTAGGTAGAAATGCATTTAGTGTACAACATCCAATACTGGGGTCCAGGGCATCAGAGTAGGGACCAACTTTACATTTCTGTTTTTTTCCCCTGATATAGTGTGAGACAAATGCTGAGCTTGTAAATTACAAAGTCCCCACAAATCTTTTTGGTGCATCTCTGAGTATCATGCTACAATCCATTCACCTGTGAGCCAAACCCAGTGGGCACCAGCCCCCAGGCAATCGGCAGCATCTCTGAAGAGGACTCAGTGAATACGCTGGCCAGTGTAAGAACAATTGCAAACACATTATTCAGGGTGTCTTGTATCATCTCTATACCATATATTGACATTTTCTTGACACTGTCTGCTTTGCAAATGTCATGTCACACAAGATAAAATGAAGAACGGTACCAGGAAAACCACGTAATCTGACTGGGTCAGGACTGAGCTCTCAGGAAACTCACAGGAGAACTCTCAGCCTGAACTTTGGCAGGTAATTAGCATTCAGGTACTTCAGACTTTTAAATCCATTGCATTAGTTGAAGAGCATTTGTCTAAGATGTTCGTTACTGGTGAGAAAGAATTTGTTTGTTTTTAAAATCTGCTTTAAATCTAATGGGCTACTGAATCTCCCCAAACTCCATTTGACAGTATTATTTCTCCAGATTAATTTTTTTAAGAACAAAGGAGCTTGACACCCCATACAATGTGGAATGAAAACTTTGAAAATGAATAAAAAGCAACCCCGTGACTAATACATTCACTATGTGAAGGAGCAATGGCTTAGTGGATCTGCTATTTCATAGGCAAAAATGCAGAGATTGCCTCTTTTGTCAGTTCATAGATAAAATCCTATTCTTTGTAATCCCTGAAGAAACAAATCAAATAAGCTCTGGCTGAGCTAACCATTTTCAATCCATCAAAGCAATCAAATTCTGTTTACCTGAATCAGAATGATTTCTAAAATGTTATTAAAAAGTAAAATGGAGTTTAACTATTCCAAAAAACTGAAAATGATGTGCAAACACAAAAGGGATAAGATTTCAGTAATTATGTAGACACAAAGTCGGTACCATCATTTGTACCACAATACAATGTAGCTATGGCATATAAAGATAAAGCTTCTTTTGTCTAACATTACTGCTGCAAGTGATGCATAAACATAATTAATGTAAGAAGTCTTCAAAGGGGCGAATATTCATTTAGTCAGTTAGTTTTATTGCTCTTTCAAGCAAACAAAAGTTTTATAATTTAATAAACCAATTAACTGATTATATATTTCACCCAAAATATTTGTATATCACACATGACTATCATTTTACCAATCACCCTCGTTTTTCATGAAGCAGAGCCAGCCTGTGGTGCTACAGTTAAAGCATTGCATTTAATATTCATTTGCTTTGCCCATTATTTTGGAGTGAATGCCGTAAGAGGCTTGTGCCTAACTACATCACCTAAATGGACGGGCAGGTTTCATCCAAATCCTATCCCACAGTAGCTTCGGAATGAACATTATGTCAGGCCTCTGGCATGATTCTTGAACTGATCTACATGAAGCCTCATGTCACCTCCAGGGCAGGACTGGGTACATTTTATCACCCCTGCAGAATTGCTTTTCACCTTGAGCAGAGCCAGGCGGGGGGGTTCAGTGGTGGGGCACAGCAAGGCAGTGCACTCCAGCAGGGCGCTGGCTCGCTAGGCGGCAGCTGCTGGACCTTGCCTTTGTGTACATGACAATATAGGGAAGAATACAGCTTGTAAAAATTCTCACTGAGCGTGACATCCTAGGGAGCCCATCAAAGTTTGATGCAGCGTTTTTTAATATAGCCTAAACAAATAAGCAAAAACCTGCCCAGAGAAAACCAAACCAAACAAAATCTCCAAAACCTTACTGTGGGATTTTGGGTCGACTTTGGTTTGCATTTGTTTGTGGGGTTTTTATATACATACATTTAGGAGCCTTCATAGTTGGGTTTTACATTCACTCTAAAACTTAAAAATAGCTTTGATTCTTTAGTTGCTGAGGTCCAATACTACCTGTGACAATTGCCGTTGCGCTTCTGTGCCCTGTCAAAATGCAGTCCTACATTGGTCAAAGCTATGACACAAAAATAACATCCTCCCTCGGTCTGAAACAAAACCTCACCTGGTAGTTATTTCACTGCGTACTGAGGCGGCGTACGCCGGTGGTTAGGCATGAGGCTGGACGCGGGAACTCAGCCATCCCAGCTCAACCCGCGCCTGCCTGTGTCTGGAAAATTTCATCCCGCTTGATGCCTCAGTTTCTCAGGCTAAACTGGGAATAACAATGTTCTGCATCTTGTTAGAACCTGAGAGGCAATCATACTGCACTAACGTGGCCGGTGAGAAGCAGAAAGGTCTCATGCACTAGATTTATGTAAATAAGGTCACTCGTTTGATCAAAGCCTATTATACAACCTATGGTACAGCCCGACTGTCACCTCCGTGTAACGCTGGAGCCAGTGGATCACCTTCCATGGAAATTCAGTGGGTGAAATACTTAGGCAGTGAGACTGCCTTAGAGGTGATTATTTAGTCACTTCTTCTGGGCTTTGAAAATTAACAGAGCTAATTTCAGAAACTTGTATTTTTATCCTGTGAAACAAACCAGAAACTTGGGAATCTGCAAGGCATCCCTAGACCCTTCTCATGCGAGTCAGAACCCGTCAGTGCCTCCGTCTGTTCTGAAGCCTTCATTGTGTTTCGGTGGTTTCTCCGGGAAACCAAGAAGCACTCAGTCCAGCTGCACAATTTTTCTATCTCCTTCTTTGTGTGTGTGTTATTTTTTAAAGAAATAAATACTATTTCTGCAATTATTGACACTAGGGGCATAAAATAGTTATGTCTAGAAAAAAATCCCGCAACTCTTTATGCTTTGCCTTTGTAATTGATAGTCTAACTTTTACATTTCGCTTTCCCACACAGCAAGGTGCTCATCTGCATTGATAAATATTAAGCGATGAGGAATAAACCAAAATGTGCAGTGCTGTCCCTCTCATATACACATGCACAAACACACACACACACACACACACACACACACACACACACAAAATACTCAGAACATTAAAGAAAGCTGTTAAGCTAATCTGGTGCATCTAAATGGGCAATATATATTGAATCCATGCTCCATTGATCATAATTATTGCGGTGCCCTTTATCAAGTAACCATCTTAAACCATTATTTAGAGATCATTTTGCTTTCCATTACTGTCACTATATTGCAGAATTCACTAGGAATTGGCAGCTGTGTGATAGAGGGGTATGCAGCTGTATTAGGCTGGAATCTGCTCGTGTTATCCAACAATGTTTCTAAAATGAGAGACACAGCACAGTATTCACACAACTTTTGGGCAGCCTTTAACTTCATGCCGGAGTGACAAGTCATTCACATACGCTTTGTTTTCCACATCACTCCTTCCCACCTTGGATTCTTTGCATATTTTTCTTAAAATTAGCCTTTATGTGAAAGGACAGCCTGTTGTATAGTGAAAAACATTTCTCCAGATGTAACTGAGAGTTACTAAACGGCTACAGTACTAGTCTCAGAGGGTATTTGAAATTACTTATTAACCTTCACAAAATCTTTATTACTCTTTGTATGTGAAAGAGGGAAAGGGAAGTGTTTTGTTCTCGGCTGGTCCTCTGAAACTATGCATCACACAAGCAATACAATAATTGCACAAAACTCAGTCTATAAACATCTGAAGCTGAATTCCAAGTACAGTATTCTCACAAGTAATTGGAAAACACCTGGCTTGTTTGCCTTGTAAGAAGATTAGAAGAACACAGTGAGAAAGAGGAAAACATGGTTCTTAATGAGACCAGCATCATTTTAGACTGAATCCCTATCCCAAGCCTCTCAAAGTAATGCACCTGGTATGTGCTGCATGCTGTGATATTAATAGATGTATCAGGAACACAGGTGTTTAAGCTGATATTTGCCAGTTTAACCAGGTGGTAAGGAGATTTGAATGTCTTCCAAACATAAGAGGATGGAAAAACAGAAGTTTCAGACACTCATCATCAGTGTTACACTATGAAATGATACTAAACATGTTGGATATAGCTAAGTCAGCATTAATCTTCTGACTTATAGCTAGGTGAGCAGCATATTAAAAGTTCAGTTCAGCTCTTGCTCAGAGTTTGTCCCAGGCCTGAACAGTGAAGTGTAGAGTCCTTACAAACTGCCTCGACACTGGGGAGCCCTCTGTGTGTAACAGCCTCAGGGACCTCTGGAAAAACATCATGTAACCTTTCAAAGCCTTTCTTTGCCTATTGGTAAAATGAAGATAATAACACTTCCTAATCCCAGAATTTGTGAGGTTTTAATTGATTATTGGCATTTTGAACTCTAGAGAATGCATAGGCAGTGCATATGTAATATAACAGGTAACCATCTTGCTTAGCTGAGGAGACAGTCATCAAGTCTTATTTCATTGGGGTTGAAGGTCAAGGCAGAGAGAAGGTACCTGAATCTGATACGGGCTTAAGTGTTACAGGAAAACTAATTATGTTGTGAAGAAGTTACCTGTATCACTTTCTCCTTGACTCTAATCTGCTCTCAGATGCTGTGTTTGCTACTATCAGGCTAAAGTCTATATCTTTCTCTGTGCCGGAGGAAGAGACCATATTGACCAAAACTGAATAGGTGAGCCAAGTGAGAAAGTGCTTAGTGTTTTCATAGGCAAGACCAGCTATAAATTTACTTACTTCTTGTCTCTGTAAAACCATTTCTAGCCTCCTTAACCAATTTGAAGTTCAATCAGTGGTGGAAGAGAAGAAATGAGACCAATTCAACCGGCTGAAGTCTAATGTTCTTCAGAGAACAGGTAAGCGGTTTCAGTATTCAGACCACTCATAGGTATAAATGTGCAACCAAATTGCCAATATACTTGCAAAGCTTCGTTATTCTCCAGCCATACCGGCTATACATTACTCAGTAAAGTAATGACATAACTGGGAACAGGACAAAGTACCTTCTATTTGTGCAAGGTACTAACAGAAGTATTTGGGTACTAACTGAAGTATTTGGAGCATGGGATGCTCCACTACTGACAGACATCCTGAGATCCAAAAAGCTTTTCCCATTGTTCTGGCTGTGGAACTCAGTAGAGCCACCCTTAAGGTCATATTAAGGATAATACTGTGAGATCCAGGGTCAGATGTGATTGATGGTTTAGGTCAAGTAGGCCAGAGTCCATGTCAGTTCAGGTCTGGCATAGATTTAGTCATTGCCTTCCTGTACTTTATTTTTAACTCCATCTGAAACTGTATCATCTAAATACTTCTCAGCTGCAGTAGACTGGGAAGCATCAGCTACTCATTAGCAGACTCTGTACAGAGAAAAGGAAATATGGACCACTCAGAATGAACTGTTATCTATGTGAGATGTAGCAAGATGAAATTCACTGTCCCCTGAACAAGTCTAAAGGCCAGTGCTCACAGACATGGAAGAAGAGCTTTGCTAGATCATTGGTCTCTTCTGTTACGCTGCCCAACTTGCATGGCTTTTAACAGAGGACTTTGCATTCATTGTAGTGTGAGGTTCAGTACTTTCCACAATAACTCCTCCACAGGGACTGTTTCTGCAGCCCTCTGTCTAAGAGCAAAATACATCTTCTCCATGTGATCAGACATTGTATTTGTTCAGTGACACCACTTCCCTTCTTCTCAAAAAGGAACATGAAACATATTGCTGCCCCACATTTTCCACTAACCCAAAGTCACCTTTCAGTCTCTTTCCTCTAGGTAGGTCAGTCCATGCATTCTTTCTAGTTCACCCACTGATGTTGTTAGAAGGCTTGAGAAGACGTAATGTCAGCATTGGTTCATTAGTGGTTTTAAAAAGTGGTAAGGCTGTTAAATCATATTTTTAAAAGGCAATGAGGCTGTTAAATCATATTGTTACACCTCAATACTAAGGAGTATTAAGAGAGCTTGTTGCTTATCCATTCATTTTCTCCCAGGTGATTGTGTGCTTTTCAGTTCTGACTTCAATAGTCTTACAACGGCTGAATTAAGGAATATGACTTACCTCCAGATGAGTTAGCATCACCATCTGTCCCCTGCAAATTTTGCTGACAGAATATGATTCAGGGAGATATTTTGTGAAAAATGTCATTTTTCTCCACCGTAATGACAGGTGCTGAGCCAGGAAACAGAATTAATTAATGTAAGGACCACTCTGAGGTAGCGTGCCTGGTTATGCAGCACTGTGCTACACTCAGTGATTTGTACCTTCCTGGATTTGACCAAGCCCTGCTTATTTCCATTTTCCAGTGGGTAGTTCCCAGCATGGCAGTACAAAACTTTTATAGTTAATTTAACCTAAATTGTCTTTAATGGTGTAAAATATGTTTGCCTTTCTTCTTCCATCTTTTAGAAAGATAATGTCCTTGAAAATATCAAGGAGACAGAAAAGGCAAACCTGGCTCTACTCCGGTGTGAATCTACCATTCTGTTCTCTAAGAGCACAGCTGTAATTCTCCGATGTAGCTTGATTCTTTCAAGCTAGTAAATGTGGGTTCTTTGGATGTTAGCAAAGTTTTTTGATGCTGCCTCTCACAGTAACCTTCTGGACAAAATTTCTAGCATACAACTAGACAAGTCCATCATAGGATGGGTGAACCATCGTCTGACAGGTCAGGCTCACAGCTGTAGTAAGCAGGGTTACTCCAGGCTGGCAGCCAGTCACCAGCGGGGTTCCCCAGGACTCAGTTTTAGAGCTGCGGGCTGCCTCGAGAGCAGAGAAGCCTTACCAAGAGATCTGGATAGAGAGCTGGGCAGTCGCCAGCCATATGAAATTTCACAAGGCAGGTGCTGGCTTCTGCACCTGGGACAGGGTGATCCTGGGCATGGGCACAAACTGAGGGCAAGAGTCTGGAGAGCAGCCCCATGAAAAGCCATCTGGGGGGTTGGGTGGATGGCAGGTTCACCATGGGTCAGCAGCGTGCCTGGCAGCCACAAGGGCCAGCCGTGTCCTTTTCGGCCCCACCTCAAGTGCTGGGTGCAGCTCTGGGTACCTCAATGTAAGGACATCAAACTACCTGAGTGTGTCCAGGGGAGGGTGACCAAAGTGGTGAGAGGTCTTGAGGGCAGGGAGGGGAGCGGCTGAGGTCGCTTTGCTTGTTCAGCTTGGAGAAGAGAAGGCTGAGGGGGGACCTTCAGGGTTCAAGGACAGTCAGAGTTCAAGGAGCACCTGGAAAACGCTCTTGGGCATATGGCTTAGTTCTAGGTAGCCCTGCAAAGAGCAGGGAGTTGGACTCTGTGATCCTTATGGGTCCCTTCAAACTTGAGATATTCCATGAAAACCCATTTGCAAGCAAAACTACTCTGTCTTTGCCAGTGTTTCCTGGTTTCTTATGTAGTTTTTAGAGGCCTTACTCGTTCGTAGTCATAGCCAGGTACCCTGCATCTATAAAAACATCACATCTATAAATGTAAAATAGAAGGCTGTTTGCAAACATCTGTCTCAACTCCTTAACCACCCAACACAAAACAGAATAATCAGAGCATTTATGCAGGGATATAAGGGGGAATCTGAAAGCTAATCATGTGGACCTTGCAAATGTAACTCAAAAAGTACCTCGGATGCTGAGCAGCCAACCTTGACTGTGTTTCTTTAATCTTCCTTGAGGTTAACAATAAAATTCAAATTAAGGTCCTGATCCTGCCCCAAGATTGGTGTTTGCAGATTGCTGCTTATGAGGTTACATCAGCTACTGCACTTCCACGCCATGCAGCAGATTCTGCAAGGTGTAATGTTGATGGACAGGAACAGCCCCTTGAGACTCAGCTCACGTGAGTCATTAGAGAAAGATTTATTTCTCCTTCACTTAAACAACAAAGAGGCTTCCCACATGTAATTTTAAAAGTGTTTGCGTTGAACGTATTGACTAAGTTTGATTAAATAATTGAAGTCATATAATTAATACCATTAAGACTGAGTAATAATTTCTTGAGAAGATGAAAGAAATATGTCATCTCAAATCAAGTTGCATATATAAGTTAAAAATAAAGGAATGCAATCGGTATCACAGGTAAAGCGAAGTGGAAAAACAAAGTGACTATATACTTTCCAGCAAATACTTAGCTTGTATTTTTAGATTTTTCTCCAAAGCTAAGCTGTTTCTTCTCGTCAGACTATAAGTCAATTATACTGTAGCACAAAAAGAAATCTGCAGTATTTTACTGTCATTGTTGGTAATTTGTCCCTTAGGGTGTTAGTATTCATACATAATTGCATATTGTCTCTCCCTGTAACATTTTCTACTTTCTTTCCCTGTTAGAACAACATAAGAATTATTGCATCCATGGGTTTTAGCAAATTATCCAGCTAACTTGATTTACATTCTATTCACAAACAGAATTACAGAAGGGAAAAATACATTGGCTTTGTTTTTTTCCTTAGCTATCTTTTGGCCCTGAAAGATTACAGTTTGTTCATTTTTTTTTCATTTGTGTGTGTGAGCTTTCTTTAAAAGTATAACCAAAAATAAGGAAACACAACTGTATATAATCATATTGAAATCACTAAGTGAATCTCTTTCGAAAGACCATATGTGGTCTGCAGACAATTGCATTGTTACTTGCATAATAAATATTTGCAGTTCATGAAAGTAATAGCCCAAAATAGTCTTTGTACAGGTGAAGGCTATAGTTTGACTTGTCTAAGGCGTCTAAATATTGGAGGTGGTAGTACCATGCAAAATTCCCATCCTTTTAAGTATGGACATTCTAGTGAGTGCGCTGTCCTAACCTTTGGCAGACTTCTCATCTGGACAAAGCTCAGGACTGATGGAGCAGCCACAAGTGTCTTCAGGGCTGCTGGACCATAACCCAGCAGCTCCCTGGTTCCCAGAGCGTCTACAGGTGACCCTGGAGTCAGCATTACATACAATTAAGTAATTCTGCCTTAGTGAAGTCTGCTGAGGATCCTTGGATGATTCAGGACAGTAAAGGTGCAGATTGATTGTGAAAAGCTGCAGAAGGACCTTATCAGTAGTGGAGTGACAGGGCAAATGGATGTTGAAATTCAATGTAGGTAAATGCAACATAATGAAAATGGAAAACTGCTTGATTTCGCATGTGCTTCAAGGAAGTCCTGGTTGTCTGCAAGCATCAGAAAGTGTTAGGGTTATAATGAGTAGCTGTGAGGAAATATCAGCTTAATGCCAGACTGCAGTCAAAACAAATAGCTGGATATTACCAGGAAATAAATACAGAACAAGACAGGATGTACAATCATGCCTCTTTACAGATTCAGGATGTACATAAATCTTGAGAATTATGTAAAGCTAGAGCCCCCTTATGTCAAGGAATGTGAGTAGACCTGGAGAAGGATGAGAACGGTGACACGGATGGTCAGAACTCTCCAGTGATTTCCACTTGAATGGATGGTGAGTTCAACCTGGAGAGGCTGCTTTGCTGTGTGACCTTGTGTGGGCACGTGTTGGTGACCTTGGCGGGTCTTCTATCCGTCCTGCAGTCAGAAGAGCACCTGGAAGTCTCAGACAGCAGCGATTTTTGTGTGAACACAAGCTGCTGACGCAGAGCGGGTGGAGAGCCATTTGGCACCATTGTTGCTGCTGAACTGACAGGCAGGCAAAAGAGAAGCCTGGCTGTAATTAACAAAGCAGCTTAACTACTAATACCTTGGTAATGTCCCTCGTATTTTAGATGAAAGGCTCAATCAGTAATTTGAAATGAGAACAAACACACTGAAAGGAAGGCTACTGCAAAAAAAAAACAAGTACATAAAAAGAGGAATATGTCCAGAACAGCAAGTTTTCTGGATGTGCTTCCAGGGTTGTCTGTGGATGCTGTAAACTGCTTTTGCAACCGCTTTTCACAGCTAAAGCAGGTGAACTGATGTTTCATGAAAGTCTTGCATAACAGCTCCCAGAGCAGTTCAGACAGTATTTTACCATTATGGAAACACGACGAAACAAACACCACAACAAAACCCCCACAAAAATCTCTTTGGAGGATTTTTAGAGTATATGTCTGCATCAATCGGAAAAAAATAATAAGAGTACATCTCCTGTCTGGGGAAATGGAAAAAAATTGAGCACATCTTCAGCTGGGAATTTCGCTGGGGGAAAAAATGCTTTTGACAAACAGAAACCTCACAAAACTGAAAGGCAGAAATGTTTTTTTTCAGGCACAGAGGATGTCTATACAGAGATGCTTTGCTTTATACCTCCTGGTCCATCAGCACCCTGAATAAATACACATTGGTATTTTAGCCAGCAAGTAAGTCCCCACTACTTCTTACTGCACCGAATTGCTGATGGTATTATTGCTAAGTAGCAAAACAGCTTGAGGAGGAGAGCAGCTAAGCAGGTTTAAGCAGAAAAAATGTAGGATCCCTTAGGAAGACCCCTCATTTCCCAGTTGATCTGATATTCCAGGGGGCCAGTCGAACCCATCTGCACAAAGGTAAGTCTATATGATGCATGGGTCCCAGGTTGCTTCCTCACCCTGAGCTCTGCTGATCTGGCTGCATACAACTCAACCTTTCTGGCAAGGGAGTGACACTCCGTAGGATCTCGTTGAATTAGGTGAAGCAAAGCTGATGATTACTAGCGGATGATGTGATACATTTCCATTTTCTATTTGGTTACCATTCTTTGAACATGACAATGCTAGGGGATATTCCTTTACAAAGAATTGCTTTATACATAGGAAAAGAAATGTTTTCATGCATTGCAGACACCTATGTACCTTTTGGGGGCAATAAGTCAATCTTCTAAAAACTCTACAGTATATCAACTGTGAATCCCACCTCATGGATGCTTTTGGCTAACATAGCTAAACTATAGGCACCATAGCTAAACCAGAAAAGTGTTTTCTGAGGTAGAAAAGCAATGAGTCTGAATCTGACAGAAAATTAATTCCCATATATTAATCCAGAAATCTAGGTGGTTGCTTGGGTTTTTTTGCTTCCATCTTGAAATCCACATGATGAATGTTCTGGCATTCCAGTTTTCTCTGATAGAGCTCCTACTCTCATGGCTCACTGGCTCTTTGTATTCATTGCCCATACAGCACAGGCTATGTTTGCTTTGCTCTTCTCCCCCTTCCCCATCTCTCATGAATAACAAAACCAGAGGAACAGGCTGTATGTATCTGGAATCAGGTAGCAGATGAACTTTGAGTGTTGACTTTTTCACCCTCACAGGCATTGTCCATTTACTTCCTTCTTACATCCTGCTCTAATTTGTATAAAGCTACTTGTGATTAGCTGGCATTTACAAACATGTATTGATTTATTTTTTTATTAATTTATAAAGAGTTCAAACAAATAGTGGTAGTCAATTCTAGCTATAATCCCCCAAGAGGCTAGGAAAGATACAGACTAAACTACACAATCTATAGGGAGTGTATAGGAAGGCACCGTGGTGCATTAATGGGGGAAGATTTCAGATATCTGTGCATACTTTCACAACCTCTCTTTGTGTACATATTGAAGCTAGTAAATGCAAATGTCAAGAGAGTACTTCCAGCAAAAGCATCATTTAAAAATATTCCAAGTCATATAAGAAGCAGCAGGGTTATTCGTTAAATACACCTTGGCAGGTGTCGAAGGATTCCTTCTGCACTTAGGCTTCTCTGGAGGAAAAAGAGGCTTGCCTGAATCACACTGGCACCAAAGCCCGGAGGCAGAAACATGACAGTTACTGTAGTGCCCTAGCTCAGAAGTGAGGAGGGTGCAGGCTGGGGTCGTCCCCCCCGCCAAGTCAAGGCTCTTCAGGGCCAGAAGAGGCTGCACGCTGGAGCAGAGATCCCTGTGGGGCAGGGCAGGTGGAGGTCTGGGCATTCTGTCGGAGACGCACCGTGTGGGGCTGGGCAGGCTTCACTGCAGAAAACAGCGACAGGGCAATAGCCAGAGCAATGTATGTGGGTGGTTTTTATAAACCACTTTGCTTTATTCTAGAGCTATGGCAAGATTTCTTTCTTCATGTGTGTCAAGTTTCTCTTTTTTTTTTTTTTTTTTTTTGTGACTAAGTGGTAAGCATTCCCTGGAATGGAAAGGTGGTATGTCAGCTTGGACAGTTGTTTTCCAGCAGAATTCAATTTACTGAAATGGGTAGTTTGATTAAACAAATGCTTCAGAGGAAAAAATATTCCATTTTCCTCAAAAACACCCACATCTAGTTTTGAATAGCAGTAAGAAGTGTTTCAAACACGCTGGTGGTATGTTAGCCTGTGTGCTCATTGCAGACCTCATAGCAAGGTTCTGCCTTGGTGAGGATCAACCCGTGCCTCTAGAAGACTGGCTGCTTAGGGGATGCTTAGTGCAGCAGCTGGCTCAATTCAGAGATTCCAGCTAGCTAATAAAGGAAAACACCTTGTTTTTCAGAGTCTCTGCCCTACCGCCCTTGTCTGAAGGCTTGATAAATTAAGGGCATTGATAAAAAGTAGGATTGTCTTATGCAGTGAAATATCCTGCGAATATAGGAGCAGAATGCTTGCAAATGATTGTGAGAATTATCTAAATAAAATAAAACCACCATCAGATAGCCTTCAGTGACATGTTAGAGAATGTTATTAGCCAGAGTCCAACAGTCCTGTGGTATTTAGAATCCTCTGGCATTTCAGTGACCTTTTATAAGGCACATTGCATCAAACAATTAATTTATTTCATGACCATCCCATTGTATCCAAGGGGGGAAAAAAAAAGTTAGTCAAAGCCAGGTGTCCTGATCAGAGTCATGTATTGCATTTCAAAACCCATTGAGTGGAAGCTAATTTCAACAATTTGCATGAGAGCCTTTCGCTATCACTTCTACCGTAGTATCAGTGTCAGCTCAATTTTCAGAGCAGCTGTAGCTCAAACACTGACCTGCTGCCTATTACAGTAGTGTAATGAAGTGCAATGGACTAGTAATTATTCTACATTACCGTAGATCAAGTAACATGCAGCCTTCAGTTATCACAATGGAATCCCAGTTCTTGCTCAAAATGAGAAAGCTGACCATGAAGTTGATTTAAGGGTGTCATCAAAAATTACTTTCAGAGCCTGAAAATGTACTACTTATTTCTCAGATAGCATCTGACATTGCTGTGCAAATGTTCCAGAGTCACTGCATACTTGAATAAACTAGTTTCAAATAACTAAATGAAGAGTTGTATCTGAGAGGCAGGAGTAAATTGAGATGGGATGTTCTTAAAATTTCTAGTAATGGAATTGCATTAGGTAAATGATTTCAATGTCTCCTTTCTCACATCATCTGTGAAACATCCTAACAACTTATTCAGGAAATCATGTGGATTTTTTTCTGTTATTGCATATGAAATATTAAGCATAATGAATTTGACTTAAAAACGTGGCAAATCACTTGCTACCTGCCCGTCCAGTAACAACTCCAGCCTGTCTAGGTCATATTCCTTCCAAAGAATGAGCTGAGCTTGTCATCAGCTGTACATTTAGATCTGCTCTTTCCCCAGCCCTCTCGATGAAACTGTCTCAAAACCTGCACTTAACGCTGTCTTTCAGAGGGGGTTACCCTTGGAGGCAACTCACAACGTAACAGCCCAGGATGCTGAGGGGGACAAGTGCTTCAAAGTAATCAGTTTGGTCACCTGCTACTGACACATTGCCTTGCAGTGCAAGGAAGACAGAGATCCTCATGAGAAATCTGAATTTTTTCTGGATAGAGAAGGGGCAGGGAGTGTATGGTAGAAGGCCGTAGACTGATTTTCCATTTTTTTCCTTAGCTAGCTATCACCAGTAGTCACTTAGCAAGCTGTGTTGCTGCTGATAGTGGTAATTATTTCTATTTTTTAAGCAAATTTAAAAAAATTCTCTTCCCACATCACCGTCTGTATCTGGCATGAAATTTTAGCTCTTCCCTACCAGAGGAACACATATATGGAACACACATACTGGCAAGTTTAACTGTCAAACCCAGCAACATTGTGTCAAGGGTAAAATCGAATTAAGTTCTAAAAAGGTAAAATAACCCTGCAGAGAAATTTGTGAGAATCTGGGTGTTGTTGGGGTTTGGTTGGTTTTTTTTCCCCTAGAGTGAGAAGAAAGGTAATGTGGCTTAGATTTTCACTTTCAGCCCACACAGAATCCACACATGGCCATTCAGTTTAGGTAAGAGATATGGGGATGCACAGTTTCTCTGGATGAATATACACTTCCAGCAGCATGGTCAGGAGGCTAACCCTCCTCTGGGATGGAAAGGGAGGAGTGCTGGGATGGAGGGGATGGCAGGGTCTAGGGGAAGGTACGAGGCAGAAAATTCAGCAGCAAGTATAGGTGGTGATGTATCAGCAAAACAGCTTTCTTTTGTGGCTACGGAAAATGGACAGCGGGGCAGCTGATCATCAGGATAACAGCCACACATCACGTTGCAGTGAGAGTTTCAGTATGCCTATGGCACTCACATTTCCAAGGGATTATAAAACCTGAACTCCTGGTTTTGTAACGCAATGTTATGCTTCCCTGATCCAGCTGATCCCGGTCACAGGTCAAGGAAACCATGAAGTGGCAGCAGCCACGGGGCTGAGCTCCAGGGGTAACCATCTTTCAGGGCCGTCTTTAAAGCATGTGCATGAAAAGCATGTTTAAAGCAGTCTTCTAAGTCTGTGTCCATCTGCTGCTGAGCCCGGTGGCCCTGCTCCACAGTACCACGGTGAAGGGGCTCACGGCCACGGCTACACTGCTGCTTGCTAATAATGAGGGAGGGAAATAACCGGGCAGTGCTAGAAAGGAATGGCAATGTGAGGTTGCAAATCCATCTCACATAGGGAGGGGTTTTTTTCTCCTTTTATATTCATCTTCTATAAATGATCACCAACAGAATGAGTAGATTTTAGAGCAGATTTTAAAGAAAGAGTATATTTTAAGGAAGGATTATCCTGCTTTCTTAGAAAGCAATTGAAATGCAGGGGGGCTTATTTCCACCACTTTAAAATGTGAAACCTAATTCTAGGTGTGACAAAATTTCTGTCAGAGGCACATCAATATAACAAGGCAATGTGTCCAACCAAAATCATCTACTTGACTACTTTCAGTAAATGACTCATTAATGAGCCATCAAGACTTGATTGTGGCAACTATTGCACAACTACTCACAATAGTAATCATAATAATCACAATAGAACAGCTAATTTTGCATATTTCACATAAAATAAAAAAATACATGACATAAGCTTTGTTACAAAGACATAGTCACTGCCACTTAATATGTATTATTCACTGGTACTAAATTATGATTCTAAATCAGGAGGGTAACAAGGTGTTTTCCTGTATAAGATTTAGTGAAACCTCTGGAGTTTTTAATCTGTTTTCCTAACAAAGTTTACTCAGAAACATTGGCTCTGTTCTGACTGTCAGGAGACCCCAAGTCTCTCTGTGTAAATTGAAAGAGGCTCCCCACACTGGCTTATGCTTTTATTATGGGAATCACACTAAATGTGATAATTTTAGCAAAGTGTGTGTTTGCTATTGCATCGGCTTCTAATTTTGCTTCCTTGGCATCAGCAGCATACGAATGAAGAACATTGGCCTAACTTTGAGGCTAATCACTGAACACAGGAACAGTCTCATCAGGCTCCCAGCAGAAGATACACCTAAAATACAGCAAATTGCAATGGGTAGTTTTCAACCACCCTTATTGAGAGAAACACCTGAAACTTCTGCCTTCATCTCCTCACAAACTGTCCTCTGTATATAAAAGCTGTGGGTCCAAAATCAACCATCTGCCTTTATTTGCATGGCAAAGTTTCTGTTGGGCCAAAAGTATCGCTGGTGAAAATGAACCAGTTCTCTTGAGCATCACACCCACAGTGACTTGCTGAAGGAGTTAGTGGCTGTCATGGGCAAGTCTAGGGTTTACGTCTAGGAGGGATGTAGGTAGGTGTCAACTCCAGCAACGTATGGGAGCTCCACATCTTCTAAAGGACATGCATGAGGATTTGGGGGTATTGGAGAGAGAGGACTGAACAGGTATATGACCTTCGAGCATTCTGATGAAAGCCTCTTTGCAGAACAGGTGGTTTAATTTGGCATACATCTGTATGCTATCAGGAGAGGGCATTTGAATATGTAGAGATGCAGTTTCCTTTTTTTTTTTTTGTCAGTCTCTGTGGCTCTATTGATTTGAATCTGCTAATTCCTATCTGCCAAAAATTTGGCTCATGAACAAGACATATTTGAAATGTAAATCTCTGATGCAAATATCCAGAGCTGATTTGGAATCTTTTATCAGGATGATAAATACAATTTTTAAATTTTTTTCCCCAATAAAAATGCAGTTGCTGCCAGTTCAGAATTTTCTATTGGAAAGTTTTTGTTTCAATGAATATTTGCAGCTTCCACATAAAAATGGAATTAACTATTTCATTTGACTGAAACACATTTTAAATCTTTTTTTTTTTTTTTTCCCCTGGAGTGAATTTCCGTATGATGCTTTGCCATATGGCAGTAGGAGTTCAGCTCCCAGTGTTGCAGACTGCTTGCATCCCCAGCCCTGACGTTCATAGCTGCTTGCCCACATGACCCAGGACATAGATTTCAGATGGAATAGTTTGTAAGGAAAGGAGAATGGCAGATTCTCATGATACACTGCATAAACTCACGCAGGACCTCATTGTCCTGATTCCCAAGAGGACTGTAAGCCCATGTGCTGATTTTTTGCTGCCCTGGACTGCTGTAACACCCAGTGATCGTGGGACCTTGGGGTATGATACAAGCTGTGGCCTGGTTCGGAAATCTGGGCTGTAGGGAAGAGCAGATTCCAGCTCCAGTGAGGCAGTGCCTGGCTCCCATACGCTGCAGAGAAATACATTTTTGATGCAGGATATTTAGGGTTGTTCTATCAGTGACTGAAGTAAAAACCCATCAATATCCAAACTGCTGAAAGTTTTATTCTGTTAAAGAACATCCAAATGAATCTGTCATTCCTTACCTGGAATTAATGCAGAATTTCCATCCCCCACACAGAAGAATCTGAATCTTACTTTTTAATCCTGTTTTAAATGGAGAGAAGGGCTGAAATGTCAGCATTTCTCCTGGGATAGAAATGCTGTACTTGCTATGCTCTGTAAACAATTTTGAATAGGAGACTGTTTCAGTGGAGATCACATTCTCAAATGCATGATTTATGGGTTTACGAGGGTATTAGGCATCAAATTAAGTGTCTGTAAGGATCTTTTTTCACCTGAAGAGTCCATGACTTTAACATCAACTGCCCTAAACTGGCAGAAAGTGAGAGAGATCAATATGACAGAAAAGAGTAAAATAACAAGGCACCTGATAAATGCTAAACTAGCTCCTAAAAACTGTAAAATCCAGCACGACACTAAATGCTTTCTCCATCTGAGTGAGCAAACTGGCTGCAACTTGGATGTGGTGTCACTCTGTCCCTTCTCCCTGTGTGACACATTCCCCTCTAGTGGCTAGTAAAAGATTTCTGGGAGGAATTTCTGCTGAGAGCTAGAACCAAATTTGCAAAGGGGGATCAAGGGGAACTAGGCATGTAAACACTTTTAACAAGCTAAACAGGGGGTCCTTCCTTCCTGCAGTGGCAAAATCTGCCATCCTTGTGCTGCAAGCAGAGACCAGGTCGCTCTTTTGGCCTGACTAAGCATCTAGAAATCAAAGGCTGAGCTCCATTTTGGTACAGCTAGAGGTGGGGGGACAGAGTTAGAGTTGAGTCTGAAAAATATGTTTTATATGAGTTTGAAAAGTGTTTATGATTTTTGAGGTCCATATTTGCCCTGCTGGTTGGGGTTGTTTTGTGTTGGTTTGGTTTTGTTAATTTTAGTCAGGGATGAGCAGCCTTATGGTAGCTGTCGTTTGGCTTTCATGGGGGTTTTGTGTGTGTGTGTACATCTTTGCTTGCTTAGGTGCTCTGGGTTTCAACTCCATCTGTGTCTCCTGGATTTGTGGATTGGGGTCTGGAGTGTGTTTGTTCTGATTCTGAGTAAAATGATGGTGTGTTTGCTCTGAGAACGCTCGGTCCTTTTGCTGATTGCTGTGGAGTGTCTGCCGGAACCCGGGAAAGGAACAATGAGAGGGAGAATTTACAAACAAACTGAGCTCCGTGGCTTCCATCTGCTCGCTGGAGAGGGGGCCAGGGTGCCCATAAAGCTCTGTGGGATACTTCAGGAATCACTGATCTTTTTCCAAAGGGCACTGGCATCTGGATTAGACCTTAACTTTGGATTTGCCCTCTGAACCTTGGGCTGTGCTGTAGGTGAGGGGAGCACCTGGGACGGACGGACTCCCACTGCCTTGTTCTCAGGGTCAGCTCCACCGCTAGTGCCAGCTAAAACTGCAACAGGCGACTTCCAGTTGCACCATTTCCACGGCCATGAAGGACTTTACTCCAGTGCAGGACTGTTGCAGCAGAGTGAGTCTGCTTTACACTGCTTTTCCCTTGCAGACTGCTAAGAGTCTGCGTCCTTTAAGAGGATGAGGTGTAAGTACAGATACCGGCAATAACTTCAGTAAGAACTGGATCTGCTGGACATGTGGGGCTTCTTTATGACGTTCTTGTGCTGATTGAAATGGGCCATAATCCACCTTGAAATGCCTTAGGTTCACCAGTCTTTGCTGAGAAAAAACATAAAAATGCATACTTTGTTCTCAGTATAAACGATCATATGACAGCTGTTCATACAGGACTTGCAGTATCATGGTGCCAGCAGCCAGCACATTGGTAAGTGGCAAAGTAGGTTTCTGTAACTCCTCTTACAGCCAAGGGAGTGAGCCAGGCTCACCAGCAGGAGGATGTCCCTACCACCTTCTGACTGTTTTCAAACAACATTTGGGAGTGATTTATGCTGCGTTATGACATTGGTACCATCTGTTCATCATCAGAAGTATGAATGAAGTGATAATGAAGAAAATGTTCTAAGCAGCTAACAAGATGATTACACTATAATAACATAATTTGGGCATAATTTGGATCTTCAGCGATCTACAAACACTTCATTTCAAAATCTAAAGGTCTGGAGCCTTACTGCAGCTACACAGAACTCTCTTCTGACTTTTAATATCAGAGGAAGAACAAAATTGATCTTGAAATGTGTCAGAGGTCCTACTCTACCTGTCTGCTGACTCACACTTTCTCCTACTTAGAGCATCTGCTGTGCTGCAGACTCTTGGTTCATTTCCTCACCTGATTCACCTGTGTTTTGGAAACCTCTTATTAGAGTAGACTGGGTATCTCCCCAGGGAAGAACCATCTCTTCCTTCTGCCAGGGATGTATACCTGATCTATGCACTCTTTTCTTATGGGAGAAAAACAGGAACTGCCCATTGCAACTTCTGTCAGAGCCCTGATAGTTTTCTTTCGTGGAGAGTAAACTGGAAGTCCTGAGAAAACAGAAAATAGTGGTGATTTTGCATTAGATTCAGTGACATTTCAGCATTAAAAAAAAGGTGTAATTTGTTAAAAAAATCTTTTAGATTTTTTTTTAAAAAAGTCTTTCAAAATGCCATTTGTATAGAAAAACAAATCTCATTGCTTTAAAGCCAAGGATTGAAAAGTACTTTTTCTTATGGGTCCAGCAGGAGTGTCTCAGCTCAACCATCAAATGCAGAACTTCCATTTTTCTTCTTGGTTGCCAGTATTGTTCTGGGAGGGAATCTCCTGGCCATCCATAGCAGCATTAGATCCTGCAGCACTGTGGTTAGGGGTTATTTCTAAGCAGGCCTGTTGAGACAAATTTGAAGTTTCTCCCATGCTGCAGAGTCAACCATAGCTGTCCGCTCCTTGTGATCCCACCATCAGACGGGATACATACTCGACCTTTTGCTGTGCCTTGGGGCCATGCAGGCGCTTGCTCCAAGTCCGTATCCCACATTAGAGGGATGATCAGAGTAAAACACTGGGGAAGGCATTTTGAGATGTGCAGACTTGAAACTTTTGGACAGAACTGAAGGTAATCTGTAAACCATGGGATGGTTTGGGACCTAATTGCCTGAAATATCTCCGGGGCAAAACAGTAACAAACCACCCCAGTGCATAACAGCAGTACACGAAGCATCCAGCTGGGCTCTCTGGCAGAGTGCAGAGAAGGAATGTGATTCCTGAAGGTGAGTATCTGCAGCCTGCCATGGCTCGTCTCGCCTCCGTGTGCTCAGCCTACAGCGGGTGTGAGCCCACAACTGCAGCTTTACGCAGCACTTGTGTCGATGCTGCTGGTTGTCAGCAGTTGGGTGGTCCACCTGGCTCTCTCCAATGCTTTGGCTGGTTGTTGTATGAATCCTGGATGACTGTCCCACCAAGTCTTACGTGCTTCTACAGTGGCACGGCAGTAGTGCAACTGCGAGCAGCTGGGCTCGGCAGATATTAGGCTAACATCATGAAAGCCCAAAATGTTTCTAGGAACTCTTAGGCTGATCTCTTAAGCCTGCAAATAGTATTTCTTTGCTACTCGAGCAGAAATGTTGTCTAAATATCTTGCTTTTGTCTGGGATGTTTTTTACTAATGAGCAGTCTTTTTTCGTAACAGAAATTTGTATGATATCTTGCTACCAATCTGATATAGCACCTTGCTAGAGAGGAAAAGGCAATTTGAATTGGTAGTACAGCAGCAGAGCTGCCATCCAAGCTGATCTGCTATTCAATTAGACTTCACTTAGCTGATGGTGTGATCAGAGTGACTAACAGTAACAAGAAATAGGAAGCACAAAGCAGATTTTTGTGCTGTTATATTTTCTTTCTTGTAGCTCCATCTTTATATTAATCTTTTCAAAATGAATATGCAGAAAAGAAAGAACCCACATGAAAAGACATGGCACTGAATGGCACTTGTGTAATCCATTGACTGTAGCTGCTGTGAGGATTTGTGCATAGTGGACGTGACTCGTGAAACAGCTATTCCTGCACCAGGTGGTTAAAATTCATCAATGACAGGTTTACAAGGAAATCATTCTTAATCTTTCTCACCACACATGTGGATCAATGGATCTGCAAGAGGAATCACGACTCTTGTTTACATTATTTCAAGGATTCTGGGGCCTCTGGAAACAAATTCATCCCCTTCCTTGGACAAGAGCATTTCAGAAGACTACCAGAATCTTCTCTCTTATTTATCTTCCAATTTGGACCACGACCCAGAGGATGTCCCTTCAGCCCAAAGGAGTCTGAGTTTTCAATGATTTTGACACATCCTGCCTTCACCCGGCTGGGACTAGGAGGAAGGAGAGCCAGGGAGTGGCACTGAAGCTACATCCTACCCAGGAAACAAGCTTGTCCTGGGAAATTCGGTACAAGGATGCTGTGCTGTTTTCCGCTTGCTTAAGGCCATTACAGTGATCAGAAAGTGGGAGAAAATTTATATGTGTTGACCAAAATACAGAAAAAACTGTAGGTGACACCTGAGGAAAGCCTTTCCTAGCAATGCTTGAGGTTTCTGTGTGGAGGCACAGGGTCAAAGACACCATCAACACCCCCAAAAAGGAATGACATGAAGAAGTATTAGCAGATACTCCTCAGTGATTTAGAGAGGCAGAAAAATAAATTAATAAGGACCTACAAGCTGAACGAACTCTGTAAAAAAACCAAACCAAAACAAACAAGCTTCTGTTGGTGGTGTACAAATACCTTTCCTGATTTATTTTTAATCATGAGAAGGAAAAGAGGGGGAGAAAGGGAATAACAGCCTTTGCCAAGTGTTCAGTGATTCTCATACACCTGATTCCCAGCTGCACCTAACTCATTATCACTCTTGTGAGTATAACACTTCTCTGCAAATGCTCCAGCCACTTAGATTTTTGAAGAGGGTTTTTCAACAAGGATGGAATGTGATAAATGCAATTTAAACAAGCCACTTAATCAACTTATTTATATTAGATAACAATATAAGCAGAGCGAGTGAGTCTTCCACAGAGAAGCCCTCAGTAGCCTTGGTGGAAAACAAAACACCACCAGATCCCTCCCTGCGCCGCCAGCTGCAGTGGATTTCTCTGCTGATCTGTGTCCCCCGTGCCCAGAACGGGCAGTCAGGGCATGTTGGTGGTGGCCCACTTTGGTCCCTTGTCCCCTTTAGATGTCAGCGGCACCCTCAGAAGGTCTGGCATTGCTGGTGTGTGAGCTCTGGTGCTCCCCAGCCCTCACCCCATGCCACCAGTCGATATTAGGGCTCTGCTGAATTTGTCCTATCCATTTCAGAAGATTCATCTGCTCATAGTTGTTGGCTGTAATTTTCCTGGAGGATGGGGAAGGGTAGTCTGGGAAAAGGAGAGCAGCTTATTAATTTTATACATTTTATTAAAGTTTTATTAATTTCTGAGAAGATTGCCTCTGGGAAACGCTGTGTGTTCACTGTCCTTCTACAGTGGTAAATACACCCTGAGAGCATACGGGGAATATGGAACCAAGCTCTTTATGCAGCTTACCCCATCCAAAGTGCCCACAGGGCTCAGGAAAATGTTCAAGAAACAAATCTGTGCAGGTGGAGCTACTGAAAACATCAGTGAAAAAAGCTAGCTTTTAAAATTGTATTTTCAGATGAGAAATAGGAGATGATCCTCACATTGGTTAAGGAATAGCAAAATAGAGGCAGAATTTTAATTTTAATTATTCATCTCACTTAATCTGAGAATTTAAGTTGATCCTCATTTTACAGAAGCTTGTGGAATCCCTAATTTGAGGTAAGGTCTGAGCAGGGATCAGAGACCCCAAGCAGAGAAGAGTGCTGATGGAAATTTAAGCTGACAGAAGTTTAAAAAGAAACAAATGGGCTTTGCCGTTCAGAGAATGTAAGTGAAGACCACAGCTCTGGAGGGAAAACAAGATAAAGTCATAGTAAAATGATTCATAAACCACAGACTCCACTTCAGGAAAAGCAGAGGCAAAGGTGAAACTCCAAGAGGAGATGGAGCAAAACTAGTTAGGTTTCAAGAGGCATCCTGAAGGACAAGCACAAACCAGCCGGGTTTTGGAAGCTTTTTTGTCTATGTAAGAAGCTAAAGCATGACTGCAGGTATTAAATAAACAAAATATATGTAGTTTGCACAGATGGCAAGGATTTGTAGGAAATGTTAGAGACAGCTATAGACAGTGACTGATTATTAGACCGAGCGTGAATGGAGCCCTTTTTACTTGTCATTCCAACACCAGTGCACAAGTTCACAGGAGCTCAGAAGCTGCATTAAAATTTTTGAAGAATAAATTTAGTAATGTCGCAAACAGGAATGTAGACCTTCATTAGAGTCAGTGGGGAATTTCCAGACTAGATATGGAGAGAAGATGTCTTTCAACAGCAGGATCCTCCAAGCTGTGAAATAGAGCAGGATGTGTTGATGAAAACACATGAGCTCCTTTGAAGATTTGCAAGACAAAGGAGACCAGCTCAGACTGCTTGAGACCTTTTGATATGCACGGTATATTGTCACTTCTCTACAGTATTTCTTTATAATGAATGAGAGGTAAGTCAAATTAACCTTTTGTGAGATTTAGGATGAAGACTAGGGCTTCTTGCAGCATTGCAGCTAAGACTGAATGTTAAAACTACCTGGTGAGCAGCCTGCAGGAAGCTACAGACCAAACCCTCCCTCTCCATCTCAAGGACCTTCTCTAATGCATGTGGAGCAGCCTGCTGCTCCATCCAGAGGGGCAGTTCTGTGTTGCAGCTCAGGTTTCTCCTGCGTGACCGTGAGGGAGTGTGGCAACTCACTCCACCTTCCCCTGGTGATCCAGAGCCGGTTTGTCACTCACCCTGTGAGCACGCGTAACCAGTGGCCTTCATCCCACCCAGGACTGGGCTCAAATTCAGCCTCTCTTAGCTGCCACACTTGTCTGATCCACACTTAGCATTTGCATTTATACAGCAGTAACAGCTGTCAGCCACTGATGGCAGGATCCCAAGTCTCGATCAGGTCTATGGTTTCAGAGTTACATGCACACTTGCCATATGGACAACCCTGCAGTAACGTGTCTTATAGAGTATCATGCGCTGAAGCTGGAAGTTCATATGGAAATATTTTTTTGTGTGCGCACTGGTTTTGCCAAACATCCTGTTTTAATTATTCATCTCTCCTCATGAATAAATGAAAAGGGGAAACATCAAAAGTCGCCAAATACTCTGTGCTGGTCACAAACACTGAAGGTTTCTTTTTAATGTACAATCAGAAAGTTGGATTAAGATTCATTCCTTTGATATGCAGCTGATTATTTTTATATATATAAAAAAGACAGAAATTCCTGTTTCCTGCAATTAACTATATTTTTTTTGAAGCGCAACAGGCACAGAGAAATCACATATCTGTGGCGACTCCTTTCAAAGAAAACAATTAGCATCCATATCAAAAAGCTAATTCAGAGAAATTAAAAGAACACATACATCAGTAAAATATAATATTTCCTCTTTAGCACATCTCATTGTGTACAATGTGTCACTGTAAAATTGTTAGGCTTGGAGATAATGAAGAGTGACAGTTGAAGGGTTCAGGGCTTCATATAAGACTTTTGGGTATGTAAAGATTTTAATTGCACATAATTATGAATGTGGAAGTGGAACGATTTAATTTTTTAGCTTTCATGCTATTAGAAGGCTAATAGAACCAATATCAAACTGAGTTAGTTACAGCAGAATTACTAGAAGAAGCTATTTTTTTCATTCAGCAATTTAAATTCAATCAAAACAAAAAAAATTAAAATAGCTCATATGTTTCTCTCTTCTTTTACATTTATATAGTGGTAGCAAGATAAGTGGTGTATGCTATTAACAGAGATGAAGAAAATAGTTCTAATAAGATTGCAATATCCTGGAATAATGCCAGTGGATAGCGGGGGAGCACAGAAGAAAAGGGACAACGATAAATGGTGCGGTTAAAGTAACAAAGTGGTCTGTGAAGTTTGAGGGAGACTGTTGTCTAAGGCAACTCTCTATTTTTGCTATAAATACATAAACGTACCCTCTCCCCACCTTAGAGACACACTACTGCTGCTGAGCATAACTGGAGGAGGAATGAGCCCCTTTTTCCAGGTCTGTGGGTTTGTGACTGCCCGAACAGCATGGATAAAACGTGCCTGATAGCTGAAAAGGTTTCTGGCCAGTGCCTTGACGCTGGGCATCGCCCATCGTTTTCACCTTGGTGAACCACAGCACGGATCATTCTCTCCCAGCGTCCTGGATGGCTGTAAGCACAATTTCCAGGAAAGCCCAAGTGGGATAAACCAAGATTTCCAGCACAGCCCATTCTCTGCAGGGCCCAGACCTCCCTGTTCCCGTTCCCTGGTCTGTCCCTGGTGCTGAGCAGCCAGCCCTCTCCTGCACCTTTCCCCCTTCTCCTCGTAGTGCCTCAGTTTCGGGTTCCCTTTCTCACTCTAGAGCCCCACTTCCAGTGGGCATTTCCCTTCATCCGCCTACAATTCAGGCTTTTTCTGATACCTTGCATCCTTGCAACCGGGGAGCCCGGAGTTTTCTCCCCCCAGGACTTTCTTGCAAGCGCCTGTTCTGCTCCGTGCAGCTGTAACAAGCCTGCCCCGCGCGGGGACGGGGGGCGGGCAGGGCCCTTATCAGCCGAGAGGAGTGAGAGGAAACAGCATCCAAACCCTCCGCGTTTGCTGCATCCGTAACCAGGTGTTTCGGTCCTGAGTTGCTTTTTCTTGCCCGTATCGTTCCTTACAACAGAGCTAGAAAATGAATTTCTAGCTACTGCTAAACCCCATTTAAGTCCATCTTTCAGCAGTAATTAGAAGTCTGTTGATGTTAGGATCTCTTTGCAGATCTTGGACCTTTTCAATTAATTTTAATCAGGTTCATTAGCACTTTTTTAATGTGTAAGAAATGGGCAAATACATAACTGGAGAGCCACTTACCTTTTAATGAAGGTAACAAATATGCAATTAAAAAAGCTCTGTCTTTCAACAACTTTGCAGTAAATTAACTTGTTTTGTCATTATTGTGCATGCGGAATGTCACTTACTCTGGAGTTTTGACATAAAATTATTTATCACTGGCGGAATTAGCAAGCAACATTAAGAACTAGGAAATGACAATTAGTTCATGAATTAGGTGGGATATACGACATGTTAATTATTGAGGGACCAACTTCATGCAATTAAAATTTAAAATCAAGATAAGAATAATGTATTATTAGGTATCTGAGTATTTAATGAAGTTGCAAATGATTACCAAATTTTATAAATTAATTCTAAGGTTCCTTGACTATTCTTAGAAAATTTTGTGCTGTGGGACTTATAACAGGCTGCAGTTGTTTGTGAATAGAATAATAATACAAATCTCTGAAACGCTGTAGGAAGCTTTGCTTTTTATCAATTTTACATGTGCCTGCAAAGATGTTTATTAAATGTCTTGCTGCTAAAAAATGTTACACTGATGCTTCTTCACCAAGAGCTTAATTTCAAAGCTGAGTTTCATATACAGCTGCCATATCCAAGAGTTTATTGCCTGCACATCAGCAAGCTGTTGGAAGTTCACTCTTCATTGTAAGTCATCTTAAAATCAACAGGCACCTTCCCAAGCAAGCCACATTCTGCTCATGCTAAGTTCATGTCAATACAGAGTAAATGCAAACAGCAGCTGGCTGTTGGCTGCAGTGGGACTTGGATCACATCCACAGTATTGCATGAGTCTTGATCCCGTGGCTACAAGTGGAGGCTGGATAAGTCATGAACTTAGGCTAGCAGGTCGTCACTTTGCTGTGAACAGCCAGCCCTGTACTGTAGAGGAATTATAGAGGACCGTATGAAAAATTTATTTGTGAAAAGGTTGTAATGATTGTTAAAAACATAAAGTATGAAATGTTAAAAAGAAAAAGAAAAAAGGGGTAAGTGTAGAGGAATGAAGCTGGGTTAATTAGCATTGATAATACACAGCTGTGGGCTGGCTTCAGGGGCGGTGGGTTGGCTGGTGTGGATAAGGTGCAGCTGTGGCTGGTTCTGTTAGGTGGTTGGGCAGCTGAGGAAGACAGAGGAGGAAGAAGCAGAGAGAACAGGTACTCTGGGTGAGGAGAAGGCAGCAGAGGGACTGTATGAAGAATGTGCTGGTATGAGATGGTAAAAGACCTTGTTGCAGCTTGATAGTTTGGAGAGTGCTGCGACACTGTACCATCCCAACAAACCACGCAGTAGAGCAGCAGCCCTCAAGAGGGGCCGTATCCAGGAGGCATCACACGAACTGTCGGGCTGGGGTGGATTTTGTAAGAGGAGGCAGCTCTCTGCTGCTGTTTGAGGGAGGCAAGGCCAACCGGTGATGAAACCAGCCAGGAGAAGGCTGAGGACTTGCATGATGATCTCTCTGTGTGACTGCAGCTGCTTTTGATGGACAAGGGGGAAGGGCATGTCAACATATTGCTGTTCTTCAGGGGTCTGAGGAGGGCCTCATGTCCAGCTGAAGTGAGGATCCTGTCTTCCCCACCCTCGCCCTGGAGGACTTGCAGCTCCCAGGCAGCCAAGTGACCCCCTCCCCGGCTGGGGCACAGGGCAGGTGGCATCAATTTCTTGCCCCTAAGAAATATTTTTTTTTAAGGGCCACTTGACTCTGATGTTGGCCAGCATGAATGCCGTAGGAGGGAGGCCCCATGTCATTAATTAGTAAGTTCCTGGCTCCCTGACGCTGATAAGCTGGCATCAGGAGTCCGAGTCTCCTGAGAAGATCAGTGATGCATGGCACAAATTTCTGCCCAGCAATGGGGCAGGGGGAGCTAAGCAGACCCTGGGGTTTGCATCTGAGCACCCACGGCCCCAAGGAGCTGATGCCAATGTCTCCTTGCTGTACGGTGGCAGTGCAAACACACTTTCATTGCCAGCAGAGCCACGGGGTTGGGACCTGCTCTTGGAGAGCCAAAAATAACAGCATGAAAAGATCACCTGCCCCCCAAGGGCAGCGAGCTCAGCCAGCTCCATCCATTTCTGCCTCCCAGGGCCACTTACCTACCTGACAATGACAACCATTTATTTTCAACAACTTCCACAAAATTAAGTGTTTCTCTTGTAAAATCTCCCTCTTTCATCACCCTGTCTTCTTTGCAAGAGCCAACATTAAACTTCAGAGCATCCTGGCTGGCGTGCTTTTGGATATGAGCCTCAAATTTTGCCAGAAATTCTCCACTGTGAATCAACGCCACAGACTGTGCAGTTCAGATCTGTTCCACTAGCTGGATCCCACAGCAGAGAAACCTTGAAAGATCTGTGGTAACAAGAGGTCCCCTTTAAAAGCTGTGACCTGTACTATTTATTATTTCTGTCATGATGAATGGGAGGGTGTGATGGAGAGCTGTGTATCAGCAGTGCCAACAGCCCTTGGGGACCATCAGTGCTCTGTGTCCTGTGAGTGATCCTGGAGACTCCTTGCTGCTACTGTCAAGGGGTAATTTGAGCAAAACACGTGGAGTCAAGATCAGAAAACAGATGAAGGAAGGAAAAGAAGTCCATACAGGAGGGGTCTTGGTGCCTTTAGCCTGTGCTGGCATGGGTGGCAGGTACCCACCAGGCTAAACAAATTCATCGGTCCCAGGACAATGTCTCTGTACAAGGAGACTTTTGGAGTCCCTTCATCCCGTGGGATGGACCTGTTTCACAGCCAGCAGTGACCCCTCTGCATGGCTGTGCCCAGGCTTTCGCGCTGGCTGTGGGTGTCGCTTGCTGGGATCAATGCAGCCTGCGGCGCTGTTTCTGCATGCAGCCCACAAAGAAAGCTCTGTGTAAACTATCTTATTTATTTCACTATCCTTCCCCCATTCACCAGGCAAATTATCACATGTGTATTCAGTTTCAATAAGATAAAAAATTGCCTAATAAAATATTTACTCAGCCTTTGTCCCTGCAAGTGTAAACTCATGTAATTACAGAGCACTCCAGAACCTGTGGCTATAAATCTCTAGAAATAAAATCCTCAGCACATTGACAGAATAAGGCTCCCACTTACTGTGAAAATGGGAAGCTAGTCCATGCCAAGCTGTTAGATTAACTTAATGTGCTCCAATTCATGCTCCTTCTCTCTCTTCAGTCTTCAGGGAAGGATGTTTATCTCATCCTACTGCCTAGCAATGGCTGTCATGAGCTTTCCATCACAGGCAGGAAAAGTGACGATTCCACCCTTCTCTCTGAAATCGTTGTCTCTCATCCTGATACTGGCTCTCGTTGCTGGCTGCCACAGAGGCTGTGGGCAGCGGTGCCTGGGCCGTGCTGTCAGCAGAAAGGCCGATGTGTCTAGATGCACTTAGAAAATTCGGAGTATCCCGATGACAAGGAGGCTTTGATTATCTCCGCTGCTAACAAGAAGCTAGGGAGGTATTAAGGTGCTCTAGCCTGATCGTCCTTGTGCAGGCAGCGTGGCAGCCTTCCACAGGACACACTGCCAGCAAAGACATGGTGTGACCAAGCTGCTCTTTCCAGGAAAATTCCCGAGGCTTCAGGGCTGAATCTCAACAGGGAGTGGGAACCTGTGCCGGAGAGACTGCTTGCAAAAGGCAAACGGTTAGCCGTAATGTGTTTGTTAGGTGGGAAGGGGAGAATGGAGGTGATTATTCATTATTTTCAATAATGTTTAGGTTGTGGGACTTCAGAACAGAGGGATCAGAGAAGGGAGCACCAGGAATATAACAACCTCTTTTGTACCTGTCACTTTAACATACGCCTGCTCCCACTTTGGCAGAGCACCAGAGTTTTTGAGACACAGTAGCTTAGAGCAGTAGGGAGTATATTTTGAAGGACTTTTAATTAAGTCTGCCCTTGGGCTACTATGCTGAGAAAGGTGGGGGCGTCCATGGTTCTTTTTAAAGCATCCCTCTATAAAAGGCAATTTTTTCCCAGGCTATCACAAGTCTAGAACTGGGGGGGGGGGGGGGGGGGGGGGCGCGGGGAACAACCAAACAGGTAATGAAACAGGTAATGTCTCCAACTCAGCAGGTAACCTAACCCCCCATCCCTGAAAAAGCACAGCAACATGGGCTTTTTACTTCCCAAACTAATTACTTGAAAGAAACACGCCTTGGACACAAACCAGGTATCAACATTGCCATTCAGCATTGTCGCTCCAAACCCCAGTTTCGATGCCAGCAAACGGACAACAGGGGAAAGTAGGAAGCAAAGGAGGAAAACGTCCCTTACTGTCTGCCCTGTAGAGAATCCAGGTGACCCACAGAAAGCCCTTTACAGAAATGGGTGAGCAACCGTATCCTTGAGGTAGTCACAGCCCAAGGATCCCCTTTGAGAGCCAGAGGAATCTGCCTAATGTCTTTTTTTTTAATGCCTTGTTGCTTTTCCTCTTGCCTGGGAAGACCACCACAAAACACAGGCTTTTCTTTGCCAGTACATTTTCTGTTTGAAAACATTTTCTTGAAGGAAAATCCCTAATGAGATCCGCTAACAGCTTGGGAGGCGACCCAAGGTGACAATAGCTGGAAGTGCTAGGAGGGAGCATTTCTTCAATAAAAAAAAAAAAAAAGTCAAACAAAACCCAAGTTTCATAGTGGTTGTGTTTATGAAAAGGAGACTGTTGGATCAGCCTGGGTGTTCATGCAAGTCCTTGTGTCAACCTCTGAGCTTCATCTCAGAAACCAGTTTCCCCTAGTACTCTCCAGTGCCACTTTCGCAATGGTGCATGTTAACAAGGAACGCATCCAGCAGTGATGCATGCCACAAAGCCCTGCCTGAAATGAAGTCAGGCTGAGCTGGATCCATCACATCTTTAGTGATGGAGCTTCTCCTTTTCCAGCCCAGAATGATGATCAAGGATGGCAGCTCAGCAATTATGGTTTGCAACGGCAGCAGGCAGTCACAGGGCGGACTTACCCAGGTAAGAGGGCTCTGCTAAAATAAGCTTTCTTCCTATATTTGGTGAGTGCTGGCCTGGGAGACAGCAAGGAGCAATCCAGAGGTGGTGGGTGGCCAGGCTGAACGTGAACCTTATGCTCGCACCTCCAGGGACCGTCATGAAGCTTCACCATTAGGTTGAAAACGGGAACTGGGATCTCCTGCCCCTTCCAGCTTAGTCCACCATCCATTGCACAGGTGTCTGCTTCAAAAAAGAATCGTAACAGCCTCAAATAAGTGGCTGAAGGGCTGATTTTCCTGTTTCTGCCAGTCTTAATAAAAAGTAAACATCCCCTTTGAGGAGTTATATTAACAAAGTGAAATTAATTTTTTAAAAGGCCAGCTTTGAATTCACCCAATCAGTGTAAACGTTTCATGAATGCATCCATCAGATGCCACCCTGTGGCTGAAAAGCACTCCTCCCAGCTGGAGTCCGAAGGAGGGTCTCCACTGCCCACCAGCATCGCTGTGTCCCAGCTTTGTGGGACAGGATGGTGGGCAGTGGAGGGGATCCTGTGCCACAGCCGGGTGGGTGTCCTGGCCCCGCAGCTGCTGGGATGTGCGTGCGGGTGTGACGCCACTGCCATGATGTCTGGAGATGTTCTTGCCTTGGGAAAACGGCGCTGGCTGCCGCCCAGCGATCTTTAATAGAGACCGAACATGGATGTCGGGATGCTTGTGTGTAATTATACACAACGTACAGGGCCATTGACCATATGGGAGCAGTTGGAGCCCTTTGATCCTTCTCACCCGTAAAGTTGGGCTGCAGGGGCCTGATGTGGGAGAGTGGGGTCACAGGGGGGCTCACTTTCATTCCAGTGAAGGCCAGGGCTGTGCCTCTGTGCCTGTGTTTTCTCATTTCCCATGAATGTTTGGGAAAGAGACTTCCCAGCACAGCTGGAAGAAAGCAGGGGAGCACTGCTGGTGTCCTCTGGAGCCCAGTTCGGAGGCCTTTGTAGGCAAGGCAGGGAGGTGCTCTGGGGAGGTTTGCTGGAGCCAGAGGCTCACCTCCTCCGGGAGGGACCCTCTCCCCTGTGTCCCCTGGAGCTGGGGAGGGCACCCCTCATTCAAAACAGCAGCACCGACTGGGAAGCCTTGGCTGAGAAGTGCCTGCGGTGTGGGGATTGCTTGCGTTAGGGTGGTAATGCCTGAAGGTGGGAGGACGCCCACCTGCACCACAGACCTTCTGCCGGCCAGGATGCAGCATGTTGGCAGCAGAGCCAGGACAGGCATGCTGCTGGCTCCCAGCACCTCTTTAGGAAGGTCTCTGCTTGCCCTCACAGTCCTTCCTAATTGTCAGCTGCTTCATCTGCACTGGTGATGCTGGTACAGGAGTTCACCAGGCAGGGCTTGGAGGTATCTGCTCAGAGATGTGAACGGGGCGTTACCATAGCCATGCTTATTTTTCCGGTGGTTTCCATAGTTCCCTGATTGGATGATGCTGAAACTCTTTCATGAGAAGGAATTACCTGCTACAAATGCTACATAGATCCAGCTATTTCTTTTGTTTTATTTTATTTTTCCATTCTGGAAAAAAAAATTTGCTTTGCAAGGGCAGCTGGGATTTCAGTTGTATTTTCCATAGTCTGGTGGGCACAGGGTTGTGGTTCCCCAGCCTGAGTTTATTCCTGACTCTGCCACTGAGGTGTGAGTAACCCTGACCAGACCACTTGGCCCCTCTGACTCACTTTCTTTTCTCTTTCATTTTCCCACATTATAAATTCCTTGATATAAGAGCTGGTTGGTTGTTTGCATTTGCGGAGTATGTCGTGCAAGGAAGGAGAGCGCAGGGGCAAAGCAAAGACACTGAAGAAACTTTGCTACCAGCATGATAAAACCAATCAACCAGTTATGTTTCCAAAGGCAGGGGAGTTTAATGGCATAATTTGCCTGTCCTCATTGCTCACCAGCTAAACCCAAGCCTGAATGCTCAGCCAAGCCTCCAGATGGTCCAGATGTGGGCTTGCCCCAAAAGTTGCTCCAGACCTCGTGGCAGCCCCTCTGTGCCCCTGCCGTCCCTGCGCCCTGGTCCTGGGGAGCTGCAGGGCCAGCAGGGCATCACAAATCCTCATGCTCAGAGGCTTTCCTTCATCTTACAAGCCTGCTGACAAGCATTTCTTTGCCGAGGAGAATCTAGCGAGGGCATGCTGGTGGAGGGTAACGGGGCCTTTGTGTTATTTGCTCACCCATAGTCATCCTCACAGGCCTGAAGCTGAGGGAGATGCCTGGGTACAGAACCGCCTGCCAGCACCCAAGCTTTTAAAGGAATTTTGCACACATATGCCCATGCTAGTGAATCCCCCTGGAGCCATTTATTTTGCCCTCCCTATTGCTAAAACGTGTGAAAAGATAGCACTCTGCCTACACGTGGTGGTGTTAACCCGACTCATGCACACACATTACTGACAATAAATCCGCACCACGTAACAGGTACTTGTAAACCCTTTCCATCCACCCTCTGCAGACAATGCTGAGTTTCATTTAAACTTCTCTCCTGTTTCTCAATCGGTTTGGTTGGGTTTTTTTAGGGGTTTTTTTTTTCAGGCTATTTGAGCCACAAAACTGGCCAACAGGCACAGCTGGGAAACACACTGCAGCACAAAGAAAAAATAATAAGGGCTGGGACGAGTTCTTTTCCCCTCTACAGAACTGTAATTGGGTCTTCTATTTTTTATTTTTTTTTGAAGCTCGGCTGGGGTATGAACTCCTTAATCTTAGTTTGACTTATAGGAAAGGGAGGGCATTAGCATATTTATAAAAATTTACCTTGTTCTGAAACTGTAGACATGCTTCACCTTTTAATTTCATGATTAGTGTCATTTCATCGTAGGGGAAAAGCCACTTTTTCTATCCAGCGGCATAAAACGAATACAAATCAAACACATGCTTTCTGGAATTATTCACACAATGTTTTCAAAAATCGACATAGTTCAATAGTTGAGCAATAAATTTTCTTACTAATGAGACACTAAAAAATGTTTTTGATGTTACGCCCAGGGAGAACTAGTTATTGCAGATTTATAGGCAATCTGTGCAAAGACTGTCCTTTGCTTCCAATGAGTTTCTAATTTTGATTTGATGATATCCAGCTGCAGAGATTTGGCCATGATATTATATAACTTGTGATATCACATCTCTACAGTATTTTCTTCACCCTCGGTGACCAGCCTTTTCATACATGAGCTGGATGGTCTGCAACACCCCTCAGTCTCCCTGTGCAAACAGCCATGGCATGCAGATCCATGGATCCCCCTAAGCAGCATACGTGGTTACGGTACCTGCATCTCAGAACTCTGAAATACAGGAGGCAAATTTAAATGTTGGTGAAAACACAGCTTCTTTGTGTGATTCCGCCTGCACACCCTGTTGCTGGGAGCCACAGCCCAGAGCAGGTCAGGGTGCGGGTGCTCCGGCACCTTGTGGGCAGCATTTTGCCCTTCCCTTTGTTCCAAACACCTCTTCTAGCATTGGAACTGGAGCGGGGCCACTCAGGCTTGTAGCACACAGGGGCAGCCACTGCACCAGGGACCAGGGTCACTGCAGTGCATCGCCACAGAGGAAGGTCAAGGGCAGCTGGTGGAGGACAGTGACCACTTCTGTCACCATTTCAGCAGTGAGGAGCCCAAGGGAGGGTTTCTCAGTTCAGGCACGGAGCGTCCTCTCCCCTTGGCAAAGGCAAAGCAGTGTGTTCAGTGAAGGTGACCACCAATGCGTTCCCTGGAAGTAACCATCGGTGGCCCAGCACAAGAGTTTACTCTCGTGATGGTCTTGAGACCCTGCTGAAGACGAGCACAGATCTTCCCTGGGGACATTTTTAATGCGAAACAAGCCGAGCGGTGCCGGTATTGATACTGCTGGCAGGCCCTCTTCCATAGGAAATGAGGGAATGTGGTATCTCTCAAAGGGTAATAACAAGGCTCCTTGCCTGGATACAAGAACGATGAGTGCTTCAGAAGTGCTGATGATTAAGGCCCGTGTTTAGGACGCTTGGAAAAAGTGGTCTCCAAAGCGAAACAGCCATAAGCCGGTTTGCTCCACCGCTCGCCTGCCTTCCACCCACATGGCTGCCTTGTGGGCAGGCTGCAGACAGCCTCAACGAGCGCGTCTGGCAGCAGGCTCCCACGCCATGTGTGCCTCAACACGCAGGGGCCTGCCTGCGCTCGGCTCCGCGGGTGCCATGCCTCACCATGTGTGCCGCCAGGCGCCGGGGCCCCTGCGCTGCCCTGCCAGACAGCACAGGCATGTCTGCATCCACTTGGCCCGCTCGCTGCTGCAGGAGGCTAACACGCAATTAGCTGAGCAGATGAAGAGCACTATTATTTTTTTTTTAATATTTTTTTTTTCCTTTACAGAGTCTGCAACTTGAGCATACTGCAAGTAACTGGAAAGCTCAGCTTCTGGCGGAGGATGACAATAAGACGGTGGTGAATTAAGCTAAATGACTGCACACAAAGCCTACAGAGCTATTTTTGCTTAAACAAACATTTCTCGTTTCCAAAAAAATGATGAGGAGTCTGTGGCCACCCTAAATAGTATTAAATTAACCGATAACTCACAAACACTGAAGTCAGTTATTCTTCTAAAGGGCTGCTGGAAGCACACTCATGGCAGGGACTGCAAACGCCTCCGGCAGGGACTCCCCTGGGAATCAGGCAGAGCCATCCTCTCGTTCCTTGCATGCCATGCATATGCATAATTCCATATAAATCATGGGTCTGAACAACATCGAAGCGCTAGACAAAGCTAGAAGTTCACAGAAACACATTCCGGATGACATCTTATTCCCAGCTTTCAGTAAGCACATTATACATTGAAGAGCTGCCATTCTTTTTTCCTTCTTAACCCAAGCTTTTGGTCCCCTCCTCCCCACATGCACCTTCTTGTCATGTTTCTATCTCCAAATTTGCTGCTGATGCAAATGATTTCAATGGCACTTCACAAACATAGACAGAAAACGCAGCCAGATGTCTTCCCTGGATTTCAGGAAGGCAGAGAAGTGTCAGAATTAAATCTGGGTTGCTATGATGTTGCCAAAAATAGTTTCTGTGTTCACCCGGTGTCTGTGAAGATGGAACTCAAGGCCAAACACAGAAATTAGCTTCCATATCAACATTTTACTGTCACTTTCATCGCCACGCCAATAGATTAGTTAAAATAACATCCTTTACTGGCATGGAGTGTTATTGCAAACAGATGTTATCATTAGGATAAAGACAAGTTCTACTATTTCATCCAGGAACTTATTCATGGAAATTTTGATTTTTCTTATTGAAACAAGAATCACTTTTCAGTCTTTGCATCTTTCACCCTCGAAAAACACTTTAGGGAGAGGGTTTTTTGTTTTCCCCTCCTATAAAGAAGAAATCAGCATTTTGCTTGACAAGGCACAATTCTGGTGGTTATTTCCAGTTAAAAGTTTTCCTCCAATGAAAGACAAATGTTAATTGGAAAAATATCTACGAATAGCTCTAATTTCCTGTATATCTTTCATAATTGTATCTAATTGCATACTGCTTCCTCCAACTTTTCTTCATCTGGAGTTGAATAGTTCTAGTCTCAAATATATTCATGTTTTTCCATGTATCCAGTCACTGAGCTGCTTTCTGTGTTATTCAGATAAAACTGAACATTTATTTTTAAGGATTGTTTCTGTTGCCTTCCTTTATTATGAAGGCAGTATGTATAGATAATGGATACACATTTTACTTCATTCATTAGAAAGGAATATGTAACAGCGTGATGTAATGAGATCGGCCACCAGAACACAGCAGCTCAGGAGGGATAAAGTAATAGCACACAGAAATCTGAAATCTCAGTCCAGTTAGAATGAGAGGCAGAGCTCCAGTTGACATCAACGAGGCTAGGATTTCATCCTAAGAATTTAATAATACTGCAGTTGCAAGTAAGTTCAAGCAGAAACGCATGCTCACTGGCATTGTTTAAAGCTCTCAGTCTTACACAAACAAAAGCCTATGCATTTAAGCAAAAGAATTTTGAGTCCCTACGTTTTATTTATTTAATCTACTTACAATATATTAAATATTAAAAGCTATATTGTAATAGATTCTATGTACCTCTGGGAAATAACTGCAAAAATCACCCCACACGCAAAAAAAATTCAGTGGCAAATTTGTATTCTTTCTCATTCTACTCCAGAGGAGATAGCAACAAATAAGGTCACGTTTGGCAACTGTTTTCATGTAGTGTGTTGACTCATTGCTGCTCTCTGGGTCTATGTATTCCTTATATTGTGCCTAATAGGTTGTACATAACTTCTGTATGAAACGTGCAGAGTGTCAGCTTCCCATCAGCTCTAGTGTTAAGACAGAAACTCCCAACACTTTGGCACAGCCCTGGCCTCTGCTCCTCCACACAGCAATGAAAAGTTCCTTTAGACATCAGTAACGGAGGCTCAGTCACTAAAGTCAAAATGCTTGGGGAAAAAAAAAAAACTACTACAGTTTATTTTTTAAGTCTGCAACTCAGTCTGTAAAATCTTCTTGAGTCCTCCTATAGTATGGAAGAATGGACACTGGCAAGAAGAGACACCTTTGTAACGTAAGTTAAATGTTGGGGAAAATGGGAAGAGTTTATATTAACAACCCCAGAGTGCACCCAAAGTCAGCGCAGCTCCCGGAAAATCCCTGGCTGAGCCCTGGGCACTTGCAGGGAGCCTGGAGCAGGCGCAGAGGTGCGGAGCTGTGCCAGGGGGCCAGCTGGGTGGGCTGCAGCAAGCTCCGTGTCCCCCCGTGCAGCTGGAGCAGGTGGGCACCCGGGTCACCTGGCAAATACTGACATAAACCAGCCTAAATGCAAAGGGCATACGTGCTCCTGGGACATTAGCTGCCTTGCCGGCACTAACCCTCCCCTTGTTTTTTCTAGCACAGGGTGTTGTCATCCCACTGCAGCTTTCTGGGATAGCCAGGACAGGCTGTAGAACAAGCATTTGCCTTATATCCTCACCCACGGCCCTGCGCTGGGTTGCCTAAATGCATAAAAATCTTGATCCTGCATCTACTATAAAAGCCTACAGGGACCACCGCTATGTCTCATTATGCGGAGCTGAGAAAAGAGCAGGAGTTAGCTACCGGCGGCAGAACAGCCCCCAGAAACTCCAGCTGAAATTTCTATCTTCTTCTGCATTTGCCTTTACTGTAATTATGCTTCAGAATAATTTCTATGTCAATCTTCTGCTTCTGAATATAAATGTCACTTCTCTTGCCCAGGTTCAAAACAAACTGTCAGTTTGAAATAGCTTCTAACACGTTAATAATGAAATACCATTTTACCCCCACTGAGAATAAAATGCTAACACTAATCATACCATTCTAAAGGGCTTATAAATCAATAAACTGAGAGGCAATGAATGAACAAAATGCTGATTGAAATCATAAGCACATCAAGTATCTGCAGATAATCAGCGTCACATGTTGTTTTGTTTTTTTTTTTTTAAATAAGAAGAAATAGTTTTCCCAAAACATGTGGATACACACAGTGTCTGGCTAGATTTTATTCTCACAATGTGGTTTGATCACCTCACCAAGGTAGATGGAAGCGCAACTGAATGCCAGAAAATGAGAGCAGTAGGTCGCTGTGATGACCCAGAGTGGTACATACTCATATGAAACTGCCTCCGGTACCTGGGGTTTCTCCTGTGTCTACTATTGCCCCTCACCTCTGGGATGCCAGCTTGCAGCTCTTGGTTGTGAGCAGCTCTGATGTGGTTCCTGGGGTCAGGGCTGTGGCAGATGGCCAACACTGGTCACAAAGTGGGAACTGTTGGAGCGAAGCCCATCACACATCTCAGAGCCAACTGCCCACTAACCCAGCCCACACCACAGCCTGGGGAGCTCAGGGGTATACCTCTCCCCTCCCACCTGCAAAGTATCCTACAGAGTTTTCCCATTTCCTTCTCTCCCTGGAGTACGTGCTTTGTGGCTCTTGTCCATGTGAAAATTTCAGTAAGCAGCTCCTTGCAGGTGGCTTCCTCTGATATCTTGTGTAACACACTTGTTCAGCATTGGCTCTGATGGTGTCCTTCTCAGCTGGATGCACAACACACCTGCAAAATCCTTCCCTGGGTGAGTCATATTCTTTCCCATCCCATCAAGGCTCAGAGAGATTTGTAAGTATAGTGTTGGGAAAAGCTTTTCTCAAACTCATGATACTGCCTTTAGTAAGTGATTCACATGGCTGCTGTTACACAATTGCTTCCCTGCTGGGGATGTCTGCATAGCTCTGGTACGGAAAATGTTGTCAAGCTTTCAGCTTCGCAGGGTCCCCAACATGTTGGCACTGTGGAGACGCCCAAGTGCGTTAGTTGAGGTGGAGAAGCCCTGGCAACACAATCCAGCATTTGCAGGTGTAGGACCTCTCATGTGGAACCTCCTGAAGAGAGGAGCAGCCCTTTGCTGGCTGACTCTTGGTCACCAAAACCATGGCTGCTCTCCCTGCATTTTTCACCACCCCCCCCCAACCCTTTTATCATTATAAAGGAGTCTATAAGGAATCTCTAGTACCTTGGAAGCGGCACGCTGCCATTTTTAACAAACAAGCCTTGTTTTAAAGGTAAATGCTGGCGCTGGATAGACAGAGACAACGTGAGATGCAAACCACCGACAGATCAGCTCCTCAGTTTTGTGGAAACCGGTGACAGCAATAGATCTCAGTAATTTCCTACATGGGAGAAAGAATGGTTCTTATTACGGTCAAATCCAAATTATTTCCTCATATAGTTTATTGAATCTTTCTTAAAGATAGATTTTGTAACCTTACTGGATAAATCTACTTTGAGAGAAAAAATTGCTTAATACATCAAGAATCATCTATGACTTCTTCCTCTCGATTCTGATGCAACATGATGGATAAAACACAATAGAAATGAAGATGCTGGGAATTTATGACAGAGCTTTTAATTATAGATCTAGGAATAAATGAACGTGAGATTCTCTTGCTAGAGAATTGCAAATTAAGATAATGGATGTTAAGATTAAGTCTTTTTTTTAATTATTTTGCAATACTTGATGTCAATAGAAACTGATTTTGTGTATTAGCCCAAGTGTCTTTAAAGACTTTCAGTGTCATTATTCAATAATGGACGCATGTTTTAATAAATTTGCTTTTCTGAGAAGGTAAATGGATTAATTGATAGAGGATCATGAAAAGCTTTGCAAATGTGTGTTGATGAACTTGTTAATAAAACATCACACAAAATGTTTTATTCACACAAGATAGGTGGGTTCACCCCTTGTTAATATTCAGTGAAGTTAAAATGTTCCTGTGAAGTGGCATTGAGGCATCATGATCTTCAATTGATGTGGGGTGGGAATGTCATCTAATAAAATCTTCTGGGGAAATAAACCATGTTAGTGGTTTAAAATTGCCACATGTTTATGTTGTGTGGTACCTGTTGTTTGAGTTGTCTCATAGAAGTGCTACTGCTGCCACTTTAAACGATTCTCCCCAAGTGACGGTAGCTCTTCACAAGTGGGGTATGTCTCAATAAATGCTTTAAAACCAGTGGAAAGTTCTCAGTATGGAAATTGGAGAATATAAAGCTCTTTCTGTCCTTTGCAAGATGACAATGATATTTCCTCATCCCTTCCTCAAATGAGCATTCAATTACCTATATTTTACAGAGAGGTGATTAACCTACAGCTCCAAGTCAGACAGCTAACACTTTCTAGCAACTAACATTTGTTGGGTACAGTGTGCCAGAGTATCAAAACTGTGTAGCAATAAATACATCCAGCAGCATTGTGGAATTCAGGCACTGACCTTCAAAAGGTATTCAGAAGCCCAGCCTCTGCTGGAACCCAGTGCAAATTCAGTCTGGTGCCTAGGAGCTGGGTGTTTCACTAATGTCATGAAGGTGAGCCATAGATTTTCAGCAATGTTGCCTCGAGCTTCACTGAAGCCTGTGAAGCCCCAGCTCTGCACCATGCTATAGCTGGTCACTACAGGTCTGTTCAGCCGTTATTCATCGTCATTGCTTTCAGTCACCGGAGGCTCTAATTCTTTTGAGGATCTCAACAGAAAATTTTGCATTAGGTGTGTGATTGTGTATGTATGCATACAGGCAGCTGAGGGTTCAGAGAGCATCACAGGGTGCAAGGACAGTATATGCTACTCGTTACCAAGATAATACTAAGAAGATGAGACTATTTAGTTGTTATACACTGGGAAACAGAAAAAGTTGTCGTTACCTTACAAATGACCTTGTAAAGTTTCTCCTACATGCCCTTCTTCACAATCTACCCATGTTGTCACATGCCTGTCCCTGAGAACTTGGGAACTGCCAGCAAAACCTGTGCTAGAAGATATTCTGTGTTTGCGAACCCTGTAATGCATTTAAGTGTTAGTGGAAATATGTTGCAACAAGTTGTCCTAAATATTATTTTTCACTAAACTTTAAAGCCATTAGAACCCTTCTGCATGCATGCTGTGCAGCAGCCCTCAGCAGGGCTTTTGCAAGCACACAGAGTACACACGTGGCAGCTCAGGCCAAGCACAAGAGTCCCAGCCTGGTTACAAAGTCCTTTATGAGGCAGATGTAATTTATTTTCCTGTTGTCATGTGTGACAAATAAGTGTTCTTGCCTTGCGAACATTAGCTTGATAATGAAGCAGTCCTGTACAATAGCGTTTTCTTAAACCTCTGTTACATTGTGCTGCCACTCTATGTCACCAGTAAAACAGGACAGCCAAGAAAGGCTGCAGAAAGGTTCATAATGTTTTGACGAGAATGGACCCTGCCATTTTTAAGGTTAAAACTGCCCCTGCCCTCAGCAGCAGCCTGCCTGAAATTGTGTGGGGTGATTCCAGCCACTGGAGGTCAGCTAACACTGCAGCAGGGGGGGGAGGGGGGGGGGGGCTTGAGGGGGAGAGCAAGGGGATTGCTAGCAGCCTTACTGAAAACCTAGCATCGTTTGCTTGGAGAACATTTAAAAAAAAAAAAAAAAAAAAAAAAAAAAGGAAATAATCATTGTGCAGCTGTGATCAGATACATCGACACCTCCCAGCCCACCCCGCCACCCCCCAAGCTATCTGGGTAAGGCAGCTCGACTGTCTTGGTGGTTTTGATTTTATTAGGTCCCTGCTAGTGCTCAAGTAAGAGCCAAAGCAGGGAGATCACTTTGGCCTTCATCCATCTTCATTCAACTTCATTCTAATCCTATTTTAAATTGTGTGTTTGTCCAGTTGTATTCCTAGTAGCTTGACAGGGAGCAGTCACACATGGACCGCTGTATCCAAGCGACTTTTTTGACACCAGCCAGTTAGCACCACCAGCTTGCACAGCAAAGCACAAGCCACGACTGTATGCTCTGTGGTTGCAGCTCCTTGCTGGCTCAAGGCATGTGTCTCTGGGACCACCCAACTTCACAGGCAGCCACCAGGAATCGAGAAGCTGGCAGGGAGAAAGGTGTGATGTGAGCAGCGAGTGACACTAGTGCTCACGGGTCACTGGGGTTAGCAATTTGTGGGAACCACAGGCTGAGCCCCAGGGAAACGATAATCCCCTGCCTTTGAGATGCGGGACATCAGGCAGGTAGACATCACACTGGAATATCTCTGGAGTTTCCATCAGATACATCTAAAGCACTCAAATGTCAGGGAATGTCAGGATTTCAGCTACTGAGAGAAATTTATCTCTGTTCTTTTGCGTGTTTGTGCTGTACCAGTTAAAACACTACTCCAGTGAGCAAAGTTAGAGACTCTTAGCTCCCTGTAGAAATATGAGTTAATTCGGTCACTACTTCAGACTTTTCAAACATGTCTACTGTCCCTTCAATAAATGACTTAACACCTGCTGCATCACTGTTCCCTTCTGACAGCCACAGCATTCCACTTTGCAAATTCTTGAGCTCAAGAATTCTTCAAGCAAGGAAAAAAATAATTCAGCAACCTGGCTTACAAAAACATGTCTTTGCAGAATGGAGCATTCACTCTCTCCTGGCCAGGCAGCACCTTGTAGGAGGTAGGGGTGAATAAAGCCTGGCTTTGGTGGAATTTCTCCATTCAGTAGCTTCCACTGACACCTGCTGGAGACAGGCTTCTCAGGGGCTGATCATTTCAAATTCTGTAGCCAAAATGCAAGAGGGTTAGGCACAAAACACACTTCTCCCCCACTTCATTAATGAAGCACACTGCACATCTGTAACAGTAAAATATGGTCAGAATCAAGAACACTTGCTTATTTCCATCTCTGAGTTTATGAAATAAACCTAGCTTATTCTAAAAACCAGACCTGATTCACAGTCCTGTGCACACAGACATTTCCCAGCCAAAGGAAAAATAATGTTTCTTAAACAGATAGGTGATCTTCAGAGCTCAGTTCTGATCCAAATGGGGTGAGGCCTGGAGAAAAGGAGGAGGAAGGAAGATTCTCTCTGCAATCCCTAGCAAGCTAAGAGAAGAACGGGACCTGGCAAGGGTTGTACTTTCTGGTGTACTACGGCTCCACAGGGATGAAATACCAGGTCGGCGAGGGGGCTCAGCGCTCAGTCCATTTCGTATGTGGGCTGGCAACTGATGCTGGGGGACTAGTACTGCTGTCTTCACTGCCGGGCTCACTTACTGTGGCACCACTGGAGGAATGTGGTCTGTAGTTGACTTCAGAGACAGACTGATTGCTCAGACTGCTTCCCAGCACATCCACACACAGAGCTCTGCAAAAGAACACAGAATTAAATCTGGGTGTGAATGATGGTTCATGTGAGTACAGCACAGAGATCTGTGGTATTCTGTGCTGACAGCTGTGGGCTACTTTTCTAGCGAGACGGTCTGGCCAAAAAGTCCTCCTTTTCATGTTAGAAATTTCACCCGGTCCCTGATGAGCATCTGAGGCAATACAGGCAATTACAGGAATACAAAAATAATAAAATGCCTTAAAATACAGGCACAGTCCTAGATCTTTGAAAACTAGATGTATCACAATTGTTACAGGAGGTTTTATGTTGTTGTAAAGCTACCCAGCTCAGGCAGGAGACAGAGCTGGTCACTGATGGACCTAAAGCTTTCCTGCGCTTTCAGATCAGCGTCATAGCTTGTCCATAGCCCAGGCAGGCAAGCTGTGTAGAACTGAAAATGCTTATTCCATAGTCAGCTCAGTCTAGCGCATAGCATTACCTTTTAACCAAAGCTTTGGACTGCTAAAAAAAAAATATGGTTCTATATAGAATGATTATATTTTGAGTTCTGGCCAACAGGGGACATCTAAGGTGAGGGATTTTGTTGGGGTTTTTTTTGGTTGGGTTTGTTGTTTGGTTTTGGTTTTTTTTCTCCCCTTGGTAAAAATCAAAGGACAGTGGAATCTTTTGTTCGCTGTATTTTCAAGTTCATTGACTCGTTCCACGGGCCTCTCTCTCGGGCCACGGCCAGAAGGTGGCAGTGGAAGAGCACCCATCGCTCAGCGAATCCCGCTCTCGTCTGCCAGGTCACCCCCAGCTTCACGGGCAGAAGCAAGGGCTGTTTTACGTGACAGCACAGCGGACAGCTGCAGTTTAGGGTATTTTAAGAAGTATCTCCTATCTATGATACTCGAAGTGCCAAAACGTGTGGCCCCATCGTTATTAAGCTGGAAACGTGTAAGGAAACCCACTTGTTCACTACAAAACTAGGAGGAGAAAAGCTCTTCTCAAAGCGTTATTGCAAACCACTGGATTTCAAGACAGCTTTAACAATTTTAATTACTCAAATGAGCAATTAAATTTGACTATCTGAATAGCAGGTCCACTTCAACTGCCTGAAAAACATGAAGGATTCCCATGGTAAGCAAACAACAGAATTGTCCCAATGTCACGTTCTGTTATTTTGTCTATATTTGTTAATGAGCATGTGGCCCCCTTTTTAACAGCCTTTATTGTTGGGATAACCCAGAAAAACCCTCCAGAGCAAATGCAGGTGGTGGCTCTGGTCAATGTTATTTTAACTTTAATTTTAAATATATTATCATGACTAATATTACAGTCCTGCAAGCTGTTGCATGTGGAAGGACTTTATAGCTAGTCTTCTTACAATCCCAAACTGGCCTCTTGCTCTTTCCCCTGGCTGTATTGTTTTGTGTTTGCATTTGCATTTCTGGTTTGTATTTTGGGGTCTACAGAGAGAAGAGTCTTTTAAAAGATCTTGCTTGAAAAAGTAAGTTATCTCTCTAGGAAGCATTTACTGCCGTGCTGTAATTCATGTTAATATTTTACTACTCTCAGTTCAGACGGAGGTCCCTGTACCTCTCCGGGCGGCCCATTCCCACAGCACCACCTGGGTTGCCCTCCAGTGGCCCAGGGACCATCGGTGGCCACCTCAGCACTGTAAAACTATAGGGTAATAAACCGAGAACAGAGTAAAATAGCTGAAGTCAATGGCTAAACATAACCTGAAGAAAGGAAGCGAAGCATGCTGCCCTTCCTTGCCCCACTGTGGTGGCCTCAGCAAAGAGGTCTGAGAGATGAGGGGTAGAGCCTTGCATCTGCCAAAGCACTGGCAGATCTCCTGATCTTCCACTGCTCCCTGGCAGGCAGAGTCAAAGCAGCCGAGATCTTTCATCACATCCTGAGAAGTAAATGTGAGGAACGGGATCCTCTCTCTCTTTTCCTATCCACCCTTTCCATCCATGTATCTTACTCCTTTCCCTTTTCACCTTCCATTTCAGAACAGTGTCTTTCACAACGCTGCTGGGTGGCAGAGGTCCGAAGGGCAGCTACAAGCACCACAAGGGACAGCGCGGGTTTGCACATATTTGCCAGATCGTGGCCTGACAGACTGAAACGCGTGTTGTGTCTGAATTTCTCCCACAGCAAGGCTGCAAGTAAAAACCAGCACCAGGGAAAGGAACGCAGCCCAGTTGTTCTTATGTGTCCCCTGCTGAGTTTGTCTTATTTTCTACTAAAGCGAGCAGGATTAGGCCACAAACAAAAGAAACACTAAAAATCCTCCCTGTTTCATGTTTTTGAAGGATACTTGGGCTTGCTTTTCTATACAGTATTGCGCAAATGGAAGTTTCTTTCTGAAAGTTCACTTCAAAAGGAAGAAAAAAACGGGTAATAATTACAGTAAAAATCTTACAAACCTCTTTGATTCATATGTTTTAGCTTTTAATTTTTTTAATTAAAGATGCAGTAAAGAAGGAGAAGATTTTTAATGGGTCAGTGTGGAGGGTGATGCAGGGCAGAACTCTGAATCAGGCTTAAGCTCTTTTTATTGAGCAGAGAAGTGCCATTGACACCTTGTCTTCTCAGCACATCAGAAATAAAAGGACAGTTGGGTGAGCCAGCCAGAGGTGCAAGAGAAGATTTGGAAATGTGGGGAAAAGTCACGAGTTCTTCATTCACCCTAAACTCAGAGAAGATGCCTACAGAAAGTAGCGACTAAATGAGGCTACTGAGACAAGTAGCAAAGAACAGCATGAGTATGCAGAGACACAACTTTTAGCAATGAAGGTACAGAACAGGATTTTACAAGTGATATCAGGAATAGCAAGAAACAACTCTGAATATACATGGAGACAGAAAGAGAACAAGCAAATCATTGATTCACTAGCAAATGAAAAAGCGAAGTCATCAGCACAAAAAGCCAAGAAGGCCAAAGTTCTCTGTGTCTTGTTTTGCATTTCAGAGAGGAAAGATCAAGTGCAAAGACTGGCTAATGCAAGCAGCAGCAGCAGAGCAGCAGGATCTCTCTAGGGAAATGCACAAAGATGCATCAGCACACTTAGAGAACTCCAAAGTTTTCATCCTGCCTGAGCCTGATGGTTTTTATCCCAGGATACTGCAAAAGAGTATGGCAGAGCTAATATCAGAACCACTTGGGGTTACCTTAGATAAGTCAGGCAGTGCAAATAAGCTTCAGAAGGCTGGAAAAGGGCAAATATATTCAGTTTCTAAGAATGGAAGGAAAAGACTAATTGGGGATTTGTCTATCAGCTTACCTTCAAATGTCAGAAAAACCTTGGAAAGCACAAAATCTTTGTGAGCACATGAAAGAAAACAAAGAAATGAGCAAGAATCAAAATGGATTTGTCAACTGAAAATCCTCTCAGAGCAAACTCGTCTCCTTTTATGCATAGGTTGCAGGTCTGGATAGAGAGAAAACAATAAACACCATCTAAAATCTCAGAATGGGCTTTGATACCGTCTCTAAAGATCTTCTCACTCAAAAGGTAGAAAAGTATGTTCTCCATGAAAGTCTGATATGGCACAGCCCAAACAGGCTGAATAAACATGCTGAACTAATGAATATGTAGGAGTTTTCAGTGCTCGTGGTCAAAATACAAGAATCAATTAACATGCTCCTCAGACAACCGTCATAAAGTTGGCTGTGTTCAAAATGTTTATGTTAATTACCTGGTAGATGCAAGAGAGAGTTTTACTGTTAAAGCTCTAGAAAACACTAAGGTAGGAGGAGGTACAAGTATGTTAAAGACAGGACTAGAAACTAGTCAGCTAGGCAAGCTGGAGAAATTATATAAAAACACTGGATGAAACCTTACAGGTTTCTGCTGCTCTACACAGCCGAAGGATGTGCAGTTGCCAAGAGTGATTCACTGCACTCTTAAGTGAATACTTAATAAGAAACTCCAGGGATCCAAGATTATAGGAAATCATGAGCATAACATGAGCCAATGTTTTCCTATAGTGTTGCAAAATGAAGGTAATCATCAATGCAACCCAGGACGCTGTTTCCTGAGCAAAACTCATGATGTATGCTTATAATGAACTTACATTCATGCAGCACAACATTCAAACAGGTTTGAGCCAGTGCACGACGATCCATTTCCTAACATCATGTACTCTCACAGAGCAATTAAACTAAATTGCTCATGTTCTGTGAGAGCAAACCTTGCTGGAAGGGACTGCAATAAAGGAAGAACCTGTCTCTGTTAATGGTACTAACTCATTTCCCAAAAGCTGAAATTGCTAAGTGACCATCTGTAATTAAAAGGCCTGATGCATTTTACAGATCCTTTTTCTACAACTGGCTGCAATCAAACCTTCCCTCTGAGCTGCACATGAAGCCCGTGCAGTACCAATTGATTCAGCACTTTCATAAACCTTACAGCAGAGGCACAAGAAATCAGAACTTTCTGCCTTAGCTTGTGAGAGGCAGCCTTCGCTAGCCAACATTTCTGATTTTTAACATAATTTTCTTGTATTCTAGCTATATTGTTCTAGCTCTGTCTGCTGGGGAGGAAGGCCAAATATCAGAAAAGCATCCATCCTGCAGGAAATGGGAGCTCAGTCTAGGTACTCCACAAAATACTTGCGCTCTTGAATATTTTTGTATACATTCCAGTCCTCAGGAGCAACCAGACGGATGAAATGGCCACTCTTATCTGCTGCATCCATGGAAGTAAAAAAACTCAGCTCTTCTTCCAGATTTGTAGGCTCCTTTTATCTCAGCAGAAGCTCTGACCTTTCAAAGCAATAGATTCTAGGCTCCAGGCTACATGTATAAACCCTTGTTTATATGGTGTGATAAATCAAAGGCAAAAATAGCCTACAGGATTCCTTGCTACATTGCACACTGTGAACAATCATTTACTTTCTAGGGGACCATTAATTAGTATTGATTTGTCTTCTTGCTCAGGCAGTTCACAGGCATATGGATGGGAGGCTGCATGCCAGCTCATGCAGCATCAGAAGCCTGTTATTCTGCAGCTTTTCACACAGGTTGAAAAGATTTGCAAACAGAAGACACGCTACATAGTCTGAAGTTAAGGTGATCTTCAAATTGACTGGTTTAAGTGGCTAGTGGAAGGGGAAATGGATGAGATCTGTCACTAGGAGCAAGAGACCCATTTGGAATGTAAATGGAATAAAACTGTGAGGATGAAACCTGACATCCGTGAAAAGGCTCATGCCCCAGCCCAGTACTCCAGAGTAAGACATCCCTATGAATATACGTGGTGCACCAGTGCCAGGCTAACACCTGGAAGTCAGCACCGTAACAGCCTGCGTTTGCAGGGGTGGTCTGTAAAAACAGACCATCTTTTTACAAATCTTCTTGTATCTTTGTAAGTAATTATTGTCTCAACAACCCTGACTGAGACAATCATTTCTCCTCCTTCCTAGAGACCTTCTCTAGTGTGCCACGCTATGAGACCACAAAAGGCCAAGTATCTGTCTGGGATAACTGGTCTCACATGGTATCAGATGTGTGATGATGCTGGGAAAAGAGATGGCACATACGGTGGTAGCAGGTTTCCTCGGAGTATGGCTGGTCTCCACCAACAGCAGCTCAGCCCTTGCTGGCTGCAGCGAGCGGGTGAAGCAGCTCACACTGTTCTTGGGCAAAAAGGCACCGCGGAGGATGCAGCTCAGACCTAGGCCAGCAGGCTCCAGCAACCAGCACAACGGGGTGCTTGATGTTTGATTGAGCCAACTAGATTTTCAGTTCCCCAAATAGCGAGAATAGCTGTACAGACACACATCAGAGCCTCCTGGCAGGACAGAAAAACCTGTGTAGGTGATCAGTGAATGCACAGCAGCACTGCAGGGCAGAGAGTGCCTATAGAGCAAGCTGGTACCCACCCGTCACTGGGGTTTTGCTGCTCACCAGCTATGTCCTACTGTTGCTTGCCACCAAGAGATCATTGGTCTTATATTTAGTGTCCTGGCTAAAAAGGAAGCTAGCACCTAGTGTTAGCGCTGGTGTTAAACTGAGCTCTTGCTTATGGCTGGCACATATTGTAAAGCAAAAGACAGTTTTAAGCAGGATGAGTCTAGCTTTGTACTGATTGTACTGGTCCAGCCTCCCCCTTCTTTCAGACAGCCCCAGGATGAGCAGGCACTGATAGATAGGCCTGTAACAGCATCTCCTGTAAAAACAGACAGCAATTAAAATTACAAGGTAAAGTTTCTTAGCAAGAAACAACCTAGGGACAGCATTTTAGTACTCTGGTAGAAATGGAAGGTCTAAGATTAAGTGGAAGCTCAATTCCTTCATGCCCTCCCCAATCTTTTTAATAATATTTCATTCATTCTTTTAGTATTTATTTTCATAACAGTATTTATTTTCTTAACAGATTAGGAAGATTTTTTTTTTCCTGGTTTGATAGTCTTCAGTATTAGTATCAGATAGCTATTCTAATCATGCTCTTGCATATGTGCGTTCTATCTGACTTCATGTAATAGTATCTACAAATAATGCAGCCTTGTAAAACCTGTTGAGTAAGGTGGAACTACCTATAAAGCACTGCCACCCAACCCAGCCCACAGCAACACTACCCATGCTTTACACAGGGTCTCTGTGTGCCCTACTTAAAGGCTGTGCCTGCTGGGCTGGAGCAGGTGCTGGAGGACCAACAGGTGGTGATGGGAGGACACCTCGTTTATCAAAAGGGTGAGTTCTCGTGGGAAATAGGCTGTAAGGTTTGCTGGGGGATAGGGAAAACAGCATTTGCTTTTCTAACATGGAAAGAATTAGTGAGAATACAGCTGACCAGCAGCTTCCAGGGAAACAATGACTTACAAAGGTGCTTTGGTGAATAAAGATCTAGCCATTTTATTAAGCAAATTCATGCTGAACGTTGAAGGGAAGCTGATATCAATCTCTTGTGAAGGGATGCTGCTTGATTGACTAGCTGATTTAGAGTTTTGTTTCAGTTCTGGATTAGGATAATAATTATGCGTACTTATGCTTGGTTTCATGGACTCCAATCTTACACTTGCTGTAGCTGTTAGGAGGAGGTATTTCAGATCTTGGGCACTTCTAGTTGTTGGAAGCTAAACATTGTGCATGGAGGCAGGTATTGCTGCATCATGAGGGCTTCTGATCTTTTGCAGAAAAAAGAAAGAAAAGAAAAAAAAAAGAAAGCAACTCAGGAATATTATAAACCAGGAAACTAACAGGTTGGAAGTTCACCCGTATACTATTTTCCTTCTACCAGTACAGAGCAGAAGAAAGGAAAGGTAGGGACCCCTTGTAAAATTCCTGTTCACCTGATCTGAAATCAAGACTACCGCTGATAGGGATGGAGGTGGAACCAAGCTTCTGGGGTTCCTGAGAGCAGCCCTCAGCAGGGCTGCAGTTGGTGGTGGCCCGTGTAATCAGACAGTTTGTTCCAATATACTTCAGAAGAAGGAGGAGATATCTAAAAAGAGGCATATCACAGTGCTTAAGCTCTCTGAGTCCTAGAGGCATTATGGTTCCTTTTAGGCTTCTCTCTGCTTTTCAGATGTGACGCAGCTTTCTGTGACAGCTGAACCACACTGCTGCTTATTCTGAACTAAATGAAACTATTGCTCTCTGGTGGATTCTCAAATGGCTAATTAGCACTTATTGGGAAATACACAGGCAGGGTTGAGATTCACTGAATAATAGGTGTCTGTTGGATTCTTAGCCATTAATAAAAGAAATTAGCATACCTCTGCATAGCTAAACTCTGCCATATTTTGCTGTAAGTAATGTCTTCCCTGTGTTTCAGCAGTTAATGAAACATGTCATAGGGATTACAAGTGGCAGTATCCAGCTCACAAGGATAGAATATTTTCTAAAAGAGAATTGCTCTCCCTGGAAACATCAGTGCTCTGGGGCTGCCTAGACCAAATGCAGAAGGCATAAATTCCAGGTCACAAGAGTTGTAGTTTCATAGAAAATACCGCTAGCTATGCAAAGGTTGAACAGAGTACATCAAAGCTTCCGACAGTCCTCTGTCATTTCTTTTGGTTTTAAAAGTGTTTAGTTGCCCTATATGGGGCATTAGCAAGAGTTTCTACTTACATGATTTCTTATTTTCAATCCTCTGGTTGTGCTGTGAATGTTAAATTAAAATCTTTTGGAGAGACACCTCAAGCTGGTTTTGGAACCATTATCTACAGCAGAAAATCAGAGCAGCTTGGTTAAGTCTCTGGACTCCATGTAAGAAGAGATGATAGGGACACGGTCATCTCTGCTCAAAACTCTGCCTCAAAGAACTTTGACTTTCTGCAATAAAAGATGAAATCAGACTGCAGATCCATGTTTCAAACATCTGCAATTTAATCTGTAGGGCTTGCTATTTTTGCAACTGTTTTAAATAGGTAAATTTCAAAACTTAATGTAGCTCTACACCACCTTTATCCACCTCCTCCAGTCTCAATATTTGAATGTGAATAGATTCAGAATTAGAAAGCTGTACTGACATTCTCCATTTAGGTTTTATTCACTGCTGTCAAAAAAGACTATTCCTGTACCAGTCTGGCCTTCTCCCAACCCACCTTCCACCCTTGTTTTCAAATACCTCATGTCAGAACTGGAAGTAAAAGTGTTTGCCTAATTATCTCTATTTTCAGCAGAGCTAGCACTGTAAATTAGGCTGTTTGTTGAACAATGTAGTGCAGATTCAGCTTGTCCAGCTAATTCGTTTTAGCACTAAAAATAATGTGCATTTTCCTCTTGCCCTCACATCTTCTGTGCTTTTCTGGTCATTCAGCAAACCCATAATGGTTTAGAAAGCTACCAAATATTTCACTTGCATATACCTTCTTCAATGGTAGGCAAACATTAAAACATCTACCCCTCTGAAAAGTGACCTAATCCCCAGGAATCAAGGCATTTTAAGAACGATTTAATTTTTTTTATGTTAATCCATTCCTTTAACATGTTGGGGTTTGGGGATTGTTTGTTTGGGTTTTGCTTGATAATAAATTTCATATGTATAGAAAACAGATTTAGCCTAGGGCTGCTAGTTACTTTACCACTTCTGTTTAAGTCCTTGAAAAGCAGATCTGGACCAAACCCACAAATCAAATTTAAGCTTTGTAAGACTGAGTGAATACATAGAGGCACTGACAGCATCCCAAGCAGATTGTTCGTACAATGCACTGGGAGAAGGTTTTACCCAAAATATTGACTGCTAGTGCGCAGAACAAGCTGCTGTCTGAGCTAAACCAGCTGACAGCCACCACTGAGGATGCAAAGCGACGGTGTGATTTTAAACCCTGCATCTCTGAGACTGGGTGCCTCATACTGGGCTGAAGGGAGATGTCGCTGCATGAAAAATAGTGGGCTGAAAATCAAGTACCTTTCCTTGAAATACATGGGGGAAGGAGGTAAATCTTCTGAGTAAATGATTGAAAGACAACTTTTCAATGCACAGTTGCCTTTATCCAATAATTTAATGACTTCACGGTCTAAGCAGTCTGGGGTTTAATTCCCAGTTCTTAATTTCAACCTGTCTTTTACGCCTTCACCCTATCCCTAGTAAGCAGCATTTACAGGTGGGTGAGTGCCATTTTGAACTATTGCATGGGAAAACATATTTCCTCATTTAGCACCAAAGGAAGAATGTTATGAACTACGAAAATATGCAGATCTTGTCAGACCCTGTATACAACTTTTTGGGGTGAGAAGTGTTTGGAACAGTGCTTTCCACAATGCCTTAGAAATGAAGAAACCCATCTTTTTGTAACTACGGCAAAACATAGGTCTTCAAAAGCTTCCCTGCACTTTGTTGGTGATGTTGGAACTTTGACCAGTGATGATTTATATTTTGTCTATCCTCAGTCTGTGGCAATTTTCCAAGAAGAAGTGCTATCAAAACAATTTAGAATTAGCTGTGATAACTGACAATTGCATGGGTGGTCCAAAAGGCTTTAACAAAGAAACATTTTTTACAACAGACAGGAATACATGTTTTAATGAAGAAGTCATTCACAATGATAATACTATTGACTTGTTAAGATTAAACAGGTCTGCCATATGCTGTGTCTAGTGCTTCAGATGGTTTCAAATTTGTTTTTAATTTTTTTTAAGTTATGCATATTAACAACAGATGTTGAATTTTAAAAGGATCCAATAATTGAGGGGAAATCACTCCGAAGCGGAGTGTTGAAGGTCTTATTTTCTTAATGATTCCACTTTGTATTATAGTGACTTAGAAAGTTATTTCTAATAGGTGATGTAGCTCATAGCTGCCTCTTGCACATGATACTGGGATTATTTTAATCTCACTTCCTCCAGAGTTGTACCCAGTTGCTGAGGAGTGGGTTGGTTGAACACTTGCCTCAGAACCCCATCCCCAAACTTTCAATTACTCTTATAAAAAACCCTTTCACAGGTGCATCCACCCTCAACTCATCTGTCTCTGGACCACACACTGATGGTTCACGCATACATCTGGCTTGGCCCTCAGCATATGGCTGCGGGGTGGGAAGAAAGATGCAATAAAGCAAATACACTGAAGCAGCACGCTGCAAGTGAGGGACCAGACTCAGAAGAAGGCTTGAGTTACCCCTGCGTTCGTACAGAAACAGCCTCTGGGTCATTACAGATTTAGGCTTTGATGGTTATTGTTGTCTTGATGTCCAAAATTATGCTTTTCTTTTTTTTTTTTTTCTTTCTTTCTTGCATCCAGGAGCCCAAGACAGGTATGTTTTACAGTACAGTCCATTGCTTCGCCTCCCCACTCCCAAACACAGCTGGTCACACAAACCTGAGCTGTGACTGATGGCAACCCGTGATGGTGTGTCACAGTTACCGCATTGTTTGGCTGTCACATTCTCACCAGAGCATCAGCCTGACTTGTTGTGGGTGTGATGGGGTAACAGAACACAACTCCCTGTGGCTGAGACACCACAGACAGAGCAACCACACCGTGTGCTGCCCAGCCTCACAGGGAGCACCAGCTGCCTCCAGCCGAGCACATCACTTAGTTGGTGATGTTGCTGGGGGGATCCTGAGCTTCCTAAGAGTGATCCTCTGCACCACACACATCACCAGGCTCTCACAGACCACAGCACTAAAGCCCCTACTGCTGCTGTGAGCCACAGGCTGCCTTTCCAGTGTTTTATCTGGAAACCAAGAGCTGTGCTCAGCAGGAGAGGCAGATCTGATTGCTGTGCTGGAAAGCAGCAAGCTTCTCTTTGCGGTCCTGCTAGCTGCTGATGAAACATCTCCAGCGCCTAACGGAAATGCAGAAATTGTAGGAAATGTAGATGTAGGAATTAAAGCCATCATCTCCTTTTGTATGTTCCCTGCAGAGAGAAAAAAAAAAAACCACAAGGAAATTACAATGTAATACTGATAATTAACATAAACAAGATGCAAGGAATGGAGAACCCAGTCAGCTGCAAATAGATAACAGTGATCCCAAATTGATTTCCAGCAACCTGGAGACACAAAGCAGGGAGCTCCTGAGTATGTGTTTTATTATTTATATTAATTACTAGCTTCATTAACTTAGGTCAACAAAGCAGGCTGTAGAAAGGAAAAGTAAGCGACAACAAGCAAGAAAGTCAGTCCTATGAGCTTCTTGGCAAAGAGGGTAGATATTAGATTCCATAGGGATCTAAAATTTTTTATCAAATACATTTCACTCCCAGTGAGGTATATTTGAGCTTCATGCCGTTAACTCCAGGAGGCAGCCTCGCCATCTCATAACTAGTTCTGAACCATTTACACTGTCCCCCGTGTAACCCTGGCTGGGTCCCTAAAGGAGCGAGCACTTTGATGTCTTTTCCTTCCCTGGGGAGCACCAAGAAAATGCTAGTATTTTTCCTTATTTCAGAGAGCCACTAGGATTTCAACATCCTTGAGGCTCCTGCTTCTACTGACTTGTTGATCAATGGTTTCGAGGCTCTGGGGGAGGGCTGGGAGGGCAGGGAGCAGAGAAACTTATACAAAATTTGGTTGAAATCAACCTGGGAGAAGCCTGTTCCATCTGGTTATATCAGTACATGGTAGGAATGTACTTAGAAACCTGCTCTTGAAACAGGGAGTATGATAACGAATTCTAAAGGCAAGGTCTCATTAACATGGGCAGGGTACATCTGATGCAGCTGCATTTGTTCCCTGGGACTTTCAGTAAAGCAAACTTTTGTTGATGTGGAGGGAAATCAGGTACAAAGGAGCCAGAGTTAGTGATGGTTTTGACCCAGAATGAAGTCACTAAGTATGGGGAGGAGGTTTTACTGGATGTAACCACAAAAGCCAGTGCTGCAAGTGGGAAGCAGCCCAAGTTTACTCCTGCCAGCTGCAGACACACACAGCAAAGGGTTAGGTGCAGAGTCTGTGTGTTGGGCACAATGGGCTACTACTGCTTGCAGAAAGAAGTTTAAGAGAGAAGAGAGTGATCTCCAGTTTAGAAAGCCTCCCTGACTTCTGTGTGCTTTCTGTGAGACAGGAATATTTGCTTTGACCCTTGAGGAACCTTTTTCCCAGGAGAAGGAGGAGGAATGCAACTACTTTTTTCTGAAAAAAAATACAAAGCTAGTGGGCAGTCAGAGTGGAGGGCTGGAGGTAAACATTTGTATTATATTTTTTCATGCAGAAGTGACAAAGACAGCAGTGGCTTTACCAACAGCATGCTGTTTCTCTCTCTGCCCTCTTCTCATCTGGTGGGCAGATTGATGGATGTACAGTTCTGTCAAATCTGACTTCTTTTTTTTTTTTCCCCTAGCTGCAGGTGCACCATTTTCAGCTTATATCTGTACCCCGTATAATCTTAGACATCTAATTATAACTCACCATTGACACCTCAACAAAGAAAATTTGCTCAATTAAAACTGTGCAGAGCATCTGTTGTTCAGCTGGCATGAAAAATACCATCTTCTCCCAGTCTATCTATCAGCTGGGAAGCACTCAACATGCTCCTGTGAGTAATGGCCTTCTGGCAGGTTCTGCTCTTGCCCTTCCCAGATAAACTGCCATTCCTCAAATATGATACAGCTCTCACAGTTTTCTTCATCCAAGCATAAGGAAAATTTATTTGAAGCAATGCATTGCACAAACAAGTTAGTCTTTGCTGACTGCACTGAGCTGCCATTTTCAAGGTTGGGGAGAGACCAACTCTACCTGACCTTAACTGAGGTTATATTAACTGTTGTTCTTCTTTGGCTGTCTGATTTCAGATTTAGTGGCCTTTTTTTACTATCTAATCTGTTTTTTAATTCCTGATCAAATACTGATTTAGGTTTTTTATATGTTCCATAAGTACGTCACCTTTTAATACCAATCCCATGTTTGACCATGGGGAGTAGCTTATGTTTGATCAAGCATTTCTGCATCTATAAACATTGGAAATAGAGTGTATTTGCTAGAACGATGCTCTGTGAGTCCTTCCAACTATACAGAACAGCTAGCTTCCAATTGTGATGCTGTCATTCCTACTGTCTAAATCTGTGCTTTTCACTTTCAGCAAAGACTCCCCCCTGCTTCTCCCCATGAAATCCTTCTATATCTTTATTAATCTCCACATTTAAGATATGCAGAGCCTGCTGAGCTGTAGAGGTTTGACCCCTGTGAAATCTCCCAGATGATTTTTACAGTTTTTTTACAAATTTAAGTGTGGTCCTAAGTGGGCCCTCTATTTCCTAAGCCCAAGACTCGTCATGGTCTGATCACCCGCCTGCTGGCTAAGGCATTTGATATCTGCCTGCAACCACCAGCACAGAGCATCTGTACAAACTCCGTAGTACATCTCAGAGTGTTTAATGGAGACCTTCATTTAGGAACAGCCCAAGGAGCCATCATAAATAACATGTATTTGCTGCTGTAAAATGCAGAGCGCATGGGTCTCTACCCACTAAAAGTCTTTCAGTACATGTAAACAACTAGAATGGAATCCCAGCAGATGAGGAGCATACAGCATTCTGCCACACCTCAGCTCAGACACAAGCCCAGCTCCATCCCTCCAGAACAGCTGCCCTGCAGCATGTGAGTCCTTGGATGTGAGTGTAAGCAAGAAACAACTCAAACCCTTACAGGGAAAGTTAATAGGTTCACCAAGTTTCGAACCAGGCTATTTTATAAAATCAAAGCATGCAATGATTTCTTAAATTATAATTAAAAATTATACCACCAAAAATAGGGGAGTGATGAGCCCTGATCCCTCAGAGAACCACAGCAGCTCCCTGGAAAGGAGTGGAGATTAGCAAACACATTTCACATGACGGCTTTTAATATAATTATTTGCATAACTGGATTAAAGAAACACACCAATGCGCCTCTAAATCTTATTATTGTTTATTACTCTGGCTATCAGAGAAAACAGTAATTATGTTGAGCAGAGATTCCTGGGGCTTGATTCAGAGGTGGGGCTGAGTGAACACGGCTGTGCCTCAATCCCCACCAGTCCACAGGACCCCCAGCCCTCCTGCTTGGGACCAGACCTCCTTTGGGCACTGTCCAGGGAAAGCCTGGAAAAATAGCCTTACAAGACCACTGAGGTGGACCAAGGGGGCTGCTGAGGAGAGGGGAGAAGCTTCAGGAGCCCACAGCTGGGGAACATGGAGCATTTCAGGGTGCACCTGCAAAACCAAGTCCTGAGAAGGGCCTGAAGCAAGGGGCAGGTGCAGAGTTTTCTGCTGCAGATACAAGGCCTAACAGATTCAAGGCAAGTACAAGTTAAACCAGCACTTAAACAAGGATGGCCACTGTGCTGGGCACTCCTGAGGACCACCTTGAGATGACAGACCTGGGCACAACTGGAATGGCAGCTCCAGAGGCTGCAGCCGCCGGTGAGATGTTCCCAAGTGCGTCTGTCACTGTGGGAACAATATATGCACTGAGCAGCCCTTCATTTCTGTCTCAAGGAAAAAAAAAGAAAAAAATAGAGAACTCCCTCGTTTGCTTCGTGCAGCCCTCTGCAGCAGTCCTCTGCAGTCACTAACATTCAAGGGAACATTAATAAGCCAAACTGCATTGCTGGCAAATGAGAGTAAAAACATGATGTGTAGGTAGGAATGATCCCAGGCCTGCTGTGGCTGACAAGAGTCTTCCCAGTTACTCCACTGGGCTTTGGATCACTGTGGATTACAATGCTGTCTGTATTTAGTGCATGAGGTTGTACACATTACGGGCCATCTCAGTGCTAATTAACCTTTACAAACCGGCACATTAACAGCTGGAAGTAACATAATTCCATAGAAGAAAAATCTCTCAAAATCAGGATTTTGTTATTTAAAGCTGCTTTTTGCAGTGTAGTTTCAGTGCTCTCTTGCTGTCCTACTCTCCACTCCCCTCAAAAGAGCCCTGAAACAAAAGCTGAAAACATTAGAAAATTTGGTTAGTTTGATTGGAAGGGGTGGGGTTTGCCTTTTCAAAATCACTAGTTATCACAGTAAATTGTTATATTGAGCTTGAAGGAAAATCAGTTTCCTAAAATTCAGCAAAAGCATAACATGCTTTAATAGGTCATTCAAATCTTTAAATCAATGCAAGCAAGGCAGATACACTTAATCACAGAGTGAACGCAAGTAATGCCCACTTTAAAGGGACCTCCTTGATTCAGTGCCTGTAATCAGCTTCTAATATCCCGTTCCTCATTACTAACAGCAGAACAGCTTGAATTTCTAAGGAAATTTGTGAAAAGGCATTTCAAATATTTTTCCAATGCTTCTCCCAGTGGGTGCATATGCATCTGTGTACTTTTTAAACCACATTAAGCTTACTGAATGCTGATGAGCAAATGATAATCAGTTTCACAGTAGGAGCAAATTCACAGACTAGAGAAACCATCCTCTCTTGCTTCATTCTTCCTTCTCGTCTATTTTGTCGCCTCACAGAGTATATGTTTTGGGTCATGTGCAGTTGCAGTTGAATAGGTGCCCTTGCTAGTCATGACCAAAACTGCCCCTGGATTGCACTGCTGCTCCGGCTGATCTCAGCTCAGCATCAGGCAGCTCCCCATCCATCCCAGATTCCGGCTGAGCCAGCTGGAAGAAACCTCTCCAGAAACAATGCCCGCTTTCAGAACTTTGTCCTGTATACTTACCTATTATCTTAGGTATTTTCAGGTCAGGGAGGAGGCAACTAGAAACCATTAGGTTGATTATAGCTTCTAAGTCCCTCATCTGATTGAAAGGTGAATGTCAAAGGAAATTGTTTCTTCCCAAAAGACTCTCTTTTGAGAGAGCACTTGCCACTCTGCTCCATTTGTCAGGTCTTTCTTTGACTGGTAACAATGTGCAATGCTCACGCACAGCTCAATGTCACCAGCCCCTTCCACCCTCTGTATCTTAACAGACACCTCCAGAAGTGCTCCTGAAGACAATACCAAAGTCTCTGGCTGTCTCTGGGGATCAAAGCTGATGGCAGCATTGCCAGATGTCAAAATCTGTTCCTCAAGGGGTGAATGGAAAGCATCTCAGCACCGACAAGGCAGTGACGATGTCCGCTCCTCTGGCTGGGAGCACAGCTGACTTGCAGTAGGGTCAGCAAACTGGGGTTACACGAGACAATGGCAGGAACGCAAATCAATGTCGGTAAAGTGGGGGTATGTCTTAATGCTCCTTTATTTGTATGATTCTCAACCACACATTATGTTTCTGGTCTGTCCATCCTTGATGGTGACGCTTACTATCTAAATCTGTGCTTCTCACTTTCAGTAAAGACTCCCCCCTGCCTCTCCCCATCAACTCCTTCTATAGCTCTGTTAATCAGCAAATCCACCAAACAGGCTGTTGCACCTCACAGAAATCACATCACTCCGGTTTTATTTCCCCTCTCCCAATACTGCATCTCACCTTGCTACATGCTCTGCGGCAGATTCGCAAGACACAGGAGGTTTGGGGTTGCGTGATGATGCTGGGCTCAGAAAGCACACGGCACAGCTGCCCGCCCTGTGCAGCTGGCCACGGCCAGCAGGTGAGCAGCCCTGCCGCCCCATCTGCCCGGCCAGTGGCAAGAAGATGACAGCGAGGGAGGAAACCGTGCCAGCAGACACAGCACACCCCACCAAGGGCCACAGGCACACAAGCCAGCCGGTCGTGTTGTACAGAGGCGCTTGGAGGGAGGGCAAGTTTGCTGCTGCCATCACTGCGCGCATCACTTGCACACTCAGGAGTGGGGACACATCTGCACGTCGCTGCTCCCAGAGGGAGCCTGGGGGCTGCTCCCACCAACCTGGTTTGCAGCCCACAGCTGAGACAGCAGCTCAGGAAGGGCATTTCAGAGAGACACAGGCTATTTTCAGCATGGCTGTAATGCAAGAGGACTACAGGAATATTGTTAGTCCTCTACCTTAGATCCTGTGCTAAGGACTGGACTCTAGGTAGATATGCAGATATAATTTTTACCCGATCCAAAACACTTCCTCATTGAGGTGTTTAGGTCTCATATTCATGTCTGTATACTGCCAGCAATATCCAAAACAGATAGGAACGATCCCTGTAGCTTACATAAGGGTGTCTTGTTAGGCTAACATCTCCTTGGCCTCTAACTCCAGTCAAAGAAGTCAAGTTGGTTTTGGGGCATGACGCCTGCCTCTCCTTCCCTGTAGGGGTGGAGGTGCTGAGGAAGCTACGCATGGGACTTGTGTCACTGTAGTTAAGCCCTGTGGACAAACGTCAGGAATGACAACTAATTAGAAGTGGAAAAGACTTACAGTGTTACTGCATGAAGGAAGTGCACTGCAACCAGCTCTCGTTTACAGCACCACACTGGCCATAATGCAGTTTGTAGTGGGTCCAATTTTCTTCTTCCTCCAGACAAACATTTTCTTCAGCTCCCCCCTGAAGCTGTCATGGAGCCAGGCATAGAGGAAGGCATTGGTACAAGCAGACATCATTGCAAACCAGTGGCACAGCAGCTGGATGAAGTTGAAGTACTGCTTGTCAATCAGGCTGATGTCTATGTCCTTTATCATGTTGAAGATGTGCAGAGGCAGCCAACAGACTCCAAAGGCTGCCACCACCAAGACTAGCAAGCGAAAAGTCTTTCTCCTCCTTGCTCGGTCCCACTCAGCTTGGCCCTGGGTGACGTTGCCTGGCACTACGCGGTTTTTCAGCTTGACAGAGATTCTCAGGTAGGACAGGGAGATGACAGCCAAAGGCAATACATAAGTGATGATGAGAGTGCTGTAGGCATAAGCTAAGCGATCTCTTTTCATGTGGAACCAAAACTCCTCGCAGATGGAGAAGTCCAGTTCTGGGAACTCTGCATGGTAAGTGTGGACCAAGGCTGGGGCAGCCAAGGTACAGCTCAGCAGCCAAATAGCAGCCAGGATATAAGCACAAATAGGGATGGTGAGCCTCCTGCGGAATGGGTACACCATGGCATAATACCTGTCCACAGCTATGACAGTCAGTGTAAAGACAGAGACAAACACAGTGACAGGTTGCATCAGGAAAACAAAGTAGCACATGAAACGGCCGTACACCCATCCTCTGGGCTCAAAGGCATACGCGAGTGTCAGAGGCACACAGGTTGCACACATGAGCATGTCTGAGAAAGCCAGATTGCCTACCAGAAAGTTGGTGACATTGTGCATTTTTTTTGTCTTGCAGATGACATAAATGAGAAGGTAATTCCCAATGACACCAATAAAAACCACTAGCGAGTAGCAGGGGATGATGAGTGGCTTGAAGGACTGAACAAACTGGAGCCCAGAGAATAAATTGCTGGCATTGCTGTGAATAGCAGAGAGGAAGCTTTGGGAGGTTAAATTGTCCGAATTCATCATTTCCCTCCTTTTGTCGTCTGCCGTCAGCTGAGTGAAGTAGTTCCCACTGCACTACTCCTGCACTCAATCAGTGTGGATAATGAATGGATTATTTGCTGTCCAGAGGATACCACATGGATAGTAAACAAGCATCCATAAAAGCAAAAGGTGAAGTTGTAATCCTCAAGCGGCAGCTTTCAGCAATTCCTAAGAAAAATCAAATACAACCAATTTCCATTAAAGTCCTCCTGTATTTACTATTAAATCTAGGTTTTGACAGCATGCCACTTAATAAACATTTAATGCAGCGAGTACTTACTGCTGTGGGTTTTTAATCCCATATGATTTTCCTGTGGATGCCAAGAAGTGCCCTGGATGTCTGTCTTCTACAAATCCAGGAGCCTGTGCTCTGTGTGTGTGTGTGTGTATGTGAGGGGGGGTGGGGGGGGGAGAGAGAGAGAGAGAGAGAGAGAATACATGAGTGAGAAGAGGGTGATGCGCATTTACAATCTAAGTGGAGATCAGTGTTTTTAAACTGCCTTCACTACTAGAACATGATAGATTTGTGTATAAGGTTTTATTCCTATTGGCTGTCCTGGGTATTACGTTGCTCTTTGCGTGTTCCTTACTGATTGCAATTAGTCCTAGAATATCCTTTTAAAAATTCCCATCTCCTTCCAGCGCATCTATAATTGCCCCTCACAGCTAAAAATCAATTTACATTCATTAACAGGAGCCTGCACAGTATCTAATCCCAGATCCACTTTGCCACAGCCCTTAGCGTGTCCAAAAAAGCTACCTGTGAATTTATTGCTATAATGTGACTGTAACAGAGAATTTTAATGACATGTTAAAGCCAAATAAATGTTTATGCCACTAGAGGGACTCAGCTACGTACCTGGTGACTGAAGCTGGGCTTAGAAGTGTTCATTTAGCATGTAGCACGAAGGATCTGATTTTATTTAAAATTATTTTATAATGGTGGTACAATGTTTGCTCACCCATTGTGACCATTTTCAGTGAGGCTTACATATCCTTAAAAGTAAACACATGACAGCATCTCAAAGGAAAGATTAGCATAGAAATAGCTTAGCTGTAAGGGTTTATCTGGAGTGAACTACAGCAAACTGTTTCTAATATTGCAGCTGCCCAAAAATAATTGGGGTGTTTCTTCATGCCTGCAGTAGGTTTGTTAATCTTTTCTGTACCAGACAACAAGTGCTAACCAGTCTGTAAAACAGTCTATACTTGTTTTGTTTGGTTCAGTCATTAGAAAGCAAAAAAAAAATATCAGGGTAAATGCTTACAGAATACACATTTAAGCAGACAATGCCATCCAGCCCTTGCCTATTGCTCTAATTCTCCCTTAACTCTCCTTCTACTGGTACTACTGGGACCAGTACCTCAGACAGTGAAAAACAATGAAACTCCACTGCATTCATTTATACCAGCTAAGGAAACTAAAAAATAAATGGAACAGCCTAACAACTTCTGAATACTTCAGAGTAGAGAACATTGCTAGGTTTTGCAAGGCATCCAGGGATTTAGACACAATTGCAATGGAGAGTTTATGTCCTAATCTCTTAGACTACTCCAAAAAAACATTAACCCGCTATTTTCTCTGAGGTTATGAGCAGAACCATAGCCTTCCTTTGATTTGATGTAATTTGACATAAACAAAAAGTTTAAACAGACTTTATTTGTGGTGTAATTCTTTCCCCAGTCTTAAACCAGAAGCTAATCTTGTGTAGCCCTTGTTCAAAACAGAGCTGTTCCCCCATAACTACTTATAATGGATGGGAATTTCAAACCTGGGAAGGGCTGAGTCTGTGCTACTGCATTTATGGTTGGATTATGCTATGGACTGGAATATGGCTGTAATTCCAGCCTAAGGGGAGAATAAGCATGAAGCTGCATTGCTCAGGAGTGCCATCCTTCACTTCGTGATACAGTAACCTACCCATGACACATACAAAAAATGGGATGTTATATCCCACTGCAGTCCAATCTCACCTATCTGAGCTGGATGGGACCCAGAGGAATACAGTACCTATTTATCTCTACATACCCAAATCCAGAATAGGAGAGGGACCTGAGGGTAAAGGTTGCAAAGAGGTAAGGAAAAAGGGAATCCCTGCTGCTTTTACCACCCAGTGCAACCTATTTGGTGACAAGCAGCATGCTGCAAAAGCAGTTCCTAAAACCTACAAATGCAGTTGATTCACTTAATATGGGAGAAAAGTAAGGTCTAATTCAAATCTTACTGAAGTAGGATGTCAGTAGGCTTTGGATGTGGTCTCTAGTATAAGCCTAAAGACATAGAAAAAATGAAGGGGGAGCATATGTAAACGGTCTTCAAACTGCCCACTTTCTACTGGAACTGCAAGGCTTATGCTTGGAAAGAAGTCTCACAATAATATCAGTGCATACAATAATAACTGAAAATCACATTTTTAACTTATTTTTCTGTTTCGTTCCTAAGAGCTGCAGAGTAGATCCAATAAACGTCCTCATTGTATTCCTATAAGAAAAAGGTTTATGCTTCACCATGTGACAAAAAATTGAAACAAAATATTATCCAAAGTAGCTTTCAAGGTCATCTTAATGCTCAAGTCACAAAAACCTGTAATTAACCTTAGAGGTTATTTTATTTCAAGTGGACCGAGCAATCTTCCAGCATTTTCTCTTACCTTTAAATGTATTTTCTTCACCTCTGAAACCAGTAATGAACACATCTCGTGTTTGAAGGCTCCCACCCTATTACTGTTAGTTATTTTCTGTTTGTTTTGGCTTCAGGCAGAAAAATTCTTTAGTTCAACTGTACAGCCAAGACCTGGAAAGATAATATTTAATAGGGGCTTAAACTAAGAAAGCATTTCAGCATTTTACTCCAAAGAAATCCCCTTTCCTCCTTTTAAAACTGCAAATATTAATCTTGTTTAAGATTTCCTAGGCTGGATAACCAAGTCCTTCCTGAACTGAGTATAAGTCTATTTCACACAAAGAATTTTCTCATTAAAAGAGAAAAGGTCACAGAAACTACACCACTGTCATGTTTGAACTGTTTTGAAATTCCAAGTGTATAAGGGTGTCACACATAGGAGTGCTAATTAGTGTCTAATTGAAACCCTGGTCTTCCTTGAGTCAATGGAGAATGTTCTATCTAGAGCCAGACTAACACTTCACAGCTGAGCTTTCATGTCTTATGCTAACCTGTCCGACTCTACAGACACTGTGAGTACAAGCACTGTAAACTGCTATGTGACTTTCAGAAAGTAGTAAACCTCTTACAGCACTAACACTGTTCCTTATGTGCATGTCTAATCATCCCTGTAGATCCTAACTAAAACAGCATGATCTAGGAATAAGATCTGATCCTAACAGCCATACTTGCAAAGCTCAACAGTACTTCTCAAGCCAGTAGGCTCTCTCTTCTATTATTTAGCTTTTACAGACCAAAAATTTTCTTTTGTCATCAAAGTCTGTTTCAGGTGTTAGTTTTCTATGTTCTTGTTTATTTGATATGTGCCTTTTTCTGTAAAACATAACTTCTTTTGCATCACAGAACTCCTTTAAAAAGTCTCACATTTTCCCAGGAATGTTCTGTGCACAGCAGATCAGATAGCTCTTGCAGAGCCTACAATAAAAATAGACGCTTTGCCTATATTGAATGAAGTAGAGCTGGAGGTTCCTTTAGCAAATTCTTCTTTTGACGAGCCAGGGAACAAGGTTGTGTGTGACACAGCAATTTCAAGACAGGGCACCCTGTCCCTCCTGCTCTCATTTAATCATATAAATGCATCCTGTGTGCCCCTGCTTTGGACTGAGCCACCACAGTCTCTAAACTCTAAAACCCATGTTTACAAATAAGGGTTTTCTTTGGTTGGCTTGGAGTTTTTTGGTTGATGTTGCTGCTTTCTTCAAATTCAAGGTATTAAAGTTTGTTAAACTCAGGATTCAGCTTAAAATAATTCATTTAAGATGAAAAGGAGCTTATCAACTTGAATGAAGCGGAGGTTCGAATTTAAGTCAAAACATGTGTAAGGATGCATGCTAAATATAGAATAGAGGATCTACTTTTCCCCGTATGCACAGAATTCTTAGTCTACTGAGCAAAGTGAGATGAGAAAGGTGAGCTGGTTCCCTAGATGACAAAGATCTTGTGTTAAAGATAACGGTGTAAAAATGCATGTGGTTTCCTAGGAATGAAGGTGCTAGATCACAATTACCACAAAATGTAGAAACCAAACATGGAAGTGAACAAACTGAAACTGTCAGAGCTAACTAACCCCCACTGCCAGGTTCGGCAAGGACTGGCACATGGAACTGCTGGGTGAGAAGAGCTTTTCCTGTCTTCATGGCATAAGAACACAACTCTGTGACTGAAGAAAAGCAAATGAGCCACTTGTCCCTAAGAATAGGAAGGGAGAGGTTGTGATGAAAAACTGCAGGCCCTTTAGTCTGACAGCAGTTTTACGGTAGGTTTTAGACCAGATTTAAGGACAGTGGAGGGAAAGAGAGAGGAGGCAGAATAGAAAACCAAAGGAAGCTTTTGTCAAATTAACCTCCCATCTATGTGTTATTAAACTGAGTTTTCTCAAGGTAGGCTATGTAGTAATTCTTCTGTTTGGGTTTGCATATCACATGTGATGTGGCAGCATATGAGAAACCATCATCTACATCAGAGGAAATATCCTAGGAACTGTAAGGTAGGCAAAGACTGGTAACATTTATGAAGGAATTGGACCAGAAGACAGCAACAATTCATGCTCCTCAATAACTTACCTTGCTTGGGACTAACCAACCTTGGTAGCTCTTTTCACTTTATTATGTTAGCACAAAAAGCAGGACCGCACTGACTGGATTTGATAGAACCACCAAGTTAGGAACCAGAGGCAATGTGGAGGATGACTGCACAATTACACAGAGAAACTTTGAAACCCTCAAGGAGAATGAGAGGAAGTTTCATACCATTACGGAAGAAACACTTGTCATAAAAGACAGGATCAAGGTCACCTGGCAATAAACGTTTTCACTATGGCTTAGGATGGAGTAAATTCTGTTGCAGGTCTATACAAAGGAGCAGGCAGATCATTTGGAAGTGCAAAGAAAAGAAAACCTACTACTTTGTGATAGATTCTGGGATGAATTTGTCTCTACTTTGTTACAATCTCTGGACAATTTTTTTGCTATAAATGTCTATTTACCAGAGCAGAATTGCACCGTATTCTTTGGAAACACTGGGGAGGATGGTAAAATCCAGAGCAGGTCAAGACATATTTAAGCTAATTTGTTCTTACTAAAGAAAGAACAAATTCACCATGGGCAAGTTTAGAGTGGAAAGTAAAATACTCTTAAGTGGGAGGGCCACAAATTGTCCCTTGGAAGTGCTGGCTTTTGGAACAATCAGTGTAATATGAGGGATAAAACACCTGCTTTTGACAGAAAGCTTGATCCATTTATCACATGTATGTGGTATTATTTATTGCCTGGGGCTTGGGCTACAGGAGGTTCTTTTCCATCCTTCATCAACACAGATTTAAACTTTGGACTTCACTCACTCCTACTTGAAAATAACTCCACTATCATCTCACTATCACCTTTTTCAACAGTATTGCCATTAATAATATTCAAAAGATAGAATTAAAATTTACATACTTGCACACATGCCCCACACAGGCACAGTTGAGACTAAGTCCTAAGAAGTTTCTAGTATTCTTTGTGATTCTTCAGTGGGAAGATTTGTGCACCAGTGCCTGTGCAGATCAACTAGAACAGCTCTTGAATAATTGCCAGATGACCTTTCACTGTTGCTGGTCTTGGCACCTGCTCAGAGTAGTTGATCTACAAAGCAGGGAGAAAGGTAGGGTCAGCAGAGTCACTCTATAAACATGTCAGCCCCAAGGCACTTCAATCAGTACAATCACTGATTCTTCCTTATCTGTTCTTGCCTTTCTGCAGGAGCAGAGACTTGATACAAGCAGGCTTCATTTCTCCACATCCCTACCCCCTTAAGATTTTCTTTGCCAGCCAAACCCAGCAAGAATTAATGACCAAGAAGGAAGGTGACCTGATTTTTTTTATGTTAAGTTTTGGTGTACAGTTTTGAGGGATTTTGCTTGTTTGTTTGCTTTTGGGTTTTGGTGGTTTTTTGGGGGTGTGTTTTTTTGTTTGTTTTGTTGTTTTTTGGTGGTTTTTTTGGGGGGTGTGTGTTTTGGGTTTTTGGTTTTGTTTTTTTTTTGTTTTGTTTTCATTTCTAAGCACAGAATAAGCAAGTTAAATGCTATGATGATTCAAGAGGTATTCATGTTGAATTCATTGACTGAGCAAGCTGAAACAGAATTTTGCTGAAAAATAGGGACCAAGTGAGCAAGTCTGACCATCTCTTAGTTGTCTGGACAGACATCAATAGAATTTAAGATTCGTATTACAGATCCTTCTGTAAAACCACTACTGAAGTAAAGCCTTATCATGTTACAGTAAGAGACAGTTGCTGCCGTTTAGAGTTCCCATAAGCAGGATATATAACACTAAAAAGAAAAATGGAACAAAACCTTTAGAAATATCAGAGCTAGAAGTTTCCTTCTTACTTTATAACTGGTTCTAGGCAATCATGTTGACTTTGTCAGTAAGTGTGTTTACTTTTCTTTCATAGCTAGATCAGGACTAACCTAGGAGAAGGTATGTGAATGTCTTTGATCTGAAAGCTGCAAGGTTCCTCTTACAAGGAAGTATGTAAGACAAAAAAGCACGAAGACAGATTTGCATATCCATCAGATCCAACAATTCCTACCTCTCCAGAAAAACTGGCATTTCTCCCCTGCTTACAAGCCCTGAAGGCATGTAGAGTGCAATACCAATACATGCCCCAAGCTAGAACAGACTGTGGGAATGAGCTCCCAGAAACATCTGCAGATTAAATGCTGAGCCCTGGAGAAACTCAGTGTTAGAAATGTTCCCTGCAGGCGTAAACAGCCAGGAGTCAGTGTCACCGTACGCTCACAGGGTCCTGCACGCTGTTTCGCCCTGGTGTAGAAGAGGACGGCCAAGAAAACCTAACAGCTGAAGCTTGAGCCTTTGCAGCAACAGAGAGGAATGCTGCCCGGCCCCTGGCACTGGGGATAGCAGTGCTGCTCCACCCCGCCGTGCTGCTGGGGGCTGAGCCCCCCCAGAGGCACGGACCCCACAGCCCCCCAGTTCCCTGCCGTCCTGCTGGGGACTGAGCCCCCATCTCCCGCCGGCGGGCGGCCCCGTTCAGCACCACGGACAGCGCCCGCCGCGGGGGCCCGGGGCAGCCCCTGCCCCCCGTGTCACCGCGGTGTCACCCGCGGCGCAGCCCCGGCCCGGGGGACAAGGGCAGGGCTCCAGAACGGCCCCCTGCGCCTGGCAGCTCCCACGCCGCAGGCAACATGTTCCTTTGCCTCTAAAAACGCTCGGGGTGCAACCCATGGGTAACAGGCAGGCGGGAGGTGGCACCGCCCGACACCCGAAGGGGATGTCACCTCAAGAGATAAGGAAGGAAAAAGCATTTCCTGATTCCTGCAGCATCCTGAAATGCCAGTCTACCCTGGTATGGGAAAAGGGCAGAAGAGAACAATGGCTGTCCGATGTTCTGCAGTCAGTGCATTCCTATAAGTAAACTCACTGTTTTCATGGAGCAATGAGTACAATTAATATTTGTCAAACAGAAAGGAGAAAAAACAAACCAGAGGACCAACATTATTCCAGCTGTTCTTAGTTGTTTATATAAATAAAATACAACTTCCATTTAATTAACTATCCCACTAAGAACAATCTGCCCTGGAGCTTCGAAAGCTCTTAATACTAAAGGTTTGTCTGGAGGGCTGTCGTCTAGTTTGATTATAGTTTGCAAAATAACATTACATAGAGATAAGAACACTATTTGGAAAAGTGTTGTTCTGCGCTCTCATGCTAACTCATGTTTGAAATAAAAGAAGGGAAGAGAGATTGGACTTTAATACACTACATCATCAGGAGAAAAAAATGATCTAACATAACTTCTAATTAAGCTTTCTGTATGTTTTCAACACAGTTCCATTTAGATGAAGGAACTGATATCCACAAAAATAACATAAATCTTTTTCCACTGTATTGACAGCCAGGCTGGTTTATGGTCACCTCCCCCTCCAAATGTACAGACCTATATTTGCTATCAGGATTACTCTGTGTGTGCGTGTGTGTGTGCATTGTATCTATTTTAGCTATGCTTCAACATCTGGGTTTATTCCCTTTGTCTCCATTTCTCTTCCACAGCACAATTTGCTGCTTATTTTTCCCTGCTTCACATTATCACTCACAGCAGCCATTAAAGGCATCCATTGTTAGATGAGAAAAACAGGGAGCAGAAAAGGCTTAACGTGGAAGAAATTAGAGGAACATAGAAGGTGAATGATCATTTCACAATGACTCCCACTGCCTTGACTTACCCCACCACCAACACTTCTGTTGTTTATTCTTTCATGTCATTCTGATAGGTGTAGCAGTGGTTATAAATGGCAATAATCCCAACTTACAATTCTTTTCACATGAAAATCAATGTGAATTTTGCTGCAGATTTCAGCATCACCCGGCTTCTCCCCCACCCTTTTATTTAACATATTTTATTTAGAATGATTCTAGCTCTGTTAGCTTTTCCACATCTAACACAAGAAGTTTGAAATCACAAAGACCATCAGACTTCCTTTACTGCAACTCCTCCTGGCTCACCTTTTTCAGCTTCTCCTTTGGACACTCTTCCACTGTTAAGTGAATCTTATGACACAGGAATCCAGTCCCATCTGTAGAGATCCTCAGCTCATGTTCCTCAGCCCTATTATTCCCCATGGATATTATCCCATTACCTGGTTGCTATTAGATTAAGAGTTTAGTCTCCAAGTAGCCTTCCCCTAGCATTCTGCTTTAAAACAACATTTTGTTCTTTTGTGGCTGCATTTGTGATGGGAGGATTGTTTTTATATATGGACTTTGTCAAGTGCATGAGCAGCAGCAAAAGTCAGTTTAGCTCTAATTTTGTGAACTCTCTGTTTTTAACTGAATCCATTGATTGAACTAAAATTGATTTGAAGACTTGAACGTGCATTGTCTACAATAAATATCTATCATAGAATTTATCCATTTTTCCACAGATATTTTTATTCTACAGAACAAATCTGTTATCCACAGTCACTAGCTTCAGGGCTGAATGTGACCACCATCTGATAATGGAGAATGATAGCAAAAGGTAGTCCCATTACTGTTCCTCTATCTTGGCTGCTCTGCTCTGAGATAGGCTACTTGAGGCAGAGAAATTTGCCTTTTTTATTTTTTTTAAACAGCAGATTATTTCTTCCTTTCTAGGTGACTAATGCCAACTCAACCACCAAGACAGTACCTACTGTTTCATTAAACAAGTGACCTCCACTGTTTTATGAGTTTTGACTTCATACTCATCAACCAAAGCATGTGGGAACCTTAACCTGAAATTTTACATTCTGTTGGCTTTGCTAAAAACTTGCAAACACAAACAAACAAAATAACTAATGGCTTAAGTGTAATGTTTTCTGATACTATATAATACACAAGGAGAGCTTGGCTGAAATCTGAGAAGTCTAGCATCCCCCAGATGTTTACAATTCTTACACCACTTTATGTATATTTTGTTTTATCACTGCAACAATTTTTTTTCCATCAAGAAACATAAGTATTGTTTCAGATGTTTCATTCCTAATAGTAGTCAATCATGAGAATTGTATCTTAATTAGAATAAAACGGAAAAGCTCTGTAGAACTCAGCTGATATATGTTACAAACGACTCATTTATTACTTTAACACCATTGCTCTAGTAGTGCTCCAGGTGTTCAGAGAGACTTTCAATGAGCATTACCTATTGACAGAGGTAAGACCGGCCCAAACAGAAGACAACTTAATCACTGCAAATGTAGCAAGCCAAGAAGCTCACAGCATTTTATACATGATAATGAACAAGTCTTTCCAACACTCAGCAAAGATCACTGTCATCTCCACACTAGGGAGGATGAAGCTGAGGCTGGATAATTTTTACCCTGGAGCAGGACAGATGTTACCGGTAGAATTGACAAGGAAATCTAGATTTGCTGATATCCTACCAAGGCAAACCACCTTTCCCTATTACTATATGAGGTGTCACCACTCCAGAGGAACAAGAAGATAAGGCAAGAATTGCTAATTAATCATTTTTCCCTTCCCTTGTTTCTTTTCCAACATTGTAAAGCCTAGATTCAAGAAGACAAAATCAAAATACACAGCCCTAGGCAACAAACCCCTCCAAAGCCTTTTCTGAAGACACCCACAGTATTGTACTTTCAAAAAAGCCAACTCTGTCCTAAATGAGTAATTTTTCCTGGGTTTTATTCTAGTGGGGAAAAAAAAGCTTTTAAGCCTGGTTACAGTTTTACTTAGCAAAAACATTATACAGCATTCTGGTTAATAGAAAATGAAAAAAAAAAAAAAAACCCAACACAAAAAACCAAAAAACAACCCAAACCAAAAAAAACCTCACCACCAAACAAAAACCACTGAATTCTGACCTCACAATTAGTCTCTCTGAGCACTGAAATAGTCTTTTTACAGTCATGAACCCAAATCCCCTTCTTTTGAATAGCTTGGAGACAAGTAGTGCAGAACAGAACAGAAAACATCGTTGATAGGGAGTTATTAAATAAGGTGTATATGTAGAAGTTCAGAAGAAATGGAGTAGCTAAATTTAAGCAGTTTTTTTTCCTGTCTTTTTTGTTATTGTTGTTCCCACTGAATATTTTAATTGAAAATTACCCAAGAGACCTTCTAGAATATTCAGAAAACTACACCATCAAATGGTAACTAATAAAATTCTATGAAATCCTGAAATAAGAGTAGCAGCTTGGTGCCACATTGAATGAAGTGAAATACTTGGAGGAGTTGTGGGATGACACTGTCATTGGCATATAGTTTTCTATGCAAGGCTATGGGTCACAGCCTTCGAAACAGAGCTAAAGGGCTCCTCTGCTTCCATCCAGATCATGAGCCAAAAGAAATGAAGCCCATTCCCTTTTGTTCCCCAGTCTTGTTCTGGTTCACACCAACTAACCTTAGCCCCCAAGGGAGAGGGCTCTGAGCTGGAAGAAGGCAGCAGCCATGAAACTCGCCTCTGAGGTCTGAAAACAGACAGAGGCCCTGAACAGTGTGGTGTGGGACCCCTCCAGCCCCAGCCACCTCCTCAGCCACCTGTGTCAGCTCAGCCGTGCTCTCAGGCAGAGTAGAGACCTTCTCTCTCCTCAGGTGAACCCTAACAGCAGGTGGCTTGTCCCTCACATATGTCAACAGCTGTCACGGACCCCCGTGGCTGGAGACCATTCCTGTAAATTAAAGGAGATTCCCACACAGCTGCACCACTGTGATCCAGAGGTACAGAGAGGCAGAGGGCGAGGAGACCAGTGATCACACCAGCTGTTTTGACAGTGTGAAGATGTAACTTGTCAGGATAGAGTTTGTAAAATCACAACCTTTATTCTGGTCCATAGTGAAAACTGAATTTATTCACAGATCATTTTTCTCTAGTTCCTCTGAAGCACATGTTATCCCACAAAGCAGCAGTGAAGTCACAACAGTTCTAGAAATGTGTTTCAAATCTCTTCATTTGTATCCTTTGGAAAACAGAGCTACCGTGAGTCTGGAGCCTCAATACCTCAGATTTATTCCCTGATCAATGACCTTCTGCACCTAAGACTGGAGCTCCTATTTTAATCCTAAACCCCCATCTTCGCTATTGGTGCAATAACATAGGATGATGAAAATACCCTCCCATTCTGGTTTTAAATACTCAAGGTTATAATTCCCCTTCACATGACCTCTGAACTAAACCTACATAGTCCTGGGTTGACACCTCACTTCATGATGGAAAGTTTTAACAAATTGTGATGAAACCTCAATAGCTGAAAGCAAGACAAAGGCATCTTTTAATCGTCAAATTAGCTGGAGGGAAGAGCTGGAACTGCTTTCAGTCTGGAAAGAAGGGGAAATCATTAAAGAAAATCATCCCCCTTTCTTTCTTCAAGTAATTAGAAGAACCATCTGTATGTTCATTCCACTACAGTTAAGGGTGCAGATTAGCATTTCAGAGAGATTTGAGTTCAACCAGAAATACTTTGATGTGTTAACATGAATGATGCTAAAATTTCTAAGGCTCTCAATGTTATACAAGTTTAAAAGGGTACACATGTCACTTTCCAGTCACTCTTTTTAAATGACTATTCAGCAGACCCAAATTTACATTCAGAGTATTTTCCTTTTATCTCCAAAAGCATATTAAAAATAATATGTTCCTGTTAAAATAAATATACTATTCAGATAACACCCAGCTATAACCCTGCGGATGTGTACTGCCAGACTATGCAGCACACACTGCCATAATGAAATCAAAATTGTACAAAAAGCTTATAAAAACATCCAGATATAAACAAGCTAAGTAAGCCTTTTAGTTATGACTGCTTTTACCCAACAGGAAACATAATCCCTCAAGTATCTCTTCTGTGATGTACAAGGGTATACGAAAATTTCAGACACAAAGTCATAAACAACTAAAGCATGCTGAAAAGAGAAAGTGAAAACAGAAAAGTTCTACAGGCTTAGTTTTGCATATATAAAACAAAACAGTCTCTAGTGTGGGACCACCTCTGGTTAATCTGGAAACAAATCTTTCCCACTATTAGTTCTCTGAGTACTATAGAAATCTGCATTTGACCTGAGGCAGAATGGAAATTATAAGATAATATAATAGACCCTACAGTCCTCATAAATAAAGACCATGGGATGTCTCAATCATTCAATACATTTCTCTCCATAATTGAAATTAACTCATATGGACAAGTGAAGCTGAATTCAGTTTTCCCAAGATCCTTTGTGACTGTCCAACTCTCTTAATATACTTTTCAAGCCATTAGACAAAGTTCTGCTCATTTATTTACCAATAAATGGTGAACTCCAGCTCCAGCAAGGCTAGAACTACCCTCTGTGAACCCATATCTGTCCTCATCATCCATCATTATAACTAATCAACTAACTTAAAATAAAAATGCACCTCTCAGTAAAGAGAGCTCTGAGGGATGGCCATAACTTTAGATTTCCCAGCCACATAGTGAAAAGAGCATCTTTCCCATTGAAACAAAATGAAATTGGCAAGGAAAATCACAATACTCTAGAGCTGGGCATTGCAAACTACTAACAGCTCTCACCATTTCTTACAGATCCCTCTGTTCAGGGAAGCGAAACCACTGGACTCTGGGGTATTATTCCTTCTGGACCAATTTCCAGGACACTTTAATGAAAACTAGGTGTATTGTTTTGCTCCTAGAATTGGAAAAGCAAAACAAAATATATAAAGAGAGAAAGTACACAAATAGAGGCAAAAAGAAAAAACCTAACCTGTTTATACATACTATAATTCGGCCTTTTTCCCCCATGCTTGGACATGGTATGCAGAGAACCTGAGTTCCTCCAATTTGGAATTTTAATCTTCAGAACACACTCTAAGGAGGGAAATGCTGCCACTTAATCTGCAAATGAGGAACTAAACCATGAAGTAATAAAGCAACTTGCTCAGCAGGAGAAAGACATAATAAGAGAGAGAGACACAGAGGTCTTAAACCCCCGTTACTAACCCCTGCAATATCTCTGTTCCATAAATTAAAGCAGAACGTGGGGGATGCTTGGCCAAATGGCAGTGGCTCAAAATTCGAAGAATTACAAGGGAAGAAAGAAGTAATTTGTGTTTTGCTGCATTCATTTTGCAAAAAAGCCAGTGTCATAGGATCACCTCACCACCTTGTCCAGAATTTTGTTCTTGACTTCTACAGGCCAAGGAATTTAACAGAACAATATTAAAATGATGTGGCTAAAATACTCTAGTGATTAATTCAATTTAAATTAAATGGCACTATGCGGCATAGCAACCTGATTGAATTTGAAAACATACATCCAAAAAGAAACGGTAACCTGTAATGCCCTCTCAGCATTCGTGTTTCATAATGAGAAATTTTCTTGCTAAAATAGATGAGCAATAAATACAGTATGATAATCTGTGGCAGGGGTAGGTATTCACAAGAACCGAATTTATCCTAGTGAGACATATCTCCTCAGGCTTCCTATGGGGTCAGCTGAACACCAGACCAAGAGAGGGTAGTTCAAAAGCAGTTAAATTCATCTACTGAATGGCTGAGTACCCAAATTTACGGTCCCTTATAAAATGCTACCCTAGGAGACTATCTTTGGTTTCATACTTTAGAAAGCCTTCATTCCCATTTGTGAAAAGATGAGATTTTTCTGCAACTTCTGGGGTTGTGTTTTTTTTGCTATTCCATTAAACTTAATTGGTTTAAGAGCTGCTAATATGTGTTAGGATTATATTCTCTGATTAACACCTGTTACTCCTTGCTTTGATTACTCAGACACTCTTTAACTTGCTTCCTACTATGTAGTATATAACTTAACCATCAAGAGAGCCTAGAAGGACAGATCTCAATGAGCAGAGTAAAATAATTTAGTACAGCTACAGTGCTTACCCACACAAAATACCTCATTACCAAGGAAGCAGCTTCCCTTTTGTCCCATTTCTCTCCAAAGTTAATGCCGCTTGACTGCAATGAATTACAGTAGATGGTGTTTCCTATTATCGGGACAGCAAAAATAGCCTATAATTCATAATAAAGCAATTTTTAAGCCACTTGAGATGCTTTTTGCACTTAGAGTTACTCTATCTTCTGCCACGTACAGCAGGAGTTGCCTGCCATCCAGCCTAGCTGGTCGGTTGCTATACACAAATATTTCAGGTGACTGAAATTACACACGGCTTGAAGGCTACCAAAATGCTGCAGAGGCAGCGAGGAAGCAACAAGATAGCAAAGAGATCACAGAACCTGTGACTGGCTAAAATACACACTACATGCAGCTGGGCTTCAGAGTGGACAATGACAATCATTTGCTCGTTTATTAAAGGCGAAAGAGAAACAATGCTCTGAGAGCCTGAAACGCAAAGACATCTACAAGATATCTACACAATGTTGTCATGGGAAAAGACACCTTTAAGCTGTTGAAGCAATTTGTATGCATCAGGTTATCAAAGATCAAACACCACGTCCATAAACTGAAGAAAGATCTGGAAGGCTCAGTGGAGGTGTGTATTTGGTGGAAAGGACTGTGCAAAAGAAGCCACTGCAGTTCACTACACCAGCCTGACATAGTCTTCCAAGCCGTGTGACATGGTCATAGCCTTGCTTCTACACAGTCACTATCACCCTTGACAGAATAGCTGGAAACGGTGCAAGTCAGCTACCATAAATGGCTGCAGCTCCGTGGCTCCCAGAGTCTAAATATGTGTTAATTAACCAGTGGGAGAGTCTAAAATTGCTAAACTGGAAGCAGAAGACATTAACTCCAGCCAAAGAAGGAATTATCCTGCTGTAATTATGCTACTTGTAGGGTATTACTGACACCAGGTGGGGACAATGTGGTCTGCATTGTCCCCGCATATAATGAGGCATTGAGAGTCTTCCTCTTAAGTCATAGAATCATAGAATAGTTTAAGTTGGAAAAGACCTTTAAGATCATCAAGTCCAACCATTAACCTACCACTGCCAAGTCCACCTCTAAACTATGTCCCTAAGTGCCACATCTACACACCTTTTAAATATCTCCAGGGATGGTGACTCCACCACCTCCCTAGGCAGCCTGTTCCAGTGTTTGAACACCCTTTCCTTGAAGAAATTTTTCCTAATACCCAATCTAAACCTCCCCTGGCACAAGTTGAGGCTGTTTCCTCTTGTCCTGTTGCTTGTTACTTGGAAGAAGAGACCGACCCCCACCTCGCTACAGCCTCCTGTCAGGGAGCTGCAGAGAGCGGCAAGGTCCCCCCTGAACCTCCTTTTCTCCAGGCTGAACAACCCCAGTTCCCTCAGCCGCTCCTCACCAGCCTTGTGCTCCAGCCCCTTCCCCAGCCCCGCTGCCCGGCTCTGGACATGCTGCAGCCCCTCCATGTCCCTCTTGTCGTGCGGGGCCCAGACCTGAGCCCAGGGTTCGAGGTGCGGCCCCACCAGTGCCGAGTACAGGGGGACGGTCACACCAACAGACTTTCTGTCACTGGCTGCTATTTAAACAACTTAGGGGCCTCGTTATCCCAGACATCTAATGAGTCACTCCATAAAAAGCAGAATTACAAAATCCTGGTTATGTATAGAAATATATATCTCATGTTTCCCATACCCCAGTTTCACACTCATGTCCATCACGACCTGCTCACCACATTGCTCTCAGCTCCCCATCACAACTACCAACTAGTGAGGACTCGTTGACACTGGAAACATCTAGTAGTAAAGTTAATAGTAGCTCTATGGATAAAAAGAAGCTGAAGAACAAACCCTATCACGGGACTCATTTGTTAACAAGATGTTTCTCAGGTTTTCTAATCCCAAAATAATGTAATCTGCCACAGGAACTCCCTCCCACACACACACGTACTGTGCTATCACAGCTGTTAAATTTTACAAGTCAATAAAAGTTTGATGTTGAAAGCTTGTTCTTTCTGTCTAAAATTATGATGCCTAATTATTTTATACAGATGTTATCTACATATACACAGTTCAGTACAATATACATATTTTGTAAAGGAAAAAATACAACTAACTCAAAAAATAAGTTACATGGATGGCTTTGGGTGGCAATGAGGAAGAGCAATGTGTGAAAAAAGGTGTTTGAGAAGGAACATGGCAAATCATGCAGTTAATGGATTATATATTATATAAATATTATAGATATGCTATATCTGAAGCATGAATCATACATGCTTTCCATACTTTCATATTTTGAGCTCACGCCTCATTAGGAATATAATTCAGGTATGTAAATGAGACTTGAAAGGTTTTAATATGGAAGGAGAGAAATATTCCCATAACAAGAGGTGGAAGGGGAAAATTGTGACTACTGAATCAAGCATGGCAAAGTAACTACGAGTCAACTGACCAAATCTTTCTGTTCTTTGCCCTTGAATAGTAGTTGTGACTTTTTGAATCACAAGCTAAGTTCATGATTATATTAATTTAAATTGCATAACAGAAGAATAGCAGCACCAGGTTAACACATCTAGTCCAGCATCCTACCTCTGGCAGTATCTCTGAGGAGCAGAAAAAAGGGAGGAGGAACAGTATATAGTGATGCTTTCCCTGTGATGGCCTTCCTAAAATCAACATTTTTGGTTCTTTTAAGCCAACAGCTTAGCCCAGAGACTTGTTCCATGTGCTTTTCTTCTACAGATTTGTCTAATTGCTTTCTGATCTCCATTCACCCATATCCAAAACAACCTCTGCAAAAAAAAAAAAAAGTGCCACATGTTAACTATGCAGCTTTGGTTTTTAAGCCTACTGCCTGACAACTTTATGGGTTGCTTCCTAGTTTCTGTTCCCTCAAGTTCTGCCACATAGTTTGCTTGTTACACGGAATGCATAAAGTTATCAGTCAGGCAGTAGGCTTAAAAACCAAAGCTGCATAGTTAACATGTGGCACTTTTTTGGCAGCGATTGTGTCTGAATGCCTGACTTCTTTAACCTACAGAACAAGCAAAAAAAAAAAAAATTGCAATAAGAAAAAAATCTTTAGTACTGCTAAAGGCAGAGATTGAACTTCAAAACAGGAGAGTACATAGCCTACAGTACCTAACGCTTCTGCATAATTAGAAAAAAATACTGTTGGGATTTTGTCACTAAAAGTGATCAACATACAGATATTACATGACATAGAGATACTTTGTTGTTAAATTTTAATAAGATTTTGTTCTCCATCTTTTTTCTCAGCATTTATTTCCTGTCTTCATTAGTTAATTAGTTCTGCCTGGAGCAGTAAGCTTGTGATGCTTAAGAAAAAAACAGAAAATCAGTAACTCGGGAGACCCTCAGAAGCTTTGATCATTTCTTAGCTCATTTTAACCTACAAATCTTTCCTTCTTTCCCCTCTGAAAATTCTTGCTGTAAATTCCCACAGGATAGTCTCAAAGGCTGCTGCTGAGGTCCTTTCAGGTGAACTTCTTGTAAACACCTTCAATCTCATGTTGCTATAGAGAGTTCACCACAGGAGCTGGATGCCACGGAATAAACACATTAACCAGCTAGTCAGAGCTTCTCCAAACGATTAAGCATCTCTAATGAGATAACAAAGATGTGAATAAGTTCAGCATTTTTAACTCATAATTTCACTCCCTCAACAAAAAGCAGTAGAAGGAAGCCATGAAACCATGCAGAGCCCAACAGTTTTCTGCCAGCATTAGCACTGCACTGTTACCCCGAGTCTCATCCAAAATCAACAATAGTGTTTATTTCTCCACACAATGTTCGCTTCTCATTTTTCATGCAGTAAATTAAATAATTTCTAATTTAGTAATTAAGAATATCTTGCATCTATTTTTCATTTTAACAAGATTAGCATGCTAATCTCAGATTAAAAGAAATTGAAAACTCGATGCATATGACCTGGAAACAATCTTGATTTAGTTTGCATAGTTAGTGCTAATAGCTGTAAATACTACAAAAAGAAATACAAACTATATTTTAAAAAATTCTTCCTTCTTCAAGTAACAAACTGCATCACCGACCTTTTGTTCATGTGCCACCTACATGAGACTCACAGTTTTTTCAGGTTAGGAAATTTATTGGAATTTAAATTAATTTGTAATTTATAACTACTCATAGCAACACTATTTTATTAACTAGATGACTGGGAAGTTAATACTGCAACAATGAATTTCCCAACTTAAACTCTTTCCAGAGTGATACTCACACTGTAAAAGCCTGAATATAACTGTCTTAAAATATGTGTTAGTGAAATTCACAAACCAAGACAGAGATTTATTCCCCAACTTCTCTGTTAGGGAGAATTTCTTTGTGATATTAAAACCTATTAAAACACCAGATTGAGGCCAAATGAGGAGTGCAGCATTAGGAGTCAGGAACTCTTGAGTTCCTTATTCTACCTTTGCTTGAGCCTCAGGGGTGCAGGTGATACTTTCAACATACAGAGTGCTTCAAGCACTTACCCCTGTAACTATTAATTACAGAATATTGTATTTCAAAGTATTACACAAAGGATTTATTAGTATTTTATTCTGAAGATGTACAAGAGTGAAGACTTTGGTTGTGAAGCTGGCATTCCAGGTCCTCTGATAACCCTACCAAAAGAGAGATACCCTTTCAAGAACGTGCACCTTGAAAAAGGTTACTTATTCTGATCTTCCTAGACCTGGCAAGTGGTGAGGAATTTAACTGATTAAGCACTCGAGTTCCGGACCTTTGAAAAACCCAGTTTCCTCTTGCATTTCAGTCCCCTTGTCAGTGCCCAGTAGGGACAGCCCAGGAGCACTGGTGGCTGCATGATGGGCACACCACCCCCCTCCTTCAAAGCCTCCCAGCTCCGGGCTCGTACTCAACTCTACAGAAGCTTTTTCTTGTTTTGCCAGTATGGACATGCCCAAGGACAAATTTTCACATGTCTGTGCTAAGCTAAACAGCCAGCAAGCTGTAAGGCCAAGGCTGCTGTTAGAGTTCAGAGGTTGATTTGCTTCAGAAAGCAGAACTCCTTCAAACGGCAGAGCCAGGAGACGTAGCTCCCAGTTCCTCTCCCTGCCTCCTGCTGCCCACTTGCTTCTGCCCCTCAGGTCTGCTGCTGAAAATGTCTGGGCAGCTGCCTGGTGAGCTGGACTGGGGAACTGATCTAGCTTAAAAATAACACTGCAAAGAGCAAAATCATTAATAAGCAGGGTTGGTTGACAGGCTGTTCCCAAACCTCTGTGTCTGACTCACGGCAGCAGTCCCAGGGGCACGCACAGTCACTTGTGCCTTTCTCATAGCAGCATAAAACACGTGGGTGTTTGCGAAGCAACACAAGGCAAGGGATGACCACAGTTCTGATAAAGGTCTCCCCACTGAAATCCAGAAGGTTGTACTAACGGTTCACTGATTCCCGGGAAAAGCTAATTTGACCAGACCATTTGCTCAATTTGCCCTGACATGTCATCATGTCAGAGTGTCACTAGAGTCAGTCATTCACATATTTTTAACCTTTTCTGTGTACAGCCCGATAGATCCAGCTAATTTTTGCTACATCCCACATCCACACATATTTTTCAGTAAGTGGCAGCCAGATTCACATGAGTCATCCTCAGAAATTATCTTCTTATAAAGCTCCAATGGGTACAAAATTCCACCCATCTCATAACAGCCGACCCCAGTGACTGAGTCCCTCCTGTAAGTGGCATTGCTGGGTGCTGCAGTCATACATGCGGCAATTACTAACGATGGAGAGAGCGCCTTTTATGCACAATTCCCAGCTGTGAGAAGATGAGCATGGCTGACATGGACCATGACACAGAGTGACTCGGGCTCTTGGCTGAGCTTACTGACACACTGCCTGTTTCCCACTCCACACATGGAAACAGAGAAGGAGATGAGGTCTGTGCTAAAAATTAGCACAGCCTCGATGAGACCTCCCAAGTTTTTCATCAGAGATTCAGTGAGGCCATGGCAATATTCTCTACCTTGAAGTCCAGCTCCGTGTGACTATTCATGGTATAGGTGAACAAATACAGGCTTACAAGCTTCCCAAAGGAAGCAATCAGCATGATACAGAACTACCACAGGGAACAAAGTTCTGCCTGTCTATGAGACAATTAAGAAAGAGAAAATCCCTTTTCATGTGTGACACACAATAGTTTCTAACTCTCTTTTCCCCCTCTCTTCCAGTTCATCTGCCTTCAGAAACAAGTGAAACTTTTAGGAAGGTTTTTCAGACCCTTTTGTCAGATAAAAAAAACCTTGTTTCTTCAAGGGATTAGCTAGGCTAAGGCTGTGCAGGACAGCAAGTACTACTTATAACTGCGAGGTGAATAACTAGCCATGTGGAACTGCCTCCCTCCCACTGGTATCAGGCTGTGCTCATCACCAGCCGGACTCTGCACCCATCTTTATTCACGCAGTATGTGCTTCCACAAAACTTGATGGGGCAGATCCACAGCCTGCGGGGACTCAGTACAGAGCAGAGCAGATGTCAAGGGTCACATCGCAGTGTCCCATGGAAAAAGTCTGTCTGGTAAGGTGGGAATCAGATTGACCAATATACTGCCCTGGACAATCAATAGGAATCCTCTGAAGGACTGGATCTGAAGATTCAAAGATTACATTGGAAGACTTTCTTTGATAATTTCCACACTAGCTTATCATCACTTCTCCTTTTAAACCCTGCCTGCTCTGTATAACACTTACGTATAATGGGTATAATCGGGATGTTCATTTTTGCAAAATAAGCCCAAGTATTTAAAGTATCCTTGAGTTAAACTAATATAAATTAATACAGAAATAAATACAAAGAGGGAGTGAATTACACTGAAAATCATTTGCACTTTAAATAATATAATCCTATTGACTTCCATACAAATTGAGTAACATGGAGAGCACTGAAACGAAAATTACCCTTTCATCTACACAAATTATTGGAAAGTAGTTAGACAAGGTGATTGTTATGCAAATGTAGAACCAATGCATTCACAAGGCCTGGAAGTGTTTTCTAAGAAAGTGTGTGCACTCTTTCTAACATGTTATATCTGCCCCCTTCCAATAGCCTTTAAGTCAGGCTAATCAACTCCATACGCTTTGTCTTGAACAGAAAGATTTGCAGTTATGAACATTCACACACAAATACATTTTATATTTTTCACTAACTATAAATTTGGCTATGAAGGATTCTGCACTAATGTATATGAGGCTTTGTAAAGCATTTAATGTACTGGCACATGGCATATGGATTGAAAACACAATATACAGAAAAGCAATGTGTTGTAGAAAGCAAGCTCAAACATAGATGACACGTATCTGAGGAAGTAAAAGGGTATCACACTGTCTCAGGGGAAAAGTTTATTTGGCTGTTTTATAAAATTTGGAGGTGTCACAAGGGATAGGGTAGCACCAACGGAGCAGCATTTTAAACAGATGCAGAGATGCAACCAGAGGATGAAACAACATGTATTACAGAGGGACAGAAAAATATATATCCCTGTGTACATGCCAGCCAGCCTTCTTGCAGCCTTGGCTGAGAGTGTAGGGGCACAAATGGCTACAGATAGCAAATTACCAGTTGTCAAATGCACAACTACCTTGTGTACCATCTATAGTCTTGGATACAAATAAGTAGTGCTTGGAGGAAGCTGAGACAGAGAAACATCTCACGGTCACCTTTAAGTAAGGCTGTATACTACAGAGCAGCTATGGTGGTGCAACAGAAAGCTATGGTGGCTTCTAGCTGCTGGAGTTCAAACATGAGCCTGACATTCCTCAGGATGAAGAATACCATCCTGAGGGAGAGAAATGTTTGATGGTAAATGACCCGGCCTCATTAGTAGCAGAGCCAAAACCCAATTTAGGGATTGCTTTTATGGGCCTTGTTGATGGATCAACTGCAGTCCCTGGATGCAACATATTTCCAGCCGTGTCCTCACCTTCTGCATGACCCCACTGCTCAGGCCTCAAACCCCCATTTATTGAGGTGCACACTCAGCTCCGTAGGTAGCCTGTCCTTCTTAGGGGACCTGTCTCCCTCAAATAGCCAGCAAAACCCTGTTGCAGCAGGCTGTTGGCTGTGCTTACCCCACTCCTGCCATTTATAGCACCAGGGCTGGGTGCTGGGCATTTGCTTTGGTATTTGCTCCTTCTCAGTTTCTCAATACCCTTTCAAAACTGCCAGAAAAAACAAACACTCTGGGGCTGCTTTTCCTAGACTTCACTGTTCTCATGAAAGACCCAAAGGAACTCAGTTTGAGTTCATCCCAGAGGAGGTTAAAAGGTGAAGATGTTCCAATCCATGCAGACATGAAAAGAACACATGAAAATGGAGGGATTATTAATCTACTAAAGGCATGAGAGCTGGAGGCCAAAGCTGGAGCTGGATAAATTCATGCTAAAAATATGGCACAAAACATTAGCTAGGATGTTAATTGGACTTTAGAGCTATTTTTTGACAATATGGATTCTCTGTTGCATAAAATCTTTCTAGAGATTTTAAGATCTATGGGTTGATTGCCTTTCTAGAAGGTATTCTGCTGCTCACGGAGGATTTACAAGCTTGAAGTAATTTTTGAGGTTTCTTGTGCTGTATACAGCATCCAATTAGCCAGAGAACGGTCCCCTCTTCCTGAGGACAGTATACTCCTCAGGAAGTAAGAGGAGTATATTCTTCTCTATGCATTAAAACTTAAACCCTGCATCTGTGTCTGATGTACATGCTTTTTTCCTTGCCTGGGATTTGATTGTGCATCTTCTTAAGAATTTTAACTGCTATTTAAAGTCATCAGCAAAGATGTTCATGAACCACGTGTTACATCCCTGGGTCAAAAGCACAATTTCACATCAAACCTGGAATAAATAGCTCTGAGATAACGAAGGCTCAGGAGTGAAATTAAATTACAGAGACAGAAGCTGAGCATTCCCTAAACAAAAGACTGGTACTGGAACAAGTATTGACACATTTAAAAGCCAGACAAAAGCAATTCAAGAATATCATGTGTGTTCATTGTACTTGCTAAAAGCATGCTTCACTCCTCATGCCATTTTAATCAAGCAGCAATGCACAGAATTAAGACACACTCCTCTCATCAGACTGTCTCTTTGTGCACTCTGCTTCTGATCCATCTGTAATTCTCCTCAGCACAAAGATTGCCATGTAGCTTTATTCTAAGGTGAGGGAAGGCAAGAATTGTAGCTCCTCTTGAGCTAAGCAAGGGACCTGCAACCACATCCACAGATAATCATGGAAATGTGCCTACTGGAGGCAGTAGATTGTGCATCTGACTTGTATTTCTGTACAATGTTTCCTGCTAACAATGCAACATACCTGAACTATCTATGAAAATTATGTAGTTAGGTTTAGAGATTGGTTTGGGGGTTGGCTGTTTTTTGTTTTGGCAACAGTTGTTCAAAAAAGCATGGTTTGTTTTTTTCTGCCTGTTGGATTTATTTGTTGAATGGCATTGCAGAGGAGACTTGGAACTGTATGAAGTCCTTAAATGGATGCACAGTTAGCCAAAAGCTCTACAAATAACATGTGTGGGTTTTCTAGTTATTACTATTACAAATGTGGACTCACCAGTCTACCACATACCTTCACAAATCCAAGCATTTGAATCTTTCCAAAGGGGTCCATTGCATACAGGAATAGCTATTTCTAATGCATCCTTTGGCCGGTGTAAGGAACAGCTCCAAAGCACTGAAACCTTTTGAGGCCATGAAAATGGTTCTCTCAACTGCCTGGTCAAATCCACTCCCTCCTATCCTGCAAGCATAACCCTGCACATCTCTGCTTTGCCAATTAGTAGCTGCCTTTTTGCAGTTTGTGTTAATGGAGTTGCAGCTTAATACACTGCCAGGCAGGATGACTTCCTGCTTGCTGGATAAATAATGGGGTTTTCAGTTTGAGGGAAGACTTAAAAAAATATTTTAAAAAACTTGGCTTAGGATAAACATTTTAAAAAAGGGGAGGGGGGGGTGTTGACCAGAGTAAAACAAAAAAGAGCCTACAAAAATTTCATTCTGGGCATTGCTTTGCCCATCTGGGGTGACTTCACCTTTTCTTCCATCATCAAAATACACTATGTCAGCATGAAAAGCCAAGGTTGCCTTTTGAGGCAAAAACAGTGACATGAAAATGAACTACTTGGGCAACTCTGGAGTGAAGCTTTTCAAAATGCTGAGGAGATTTATGTTCTTAACATTCCTTCTCCTCCTCTTTTTCTCCTCCAGCAGAATCTATCTCCTACATTCAATTTAAATTCACAAGTAATTTCTCTCCTCCCCATGCTCTCGAGAAACCCTCCAGTCTCGGTGATTTTCCTACTCACAAATCACTCAGCCTTTTCCTAAAAGCTCTGAAGCACCCAGCCTCTCCCAGGGGTCCATCACCATGGCAGGCAGTTTCCTTCCATGGTACCACCTGATACCTTTTGCTCTGTTCCTCTCCCCTGCCCTAGCAGCTCACTCCAGGACTGCTACACCCTTCAGGAGCAAAGGTATTAACAACACAATATATCTGACTTTCCTGAGTTTCAGGCTGTTGTTGTTCAGAGCATCACAGAAGTGTTGGTGAAGGCACCTCTGAAGGTGACCTAATCAAATCTCCCCCAAAGCACAACTGCTGCCTACAGCACACCCATTCAGCAACGACTTGATTTTAACGAAGGCTTGAAAACCTCCAAGGATTTCATAAGCTGTCTGAACAGCTTGTCCCAGTGCTGCACCCTCCTCACAAACAAATCTTTCTAACAGCCAGCCTGCACCTTCCCAGCAGCAGTTTTCAGCTGTGATCATACTGAGTTCAATCCACAGTGGATTTAACTACTTGAGCCTCATCTAACTGTAATTTTCAGTATTCTGACCTGGAAAGACTTCAAATGCATAGGAGTTATTACTGTTCAAAGCTGAAATAGCATCAACAGGAAGGACTGGGTTCTTTTCATCAATGAGGTAGCCTATCTTATAGCCCAAGTACTCTCCTGCTGGGATTTGAGCCCTCTCAAACAGGGGTTTCCAACAGTGTTTTGTTAGGTGGTCTCACAGAACAAAGAATTTAAGGTGGAGCAACCTTTCCTTTTCCTATTCTCTTCCTCCCTGAAGTTTTTTCAGTGTTATGAAAGAAAGGACGTCTCTAACACCAGAAAAGGGTTCATGGAGGAATGACTGCTGCAGCCCTGGACGTGTTCAGCTGGGCATCCTTATTTGCATCACCTTTGAGTGTGACAAGCTGTTTGCCCTCACAGCTATGCCTGCCCACCCTGTGCCTGCCAACCTCCACTCTTAAAATGATGGTCATCATTTGTAAGGTATACTCTGTGTCCAACCATATAGATAGATCTACTGTACATAAGGAGTAAATAATGCTTATACAGGAGTTAGGACACTGAGTTTAGTGCTCCAAGTTCATGTTCCTCAATTAACTTTACATTTCCCTGGCGTTGTCATCCCTACAGGGCCAAAGCATCGTTCAGATAATGACCTTGCTCCTCTAAGCAGCACTTCCTCCACCCTGATTATAACCAAAATTCTAGGCGTGATGCAACCCAACAAAGCCTCACCAATGTCAGCAGAACTCGGGTGAGAATATTGTTTTTTGGTTGCAGGTTCTGTGCCCACAGTTTATGGGCTGTGCCACATGCTTTGGTGGTGAGCAGATTCCTCCTGTTAAGAACCCCGAGCTCAAACAGGTCGCTACAAGTTTTGAAGGGAACAAGCAATTGACATGAGCAATGCCAATTAAGAACAAGAAATGCCATATAACAGCCTGCATAAACATTGGTCTTTTCATTCAACAAGCACAGTAAGTCCTGAAATTAGGTAGATTCACACTGTCAAGACTGGTGCTGCTATTCTCAGAAGCATGGTGGCAATGCTGCCCAGACCTCCACTGCACTGCTTGATTACAAGAGCAGCTGGGCTGCCTTGGGACTTGCCACGTTCACACGTAAGCAGCAAAGCACAGCTGGCCTCTACTCATTGAGTAAAAAAAGAGATTAAATCAAATTCTCATCCAAGTCCATCTGATTTTGACATGGCAAGGAAATGAGTGAACTTAGCAAAGGGTTTGGCCTGCTACAGAAGTTAAAAAGAACTTGATGACTTTTTTCATCAAAAGTTTTGCCAAAAATCTAGGTTCTCAGCTAAACAGTAATTGTAGTACATGGCATCTCTAGTCCATAAAAATTTCTATTCTGACTAGAAGACGAAAGCTACACAAATCTGAACTATTCTACCAGGATATCCCATCATACTGCTCCCTGGTAATTTAAATTTAGGGAATAGGACTTGAAGGGAAATCCTAAGGCACTGCCTCCAGCCGACAGAGCCATCCTATATTATACAATCCCTTTAATAAATAGATTCAGCTAAACATTAAGAGTATCCATGTTTTCTGTCCATGTACCTCCTCCTGAGTGACGGGTGCAAATCCAGCTGCTGCCACAGAAGCTTCTTCAACTTGCAGTTCAATAAACCCAGCGGTACCTTAGCGATAACACGGTCCTGACCTCCCACAGTGGGAAAGGGTCAGCAGTGGGACCCGACATAACGGGTATACTTATATACATTCTGTGTGTCCTGGCCCTGTATGAGTCAAAAAAAAGGGAAGCCACAGTGGCATTAGGTGAACACCATAGTAGATAAGAGCAGAACAGGCTACTGGTTGTTCTCTTGTGCCCCTTCAGTCCTCAGACCCATTAATTTTCTAATCTGATAGGTGACCACAGGGTTACACAGAAACTCAACCTAAATCAAGGCTGTCTCGAGCAGAATCCCATTCAGAATGGCAAATAGGCTATGGTATAAAGGATGATTCTCATGATTTTACAACAAAGTAGACGAAGAATGTGCTGAATTTGGGAAGAAAGGTATTTTGTCAATAGTTGACTACCATGACAAGATTTCAAAAGAAAAGTTATGAAAATCCTTCATTGTTTCAACTGCAATTCTGTTCCATAAATCATTTGCAAAGAGGCACCTGGGTCCATCCCATCACCTGGGTTTCTAATCTGAGTGACAATCACAAAATAAATCCCCCTGGAAATTTAAAAGCTGGCTAGAATACCCCGGTGTTTTCCAAGACGATGGCAGAAAGAAGCATAATGGAGAAGCTGTTCATCAGCAAAAGCTACGAGCTGGACACGTTTTGCTTTTGAATGTATGTTAGCCCTACTGGCCTTTGTCAGCTAGACTGCAAAGAGTAAGTGGAGGCTCTTTTTGAATGTTCTTGTTTCCACTGGCAACCAATGGAACAAAAGGACAACCAGATTTAATCAATTTATTTCAATGTGCCATTTTCAAATAGGTTTCCTTTAAATGATTCAAGAGAGAAAAAGAGGGAGAGAAAAGTCAAGCAATAAAGTGTAATGATTCTCATTAACTGCTATGAATTGACTGTTTCATAGTTTAATTTTGGCAAGAACCGTGAGTTTTTAAAATTTTCATCAGATAAGGTCTTATTTCCAAGCTAGGACACAAAACTTAAATCTAGACTCCAATCCTTTTGTTTGGATGTTGATTTCAGATTGGGGCCATTTTAACTGAATTTGCCCTACAATTGCAAATAACCAAAATAACTTTTTCTCTCTAAAATGCCATCTGCATTTCTCTTCAATAGATCTTCATACACGAATCATCTGTATTTTATGCTATTTCTAAAAGGACAGAAAAACCTTGTAACCAGACTGGAAATGCCATGAGGTTAGAATACATTTGTAAAAAATGCCTTCTCAGAATAGTTTTTCCCCTAACCTTTAAGAAGTTTATTTTCCATGTATTTATTACTGTCAATAGAAGAACATTGTGTCCTGGAATAAAATATTTGTGGAATTTCTATGCCTTTGTTGCTTAGGTCTCCTGGTTCAAAAAAAGCATTCAGGGGCTTTTAAACTGTTCACCATGTTACTCCTGTCAAGTGGTACTTTTGCTAGGCTCTCTGCCCTTTTCTCTGGTGTATTAATGCACATTGGGAAAGTTTTTTTCTTGAAATCTAAATAGTTTTCTCAAATGCATTTAAGAAGGTATTTGTTAATATACATATTTGTAGTATTATTGCATATTGCTAATAATAGCACCATTGCAAGTGACTTGAAGCAGCACCACAGAATACATGCAGCTCATGGACCTTATGTTCCTCATGCTTGATTTAATTTTTTAATAGCTCTAAATCTTTGTGCCTCTTGTTCAGACTTTTTAACTACCAGTTCAGCATGTCTGTGGCAGCTCCTGACACAGGCTGCACTTAACCAAGCCTTTTATTCTCTACTCCATGCTGCTTTCCTCTTTACATTCCCCCACCCAGTATTACCCTCATGGTCTTTGCGCGTTTGGGCTGTTTGGTAACAAACAGTCACAGGGGTAGTAGTGTTTCTCTTTGCAGGAGCTGTAATGTGCTCAGATGCCCTAACATCGCGGTACAGCCTTGGCAAACCTGCACTTCCAAAACCCTCTGTCTTTTGTGAGTGGTGTGTCTCCCGGGGTTGTTTTACCCCATTCCCAGTCGGTGCCCAGTAGCTGTACCAGGAATGTGGGTAGGAAGGAAAATTCTTGCACTTACCTCCTGCATTTGTTCTGCTTGCTTCCCTCTGATTTCTCCTGTTCTTTTCTTAACCCTTATTCTCCCTGTTTTCTTCCATGATTCTTTTTAAGCTTATTCACAGATGCACATTTCATGTACAGTCTAACAGTATATTCTTTTATATCTCTCAGGGGAAAGAACATAAAGCAAACAGAAGTTGAAAACACCTGCTCTTTGATGAGAGAAAAGCTTGTATGATGCTTTCCAAGCCACCGCCTTGCAATGAGACTTCAGTACCTGGGAATTTGACGTGACAGCCTGAAGTGGGAATGGGATGTACACTGCCAACCCACACTATTCTTAGAGCCTGTAAACCAGTCCCAGTTCCTCTTTGAAACAGAGCTGTTGTTTCAAGTGTTTGTCAATATTCATGGCCTTTTCTCAGGAGTTGCACAATTCCTCACATTTAATGAGGAGACTGAAAAGTTGGTAAACAAGTTGAGGAAGGTATGAGATAACAGGGAAAAGGTCAAACCAGATAAAGATTGCACTGCATTAAGGACAAACATCCTGTGTGAATTATTCAGGAAAACAGTGAACCACTCCAAATTTCTGAATTCTCAGGACAAATAGTAATTCTCTGCTGGATCAAAGATGAGAGGTGATATGGTACGTATGAAAATCAGGTCAGAGAAACATTAATTATACTGCAAAGTACTGGTAAAAACATCCAAACATCCTTTAAAACACTCATTGCTGGCAAGAGAGCAAGACAGGAGACCGAAGTTCAAACAGGAATTTAGTTAGACCCCTTGTTTACTGTGCTCTGTCAGATGCATGCTAAGAAGAAACGTTTCTCATCTGCAGCCATTCTCCACAGAGCACATCAGCTTCCCTCACATGTTGAGAAGCTGACCTGGTGCAGAGGGAACCTGATGCAGAAATGCAACCCTGTAACTTCGCACAGAGGTGTTCAGGATGCTGTCATTGCCCTCCCCCACATTGCACGCTGCCAGACTCTGATCCCAGGCAGAGGTCACCTATCATTTGGAAACAATACGCTTTTTTTCTTTCTTTCAGTCATGCCAAAGCATATTTCTCGAGTTCACTGCAGTTTGCCACAGAGCAAAGAAGTCCAAAGGTGAAAATATAAGTGTTAGAGCTGGAACTGAGATGTGGAGGTTCACGGGACTGGCAGTGTGCTGCTATAGCAATAAGGTTTCAGGCTATATCCTGCTTTCTTCTCTCATACTTATGACTATTTCACTCTGAGGAGGAAGGACTGCTATTCATTTTATGTAATTAAACAAGTGATCAATAAGGGGCAACTATGGTTCATTTGATACTTGACTACAGATTAGATAAAAAGCATTGTTCTGAGTCTGTCCTAAAGAACAAAATTAAAAGATAAAAATAGATATCTAGGAGATATAAAATCACAAGTTTTTCTCCTTTTCCTCCTTTTCAGCCTCATTAAAACAGAAATTACAAATGTTTCTATTATCCTGTCTTTAGCAGACAAGCATCATGACACTGAACACTGCAGTCATTTTTTTATGAAATTCGGACAACTGTAAGGATACTAATGTAAAAGGGAAACAAAGAAAACTTTTGGGAGAAGATTGATTGTTGTATATATTGTTTTTTATGTACATATAAATAACAGGCTAAAAACATTGCTGCCTGAGTCACTAAGCTGAGATTTAGCAGAACAGGAGGCCAATCTCCAAAGTATTTTATGACTTTTTATTTTGGAGCAACTGTAAACCATAAACCAGATTTATTGTTCTTCTCATGTGTTGTCCTTCAACCATTCCTATTCCTAAATCCACTAAACAACAACTTGTCAAGGACTTGAAGTTATTGTGGCTTTTGCATGCTGCTGAGACTGATTACCAAATAGATACCCTGTCAATCTATTGACTGCTTAGATTTTCAGTGTAAGAATGAATGGGGCATTTTTTGTGGAAGTATTTGTGACTTGATGAGTTTAAATACCGTAGCAAATAGGGGAGCATCTCCTGGCTTGGAGATGTACTGTGTGACCGGAGGAGGTTAGGGATTTTCCATTTCAAACTTCAGGAACATTGCTCCACAACTGCTCTCGATCTTTTCAACAATGTACCACTCATTTCCACAAGACAGAGCATCTTGAGAGAGGAATATGCCAATGAGTATTTTTGAGTTATAATAATTTAACTCCAGCTGTTTTCATTATCCTCTGATGGGGATGAAAAACCCGAACACAGTCAATTCTGAACATAATGAAAGGCATTCTGGTTCATGGCAATGACTTTTAAAATGTGTCTTGCAATGGAGTATAGAAACATTAAGAAAGACACCCACATTTTTATGTGAAGAGCCAAATATTGTGCAATATGATATTGAATTTCAGTAATTAATTACATGCTACCAAATTCAGCTGTATACCTGTGGTTTTCCTGAAATGCTAGCAGTTGTTTCAACTAGTCCTTACGGATGTGCCTCAAAACCTTTTGAAATGGATCACAATCTCCCTATTGCCTTCAAGTGGTCTTAAATCAGATCCTCAGTTAGGGACATTACTGCAAAAAATTTAGCACCAAGATTCTAGTCTTATTCACAGAACAAGAGAAAGGAGATCTCTGGAGTACAACATTTGTTAAAGTATCAGTATCCAAGCCCTGATTTTGCACATATCCAAAAAGTTAAGGACAAAAAAAAATATGCCATTAGACTGCAATATCTGATTAGTAGTATTAAAAGCACAGAAATTATTTTAGAATTCCAGAGATTGCATAGAATCTTCAACTGTCCTTAAGGAGGAAAATTATTTTTCTGGCAATAGGCTCAAGTAGAAAATACTTCTAAAAACAGCTGAAAACTGTCCAGCTGATAACTGCTAAGGCTACAGTACATGAACAGAGAGGCAAAGCCCCATAAACACATACTTTTGTGATCAAGTATCAATTAATAGACCCTGCAGTGAAGCAGGCGAAAAATTGAGAAATATAGCCCACCTTAATCAACAGGATTTTTCCCTGTCATGCATGGTATCCACAGGATATTATCCATGGGTACCTAAAAAATAACCATCCTTTCTCAGAATTAAGTTATTCATACAACATATGCTTGTTATGGTTTAGTCCTTTCATGTATCTGTAACCTCTATGAGACTGAAGTCCAACAAATAATTTTTCCACCTATGTTTCTTATGCAGCATAATCATAGAATCGTTGAATCACAGAATGGTTTGAGTTTGCAGGAACCTTTAGAGATTGTCTAGTCCAACCCTCCTGCAATGAGCAGGGACATCTTTGACTTGCTCAGAGCCCCATCTGACCTGACCTTGAATGTGTCCAGGGATGGGGCACCTACCACCTCTCGGGGCAACCTGTGTCAGTGTTTCACCACCCTCACTGTAAAAAGTTTCTTCCTTACATCTGATCTGAATCTACCCTCCTCTAGATTAAATCCATTACCCTTTATCTTATCCCTACTAAAATGTCTGTCCCCATTTTTGTTATAAGCCCCCTTTAATGAACATCATAATGAAAATCTTACAAATTTTCTAACCAAGATTTACATTGCACTTGACAAATGTGTTTCTTCGACAGAAACTTCTGCCTGTAGATTCAACAGAACTTTCTGTAAAGCTGTATTATTCTGAGCCAAACGTGAACTGCCACACGACCTCTTAGTAAATGTTTTCCTCAAGCAGGAAAAGCTGAAAAGTTGTGATGGAGCCAGGACCTAAAGGCAAAGGAGTTAATTCAGGGCTTGTATTAGTTTCACTTGACGTGCTCTTAGATTTAGACATAAATTATTAATCTAATTTTACCCATGTAGCAGCCTTTTTCAATGGCCATCAGCATTGACTCTGAAATATTTGTTTGGCACTGAAAACTGTTAACTGGATATTTCCTCTTCTGCTTCAGATGGACTGCACACTCACACTCACTTCCAAGAAATGATAAGCCACACTAACTGAATTTTATGCCATCTTCACTGGCACTGGCCAGAAGCATCAAACCAGCCAGAGTAAAAGAAATAAAAATAATTTTGACTGATATTTGTCTCCATGTCAGAAAATGTAAACCAGTCAGCACCTGGTGTATCAGGAATATAAACATCACTAATATTAAACACACATTTTCCAAATCACACAGGGCCATAGCTAAAACAATAAACATGTTCTGTGTTGCAATTCTTCTGAAAGGAATGGGTTTTTAACCATAAATCACGGTTTGGTCTGCACGAGTGTGTCAGGTCATATGACAGGAGAAGACCCTGAGCCTTCATGGTTCCAGCTACCCAAGACACTTGCTTCTGAGGGTGCTGCAAGCAAATGAAGTACATTGCCTCTGCTCCTCTGAGAACACAAACACAAAGCAGCCAAGATTTGGATCCTTTTCTCTCCTATCCTCCTAAACCCTGGCTAAGCCAGCATGGGGATGCAGAGCAGATGGTTCCATCTAGCCATAGGGAAGGAAGCTGATGCAGAGCATGCTCTTCTCCCACAGGTAGGCAGTAGTCTGCTATACCTGTGGCCAAAAGTCCTTCCTGCCTCCATCTGCACAGTGTTTTTTATTTATTTTTTTTATTAGACCGTGTGGAAGAGCCAGGACAGCCCTGGTGGGGTGCTGGTACTGCCCACTGAATTAAACTGGAGAGCAGGAAGTGTTATTGCTTCAGCACATTTCCCAAACACACCCCAAATGGAATTGCCTGTCTGGTAAAAGAGGATCTTCTGCTTTTGCATCAGAAGTCTCAGGTATGTGAAGAAAAGCGTTTGTTTCTAAAGACTGCAGATAGCTTCCTAACAGAAGGCCAGAACGAGGTGATTTAAACTAATCTCCTTTTCTTTGCACATAATCATTGCCTGCCTCACCGGATGGCAGATGGGAACATCTCGGAACACGCAAATGTGATCGCTGTGCTCTTACCTAAGGGCTGTATGATAGAGCAATTAAAAAGCTAGTGCTATGTAACCGTAAGGGATCAATTCAGCTGTCTAAACATAGGCAACTAGCATGGGTGAGATACTTTATAGTATTTAAGACATTCACATGGGGCGAGCAGACAGGATGCAGGAGCTAGAGAAGACCAGCACCCTCTTGGAGCCACAGCTGGTGGCCAAGAAAGTTACATAAAAACGTATTAGATCCCTGCATTTAGGCAAATTAATCAAGACCTAATTGACATAACAGCTAGAAGAATCTGCTATATGAAAAACCTAAACCCATGTTATCTACACATAAATTATTAAATGGAAGCATTTAGTCAGCACTTCCATGAGTACATGAAAGTATAAAATAGCAGAAATTAGTATCAGCCATTGATCGAATAAGGCCAGTAACAAAAGCAATCAGAACTATGTTACAAAGAGAGCTAATTGAAATTGAAAACAAACAAACAAACAAAAAACAACAAATTCTTTCGTGGGTATGAAATGTATACTGAAGGTTCCTTTTCAAGCAGTGAGAGCCTACAGCAGTAAACTTATGCCAGACAAACTCAAATGAAAGGAAAACAAAAAACTAACTCAAAATGCTCAAGACATTTTCTACTCCTTCCAAAATACTCATCAGTCTCCATTCCTTCCAATCATCTTAGTAAAACTTGATGTGCCTTCCTGAAACACACACCTCAGCCCAAAAACACAAATTGTACTTTAGTTGAGACCAGAATATCGGGTCCAGAATAGCAAATGCTCCACAAATTTGGCAGCTCATGGCATACAGCAAGATATCTGGATTTAAAGTCTACATCACCGGACACCAAGCAGGAGCAGTGTATTATGACCTTTCATTTATAGCGGTTCACATAAATTCTAGGATGGCTGAGCCAAATATGTCTCAAAAAAGAAAGAATGGGATTCATCCTCTTTAGCTGTAACTATCTAATCTCAGTAAGTTATTGAGGTGGCCTATATTCAGTGGAAGATAGATGGTGATTCATTTCCAGCTGCAATAAGTGTAGACACCCTTTATGGCAGTGTTGCTTCTTTCCATCTCGCTTTCTGTAATGGGCTGTTGGGCCACCAGCTAAGATCAGACACCTACCTTCTGGGCTGCTAAACCAGGTGTGATTATTCCATTACCACTGACCCAAACGATCCTCAGCTGTTTCATATTCAGCACCTCCAGAAACACAGGCTGTTCGCTTTCTAGTCATTCTGCCAACTGTTCACTTGCCAGAAGTCCAAGTCCAGAGTGTAAGCACTTGCCAGGTTTTACCCAACGGAACTTGACAATTCACGAAAACAGAGGTACATTTTCATATTATCAGGTGGAGAGAAATAGGAAAACTAACCTATTTTAGGATAAAAAAAAAGAGGAATCACAAAGACAATTCCCATTAAGAAAATGAAAGATTAAACAGGAAAGATAGATGAATGAAGAGGAAAAGTCCAAAGTATTTTTAAAGTAAACCAGTATTACCTTTTTCTACAAAAATTCAGAGCTGAAAATGTGACTCCTGCAAATTTCTACCACTCCGCATGGTATTGATTGACATTCTAACCCGCACTTCTTAAATCTGCAGCTACTGAGGCTCGGTTTTGTAACAATTAATAAACATAGAAAAAATGAACAATGATCTGGCATAAATGACAGATGGCAAACTGTGAGTCTTAGAGGATATAGTGTAACAAATTCTGAAGTTTAGAGACAAAAGATATACACACATGTGAGCTTATTCCTATGTTACATAAAATTCCCAACATCAACCAAAGCACTTATTTCCCTTGCCTTCATCTGTTCATGTGATATTTCTGTAAAAAACCTCTCATAAGTATCTAGACACCTAAAGTTAAGTAAAGTTATTACTACAAAGAGAGGAAAGACAGGCAAAAATGGTCTCTAGACCTCTGAGGAGCTGGAGGATTTTGTGTTAGCCTTGCTGTCCTTAGCTGCATTTCAAAGCCAACTGGAATTGTAGAACTGGAAATGTCTCCTCTTTTCCCTGAAACATAAAGCAAAGCAACATCTCAGAGTGTTCTGCAGATGATAGGCTTTTTTTGAACAATGATTTCAGGAAAGAACTGAAATAGTTTAATTAAAAAAATGTTACTTTGGCACTTTACGGGAATTAAACCTTGGCATCTTTATGCTTCCAGTCTCCTATCAGAAAAACCAGTGGCCAGAGCCGGAAGAACCCACAATCAAGGGAAGATGACCCCTGTGCTGTAACCAGGCCTGGAGGACCAGGAAAACCTACGAGAGTAAAGGAATCCTGGTGAAATTAGCTCACCTATATTATCACCAATCATTTAAAAATTTAAAGTTAAACAAGAACCAAAGCAGTTACTTTCAAGCTGAAGGCAACCAAACTCAGCAGCCCTAGTAAGTGAAGGTGACTTGTGTCTCTGGAGATTAGGCTGCTGTGAGCTACAGCAGAACACGTACCAGGACCTGCCTCTTCTGCTGTATCCCCCCTTCCACCAGTTTTTCATCATACCAGTGAGGTGGTTTGGGCTTTCTCTCTTGTCTCACTTTAGATACACCACAAGGCACCCTGGCATGAGAAGCAACGGAGCTTTATTAATATATTATTTTAATTTTTTAGAACTATATTTATAAGATTTATATATATATATGTATATAAAATATATAAATTTAAATTTATATATTATAAAAAATACTTTAAAGCAAGGCCGAACCCTTATTAAAATGAGCAACCTTGTATAAAAGACATGCTAATTCACTTCTAATTGAAGAGTTGACATTAAATATGAAACTTGGATTGCATCAACAGGTTTCCAGATATCTAAGCAAGCTAGTCCAGACTGCAGGATCCCTACACTATCATTACCGTGCACTGCTGAACCCACACACAACGGATGAATCTGCCTACCCATGTCTGGATCAGCACAAAGGAACGCTAGTAGCTCAGTGCATCCTGACTGGGAGCACAACTATGCAGCTCATGTGAAGTTATGTTTTCTCTGACTTCTATGGGAGTAAACTCTCCACCTCCCAACAGAGTAAAAACAGAAGCATTGGCACTTAGGAGGGATTCCAGAGAAAAACAGAAATGCAGAAAATGAGGAAGCTCTTTGCTGTATCAACAGCAGAGGGAAAAAGCATCTGACAGCAGAAAGGACTCCTGGAGTCTGAGAAGAAGTCGCACAGACAGTGGGTGATCTTTGACTTGGAGCACTGTGACTTGCAGCCAAAAATCCTTCAGAACAGGAAGAGAACTTGAGGAAAAAAAAAATATCTTTTGACTGAGCCGGGAATGGCTGGATTTGGACCACTTTGCAATAAAGGTCAGGGATCTGTTGGCTCCTATCGGCACAAACCCACAATGAACACACAGGGTTCAAGACCAGCTGCCTAAGTTACAAGGGTCTCTTCACAGAGGTGAGTTACTCTTTGGAGGGTGAGGGATTACTGGACCAGAAGAGCCCACTTCCTTGAAGAGGTGAGAGAAGTTACACCTGCAAGGAGAATGAGAAGCCAAAGAGGTGCTACTGACGTTCTTAAGACTTTAAAACTATAAAAGACTGGCCACAGCTGAGTGAGGAGAATTTACCAGTTACACCATTCTATCAAACCTCTTCATGAGAGCTTTCCTCAGTACTAATCTTAATTGTGGCTTTACTACAAAATACACCAAAGCCAAATTCAGTCATATAACGGAGCTGCCCATGAACATGACTGTGACTTTGAAAGCAGGAATTGCAATTAATTGTGCTTCTTGGATTGATTAAGTATCGAGGCAGCTTAACAAGCAGCAATTGAAAAAGTTTTACAAATTCACATTATATACAAGAAACACTTGGTTATTTCAGTTGTCTCACGATCACATCTTGAAACAGATACAACACACTGAGATGTTAAAACTGTTTGTGGATCAGGCAGCTAGGTCAATCTGAATGATCAAGGCTGCCAATGCAATGCCATAAATCAGTAAAATAATCCTCCTTGAGGTTAGAGTTTATCACCTTCAGGTTTGCCTGAACTAGGCTGAGCCTCTCGCCTCATCTGACAGCTCCCAATAGACTATGTAGCCTCAGAACACCAAGACCATAAACAACTCTTTGCAAAATCAATTGTAATCTACATATTTGAGCCAACCATGCACTCCTGCAGCTGGGCAGGGATTAGCCTTTGCTTATGCCAGGAGTTTGCCTTGCATTGAAGAAGACAGCACAAGTCCAATAATTTATGTGCTTGGTGCAGCACCAGCCATGGGGAAGTTTAGAATCAACTCTATTGATACTTACTCAAGGAAGTAACTCATGTCAAAGCCCTGCAATCTAAATAAGACAGAAAGTTTGCCCTTCAGTTTGTGCATGCATTCATAACTCATACAGGCACAATTCTCCTTCTGCATATTGGGAACACATTTCTGAGCTGACACCTGCAATAGTTTGCGGTGATATTTCATAGGTAGGTTATTATAGCCTTTGGAATGAGAATATGGATGGTCATTACAAAACCAGCACAAGCACAGTCATTGCAAAGGAACATTAGAAACCATCCAGGTGGGAGAAGCACCTTCACACAGAAAGCAACCCTTTCCGAAATATCATTCCAGATTCCAGGGGGGAAGGAATGAACTTACTCATCAAAAACTTTTTCTAATACCAGCTTCTAAGAGTTTGACTTTACAGTTGTTGTGCAATGGATTCCCAAATCCCTTACTTAACATGCTTCCACGGAAAGTGCATCATATTGCATTTGCCATCTTTGGGGATTCCATGCTGTCGTCAAACAATCATATATATCTCTGGCTCCTTCATTCAAGCTTGAGTCACATAAAGTCCTATCCCTGATGACACCAGCTTCTAACAGCTTTTATTTTGTAATTAACTGCTCTATTCACACACTATAGCTGGTAGAATTACAGTTTGAGGGTGGAGCTATATTAAATATCAGCCAATATGCAGTAGTAGTCTTTTTTTTATTTGAACTAGCAGGGTAATTTACCTATTTCTACTTTTAAATCACACTTACCAGTCTTCACTTGTCTGATGCAAAATCTGGAGCTTGTTTGTTGGCCCAAGCAAATCTCAGAAACTCAGGTAATCAGGTTCCCACAGCACTGGGTATAGCTGAGAAGCACTGCTTTACACAGATGATTTAAAGGCATCACTCTGATCTGTTTTATAACACAAGCTGTCAGGAGTTCAGAAATTAAATCAACAAGAGAAATCACTAGGACTTAACTAGATTCCTGTAGTTAATCTGATACATAAAAAGGTGTCCTAGACATGAACTTTTATACATAATTTGATTTTTTTATATTGCAGAAACATGAAAAAGCATTGCAAATTATTAAAAAACTCTCTCTTTAGTGTTTTATACACTTTAATAATCACAGATAAACAGCTGTAATTACTTAGTGGTTCTAGAATAACAATGTCCCAATGACACTGAACATGATTTATAATAGAGTGATATAACTAGACCATTTGTGTAATATCTGCAGCGTCAGTTCTGCACTTCATACACCTCTTGGAACACAAACAAGCTTTATGAGACTACATGTTTGGGAGACTCTGGGGCCTGATTTGCAATACGATGAATACCCACGTGCTTCACTGTGGTCCACAGAGATGCATAACTCCTTGCAAAATTCACCCTCCAGTCTCCTCGTTCATGTTTCCCTCCCTCAGTTTCCATTTGGCAATGGAGCCATCATCATATTAGAAGGACAAGTAATGGAAAAAAACAGAAGCAGCTGAAAAAGCAAAGTCTCTGCCATCTTCAGTGCCCTCTTTATCTAATCCGTTCATTCTCTGTCTTCCTAATCCCACTGCCCAAAGGAAGCTACAAAAACAAATTACCACCCAACACCTCTGCTTGACTTCTGCAGCAGCAGAGAATCTATTGTCAGCAGGGGCTGCACCTCTCCAGGTACAAGCTATTTTTTTTTAATAATAATTTCAGGGCCAGAGAGCACCTGTGCCTTTGAAGCTGATGCTTCTGAAACTAAGAGCTGATGGCTCCTGACCATCACTTACAGTTCAGTTGTTTTTTCTGGACATGGTCTCCTGGTGGCTGAATTCACTTTTCTTGTCAGTTTAGCTGAACACTGTTGTTTCTCAGATTCCCTCCCACAAGGGATCTTACCTGCAGAATAACATCCCAGCATCCCTGTTTTCTGTGAGTGAATAACTCCTGCATGCACATCAGGAGGAAGCCTTTAAACTGGATCTCTCACAAGACTTGTTTTGCAGTCAGCTTTATAATAAACATTTGTGTCAGCCTGCAAGAGACTCACAGTCCTCTGAAAGCCAAAACAGATGACCAGGTTACAAAGTCTGATTGCTACCTAATTTGTGAGAGATTATTATGACAAAAGCAGTTAAATCCTCAGGCCACTTGTTACAGCTGTTAAACCATTGTAGCCCTGGTTGTCCCTCAGATAACGTCACAAGCATATGATTACTACCAACAGATTTTAGTTCGGGGGTGTGGGTACACCCAAACATGCAAAAGGGAAGCTGATGCAAAACAAATCACAAAACAGCTGTCATAAGTGCCGTACTGTTCATATTTTTGTACTGAATCATAGAATCACAGAATGGTTCATGTTGGAAGGGACCTTAAAGACCATCCCACTCCACCCCCCACCACAAGCAGCGACACCTGCCACCGGACCAGTTGCCCCCAGCCCCATCCAGCCCGGCCTTGAGCACCCCCAGGGATGGGACACCCACAGCTGGTCTGGGCAGCCTGGGCCAGCGCCTCACCGCCCTCAGGGGGAAGAATTTCTTCCTAATATCTAATCTAAATCTACTCTCTTTTAGTTTAAAACCATTCCCCCTTGTCCTGTCACCACAGATCCTTGTAACAAGCCCCTCACCAGCTTTCATGTCAGTCCCTTTAGGGGCTGGGAGCTGCCCTAAGGTCTCCCCGGAGCCTTCTCTTCTCCGGGCTGAGCAACCCCAGCTCTCCCAGCCTGTCCTGGTAGGAGAGGGGCTCCAGCCCTCCGGTCACCTTCGTGGCCTCCTCTGTATTCATTCCGGCAGGTCCATGTCCTTTTTATGTCAGTAAAGACTTCGCTTAACACCTGCAGGAAGGTACTAGCGAGGCTTGCAGAACCAGCAAGGTCGCATTTTGGGTCCAAGGATTTGAGGTGGTGGAGTCACACCTGGGGTGTTCAATACTTCTGTGGCAGCAAAGCAGTGACACCACTGAAACGCTGTGTGTCAGAAGGCAGAGTTAAATCACCACAGGCAAAGCAGTCACTAGAGAGGAAAACAACGCTCCAAAGGTAAAACACCCCAGATAAGAAAAAATCATATAAATGTAGGCAGAGGAATCCAACCCAGCCTCGCACATCAGGGCTGTATTAACAAGGCTTGCTTTCAAGAGATCAAAGGACATTGATCCTTCTGACAGATCAATCCTACAGAGAGGAGGAGGAGGATTTTCATGAATTAGCCAAGAAAAAAGGGATAGCAACAGAAGTCCCATTTGTGTGTCTCTGTCTAAATTCCTTACTGTTTTCAAGCATTTTGAGACTCATATTACAGTTCAGGGTCTCGTGTTCTCCACGCAGCTTTTCCACAGGCCATTCTTGTGCACCCAGCCTCTTTTAGTCCCAGCTGAAAATAAAAAGGATCTTTTTGCTAAAAGCATGATCTTCTGGGGATCTTTCTTGTTCAGATATGTTTGTCTCTAAGGTTCCCATTTAACTGTGCTAATGAGAGTGCAGGTCAGAAATGCACTAAGCTTCTTCATAAAGTAAGGAGAAAATATTTTCCTAAGGGAATATTTACAGGGAGGTTGTAGCTTATAACTGTACCCTTCATATTCTGCTCTTAGATTTATTAAGGAACAGTGCTCTGTTCTGAGAAGTATAATTTCTGAGCCATTTCAATCAACTGTCAAAACAGCAACGCACTTGGAGCCCACAGACACAGCTAGAGAGCCTGAGGCAACTGCGACAAAAGAGGATCATTATGGGCCCTTTCTGTTTCTGAATGATGACAAATGGGTGGGCCCCTTTGCCAAGGTGCATTGTGTAGGATGGAACTCCACATCCTCCAGTGGGCATGAGACTCTGGATGAATTCAGATGTGGTAGCCATATAGCTAATCTAGTAACCATAACAACCATAATCTTCGCTGCAGGACTCTAGAGAACTTCTCTCGCTACTGTCTCTCCCTAAAACACTTTGGCTTTCAGTATTCCTTCCGCACCTGTAAAATGGAAACACTAAAATTCAACTTCTACCAAAACTTTGCTACACTTGGAATTAAAACGTTTAGTTGCTTCATTATACCCTCCTTGAATCCCTGTGGAAGGTCACCAAAGGAGAATTAAAATAGGGCTCTCAGAATAGACATCAGTGTCTGGTTATTCAGATGATATTGGACACAATCCAGTTCTAAACCACACTAGTAATTATATTAGTACTCTGGACACATATTTGAAAGTTCAGCTGAAAGCTGTTCTTCAGTAATCCTAATAATGAAAAAAAAAAAAAATTAGGACCCTGACAATGTGTTGAAACAGTAATTTGGCTGTTCTGCCAGCTTTTTAGGTTAATTGTATCTCCCCTGTAATAAATGCGGAGATATTCTGCTTTCAGTTATGCCGTGAACTTCTGGACAAGTCATTGTGAACTTGTAAACAGATTAATCTAGATTTACATAGACAAAAGCAAGAAAACAGTCCTATTTGAAGAGCCTAATTATGTCTTTTTGTGTTCATTTGAAGACACTTAAACAAAGGGATGGAAAGCCTCATCAAGGAACCCGTGCTGGAGAAAGCTCAAGCCTCCAGGCAATTGAAGCCTCAAGGGACAAGCCCAGGGCCAGCTCTGCTCCTGGGTCTGTGCAATAGTTGTCTTCTGCCACAGAAAATAACCATTGCCTGGAGCCAGATCATGCCTCACATAAACCCTGTTGTCTCAGAGATGTGACCAAACAAGCTAGTACATGCAGAGCATCTTTCCTTTCACCTCCCAAATCCTTGTCTACTCTAAAGCGAGCCCAGATCTGGTTCAAGTCTGAGACCCAGGCTGAGCTCCCCTTCTGCAGAGCCCTCTCCTGCATCCATGCCTCGCCTGGCAGGTGGTAGTCCTGGCTTTGGATTTGCTTCTTCCAGTACATCAATAACGGTCAGCAACATGTGGAGGGACACTGCGGTGCTGTGGAGTGCTCGGCGGCTGCTGGCTGGCAAGGTGGCACGGGCTTGGCGTGGGGATATGCCCTGCCAAGGGTCTCTCTCTGCTCTGGGATTCATTTTCCTCTTTGGCTTAGAAAGATCAGGGTTTGCTGAGGTCTGGGGAGCACTGAAGAGCATAAATTGAAGCAGGGAGAGTAAGGGAGGCTGGAACTAAAAGACGATAATGAACAATTACTTACTTCAAAAACATTAAAAATGATTCTTACATACTCAGGATACAAAGAGCTGTACAAATACCAAAGCAAAGCACGTCCTTTGGTCCTGTAGCAAATGGGATGTGCTAGAGTTATTAAATACCCAAAGAAGCACGTTGAAATACCTAAGAGAACTGGTTAGAAAATTAGGTACTTTTGTGTGAAATCACACCGATAATACAAACCCTGTCATGTTAATAACTCCCCAAAGCTCTCCTTAAATATGATAATAGAAGTCTGACTAGTCTAACATTGTCATTTTAATTAAAAGCTCTATTCCTCCTGACAGGGGCAAGTCAAAGAAAATGCAGTTGGGACCCCACTCCAACCTCATAAAAAATAAGAATGCTTTCCTCTGTAAGACGGTAAACTGGTAGTATAGCTTAAAGGTTGCTCTGGCCTATGTTCCATATGCAAACATACATAGTTCATCCCCCAAAATGGAATTTTATGGCTGATCCAATTTGGTCAAATGAAAAATGGCACAAGCCCATCAGCCCTTTTTCCCCTTCAGAGTACTTTTATTTTTCCCCCTTGAAAGACTTTTCATCCAGAAATTTCCAAGGTTTCCAGCATTAAATTTCAACTGAACCTTCCAGTTTTATCAAAATGTTTCCATTAGTTCAAAATTTGTTTTCAGAATTTCATTCTGCTAGAAACTGTCACATTTTACCAAAAGCGTGCGTCACCTGTAAAAGCGAAAATCCAGTTTCCAGCCTGTTCTATTAAGCAACGTGGTTGTGCAGAGTATAGTAGTTTGAGTCCAAATGCCTACATTTTTCCAGTAGGTCCAAATGTGCAGATCACCAGGTACAGTAGCTCACACCACTACTATACTCGTCACTGCAAGGTGGATCACAGTGTTCTACAACATACTTCACTGTCTGTAAGACCTGGAGAACTCCCTCAATATTCACAAAATCCAGTTTGCACCTATGTAAAAAAATAAAAGTCACTCTGGCACACATACAAGGGGAGGATAAACCTTACCAGCTGTCAAATACACTGTCTTCCTAAGTAATTGCTAGCAGCTAACATTGTCATTTCTGCCTTCAAAGGGCAGAGGTATTTATCCAAATAAACAGCCAACTCTGTAGACTCCTTGCTTGCTGTTTCTAAGTAGCAATCCTTGTCTGTCTTGGTGCATGCAGAGAGAACTGGAGTCTTTTCAGGTGCCTTCTTTTTATCAAACTCAGCAGTTCGATTGTTTTCTGGGTGCTCATGCAGACCTAAGAGGTTCCAAGCATAACACATTTGCACTGCCATGCATCAGCGGGGCACGAACATTCTCAAGGGAAGTAATCAACAGTCATAGAGCTTCTCAGGTGATAACAGCAGAGATCAACAAATCTTGCTAAGAAGGGTGATAATCATAATAGTTTTGCAACAAACTTCTCTGTCTGCAAAGAACAAAGGACAACTAACACCCTATAATATTTTTGTTGCTTTGAAAATAAGGATTTGCATACACTGCTGATGCTGTGGCAAAGAGACCAGCTCCTTCACAAAACCTTGCAGAGCAGAAGCAAAGGGGAAAGGCAGCCCTCACCTCTGCAGCAAAGTTGTTTTAAAATATTAAAGGTATTCAAACTCTGCATCACTGTTTAAAGATAAAGTCTGGGCTCCTCTTCACTGCTGAGGGGAAAGGAGCAAAGGGACAGTGTTCAGCTCTGTCCCCGGCAGCTCCTTCAGTTCGGGTCTGGCCAAGCCTCAGCACCGGGGTGATGCTCGCTCCTCACCTCCAGCCCCCGGGTGCTTCTCTCTGTCCCATCCGATGCCCCTGAGCTGGTCACACAACCGCTCCCTGGCCCAGGAACCAGCTGGGATAGCCGAGCCGGCCCAGCTGCCTTCCCTTACTGGGAGAGCCACCCAGCAGGGGTGATGGGGCGGCTGCCCCGGGGGGCTGCACACGCAGCAGCTGGGGGCAGCACGGCCCCCCCAGACGAGCCCGGGGGCAAGCACAGCCCTCCCCCCTCAGGCCATGGCCCGGCGTGCCTCTGCTTGCCATTGCCAGAGCTCAGGGGAAATTCATAATTTCTCTGGGTCCCCGTGAGTAAATCAGCCTGAAGGACATATGCTGAGGGCAAAGCTGAAGAACTGGGGTTCTCCTCAGAAACTCAGCACTTAGAATAACACAAGTGAAGGAACTGTGATTTCACTGCTCCCATAACACTATTCTAATCCACTCCCATATCCACTTTATGTGCATCTAGGAGTCCTATAATGTCACAGGAATTCAAAAATGTGCCTAAGACTGCCTTTTGCTTATCGGTGTGAAGTTCCCATGGAGCAGATGCATGCTGCAGCAGATTATATACCAGGACACACTATTTTGAGAACAAAAGGAAGCTGATGGAGGCACGTCTTTTCCCTCGATTAGGCAACAGACCATTCTTCTATTTGCATTACATTTTGTCATGTACATTTTGTACAGAACGGTGTCTGTAATTTGAGTAATCTTTTGTGATATAACCAAAAGGAGCCACTATATTATGTTGTATTACGATCATTTTCCTCACAGGAATGAATCATATTCCTTTACTGCCACCGGGACACATTTTCGTGTAGGAACACACAGTAACTTCTGCTTTCTGAATGCTAAAGAGCAGAGAGCTGGCTGTGGAAGTATGTGGCTACATAAATAAATATGCTGCTTTCTATTTTTCAAGGGCACTTAGAGATGTGCACAGCACTCACAAAACACAATTCAAGCTATGCAGTAATTATCTGGGTTTTAGTTTGTTTAACCCAAGTTTGTTAAAAAAAAAATCCCGAGACCTGCAAGCCCTCTAAGTGAGGCTGAAATGAACTCAAATGAGTGATTTGTTTTTATTTAGAAGTACTTATTTTTAAAAATCGCTTCACTAACAACTCAAATTTAGAAGTAGGAGAGAAGAATTATCAAATTGGAGTTTTCATGGGTTTTTTAAATCCTCAGCATCCCCAGAGAATTTGTACAAAGTGAATTCATCCAATTTGTCAAAGCCAATAATGCTATGCCAATGCAGGTATCTTTCATTAAACAGCAGGTAGCGTTACCTGGAGCCAAGGCAGTATGTATCATGGAGACTTCAGACTCTCTGTCAGCCTGGATATGGACCAAACATCTCTGGAAACACCGGTCTCGATACAGACAAGGGGAAGAGGGCAGAGCCCTCTGAGAGGTGGGACGTGCCTCACTGGATCAGCAGAGCTGGACATCTTGCTCGTGCTGCAAACTGCTTCATGTTCTCCATTTAGGTGCGGGCCGGTGGACAGGGTGGGGACAGGGGAAGAGACACAAGCAGGTTTCAGTCCTGATTTAAACCACCTTTCCCTGGAAGAAGAGTTAAAAATGAACACAAATGCTGGAACCACAAAACCATCTTTCTTTAGCAACTGCAGCCTGTGATATCTGCTGTCTAGATATAGATATGAATTTCTGTTTCCTAGTGCATGCTATAAGAAAAGATCAGTCAGCATCTTTCCCTTTTCCCTTGAGCTGCTTTCCATTAACTCTTTGTAAACACTCATGCTCTTAATTATTTCCTCTGCTGTTATTTATTTAAACTCTTCTGTTCCTGTGCTGATTTCATACATTACACCACAGCAAACCTCCTCCCACAAATTTTTTACTTTCCTTGGTTCACAGTAAAACTGCTGAATAAAATATTTAAGGGGAAAAATTCATCATCATAATGGAAAATTAATTACAATCTCATCAATAATCATATACCACTATGTATAGGTAATGAGTTCAGCATATAGGCTGGGATATCTGAGGCAGACTGCCACCGGTAGGCATGCAGCTCTCCTGCTTGTCTTTGATCACCTTCCCTGGAGGGTTTAAAGTGGATGGATCAGTTTCTCAATCACACGGGTTTGTAGTAAACATGTATTTTCTTCCAATAAAAATTAAACCTAAATGAAATGCAAACCGAAGTATGCTTATGAAATTAAAGACATATTTTTCCAACCATATCCACCACCCCATCACGATCAGAAATGCAAAGCTACCTTCCTTCACCAAGCAGGTTGCAAGGGGTGGCTGCCAGAAGGCTTCATGACACATTCATGAGGGTGCATGATGTATATATGAGCACACATCAGTCCTGGTGTCCAAGAGCCAAGGGAGCAATTACCCAGGCTTGTTCATAGTCAAGGAGCATAGGTGTGGAAGTCACTGCTGGAATGATGGATTTCAGTCTTTGCATTTTTCTTCTACTACTATCGAATGTAATGAGACGCATAAGAAAACCCCTGTGTTGTCTCTTGGTTAGGAATGCACGGCTCTCTGACATTGTCCACTCTTTAGGCATTGTCCACTCTTTAGGAAAAAAATATCAACAAGATCTGACATGACTGTGAGAAATTCATACACCTTCAACACCTTGAACAACAGTTTTCTCTCTGTTCAGAGGAGAGAACACAGGAGGTAGAACTTTCCAATGTTGCCTCAATCTGGCTTGATCCAGCAGTTATGGAGACTCCCAGAAATGAAGTCTGTGACAGCAAACATTGTGCAAGAGAATATCTATTTTTACCTTCATATCATTAAGAACTAAGACTTCTTTGTAAGCGGAGGTAGTAGGAATCTTTGGAGAAATCCAGAGACTACTTTCGGGGCTTGGAAAACCCATACTTGGAGAAGTAGCTAGGAAATGTTTCAGCAAGACTGCTAAACATTTCAGAGTAGCCCTAGTGAAGGGAAAGATCTGCGGAATGCAACAGCCAGCAGTATAACGTCTCTCCTGTTATGCACTCTTGGTACAGACAGCACTCACTGGCAGCGATAACAGTCAGCCAGGAAAAGCAGTATCTAAGAGCTGCAGGTGCAATAGAAGAGAGACAGAAATTTGAAACTAGTGCTGCATTCAATCACTTGAGCCCCAAAGAGAGCACTGAATTTACAAGATTCTGTTTTCACCAGACTTGTTAATTCAAATTAAGATTACATACTTTGGAAATTGCTCTGTCATAAACAGATCAGGATTTATTACTTGGGATCTCATTTGCAGCTACCTGTGAAAGCCAAACTGGTGGAGGTTTAACAGTGACTGAAGGGAATGCTCTCTTTTGGTAGCCAGCTCTGCACAGCCCAGCATACTGCACCCAGGGAGCCCCCTCCGCTCTGCCTCCAGCACCCTCAGCTCCAGCAGGGGGAAGCTTAGCCCCTGAAATAGCAGGTGCTTTCACAGTTGTGTGCACAGTACAGGCACAGCCTGGGGATTCGACATTTTCCACTTCATTCAGCAGGATTCCCTGTATCACAGCAGACCCTGATCACGCTGGTTTTAGAGCCTACAGAATTCAGTTTACACAAAAACTCAGCAGAAAGCTGGCCAGCTTTACATGAGAGGGCATGGGTGTCCAGCTCCAGACAGCTGCCGCAGTGGAAACGGCTTTGAGGCACCGCATGTTTTCTGATGCTGGGAAGAAAAGCATCCCAGCCTGTGTGATGGTTCAAGGGGAACAGCAATCTCAGCAGGCTGCTGCATCCTCTCTGGGACCAGCAGATAAAAGCTTGAAGCTTGCTCTCGAAGCAAGCGCTGCCCTGCCCTCTGCCAAGAAACGTCAACCAGCAGAGCTGAGCCAGCCTCGCAGGGAAGCAGTCAGATCCCAGAACAGGGATGCACGAAGCAATTTCTTCCTGTGGAAAAGAGGAAAAACAGAGAGCAACCTGACATCTACCTGCAGGTTCAAACATCACTCGGTTGTGGGGCGAGCATGGCTTTATGCCTCCTTTTAAAGATGAAGTTTGAATCTAGCTTCTCCAAAGGCATTGCACCAGCTTAACACACTAGACAAAACTTGCATGGGCCTTCTCATCAGCAGTCTTTGGTCTGCTTCAGCCTCCTTGTCACCTTTGTTCCCTTTCAGATGATGCTTTCCTTTGGTCTCCACACAGGCCAAGTCAAGCAGGCTCATAGGATTGGGAAGCACAGAGTGCACTTGGTTTGGGGTTTTAACAAACGCTTTCACCATAATAGTCCCTTCAACACTCAACTTTTTTACTGTCTCCATCCCCTTCTTAAAGAATTTGCTAAACTGTTAATGGACAAAAGCACCCCTGGGTCCAGGCACTGTAGACTTCCCTGTCTCCCATTAGTCAGGATTGTCTGTAGTTAGGCTTTCCTCACATTTCAGGATATTTATTTTAAAATGAATCCAGCAGGTGTTGTGAAATTAATTATGACTAACATATGGCTTCATTCGACCAGTTTTGGCTGTCTTAACGGCCAAACGCGCGTTGTACCCACTTTATAGAAAGCCCTCCTCCAGCACGCTTGCCGTGAGCCACAGAACAGAAACTGAGCAAGCAGCCTGGGCAAAAATGTCCTTGATGCACAGCAGGGCAGGCATCCCTGTATAAGACTCTGTATCACACTGCGCTGTTCTTTCCAGCCATTCTTTTATTCCTCTGCAATTAGTTTTCAATGCAATGGTGAGGGCAGGAAAGAGTGTTTTAGGGTGCACTTGGAATAACTGATGCATTAGGGGCTAGATCTTGTAATCCTCATTTGTAATCCCCTTCAGGCTCAACACAAAAAGAAGAGCTGAGCTGAACACAGACTCTATTATAGATTTAAAATATCAAAAGCAAAAACTCAATAGACCCTCCTCAAACTATGGGCGAACAATTAAATAATCCCAAGAAGTCTGCCAGGAAGCGAAAGCGTCACATGTAGCACCCTGCTGCCTTTTTTCACTTTCATTTCTAACTAATGCTACAGGTTCATTTAATTATCTAAGTGAATAACTTAATGATAAATTCTATTCCATCTCTGACAGCTGAGTAATTCAGAAGAATTTTAATAGGGAATAATAAACCAGACTTTTTAAAATTCACTTTGATTCCATCTCATCTTTAATTAAGTTAGTTCTGGAAAGCTTCAAGACATAAAGGTCATTGAAAGATATTGGCGAATTCATCAGTTAGCATTAAAGTCCAAAAAACAATGCATAGGTCCAGTTTCAACACAAGCATTAAGGCAACCTTAAAGGAAACTGCATGTTATTACCAAATTATCATTATATATTAGTTTGAAACGTTAAAATTATCTAGGGTTAATTGCAATTCCCATAAATTTGCTTTAGCCAAAGTAAAATAATGTTGTTTTCCAGCTAGTGACTAAAACTTGATAAATAATGAATTTTTCAGAGTTTGGGAATGAACTCTGGAAAATGGTTTGTCTCCAAATAAATCAAACTAGAGTTGTTTTTTTTTTTCAAGTTGTCACTGATACAAGCAAACAAGAACACTCCGTTTGGAGTCAGCCTACAAAACTGTTTGACTTGAAAGGTCATTTAAATCCATTCACTAACATTTGCTGTGGATCAATTTTTAAACAAAGGAAGCAGTTCAAGAAAAAGTCAACATTTCAAATAAAAAGAAAGTCAGTGCTTCCAAATAAGAAAGTTATTATTTTCTTCCCCACATCTGAAACAATTCACTAACCTTTCTCTACGTTCACAACACCCATCCATTTTGGGGGGGGGGTCAATCCCTTCTGTTGAGAACTCTTCACCCACGTCTAGTTAAAACCACTTTCAAAGAGTTTCCTCACTAGTTATACAAAAGCATTGCTCAAATACCATCCAGACTGAATGGATCGTAGGAGTGTGGCTATAGACCTCTACCCAAACGCAACATGTTTCTCATTCAATAACGGTACCCCGAGTCTGGCAGAACATCTCCTGGCACATTGCCTGCAGCAGAGCTGGGGGAACTAGAAGGCAGAAGGGAGAGCCAAGACCCCAGGGCTCTGCCCTGCCCCCAGCTCTCAGCCAGAAGGCTTTTCTCCACTGGTGCTCTTTGCAGCCCAAAAGAAGCCAGCAGAGCCCTCTTGCAGCCATTAATCAACTATAAAAGCATTAGCCTGCTTACTGCTTTGCTTCAGCAAGGTTGCTACAGAGATAGTCTAGCAGAGGTACACTGCTGGCTGTTGGACAAGTGCTTATAAAAATAAATGAATATATTTAGAATGATTTTACAAATGTGTATGGGAAATATTCACTGCACCTGCTCTCATGGAATGGGACTACACTTAGCAAACATCTTCTGGAATTGCATTTTCAGCCTAAATAGATTAGTTGTTAAATTTATTACCTTCTCAGCCCAAGACTGGACAGGACCAGAGCTGAGGTCCCTTAGGGAAACCTGTCATCCCCAATCATCTCATCAGCCAAGAATAAGACAGAGTGCAGATCCACAACTAAATGCAGCTGTACAGCATCCTAAGGACTGGTTTGTGCCTGACTTCAGGCCTGGCAATCAGAAATACTCTCTTGTTTCCCGATGAAGCAAGCTTCTAGCAGCTAGACAAGCCCTGGCTAGTTTCCTGCTGCTGTGAAAATTGACTCCATATCCACATGCCTGGCGAAAATGTGTTTTGTCCTTGTGACAACCTAAGGTCGGAGAAGGCCATTTACAAATAGTGATGACTTAATATAAAAATTAAAGCAAACCTTGCACTGAATTTGCATAAGTTTGGGGTTTGGGGATTTTCAGCCAGTTCCAGGACGTGAGATTCCCTGTAAATTCCAGTTCAGACAAGATCCCTCATCACCAGTACCATCCAAAAGCCATATAGGATTAGAAGCAAAACAATACCTGCAAAGTGACATTATTCACCAGCCTTCCTTACTAATATTCATATCTTGTTATTTCCAAATCACAAGCCTCATCTACCTCCCAAGCAGAAGCCAGTCACAGCCAGCATGCGCAAGCTGTGGGCTACTGCTATTTACGATCCTCGGGTTGTTTGTCTGGCTTCCTCCTTTGAACACAGGAACGCTGAAGGTGCCCAACCCTAAAGCAAGGACTGTGTGCCCAAGACCCACACTGCGCAGGAGGAGCTGTTGGCACCACAAAGGGGAGCTGCTTTCTGATTCCACCAGGGCAAGCCCACAGGCACAAAAGCCTCCACCTCTTCTGTTGTTCATCCCCTTTTCGGGCACTAACTTCAGTCTTCAGCACAGGCCAGGCTGGGTCTGCCCTCTGCACCCACCGTCAAGAGGGAAAGGTCTTGCATGGCACAAGGCAAAAGCCAGCCCACAGCCAGGGAACAAAAGCCCAAAATCAGAACAAAAATATGTTTTTAGCCAAGCCCAGCAATGCAATGCCATACTGCTGCTTGTGCAAGCCAAGAAGAGGAGAAGGTGTCTGTTCTGGATAGATAAAGAGACACGAGGGCAAGAGGCAGCAGAACACCATTCCTTGGAGCTTCCCTCCAAGCCGTTGGGTTATTCCTACTGCAGGAGGAGGACGCTCATGGTGCTGGCATGGTTCCTCTGAGCACATCAAGAGGGAGGGACTGTGCAAGAGCCCCTGCAGGGGTGGGGAGCACCATTCACCTCCATCCCACCTCCCACCCACACCCCATGGCCCCAAGGAGGAACTGCTCCTCCTGGAGCTCTCCACAGGTCAGTGCCACCAGCAGATGCTCCCAGCAGGGGCACAGGGCCAACACCCACAAAGAAGCACTGTGCTGAAACAGTGTCAGATCATCCACCTGCACATTATAGGGAAAACTTTGGTGATTATTTATGCACCATTGCACCACCTCATTTGCACAGATTTATCATGGCTGTAAGGTCAAATTAGGGAAAACAGCTCTTTGCATACAAGATTCCCCAGGTTGTATGTGCAAGCAAGAGAAGAGAGCACCCAGGGCAGCCAAGAAACTGGAACACTTCACAGAAAATGCAGAAGGAATGAAAGACTAAAATGAGATGCAAAGCAAATGAATAAACTTGCACAACTTCTCCTTGTGGGATTTATAGAAATACCAGGTTTGTCTTGCTTTCTTGCTCTGAAATATTCCTTAGTGCCAAAGGCTGTGGCTTTTCCTTGTTTGTTTTTAAATAAGGCTGGTAGTTTTTACTTCAGTGCCTACATATCCAGGCATACATTTACATGAAGTGTTTAACTTCTCACAGAACCACAGAATGGTCGGGGTTGGAAGGCACCTCTGGAGCTCATCTAGTCCAACCCCTGCTAAAGCAGGCTCACCTTGAGCAGGTTGCACAGAGTCATGTCCAGGCGGGTTTTGAATGTCTCCAGAGAAGGAGACTCCCCAGCCTCCCTGGGCAGCCTGTGCCAGTGCTCCGTCACCCTCCAGGTAAAGCTGTTCTTCCTCATATTCAACAGGAACTTCTTGTGCTGCAGTCTGTGCCCGTTGCCCCTTGTCCCGTCACTGGGCACCACTGAAAGGAGCCTGGCCCCGTCCTCTTGGCACTCGCCCTGGAGATGTTTGTAGGCATCGACGAGCTCCCCTCAGCCTTCTCTTCTCCAGGCTAAGCAGCCCCAGCCCCTCAGCCTTTCCTCATACGGGGGATGCTCCAGTCCCCTCACCATCTTGGTACCCTCCGCTGGCCCCTCCCCAGCAGTTCCCCGCCTCTCCTGAACTGGGGAGCCCAGTATGGACCCAGCACTCCAGGGGCGGCCTCAGCAGGGCAGAGCAGAGGGGGAGGATCACCTCCCTCCACCTGCTGGCCATGTTCTTCCTCATGCCCCCCAGGGTCCCACTGGCCTCCTTGGCCACAGGGCCACTGCTGGCTCACGGGCAACTTGCTGCCCCCAGAACCCCCAGTCCCGTCCCCGCAGAGCTGCCCCCCAGCAGGCCAGCCCCAGCCTGTGCTGGTGCCTGGGGCTGTCCCTCCCCAGGGGCAGGACCCTACACTGGCCTCTGTGGAACTTCATCAGGTTCCTCTCTGCCCAGCTCTCCAGCCTGGGGTCAGGTCTCACTGGACAGCAGCGCAGCCTTATAGAGTATCAGCCCCTCCTTCCAGTTTCATATCACCAGCAAACTTGCCGAGGGTACACTCAGTCCCTTCATCCGGGTCACTGACGAATGAGTTGAACAGGACTGGACCCAGTGCTGAGCCCTGGGGAACCCCGCTGGCCACAGGCCTCCAGCTGGGCTCTGCACCGCTGATCACAGCCCTCTGAGCTCTGCCATCCAGCCAGTTCTCAGCCCACCTCACCATCCACTCATCCGACCCACGCCTCCTGAGCTTACCTGTGAGGATGTTACAGGAGACGTTGTAGGGAGACATACCTATTTTAAATGAGATTTTTCCCCAGTCTTTGCAAACTTGGCCCATCACATCAGGATCAGGGAGCAGGTAAGTATCTGTCTCCCTACATGAAAATGCATCCCCTCACGCATGAAGGGCAGCAGTCAAATCCTGCTGAGGGTGTCCTCCAATTTCTCCTGGCTTGCCTTGCCAAGGAGAAGTACACCATATTGATATTAGGCTGCTCTTTGATTTTCGAAGCGTTACATCTATTTGGCTCAAGCTGATGTTTTTTATCTTACGGGTAAATAGATGATCTTCTCAAATACAAAGCACAAGCTCATGAAAGATGGGGGCTAACTTGGGCCTTTGCCCTGAGCTTGGTTGCATTCCCAAGCCTGGCAAACACTGAGCTCACTGGAACAGTGCGGGTGCTCTGCCAGACCCAGATGGGAGGGAGAGAAACAGGCAGCTACAGAGTCATTGCCCATTTATTTACCCCTTGTAGGTTATAACAGTTGCCTGTAAGGAAAACACAAAGCAAACAGCTATCAAACCTGATGTCCTTCCTTCTCCTCCTCACCTGTAGTCCACCATTTCCCCTTTTGTCACCTTGAGAGCCATCCCCTCCCTCGAGCAATCCCCTCTGAAATGAAGGTGAATAAATCCACTCCTCCAAGCGGAGCCAAGGCATGGTCACAGACTTGCTGCCAACTTCCCCTTCCCTTGTTGAAGCCACCGCATCTCCACGTGCACCCATCCTGATTTCCACCGTCACCCCTTGCTGCCGAGCAGCACACAGAGTCAGTGAGCACCTCATCACTGCACCCAGGGACCAGGCAGCAGCCTCACTTCTCCTTCACCTCCGGAAAGCTGTGCGGACTTTACAGAGCACAGAGGGATTCCTACTTAAGAAGGGAACTAAAATATTACAACTTGCCTCAAAGCCCCGCACCCGGGAGAAACTCCTCAGGGCAGGAGGTGGATCCTTGCCCAGGGCACAGGGCTTCCCCATTCCCAGCACAGGGATTTGTGCATCAGCTCCCATGCAGGTCACAGGGGACATGCCATAACTGACTTAATTTCTTAAGTTATTTATTTTCAAGTCCATTGTAGCAGAGCTAGACTTCATCAGTGCCACCATCCTGGTTTGGTACACATCCAAACTGGGCACTGCCAGTGTAAATGTCAGTGTCCCTCACCTTCACCCCCAGCACACGTCCCCATTCCCAGCAGAGGCAGCCAGCTGCAACAGGCTGATCTCATGTTTGTCTCTTCTAACTTAAGAAAAAAATTATCAGCGCCAACATCAGTAACAGGAATTCACCTTAAAGGATTAACAACCTGATTCAATACCAGCCATGGATGCCTCACCCATGTGAGCCAGCTCATTAATCACAGCTCGCATGATTACTATGGGGGTTTTACTGTATATGGCAACGTGTGCATGTCTGCAGAAGCCTGTAATTTACCATATATTTTAAAGCACATTAAAGGCCTATCACAGGAATTTTTCACTAAAGCATCTACTTTTCCTCTTGGAAATGTTAACTTCAGTAGGAGTTGTGGGCAGGGCTGAGCTCGGCTGCAGGTGATTTCTGCCTTACCTGCCTTTGGCCCAGTGGGATGGGGGGATGTTTTTCAAAGGAGACGCTTGAAAGCCCAAGGGCTGGGTTTGCCGCTGTTCCCCAGACCCCGTCCATAAGCGGGACCCATGCAGAACCTGCGGCCAGGCAGGGGTGATGGTCACCCAGCCTCTGCTGAAGCACCCTTACTTGTAGCTCCAACGTGCCTGTGTTGGAAATGGAAAAATCTGCATCTGACTGAAATACAAAACATATTTGACAAAAGATTAAATCCTTAGCAAGAAAGCCAGTCTAGACGTGGAGGCATCTGGATATGGAGAATCTGCCATCCTCCCAGCAGCTCTGTCCAGCAGTTGATACTTAAAAAGAAATTGCTCCTAATCTGTTCAGCTTCACTTCTAATCAGTCCCTCTCACTATTACTTCTGTTGCTACATGAAAGAGCCCTTTTAAGACTAAGAATCATCTCCACAAAGGTCTTAGCATGCTCCTATCTAGTGCCCTGGCAGCATTTCCATTAACTAAACAGGCACGTTCGCTTGACTCCCTTGCTGCTAGGCTGTTTGTCTCTCGTTCTTCACTACCCACTCTCTACTTTTTCTACTTTATTTTAAGGACACAGATGGTGACAGTCTCCCCAGCGGTGGTCCCACCAGCAGCACCCACAGGCACCACATCCCTTCCCTGCTCCCACGCATTGCTCCCCTGCTTAGTCACTCAGGTTTGCCACTCCGTTTTGCCAACTAGTTTGCATCACAATTAGCAAGGAGGAAAAAAAAAAAAAAAAAAGACAAAAAAAAAAAGACACCAGCAAAAAAAAAAAAGACACCAGCAAAAAAATAAGCACTGTTTGAAAGATTCCTGTTCATCTCAGCACATCTCTGCTTTTTAGCAATTCATCTCCATATTTTTTTTTTAAAGTACTAATGACCATTATCCTATCAGTAATTGCCTTAATCATCTGGTCAAAATTCCTCTAGTTATCAATCATTACAAGTTCTCATTACCCTTTTCTCTTTCTGATCTGCTATGCCAGAGGCATCTCCAACACCACCACTTAAAATTTTCCTTTATTCAAGTAGCCTACTTGAGACCTGGATATCAGAGCTACCTATTTACCAGGCATATTTTCCTGGACATTGAATCAATCACCTCAGAGCACTGCCAGTGACAAATTAAGCCTCATAGCTTGTGTGCAAGATAGTGAAAATTACTGGTTTCCACTTTAATAGATGCACAAAGAGATGTGAAAGTCAGAGCATGCTATTCACATAGCAACAGATATATCTCAGGACTCCTGTCTCAGCTAACGGCTCGCTGTGCTCCTGCCCAGGAAGAAGTGTGGTACACAAATAGTTGCTGCAGTCAAACTCCTGGAAAACGGGAGAAGTTTAGGAATGTTTACTTTGGTGAATTGTATCCCTGAACAGTGTAACATGCCAGGCTGTCAACAGCCTTCTTTCAAGCGGCAAGTGGAGTTTTCTGAGCTTACGACCATGGTGAGGCGTGGTTTGCAGTGCGCGTTGATCGCAGGGCAAATGGAAAGGGATGCAGCGCGTTCAGGTGCCTCATCTGGGGCTCCTTTGCAGAGGAACACTTGCTAACAATAAGAACAAAGCCCACAGATTTTCTGGAAGCCTACCCTGGACAGCAGCCACTCATGCATGAATTTAAACGGTTTTACCTTGGCTGCAGCACCAAGCCCAAGGGCATGGATGAAAGCCTGACAGTGGAGACCTGGAGGAAATGAGTAAGTATGAAGGAGCTGCATACAGCACAACATCTAAGTAGGGGAGAGACAATGGAAGTGACCCACCCCAGACAGCCCAGAAGCTGAATTCCCATCATCAAAAGGTATCCTTAATTTCTTAATGCATTAAGGGATTCAGCAGTCCTTGTAAATGTCTGAGTATTTAAAAGTTAATTGCAACCAAGATCTTTCAACGAAGTTATGTCAGAGAATAAAGGTTTCAGGAAATGAAACCACTGTAATTAAGAGATTGATATCACAGATTCACATCTCCCAGAGCTTTGTACCGTGCCTGTACCAAGAATGGAAGGGAACAGGAAGGAAAGAAGCATTGCTATCCTACAAAAAGCATAACAGCTGGGCCAGTGACATTTCATTTGGATGGAATCAGAACTTTGCTCTATTTTCAAAATGAAACCAGAGAGCGGGGTTAGGGTCATGCCAGAAACATTTCTATTTTCAAAGCAAGTCAGAAAATAAGTTGAATTTTCTCAGGAAAATGTTCCTGAGCTCAAAGTCTCTCCTTTGACATCTCATGTGCCAGTGGTTTAGGACTCTACGTATTCCAAAATGCTTTAAAGCCCAATTACCACAGTAACATCTAAGTACTTTGTTCTAATTTTACACTGTGGGGGGAAAGCTAAAATGATAAGACCTTTTCCATTACTAAATATCTGAGAAATGAACTTTCGGAATTGCCTTTTAAGAAGGATTTTTACCTGTTTTACACACTTTTGCCTTGCTGCCAAGTTCAGGGAGTAGCTTAAAACTGAAACAGAAGGTACAAATGCAGCATTGCAACCTATTCTCTTACTAGAAGCCAGGTGGTTTCCTCCAGGTGTGGTAAGGCTCCAGGCATGTTCTGCGTGGAAATTAACAGATTGCATGAAACCAAAGTCCTGCTTTTTACTGCTTCTTATAGTGAGCATCCGTCAATTTGTCATCTCCAAGAGGGAAAACGCTCACTCAGTCTCAATCTCATTTCTCATTAGCAAGGCTGCTAAGTGAAAGGTCTGACTTCAGATCCAGAAGGACCAGCTGCAAGGGGAAAGCAGCCAGCAGGAAGGGTCCCCAGCCTCTGAAGGTCACAAGGTGTATGCAACGAAGTCCCAGTAGTGATGCGGGCTGCCAACACAGTGCGATGACTCTACATCTGAGAGGAGTCAGAGAGGGAAAGAAGCAGAAATGCAATTTGGCTGCTACATTTAGCATTCAATTCACCACTCACATAACAAAGACAAGACATCGTTCTTCCAATTAACGTGGCGAGTAAAGGACCAGTGATTAATACTAAGTGTTTGAATGTTCTGTTATATGGTGTTAACAGCCCTCTAAAACTGAGAATTGGTTCCAGGCACCTCAGGCACTCAAGACCACTTCTTCAGAGCCATGGAGAGCACTGTGAGAGATATGAAGATGAAACTCAGGAAATCAGTTTTCATCTGTACCGCAACAGCAACACAAAAAATTAATTACTTCAACTAAGCCTGAAAAATAAGCCACATTCTATTCCACTGGCTTTTCAACAGTGATTAGAGCAGCATTTGGGAGCAATGGCTTCACAGGAGCCCCATCTGAGCTCTATTTTAGAGATGTAAGTGATTCCACTGTGAGAAGACAGAGCACTAAAAGTTAAGGGTATCTGTCTTAAAAGGCACCTACGATGAAATCCAGACTGAGGTCTTCTTTTATGCAGCTTTTCGCAGTACAAGAATCTGGCATCGTACACTTATGCTGCTTCACAGGGAACAGCATCGTCTCTATACAATGTACTAAGCAGAAAGCTGCTTCAGCAGGAATTTCTGAGAGGGAAATAGGAGTGGCACAGCATTAAAAAAAAAAAAGAAAAAGAAAAAAAAAGGCATGAGAGACTGGGACATGACAAGACTGTTGCAATGTTAATTTTGCCTAGCATCTATGGAGAATGTCACATCTGCACGCCAACACAAGGGGCCCCAGCTGCTCGGTTGATGGTTGAGAGGCTCTGCAATGGAAAGAATGTGCTTCACATACGTGCATGCACATAAGCATACGTAGGGACTGAGGTACAAAACTCAGTCCTTCCTCTGTAGGGGACTTACCCCAGAGGGCTCTCCCTAAGCTCAGGCTTTGGGGGCTGACAGGTTATAAAGGCATACTGTCCAGGCAGCATCGCCTTTCCAAACCTGGGAGCAGCTGCTGCTGGCAGACTGAGCCAAAAGGCTTCAACCCCTGCAAAGACACATTGGCCGTGAATAGCAGAACTCCACAGGCTAGCAAAGGTGATCCTAAAACTTCATCATCACAGGGTGAAGTTCATACAATCTTCCCCTGACAGAAACAACAGCAAAACAATCAGCCCATGGCAGACATGAGAGACGTTCCTTAATGCACTTCTGCAAAGTACCAACGCTACCTGCTCCGCTCAGTAACTCCAACAGAACAGAAAGCAGGCAGCGTGAAGGTCACTTGGAAATTAAATTCTAAGAGATGCTACACATTGAAAAATCTCCAGCTTCAGGAGGACAGAATTGAGTTGTTTATTCAGGCGGAAGCACGTCTGGCTAACATTGAGTTTGCATTTAATTGGCACTGATGAACAATAAAGTTGCAAACTCCTTTCACTAGTGCATGAATGTGCAGAAAACAATCTGCCACAGAATATTACATAGGAAATATTGTCCTTCAGCGTCATGCAGCCTTCTGCCATGTGAATCACAGCCCATTTAACAATGACATTGATGCTAGGCTTCTCAGAGGAAGGAAAGGCAGCTCTGACCATTACACACCAGCCAACATCATTAGGGTCAATTACCCTATTAGCACTGAAACAGACCTTAATACGTGAACAGGGAGCTTCAATACTCTTCAAGTACCGCTTTCAACTACGGATCAAAAATGGGCACATGAAAATATTCAACTACTTACAATCAGCACTCAGCACCTAGCAGAATTTGGTCCCTAATTAGGATTTAATAAGCTGGTAATTGTAATGGCAATGGTCTCATTAGCCTGATGCCTCATTACTGTGAGCACAGATCAAGTTGATAAAGCCAGTCAACCTTGCAAGCTGTCCCAAACAATGACGCTGGAGCTGATTAAAGCAAGCACTGCTTTTGTGGCATTTCCTAATGAAAAGTGAATTCATGGCCAATGGGAAGCCAACAGTAATTTGTGTCACTCTTTTTAAGAACATCTTTAATAAGAGGCATGGGACCAGGAAGTTTGTTAATACTAAATAAATGCCAAAAATAGAAAGGAAGAATTTGCAGTCAGCACCGCAAAATCAGGAACACTGGAGTGGAACAATGTTTGCCTCAAAGACAGTTCATGGAAACTACTAATGACTGCTCATTGTAAAATCTCTAAAGCAGACCAACACAGTTCTGAATCATGAAGAACTTAATGGCCTTTGGATACCCGTTACGTTTATTTCAGCTGTCACTTCAGGTATACACTTGGGCACTGCTCAATAGCAGGTGAAATCATGCTGGTTTTTCACTGCAGTGTTCAGCTTGCCTTTGATCAAATGTCTGCCCAGTGATTCTCATCTGCCTTTGTTTGGACGAGATCATAGCTACAGGTTCAAGATATAGTTGTGCATTTCTTTACAATAGAATTGCAATGTGCTTTATAAATCTTATTTCTTTTGATTTCAGGAATTTAGAGATAAAGCCAGATCATACCATGAATAAAATGGGAGTATAGATGCCATTGTATGATGAGCAATCCCCTAGGTGCAAATTAATGAAGTATTTCTGAATGTAAATCAAGAAGGCAAGACCTCTAGGCTCTATTGCTCACCTTCTTCTTTCAACCAAGAACATTAAGTTTATTGAGGATAGGCTTTTGCTGCAAGTTACTTTACATCATATTTTCACCACAAGGAAGCAATGCAAGCAGGGAGCTGATAAAATGCATACAAAAGAATCGACTCATCAAAACTAAGTACTAAAATGGCTTCAGCAAAACCAAAACACTACCAAAAAGGACACTTCTGGGCTTGATTTCTGGGTATCCAACTGGACAGTTTTAAAGCTCCTGTGAGCAGTCACTAGGGCAAAGACACACATGAAAAGTCTTGTACAGCAGGGAATTGGAAAATCTTCAAATTGATAGTGTTCTAATAATGAATTAGCCTTTTTTTTTTTTTTTTGTGGTGAAAAGATGCCTGCAAAACAGATCTTTATATAGACTGCCTTTCAGTCAAAAAAACCGCAGTGACCTACCACAGAGAGCAAACTGTGCTGTTACCTTCCTGAATCATTTTAGGCTGGCACAGGATGTATTTGCACCGAGGCCTTGGAGCAGCAGTTACCAATTACAAACCACATGGATCATCACCGATATCACTTGGCAGCTGTTATGTGACTGTTAAGAAAAGTAGCAATGTTCATGGCCACCAAAATGGAGAAATCCCTCAGGAGCCTGAAAATGTGATTTTTCAGGAGTTAAGGGAGTCTTATTTACGAAGCTGACTTTAGCACTAGTGCTCCCAAGAGCCATTCTACCACACAGGTGCTGGTATCTGTCCGATTGTGCAGGCAGCTGGTTCAGGGAGGGCAGGCAGCAGACAACCAGTCACTTGCCTGGTTTGTTGGGCTGTTTCTTTGTTTAGTTCCCTGAACCACCTCACCTTGGGATTAAAAACAGAAAAAAAAAAATCAAAGCAGCACCCATATCATCACTTTGAACATTAATCATGTGCTTACAGAGTTGACAGTAAATAAAAAGCGCCACTTAAAGATGCTAATACACACAGAGCGGCCCTTAAAGATGGCCAGAGACTAGTTCAAGAGAGTAAACTGGAGTTTCACGCAGGGAGAGGAACAAAGAGCTGTGATGTGAGGAAGCTTTGCTGCCAGCTATTGCTTTTATACTGTAGGCAATGAGAAATCAGCAATCAGAGGGTTCAGTGAGGAAGTCTTTGTGAAAGGCTCGGTTGGCCTTCAGAGAGCTTGTTTCATCTGAAGGTGCTGCAGCAAGCCCATGACTCGGGTGTGATGAAGGGATCCCTACCGAAGCCCCCCGCGGTGAGCTGCCCCATGCCTGTGCTGCCAGCCCGGTGACAAGTGCAGCCCCCATGGGAGCGAGAGCCCCAGCGACGGCAGGCAGGGCACCGGGGCACCTGGGCACGTTCGGGGCTTGGTCTGCTTACACTTTGTCTTGGGAAACCACTCGTTGTCTGGGATAATCTCAAGAAAACACTCATTGCCTGGGATAACTGTGCTGGTTCAGGCTTTGGTGATTGCCTTCTGTCGGTGTCCACACCTCAGAAGATGAACGTCTTTCTCCCTCAGGCAGCTTCAGCAGAAAAGAAGTAATGGGGGCGCATAGGGTGCATCGGCGGCGCTGCTTCTGCCACAGTGCACCCCCAGGCCACACTTGACAGCAGAGACCCCACACCCTGCTCCTCAGGGCAGAGAACTGAAAAGGTTAGCCCACCTTTTTGTTTGTTCCAGTGCCACAACAGCTAAGCACAAAGCTGTAGCTTTGTATCCTTCAGCTTCTCCCCCAAACCCTGAGCTATGGAGACTGCCACCTACTCAGACTGCCCCCCATGCTCCAAGAGTGCCCAGAGGAGGCGGCACAGGGACCTGGAAGGCTGCCAAGCCACCACATTTTGAACACCAAGTGATGCAATACCTCTAACATAAAACATTTTACTGGGTGTAGGGGGTCACCACAAGGACCCACCACGTTCCTCATGCTAGGTGGGAAAGGAGGAGCTTGGTATACCATGCCTTCCTCCAGCTACAGAGCAAGAGGCTGCACTGGTCTGGCCCACGAACTGCGCAGGAGTGGGCAATGTGCCCATCAGCCTCCCTGGTACCCCTGTCCACATGCTACTTTTGTGGACTTTAACTAGTGGAAATTACACCCAATCCTCTTAATCTCTTGCATTGCACAGAGCAAGGAAGGAGCTGCTTGTATGTCTTAACACTTCCTCCTGCTATCAGGTGACTGGGTTTTATTTTATTGATATGAAATCTCCAGGCAGCAGCCGAATCAACTGGGCAGCACAGGAGCGGCAAGAGGAACATCAGAGTCAGGACAGGATCTGTTCATCCAGCAGCAGTTACCACCTCCACATCCCTCTGCGAGGCAGAAATGCAGAGGAAACATGACCTGAGAAAGGCAATTCCAGCAAATGAACACGCTGCGTCGAACCTGGCCAGCTGCGCTATGCAACTACTCTTTTGAATGAAATAGATACCTTGTTACCAAAACCACCATTTCTAGAGACTGAGCAGCAGCAGCCGCAGCTGTACCTGCTGCAGTATTTAGGTGCAATCTCCATCAAAACCCCGCTGTGCGTCAGGGAACAGCCTAAGCCAGACAGTGGAATGTAAGAGCAAGGCAGAGGGGATGTCAAAATCCAACAAAAACTACCTCAAGCTTGTAAATTATTTAATGAAGCAAGAAGAGCCTGCATTTGTACTCTGTGCAGCAGCATCTACAGGGAAACAGAACCGGTGGTGCTGGTAAGCAGACAGACAGGTACCCTGCTCTGAAATATCCAAAACTGAGATGAGGAAAAGCAATTATGTCCTCTTCATGGGTGAGGAATGAAGTCTTACCGTGACTAAAAGTCACGTTTTAAAGGTTAAGTACCTCAAGGTGTGGAAAAGCATCTAGGATATGACAGAAGAAGGCTATAAAGTACCTGACACTGAGCTCCACTGATTTCAGTAACATTTCCATACCCAGAGGCTTTTTTTAGAAGTTGAAGTAGATACCGAAGCAAATGGCTATGGCTGAGGTGAGCGAGAAGTGAAATACAAGTTTCCAAAATCACTGTCATTCTTCCCCTCACCCACACCTTTACCATACTGCAATTTCTCTCCAAAAATTATATTCCAATCTCCATAGTCTGTGCAATTCCTCAGTTTGGGGCATGGGGAGCTTTCACATCCCCAGGCTCCCTCAATGGCCAAAGAGATGGAGAAGCAACAGCAGAGAAAGAGCAAGTAGAGAGATTGCAAAGCATAAATTGGTATCACTTAAACAAGGATGACCCAAAAAAGCCAACCAGCAAATAAACCAGTGGGCAGCAAAGAGCAGCACTAGGATTTACAGCCTTTGTGGGTTCAGGTCTCAGAAATATTCCAGACATTCACCCAGGAAACACGGTACCTGCAAATGTCGGTGCACAGAGCTGGGCAGCGGCAGCACCCGAGCCCACAAGACCTGATCCACGTGCTCCTCCTACGCTTTGAGCTCTCCTGTTGGCTTCCCAGTGGGTAAGCAATCATGGGAAAACCAGGGTGTTCCTACTTGCCTTATTCCAGAAGGATTTGTGGAATCCTTGTCCAAGGGACTGCCAGACCAGTAATCTAATGAGGAAAAGCAGATGGTTGCTTTTTAAAAAAAACTTGTAATTCTGTCCTAAATGTAACGACAAATGCTTTTTAAAATTATCCATAAATTGCTTTACTCTAACATTAGCATTAATTTTGATGTTAGTCAATAATTGTACTTTGTGGCGTTCAATGAATTACACCACACCAAGCAAAATCTGATTTTGAGCAAAGGAAAAGATCTTGCAACTGGAACAAAAAGTTTCTTTATGCTGAAACCATACAGTTATTTATCAAAAGCCATTTTGGGGGTTTTCCCACAGAGGTATACAACTCCTGACATAGAAAGTAACAACCTGCTTTTGATCTTGATGCAGTCACTGGGACTACAAGCAACTTCTGTCAGGTTATTGCCCCTCGAACTCCCGCTGAGGACAGCCAGCCCCCCCAGCTGGAGCACAGCCCAAAGACACGGGCAGAGATCAGAGGATCCTTTCCCGCTGAGGCAAAGCTGCGATTTGCAGATGGAGTTCAACATCCTTTGGAGGGCCAGGGTGTTATGGCAATTTAATTTATAACTGTATCCGTTCTAGGTATCTGTCGCTGTACTCAAAGACATGGGGCAGGGAAGGGACCGATGATGATGGTGTTCAAGAACATAATCTGGAAACCCCAGCCAGAGCACTTCAGTGGTAGGAGGGAGGGCCTGAGAGCATGCAGGAGGTGAAGCCTACAGAGAAGAAGGGTGCCTCAAAGCACAGACTTTACACTCTGGAGATACAGGTTCAGACCCCCACTCCCCAGCAGAAGTCCTTCATGAACCCACACAGTCAAGATTGCCTGTTTCTCCCCAGGAGATGCTATCATCTCCCAGGTTCAGGGACACGCTATGAAGAAAGTCACCTGAAATGCTGAGAACTACAGATCAAAACTTAATAACAAGACCCCATGTAGTCCTCCCAAAGCTACCCTGGGATCCCAGCATGCAGGCAGCCACCACATGCGGAGGCTTGCGAGGAGCCGCTGGATTCCTGAGGTGGTTCAGACAAGCAGAGCCAGAGATACCAAACCTGCAGCTTCCCACACACAAAGCCCTCCAGCCATCCCAGCTCACTAACCCCATTCCTGCATGCAGCACGCTGCCGCTGTGGGACTGACGTGCCCACATGAAGTGCAATAGTAAGTTTAAACCTCACAACGTTGCCGTTAAGCTCACACTATAAAGCTCTTCCAGATAGCGTCGGTCTCTTCCTCCAGGGTCTATAAGCACATATTCATGTGGAATAGAAACTTGACAGGAGGAAAGACAAGCAGGTCAGGGTAGATGACCACAGCCTGCTGTACGAACGTGATCAGAAGCGCTGTGGATGCTTCCTGCATTCCTCCATCCAGCAGAATGACACTCAGCATGCGGAGGGCTGTACGTTGCTTCTGCTTGCTAGAAAAAGAGTGGCGGAGCTTCCCACGTGGCATACCGTTGGGATTTTTGTTTTAAGGCTCGACAACAGCTCAGGTAGGTTAGAAGGCATCACTCTTTCACCGTTAACGCGCTCGCCAGGAGGCTCTGCTCTCCCCAGCAATCACCGCAGGAGTTCGGGTTGGACAGCAAACGCCTATGTTAGATCAGATCACTTTTAATGACATTTTGTGCAATATTGCATTGTTACTCAAACCCACAGGCTTCTGTATATTCACCCAGAGGCCAGACGGCTCTGTTACCTGATGGAGAAATCAATCTATCCCATGCACTTAGAGGCCTGACAAGATATGATAAAGTTTGCCTCTTCTGCCCAAAGCAACTGGGCACTTACCCCATTTGCTCCTCAGCAGCACTGTATTTGCTGCCAGAGGGAGAGGGAACAGCCCAAAGACCACCTTGCAATCAAACGCAGAGTGTTTGGCAGGCATTGCAGACTAACCTCTTGTATTGCCACGTGATATATTTTCTTCAGGCTTTTCAGTACTGCCATCCCTCAGAAGCTGTGAGCACAGCCATTTGTTTTGGGCAAGCCTTTCCACCCTTCCATCACCAATGCTCAGAAAACACTGCAAACAAACTCAGCCCACATCATCTCCTTTACCATTTCTTGGTAAAGGAAATGATCTGTCATGAACTCTCCAAGACCCCAGTAGACTCTAATATCTTGCCTAATTTATTGTCTAACCAGTTTCTGTACGTCTGGATCCTTCACTTATGCCACTGTTCCACACAACATCCCTGTTCGGTTTGTGCATAATTTAAGGAACAGTCAAATGCCGTTTCCTTCCTTGCGCAAGAGTGGATGCAGCCGCATGTCTGAGCACTTTGCTGCACAAACACCTTGGGTCAAAACCGCAGCATTTGGTATTTTGCAGGGAAACCTCTGCCGAGTTCAGCAGGTGCAGAACTTCAACCCGTCTTTGTAACATCGGCATCCTTCACCGCTCTTTTTGTGCATCACCTTGTTTCACTGTTTTCCTTACAACTGCCACTTCATTTTGTGGTGCAAGCTTTGTTTGCAGCTTTATGGTTTAAAGAAACCCGAAGCATATTTTCTTATTAAATACAGACAAGAAAAAAAGTTACTCTGCGGCGAAACAAACCTCTGACATACTGAAGTAACAGCCAGCACTGCCTGACGGCTAGACATGTTCAACCCATCTTCAAGCATACAGATGTCCCAAAGCAATCTCTCTTGGTATCTTTCAGGAATCAGACAGATTACTGAAAGTTGGCTGTTTTTCTCCAACTTCCAGGAATTTTCCACCAAGTAGGAATAAGCCTTTCTGACCGCTCTGACTCAGAGTGAAAGGCAGAAGAAGTGACAGGTTTGGACAGCTTGAGAATAAAGCCAGAGAGAGTACACCTGCAAACGGCATCAACTTCATACATATTGAAGCAGACTACAAAAATGTGGCAGAAGAAGAAAATCATACATTGTAGGAACCCACAAATCAGGAGAACCTGATTGACAGCAGAGCAACAACTACAGAATAACAGACTAGAACGGCTGGTAGAAAACTTAAATATATATAAATGAATTCCCCCATTCCCGAGAAAGACTATGTTACACTGGAAGTACCGAAGATTTCAATTTGTTTTGAAACATCAAGCTGCTGATATTTCCATCTCTTCTGCAATATGACTATTAAAGAAAATTAAAATGCATCATTGCTAAATGATTGCCAGTACATCATCCATGCAGGAAAGAGAGAGAGAGATTAAAGCTGCTTTGACAACTGCAGCCTCACCCAAGCCGCAGAACTTTGCTTATGATAAACAGCCTACTCCTGAGCAGCGCTCAAGGCCAGCAGCCCAGAGGGAAAAGGGTACAGAGAGAACTTCAACACAGTGTAAAGGCTCTTCACAGCATATCTGGACAGCCAGCAGCAGAGATTGCCAAGCGGTTAAAACTGGCAAGATTACTAGACCCAGGGATATTCAGGTCATGTTATTTCTCCTTAGAAAGGGACAAAGAGACCACCTACCTTCACTGTTGTTCCTCTTTAACCAAGTAGTCTTGTCCTGTCCCATCCCTTGTCCTCACAGCATCTGCTTTTAGAGATGCAGAGTGTAGCCCAACGACCATGCCCTAGGGCTAGGAAGGGAAGATGGGGATTTGAACGTGCTCAGCATCTCCAGGTCAGAAGACACCAGAGAGCCAAAATAGAGACAATATTTGACAACCACATGGAAAATTACAAATTTCAGAGACAAGTCAGACAATATACTGGAGAAGCTGAAAACAGCTGAAATTGTGTCTATAGACACACACAAGTTTTGCATAATCTTAGTATGTGATCAAAGACAAGCACTTCCAAGTGCTGAAGTGCTCCTTCCTTCCTGTTCAGGAGCTGTCATGTTCAACACGACCTGGAAGTTTTATTATTAGCTCTTCACAACTCTGAAAATTCTCAGAGATTAGTATCTAGGGCTGAGCCAGTTATCTTCTGAAATTTATCCAGTCAAGAGAAGAATTATTTCTTCTGTATGAATATCACTATTTTGCTTTAAATTCAGTTTAGTTTTAATTTGACTGATATAAAAGTAAGCTAAACTACAATGTCTCCATTAAAAGCAGCCACATATGTTGGGTTTTTTTCTGTGCACATGTAGCCCACAGAAGAAGTAAAGAGAATAATGTGATAATAGCCAAAAGCGTTTGTATTCCACACAAGTGGAATTCATCAGACTAAAGCAAGCTTGAACTAAGTCACTGACGATGCAGACCAACAGAAAGTTAAATTATCTCCACTGGGAACTAACTTCACATGCATTATTTCTCAGGATGCCTTTAAAAATCAATACAGCTCTTGAAATACTTCAAATACAATCAAACATTGGCTGCAAAGTGGCTAAATCAATTTAAGAGTGGAAATTTGTTCTGCCCTGGGAATTGCTAAACAGAAACACAAGCACCATTTGGTGGTACAAGTAATAGCCATCCCGCCCAGCATAACACACACCTCCAGCCGGGCACAGCAGCGAGCAGCTCTTCCACCACCAGCACCTACATGCACGCTGGGGAATCCTGCTCTCCTCAGCATCCTTTTGTCAGCACGCAGCTCCACACATCGGACCATGTGGAAAAGTGCTCTCTCAGTCAAAAGCACAGCCACTGCTGCTCTGGCAGGGCACTAGTGCTGTGGTTTCACGATTCAGCTTTCTACCCCGTTCTTCCCCAAAGCCCAAGGGAGCTGTCCTTCCTACTCACTTATGTAAATACTAAGGACAACCTTTTGTTCCCCTGTTTATTAGGCAAACCGCCTACCAAGCCCAAAGGTTAGCTGCGGGCCATACACACAGTCATTAAATCTTTAATTAAAAACTTTACTGCAAGGCACAGAGCACACGGGCGAGGGCCTCAGGTAGCGCTGCGCACCCAGCCCACGCGCGCTGGGCAGGGACCCTCGGAGCAGCCTTGTCGATCCCGCGCAGGTTTCAGAAACAGAAAGGCACAGCTCTTCCTAGGAAAGAGCCCAGAGATGACCTGCTTCAGAGAGGGCACAGTGGCTTTGGTAAATATGCCTCAGAGGTGACTCCTGAAACCTGCTGATCACTGACTGTGGCTCGTTTTAACTAACAATCAAAGCCAAGCGCGATGACAGGCAATTTCAGTAACAAGGCACTAAAGCGCCCTGTAGGAGAAAGAGACCATTCTGCAGCAACAACTGCAGATGTCAAACCTCAGCCGGAGCAGCAGAATGGCTGCCGGCCTGCTCTGCTCGGTTTCCTTTGCTCGGTTTGGATCTTCAGACCCAAGTAGATTCTCCGAAGATGAGCAGTTGTGCTGGCAGGCAAAGGCACTCAGCCGGCTCGCTCTCCTCTCCTGCAGCAGCGAGTCATGAAGTGGCTCACAACTGGTTAGTCCGAGTTCTGAGAATCTGCAGCAGAGAAAGAGCAGCAGAAACTCTGCTAAATAAAAGAAACCAAATATTATCATGCTAAAAAAGTCTGCCTTGTTCCCTTTTACCCAAGGAAATCATCCTGATAATTCCCAATTCTTCAGCAGGATCAGAGTGTGACATCACAAATTCCCATTTGAACTCTCATCACCTGCGATGTCAGAGTTTGGACAGTTGAGCCTGTGCAGTGACACCACCATGCTAAAAGAGAGAGCTATAAAATATGAGTGATGAGGGCTTGCTTCAGTAGTTTGTAGCACGGATACATGGCTTTCTATGACGACAGACGTAGCTGAATTACATTCAACAAGCACGTGGCAACTGAGATCCTTTATATACACAGATTTCCACAGGGTGTTTGGTGAGCTCTCTCATCAAAAGCTCTTTACGAAAGCTACCACGAGATAATGGGGCAGCTTTTCCACATGAATAAATTGCCACTGGAAAGCTACAGAGCAGGAACTGACAGTGCTCACAACACAGAGAGGGCACCAGCAGAATTCCACAGCGCTGGGGTCATTCTAATTGCTGTGCTCATAAAAAGCTGAAAAAAAAGCATTGAGGTGAACAATGAAACGCAGAGTTCACGTGCCATCATCCAGGGAAGAAGAGGATTGACTACAAAGAGCTACAGGGCTTCATTTCACTATGCAATGGGGTGAGAGATACAGACTACATATGTTTATATTGACTGACAAAATGATGCATTGGGAAAACATGGTCCTCATTTTACTTCCACAAGGAGGAACTACTATTACCCACAAACTACTTCTGGGGATTACAACAGATAGCTTGAATAAGTGTTAGCTTGATACACAGCTTAAGAAAAGGCAAAGTCAATGCTGGGAATTAATAGAAAAGAAAGAATAAAATGTTATTATGCCAAATTACAAAAGAGGTAAAGGATCGTGTGTGTACTTTTTCAATTAACCACACATTCCTGGAAGGAAACATGAAGCTGAAATAGGCATGAAGAATTTAATTTTACTCGACAGGCCTCTCTCTCCTGCATATCTGTACCCAGTAACTACAACATTCTCTGAGGTAGAAGATTGAAGCCATAACTGGAAAGCACATCATCACTTGAACACACATTCAGAAGCTGTAACTAAGGGAAGAAATAGGATCATGAGATCGCTTAGATTACAAATAGATAATCACCAGGTATGATGCATCTCTGTATTTTAAGGGAAATGGTTCTATACCTCCGGTGACATTCTGCCAAAGATTCATTCCAACAGAGAAAACCATCAAAACTACATACCTGGAACAACTTGGGTTATCCAAGCAGCTGGGAACAGCAGGTGCCTGCTCTGTAAAGGCTTAGTACAAAAGTCATTAGTAAAAAGAACTAAACAGGCCTGTTTTCCTTCTGCTCTTGCATAGGTAGGCCAGGTCCTGTCTGGCAAGATCTGCTTCCTTCTCCTTTGATGAGACCGGTTCAACTACCAGCAAGCCACGGCTAGTAACAGAGACCCAAAAATGGAAATCATAAAGTATATCCATTTAGTGCTGTGCGGTACCTGTGGGAAAAATCTTTGGCTTCACATTGACCATACAGGGAATTTACGTTAGGCACCTTACAAATAGGTTACTTTTAAGATTTCATGCCTTGACCGATTTCAAATGTGAGTTGTATGTCACTGCACAGCCATTCCTGCTACGGGAACATGTTATTATGAATATAAAATGTGAATTTGCAGAGCATCGGCTATCCCATGGTAACTGACTGTAGAGTCTTTGGGCGTGTGCTCAAAGCACAATTCACTTCACAGTTGCTATATGCTTCTATAGGACAGTCACAGCATGAACCTAAGCGGATGGACCACCTCAGCTCTTCAGCAGTACACTCAGACTTGTCCTGACGATGTCTCTCATCCACAGGGTAACAGGTACCAACCATCCCAAGATGCTCATTTCTGAGCTGTTCTCTACACAAAATCATTCCATTTGCTGGTAGACGGCAAATGGTGCTAATAAACAAGTTACCTGCTGCCCTCTAATACTAAACCAGGATTGGCTGAAAAACAATACTAAAAAGGCAGCAAGTGCTATTACCTAAATCCATTCTGCTGTCATCATTAGGGGAGTCAACTTTCCTGTCCTGTGCTAATTAGATCAGTTAGCAGCAGCAAAGAAAGAGCAATAATAACCAACTGTACCTGGAGCATCCCAGGGACAGCCGGAAGGAATTTCCAAGTACTCCTTGCCTATGAAATTTTGGAATTCCCTTAAACCAGTCATTCAAGTTAGGTCAAGATACATGGGTTTAATCTTTCTACTCCCTCTAGCCAAGTACAAAGCACTTTGTCAAGGAGCTTTCAACTGAGGCCAAATCAGCTGTTTGTCTTGTTTCAGTAATGTAGGAACACTGATCTTCTGCACCTCCTGACGGAAGGCAAGGCTTCCCCTTGCACGGGATGCTGCTCCCCATTCAAAGCCAGTGTATTTCAGGGCTGATAAAGACAAAATTCAGATTCTCTGACCTTCTGTTAACAGGTGCTATGGGTATAAAAATACCTTGTTGGGGCAGTATCACACCAATTTACACTATAATAAGTAATGTCCCCTGGGAAAAAATAAACTTCCTCTGACCTGTAATTACCAGAATGACACCTGCTAGAGTAAGCCCATCCCTGGTTCACACCTTCCACGATTACCAATACCTGAGGTTTGTGAGCCTACCAAAAAGACCATTGTTTATCCCAGATTAAATCCATAATTAAAGTCTTGCTGTGCTGTAAGCATAGTGTACTCAATACAATTGACTGTCTTGCACCACGTTGCCTTGGAGACCAGTAGATAAAAATCAGACAGATGACCCATAGTCCTTTTCCTTGGAGGAGAGATTCCCTCTCCTCTACCAGCCAAAGAATATTTTGCAAGAAAGCTCTAGACTGAAAGATCAGAGTCTACCTGCAAATTGTCCTCTGTCTTGCCTAGAAATAAAAGACTGGATGGGACTGAGACCTCCGTTTCTTTTCACAAAAGTCTTAATAGTCATGGATGAAGATCAGACTCTGTGCTGAGCACATGCATGGTGGGACACGAGTACATGCTATAGCACTGACGTGACTCACATGCATCGGCCTAGCAAAGCAACTGCACTGCAGGACTCCCCCCTCCCCTGCTTACGCTCAGCCAAAGAACAGCACAGAGAAGGCTGCACCTCCTACTAGCAAAGCACGTGTGTCTGTTCCTGCAGACCCTCAGGTCTGAGTAAGCAGGGGACACAAAGCCTGACCATCTACATTTTTCCTGCCCAATGTTGGGAGCACAGTTTGCAGCTCGGTATTACACTATGCAAACATCTCCACAGAGATGCAGCGATCTTTAACGTACATTTAAAGGCTTCTAGTAGAGGTGCTCCAAGAGCAGTGAAGGAACTCTTCAGAGCAGCAAAGCAGACACCACTGATGCAAGCAAATACTACCATTAAGAAACTAATTTACAGTATTCAGCTCTGAATTTAAGTTTAAATGAGTCATCAACATAAGACAACCCTCAAAAAAGGAATTTTCAACTCAACTGGCATCAGCACAGTGACTTATCCCCACGTTATCACATTGTCCCAGCAGAGCAGAAAGGCAAGTACACTAACCCAAGCAGTAACGATTTCTCCCTAGCAGTACCTTTTGGTTGTGGTCAATTGATCCTAAAAGTCCCCACTCTGTGCTGCACTAAGTGCCCTCTGGGTATCTGGTGCATGTCAAGGCATCAAAAATCTTTGTTTTCTCTCTGCTGGAGCTGGGTTGAAGACAGGAGTCAAATTCAAGCAGTTGGTTTTTATTCCGTAGTTCTACAGAATAGTCCTTTCACTAGGGTTGGCACAGTGTACATGAAACATGTTTTTCAGTCGCTCAAAACATGGTCTTTGTAGTTTGGGTTTTTTTAACATGTAGAAAGTAAACAATCACGTCAGGGAAAAATTAAAAGCAATGAATCTGGCTGATCATATTTCTATCAAATGACAAGAGTCAAAACCTTTTGCTTCAAAAGATTCATCCACAAACACTTCCCCAACAACTGCAGAAAGGCATCAAGGAGATCCAACTGCAGAAGAGTTGAGTATTTATCTAGTTAGACCCCCACACACCTTCAATGTTTGTATCAAAGACCACCTTGACCATATATTGACAATGGCCTACCATTACAGTAGTCAGCAGGACTAATGTAAATATTCATCTTCCCAAATCAAGAAGTGAAATTAACCTAAAAATATTTTAATGTAGCAAGTTCGGCTATAGAACCAGTGCAACATAAAGAGGACACCCATTGTATAACCAACTTTACTGCTTAATCTTAACAGAGTAAGCTACAGGTGCAACGGATTTACCACAAGTTATTTGGTTAAATTAAATACTGCAGTTAGGATCATGCTGTTGGTGACTGTGGCTTTGCAGTACCAATGCTCAAGTTGGCTGAGTTAGTTTTACTGTAAGTAAAATGCAAGTTTACAGAGGAACAAAATAATTTAGTATAGTACGCTGTATTCTGTTTCATGCTCAGTCACAATGGTAACGCCTTTAACAGATAAACAATATTTCAGCATTGTGTTAATAATGCCAAAACACACAGGAATTTTAATGCCAAATTTACAACATAATACAGTGCTTAACAAACAGATTTCTCAAGTATGGTGGCCAAGTGAGAATGCTACACAGGACTGAGAAGCATCCAAGCGCTACTCAGTGAGTATGAAGCGAACCACGCTGACAGGAATGCTTTACCTTTTGATGGAATGACTGGTTTAGAAGTCTGTGTCCCAAACATAACACAATGTAAAATGAATGTTGAACCCTTGCCTCAAATATGAAGCAAAAGCACTACATGTTATTTACAAACTTGAACCAGTAAAACCACTTTAGGAACAGAAAAGAATTATGATCACTTGACAAAGATGACAGAGCTTGATTACTGTATTATGTGAACTAGAACGGTAATGAAGTTGTAAACAAACCAACCAAATTAGGTTAATGTATCTATTCTTAACTCAAGAATATTGTCATTTCAGCAGTGTTTTTTAAAGCTAAGGACACTATCAGAGACTTAAATTTTGTTTAAAACCAAAACTGATAAAAACCTGGAAGCTGGTAAATCATTTTTTGTTCCCTATTAGCCTTCATTAACTTCTCTACTGCATACTTCGGCCAAATTTTCAAACCCCCTGTTTTTATCTCATTCTGCTTCAACTTAAGTAGCTGATAGCAACATTGAAGCAAACACTACCAACACCTGAAAAATCTGTGCTCAGAGTGGTTTGGGTTTCCACTACTGGGGACGAGATCACACTGCTGGCAATATTCTACACAGAAAAAAACAAAACAAAAGCATTCATTTTTAATTTTAAAAGAAAACCTTCCTCCAAATTAAATAGGCTTTGCAAATATGCAAAGGAATATATAGGTAAATCAGACTTGGTCAATCACAGCAGTGTCGTCCTCATTCTTCCTCCCCACCACCCCCCGAACTAATGGCATTGCCAAAGTGGCTGACGTGAAACTGACAGAATTAAATTCATTTACATGAAGCCTGCATACAGAACAAAAAGAAAAAAAATCTTTGTCCCTGCCGCATCTATTTTTTTCTTTTTTCCTGCATTTTGTAATGAACCCATACAAGCATAAAGGGGGTTGTGTTGGTTTTTTGTGTTGTTTTTTTAAACGGGCATAAGAGTTGTGCAAGACAAAACTGAACAAACTTTTGTTTCACTTCAGAAATATTTTTATATTACCAACTCATTTCTCTTCGTAACTAAAGGTGATAAAAAATAAATCCATAGTAATAACAAAAAACAACCTGTATTCAAACTGCTTTTTCAAGTATGTTTCTCCCCTCATGAAAGAATCACATTGCTCATACTATTGATTAAAAACCATGTCACAATCACTAGGATTTAGACCATAGGTCCAGATCTCCTGGAACTGGGCTCAGCTGGATCTCCAGCTGAGTTTACACAAGACTGGAAGCAGGAGGCTGATGAGTACACATGCGTGTATTAGATCACTCCTCAACTCCCTCATTCCGACTACATCCACTAGCATACCCCCATCACATCCCTGAAACAGGAGAAATGGCACAGGAACCACAAAGTGATCATGGACAGGTACCATTGTTCGCTGATTAACCAGGTGCAAATCTGGTTTGTGCTGACAGAGATGCACTTTGCAGACCTACTTGACTGGAGAATTTTGCCCACAATGCTTCTACATAGCACAGCATAAAACACATCTTAGTATTTCATTCAGTCTGGAATTCACATCTCAATCTATTGCAATTATGGAAGCCAATAAAAAGTCAATGAGAGAGTTCTACAAGAGTTGGTCCCAGCATTAAACACTAATACATATGAAACATAAAAGGGGACAAACTTCCAAGTCATTATTAGTGATGGTGATATAGGTTCAACTTTTCTTCCTTCCTCCTTAAATTCACCTCCCATTAATGCAAGAGAAAAATGCAGCTTTGCAGCATGTTTGTTCGCATCAAGTTTTTCCTCAAGAACACATTTTGCAGTAACAAAATATGGTCTATAAAGTTGCAAAGTGCACAAGCTGAAGGCACAGAGTACAAACACATAGGAAAACAGATTTCAAAATACCAATTAAAAAAAAAAAGATAAAAGAAAAATCTGGAATTTTAAACTCCCTGACAGAAGATACATTTATATGGGACCAACTCTTAAAAGCTGACAATTTTTAAACTAACGAACAAATACTGCAAAATAACTTTATTCTTATTAAGTAAAAGCTCCAGAAAATACCTTGAAGTTTAAAAACTAATACACTGACGTGTTAACTAGTTTTAAGAATGTCCTTAATATTAAGAAAAGAGTGCAAAAAAGATTCTTCCATTCTAACACTTTTGGAAGCTGCTGATTTCGGCTGCCCATTTCCACTTTGAAAGGATTGTTTTTCAAGGTGCATTCCTCACAAAAATCGCAGAACATGAACTTGTTGATAGGCTAGACCAAGGGATCATGTCTTTCAAAGGTATCCCAATTGTAGCAGCAACTGACGTTTTATTATATAAAGAAGAAAGTCCAAAACTCTTCTTTGAGGCATAGTTCATGTCAGAGCTCAAGTATCAGCAGTCGCCAAAGGAGGCTCCAGATACCACCTGTGCTCCTCCAGTGTCTGTTCTGGCTAGAAATAGAAGCTGATCCAGTATATTCACTATCTGTACCCCCTGGAGCTTGCACAAGCTGACGAGCCATCTGAAATTATATAAAAAGTTCAAGAAATTCTCATATTAAACTTAGGGTTTTGCCTCCCTTCCCCCAGCAGCCCCAAAACCCAGCATTGCCTGCAAAATGTTAACAGTGCAAACAGAAGCTGATCTACCACATAAAACACCCATTCGTTCACTTTAGGTTGTAATAAGAATTCATCATAAAACTGGATGACATTTTATGGTAGGTAATAAAGCAAACATACTCAGCTGAAAGCACGGGAAGGAACTTGGTGGAAAGTATGTGGTAAAATGAACTGAAGTACACAATGCCAGGTATTCCCCAGTCCCCAAAGCCATTTAATGACAAACAGAACTTTGTACTTCAGTCCTAGCCTACAATGTATGGGACTAGAGTCTCTCGTGGCCAAATATTTAGTCAGCACAGAAGACAGGTCCTTTGGCTGACTGCATCCAAATTAGGGCTGTCTGGAGTAGAGCAACCAACTGAGTATGGAAACATCATTCATTTCTCCCTGCATCTCATCCCCCAGTTCCCTAATCTATACTGGGGGAGATTAACCGAGTAACAAAGTGAAGAACCTCACAGTTAAACATGCAGCAAGAAACTTCCATCTAAAAATGGAAGAGAACTTCCCTGCTCATGCCTCCAACATTTAGAGCCAAATACTGCCTGTAGTATCTCAATGCAGCTGGATCCCAGGTTGTATCAGACATGTAATTTAGGGTTCCAAGTTGAAAAGCACAAGCCCTCCAAACTCCCACAGAAACACACATCACTAGTGGGTGATTTATATCCAAGGTGGACTGGCTCATCATTTCATTGCCTGTTATGTGTATCCTGACCAGACAGAGTTGGGACAACTAAGTTCTTCAAACCTCAGCTTCCACTTAAATGATGTAGAAGTATCTTGGCCTCGGTAGCTGCTGGGGTATCTTACTACCTTACAGGTGGCTGTGGGACTCCAGCACAGTCAGCCAGGCTCTAAATCCAATAATTTTGTATTATTACTTAGAACGGTAAAGGTTACATTGGCAGACAAGCTAGCTACATGTGGACATGCAGCCTCTGACACTCCACCACCCCCGAGAACCCAAAGTCCACCACTACTTGTCTGTGCCCAAGCCATCAGGGACTGCAGCACACTGGAGGGCAGTGTTAGATGCATACTTACTGTAAGTTAACTCTTCTCCAGCTCTCTTGCGTGACTGGTCACCTCTAGGAAAGAAGGGGAAGAAAGGTATTTTCATGATAACCTGAACTAGCTGAAGATGTCTCTGCTCATTGCAGGCTAGATGACCTTTAAAAGGTCCCTTCCAACCCAAATCATTCTGTGATTTTAAAAAAGGGGAAAAAATAGTGAAATACCTCAGCACAATAATTGACTTTTATGGACTTTAGAAACAAAATGCAACCATAGTAGCAATAACATGTGACTGCAGAATCATCAATTTACTGAAACAGAAGTATAAGCTATATTTTACAGATTCAATTAGCTCACGCTTTTGTTAAAATTAGTAGGTTTGATTTTATACGATAGACTTCTACAAAATGAAGATGAGGAAAATTGCTCATATGCAGTGTAATCTCAAATTACGCATAAAATTGTCTTCAAACTCCTCAACCAAACCTTATAGAACTATGAAAAACTCTGCATCTATCGGTCTAAAGAGGGAAGATGCTCCTGAAAAATCCAACAATCAGACTCTACACAAGTCTGAGCTGACAGCATTCCCTCTTCAAGTAGAAGATTTAAGTAGCTATAGTTGTATAAACGCTGGTTAACATCATTGCTCCTAAAAACCCAATGTCAAATTCCCATCTATTTATAAAAATATTTTTCTTTTATCCTTGTACACACAAACTCTTAAAGATGGAAAATCTTAGTGCTTCACAAGTTTCTTGTGATGACAGCTATGCTACTGATACTGTTATATAAGAAAGAGATTCCAATGTATTTTCATCACAGTGGTTATAATTTCACAGTTATCTGCTGGTAGTTGGCAGAAATTGGGAGGTTTTTCTAATAATACAAAGTGTTCTTCCCTGAAACCACTCTCAAAGTGGTGCACTCACTGTATATGCCTTAATTAAGGTCTTTCACAAGAGAAACAGCACCAAGGAACTAGCTTGTCTTTCCACCTTCTGCAACGACAGTATTTAATAGCATTAATAAGCTGTTTCGGCTAGAACCCGACATGCCATTAATGCTGCTGAAGATGCTTCACTGTGCCATGTTCCTCATGCTCATTGTTGTAGGAAATGCAACAGCAAAGACATCATCATTTTTTAACTCAATTAGAGGAGAACAGATGACATTTCATACTAAGCCAGTAGAGAACAGACTGGGCACAGTACTTAGCAAAAGAAAAAAAAAAAACAACTTTTATACATCGTCCTGGCTTCAGCTGGGATAGAGTTAATTTTCTTCTCAGTAGCTGGTACAGTGCCCTGCTTTGTATTTGGTGTGAGAACAATGTTGATAACACACTAATGTTTTTAGTCGTTGCTGGGTAATGTTCATACTAAGTCAAGGATTTTTCAGCTTTTCAGGCCCTGCCAGAAACCTAGAGGGGCACAGGAAAATGGGAGGAGACAGAGCCATGACAGCTGACCCAAACTAGCCAAAGGGATATTCCATACCATGGGACATCATGCTGAGTATATAAACTGGGGGGAACTGGCTGGGGCTGGTGGATTGCTGCTGGGGAACTGCCTAGGCACTTGTCAGCAGGTGGTGAGCAACTGTACTGTGTACCACTTGGGTTTTTTTTCTCCCTTCCCTTCTCCCTCCTTTTCATTACAATTATTATTATTGGTTTGGTTTTTTCCCCTCTTATTTTAATTATTAAATTGTTCTTATCTCAACCCTTGAGTGCTACATTCTTTTCCGATTTTCCTCCCCATCCTTCTGGGGGTAGGGGGGAGTCTGGCTGGTGTCAAAACATGACAGTTCTTTTTGGCACCCAACATGGGGCACAAAGGGTTAAGATAACAACGGATCTGACTAGAGCGTGTTAAAATAAAATTGTTATAAGTATTCTTTGTATTGGTTAAATACTCACTGGCCTCATTATTTTCTTTTTTCTCTCAGCTGCTGCTCATGATCTCAGAGTTGCATTACGTACCTTACTTGCAGTATGTGTTCCTTGTGGTGCTCTTGATGGCCCATGGGGTCTGGGTTAAAGCCGTCATTGCACTGTCCTTCACAGTACTGGTTTATGATATGAAAATATTTACTGGCTGTGAAACTAATCTAGTTTGCATACTCAGTATTGCTGTCACCCCTGTTATTCAGGTGTTCTCTGGCAGGGATTATTGATAACTGCACCTTTAGCTTTTCCTTTTTGGAGAGCCAATCATGGAATCTACTTATATCTTCTCTCCCCACCACGTGCCCTCTGTGGTCCCACAGGTAAAACCACAGGGTACCCCATGGTGCGTACCTCCTAGATCCTCCCTCTCAGGCCGAAGGGAGCTTGCTCCTAATAGCTGAGACGTGCTAACAATGGTGGAAGCAACCACTAGATGGCTGGAAACACAGCCTGTGCCACTGCCTGGAACACTACCCCAGATCTTGAGAAATAAGCCTTACGGTGACACAGCACCCCAGAAAGAAATGAGTCAGACAAGGGAACTAGTTTCTGAAGCAACCTCATAGACACTTGGGCCAAAGTGCATGGCACTGAGTGGGTATATCACATCCCCTACCACACACCAGCCTCTGGGAAAATCAAACCATGTAACAGACTGTTAAAAACTACATAGAAAGCAGCGGGTGGTGGGACCATCAAACCTTGGGATACACATTTAGCAAAAGCCACCTGGTTAGTCAATGCCAGAGGATCTGCCAAGTGAGCTGGTCCTGCCCAATCTAAGCTTTTACCTACTGTAGAAGGGGATAAAGTTCCTGTAGTGTGCCTTAGAAAGATGCTTGGGAAAACAGTTTGGGGCAGTGCCCCGGGCAAGGGTAAGCTGATCCATGGGACTTGGTGCACTTGGTGAGTAATGTGGGAGGATGGGGAAAGTTTGATGTGTGCCTCAAGGGGATTTCGTTTTGGGTGAAAACAGCCAATTAATCAAATTGTGTGATGTGAATGGCTGGGCATCAGCAGGTGATGAGCAATTGCATTGTGCATCACTTGGGGTTTTTTTTCTCCCTTCCCTTTGGATTTTATTCCTCTCCCCTGCTCTCTCCTTTTCATTATAGTTATTGTTATTGGTTTAATTCCCCTCCTATTTTAATTATTAAACTGTTCTTATCACAACTTTGAGTTTTACATTCTTTTCCAATTCTACCCCTCATCCCTCTGGGGGTGGGAGAGAGTGAACAGCTGTGTGGTACTTAGTTTCTAGCTGGGGTTAATCCATGACATATATATATAAATATATATATAAAAAATTTATATGTGTGTGTGTAGGAATATAAACTCAGAAAAATTCTGTAAAGTTATAAATAAATATTATCTACGTTCATAACACAGGAAGAACCTTATTACATCGTGAGACACATTTCAAGGCAAAATGCATTTCAAATACCACTGCAAAATGTCATGTTGCAAACACATTACCTGTACTTCAGTCTTCTTTTACCTATGTCATTTTAATGATGACAGACTCTAACACTTTATATAGCCTCCATGTTTACCAGACTACAGTGACTCCCTGGTAGTACAACCATATAAAATATACTGTGCAAAACCTATTCAGAGACTAAAAGCATTCTACATAGCTTGCTTTCAGCTGATTATTGAAACAGCAGTTGCACAATAGTGGGCCAGTTCTAAGCCTACAAGGCACATCAAAACTCTTCACACGTCTAATATCCAGAGGATCCCATACTGCAGAAAGCCAAAAGGAAGAGGAACTCTTAGATTCTGCAAAGAGTATGCAACACAGAAACCTTGACTTAGTTCTTTCTTTTATGACTATCCTCAAGCCCTAATTTCTTCTTTGTCCCCATCTACAATACAGGACACAAATAGTTTCCTATGGATTTGCATTAGTTCCAGTGGTAGAGAATTACTTTTCTGGATGAAACAGGAGTTGCTAAAATATATTCTGAGGATCCCACCAAGTCTCTAACAACTAACAGCACCACAGAAGCATCTAGCCTTTGCAACGGTCAGTATCCTTCCTACTACTCTTTAGCCTTTTATACAGTATCCTCCTCACAGTACCAGCCAAAGAACTTCACAGCCAAGCTGACAAGCCTGTCTTATTCTCAGGTACTTAGTGGAAAAATGTTTTTGAAACATTATTTTTGTTGATATGGACTGCTACTACTCGAAACTTCATTTTAATTCTCCATGGACTGTTGAAATGCAGTTGTAAGCAGAACTACTGTAAGTCACCTACAAAACTAGTAAGACTGAAAGTTAAGGCTAAACTAAAAGTTCCTTTTTTTGTTTTGTTCTGTGCATTACGTTCTTTTGTCAGCATTATATGCCTACTCATTTTCAAAGTCTCAAAGTTTTATTTCTTGGGCCAAAAGCACTGCTTTTCTCAGCCAAAGTGCTTATGGCTTTGTTCTTAGTGTCTTAACTCACGCATATCTATCAAAAAATTATTTTTCTCATTGGAAAGCTTTACAAGGAGAGAGTTACAAAACCATTTCCATCAGTAGTAGAGTTCTGAAGCTCAATAATTGACCAAGCTCTGAAGAGAGAGATTACTTTGAAAGAAAATACAGGATTATATCTAATAGTAAACATACCCCCATCTAGTAGGTGTTCAAACTACAGGACCAGGTTCTCATTGTTGCACAAGTAACAGGAAAGATTATGTTCTCTCTTCATGCAGAAGCTTGGGAACAGAGCGCAACAGACTCCCCAGTCTGATCTTAGATTGTCAAACTACTGCAAAAGTGATAGACTACTGTGGTGAAAGCACTGTGTTTCTGTCTGGTGATTAAACAGCAGAGCACAGAGCAACAGCCACTGCCCAGGGTGAACAATACAGGATATGAACATTTTCCACTGTCTCTTTTACTGTTTGTTCTTCCCCACCCCCCTTCATTACTTGGAAGATAAATACCTATTTAAAATAAACACTCGTCTGTATAAATAGCTCTGAAAGTGGAGTAAGAAGTCATCAACTGACATTTTCAGAGGCATCATGAGAAAAAAGTAAGCTTACAGAAAATAAACGGCCAAAGTAAAGGCTGAACAAAAGCATGATCATGCATTAGAAGACAATCAAAACACAGCGATGCATGAACTGTAAGTAATCTGTTTCATGAAAATATGTCAAGACTTCAAATAGTTTACTTTTTGGTACCATCTGCAGGGTTGGTAGTGCTCAAAACATCTGGAATGTTTCCCATACTTCAGATACGTGATGATACTCCAGATGGGAAGGTTATTTATTAATTCTTGAATTATTTCTTCAGGATTTTTAGGTGTATCTGGTTTTACCATTTCAGCACTGTCCAGCTCAATTACTACTTCAGACTAATAATTATTACCTAGTAAATCCATTCTGCATAAGCTCTCTTTGAAGTTTCTGGTCTTGAGCAGCATACTCCTGAAGCTCAGATTCCACAGCAGGGGGTAGGATATTTGGGATGAATTTAGAAAATAAAGCTGGTGCCATCTGTACCCATTCTGTAGAAAAAGGAAAAGCAACAAAACAGGTGGAAGGGATTTTATGAAAATTTTACTCTTTGACAAATGTAACTTTGCTCTATTTTAAATACATTTTAGGATCCTGAATTAAAAAAAACAAAACAACAACAAACAAAAAAAATCCCAAAACCATCCCCAAAAGCCACAGAAACCAAGCTTTAAAGCAGAACAAATAATCGGCCTGTTAAAATCAGATGTTTACATGTAGATAAAGTAATTACTTTTTGTCATCAACCTCATCACCAAACTGAAATTCAGTTCTTGCTGCATCTCACAGGGCCTGCTGAGTCTCTGGGCACTCTCAAGGACAGGCACTGATGATCAGCAAATTCACCTTGATAATCAGATCACTTGTAACACTTCACTCCAGGAAGCATATTCACAAAGCTTACACCTCTCTTCCCTGAGCCTTACTTCTAGAAAGTACAGTAGTATCACCATACAATCCTGCTTCTCCGTTCCCCATTACAAATTAATGCAATTCTCTCGTGATCTTCCAAAGCTTAGATGAACACTTTTTAAACGTTCATGATATAATTTTAACCTGTATTAATTCAGCTTCAGGATAGAAATGTGATTTAATTTAACTACACTGAACATTGCCTTACAAGAGCAAGACAAGAGCAAGACTTAGCGCTGCTTCAAGGCTGATTATAACAAACACAGAAGACTGAGCAAAGAATGCAATTAGATTTTATCCAGTTCCCACATTTACTTGGTTGATGCCAAGCTTCAACAGTTTTTTCAATGAGCAAACTCACTAAACAATCATTGCCAGTATACAGGTGGTTTAAACAAAATCCAGTGCACTAGCCTCACTCATTACAGAGTGATTTAAGTTGGAAAATACTTTTAAGATCATCAAGTCCAACCATTAACCTACCACGCCCAAGTCCACCTCTATCTAATCCATGTCCCTAAGTGCCACATCTACACACCTTTTAAATATCTCCAGGGATGGGGACTCAACCACTTCCCTGGGCAGCATATTCAAGTGCTTCACAACCCTTCTGGTGAAGATTTTTTTCCTAATATCGAATCTAAACCTCCCCCAGTGGAGGTTTATGACCTGGGGCCATTTCCTCTTGCCCTGTTGCTTGTTACTTGGGAGAAGCAGCCGATTCCCACCTCGCTACAGCCTCCTGTCAGGGAGCTGCAGAGAGCGGCAAGGTCCCCCCTGAACCTCCTTTTCTCCAGGCTGAACAACCCCAGTTCCCTCAGCCGCTCCTCACCAGCCTTGTGCTCCAGCCCCTTCCCCAGCCCTGCTGCCCGGCTCTGGACACGCTGCAGCCCCTCCATGTCCCTCTTGTCGTGCGGGGCCCAGAACTGAGCCCAGGGTTCGAGGTGCGGCCCCACCAGTGCCGAGTACAGGGGGACGGTCACTGTCCTGGTCCTGCTGGCCACACTATTTCAGATACAAGCCAGGGTGCTGTTGGCCCCCTTGCCCCCCTGGGCACCCTGCTGGCTCCTGCCCAGCCGGCCGTCAGCCAGCCCCCCCAGGCCCTTTCCCCCCAGGCAGCTCCCAGCCCCCTGCCCCAGCCCGCAGCGCTGCCTGGGGCTGGTGTGACCCACGGGCAGGGCCCGGCACTGAGCCTGGTTGAACCTCATGCAAGTGGCCCCGGCACATCGGCCCGGCCTGCCCAGACCCCCCTGCAGAGCCCCCTGCCCCCCGGCAGGTCAGCACTGACGCCCCTCGTCCAGATAATCAATAAAGATATTAAGCAGAACCGAGCCCTGGGGAACACCACTTGTGACCAGCCACCAATGGGAGGTAACTCCATTCACCACCACTCTTCAGGCCCTGACATCCAGCCAATTTTTTACCCAGCAAAGCACACACCTGTCCAAGCCATGAGCAGCCAGTTTCTCCAGGAAAATCCTGTGGGAAACTGTGTCAAAGGCTTTACTAAGGTCCAGGTTGACAACATCCATAGCCTTTCCCTCATCCACGAAGCAGGTCACCTTGTTGAAGAAGGAAATCAGGTTTGTCAAGCAGGACCTGCCTTTCACAAGCCCAGTCTGGCTGGGTCCGATGCCCCAGTTGTCCTGCATGTGCTGCATGACGGCCCTCAGGATGAGCTGCTCCATAACCTTCCCTGGCACCTGTTCCCCCAGATCATAGCACCACTCAAAACCAAAAAAAACCCCAACCAACAAAAACCCCAAACCCTCTACAGACATGAAATGGTACTTTTCATCTCATGAAATACAGTAAAAAGGTACATGTAGAATGTGTTCCCTACCAAAAGGCTACTGCTACTGAATAACTGAGCCAAGCCAAGAAACTGACTTGGAATTCACAACATGAAATACTGAGGTAGGGTATTTCATGCCTCTGAGAGATCATTATAGGCGAGGTGAAAAAAGCATTTCACATTAAATCCAAGTGGGCCAGCTAGCAGCCTGAGCATCTGTCCAGGCTTCAGTGTTTTCTACTGCAGCCACCATGTGCTGGAGTTAGAATTAGAAGACAGCCTTTTCTGCAACGTTTGAATCTAACGGCTGTCAAGTATCTCCAACTTGAAGACAAAATAAAAGAAGAGAAAGAGAAGAGAAAGCTCACGGCCACCAGCCACATCAGCATTGCTTCTCCTCTTGCTCTCTGCACTGCCTAAACAGATGCTTCCCAGTGCTGCTCTAATCCCTGAGCATCTCCCACTGGCCACATTTTTTGCTTTACTTTCCCAGTCATCTGCTCACCAGTCCCCATGATACATCCAACAGAGTATATCCCATGGAGTAAGTGAGAAGCACTACCTCAGAGGAACTCTTGCCTTAATTGTTTCAGAATTCATCCTCAAAAACCAGCACCACCAAAGAACAGCCTTTTACATCAAGAAGTCTATCCTGTGCTCTTCTGATTGGAATAACATTAAAATTCCTCATTTTCTCAGAGGCTGAGAAGTTTGAGAGGCAGGTAATTAAAGCAAATGTCTATCTGTTTAAGCAACAGCTTAAAGGCAGTCACTTGGGTCTTCCTACCCAGCTGTGGAAAGGCAGATAATCACAAATTGAAGGAACAATATTTATAGTTAAATATCTTACACACATAAGGCAATTATTCCAAATCTGATTAGGCCCATGATACCAACCCACGCCAGTTTCTACTGTGTTGTGAAGTATACAGCAAGACAGGGATCATATGAAATTGAAAACTGGGAAATCACAAGTCCATCATCTACAATATTAAGTGCAGTAAAAGAAAATCACACTGAGCTACTTGCAAAAGAATTATACTTTTATACTTATGTATACACCCTTACTTTCTTTGGTACTGAACAGTTCATAAAAATGAAATTAATATTGCCTTAAAAATGATGGTGCAATGTTAATTTTGCTGTTGTAAAAATAATCCTTGCCTAAAGTGCTTTATCCAAGCATTTTATAAACAGAGACTCCACCCCATTCCTGGCTCGTACACATGCTAAACATTGCACTAAAACTTTCTGTAAAGCTTTCCCACCCTCATTTCTATTTCTATAAATGGGGATTGCAAAGCAAAGCTAGACTGAAGCTTAGACATCATCCTCTCTGTCACACCAAGAAGAAAGTATCAGTATTGTAAAATGAAGAGAAGCAGGTACTATTTATTTATGGATATTCTGAATACTTCCTGTTTCTAAAGTCTTTTCAAACACAGGCTAGAGCTCTACTCAGTTCTCCAAAACTTACAGAACCAAAGATTTTGATACCAAATTTATTAAAAACTGCAACACTATTTTCCTTTCAATATAACTGTTGCTGCACAAGAGGTCATGATGTACTCAGAAATTAAATTAAGCTCTTCTGTGAAATATCATCAACCAAATAATAGCTTCATAGACGAAACGGTCATTCATCTCATGTCAAAGATCTGGCTGTTCTAAGTGTGACTCAATATAATTTTCACCATTTCAGTACTTCTAAACTTCTGCCACGACTGACTCATTAAACAGCGTTTTTTATTTCCACAGAGCAAAAGTAGTAAATCTTCCCTTTGACTCCAGAGCAGAGGCTTTGTTTTTTTTAAAAATGACTTTGGTATTCACATGGTACCGTGTGCAGGTAACAGAGATGGGCAACAATAAGAACCAGGGCCTTTGGATAGTAGAATTATAGATAGAAGCATTACAATGGACAGAACAGAACACACATTCGTTTGTTAAACATGCATTAGATAGATGGCGACCACATACATATTTAGGAAAATATATCACAACCAAAGTATGAGTGACTCCTGGAAATATTTTTCTTTTTTACCTGGTCGTAGTGTATACAGGCCTTTCACAATATTTGCCATGGTTGAAGGAGTTATTTGAAACGGTGTTGACTGAGCTTCCAAAAGTAAAGCTGAAATAAAATTAAGAGAATTAGCAGTTTTTCTAATCAAGAAATAGCAACTCTTACACATACATTTTTGTATCAAAGAAATACAGTAGCTGTACTTTTTTTGCTATCTGATGTCCTGACAAAGGAAACATACAGGTACCTGATTGACAATTTAGTTCTTAAGAGTAATAACACTTCAGCTTTAAATAGACATTCTGTTCAGATTATGTGATGAAAATGTGAAATAAGTTATTTTTCATCCATTTTCAGACAAGCAGCAGGAGTTGCAAGAAAAAACCGAGCCACTGATGGCTCTAAGTATTCTGATGCAGAACTGAAGCAAACAATTTATTTTTAGAAGCACACTCATACTGTGTGCGCTAAACACCTGGAGATCCACAAATCCTTGCCTTACAGTACTTAGAATCTTGTACATAAACCTAAGGATGGATTGAAAGTCTGAATTAAGTACAAGTAGTGTTAAAAAATAAGTAAATAATCATATATGAAAAGTTGTTTTTCTGAACACAAGTGAATATCTTTATTTCATTCTTGTATCTTCTGTAGTAAACATTGCAATAATTGCATCTTCCACTTGTGGAAAAACCTGCCAATACACGTTTACTGCTTATATTACAATATCCAGCCCTTTATCTTGCCTTGTATGTACAAACCTCAAATACGTGCATTTGAATTACAGAAACACCAAAAAAGAGAAAATAAATCAGTAAGGTTTAAATCAACTGCTGCCTCTCAGTTTTTATTCCTCTACAAAAAGGCTTGAGTAATATATACACCTTTCTGTACCTTTCTGTACTACACGGAGAACTGACTCTTAGAATTCTACCTAAAGGGCATGTTTCTTGTGTTTACATTGTAGAGACTTCTTTTTAAGCTTCAGAGCATCTCCAGTTCTAGCTTCAGCATCTGCCACTACAGTATTTACCACAAAAAAAAATATCTTTAGTAGCATGTTCTTCTCTTTCTGAAACTGTTTATGTGGCTCATATAATAGGGTGATCAAAAAATAAAGTATTTCTTCTAACCGTCAAGTAATCAAAGTTGTTATATTTAACTGCTATAGATGAATTTATTTTAAAAAGAACCATCTTAAAAGTGCTTGCTCATTTCAGCTGAAGCCTTGAGGGGGGTGAAGAGCCTGTGATTTGTTTTGTAATGACATATTTACAGCCTCTTCCCTAAAGATTTTTCAAACAGCCTCTTGACAGCCAAGAAAGATGCACATCATACAGGACATAATGCTTTATAAGGAAGATATGAGACAGTAATGCATAATCCAAACAATGTGTGTGTATACATATACATATTTAATTAGACTGGAGCTACTTCAGCCCAAGCTTCACCGATAGGTTTGCGAAGCATACAGTTCTCTGGACATTTGTTCTTTGTATGCAGGCATCAAATTATATTCCTAAAATATGTATAACAAATTATTTAAATGAAAATAAGCCTAGGAATTAATACTGACACAGACCATGAAGTCCAGAGTTAAAAGTCCCTTAACATTTTGAAAGACGTTAAGAAAATAAACATAGCTTCTTGATTTTATTCCTGATAAACTGAAAATTGTGCTCTCAGTAGTGTCCAAGTTATAACTAGCAAAATGAATTACAAAATATTTCAGAAGCTACTTTATATAACTGTACATGTATAGGACATACTGTGGGAGAGAAAGATGTCATTTGGAGTTGCTCTGGGGACAAACACAAGCATTAACAGAAGCTGTCCAAAACTACATAACTAATTAGAGGGCATTGACTACTTGGATACCTCTGAGGAAACAGAAAATTGCAAGCCACACTTATCCCATCTACAGATGAAACATGAAATACAGTGCCTATACTCTGAGCAGTCGTATGTACGGTCAGCTTTCATTTTTTAATTTTTTTTTTTTTTGTGAGAGAGAACAAGTAGATGGCAGAGAAACAAAACTTTTATTTTATGGTATATAAGAACCAAAGGCAAGAGGTGATGAGTAAATCAGACTGGTGGCCCACCTCATTTCTGTCAGACCATGGTATTGGAGACACGCTAGAGATGCAAGATGCTCCACCTTTTATTCTTCCCTTCCAGCTAATGGAAACCCCCACAGCATTCCCATAAGGAGTCCCCGTAACATGCTCAAGGTGCTGACCAACCAAATTATTTGTAGAAGCAACAGTTTAAGAGGATGTTCCATATCTTCAGGATAGTTCACCATCATAAACATGCAATACTATTTGTTACTTTAAGGTAATATTCACTCATGAAGCTCATTTCACTAGGGATCCCTTGAGATAACACGAACAGATATATTTGCAAAACAAAGCAAGTATAATGAGCAGCCACTTGCTTTTGTTCTAGGTTACTGACCACATTACCTGGCATTAGAAACAGATTGTATGAATAGAATCAGTGGAAGAATACACCTGGAGATCAATCCTACAGAAATATCTTCTTCACCACTTCATTGCAGCTTCAGAAATTAACGTTTCTTATCTTTCTGCAACTGACTACACCACACACTACAATGCAAACTGCAGTTAACGCATACAGGTATGATGGTATTATCTTCAAGAACAATATAACAAAGTAATGCATATATTTCCTGTTACTAATAAAGAAAACTAAAAGAATATACTATTCATTAAACCATACAGTATAAACTAATCCAGCCTACACGTTTTCCAGAAGCTAGACATTGATACCTGAAGAATAAATAGCACTCCTGTAGAACATGCATTTTCAGAATGACCTCCATAAGAACGAACAAGACTACTCTGGATAGAAGTGAAAAATCTCAGTGCAAGTTTATAGACAAAGATTTAAATAAATAAAAGATGTAAAACTTCCTCACGCACAAATTCATCTTCAGTTTTGCAGCGAAACTACATGAACATTCAATCCTGTATTACTTCTTAAGAGAGGGTCACTTAAACTCAAGGAATAGAAACAGCTGTGCTAGACATACTGAAGTTACCTGTTATTTTACAATCTTACAAAAGTCCTCCAAATACTACGGCTTTGGCTCTAGCCTTATTAGAATAATTAATGAGACTCTACACACAGAAGTTGCACAGATTCCTTCTACCTACTCCCAGAAGCTCCACCTGCAGCACTTACAAAGACAGAGCAGGGTGAGGCAGAACAAAACTAAGCCTCAGATGAATGACAGTGGTAATGACACTATGATACTATCTGATCACCTCCACAGCGTTTATGAACTAATATTGCATTCTACAGACTAAGTAACCAATATGAAAATAAGTTAATTAACCTGCAAATAGTCTTGAAAATAACTCACGGCAGAATCAAAGAAGAGAAGTGTGGGTTCCCATGATAAAATGTTTTAATTGCAGAAAAGATACAAGATGCTTTGAAATATTGTCGAACTGAGGTAAGACAATACCCAGCATGGCCTCAGGATTTTTTTGAGGGATGGTGGAGTAAGTGAGGTATGAACCTGCAGCACTTCAGGCACTGCAGTAACTGAGTTACTCCATTACTGCACAGTAACGCTGAAGAAGCTTGTCCCTTTATGAAGGTTTAAGCTACCTCCTAATTACAGTGGGGCACCTGAGGCAAGATCCGGGACCCCAGTAGTTCCAGAAATAGTAGATGGTACCTTAACAAGTTCAAACTCACTTCTTCATAACTCAAGATTCACTTGCAAAACCCAAGATTTTTAGCTGTTCTAAAAAAATATTTTTCTATACTTCGACATCCCTTTCAAAATAGATTTTGCTTGGCAAAGATTTACTGTTCTGCCAAAAAGATTACAACTTTTGCATGTTAGCTCTGAAGATTATTTTCATCCTTTTGCAGTAATCTAATAGAAGTTCACAGCAAGATGTTTTAACAAATCATATATAAGTACACCTTAGGCAGATGTGTTCAATGTTGTTATTATTCAACAATGCACTTAAAATTATAAAGTGTATTCCCATTAAAAACAACTCCAACAGCTTTCACAACTAAGGTGTTAATTAAGTCAGCTGCTGCTCTCCAGTCTCCAACAGAAGCAGAACTGATTGCTTAACGAAGCTGTGAAGTCAAATAAATGTATTCTGGAGATCTTTATCCCATTGTACAAACTGTTCTCTTCAGTGCTTAATTCCAATATGTATGCAATATTTATACTGTTTTGCAGAATGAAAACTTGAGCCCTTCTACAACTGTGCATGAGATATTCAGGGATGCAGAGCAGGAACAATGGAGCTCTCATCAGCACACAGCCTAACCGAACCTTAATAGCACAGACATCATCAGATCACGTGTAGTCAAATCTATAGCATAATGAATTACCTTCTCTCAGCTTAAACATATAGGATTCATCTGACCAAACATACCCTTCGACTTACTGTGGTAAAGTCATATTCACCTTAAATGAATTCCAATGTTCCTGTATCCCAGCCTTTACTCTCAAATCCAGTCCATGCAAAGCACTTGACTGAACCCCACATGCCAGCAGCAATTAAACAGGGAGGGAACCGCTATGGCTGGTGTCCCAGATGCGGCTGTAGATTTTTGTTGTTGTCCTGGGTTGAGGTTCTTTGGGAGGTTGGTTGGTGGTTTTTTTTTTTTTATGGTGGGGTTTTTTTCCCCCTGTTCTTTGGCATTTTGGGTTTGTTGGCTTTTTTTACCTGCTGCCTATTTTATTATTAAATTGACTGATGAACCTTGAGCATATATTACCTTTTCATTACTTTAACCCATGTACAATTTGTACATAACTATCAATCTAGAACTTCAAAAGCCTTCTGCATGAAAATCCTCTGGCTTCATCCTCATGCTGGCAGTTACATCAAACTCCTCAAGATTCTGCATTTTCATTTTCCTTTAAAAAAAGCTAAAAATAATTTTTTAGCAACTTAAATTCTTCAAAAGTTTGTAATTAAAATTTAGATTAGAAATAAGAAGTTGTATTTATTACTAAGCATTTCCCACCAGGCATTTAAGAAAGCCAGAGATTACTTTCAAAATACTCATTATCTAGCCCAAAAGCTTTACTGAGTATCTAATAAAAATGCTACAAAATAAAAATCAAGTCTTAATCACAAGGAAAATATTCAGTGTTGTAGCAAGAATAAATATGAAAGAAATAAATATGAAAGAGTAAATATGGAAGCTATAAATGTAGAAATACATAAGTTTGGACTTCTATAATTGGAAAATAAGATGATATTTTCATGTTTCCAATGTTACGAAGGCTTATTGAAATGGGAATGTTGTTCTTATTTCTTTACCAAGGAGCCAGACTAAAGATGACAGTTATTACTTAAAACTATTATTTTCCTATTAAAAAATTCCCTTCCTTTGAGGTGCTGCAATTTACTCAACATGAAATAAGAAAAGAAAGATAGCTGTAACTTTTTAAAATAACGCAGTTCTCCGATAAAAAAATTAGTTCAGTGACAAAATTTGTGTGTAGATTAAGTGTTATTTAAAGAGTTTGAGTGTGTTCCATAATACCTGGTAACAACACATGCTGTTTCAAATATGGTTACAATACAATTACTTGGCTCTTAGCTGTCAAGTTACAGCTACCACTTCAGTATTAGTGATACCACCCTTAAACTGGTGAGCATGTTATTCTTGATTATTCCATCAGATCTGCAGAGCACAGAAGGTATAAGAAAGATTAATAGCTACAAAATCTATCCTATAGTCCTTAAGAGCGTAGGGGTACCTGCTGAGGTTTAAGAGCAGACTGACATTAACGTGACGATTTTTTAAAAGTGTTTTAAAGAAGAAACAGTCAATTATCCTGCAGTAGCAGCATCCCAGCAATCTCCTCACATGCTGGAAAAGTAGAACGTTAAGTGCAGTTGATTTTCACTATCAATTATCTGTGTCTACAAATATTCGGAAGGGAGACAGGAAGGAAGGAGGGGAAGGAGTATGTTGATTTTAAGGTTAGAATTAGGAATTTGAAATGAAGGTCATAAGATCAAACTATTTGCCTATGTAGAATAAGCCAGATATTAAACACTGTGAACAAATTCACAAACTTGTAGATGCATAAAAATCTTGTAAAATTACTTTTAACAAAGACTGTGACAATAAATGCATCCCTTCCCTACATCTCAGAAAAGGATCCTTTATGTTACAGAACCTTCTGGCCCCCCAAAACATCTGCTGTCAAAAGCTGGTATTTCAACAGCTTTATTGCTGGGGAAAAAGAGTAAATTAGCTTCTTGTTGTAGAGGGATTCTAACAGAAATCATCCCATTTTAGTGTGGTACAAATGCACTGACATAAATCAGTGTTGTTTTCTTCTAGTGCTCTGCTACATTGCTTCATTTTTAAGGCCCTTAGGAAGGAATCTTCTCGTTTCATTTTACCTATCCAGAGGCATGATTCTAAAGACAGACAGCAAGTCACTCTACAGGCAAGTAATTCTGCCTTTTTTAATTATTTTTTTTTGTAAGAAACGTATTGTTTTATTTTTCTGTATCATTCTTAAACTTAAAAAGCAAGAAACATAGCTTTATGAAGGTGGCAGAGTAAGGTTGTGCAGATTTTCTTCTCATAGTGGTTTTGCACACTTTAAGGGAAAAAAAGTAAGTAAAGCAGTGTCCAGGAGATGAGTAACATCCAATATATTAGAGAAAGAAAGATACTCAATGTATCGCTTCTGCCACCACAGTTGTCACTCTGTCTCTCGAAGAAAAAAAGAACAGTGATTTCAAATGCTTAAAGGCACATTCTATATTAATGCTTTAGTTCAGATTAGAAATGTGCTTTTGAAGCAAATTCACAGATCATCCCTGTTTACTGTTCCATGGTTCATATGACAGAGCTGCCTTGGAGTACATTAACTCCTTTTGCGCAAGATCAAACCAGATGTGAACTACTAACTGGCATTCTATCCACAGGACCAGACATTAGCAAGTGCAAAATAAAACTCGTCAAAACACATGTGAAGGCAAACATTGAGTCCTCAACACCAGCACACAAGTGTTTCATACTCTGCGGACCTGCTCCCTTTACCTCACACCACTTATTAACATAGACATAGCCTAAACCGCGCAAGGCAACCTTCAGCTCTTCCTACAGGGCACACATCTCTATGGTCATCAAAACTGCTGCACCAAACCTGCAATGATGCTCTATCAATTTTTGTCAAGACCAGGACACTGGACTGAACTGACTTTCGATCCAGCTCAGTACAGCCATTCAAGAACAAGCCCATTTATGAAACTAAATGTTTTTTACTTATGAAACATAAGCATTAGATCAACAAAAATGACAGGCACAAAGAATAACTTCCTGAATGTAAATGCAGAAGGACAGCATACAGAAAGGGTAGGGGCAACGTCTTTCGTAAGAAGCTGAAAAATGAGAGTGTTTTCCCCCCTTTTTACAGGAGATTTTCTCTGCAGTTTGTGCATCAAGGCAGTAACAGGTTGCTTCTCATATGCAGATTGAGACAGATGTCAAAATGGGGGGGATGTGAGATCAAGCAGGGAAAAAAGTCAGTCCAATTCATTTTTTCTTGTCTATCGCCGCCAAAGGGTGAGGCATGGGGAGTGCATAAAAAAGCCCCCAACATATCAAAATAAAACCTGTGTCCTTTGTTGTAGCTGTATAGTTAGGCTATGAACCTGGTATCACAGTCCTTCTCTCAGCCTTTTGCACTACTCCTCTTCTCTTGGGGTACTCACAAACAAAAGCTAGATATGGAATTTATTAATGAAATGCATTATATTATAGCAGTACACAGCCAAAGAGATGAGGGTTCCTTGCTTCGCCGACACCAACAGGCTTCTGGAGGTCACCACAGCAAAACACATCTGCTATGTATGTAGGTCTGGGTGCTACAGAGCAACACACCCTCTCCTGCTTACCACTGCATAAGCAGCAGGAAAATCTCTGCACAGGAAACATGCTCCTTGATACATTTATCAACTTCTAACAGCTCTAACTAAATTCATTCTTTATAATTTTGTATTAAGTTTGTACCTGCTGCAACCAAAAAGGACAGCTGGACAACTTCATTGTTGAAGAAAAGTTGCTAACAGCTTTCTAACATCTGATTTAACTTTTCAGGTACCTTTCAGAAAGCACCAATGCAGTGGAAATATTCTTACACCCATCTTTATAAAGAAAAACTTATCCAACATAAACAACCTTCTATTGAACTACAATATACCTCCAATAAAAAAATAAAAATTAAGAAAACAGAGCAGCAAGATACCTTCACCTCAGCCGAATCCAAGTGACGTAACTGGAAAGAGACAAAGCCATCATACGTAAGAATCTTTTTCACAGTAACTAATCAGAACCTGCTAACATAATGAAATAGGCTGCGAGTCCTCCCCCTCCTCCAGACTTTTTACAAAGACATTTTTCTTGGAAAACCATGAGAAAAATTGCTACTTTTGGTGATTATACATGATAAATTTTTACACTGGGTTTTAGCTCTGTACTCACACAAGCACTGACAAGGAAAACTACATTCAACAATTGCCTACATGCTATTACAATTTGCATACAGAAAACTGCTCTGTATGCTTAGCTTTCAGTAGCTAATTCTGTAATTATCTTGATATACATCACGAATAAAAATCTGAGACAGCCAGAAGCTGAGAGCTCATGCTTTAATCCCCAATAATCATTTTGCCTGTATGTCACATGTTTTCAAGCCCATGGTCTAGTTCTGAAACAGTAAATTTCAGGAAATTGACTCATTCACAGGCTGTGTTATCACCTTCGATCCTGATAACAATTTTATGACCCATCAAGTCTTTCGGCTCTGTTTATTCTATAACATTTTCACCATGGCCCAAGAGGTTTCCTTTCCTCTGGATCAAAAGGATCTGTTTCTATAATCTATTCCTTACTCAGTTGATTAAAGATAGGAACAAGCACATATTCGCTCCTTAGCCCAGTCAATCGGAACAAAATCAGAAGTGTTGAAGAAAGCAGTTTTCCCTCTGATAGAGTTCATTTGTCTTCCTAGTTGAGTAACTTCTGTCCAGAAGTACAGACAGATGCTTCTTTGGGAAGAACCAGCTTGTACTGGGTGATATCTACCAGTACATTGCTCCTACAGGAGGAGAAACCACTTCCTGAACTCAAAACACTAACATGGAAGGAAAGAAACAACTCACACACATACAGATATAAACAGCTGAAGTACTACAGCGATCTGCTAAGGCTACCGCTTATTTGGAAGTGCTATAATCAATCTGATACAGCCTACTTTCCCCACAAACACCATCACAGGCAAAGACCAAGGAGAATTCTTCTCCTCAGACTGGCTTCTAAAACTGCTTTCACCTATATGACCCATTTAAGTTATTGTTGTTTTTCTTTCCAGTATCGAGATGTTGAGAATCTGATCTACCTCCCAGAGCAGGACTCCAGCCCAGCAGCCACCCTCCTCATTTTAGTTTCGGGAAGGAGAACAGCTGTAATTGCAAACTCTTGTAATTGGAAACCAAGAGATCTACCCACCAAGGAGAAACAACACTAAGCTGTTAATAGCTTTTCCCTTTTGTTAAGATTCAAAAGCAAGTTTGCTACAGGCACTAAGCTGCCAATATTGAAAAAGAGTAGCAATTACTTGCAAATACTCTCTGCCACTGGATTTTACCTACTGCAAAGATTAGAAGCAGAGTTTCAGGAGCTGTTACACCTTTTCACCACTGAAGACAGTTAAAAGTTTGCAATAAATTGTCATTCTTCTAGACAGAAGAACAAACAGGCAGGATGTTTCCAGAGCACTGAGATCAGGTCTCATCTACCAGGAGAGACAATGGCTGCACAAGGAGAAAACCCATGTGTTTCTGATTTTTTCTACTTACAAGTCAACTCATGCAGGACTTTAGGAGGAACAAAGACAACATTCTTTGCCACCCCTTCTCTAGTGGCAAGGGGATATTATCTGCATCCCCCTCCCGCCTCCCACCCTGTTTCTAAAACTTCTTGTAAATTAAGATGCTGTATCTTTCCTTGTTACACTCAGTTAAGTAGCTCTGCACATAGCAACTTCTCCCAAGCCATTTAATAAAGCAGTCTTATCAGCAATAGCCAGCTTTGGCTTTGTAAGGAGAATAATCAGGTTATATTCACTTAATTCAAATGCATCCACTTAAATTTGAAGAGCATTGACTTGATAAATATGTGTGAGTGTAAAAGTGTTTCACAAAACACAACTGTGTTCATGTATCTGTGTATTATATTATTTTTCATGTATTTAACTGCTCAGAAGTACTCTAGATAGTAACGCGCTTTTAAAAAAATACCAACACATTTCCTCTACACAAAAAAAGGAACCAGATCAGTGCTTGGGCAGGCAAAGTTTGTCCAAGTAAAGGTCACATAGGCAATACTTCTGTAAATAATGAATTCACACCTTAATCACTCTATATTCTGTAACTAAGTGCTCAGATAAGTGCTCCCACCACAGAGACCATTGTACCACAAGTTCATTTTGCATCTTCCTGCCTTCAACCACACAGCACAAGGACTAGGACTGACCCAACCACTGGGAATTTGAGCAAGATCAAACACTTAGAGATCTGTGCTGCACTGCTTTTCTGTCTTCCCCGCCCCCCCCCCCCCCCCCCCCCCCCATCTTTTGAAGAGGAGCAGGAACTTTTTCTTAAATGAAACTGACCTGAAATGTACTTACAGTCCTTCCTGAACACAGCTTCAAACAGCAATGCCAGCTTCCAGGCTCTGATAGAATGACAAGAAGCTACAAACAAAAACTCCTTTGTACCAAAAACATAGCAACAAAATTTCAAGAGCAAGAGCAGATGTTATTCTTGTCCCCTGTGCCTAGATCACAAACTGATTAAACCATTTTACTCTGTTCTTTAAAAATAGAGGAAAGGCATGCTTCTTCTCACTGAAGCAGCAGCTGCAGCATCCCTAAAAAATAGCCCCAGGATTTCATTTCTCTACAGAGATCATAATTTCGTTTAATTTTGTAAGATTACCCACTCAAAACCTTGTTTTTTTCATACAAGAACACTTTTGTTGAACCAAATCTGTATCAAGTATCAGGAAACAGCACCACACACTGACAATAACATCAGGAAGTAATTAACAAACACTGACTGACCCTATTTTCATAGGGCCCTTACACTTCCAAAACTGAAGGCAAGGTTCTTTCTAGTTTGCTGAAATTCAGACCACAAAAGAACAGCTGAGAGTGGCAGAAAATAATACTAGAACTTTTTCAGCACCTCCAGAGCACTGTATCATGTGCTGTGTGTCTTTAATTATTTCCCAGGAGTCCATTAGCAGGTTTAGAATTTTATTTAGGTATATTTTTACTCAATGTAAAGATCTTATTACCCAAGATTTAACCAAGTCAGATCACAGTTCTGAGTTTATACATGTCAGTATATATCACTTTACTTACAAGTACGATAAAGACTAAATAACTTAGGTTTAACAAGCTGACGGTAAGACTGAAGTTGCTCTAAACAACAGACCCCATATACAGCAACACAGCTGGTGACAGCTTACTTTCATTTTTCAATGTTTTGTTTTGATTTTACTTCTGCAACTAATACAGAGCTGAGGAGAAGTATTTCAGATTTCACACACACACAACCACAGGTCTTTTGCTTTCAATAGTTCATCTGCAATTTCTATTTGATTCTCATATTATCATCCACAGAAAACTAATTACATAGCAACATACACTTGACATTGTTCTAAAGATTTGACCTGTTACCTTTGCTTTGTTATTAAAAAAAAATCATAATAATGTTTTCATTACCTGCAAAATGTATACATATGCATACATTCAAATGTATTAAATTTTAAAGCAATATAAGCAGAATTTACCATGGTCCTGTCACAATAATCTTCCTACTAGGTTTCATGATACCATTAAACCTCTTTGGCACAAAATAAAACATCAGGTCTATGGGAGGACATTCCTCATCGTCCTGCTATTCCCAAGGTGATCTGATCTGCTACACAGCTAAAAGCTCTTCTTCGGGAGACTTTTCCAGATGGCAAGAGCAAGATGGCATCAGAGATGATGATCTCCCACTGTTGTAGGGACCAGGCTCCCTGATGTGTGGGTAGTCACCTTTTTCACCCACCCCTCTCCCAGGATGCCAACTCACAGCGACCCTAAAACCACAGCAAAGCTCCTTTCCCTCAGCCCTTCATTGGAGAGAGGAGGGCATTGCTACCCAAGTAAATACAAAAGGAGAAATACGCTTGACTCTAGTAGCCCATCATCTGGCCTCCACTTAGCATACAGATGCCAACTGCTTCAGAGAAAAGAGGAGGGGAGCAGCTAGATGAAGACAGAGACACTGCAGTAGGGCTGAGTTACAGAAAGGAGGACACCTGGCTGGGCACTGAACTCAACACAGGGCACAGGAACCATCCAGTTGCACAAAGGACCTACAATTGCAATTCTTCCAGCACGCTGGTCAACTGCTCACCACTCTGCAAACTCTTCCAATTTGAACTCCAAGTCTGATTACCTCTGCCTTTGCTAACTGCCCTCTGGAGGGGCTAACTAGGTCAGTACCGAGGTCCCTATGCTCACGCAAACACACACAGATGGTGGCAGGTTGCAGGCAGACTCAGATTCCCCACAGGAGTTACTCCAGGAGCACTTAATGGGAAGTGTATCACTTAACACATATTCTATTTGCATTAACCCGTTAGCTTAACAGAGAAATTGTTGTCAGCATTATGCAGTTCCCTAACTAGCAGGGATTATCCCAGTACATCATGACAGTATCCCCAGTGGTATCATAATTCTTTGACCACACTGCATTATTAATGACACCTGTCAGTATTTTGATAATGAAATTGAATAACAGCATAAGCAACAGGACAATGAAACATTTACTATGTCATAATCACAAGTCCTAAGAGAAAATACATATTGGTACCCCCAGCTGCTCAAGAAAAACATAACTTCATACAAAGTCGTATTTAAAAAAAAAAACAAAAAAAACAAAAAAAACTGAAGCATGCCACATTTCTGCATGTGGAAGTCTTAGAAAGAATTTGTATTTAACTTCACTAATCTTTTGCCATTTTCTCCCTATTTGCTGTGGATTTCTGCAATATCTGAAAGCACTGTAGCTTTCCAGACTCCCATTATAAGAAAAAATTGACAAGTTTACTTACGCATTAGGTTGTAAATGTGCTTTTCTGCAACATGTTCCGTAAACAGCTTTATAAGGTCATCTTTTAAGTCTCTGTTAAGCTTGGTTTCTATGTAAAATTTATTCTGGAAAATAAGACAGAAGGTTTCAAGTTTGTTTTTTGTAATAGCAAATAAAGCAAACTTACTTTTTTCCCGAATAAAAATAGTTCAAAATTTACAGGTCAAATATTCTAGAGCTTTAAAAGTGCCTCCTTGGTGACTACATTTATACTAAATAGAACATTCCTGCACAATAAAAAAAAACATGTATTTAAAATTAAGAACACATGTGGTACTACTGGTGACAAACCCACTTACATATAGGTGTTTGGTTGGGTGTTTTTTTTTTTTACTTTATATCTACAGATACATCTCCATATCAATCCAGACTAGTGAGTTTGTAGAAAAAACACTTCATTTTAGAACTAACACCAAATAAATGCTCTAACACCAAAGTAGGGCTGGACATCATGTTTGCAACAAAAGAAAACATTTTTACTAATGTCTAAAAGTGATTAAGCCATTAAAATAAAGACAAATCATCAGTACAACTATACACTTCTGTGGTTCATCATGGACAATCTCAAGAGGGTAACTACTCAGAACTAATGAACTGTGGAAGTGACATATACAAATCTACAGAAAACTGAACTATATTAAGATCTGCAGGATTCAATTATCTTGACCCACTCAGCATTAATAATAAATTCACCTCTTCAGCCCTTAAAGGAAATTCTATTCATGAGTTCCTTGAGGGCCTCTATACCCAATGTACTACTTGGTGTTATTTCTCAGTTTCCAGCCTGCAATTAGTAGCAAGATTTCTTGTCTTTATTTTATTCATAGGTGAGCTTTAAAAGCTGGAAAAAAATAATTCTTTCAAAATAAATCTCTTATCATTTTACAGCACTAACATGCAAGTAGAACAACTGAATTCATCTGGACAACTTTTGTAGAAGAGGTAACCAGATATTGCAGATACTGTAATAGAAAATAAACTTAATCAAGAAATAAAGACCTGGAACACTTATCTAGAAGATTTACTAGAGGAATGGCTATCTTAAGGGAGAAAGGTTTTTCCACACACTAAATCAAGTTCTTCTATTCACTAAAGCATTTAATATAATTGGAACAAACCCTTAGAACACTATTAGAACTATCTTTACATTTTTTGTGTGAAACCCATTCTCTTGGCCATTACCAAAACTACACATACCATAATAAACCGTCCATGCAGAAACCACTTGAATTTTCAAGGCAAGCAGTTATTTACTATTAATCACAAATGAAGGCAATTTGAGGGCTGAATACATGCCCCTACTGAAGTTTAGATTTGTTGCAGTGATAGACAACAATCTCAAAAAGATATTTTTTAAAAATTGAGTAACTTCCTACTGCTGGTTCCCTCCCTGAAGCTATCCTACCTGCAGAGGTTTTATAAAGGGCTGTTACTCAGTTGCTTCCCCCTCACCTAGGCCTGTTCTTTGAAGAGACTGAGGGAAAGGCTCCATAGACATAATAACCTGTCTCATAAGAAACAGACTAACTTCACTTGTAATATTTCTGATCAATGCTGAATCTCAATTGCAACAGAAACTCACAGCAACTGAAGATACACATCTCCTAGGAAGTGTTGAGCAACACACCACACTACCTCTTTCATCTGACCTAACTTCCTGAACCACTTCCACGTTGAGCTTCCTCACCATATTCTACCACATAGCCACTGGTGCGACACACTGGAGAGACCAGAACATCACAGCACAAGCCTACTGACCCGAGTCAAACCTGACAATGTCAAACTACCAATTCTGCTGATCCTTATGAGTTGACAGATAAGATGCACCCAGCTAAGGAAATAGCTTACTCTGTTCCTTTCCCAGTCTCAAAAGCTTCTTGCATTAAAAGCAGTTGGCAACCTACAAACTGTGACGCTTCCTTTTGTTGAAGGGTTGGAAAGCTTATACCTTAAGTTTCATAGCAAGAAAAACAACAAAAAAAACCCAACAGCAGTTTCAAGCAGAAGAGTTACAACACAATGCTTTCACATAGAACAACTGTAAAATACTTTCACATCTGCTCACTTGGAAACACCTTTTGAAAAAGATGTTACACTTGCATGAATTTAAATAGACAATGAAAAATGATCTAACCAAGTACTTCATTTCCAGTCCACAGTGCTGAAAGGAGGTAGCAGAATAACTATCACCTTTCTCATTCTTGTTAGTGGAAAACCAGGAAGATTTTCTGTATAATATGTCACTACCTAGGCTGTAGCAGTATTTATTGAGAAGTGTGTCAAGTCACCTAAAGGTCTAAATGACAGGTAAAAAGATAAGCAGATATAAATAACTGAGAAAGTCAGATATGATATAAGCATTTCTTCTACAAAACACTGTATCAGTAAAGCAATCTGGCAAACGTTAAGAGACGTATTTGTGTTAATACCATTAAGAGGAGATCAATAAATACTAGAAACAGAAAAAACAGTGTATGAGTGCTTATCATCTCATCCACATATAACTATATATATACATATATACACACACACTTACACTTATATATACAGACACACACAAAGTGCCCTCTAGCTCATAAGCAACAAAGTGCAATACCACCTAGTAGGAACAGTAATATTTTAGAGGCAATATGAGTTTTAATCATTCATATATGCAGCATACTGTGATATGTACAACCTGTAAGCATCCAGAATAGCCTCACTTAGATTACAAAGCAAAGTTATTCATTAGGAATTATGCTTAGGAATGAAACACTATGTGCTAAGCTGACTTCTAGTTTAAATTGCTTTATCTTCCCAGAACTTTTGAAGGAGTTCAAACGCACAGAACTTTGGAGGGATAAAAGCATTTTGGGTCTCCATGCTTTCTTGAGAAGTCTACTGTAGCAGCATAAGACCGAAAAAATCCATCATCATGCGATAAAGAAAACCACTAATGCTCCTAACAAAAAAAGGATAAAATCCCCTGATTGCAAAGTCAGCCCTCTCAACCATCACTCAGGATAAGCTCTGAAACAAACCTTGGTCACCATACACAAGCAAGTTAAGAAAACATCTTTCCTGTATTCCCACCATTCACATACAAGAACATTATTTGGTATCTATCAGGAAAAAGAGAAAGTGTTGCTGTTGATATCAAAATACACAGGACTAAGCCCAAGGCAAAAATACTGTACCTTTTCCTGCCACCAAAGGCCAAACCCCAAGATTCCAGTTGTACAAAAAAAAAAAAAAACAAAAACCACAAACATCCTTGAACTTTTCCTCAGCATCACAGAATTAAAAAAAAATAGTATTTAAATGTATATTAAGTTTTCCTAAGCAGTGATACAATTACCCTTTCAGAACAAAGTTTATCACTGCAACTCAACTGCCCAAAGCAATCACATCACTACCAAAAAAGGAAAGCCCTGCCACCTCTGCTAAAAAGGCAGAGCTCAACAACTTAGTCCTCTTCACTTAAAAATACACTGAAAGTATGTATTAAAGTAACTGCAAAACTTTAATTTATACTGTAATTAGGCTTTCACTTCTTGCAATTGTTTTTTAATTGTATTTTCTTGTCTAAATAAAGGAAGCCACTGCTGCTGCATGAGAGAAAACTTGATTAGAACCTACAATGTAAAATTGCAGGAGTAGCTGTACATAAAAGTACTTGCAAATGCATACAGAGAAAAATGAGGCAAACATTTTTCATTCTGACTTCTCTAGAGATATTTTCCACGTTACGCACAGCACTGGTTAATAAATTATCTCAGAGAAAAAGTATGAGACTTAATTTGACATTAGTCTTCAAAGCCAGCTATATAGCTGAGCCAAATCAGCTCCTCTTGCTGCCAAACGCAACGCTAACACCTAGGTCACTAAACTCTACACAAAAGCAGGCTTATAATAAAGATGGGGGCAGACTTTTAGCAGGGCTTGTAGCAATAAGACAAGGGGTAATGGTTTTAAACTAAGAAAAGGTAGATTCAGACTAGATATAAGGAAGAAATTTTTCACGATGAGGGTGGTGATACACGCACAGGTTGCCCAGAGTGGCAGATGCCCCATCCCTGGACACATTCAGGGTCAGGCTGGATGGGGCTTCAAGCAACCTGATCTGGTTGAAGATGTCCCTGCACACTGCAGGGGGGTTGAACTGGATGTCCTTTAAAGGTCCCTTCCAACCCAAGCCATTCTGTGATTCTGTAACTCTCAGGTCTAACTTGAGTTGTCATTTAAATGAGAAAGTGTTTGCAGGAACAGAGTTTTACTGTCTGAAGAAATCACTAGTCATGCTTTAAAGAAGCTTCTCCTTTAAAACTACAAGAGTACTTTGACTTCTCTTTGTTCTCAAATATAAAAAAATTACTAACTACTCATTTTACAGGTTTATTACTCATTAACTGTTTTTAATATGTTCAGATATCAGACTCAAATTCTAAATAAGAAACCACAGGATACACAGCACTCCTCCTCTGAAGATACAAACACCGCATCGCAACTGCGTACAACACAAGCTATCAAAATCTATTTGGCAATTAATTATACCTTGTCTGGTCATATAGACAAGGCCTATAATGATTAAACCTGTCTGTCTATATGCTCTTCATGAACATTTTTTCAATCTTAGTTACTACAGTCTTAATTGTTAAGGACAGATTTTGTCTTCTGTGATGGAAGAACCTCAGTGACAGAAATGAGCATAAACGAGCATTCAATAAGTACACACCTGACCAGCTTATCTCCGTTTGTAAATGACTATTAAACTATGAGACTGCTTAAACACCTGTCTGCAATAAACAAGTTAAGCACACATAGGTGAAAAAAATGGCTAACATTAAAAATATCTGAATGCAATAGGGGGAAAAACTCCCTTCCTAGTTTTTCCCCAGCACTTCACAACAGGAACAGGTGATAAATAAATAATAAAACAAAATCATCACTAGGAACACATCCTTCAGCTATTAAGTGAAGCTATAGCAACTGAACTTCACTCTGTATTAACTAGACAAAAGAGCAGATTAGAAGACACCCAGTTCAAGAAGAAAATTAGTCCTTTAATGCAACAAATCTGTGTGGTAACTCTATGCTGAAAGACTGTGGCAAGTTACTCCGTTTCAGACACATTCTCTGAAACGTAGGAGACCCTTCTAAAAGATACTGCTTCCCAAACTCTGGGAAGCTACCACTGAGAATAATTTTGAAGAGGTCGAGATTTATTCACTCTAAATCAGTTTAATACTTTCTTGAAAAAAATAAAAACATTTCTTGCCCAACAAATAGACACTTTGGGTTTTATTTCTAAGTGATGCCAACGCAAGGATGGTTTCTGGGAGAAGGATAAATTCAAGCTTAAGTTATTCATTACCATAAAAAAACCCAACAAACACCCAACAAAAGTCTTGACATTTTGACAAAAATTTTTCATTTCTTCAGAGGTACAGAACACTTCATAAATTACAAAATCAGCATGACATACGCTTATAGCCAATAGTTTTGGAAACTCTGCAAGTATGCCTGACAGTGCTATGAACACGTTTGTCTTCATCCAGTCAATGCTCTAAATTGCTTAATCAAGTGACACAGACATTTCCAAGAGACATTTCTTTGTCTTGTCTGAATCTGTGCAATTTAAAAGCAAGAAACAATCATCTTTGCAACCTGCCCAAACTGCCAAGTCAACATATAACAAGCCAATAATTATCACTGTTCAAAAAAGATATAAATAATAACCTATTTGGGACAGCTTTTTTCCAATCAAAACAAAAAACATTCCCCCCCCATTGCCAGGAAAGAAATGTCAGGGCAGAAACCAACTGCAAAATTCTACATTTAAAAGCACAGCTTCCTCTCCCTCTCCCCACACTACTTGATTAGTACTGTTATGCAGGTAGCAAAGCAAAGCATGACTCATAAGTTCCACAAATTAAAAATCATTACAGCAGCGTTTTATTCTTTTCACTTTCAGTCAGAATCTTGTGTATGGACATTATTTGAAAAGAATTTTCTAAAACTTACCATATATATGAAAAGAGGCACAATGCTCTGCAATGCTCCCATATACTGTCCAAGGGCTATGTTAAATCTTTCAATATAGAGATCTGGAGGGCTGGCCTGCAAGAAACCGTAAAAGTCAGGTTGTAATTTGAACAAGAGAAAGATCTGGAACAGTATGGGCTATGCTTTCATAGCAAACTCAAAAAACTACCAAGTACTTGAAACACTAAATTTGAAACACAAAGCAAGCCACACACCATTCCAGAGTTTCTGCTATAAGTCCCTCCAGCAAAAACAGTTTTTCTTCAATAACTGGTTTTTGCCTAGAACCATGCCAATGCCCATTCAATAAGAAATACAGTATGACTGTAACAAACTAGCATTTAGCATATGCAAATAAAAACACATATTAAAGACCAAACCTTTGTTTTTGAAGAATTATCTACACCTAGAATCCGTAACCAAATTCCAACAAGTGCTGCGATGTGTGCTCTGACCCCCCTGCAGGGTTTTACTCCAAGGCAGCAGGGTGGCATTAAGCTGCTGCTTTGCAGGAGCTAGCAAGTGGCACATTCTCCAGCTCCAGGGAATGCTCTCCATCACAGAAAACATTTTAAAATTTTTGCTGGGTGACCTAAGGCAAGGCAAGTATTCAGGGTGTTGAGTTGGAGGGACTGTGAAGCAGTGTTTGCAGATAGTGCCCCACATCTGGTGTCCTGCACTCCAGATCAGGCCCACGAAAATCTACGGCAGTGCTCCGACACACAGCATTACCCTGTAGCCCCTACACAAAACCTGAGTGTGCCAGCTTGCTTTATGATGGACCCTGCAGAGCCCACAGTGACAGCGCTTCTGTGTTCTGTGTACAATACCAACTTTCCCAGAGAAGGAAATAAGGAAGCTAAAAAGATCTGCTCTGCAGCAAGCTAAGTTAAATTTAGAAAGTGACCAGAAAAACGGGAAGCACTAACCACTGTTTCTTTTATAAATATTTATTTGGAGGGATGCAGGGGAGCTGCGTTAAGGCATTCAGGAGTGCACTTACACGCCCAGGGATGGAAGTGTAGCTGGGGTAACATACTCCTTCACCATCCCACCTCCATCCCAGCTTACCCATGTGCTCTGGCTCTGGCCCAACTCCTGCTTTCCCTACCATGGTCTCTTCAGAAGGAGGCGAGTAGCTGACTGAGTTTCTACTGTTCATATACATGTGCACACCTGCACACACCCAAGGACAAGTGTTGCTTGCTAACAAGATGCAAAACTCCTCTTCCCTTGCACTATTTTCCTCTCTGACTGCACCAAGCCAGAAGAGGATGGAGAATGCAGCAGCGACTGGGACCCTGCAAGAAAAAAAGCTCAAAGATTTTTCTAAAGCCAGAGCGTGTGTGGCATGAGAAATGCTCAAAGCTAGCTGCACCTCAACCACCTTACTGGAACGTAAAGCTCTTAGCTCTACAAAGCAGATTTTTCAGCCTTTGTAGGGACATTCACCAGGGGCCCTAAGAGAACAGTTAAAATTTATGTTGACTTCTTGCTCTACTAATATTCTAAATTTATAGAAGGTTGGGGTTTTTTTTCTTTAAACTAGCTTCTTTTGCTTCCCTCCTTAATATGCTTAATGAACATGTGGATAATTTTCACAGCAAACACCGATACAGAGCAGACATTTCAAAAAAGGAAAGCAAAACTGGCAAAGGAATAAAGACTGTTATTCCATATGTGGTTGCCAAATGTTATATATGGTTATTCCTCATTTTGATCTTAAGTTTTTAATCTTATTGCAGATGCAGTTCTCAGGGGTGGCCAAACAAATTTTAGTTCAAAATGCCAACAATGTATAAAAGTGGCTATGAACTCAAAAGACTCCCTTTCATATATAGTTACACATATAAATTTTTGCAAATAAGATGCAATGAAATCTGCATTTCTAAGCAGTGTGTATTCCTGCTTCACTCATTTTCAACCTCAACTTTAAATATGGTTATAACCTTTGATTTGAAAACACTTGGTATACAGTTTCTAAGATTAAAGAAAAAGGAAAATTCTGCTTCAAAGAACATGTCAGACAAAAGGAGACCATAGCCTGACACAGGGCACCACTCTTCTCTCACTGACAATTTGCACTTTTCATTAAAAAAAAAACCCAAAAACAAAACACAAAACACAAATAGAAAAACCACCACAACAAAAACCCAGAGACAGTTGTCTGGACAGTGTGTGATTTAATTCCATGAACAGGCACTAGGCAATAGTGTACAGCCAGTCTGCCAGTGTTTACAGGGGATATTAAGGACTGCTATCTTTTTCCTCCACTGAAAGTAACTGCTAGCTCACCTCACAAAGCCTAAGTCATATTGAGAGATGTTTTAAGAGGGAAGAACAACTGCACACTCATCTATTTCCCAACAACAACCTCAAGAGCTGTTTAATAGAAGGATATCTGGAAGCTGTTAACCACCAGCACTTTGCAACCAAGTGGAAAACAACTGCTATAGATAAAGACAAAAAAGCTAAGAACAGTTCTGACAGCTTCAGGGGAAGGAACCATGAGTGTCAGGCAAATATCAGGCCTTGGTCTTAACCCCTGGAACGCAAAATCATAGTGTTACCTGCTTTATCTGCATGAGATGTTACCTTCCAGTTTTATTCTCTCGGCGTTTCATGTCAAGCCTCAACAGTCAAGACACTTAACAGGAAAGCACATATTACCTGATTCTGCTTGTTTCCAAATAAAAAAAAAAAAACCCAAAATCAACCCCCCCACACATTTCACAATCAAACACTATCCTCAATTATTACTTGTAAACTAACAAAAAAAACCCAACAAAAACCCAAGCCAAGGAGAAATCAATAATAGTATTTTCACAGCTCATCTATGAATTATCTTAATCTGTGTGGGGAAAATAGAACCATCTGTCTTCTGTTCATTATGGTGTTACTGTATGGTTGCTCAAAACTGCTAGACTGAAGTCAATGACTTGTTTAAGCATAGGAACTTTCTCCACATCTCTATGTGCACATTAATGAGACAGTAACTGGAGTGGGACTAGTTTTATATAACCTACATGAAGTTTATAAACTGAAAAGCAGTGTGTAGCACCAAATCAATGAATAAATACATGTTGCTAAGATTTTTCTATTAAGAGGCTATCATTAGATTAGAACTTGCATTTATATATTAGCTATAACTGAATAAATCTTAGAGAAAATAAACTGCTTAGGCTGACATTTTTCGCTCTTGGTCCTGGTCCAGAAAAGATAACACATACGTTCAGCTTTTTTATTTACAGAAGGAGGAGTGGAATTAAGCATGACATTTACTTCTTACAACCCCTCGAAAAATATTAAGTCTTTAAATCCACTCCTATCATACATGAGGGATGATTTACAGAAGCTATTCAAAGAAACAAAAAAATATTGCTAGCCTAAGGTCTTCCAGGAAGGAAGAGGCTCCTTCATTCATTCATTCCCCTATCCTGAATCCTATCAAACTGTCAATTCATGCTGGGCTTGTTGTTTTGGGGGTTTTCTTAAGACACTCTGTATGGGGAGACATCTCTCCTCTCCTCCATTTGCTCTCATCTACCACTCACAGGGTTAAGAACAGTTGTCTAGTAGCAACTATATATAGTGCCTCTGTCCACCATAGCACTGGATGTTTTGGTCAGGTTTCTCAAATCGTGATGCCATGATGCAATTGCATTTGTTCAACGTCTTCAGGCTTGCTTTTGAGCCAACTACTTCTTAGCATAAAATACTATGGCTGCTGTTAAAGACATCATTTAACCTCCTTACACACCATAGTGGATGTCTCAGCACCAAGAGACATGAGAAGTAACAAGAAAACACATTTGAGAAAGGATGACATGTAAGACAGACATCTTCAAACAAAGCAAGCTATTACAGACCCAATTACCCTTCCCTTATTTGAAATCTAATATCTAGGCATTTCAAAGAATTTGTGGGCAAGAAACTGTACACATGAAAAAGATGTGGGTTTTTTTAGTTTGAAAATTGTTCTTTAACTAAACATAGGAACAAAACCAGAAGGCATGCTGCTGGCTCAAGACAACTCAGAAATGGCTCACAAGAAAGAAACAGTGACAACAGCTCTTTGCTTGAGGAACACAAAGTTAATCTGTTTCTGAATAGTCGTCTGGCACAATCAGCAATATATTCAGTAAAGCTTACATTCCTACGTTGAATGGGCAGTTCCATTTTCCTGGGAACATGCTCACTGCCAAAATGCCAGCATACATGCTGCAGCATCTCTCCCACGCCTGCCAAGTGAAAAGGGAGAATGGCTATGACTATACAAATTAACCTGCTATTCATGCAAGTGGTCTGAATCTTTTAAACCAGTTTTTGTTCTTTTCAAGAAAATGTAATTTGTTTACTTTGCCTTGCAGACAATATATGTGATGCCCAGGTCTACCTCACTAGACAAGAGTACTATTAAAACCTTTTACAAAAACCAGACATCAAGCCAAAATACAATTCATTCAAAGACTGACTGTGTCTTCCTATTCAAGTCTGCACTCAAAACTGTTCAAAGCTGTACATCATCGTTATGCACCCTCATTTAATTGTCTTAGAGCAGGGTAGCAGACACAGGACATGTTTCCATTTCTATTCTTTATGTCTGTAAAACGAGATGACATTTTATCTAAGGACCATCAAATCTTCCTAATTCCATCTAGTAAATACATATTCATTCGTGCCATATTTACTTAAACCTTTCCATAATTGTATAAGGGCCTGCAGCACCCAGTGTAGTGTGGCAAGGAACTCAAAATGACTGCAGGAATACAATCTTTTTCAAAAAGTTGCAGACAAGGATACTTTTTTCAGGTTAGCTTGCTCATGACAATGCCATTTTTAATGGCAATTCTGGCAACATGGTGACCTCTACCTCAAAGCAAAAGCCACCTTTTTGACATCCACACATGAAGATGCACACATTTCTAACACTTCTGGTTTCTGCCATCTCAGTTCTAATACTGATCATTCACTTGTTCTCATGCAATTCAGTGTGTTTCACAGCAGTAAAGGCTTATTTCACACACAGTGAAGCAATGTTCCCCTAGCAAAACTGATAGATAAATGCCTGTGGCACTGGATGTCTGGTGGTTGTGTTCTTTGGTTTGGGTTTTTTTCCCCCTTTTAAGTATTATGGGCCTGATAAATGCCTAGTCTGAGTCTCCTCTTTAAAAAACAGACTGCTGATATTTACAGATCATTCAGTTAACCCAAATGGACTTTAAGAAACACTAGGGATTTAACATGTTTAGTAAGAAAAGAGTTAGGAAATGCAAGTTCTCAATTTCCATTTTCCACCTCTGTTTCTGAGGTTTTCTACAGGCACAAGAGGAAGTGGATTTGTTTTCTGCATAAGTGTTTAAGAAACTACTGCAACTATGGAAATTATTCCAGCAAATCAACTAATTTCAAATTAACAAGAGCTAATTTGAGTGTTATTTCTATGCTACAAGTGATGAGACATGAATCGTGAAGGCGGCTCGCTATTTCTCATTTAACTAGTGAATCAGACAATGTGCATACAAACAGTGTAATAAAAATGGGCTTCTTCATAAATACATTACTAAAGTCAAACTCATAACTTCATTAGCAATCTAACTTACTAAGTTTACACAAAAACGAGCCACAGATGATGTCATCAAAAGCTCTGTTTTACAGACTGGCATAACTGTTCAATTACAATACAGCACTATATAAAGGTCATGTGTACCTTCGAAGGAAAGCAAAATATATCTGCAAAACCATCTGGGGTAAAATTACCCTGAAGTATAAATATCAAGAACTGCTATGAGGTGGTACCCAGTACGTAACTCTGCCCACAATCAGGTCAGTTTTACTAGTCCCTCCGCACTACTTGGGATGCATTTTTTACCACCCTGACCATATGCAAAGCCCACAAGGTAAACATGACAAGCCACTTAGGCTTCATGCTTTTACTCCTGCAATCAGGAGAAAAGCTGGAAGTTACACAGTGTTTCTAAAAGACAAATAATGAAGTTCAGATGAGGTTCTGAAGTTTGGAGTAAGGCATCTGTATTTATCAGATTAGTGTTTCAGAAAGAGTTGGGTCAGGAATGACAGGCTCTTCACCGCTGGATGGCAAAACTCCATATAATCCCAAAGGACAAGTAGAAGGTAAACGTGAGACAGAAACAAAGAAAGGAAAAGGCAAGAAAAGAACAAATTGTCCACAACAGATACTGCTGACATATTTTTAAGAACAGATGGCAACAGAGAACTGACATGATACAAGGCACTCAGTTCCCAGAGATCTGGCAGCCCTCAAAATAGCAGAACAGCTTTTACAGTAACCTGATTCCAATGCATATTCTTCCAAGGAAACAATGAGTGAGAAGGTATTTTCATACACTGTACTGACTGGTTCGAGAAACTGTAAGGATTAACAGAAGGCAAGAAAACTTTCTGGCACTGCACAGCAAAGACCCTAAATCTGCAGGTCCTGGTGACCACCAGCAGTCATACATATTATCTACAACACCAGCAGCTGCTCAGTTCAGTCATGTTTTTTATAAAAAAAACAAAACATTGTTCATAATAAAAAAGAAACACCAAACACACACAAGCAGAAAACAATAGATCCTTTTTTCTCTTTTCTCTAAATTAAAAGAGGGTATAACACAACTGCTTTTCAGCTCTCAGTCATTTCCTAAAGGAAATATTGAGATTATTCTAACTAAAATGAAAACTTTCCACTGCACTTCCACCAAGAAAAAAAAAAAATCTACTTTTGTTATGGGCCATCTCAATGCCTCCGTGCATTTTGATTGCCAGTGCTTGAAGTACTTTCAATTGTCTTTTGCTGAAGAGATATGTAACAGGCAGGGTACTTGATTTTAAATTACTTCATCAGAGTGCATAAGAATAAGCGAAGCCAGAAAACACTAGTGCCTAATGCAAATATAATTTTATTCATTCTAAGAAGAGATGCATTTCATTTGAAAGCATATGTCTGTGTATCCACCCTACCTCATACATCTGAATGACTCAGCACTTACCCACAAAAACAGCTGTCATTATTTTAAACCACAACATAATGGGCTATGTCCATCACTAATAAAATGTTTCCAAATAAAGCATCTTGGAAAAAAAAAATCATCTGTATACTACAGGCTTCACAGACCCCAAGACAACAGGAAACATGTTCATTTGTGCTTTCTGCAGCCATCCTTTTTTTTTTTAAAAAAAGCACACAAAATCCAAAATTCTGATCAGCTCAAGAACTGTGGAAATTTAATTCTCAATTAGTGGAAGCTCCACATGGCAAAACTCAACCTTATTAATGCAAAGAAGCTGGTCAGACATCAATAGCAAGAAAGAAAGGCAACCTTTGCTCAGAGTCTCTCCGTAACTCAAACTGCATGAAGAGAGTATCATTTATGTACACACATAGTAAGGAGGGAGTCAGAAAATCTTGGGATATAGGAGTACCCATAAAGAGCTGATGGTCTGATGACAAGCAGTTCATCCCAACTAAACATACTATTTATTACTCAGCAGGCAACATTCACTGCTTTTCACCCAATGTTTAACAAGCAGAGAATACTTCAGCACACCCACGTTTTCATAATGCCTCTGCCACCACTGAAAATTATTTTTTTGTGGTGACAATCTGTGAAGCAGACCTTCAGGAATATATGTGGCAACAAACAAATGCCACACAAGGTGTCTAGCTGTGTGGAAGAACCAAAGTCACACAGGGGATGACCAGGGAGTGTGTGCATGTCCCTGTATGACCATGGGGCTCCAGTGGCAGTGCCTGCGACACCCAGCTCAGGACACTGAGCACCCCCCACTCAGCTGACTTCAGCTGAGGCCAGCTGGCCAGGCAAGCGGGGGGGGGGGGGGGGGGGGGGGGGGGGGGGGGCATACATAAAAATATAGATGTTGAGAGTTACTGCAGTGAACGCCACGCAGAAAGAAGACAAATCCAAAAAGGCTACGACCATGCAAGAGCAAGTCGGACCAGCTCCCTGAGATGCTCCCACTTTTACAATTTGGTATCTGACAGTTTTACTGCTTTTGCTGTTGATGAGTGTTCTTGTAGGAAGCAGCTTGCTCTGGCATGTTAGTTACGTGCGCAGATATTCTGCAATTCACTTGCCATTACACTGTTGCACTTCTATGCAAAGAAGCTGCATGGCTTGTCCAGAATAAGACATTACATTTACCTGCGATTTCAGTTTTCATGATCATCTGCTTTCTCACACAAACTAACATTCCTGCTTATATTGGGCTACATTTGCATCTCTGCATGTAAAAAGAAGATTACTTTGCACCAAGTCACACCTTGCCAATTAAGCAGAACTTTGCAATTAGATTAAATATTGTTGGCAGATGGAATGAGCTTATGTCAGAGAAAGCAAAACACCACATTGTGCATTTTAAGGATTCACATATATATAGTGGGGTTTTTTTTATTGTTTGCCTGTGTGAACCAGAAACTCCCAAGTGACCAATATTTACAAAATAATTTGTTGTTGTTGCTACACTAAAGATCTAGCACCACATTTTCAATGTAAAACCCAAGTGACTGACACTAAAATGTATTAAGATCACAGAAGTATCAGGACAAAAAAATATATTGTAGTCAAGTAATTTCTTAAGGGTAAATTTCACAGCTAAAACAGTTTCTTTACAGGACAATTTTTGAAGGCACATGAGCTTTTCTTCCAGCAGCTCAAAAAGATGCATTTTACCATCCAAATCCAAAGTCACATTTGCATCAGACAAAACTCACGTAATACACTCAAAGATGGTATCATGTTGTGTTACAGTTCTCTTGCCACAAGGTGTGTCTAACCTATGTAAAACAGCTTTTGCAAGACAAAGATTACATTAAATAGGTGTCTTAATTATTCTTGCAACAGCTGATATTCAGAAGGCAGCCTTCTTTTTAGGCAGAAGCACTGAATGCATGTATGTGCTAAAGCAAATTTTAAAAGCAGCTGCCTCAGTTTTGGAACTTTGAAGGAAACACCAAGGTCTGCCACAGAGTAAAGAATTTGGGGTATTCCCAAATTCAAAGCAAAGTAATGCAGTACACTACCATGGGATGCATCAGAAGAACTGGCCAAACCTGTACAGCCGCAATGATTCGTAGTTCTCACAAGCAGAAGAAAAACGTACAAGCTGCACCAGCTCAGCAGACCAAGGGTAGGCTTTATTTTAAATACTACATCCATCTACACTAACCAATTTTTACAGAACAGCGAGGCCATCATTCCATGAAGAATAAAGAAATTGTAAAAGAGAAAAGAAGCAAAGAACCTAGCTCAAGACAACCCAGATATTTTCTAGTCAAAGACTGCCCCAAAGACCGTGCTCATTAAATGCAGGGTGGTTATTTGTCTTCCTAAGGAAAGCAACAAGTGAAAGAGAGTGAAACGACAAGGACAGAGTGATCACAGTGCTATATATTTTGATGGGAATGCACATTTGGCCAGAAGTACCTGATGCAGTTGAAAGTAGTAAGACTGCTTTTGACTGACAGAAATTAGTTATCAATTGTTAGAAGCACTGAAGGAGCTGCTGTAGTTTAGGGTTCCTTTGTATTTGGCATTCTCTACTTGATGCACTGCACGTCAGTACAGAACTCAAACATCAGTTACAGAAATGACAAAAGCTGTAGGGAAATAGAACAGTGTTGCTGCTACAGCAACGACAATTTCAAGAACATGTCTGGAGATTCTAGCCGAGAAGGAATTTTCAACAAGGAACACATGAAAACAAACATGGATGCACAAATAAGATGCAGAGAAGGATAGGGATATACAAATTGTATTTGGACTGCTGTAAACCACTGACATCTAGAGATAGGCAAGAAAAATGCAGAATAAAATGTAGCAGAAAACTTACATATGCAATAATTCCTAATTTATATTTCACAATTCATATTTACTTCACTTCAGTTTTTTCCTTTAGATTTTCCCTTTCACACTACTTGTGGTGCACAAGGACCGTAAGCAGTTTATATAGACTAACATAGCAATGGCAGATATCTATGGCATGTGCTCAGACTGACTGAAGCATTTACATCCTAGATTACACTGTATATTTCCCATTCTCTAGTCTTTGATTCTATATTACATATTCAAGTTTAGCCACTGCTTTCCAGATCTCTAAGGCTAGTCAGTGCCATGCACCTGGATCTAGTAGTTGGTATTCTATCTGACAGCCAGTTAATGAATGAAGTAGCCCACAATTTAGTAAACTAGCATAAATCAGTCTTAAATGGCAATCCCCTCCATGGGCCACCTACATGCTGCTCTGATATAATCACAGATCCCAGGAAAGACAGAATTAGATTGTGCAGCTTCTTACCTGCAGCTCCTTTGAGACTCTCTCTAAGTGGTTAGTTATCTTTTTTATTAGGTCACTATACATCTGTTCCGAATGCTGCTGGCATACACACTTATACACACAACTGCAGAAACAAATATAGGAACAAACAATGAACTTACAACAGTTTGCAATGAAGAGTAACAGACTTAAAATTATTTTGTTCAAGTCTCAATTTAGAGGACAGAGTTAATTGAATGATTGCTGAACTTTTAAATACAGCCCTAAGCTTGGAATGAGTTCCAGCAGACTCTTAAGTCTCCCCTGGAAGCCCCAGTGTGTCTGTTCCATTCCCCCTCCCCAATCTCACTTTAGCTAATAGTGCACTTCAGAACAGCCAGGATAATTCTGTCAACAGCACACTCCTAATTCTGGCTTTTGCCTCTCCCATATGAACGAAGCCTCCATTAAAATAAGCATGTTTATTGCATATTCTAGGGTAAAACTCTTATTAAAAAAAAGGGCAACACTGACAAAGAGTCATAGAAGTTGTACCAAAATTGTGCTAGGGTTTTAAAAAGAAATGACAAAAGTGCTAAAATTACAGACCCAAGCATGTTACTCCATCCTTTGTTACTTAGATTCTAAGAAAACCATACATTGTAATAATAAACAGACACAGAGAAAGAGCAACAAAACTTTAACTGTACATTCCATAGCTTGGCTGCGTTAACCCTGGTCTTCAGTGTTACCTTTGTTTTTTAAGAACATTTTATTGCTCTCATACTGCAACATAACATATCTGCAAAATAAGGCTACGTATTGAAAACATATTTACAACAGCTGTAAAACAAAAGACATTTATTACTTTCAGCAAGTAGTTACATTAAGGCACTCATCACCATCAGGAGTAACACCAACATTCTCTATACCAAGCAGCTTTTACTTCTCTTGAGCACTTCAATTCTTTGAAGCCAGCACTTTGAAAGCTAGCTGCCAAAAGTCAAGAGGCACAAAGAAGACTTCACCCATTATCTTGGGCAAGCCAAACTCCCTCCCCACATGTCTGTTCTGCTCCCCTCTCCCATGATCTCTCTGTACAGAGTGCTATGACAGCAAATAATTTAGAGCAGAGACTGCTCCTTAGGACACATGCAAACAATTTCCAGCAAGGTTCAGATCCCAGACTTGGATTCTGCAGGTTTTTAATAGCACCAAAACCCTAAAGCTATGGTAGAGCAACACTGTGTTTCTGCAGGGGAATGACGCCATTCCAATTCTCTACTGAGAAGGTGGCACGATGACAAACTGCAGATGGGATTAAAACAACCGTAGACTATGGGCTATCGGAATTTTCAAATGCAAGTGAGAGCTTAGGCACCAACTCCAAGCCTTCAGGGGCCAAGACAGTGCTCTCACTCAATAATTGCCACTCTCAGTCTTCTGGAGGAAGGTTTTAGAGGGGAATTATCAGTAACTTTCAGAAGTTTGTGTTTATTCCCTTTGAAAACTTCAAAAGTTCCAAAAATACAGCATTCATCCCTACACAAGGTCTACTCATTTGGCAAACCATGCTATTTCTTTAAAACCAAAAGAAAACCCCACATCTCTCCCACTATTATATTTTTTAAATAATTTAGTACCTGTAGTTTGATATTCTTTAAAATAACAGTCAAAGTCATCCTGCTTTTTTTTACATGAAGTCTACCAATACCAGATCCTATTCTGGAACAAGCAAGTGCAAAGGACATTTTGGTATGATGCAGTACACAGAAAAATATCAATTTAATTTGGATCAAAGATAGAAACACTGACAAGAAAAGGCAGACTGATTTTTGTGGTATTTTACAAACCAGCCAGCTAAGTGACAACAGCAAATGGCCACGTTTGTTTGCTCTGTAACTAACCAGTGCACAGCCACTTCCACAAGCTGAGCACTTCATTTGCAACAACGTAATCAAAATGAATTTTAAAGTACTTCTGCTTAGTCTTACCTATAATACTACTATACCTACTTCTGCAACATGTTCTCTAGTCAAACACCAGTCTCTGTGTGTGTGCGCAGAGTGTATTTACATTTTATCGGAACACTGCTGTTTAGAGGTTCCTTCCCCATTTTCAGATCCTGTTTTCAGTTCCTGATAACGGGCTGTTTCTGTGAATCATCCTTGCCCTGCTATTACCCCAAAGAAGTCACTAGTTTGTTAGTCCTCTAGCATAACCAAACACCTTGGGAAAAGGAAGAGCCAAGCAGAGCATTAGAAGGGAAGCATTTAGTAAAAGCGATGCAGATCCGAGATCTGTAAGGTGTCTTGAAGAACACTGATCTAACTGCACTGTACCTGGGAGGCAGTTGTAAAAGTTGCCACAAGCATAACCTAGCTGTTCGTATTTTCCTCATCTCGAAGTTTCCTTCAAATCTCTCTGTCAATATATTTAACCCTTTTAATAGGAGGGCACTATGCGCAGGCAGGCTTTGGACTCAAAATGAAAACAGTCACTAATCACACCAACACCTTATGAGTAAACTGATCTGTAGGAAGTACTTGCATACACACCTTCGAAGCTATCTCCTAGCTTTCACTGCTGCGGAGTAGACACCTACAGTTATCACTGACCATGACAAACATAATAGTTTGGGTATCTCATAACATATTTTGAGTTTACATTATGGAAACCTTGATTCCTTTAGTCAGCACAAGGATGATCAAAAAGACCACTGTATTTGCAGCTCAGTTTCACTGAAAAAAAATAATATATGAGATATGTAGCTGTTCAAAACATTTAAAAAGACCACCCTGTTTTTCAGACTAAAGACTTAGCCTAGGGAAGCAGAAAGGATCTAAATCCCAGTTCTGCTACAGACTTTCCATAATACTCCAAGCAAGCATCCTCATTAACTTCAATAAATTTAAAAAAAAAAATTAAAAAATCAGTTTTCCTTCCCTTCTCAAACAATCTAGATTGTCAAGCAAAGGAACACTAAAAATAGTTTAAAAATTTAAAAATAAAATATCAATCTCCTGGTTGGAGGAGGCTGTGTCAGAGTAATTACAACCACAGACATAATTTTTAAAAGAAAATTAACACACTAGCTTTATCAGTAACACTTAAGTACAGAAAATATTTTGTTTTGGTAATTGTAAAATACATGCAGCAGACATCTGTGCATCATTACAATACTGCATAAAGTGTCACCTTGATGGTATAAGGGTTATCTAGCAGAAACCTAAACCCCATTATGCCTTCAATAAACAAAACTTTTGAGGAATAAAAATGTGACAAGGATGAACTCCAGTTATCTGAAAACCACAACTAGATATGGAACTACTCTAAGTATTAAATCATTAATTTTGTACACCTACTCTTCGTCAGAGATGACTGTCAAGAGATGAGATGTTGGCTTAATTCTTAGCAATGGCTGTTTGCACACTGGGGATTTCAAGCTGGGGAAAGGATTTTGATGACTTAGACTAAAGCTGCAAAATGTCTCTCAATTCAAATGACCATTTTAATTATTTATACTCATGATGAAGTCCAAGTCCTGATAACAGCAGTTCCAAAAGTTTGGAGAGGGAAGAAGTTGTTTAATGAAGTTTTTAACTAGAATTAAGAGGGAAGACCGAACACCTGCCATTCTTGTATCTGGTTCCCTAACCCAAAGTTTCAAACTGGAGAGACCAAGTCGCTAAGAGCAAGTGGGCAGTAGACAGTAGTGCTGAAAGCCTCTAAAAATAGCAATCAGGGACAGAGCCACCAGCGTTATTTCATAGAGTGCAACTCTATGGTAAAGAAAACCAAGCCAGCACTGCTACTAGCGGTGTTACTGGCAAGGCCCAGTAGTTTTAACAACATCTTGGCCCATAAATGCAGCAGCAGCTACCCAGTTTCCATCCTGTTTACCAACACCCTGAATACCTGTCACCTACGGAACCAAAAATCTCTGTTTCAGTCACTCTCTTAAGAAACTGCCAGGTCTCTAAAGCATTTAGCATTCTAGTTTGGAGCAGCAGTGTGGTTTTGAAGCAAATCCCCTACCATCCCCACTACCGCGCACTCGTTTAGTCTGCAGGGGAGTTCTGGCGTGTGCCTAGATCCCTTTTAAAGCAAAGTAAACTGCAGCTCCAGGCCAGGTACAAATCAAACATTCTCCAGACAAGAATGAGATATAAAGGACTGAACCTTTTATCAATCTTTCAGACAGCCTCTAACTGCGCATGCAGTCAGCTGGCTGTCCAAGATCAAATCTACCTAACGCAAAACACACAAATGACAGTTTATACGGATGGACCTTGGCACCAGTTGCTTCTATTTACTTCTGCACCTCTACTGCACCAAACTGGTTGCTATTAGACATGACAAAGAAGCCTTTTGAAACATTAGAAGTCAAACACCTACCATGCCAGTCGTCTTCTTACCCTTTGAGGAAAGGGATGTTGAGACTTTAATACTTTTCTTAATATATTACACCAAGTAACTGTGTTTGATCTTACTTTAATGTTAATGTTTTCAGCACCCACACATTTTAATTCTTTACCATTTATTACTGTTAACATGGGATGTCAAGATATATATATCTATTATTCACTCATTCCAACTATTTAAACAATATTGTACTCCACATAACCTTCCCACTTTCCTCCTCACAAAGAAAATATGACATATACATAAGCTGCAAGGTAAAACAAACATTTAACTTTAAAGAAAAAAAAAAAACAACAACATAGCTTCCTTACCTGTATATTTGTTCATAGGAGATAGGGATGTAGTCACCAGGACTCTGAGTTAAAAGCTGATCTATGGCACTGTCCAACTTTGGCCAATATGTGCTCTTATAATCTTCAATTGTTATAACATTCATTACTACAAGAAAAAGACAAAACTACATTAGTAACTTTGCTAAAAGTTTAAAGCTAAAAGCTTAGAAGCAAGTGAATGCTCTGCAATTTCAGATTACACCAGTAAACTGGCTAAAAAGCTGGGAACAGTTCACTTCCACTAAGATAGCCTAATCTGAAAGTAAAACCCAGACTTGAATTTGTAACTTTTTATTTACAGAAAATATAATAAAATCAGAAAACCTGCCAAATCAGTGCTTGGATATTTCTTAAGGGCCCAAGTAGCACTGAAAAACAAACTCCTGGAAGTCCTAGCATGACAACACAGTAACAATTAAAAAGAGTAGTTAGGTAGTTGGTTCACATTAATGAATTATGCAATCTTGTGGGAGTCCAGAATCAACAATTAACACCAGGTCCTCACATGCAGGAGGACAAGCTTTGGCCAAGACTAGTAGTTGACAGAATACTCCTTCCTAGCACATGTATTTTACAAGTCTCAGGTAGGACCAGCAACTCCCTTGGCCTAAAAGCTGATGCAATTCCCTCTGCCTTCAATTGCAGTTAGGCTCCCAGGCAACTTTTTTGGATCCCTATTACAGTTCCCCCTCTAGCAGGCACAATAGTACTCCTTTTCCAGATAAGGATCAACACAGGGAAGAATAGGAGGTATTTAAATTAGCGTTCCCCATCACTCCCTGACTCTCCCTTTGAGCTTCCCCACTGCACCCTACCACGCAAGCCAGTCAGTCGGTGTGCCTTCACAGACACAGAGTTTTAATCTCTCTCTTTTCAGGGAGGATTTCTGAACTAACCACACATGGCTCAGTTCCAATAGCAGCCACAGCAGAAGGGTTAACACCTTCCCTTCAAGGATGTACTCACAGGACTACCTAGCTGGCTTGTCACACCTCCATAAACTTCACGGCACTCACTGAAAACAAAACCCTCAGTAACTCACAGCACAGGGTGTACTTCATATCAAAACTATCCAGCCAGGGAAATGTAAAGTCATTTCTTCATTTAAACTCTGCATGTGCATCTGGGCTATATGGAACAGAGAATAAAGACAGTTCCCACCCCAAACAATGCAGTTTGGACACCACACTGAGAAGAAATATTTTGATCAAGCTGCATTTTAAATACATGTGTAAACGTAGATTCACTGCTGGGTTTAAAGAGCAATTTCTGAAACGTTAAGTTTCACAAGGGGTTGAGAGGAGCTGGCTAAGTCACTTTTGGCAGCATTATGAAGAACAATTTTAGAGAAGTACAGGCAAGACTTAACAGTATCATGAGAAAAAGAAGACTACAAACAGAATGCAGAATAAAAAGAGGTGTGAGACAAGGAGGTGTTTGAACGCTAGCTGTAAGACCAGGTATTACAGACTCCTGTTGTGTGTCTGTTTAGTATTGTAGTTCTCCTAGCACTCTCTTCACTCAACTAGCCAATGGCTCACTCGTGCTTCATACCTGTTACAGAAACAGATCTAGTTAACCTAGTAAGTGTCTGAGCAGTGAACGGATCACCACCACCAAGTGCTGCAGGATGCTGACCTGACACAGCACCCTGCAATCTTAAAGTACACCACCATTTGCTAACAAGTTGATAAAGGTTACAGGGTCTGGGTACACAACTAGTAGGACCTAACTTAACATGTCCAGCAAGTCACCTCTACAAGGTAAAAGCATCCATGCAGTCAGGAACTGCACAGCACCTGCCTGACTGTAAATTCACCCCTTCTTCGTCTCTCTCGCAATGCCTCGCTTGAATTCTTGCCCCTTACAGAGCCCAGGCTCTGGGCAGATCCTCTGAGAAGCAGCTTCCACATAGTAGCTTTACTACTCACACTTACACTCAGCAGCAAATTTTGAGCATTTGTGTCTTACTTCGTTATGTCAAACAAAGTGGGTCTCCACAGAAGTACTCTGTTCTGCAGATATTAAACTGAAGTCAGCATAAATATTAGACCAAGTCTTGATTTAAGATTTCAATGTATAATCACACCCACATCTGGGTTAACATATTAGATGAGCTCTATTCATTTGAAGAAAATAGTCAAGGAAGAATTGAGAACGCTGCAAAATAACTTTTAACAGGCTGTTGAGATGTCCATTTATTACTTTAAAAAAAAATAAAAAATAAAGTACCTGCAGACAGGGAGTCCTGCCCATTAGAAGTGCTGCACAGGTAAAGGACAAAATGCTTTTATGAACAGCCTTGGGACACTTGCCTAGGAAACACTGATGAGTTCAAAGTAACATTCCAGAACAGCTTCATTTTTATTCAAAAGACTCTTACAACTACTATTTCATTTGATTTCCAAATTTCAGTTCTGAAACTAAGCCAACCATAGCATTTATACAGTTAATAGTCCAAGACTACACACCAAACAATCACTTATTCTTCTAATCCAGAAAACAAATTACTTTAAAATGTTAATAACTGTCACAAGTTAGTAACAACCTTTTTTTTCTGGCAGTGCTTACATACACACAAAAAGTGAAGGATGAGTTTAAGTAGCACCCTTGAATTACAAACACTGCCAGAACCTCAAGACCAAGAAAGAAAGGAATGACCCAAATCCTTAGAAAGCAGACAGACTGCCCTTTTAGAAACATATTTTTTACTTTTCCACCTTTTTAGGAAGTCATTCTTAAATGTTTATCCCTACATTAGTTATTCAAAATTTAAAAGGATTTGTCCAACAGCCTCCATTTCCAAATCGCAAGGAAAGGGCAATACTAAAATATGACTTTCATTTCATTGAGATTTATTAAATTTCTTGGAAGTGACACATACTTTATAACAAAGAATCCTAGAATGTATGATTTATGCAGCTACAGCCATGTTTGGGGAGGGGATGGGAGAGAAATCAGTCTGATTGAATGGAAAGGAAGCCAGCATTTTCCAAAGACTTCACAGGTAAAGCTTGAGAAACAACTGCTGCTTTTCCATATACAGAAAACTTCAAAAGAGAAACTGCTGAAGTCAAATGCAGCAGTGAAACCATTTAAGTGAAAAAGAATATGCATGAGCTTTACATCATAACCTAGATATTTCAGTATCAGAGCCATAACTGAAACATAGCCTGCTCCAAGCTAACAAATTCTTTGATGATAACTTCAATCAGAAGAATGGCAAAAAAACAAGAAAATTAAAAAAAAAACAACAAAAAAACACCCAAAAAGTCCAAGACTCTGTATACATCCCCCATGAAATTGATAAGAAAAATCTACAAACACACATAATTCAAAAAAGATGCTGGAACATAAGAGGCAGAGGACACAAGAAATAGAATACCATTTAAAAAAAAAAAAATCACTGATACTGTTGGGGCTTTTTTAGATGAGACAACTTAACCTGAAAAGCTGCTCAAAACACTTTACTACATTCACATATAAAAAAACCTTCCTTCTTTTAAAACTATAGCTAAAAAAGCAGGACAGGTAATCCAACTTGCTGTCAACTAAGCAGATATGGGTCTGACAACTATCTGTCATTTATTCTGACAATAAAAATCAAAGATGGCAGCTAGGCATCTTTCAGAAGCGTTATTTCATCTCACAAAATGACATATATATGAAGCTTTACTGCTTAATTTGGTACGCACCCTACAATCCTAAAATATTTTCTCAAAGTGTACAAACTCCTCAAGCAGATGCCTAAGACTAATCTACAGACTTGTAGCTATCCCTGTGGCTCTACGCTTTCCTTAATCTCAGCTGTCATGTGCATGTTTACACAATAGATTTTGCTATAACCCCTGCCTGACACATCCTAGCATACATTAGCAAGTTTACGAGTCTGCCCCGTAGTTACTTTCAATTCTATTCTATTTTTATTGCATGTTTCTCAGTCTGTGTTAAGACTGGTTAGTAAAAGTAATGTTGAATTTTTTCTTCATCAGACAATTTGCCTACGCAGCAATGCACAGACACTGTGCTGAACTATGTTATGCAACAGGGTAGTCAACACTGACAGCCACATGTGCCCACCCTAAATGGGACTGGCATCAAATACATTTATAACCATCCTTGCTTGAAAAGGATTTAAAAAAAAAAAACAACCAAACCACTCTTCATTTTTCACCATAATTGAGTTATGCTACAATTACTACTATGGAAGACTTTTGCTTAAAGTATTAACAGTTCTTATTTTCTCCCTTATGGCCTTTGAAAAATATTTTTCATAATGCTACTGCTTTATAAATCCATTACTATGACTGAAACTGATGAACTGTAAACACAGATTTATTTGTAAGTTTACTACAACATGGAAAATCTTCTTAAGTTTTCTTAACTAGAAGAAAACCTACTTACATGAACCATGCATTATTATATCTGACTTTAGTTCTCAGTCTCACCAAGATCTCAAGGAAGGAGAACTGGATTTGGCCCTCTCGAATGATTTTAATGGGTTTCCATCTAACCTTCTTCTTCTATTGTTCTGCTGGTTAAATTAGACCAAAAAAGGTCCACCAGACAGCTTTAGTCCGCTACTATGAACATGAACAAGACCAACACTCTGCAAGTAATTACGCACTGGAACACAGGCACTGGTTTTTTTGTTTTGGAGGAAAGAATCAGGAAGGAGAGACCTATCGGAATGTCAAGAGGTGCTCCAATTTATCATATAGGATTTTTGGAAACCATACAGCACCCACATTTTTTAAGGTCACCTGTAGGATAACCTGTTTAAGACTCAGCCTGTACATCACGAAGCAAGCAAGGCATGAGTCCTTGCTCATTCAATTGCAAGAAGTTCTTCATGCAGCAAAGAACAGACAACCCTCCTATCAAGCTTAAGGCTGACAATCAGCTTCTCTACACGTGCTCTGCCGTAACTAAGGCAGGAGAGAATCTAGCGCACACTTGTCTCCCTTCTCATTCTATGTTTACATCAAAAGTAAGCTTTCCTCCTTCTTCTATACATGGAAATGTAACAGAAGAGACAAAGGGATCTTCTGTCAGCGCCAGGATTAGAACAGGCAGGATCCTAACTCAGCTCCTGTACTTTCTCAATCTGTACTACTTCACTGGACTTGTTCTGTTCACATACACGTACCATCAAAACTACCCACAACATAAAGTTGTAGAAAAGTTCCAATGAACTTAAGTCAGAGAATTTTGTATTTTACAGGAATTTAAATTTTCTTTAAAACAATACATAACATCAGTAAGACAGATACTATGTCGGGATACCAGTGGTGGAGAAGTGAAAACAAGAACTCAAAACCCACACTCTAAGCAAAATCACGCACAGCTGCTTCTTCGTCCCCTCACACATAAATTGTACATTAGCTGGAAAATCACCTTCCCATTTGGTAAAGATCCAGCTTGAAGACCATTTTCATTCTGAAACAGAAGGAAAAACTAAGACTCCAAATGTCTGCATTGGGAAATCAAAAGCTTAGTTTAAGCAAGACTGAACGACATCTCATTTCAGCTGTCTCAAGTATTTATGAGCCACCCTGAGGTACCTGGAGCTCAGCAAAGCAAGGCAGGCAGAGCCAGAGAGCTTACGGAGTCTGGGAGACTCAACTTCAAAGCAGCCGCCTTGGCCAGGTGCCTAGAGCCACAAAACCCAGGCCACCAGGGAAGCAGGGATCCAGAAGCCTGAACATCAAGCTTCTGATCAGCTCTAGAGCTGAGCTGTTGAGGAGCTGGACAGGTAAGCTAACAATGGGGAAAGGAGGGAAACAATGAAAAAAACGTGTTTCCCATCAAAATTTCATCATGGCAGTTACATAGTTACACTTCTAGGAATCCTTTTAACTAGCCAAATCCAAGTTTTCTGACAGCCATTAAAGAAAAGGGCATATTTTGCCCAGAGAGGCGACATCTGGAAATAAAAGTATAATTGAAACAGCAAAAAATCCTCCCTTGCCTCATCCTTAGCTCAGCAAAACAACTGAAAAATTTGCCATTTCTGTTAAAAACTACATGCAAAAGATGTTTTGAGACTTTTTTTTTTTTTTTTTTGGGGGGGGGGGGGGGGGGGGGGGGGGGGGAAGAGATGTGTGTGTAAATTAGTCTTCAGTTGTTCTCATCAGGCCTTTGCAGACATCTGTCCCTTCCAGGACAGCACACCCTTTCCAGGAGCTCTGCACTCATTGCCATCTGCTGTCAGCAATCACAAAAAGGTTTCAGGCCCAGCTTTGGGCTTCTCAGCCAGAAACAAAAACCCTCCAGGAAAACACAACCTGAGCTAAAACCTTCAGGAAAATCAACAGTGCCTCTGTACAGCTATAAAAGCTGCCTACACTCGCTCTCCCAGTTCTACAGCCAGATCTACCGCGTCATCTTGCCGTGACAGGAAAGCTGCAGCAGTTGGAGTGTGAGCAAAAAAGGTTATTTTCTCCCTCCAAGGCACCGCAACCCATTTGATTTTGCTTTGAGAAGCCTCTCGGGCCAAGACCCAAGGAAGGGGCCTACCGCAGGACAGACCCGAGACCAGACCCGAGACCAGCCAGGGGCACGGAGAAGCGAGCAGGGGGGCAGCGGAGGAGGCGGGTGACCCCCCGTGCGCCCGAGGCCCCGGGGCAGAGGGCAGGGCGGTCACTCACGGAACTTGGAGGTCGAGGCGTTGATGTTGATGGCGGCGGCGATGGCTCCAGCTCCCCCCTTGGCGGCGGCGGCGGCCCCCGACTCGCAGCCCCGCAGCACACCGTTGGCCTCGGGCACCGCGGGGAACTCCGGTCCGGCCGGGGGCTCGGCGGAGACGCCGCGCAGGAGGCGGTCACCGAGCGGCGCCGCAGCGGGGCCCAGCAGGTGCCGCCCGTAGCCGCCGGCGCCCCAGTTGTTGTGGTTCTGGTCGTCCATCATGGCCTCACAGCCGCCCTCCTCCTCCATGCTTTCCTCCTCCATGGCGACTGCCTGCCGGCGCGGGGCGGGAGATCACCGCCCGCCGCCCATGGCAGCCGCTCTTCGCCCGGCGGGGCTCGCCGCGGCACGGCTCCGGGCACGGGCCGCGGCCGCCAGCCCAAGCTCCGGCCGCACAGCGCGACACTTTGCGGCAGGCGGAAGACGGCGGAAGAATCGGGAACGCCCCGCCACGGGGCACGCTGGGGAGTGTAGTCCGGAGGGGCGGAGCTGTGATTGGCTGGAGCGCAGAAGGCGGCGGGGCCGCCCTCAGGCGGGCCGCCCGCTATGCATTGTGGGGCGGAGCGGGGTCCGCCGGCGTCGTGAGGTGGCGGGTGGAGCTGTGGCCCGCGGCGAGGCGGGAGGGGGCTGCTCTCTCCCCCTTGCGTTCGTCCCAGGCCCAGTGACTAATTTTAACTTGAGATGGGAGGCTCCAGCAGGTCCTGCGTTTGGCTTCCCTTTCTTGCTGAGGAGAGATCCGCAGGGCTGTCCCTCTCAGCGGCCAGGGCCTGCGCCCGCTGCCAGGCGCGTGGGCTGCATCCCCCTCTAACGGGAAAGCGCTCCACCGCCGCCGGGGGGCCGGGCGGGCAAAGGGGCGCTACCGCGGCAAAGTCCCCGTTAGAAAAACAAACGTGGCTGTGGCGGTTATACCACCCTTACCGCTCTTTGTGATCTGTGAAGTGCCTACACAACGTTGCCATTTTGCAATGTTTCCTTTCTCCTGTGAATGGAGGAAAAGCCCGCACAAATAACATAGAAAGTCGTTTATCTTGTCAATTAACAATGTACCAGGTAAAACCAATTTTAGCATTATCAACTTGTCTTCAAGTCTGCTTCCCTTAGGTTTTATTTTCATTTGCAACTGGCTACTGCGATGGAAGAACGGACATCAACAGCGGCTTTTTACCAAAAACAAATAGCAACTGTGTGGGCTTTTGCTCTTATTTGGCAAACAAACAAAAAAAGCAAAAAATGAGGATAACAGCAGAGATGCCTAACCTTCTTTCTAAAATATCTCATGAAAAGTGAAAAGCTTATGATTTGTTTTCCAAATAGAAACACCAATTTGTATTTTAGTATGGGGCAAAATTGTCCTGTTTTTACAACAGCAGAAGATGCCACTGATTTCACTGCAGTGTGGAAACAGTCTGTCTCAAGTTGCTTTGATAAAAGCAAGTGATGAAAAGAATGTGTCCCTATTGCATTTTTTTTCTCATGTATTTTAGCTAATAGTGTTTTTCTTAGATTTAAAAATCACACTGAGCATCAATGGATTGTTCAAACCAATTTTGAACCTCTCCATTTTCTAACTTGGTAAACACCAACAAATCACGGTCTGTCTTGGAGACCAGAAGCTGATTTGGCGCATTATGCATAGCTCTTAGATTATGGATTCAGCATATTCACACGCTATTTTGGCTGTTGATTTATTTCTATCTACACCTTAACCGCAGATGGAAAAAGGACAGAAAGGACATTTTTGTTCACTTCTGCTCCATCTTTGCATTTACTGAGTGGGATGTGTAATACAAGGCAAATATCAGCACAGATATTTATGGTGAATATTAAAGTTGGGAAGCTAAAGCAGCAAACCATTTTTAGCTTAGGTAAGTGTTGCAATATTCTGGTGATCACAAAGAAACGTAAATGAAGTCTGCATATCTTTGCTGCTTCAAGAAAGACATGTTTGTGTTCTCAACCTGCAGGGCAACTCCTACTCATTCACTTCCACTGATCTCAGGACTGGGTCTCAGATTATTTGCCAGTATTTAAAAACACTGTGACCTGAGGAGAAATCAGGAACTTATCCTTATCAGCAGAGCTTTATCTTCATTTTATTAATTTTGAAAGTGCTTATGTTGACATCATAGAGCAGTCAAAAAGTAAGACAAACCCAGCATTTTTCAGTTCTAGGATTTCTTCCTTTGTTTTGTACTCTTTTATTGCACACACCTATTTTTCTTACCACCTCTGTAATTTACTGACCATCTGGGGTCTTTTGGGATTGGGTTTTTTTGCCATGATCTTTAGAGGTATGTTTCCTTTCTAATCCCTTTCACAATGTTCCTTGCACTGTGACTACCCTCACTGCACTTCCTTGTGGCAGGAATCCAAAAAAGATTAGGAAATACTTCAGTGTGCAGCTCTCTACAGAGCCTCCTCTGTTGCCTGGTGCAACAAGTTAGCTCATCTTACAGATCAAACAAGAAGCTCTTTCTTCCCTCCCATAAGGCAAATGACAAACTGCAATAGTGATGTATGGCTCATGCTATTTAAACACATGACTGCATGCTGATAAAGGCACTATCAAATACTTCATCATTAAAGCAACGCTTGTTTTTGCATGCACCTCAGAGCCTTCTCTGCATCGTTTCCTTTTTTCCTCGTCAGCATGTAAAAATTTGATTCAGGCTTTAAATACAGTCTTAGCAAAATTACATTTTGCAATACCACAACTATAATTATTTTCAATATTAGTTGAGAACACCACATACAAATGCAATTCTGACAAGACCTGAGTATCCTCACATCTCCATAAAAATCCCTGGAGACTTAAGACTCATCTTCATTGTAACTAGCTCATCAGTAGACTACAGTACTTTCGCCAACAAAGTAATATGCAGATTTCACACTTTCATTTCAGACTCCTGGATCAGTATTTAATTACATAGAGTAGTATCGGAAGCGTTTGTTACATCTTCATAATATTTACTTTTTTTTTTTTTTTTTTGCTCAGCACTTTTGATAACCAGGTCACAGCTGCAAGCTTTCCTACAAATTAAAAGGGAAGATCAAGGTTTCCTAACAGTACCCACGGAAAGTGTGACTCATTAAAGAACTAATTTCTACAGAGAAATTTGTAGAAATGAGGCTACAAGGGAGCTTTTCTTTCCAGGCGCTTGGAAGCAGGCTGCAACACTAGCTTCTGCTGGATGTTTCTGTCTTGTGTCATTTTGATTTTATATGAACATTTGTATCAGACAGATAAGGGTATTTTCTTTTTCCTCAGATACTTGTGTGCATAAAGCAGAATTATTAAGTACCCCAGGACAGCTGTTGCTGCACTCCATGTCACAGCTGGGTGTATGTAGGTGGCAATTAAATTATATATGAGGCCTGTTGGGAAAAGCCATGCATAATACATTTTGGTTTATTTCATGCTATTGGTAATAAACATTATGACATGGATACAATTCTTCTTATTTTAAAACAGACCATTTTTCCTTATTTCCCAAGTGCCCAGTCCACTGAAGTCAATAGGAAAGCTTTCATTGATTTCAATGGGATTTCAATCAAGCCCTAACACAGCATGTAAAATGCTTCCTAGATTTATAGCTCTAGTTCTAAACACCAAATGAAAAAAGAAAATAATTCTGACAAGAAAGAAATATGAATGCTAAGCAGAGCCTTAAATAGCAGTCTGTCGGGAGAGCATGAAACATAGCTCTTTCAATGGCAAATAAGACAGCCCCTTGCAGAATACTGGCAGAAAGTAGGTAAACCAAAAGGGAAGGCTCAAGTGCTCATTATTTTTGAGACATATTTTGACAATCTCTGGGAGATGACTTGCTTGAGCTCAGGGAACTGATAGTCCAGTCTGGCAGTATCTATGGCATACCCCTTCCAACAGCAACTGCCGCTTAGGGCAAGCTGATTAGTGTAAAGTTTTCATGGAAAGCATGCCAGTTACAGTATGGAGAGACCACCCTTAGTGTTTCTTGACCATATACAGTCTGCAAACACAGACTATATACAGTCTGTCTGGTTGTATTACAATCTCTTAGTTGGGCTCTGCCTAGGGAAAAAAAACACACAAAACCAGCTTATGTGATAAGTCCTGGGGCACTAAAGGCTGTTAACACATTTTTATCAGCAGTATTGATTTCTGAGAGTTCAGAAGAAAGAAACATAGCACAAGTAGAAATCAGCTGCCTGAACAGGAACAATCTCTGCCATCTTCCACAAGCAAAAGAAAGCAAAAGAAACAATGTATTTTGAAAATACAGAAATCCCAACTACCCCCCACCAAGGCAGCAGGAGCAGCCTCTTGCCAGGTGCCAGCATGGTGCCTTTGGTGGAGAAGAGAAGCACACACTTGTGCAGCCAGGGAACAGCAGAGTAAATGTATGCTGCTGATCAAAACAAAAAAAGGAACACTCCAGAGAAGTTTGACTTTTCTCCTGTACTGTGCCAGACATATAGGTATGCTTTTGCAGTGCAGAGCGCAACAAAAATACATAGTCAAATCAGATACTATTCTCCTGTAGCTAACAGGAGAGTCATAGCAGACACGCCGCAGTCTGCTCTCTCTTACTCTTGGGTGCATATGCCAAAAACTCAGCCAAATAATTTGCACTTAGGGTAAGTGGGAAAGCTTTACATTTGGTTCAAGTGCATACCTGCTTCCGCAAGTAAGGCTGTATTCCTCCTCTCCAGACTTACAAAGAGAACAGGACCCAGAACTGTGTGAAGCTTTTATAATGCAAATATATTTTCAAACAAGTTCCCTTTTCTCTGCCCAAACACCATCAGCAGCAAGTTATTAAGAGCACAATGACTACAGTAGTACAGCCACTGAAATTTTTCTAACTTCCCCACTAATGGTCACATCCCCTCCATCATCTGTGCCTGATGTGAGGGCCCTGAGTGTGCTAATTGGCTATAATTAACATGACCAGCCTCACCGAGGACCCCTATCCATAAACCTTCTGCCCTTTCATCCAGGAGCGCCATTTAAGCTCAGAGCTTGAGGTTCGCTCTTTGCCTGTGTCCTGTTACCTTTCTTTATCAAGTCTTGCATGTTATGCTCACCCTCATAAATTATCGAACAGGATTATTTCAAGGGCTGTATCACCCAGTTCCTGCCTATGAGGATAACTCAGTATTTGGCCCATGGGAACAGGCAGAAGAGGCAGCCCTGTGCAGCCACGTTCCCTGGCCCAGAGCCTCAGCTGAGCATGCGCTGGATGCTCTGTCATGTCAGCCAGGCATGTAAAGCAGTGCCCCCACCTGAGCCCTGGAGGTAGCAGGATGGGTGGCATGTGTATCCTGTAATTTTACAGCATGTATTTTGTTCATATGGGTTTGGTTCTACAGCACCGATACAAAGCACAATTCTTTTAGCATAATTGCAAAAATACAAAAAAGCATTTTTGTGGCATGTGATATGGGTTAATCCTTCTAACTATGGGTGTGACTATTCTGTCCCATAAGCCAGTACCAAAAGGAACTCACATTGAAATAATAAAATGTATGGGCTGGTATTCATTAGTAACCTCATTTTGGCTGGTTCTTGGGCCTTTGATTGACCAGTCTAGTACGTCTGGATGACACTGGGCCAGTGTAAGCAATAGAAATGAGTCTCTGAAACTGTGTTCAACACTTTACAAAACCAGCCACTTGCCTCCAGCATATGTGAAAAATTTGGAGTGCACTCTGTCCTTGCTTATGCACCACAAAATTTGAAGACCTAATCACCTTTTTACCAGGGAAAGCTTCAAGCATCTGACAGTCCAGGATGCACACAGGCAGCCAGCCACAGCTCTTGCCCAGAGCACACCACCTCTTGTGTGCGGTTACACAAAAGGTGATATTTTGGCCATATCTGAGCTACCCATGGTGGCTAATACCACGCAGGAAGGTCACACGTGTTTGGCCATTGCATGACACCTCTGAAGACAACGCTCCCACCAGCCAGGTCCAGCTGCCCACTCCCGGCAAAGGGCCCTGGCACCACGTGGTCCTTGCAGGGGATTGATGCCACTTCCACGCAGCCCTCTTCAAACCCGGGGCTGTCAGCCCTCACACCGGCTGCTGCTCACACAGGTTCCCCACTGAGGGTCCCCACCACAACTGGCTCCAGCCCCGCACCACCTGCGCTCAGCAGCTCAGCCGGCACCAGTGTGGTCTCACTGGGGCCAAAGTGGATGCATCGTTCTGGCTCCCCAATGGATTCAGATTTCTCAGAAGAGGCCCAATGCATTTAATGCAGTAAAAAGCTGCAGAAGGTGTTTCACCAATGCTGTTTTTACACAGCTTATCATTAGATGTCAGCCCACTCCCCTGGGACCATGGTGCTGGGCAGGTCATCAGTTGCAATGGGTGTATCCAATGACATGTACTTATAGGGTAGCATTTAGAAATAAATACAAAAGCCCCAGTTCTATTAATGCAAAAGTAAGAAGCAAAACAGCATGTAAATTTTTTGCAGTTTCATCATGTTTTCACATTTGACTTACTCCATTATCTCCCGGTAATCTTCCACCGAGCCTCCGCCTCTGCTCGCGTGTGCAGTCTATTGTCAGCTCTCTAAATGCGTCCCATTTATCAAACAAGTGCTTCTTGACTAAAAGCAAAAAGGAAACTGTAGACTTCTCAGAACAGATTTTGTTTATTGTATCATTATTTCATTTCTTTCTCACAATGTATTTAGAGAATATGCATGAGTCCATGAAAACTTTGGTTCCAGTAAAATAAGGGTACATAATAGAATAAATTAAGTAACATTTTCAGAAAATCTGCCAAAGCTTTTGTGCTTTAATCTTCAATCCAGTTTCCCATTTCCACTTCTTTGGCTGTGAATGCAAATACCGAGATGTGTTGGGTATAAAAGCACAATAATTTTAGTAATTTAAAAAAAGTAAAAGTGAAAAGGATTTTGATATTAACTGATGCCAATAGGATTTTCTCAGTAGCGAGGAACTTTTTAAAAAGGGACATTATCAATACATTTAGGTATAAAATCTAGGAAATATTTGGGAGTTTTCATAACAGAGTGAACAGGGTGAAAACTTTTATTTGTCCCAGACTTCCTGCAGGTAAGTGTAACAGCAGCGTGGTGCCAGTTACTGAGAGCCATCAATGTAACAAAACATTCTGATCTGATTTTTCCAAATTGAAAATTCAAAAGCCCAGCATAAACAGTGATGGGCAGATCACCCTGTAAAGCCAACTGTCATTCGCCTAGAGGTGGAGCCAGTCATCTGCAGGGCTGAACACAGAGGAACATTTTCTGAGCAATAATGCAGGAAAACTGGCGGGGAAAAAATAACATAAGTAATGTATTTGCTTGAATAATGGCTCTATGTGTGTGATACATCCTCACCAATAGCGAGCAGCAGATAACTGGAAGGTTTAGAATACATTTGTGATAGCCACAAGATGATTTTTCAGGGGAGAATCTGGGAAGGGAGACAGGCAGGGAGGAAGAATCATGGCACAAGCTAAAACAATACATAAAGGGGAAGAGAACAGGTAGTGCCTCCCTTACAGGGCGATGTTTTGCTACCATACCGTATAGAGCCCCACCACTGATTACTCTCTGCACAGTGCTTCTCGGTGTTAGGCAGCACTTCTATTGCTGTTTCAAAAATAGGCCTTTCCAGGACATTTTAATCAGATAGTAGGAAAGCTTTCTTCATTGCATCTTTCATTTGCTTGCACTTCTAAGACATTCTGGAAAATAATTTGCACAGCATATATCTGGCTGGCGTGAACCACCAGCATGCAGCAACAGAAGAACTGGTGCCCAGTCTTTGTTTAGTATTAGATACTGGATATCAACTTCCTCATTCTTGGTATTTTCTAGGACATGGAAAAATAGCATCCGTAGTTCCTCCTGCTGGGAGATTAGGCATGAATTCACCGTGTCTCAAGTTTTAAACTGGACCGCTATCTTTCCACAGCTATAAGAGAGGAAATACTGGTCCATTAAAACTTTTTTTTTCCAATAAGCTGTCATGGTGGGGAAGGCTTTAATGACAGGCTGTCGTGTGGTTTCTTGGTCTGCTTTCAACTCAATAATTAAAAGAAGGTCCACTCATGTATTCTTCAGGACCTGGTGTCACCGAAATCGGGAATAAAGAAAACTCCTTAACACAATGTAGCATTAAGAAGCAGACATTCCTGTATCGCGGCAGTGGATGCACAGGGGATTGCTCCATCTAATGTGCATGCCGTATGTTACACTTAGGCTAAGTTATATACACCATGCATATGTTTATGCATTACATTTCTCAGAAGAGTCATAGTTATTCATCTTCCAAGAATAGGTGGGACTTCGTTGATGAAGCACCGTGCATGCACCTTACCTGTATTTTAGAGTCTTCTGGGGGTCTCAAACAATAGTTGACCTTCTAGTTGCAGCTGACTGAGAACTGAACCTGTTTGCTTTCCCTGTATGGACTTGTCTTGACCACAGTTCAACTTCTTTTGGCAAGTATGGTTTCAGATCCGGCTTCACAAGATCTTTGCTTTAGTTTTTTCTTGGTGTTATTGATTAACTTTCCCTCAACAATATAATGCTGCACAACTAGCATTTGTTATAATTATCCATAGTGTTTATACTGAAGCAAACAATAATACACGGTAAGGCTGGTATCACTTCCCGCTTTCCATGTTGCATTGTCCAGGTGTCCAGAAGTCAGCAGCTGCTCTTTGATCGACTCCAGAATCTCAGCTGGCCAAACCAATGCCCCCTCGGTAAAATACTTCAGGGTAAAAGGAATTACACAAATACAGGAGGTTTTATAGACAAACTTAAAGACAGAAATAACAAATGCAATAGATTCATAGTGTTGTTACTCAAGGACTAAAGACACAGGGACACCAACCTCTAGCCCTCGTGATTACTGTTCTTATCAGCGCAGCAAGTGGCCTTATCTTAATCAAACTTCATAATCAGCGCTCCAGCCTCATCCTCCTCAGTCTGCCCAGAGCTTTGGCATCATTTACCACCCACAATCTTGTTTAACCTGGCTTTTTGCTCAGTACTTTCTAATTTTCTTCCTACTTCTTCAGTTATTTCTTCCCTTCGGCCTCTCTTCCTCCGCCCAGGTTGTGTTTGTGTCCCTGGCTTAACTTTCCCTCCTCCTCCTTTCCTTTCTGGCAGTAATACAGTCTCAACATACCAAAAACTATAATCTCAACTTCAAAGAGAGCTTTTAATTTCCCTTCAGACTCACTGTCTTATCTCTCTCCCTTATCTCTTTTCCTGGGCACAGTCCCATCATCCCCACCCCCCCCACCCCCCACCCCCCCACCCCCAGGTGCTGCCCTGGCTGGGGCCTCCATGTCCCACATCCTGCCATTCCTGGAAATGGGTGCAAGTAACGTTTTGGCATATGCCCTCTCTTACCTACCCGAAGGTGTGAGTGGCCTGAGTAGATTCTTTCCTCTTTCCTCAGTTACAGTGACTTTTTCAGTTCCCTTCAGTAAATGCGGTCATGTTCCCCCCTTCTCCATCAAACTGGCCATGTTACCAAACCATTTCAGACCCCTCTTGAGTTTCTGGACCCCTTTCTCCATCACATCAAACATAAGCTTCACTTTCAAGGTTCTTTATGATCCAGTTCTTGTCTTTCATTAAGTATCAGGAAACCAACCCTGTCCTCCAGTCCATTCAGGATAAAAGCCCTTATCTCCCACTTGTTAAAACACTCACTCAGGCACCTTTGTGCTTTTTCCCAGGCAGCTTCAAGTATCTGTGAAACTATCCTCATTATCCTCAAAATTCTCCTTTGACATTACCTCAATAAAATCCTTAAGTGTTAGGCTGGCGTGTGCTGAAACCCTCTGACTAACAGTGGCTCATATGTCCCTCTGCCTCCCTCCCTGTCTGTGTCCATTCATTAGCTCTTGTCTGATGCTGAGATCTCAGGCTCTGAAGGACAGACCTCGCCTTTCTCTTTCACAGCCCCCACCACAACAGGGTCTCGATCCATGACCAGCTGCTGTATTACAACAGTAGGGGGGTAAAACAATCCATGGTCTTTTCCCATGAAAATTATGCTTCAGACTTTTTCTAATTGATGGTGTACTTGTCCCAAGTTCACCACGGACTGCAGGAGTTCAGGTGCAAATGACACATGTAACATTGCATAATAAAAGGAAGCAATGAACCAGCAAGAACATCGATGAACGTTATTGAAGACTAGTTCTGACTTCATATCAGAATGAAAGGAAAAATAAATATGGAACTTCCTGATGGCATATCAGCACAAAAAAACATGCAAAAGCATTCCTAGGAGGTTTTTATATGTACAGTATTGTAAGCTCACACATTTGCTTCTGTCCAGTATTTGTATCTAACCACTGGTAGACCTTATCGGGGAAATACAAATAGAAGGAGAAGGAGCCTTTTAATGGATTTTAGAACTCTAGCATCCTTTAAATGTCATCTTCTGATGTTGCAAAAAAATATCAAATCCCATTCTGTTTTGTCATTGCTCCATGGTAATAAGCAACATTAACAGACCATGATTTGGGACAATTAGTTTCTCTGCTCTCGCCACTCCTTGCAAGCTGCTCCTTCCCTGGTTCAAGACTGATTCACCAGGACAGATTTTATTCCTAAATCAGAGACCTATCCACTTGGCTTCATAGATGTCTCTCTTGAAGTCAAAGCAGAATTCAAAGAAAATAGCCTTTCATACTCATATGGTCAAAAACATTGTGTTTTCCTCTTAGACAACAATTTCTAAGCCATAAATCTTCTCTAAGGCAACTTTTGCTGGCAGAATTATAGTCGCAGCAGAGCTAGCATAGCATTCCTGATGTTTTGTGCTGCAAACACTACCAGTTTGACATATGTCTAAGTCTAGAACAGAGGGACTAAGCTTTTAAATAGCTTAATTCATTGGTGCAATATCTTTAAAATACATCAGCTGAAAATGTCACCCAGGATCAAAATCAGAAGGGAGGTGCTACAAATCAACAAAGTAAATGGAAAACAATGCAGGAGTAAATATAAACAAAATAAACTTTATTTACAGTGAATAAAAGGACACAGAACACTAATGAACAAATCACTTCTTTTTATGTGTATTCATTAGTGGGGCTTAAGACATGCTGAAATTTTACTACAGAACTCACTGCTGCAACGCATAATTAAGGAAAGCACAGGGACTACTTACTGTTACAGCCAGAAATCTCAGCTGAATCTAACCACCCTTCATATCATTTTCTTCAAGTATTCTCTGTTGAGATGCAATGAGAATTACCATATTGTAGGTGAGCTTTTATGTGCTACTTCATAAAAGCAGTTAACTTCCATGCAGAAAAGCCCAAATTAATAAATCACTGTGGAGGAACTGGTTGAATTAGACAAAATGAATGAAATACTTAGCAATCTGTTACTTAAATAAAAATAAATAAAAAGGTAGCAAGTAGCCTGTCATGTGTGTTACTGTCACAGACAGGAAATTACTTTAACTGCTTTTTAAATGTTTCTTCACTAAGTGAAATAAGTAAAGAAAAGCCTGTATGACAAAAATAAGGGGAATTAGATTAGCTTCTGGACTCATCCATCAGTGTAAATGCAGTACATCTCCAGCTGATGCAATTCCAAAATCATTTGAAGCGGTTGTTTTCAAGTCAACCTTCCATCACCCACCTTTCTTTTTGCCAGAGGCCAGAAATAGCACCTCATAATTTATCTTCTACGTCAAGCTTTGCAACAGCTGCCCCCTTCTGAGCCACTGAACTCAGTTTACTGCATCTGTTTTCAATATACACACTGGAACCATATTTCCTCTACTGCATTCACCTGTCAAATATGGTTCAAGAGAACATGCTTCAGATAATGCTAAGAAATGCTATATCCACAAGACTACTTCTGCACTTATAATTCAGTGTGTTCATGAACTGCCTTGAAAAGCTTACAGAACTTCATCAGCCATCAACACATTGCAATGAACTAACGCTGCTGATTTATGGGTTGGATGCCAGAGACAAGATGGCCAATAATCTTTAAATTTATAAAATTACAAGTTGCCTTGGACCCAAACATTCTAAATTTCCACCCAAAAAAAATTGCTGAAAACTTCCATGCTCTTATTCCAATCACCCTGTACTGTAACCAGTCGGGGACACTTACCTCAAATGAGTTCCCAGATCCTGTTGCAGTTCCCAGGTCAGGGTCCATGTGCTGGGTTTGTGAAGATAAGACTCAGGCATGAAAATTCCTTGACGCTCTCCATCTTGACCTTGATGCTCTGCTTTAACCAGAAGAAAAACTTGGGGGCATGGGTCAAAAATGAGTGCGCTTTGGGCAGGTGCCTGATCTGGGCAATAAGGAGCGGGATCGTGCCATGGCTTGTGCTTGCCATTCAGAAGAGATGTCACACCCTTCCTGTTATAAAAGCTGATTACAAGATCCCAGTGTACCCAGGCCGCTATGCACAAGTTCTTCCTTCTCTGCAACTTGCCAGAAAGTCTCTCTGGCTTTTCACATTGCCTAAGGAAAGTTAGCCTGGTCCACTCAGAACAACACTCGTGGAAGGGACCACAAGGCTCTTGCCATGTGTCCACCCTCCAGCTCTGGGTGCCATCTGAATTTTAGCTGAAATAACTATCAGAAACCTTGAGAAGCCTTGAGAAGCCATCCTTCTTTTGGGGGGAGCCTGGTAGCCTTCTCCTCATTCCAACAGACATGGTGCCATGGAAAGCCACCAGTCCAGAGACCAGCCACATGCCGATCTCCAGAGTTTCTCCCATAGGACTAGTGGGCAAAGTGGTGGCTGCTGCACACTGCCCCAGTTTCTCTAAAGAACCAAAGGCTAGACCACATTCACACATATCTAGTGTATCATCCTTGGAAGTTAAAAATCTAGTGACATGACTTGAAAAACCTTCATGTTTCTCGGTAGGCTCCAGCCAGGAGGCCTGAATTCAAAGGTCATAAGATTTCTCACTTGACTTGGCAAGGGGAAGAAGGGGGCAGGTTTCCATGGGGTGTGTTGACACAGTCTTCAGACTTTACCGAAGGTCTGCACCAGCTCAGTCATCCGTGGCAGTGGTCTACCTAGAAACACATGCCCAGCCCCAGGGCTGCTGCACCAGGCACTGGAGAGGAGCACAATCCAACCATGAACCTCTACTCTGCACAACTCACTGAACAGATGTTGGACAGAAGATAAAGAACCATCCAGATGATGGGAGAAGTCCTCCGAAGCTGAACCTCACCATACCACGTTATTTATATGTTCCCACACCCCCAATGGCTCTGAAGCCACAGATTCACAATTCCTGTGTGAGCGTGCACAGTACGATTCAAGTTAATGGCAATTGGCATGTGGCAGTCTGAATCCCTTTATGTCAGTATCTGCTTCTACATCTTTCAAAAAGCAGAAGCAGCAGCCGGTCTGAACTGGAATGCAGCCAGCTTCATGTTGAAAAGGGAAGAATTCCCCCTAAGAGGTTCGTATCCAACCTCAGCTTTGTTCAGCACCACCTCCTGAATAGCAAGAATTATATTTGAAAGGTATGTTCTTTTGAGCAGCTCCTGAATAGGAAAAACTATAGGAGACTGCACATTTTTTACAAAGAAAGGATGTGCTTTTCTCCATTTACTGATCCAATGCTCAAAGAGCACAGAAATCGCCTCCTGCTGGTGCTGGGCTTTGAGAATAAAACAGAACAAAAAAGAAAAATGGATATTCTGGTAACTATGGAGGGGCTAAAAAACGTTTTTCTAGGTCACTGAAAGCAGGCAAAACACAGGAAATGTTTTCTATTGCCATTCCACTCTCCTCTCTGCTCCCCCCCAAACATAAATAGTTCTGTGATTCACTGGAAAGCTGTTTTTTCTTGTTGAATCTTGAAAGAGAATGTAGTTGTTTTCTCTATACACCAGTAATGATGAGAGAGACCGAGATGCATTTTTTACATAAAGCAATATGTCATTCATTAAAATTACTGCTGCTTGACTTGGGGAGTTTCTAGCAGAAGTGCTGTCTTCGCAGAACATGCATTGAAAGGAAGGCAGATAAATAATAGAAGTTGTCTCCTCTTACTTTTACACAACACGTCAAACTCTAGTTTGCAGCTTAACAAAACCTGTCTTTCATGTTCTCATAGGAGTTCTGGGTTTGTTAAAATATCAGCCCCAAGCTGGTGTGTACATATATCTACGTGTATATACCATTAACAAAATTAATTCTCCATTATTCCAAGTATGGCCAAATCAGTTCCTAGTGAAATATTTCACCATTTATAATTCTTTGCATTCTAAGTGTGCAGATTTAAATAATATTGGATTAAATGTATAGCATTTGTTACACCACTGCAATCAACAAATGGAAAGATATATTATGCAAAAAGGGATGCATTTTCAGTAGTGAAAGTAAGTAATTGGGAGATGTGGCCAGTGAAGGAAGCAGTGGACTCTGTTATAAGCATCATCACCGAGAAAACTGGTGATGCTTTCTGGCTTCTGATGCAGTGGTCCTTTCTAACTTTAAAAACTTGTAGAAGTTCTCTCTACCGATCATGTCATCTTCCCATCACTATCTGGTTACAGAATCAGCAACAGACCTGCTAGACCTCGATGGCATTCATTCCCAGAGACCTTGTATCACATGAAATCCCAGAGCTCTCATGCAATAAAAATAACAGTATGCCCTTGGTCAACAGCAATTTGTTCCCTGTCTGTCAGTTGGTTCCCTGCGAGGGCGGCATTGCCTCATGGCAGAACCCAGTGCCTGTCATAGCAGGATGCATAGCTGGGAGATAAAAGTGAAACATGCACTTTTTTTTTTTTTAAAGCAGAGTCACAGAGTCAGAGTGACATCCCTTTGCTGAGGATGCACCTAGCTGTACAGCAAATGCAACACATCAATTGCTGATGTTATCAAAGGAAATAGCATTTCCAGCCACATGGGAAATATGTCAGCAAAACAAATGGATTCAAATAAACAGCAGCAGAAGGCACATAGAAATATTGATTCATGGCTTTTTATCCTCTGTCCTTTTCAAATGGTCCCTTTACAGCACTCAAGCTGCTGTGATAAATACCTCCTCCCCTTTCTGTATTCTTGACTACTGAGAATACACTTTGTGTGATTTTCTTAGCAGGAAGGAAAAAAAGAATATTTTTTTAAAAAAGAGGGAGAGACACCTATACTTTTTAGTGATTCTGGTTTCAAGCCTTTACTTGCCTTGCAATATCAGGCATTACCTCGAACATCTCCCTAATACTACAGTAGCTGATTTGTATCAAGGTACTTCTCAGTAAAGGCAAGGTATCTGAGAAAAACACTGAATTGTCATCAACAAAAGATTAGCAGTAGAAATGCATCAAAGGAAGCAAGATCAAAATCACTATCAAGCAAGCAACTGAGGCAACTGGGAAAGTCCTTCCCATTCAGACAGGTCACCTATTCAAGTCCAGCCTAAATCAAAAGTGAAGATGAGTCTTCTGTATCTTTGGAGAAATGAGACGAGAGATCTCTCTGCTGGGTTTATATTTGATAGCCCCATCACAAAAACGGTTGTTGTTAATTTTAGCAAAGGACAATGCAAGGTTGTTGGTTTGACTAATTCAATCAAAATATTTGTAATAAAATATTATGCTTATTTTTTGAATAAACACCACTACCAAAAGAACATTTTTGCCATCTAACCATAAAAGCAAAGAAAAGATGTGCAAAGGGTTTTTATTAGCTGCTGGTTTGTGAATGGATGAGAGGGAGTCAACAAAGCACAGGCAGCATCCGAGAGCTGTGAGCCTTGAAAACCATGTGGCGAGGGTCTCCACTGCAGAGGATCATCAGCCAGCAGCAGTGCCATCTCCTGCTTTCCTGCCTCTAGTGAAGCACAGCTTTCTTCAGTGCTTGCAGACAGGATTGTATTAGGCACCAATGCCCCCTCTTCTCAGTCTAATGCCTAAATTAAGTTAAGCATTTGAGGAAGACCAAGAAAACTTTTAACTCCTTCAGCATACCTACTACCCCGCTGGCTTCTTGAAGCAGAGCAGCGCTGCCAGTTCAAGTCTTGCCCATCCCCCAAACAAGACAATTCATCTTCAAAGCCCAGGCAGCAAAGAGACATTGCTGACCCAATCCCTGTGCCCCGAGGGCACTGCTCAACGGCATCATAGGTACAGGAAGGGAAAAAAAGCCTTCTGAACCTATGGTATTGTTCGTGCTGACCTCAGCCCCTCGGACTGGTTACCCTAGTGGCACCAGCCTTGTGAGAAGACAGACCTTCGTGCTCCGGGTGAAGTCACAGGCTGAAACCCGTCCTCGAGCTCAAGGGTTCATGGCCCATAGCACAGCTCTTGGGGGGGATGTGGGGTTTTCAGTGAAATGGTGCTCTTCTGCTGAATGATTGGCAAGTGCTTGTTCCCTTCCTCCTGTGCTAGTTGTCCTTTTTTACTGCTATAAAAACGTTAGTATGACTGCATGAATAACGGCCCTGATGAATTTCAGGAGTTTCAACACATACTTTAAAAGGAGAAGTCATTAGCAAGTGTCTATTTGACCACTGACAGCTGAAACGGTGAGAAAAGCAATCATTTAATAACAGTTAAGGTTAAATATATTCCTGTAGTTTATCATCATTCACTTTCCCTAAATGCATGACATCAGGTAGTGAACGTTGAGAAGAACAGCATGAATTACGCACTGTGGCAGTTACAGCCATCAGCAGTGGGCTTTAACAAACATCAAACCAATTCAAAACAGGAATCTGACAAACAATGCCAGGGGATCATCATATGACATTAAAGTCCTCATAATATCATCCTTTCATATATGTGATATATTGGAGGCAGCTCTCGAGTAGTCCATAATGGCCCAGCTGCCACCGCAGTGATGTATGCACTGTATATTAAGGAAATGAAACAGGAATTATGCACAATGCATCATTTCTCTTGCTAGTGTCGTTGGGCAGGGAAGGCTGCGGCACCCTGTTGCTTTGGGGTAAGGCAGGATTCTTAGTGCTTAATTGATACAGAACAGAGTGGAACAGACTGTTTCAGTCGGAAGGGACCTGCAATGATCCTCTAGTCCAACTGCCTGACCACTTCAGGGCTGGCCAAAATTTAAATCGTGTTGTTAAGGGCATTGCCCAAATGCCTCAAATGCTGGCAGGCTTGAGGCATTGACCACCTCCCTGGGAAGCCTGTTCCAGTGTTTGACCACCCTCCCCATAAAGAAATGCTTCCTCATGTCCAGTCTGAACCACCCCCCGGCACAGCTTTGAACCATTCCCACTCATCCTGTCACTGGGTACCAGGGAGAAGAGACCAGCAAACAGAGGTGTGATGGGTGAATAAAGGGTCTCTTGCACTGGGGAAAATGGAGATTCAGGTTCACCGCATGGGTCAGCGAAAGGCAGGAGCGCAGCTTGCATAGCCCCAGCTCTTAGCCATCCACAGGCTGACATAATAACAAGCTTTTAATCATAGATTTCAGTTGTGGGCCTGCCTTTTGTTTTGCAATTGAAACTATTCCTACAAATTGCAAGTCTGAGGGTGCTGTAAGACCTTTAGCCAATCTAGCCAAGCCAGATTTCAAGGTTCCTCTGACAGTCAGCAAAGGTGACTTCAGCTTCTCCAGGGGACAGTTCACACCACCTCAGCTCCCCATATAACCAGCAGAGAGAAATAAATTAGATATCTAAAACTAGCCTGTGAACACTCTCCCACACACAGAAATGTTTGATCTGGAAATTCTTGTGTAATTTTAAACAGAAATTCTATTTTCAAGTAAGGAAAAGAACTTCCCAAAGAAGCATTTAAACTGTATCTCTTCTCAGGACACATTTACTGTCCTAATTTACTGGGTTTATAGAAAATAAACAAGTCCATATAGTCCACTAGCCAATGATGGCAGTGGAAACCTGTAACCCAGCTCGCTGTCTGAAAAAAGAGAAGGGGGGATGTTTTGACTTTAGGCTCCAGAGGAGTGGAGTAGTCATGCTGGGAGAGGGCACGGGAAGACAAGCATCCCCCTGAGCAAAAGGTCAGGGCAAGTTCACCCTAGGCCAAGTCCACTCCCTGGGGGAAGGCTTGGGACTGCTCCCTCCATCTTGGCCTCTTCCCTTTTAGAAAACCCCATGTTGTTGTCTATTTTGGCCACAAACACCCAAGCAGATGATTAGGACACAAAGTCATTACACAACGTAATGGTTCATCACCTTAATCGTGCTAAGCCATGGTTTTAAAGCTTAACCACCCCAGCTGGTTTCAAAGGCTGTATCTGGAAAGCAGAGCACTTCTGAGCATAGGGCAAACTACACGAGCGAGGTGCAGATGATGCAGGCTGGGCACTGAGGGCTTATCCAGGAGAGTCTTCTGGCTGATGGCTGAGAATGACAGACAGACAACTCAGTCCTGCTGCTGGCTTTCTGTAGACATACTCTGGGGCTGTGGAGTCTCCATGCAGGATGAAGGAGCCACCTGAATTCCCTGTCAGGTGGCTAAGTGCATGCTGCAGCCTACAGACCATACCTTCCATGATCACTTCTTTTGGGGAGAAGGTAAGCATTGCTGCAACCTGTGTAAGGCTTTGGGATTTGGGGGCTGTTCATAGCTTGCTCCACCCATTCCCTGACAACTGATTCAATGTTTGATGATGACTGATTATCAACAACATCAACCAACAAACGATGATGATGATGATGATGATGATGATGATTGTGCTTGATTCAATTCTCTAACTCAAGATCAAGAGGGCTTCCAGCAGAAGGGACAGAAAAGCCGATCTCAGCTCAACTCCACTTGTCATACAACATTTTTTAAGACTGTCTCTCTTCAGAGTCCTCCCCACCCACTCAACCCAAGCAGCCTGAAAACTCGGCCACAGCACAGGTACCTCTAAGGCAAAGCTGGATCAGCTTCCAAGAAAATGCCCTGGTTAGCCTAGCACAGGGAGATGGAGAGGCACCTCAGCAACCTCCCATGAACAGGGTGGCCCCATCTTGTTTCAGTATAAAAATGTACAAGTTTTTGATCGCCAGAAGACTGCCCTGTTTGTGTATTTATGACAATTACACGTATTCAGCAGCTTTTCAAGAAAAAAAAAATGAAACAAGGAAAACCTGTTGCCATCTGTTTTGGGTGGCTATGCTGTTCAACTTGCAAGTTAAGGAGTACAACATCAGCATCACGGCAGAAGTCCTCCCTGCCTCACGACGAGAGGATCTTGCACCGCTTCATGTAGGTGCCACAGACCCAGCAAATGAGAAGACACAAATCCAGAAAGGCAAGTTCTGTTGAGAAAAACCACACTGTGTCACACTGTAACAGCCTGTTCCTTTCCCAGTTGTACTACCTGAAGGCTAACTTTACCAAAGCCACCCACCAAAACACAGGCTTTTCTTCCCTGCTCCAAGCTCTGCTCCATCCCTATGTCAAGGATGAAACTGGAAGAGTAAAGAGGTTGCAACTACTCCCTGATTCAGAGCCTTCCATACCCTGTGCTGGCTGGAGCAGCTTATGGATGCTCTAGCTCACTCCCTTGCAGTAAGATAACTGAAGTACCTCATACCAGCTGAGAACCAGGAGAATTAAATACTATTCAACAACTCATCATAGCTTTTGCACTAGAATGCCCGTGCACAATAACAAAGCAAAAATAGCAGCTATGTCTGTCACCTCTGCAACAGCAGGCAGCTTCTCAGTCCAAGTTTCCTGCATAGGCATTTATAGCAGCACAGAGCAGGTGGAAATCACTGCTGTTCTGATCTGGTGGCATTTTACACCCACTCTGGATCAGAGAAAATCGCTATAAAGAGGTACAGTTTAAGAGAGGCAAATATATAGCACAGTCTCCTTAAGACAAACACTTGGCAGCAGCTAGTTTCCACGCTCACTGTCACATACCTGCAAATAAAATTAGTCTGCCTGGGCAAATGTAATTGTGAGATGCTCTGGCATGCTGACAGAAGAGAAGAAGCAGTTCAGATGCTAACAAGCACCCATCTGCGACCTGGAGCAGGTGATAATCCCAGCTCCAGCCTGCACAACCCTTCCCAGGTCAGCTCACCTTTTGCAGGTTTTCTCCCTCCCTGGGGAGCAGGGGAGGAAAACTCACTCTTCCTGCTCCCAGCAGATTTTCATCTGTCATTCAGAATCTACGTTTTCTTATTACAGAGCTGACAAAGTGACAGCAATAATTAATCTTACTGTGTACAGAGCTGATTGATATCAAGCAGAATTAGACTATTGTAATCAAGTTAGTCCATTGCAGATGTGTGAAGTGCTACAGTTTATCAGATTCTGCAGGCACACAATTTGATTCTACATAACGAGGGAGAACAACACCGACAAGATAATGGAAAGCCAATAACACAAGGCAGGATTTCATGAATGCCTTTTTTTTAGCTCTTAAAAAGTGGCGCACTTGTCAGCTGTACAAAAGGTGCCATGACACATTACCACATGTCATACCAAAATTGTCAAGGGAGGTTGCATGCAGGCTCTGTGGGGATGTGCTGTGTTCGAATCAACATGTGCATGCACAGACTTCTTGTGAGACACCAGAACTTCGGAAGCTGAAGGCTCCTGAAATCAGGTAATGGGAGTAAATGTGCAGATCTACGAAGGTGTGAAAAGATGCTGCTAAACGGGATGCTGAAATAGAAGCAAGACTCAACAAGGACAATTATCTCTGTCAAAGGCTCTTGGTGATCGATGTCAGCTGCCATCACAGTAGGAGGAGGGTTAACCACAACATGAATATTTGATTAAATTAGGCCAACCTGAAGTCTCTGCCAGAGCATGTGATGCAGTGTGTTTTCTGTGGGGTGGCAGAGGTTTTCTTTCACAATGGATTATATCTTGGTCTCGCTTCACCAGTTTCTTTTTCTTCTTCAGCTGAAGTGCTTTTCGCACTCGTAACAAAAGGTACAGCTTGTCAGTGCTGGGGACAGCTGGCATCCCATGCCAGCTCAGCAGCAGACCTGCTCCCTGCCCACTAACCTGAGGTGCAATGATTGCAAACAGGCTGAGGGCACTGTCAGAGCAGTGGGGCTGAGTGATGCAGCAACTGCCTGCCTGCAAAGCCAGGCAGCCCTGCTCCTCCGGGCCGTTCAGGTCTGTACATTCCTGCCCTCTTTCCTGGTGCTGGCCCCTATACTGACCCCCAGCCTCCTTCAAGTTGATTCAGTTCACTAAGAAGGCAGATATCAAATCTGGGTGACAAAAACACGTGAAGTTTCCACTATGCCACGGCCAGTACAAGGCCAAGCAACAAGAACGTGAGCAAGGATTCCAGAAAGGGGGCAGAGGGACAACCCTTGCAGCAGTGCTCTCAGGCCTTCATGTGATGCACTTCAGGCGGCTGAGACAGCCCAGGGACCATCTACACAGAATTTACTAACCCCTTGGCATTTATTCCCTTTTCACTCGTGGTGCTTTACATCTAACCTAGATGATAAATCTCTTGTACTCAAGCCTGTTCTTTGTTCCCATTACAGAACTAAGCTGCTCCGCACTCTCTTAGGCACTATGTGCTGTTAACAAATCCCTGGCAGCGTGGATGTTTGCTTGCAAAGACTAACCTGCAGGGAACGGCTTCTTTTCACTCGCAGCCTGGTCTATTGTTCAACACAGATCCTAAACCTGAACGATGTAACCCATACTGCCCACTCAGCCTCCTGTTTCAGAGTTTTTCACAGACGAGCCAGTCTTTTCTGGCAGATGCCACCAGAACCAGCTCCCTTCGTACCTCAAGCAGCTCCACAGACGGCGCTGCCAGCCACCTTCCCCTGCCCCAAACACACAAGCACAATAAGCAACATGCCCACCTGCGCTGCTGACCCTCTTCTCCCACAGCATGGGCCATGGAGATGTTTCTAACCCACTGAGGCAATGAAAAATTACCAAGCAGGAATGGGTCATACAGGAGACTGTATATTTCCTCCCTAAGGAAAAAGTGTACGTGGCAGCATTTACTGCATGTGTCTCTAACCATAAGAGCAACACCCTAGTGCTGGAAGAGACCTGTGATGTTGCTGAGACTCACCCCTGCTATCACACATAGCTCTTCTATGTAAAATTGTACATAGATTGATCAAACTCTCTCCTTAAACTAATTAACTCTGTGGCATCTGTTGCAAGACCATATTCCCCTAATGCCTAAAAGCTCTCTGCCAGTTTCCAGCCCCTGTTCATTTTGCAGCTGGTTTATACCAATTTTCTCTGTTTACCTCCTGTCAATTCTATTGACTGACTCCTTGACCTCATATTATTTAGTGTTTCACGTTCAGAGCAGCAGGAAGAATCATACAGCTTTAATTATGAATGGATGGGCAAAAGGTACGGAATAGCCCGCAGCTGAATCTTGCAGTTTTCTGCATAATGAATAAACAAAGAGGGACTAGAAAATTGCACCTGTGAGTCTGAAATTAAACAAGATTCTCCATGCCACACACAAATGGAACAGCATTAATAATCACATCCAATGGCCACTTCTGCAGTAGGTCTGTATTAGCCAGGCTAAGCAAACGCAACTGGGGAACCATCTTTGGGGAAGAAGGAATACTTGAGAAAAAGACACTCAGTTGCTGGAAACAGCCAAGAAGGCAAACTTGTGACTGGAATAACGTGGTAGAACTCACCCGACCGTCCTTGTAAAGAGATGTGGGAAGATCCGCTTCCTCTGCTCTGCAGAGGTACAATGAACATCAGGGATTCATGTCTTCCCTCAAAGCAGCAAGAGCTACTTTTAAGGCCTTTTGATTCCATGGAAGAAGGATCGAGGTTCAGAAGTTGAGTGGTGCACAAGTTGGAGCCAGCCAGAAACATGCTGGGGTGAGACAGCACGGCCCTGCAACAAACCAGGCTTCCTCTTCTCAGTGATTTGCTCTGATTGACAGAAGGTCATTATTTATTCATGCTTCTCCCTTCTCTCCCATTAATAGCACCCCCCTCCCCAAGATTACAGAATGCCTAGTGTACAAAAGCGGTTAAAAGAGAGAGTGTTCTTAATATAGAGCAGTTTCATTTCTGCAAAGCTCTCAAGGTTATCTTTCTTGGCTTTCAAGACACTTGTTTGCAACACTTCCTGTTTCAATAACCAAGATTCAAAGTTTCCAAAGTATTTTATGGAAAAACTTCTAAAATGTATCACGTAATGGCCTTTCAGAGAACGTCTTGAACTCAGGCAATAGGAAACATCTTCACAGGCAACAAGCAAAGAGGTAACTTTACAAAGAATCATTATAGGAATGATTAGGCTTTCAGCTGGTAACATCCAAGAGTTTATTTACTTGATACAGGACTGGAAAATAGACCAGAAAATGTTATAAAATGTTCCAGCTCATCTGAGAGCAAGCACAAAAGCTTCATGTACAGTCGTATCACCCTTTCCAAGCTGAAAGTGAATAAAAGCCTTGTGATGAATTCCATGAGTACAAAAACCACAAGAAGCTAGGGCTCTGACCGCCCCGCATTTAAGTATATACGGAGATGTAACTAGTTTTCAGAGACATTCATGTGAACAAGTCAAACCATTTCCCTTTCTATGTTTAAAAAAGTTAGAATTTTTGAAGTTGCGCAAAAAACTCATAAATTGATCTTTTTTCATTTTAAGTCACAAAAGTTTAGGATTTAGTTGCTGGAAAACATACTTTTCCGCATTTTTTCCTCAAATAAAAACTTAGAAACTGTCTGAAGAAAGTGGTATTTTGGGTGCAGTTTCCATTTCTGCCAAAGCTTTTGCCACTGAAAATCCTGGCAAAGGTGTTTTACTGTTGCTGGCGCTGCTGCTCATTCATAAAAAATCCGGTGAATCAGTAGAGACAAGCACAAGCAATTAATGGTCTCTTTATAGCACTGTACGTTAGTCTCTTGTTTTATTTGAAGGTACTGCTGGTTTGCACCGACGCAAGAGTTTCAGGAGTGAAGCGAGCGGGGACAAGGCAGTAGTGACAGCTAGTTCTTCCCACCTGAGGACAAGGGGATGCTCTGTGAGCCCAGCAGAACCAGGCGCTGCTCCTGCGCAGGTTGTCCCCGTTTCATGATGAGCTGGCTCTACTGATGACCTGCCAGAGTTGGGGATTGGACCTTACTCTTTCCCAGAAGTAGGAGCTGAGATGCCATGCGGGGGAGTCATTGCTCCTTAGGAATGACAGCGCAGGCAGGATCAGACGGAGCTACAGATGTTCACATCCTGCTAATGAAATACCACGAAGAACACCCCAGCTTAGCAGGGTGGCGGTAATACAGCACCTAGCACAATCAAAACCGACTCCAGTTCAGACTCCAGGAGGCATAACAGGTACAGTCAGTCATGCTTGGCCTCCCAGGGCACCTAGCAGAATTGTCTACAATGTCTACATTTGTTGGAGGCGAGCAGGCAAGAGAGAACGTTTATACCAAAACACAGTGCAGCCTTGGTTAACTGAAATAGTTCACAAATTCTAGTTTTTCACTGGAAACATACTGAGGTTTTTTTCTGGTCAGAGCATGCTAGGCCATTTGTTTTCACATTTTCAGAGCAATGTATTCTGTTCTGTGTCAAGGAGAATCTTGGGACAACGCAATCCTTTTTAGCTTTTTTATTTTACATTTCTGTGGGAAGATGAAAAAAGTTGGGGGGATCAACCCACAAGTGTTTTCCTCACACATTCCTAGGTCAGCCAGCAAACCAAAAAATCAATTCCTCACCCATTTCTAATGCTCAGGGTCACTAAATGTGAAACACATTCTTTTCCAGTAAGTCATTCCTAATAAAAGGCACGAAATTCAGTGGGCACATGGCTTTCATGTAGATCTGGAGACATACAAATTGAAATTAAACTAGTGTCCAGCATCTCCTTTTCTCCACAAAAGGTGGGTATTGAAGGGGAATGGTTTTCCAGAAGCTAGTGGATGTGTGGTTTAAATTGTTCAACAGATTTTATGATGATTTTGCTACCCATTCAGCGTAAGTAGCATCTTACCATAGTGGATTCTGTACAGGGAAAGGTATTGGATGTATTTCAATGAAACATTTTGCTAATCATCACTATCATGAGGTTAGTTTAATAAATAGATGATAGCAGATGAATGGTCTCGCTCTCAATGTCCAATTTGCTTTCATTCCTCTCTTTGCAGCAGGAGCATTTACATTCATGTAGAGAGAGGGGAAGGCAGCAGTGCGAACAGGTCCCTTGCTGATGTAACATTTTCTTCTCTGTAGCTACACAATTTCCAGTACGTCTCTGCAATAAAACATTCTAGGTCTTTACACAGCACCTATCAGCATGATGGGGTAAGGACAGCTTGACTTTCACCACAGGGACCCTTTTGCATCCAACACAGCACAATTTTATAGCGATACTAAAAAACAGGTAAAGGTTTCACCATGTAGGAAAAGAGAGAAGTCACTCCCCTCCTGCTTCAGCTGCACTCTTTGTTCAACCAAACAAGGTGACCGAGACCCACTCACCTCTTCAAAACCCAGCATTTGCTTCACTTGCAAAGGTTTGGAAACTATTTCCAATGTTTTCTCACCATTGGCCACTGGTGGTGGAAGATCTCCTCCAGCACAGCTAACCCAGCAATCCCAAGCATCTCCTGCCCCATCACGCAGTCTCCCTCCCGCTCACACAGCTCACACCATAAGCAATGCAGCCACTGTTTCATGTATTTTTCTACTCACACAAACTGTGCACCTCATGATTTCAGGAGACAAAGCACCCCCACACCAACAGGTTTTTGCAGATTTGCAGTGGTGGCATAGTCTGTGCCAAAGTCCTGAAGGCAGCATGCCTGCCGCTGTGGCAAGTGAGGGGATGGATGCTCAGGGGATGGAGATGTAGCATTAGCAGACACAGCCCCTCTGCCTCCAACCGCCAGCTCTCAAACCCAGCTCTACCCTCCTTTGCCTGCCTCTCCCTTTGCCTTGGCAGAAGCTCCTTGTCTGGGTGCAGCCCAGCTCTTATCTTCGGATTTGGAAAGTTCAGTATTGCCAGCATGGGCAGGGAGCTGCTAGCCAGGTCTTGGAGCTGTACACATGGATCAATGAGAGATGCAGAACCTGAGGCTGCAACACAGATTGTCCACAGCAGGTCCACAGACCTCCATCTCTGCAAAGGCTCAGGGACAGCATCCAAACACATTCCCTCCATTTGAGCGTTTCATGTATACCTCCGGGATTAATTTTCTCGTGCCTCCAAGTATTAGGACCTGGCATGAGAAAATTCCCCCTGGAAGTCTGCGCAGAGACTTACGGGGTGGAGGGAGACTGGCTGTATTTCTTGCTTTAGTCCAGCTCACAGTGTGTTCACCCTGTAGCTCACTCACTGTAGCTGTACAAAGATGTGATTTTCCTTACCCACAGGCACGCACATGCTCAGGATAAAGCTGGAGTTGTAACTTCATCGTATGGCTTTGTCACAGCTGTCACCAGCTCGGGAAAAAGACTTGTGAAACTCCTCTTCCATTTTGAGCTAACCATTGAGCAGCGTGTTAATTTTCTGGGTCAGCATCCCAGGATTTTCCTTTTCCTAGCATGCTGTTCAATACTCTCCACTCTTTGACATCATGTACAACTTCTATGGCAAGAAAGTGCTTAATCCTCTCTGAAGTAATTTCTTTCTTCTTTTATGACTGCAGCCCTGGACAGTCTGCTATGCTTCAGCCCCAGCACTATATTTAACTCAGCCATCTTGCTCACTCGTCCTGCCGTCTACAGCTTGGCTAAAAGGGAGAAACTGCAGTCATGAATAAAATACCAGGAAGAAAGTCAAATTGTTCAACACGCTTTTAGGCACATTACAGCATCCAGAAAAGGGCTGGATTTCTACAGCTTTCTTCATTCTGTTTAGGAGGATTTCCATACAGCTCACTGCTCGGAGGTAAAATGGGAGAGTTAAAAAGATGTGACCTTAGGAACATAACAAATGGGACAGAAATTGAAACACTGGTCAGATAGTAATAAAATGACTCTAGTCACAGGGAGCTATATATTCCACAGAACACTTCCCAGCAAACTTTGGCCACCACTGTACAGTCTTGGTCAAGCAAAACCAGTTCAACACGGCATTTGTCATCACTTCCAAAACAAGGACACTATTCATCTACATTTAGATGCCACCACACTGTACATAACTCATTACTTTCCATGTTAGTTCTGACACCCTTTTCAAGGCAAGCGCCTTCCCATTTCATTATATCCACAGGACGCAGCCACAACACAATGAACAGAAAAAATCTGAATCAGGGCTGCCTGATTCTGACATTGATCATAGCTGAAGAAGGACAACCATATATGATGTGGATACACCCCTCACCATCTCACCCACACAGGCATGACCACAATTCACAGTATTGACCATCCTGAAATGTCTTACTCACAAGAATTAGGTATCTTTGGGTTTTGTCTCTGTACCAGTCTTCAGCATCTCTACAGTTTGTTTGATACTGCTTTGTTCGTCTTCAGCAGAGGCATATTTTCCTGAGGCATACAGAGCTTGCATCAAGAGAAGAGACAACAGCTTTTCTAGATATCTGTGCCTAAAACAAGGCTCCTACCTACATGCAAAAGCACATAAGTATAAAGAGTCTGATCTTCAGAAGTATGGTAGATTCAGATAATTTTTAATAACCTGGGGACAAAAGTTGCCAATTTTGCCTCTATTCGGTTGGTTTTCGGTATATGACATTTTTATTTTCCGTGTCACCTGAGCACATGTGACTGAGAAGCTCCAGGTTCCAGCCTTTGAAACGTTAGTACGGCCATGCAGGGGACAGCCCACAAGGCAGGCACCAGCGCACACACACGTGCTTACAACACAAATGTTCAGATAAGTCCAAATTTGCAGCAGCATAATGTGCTGAAAAAGTTCATCAGCAATCACATTTTTAAACAATTTCAATCTGCTTTATTTCATTCATTTCTCTTGGTGACAGCAAAAACTCATGCAAATCTGCTGCACGTTCCCAGCAATAGAAGGGGCTTGCACACATGTCAGCAGCAAACGATTCAGCTTTGAGACCTAGAAACAACTGACCTTAAAACCCACCTACAGAAGCATGGCACACACATTAACAAAGTACCCGTTCCCAATGTACCAAGGAAGTAGTGCTCTACCCTGAATCTAGACCCTTTTTATTTGTGCCCCAAATCTGGAATGGATGCTGAAACCACAGATAAGACAAAAGTGCCAATGTTTGTTTAGGAGCCAGTTAAAGGAAATGCAAATTCCTTTTAAATTTTAAACTTCAGATTGGTCTGACAAATGAACCAGGAATGAGATGAGTCTGGAAAAACTGAAGCTTTTAGCCTGTGACATCCTGCTCTCTGCAGGGATTTCTATCATGGACAGATGCTCCATATCCCCAAGCCCTCCTTAATAGCCCTGCTTCCAATTGCAGCAGAAACATACTCTCCCCTGCACCCCTGACCGCAGAGGACGGGTGGGCGATGGTGCCTCCAGCCACCACGCATTAACCAGGGAGCTTTTCCCTATTCCCACTGCCCCTGTGATAAATAAGGGAGGTGTGGAAAGGCCAGTTTCTTTGCACCAGCCGGATGGGAGGTTGGAAGAAGGCCAACCTCCTCATTGTTCTGCAAGGCTGCTCACAAAACCCCCCTTTTTTTTTTTTTTAAATTGTTTTGTGTCCTTTTTGTTCCACCAGACCCACTCTAAATAGGCATTTCGTTTTCTATTAATGAAATCTGCTTCAATTTCAAAAGTTCTGTTTGCAGGCTGTAATCTCAGTCCCAGTCCAATTTAAATATCTGTTGTTTTGATGGTGGACTTCTGGGCTACGTCCCTCTAGCTCAATGCCAAAAACATAACAGAGAAAATTTCACCCACCGTTAGGAGCCATCTGGTTATGCTGCTCTGAAAAGTGAGACAGATAAGGAGCTGTGTGATACCCATGTAAGGCAATTTGCTGGCCTGTTTATCATACCTGACTCTGGGGTGCACAGCTTTATTTTGATTTGATAAAAAGCAAAGAAGTACAGCTGCAGCACACTGCTGCTTCACTAAGCCGACAGATGGGCATCACTGTAAGGAAGCCACATGGCATTTTTTTGTTAAACTCAGCTCATTAGGTTTTATCTGCAATATGTTGCTGTATTGGCAAAAAACCTTTTAGCGAGCAGAAACATTAGCCAAAGTTTGTCAACAGATATGGGGAAGATCCTATTGTGGAAGGATATGTGCCGGGGCAGGGGTGGGGGCTGATTGCTTCTCAATGCTCAGAAGTCGGCTCTTCAAACTTTTTTTTCAGCTCACTCTATAATTTGTGCCGTAATGGTAGTCCTGACTGGCATATTAATAGAGCTGCTATTCACAGTTTGCAATTGCTGGTGCACTTCGAGACAGTTCACAAATCACTTTATCTGAATGAGTGCAGAAAGTTTGTCAGCAAAACCTGGGAAGTGGGAATTCTTTCTCGCCTCTAACACATACCCAAAAACTAGGTGCCCACAGTTCTGTACAAGTGAAAAGTGCATTTCTAAGTTGAGAACCACATCTGCTTTTATAGGCTGTATTATTTTGAGACACTTTGAGTTGTAAGTGGTCCTTTCCTATCTTGGATCACTGGTTTGATTCCAATGGGCCAGTTTAACTTTCTGTGAGAGAAAAATGAAGCTAAGTTCCCTGCATTAATAGAAGCTTTAGCTACACATTAGAAAGTTTGGAAAGCGAAGCAATGTATTTTCAGTTCACAGAAGAAATATCAGATACTTTGGGAAGTTTGTCCTCCAGGAAAGACATTTAATGGGCTTTTCTGGGAGCACCCATTTCAATGCCTGCTCACATGGGAGCCCCAGTACCAGCCATTTCACAGAATGGGGTCCAGGTGAGGTATTAGGAGCTCCCATGGGCCCTTCTGACACAAACATGCACCAGCTTATCAAAGGCTATTTAGGTAGCCAGGGGGCAACCACATCCGCATCTTAGTCCAGATCAGAAGTATGCTTTCAAAGCAACTGTCCTGACCATTCCCACTTTGCTTTGGGCAACATCCACAACACGGTCTGGGAGCACACGCTGTAAATTCCTCTTGGATGAAACTAAACCACTGGATGAGCTGTGGTAATGCCGTGGCTTTAATGGGCACCGAGTCTGCAGGGCTGAATTAATCTGAAACAACCCAACAGAAACATACACAGTATGGACATCAGGGCCTCAGCACCATCTCATCCTCCACATCTCCAGCACCAGATTACTTGCTAAAGTAAATTCATCAAAGAATCTCTTTTGTTTTAATTCACGGGTGGTAAATTTAATTTTATACCGGGGGCTTTCACTTACTTACAATTTGAACCAAATCAAATCAAACTCAACCAAAGTTTAATAACTCCAGCTCAATCCAGAGTGGGACTATCCACACAGTTTTCTGGTTACTCTATATTTACAAGTCTAATATGATACCTTGAATTAAGCCATTCCAACTCAGCATCTCAATGTAACCTTAGTATCTATAAAAGAAAACATTTTTCAGTAATGCAGAGAGCTGAGCTATGTTTTCCATTAGTGGAAGAAGTGATCACATTCTGAGATACTTTTAATTTTTTTACTGCCTTTTATTTTTAGCTGTTCCTGTATTAGAGCAGTGCCCATTATCTTGCTATAATTAAAGGTCACTGCTCCTGTTACTATCTACAGCTATAAAACTTCATGGTAGGCTGCCACATCTTGACCCAAAATTAATAGATGTACCTTAGATCATATATTTCCCCTTTCTTCAGTTGCCTAGTCCGTGTGCATATAATAGATGCTCTCCAGCTCCCCGCCATTTTAGGAGTGCATCTGAAAGACACTGCACAAGGGTAAGATCATTGTTTCTGGGAGACACAGCTGTAATTGTCATTGGTAACAATCACTTAGACCGGGCTTTCGCCAGCAAGGAGCATGCAAGCTCCCACAGCAGGGAAGGTGCCAGCACCGCTGGTTTGCGGTCTGTTTACCAGGAAGGCTTGAGCCCTTCGTCTCCTGCAAGGAGCTGCAGCACTGGAGGTGGTGGGGAGAGCTGCTGCCGTCGGTTCTCAGTCCTCCTGCAGCAGCGGTACCTGAGCAAACTCCATGTGCAAACCACTGGCTTGAACCCAAATTCCCTTTGGGTGGGTCTGCCTATTTGCTCGATTTCTGCCGAGCAGCCAGCAAAGGGGAATGCTAACTTGTAAGTGAAGTTCACTGGCACTTTCATAATTCAAATAAAGAACTCCTCAGATTTATTGCCAGTTCTCTCTGGCCTTACCTCTGCTGCCATGCAGTCAGGGTTTATTTTACCATAGGTAAAATGGACTCTATGAAAGCAAAAGATGGTTTTATACATAGAAAAGAACAGATGTAAACTCTGCTTTTGACCTTTTTGTTGTCACGATGATCTGAATCTGCTAACCAACAGTGCAGAGACTACAAAATAAAAGAAACATTTATTGTCTCAGAAATAGTCCTGTTTGCCAGTAGTCCATAAACTCCACTCCTTTCAACACCAGATGTTTTCCACCATCTCAAGCACTAGAAAATTTTCTGTCCTTTTAAACTTCAGTCTTGCTGGAGAGAAAAAAAATACAATTTCTAGTCACACATGAAAGAGATAAGCTCCATGGTAATTGAGCAGAAGAGATTCTACACTCCAAATTCTGCCTGAGCACCTGTGTGGATATTGCCTTTCAAGGGCAGAAAGGGGAATGGCTTTTCCTAATAACCATTGTCTATATAGATACTACGGAAAGAAGGCAAAGGGCTATTAGCATGGTGGGAAGGTGTGGGAAGAAGAAATGGCAGGCTTGACTTTGGAAAAAGCTCCCAGGTTTTACCTGAGACCAGGCCAGTCTAAAGAATTAGGTCTTGACTCTGCTGAAAGTAAGAAAAATCTTTGGCATCCAATTTGTAATTGATATTCATGAAAATGTATGAGATTAATGTACTCACTCGGCGCTGCCCTTCAACCTTATAATGAAAGCAGTCAGGTCTGAGAGGAGATGGCAGAAAATAAAGAGGAGTGGGAAATGTAGAAATTAAACGGGGCAGAGGAATATGCAAACTGGATGGACTGAAACATTTCCTTTTGATGGATTTGCTGGCCAAATGCTGGTCTCCTTTGCACCACGTAACACTGGGGTTATGCAGGATTTACCCTGGTGCCCTGAGCCACTAACACACCCAAGACATGTCCTCTTACCACGCACGCATCAGAGCCTGTAATGAGCTCCCCCCCAGGAAGCCTTTCTGATCCTGGAAGAGTAGTGCTGACCCTTCACTGTTTGGTTTTAGGGACAGACCAGAGCACAGAAAAGACCTAGCAGCTGTCAGATGTCCTGCAGCTGTGAGCAACGCTGCGCTGGAAGCACCAGGCAGGATGGTCTCCAGGGCCTGGATGTGACATGCCACCAAAACCATCTCGGTACAAATCTAGGGCACAGTATATTGTGCCCCAGGAAGGGAGTGGAGAGAGAAAGGGACTCCAGAATGCAGCTTTTGTCAGAGTTTTGTTACCATCACCTCATCCTTCTGTGACCTGGCAGCCCTAGGTGCTAACTCCTCATTGTGCTGCACCTTGCGATGCAGCAGAGAAAGTCTCTCAGTCCCTGCTGCACCACCGAGCTCCGCCGCCTGGCTGCACCCCGCAGTCTGCCTTCTGGACAGCCTTCCTCCCCCCAGCCAAAGGCCAAGGCTTTTAGGAAGCAACCTGGATGTGTCTGAACAACAGGAGCTCCCTCATTCTTTATCAGCATCTCCTTTACACTAATCTTTTTTTCTGACCTTCTCATTTTCTGAAGCGCTTCATTGGGTAACTAAAATCCCGTCTGTGGTACCTCATTCCAAGGACCAGCAGGTTTTGCGTACTGGTACTGCCTTCACTGCAGAAAGCAGGATCAAGAACAAGCATTTCTCAAGCAACTCTCCTGTTGAACCTCTGAAGACTCCCTTGTCTCTCCTTATTCACTTCAGGACAGCAGAGCTTCACGCACCAAACATACTCTCTACAACCTCTTCAAAGCAATCCTTGTCCACCGTGATGAAATTTCTCAGAAGATGAAGTTGCCCAACACCCTGACGTACTGCCACTTTTTGTTTGCTCTGTTCCCTTCATTCTGGGGAGGGTGATCAGTGTTGCCTTGTCCTTCCTCTTGCAGAGAACACAGATGGGCATCCTAAAAATCATTCAGCCACTCTTGGGAGGACTTTGCCCCATCCTTGAAAGCTGTTACTCTCCAGAAGAACATTTTCATTTTTTTCAGTGTTGCTGATTATCTTGACAAGACTTCACCTCCCTGTGCTTTCTGGGTAGAGCAGGAGGAGGGTACTGAGAGACAGCAGGTCATTCTGTCCTCTGCCAATCACCATCTTAAGAGACATTAGTCTAGTGTTGGCCATGGCTTGGTCCTGCCTTTTCATTAACATATTTACAGAAGGACTAGGACATCATCTGGTACTAGGTGAAATGTAATTGTGGAGCCAAAGAAAACCCTCCTGTTGACCTCTGTCCATCATAAGTCTCAGTAACAGTGATGGCTGTATAACCCATATAACTTTGCAGAAATGATGCTGTTCCTCTAGTGTACCGGAAAAAGGCCAAAGTGCAGCTAAAAGACCCTGTGCAGAGGTAGGGGGGGCCAGTGAAAGCATCCTAAGGAACAAAATCAGAATGACACACACCTCCTTTGTTTATAATCCCTGTCTGGCTCCACCTATTGCTGTAGAGTCTCTTCTCCCAAACCTGTGGTGTAGCTCAATGGTTGTACAGTAGATAATTGCCTTCTCTGCTCAGCTTTGCTGATGTGCCACAGCAAACGTGTACAGCACATTTGACACAAGACTAGACTGCTTTACAGTGAAAAAAAAACCCTTGAAGCTTATCGTGGAAAAGGAGGAAAGTGAAAACTTCAATATCGCTACTGAAATACTACCATGGAACCTCCTTGGAGTAACATTCCTATACTCCAAGTTTCTCCAGAAGCCACGTACCCTGTCATGTTATATCCTCATCACACGCTACAAAATATTCTCCAGGGTGAGGAGACAGCTGTTTGTGGTGCATGGGGGAACAAGCCATCCATCTGGGAAATAAAATTCCCATAAGACATCCTTTCAATATTTCTAAATAAAATGTTATTCTCGGTTATCTGACTTAAGGGGGGAGGGAAGTAAAGGACAAAGTAGGGACTTTTCTCAAAAAGTTTAACTTCACTGGAAGTCCAGTTAGTTGTTAAAAACAACGTCAGAGGACTTTTCAGCCGCATTAACAGGTTTCTTATGGCTCACAGCTGAGTGTGCTGGTGGGCACTTTGGTCTACAGGCTCAGGGGAGCATGGCTGGGGCAGTGTTTGGGGAAAAGCTGCTGCCCAGAAAGTGGAGGAGCTCTGCAAACTGTGGTGTCTACTGAAAGAAGCTTAATGGGATTTTTTCTTTTTTGCTAAGGAAGTCTCACTTTAAAAATTAAATCCCACCTCCTCTTAAGATTCCTAAAAGAATATATCAGACCAAAACCTGCCTGTACTTGGTTATGGTGCATATTTGATTAAAATCCAGGAGAATATTGTTTAGTGCCTCGCTCACACTTACTGTGTAGTAACCTCATCACTGCACATGGGTGTTACTGCAGTAACTGCATCACTGCAGGTGCACGCTGCCATCCCTCGCCCTCCAATGCAAGGAGCACAGGGTGGCTTGAACACTCTCTCACCATGAACACCACAGTGCTAGCTGGCAAGATGCTGAAGACTTTTAGTTCTTATTGACCCTGGCGGGAAGGGAGGGGACTCAGAATCTCCGCCGAGGCCCTGCTTTGCCATTGTGTCTTGTTTAAAAGGGCTATTTGTACCATTATGAAAGAAGTAGGTCACAGATAACCCTTACCAGTTCCCATCTATCCACTTTGCTACTGATGTGGGTTAGCACAAAAAAAGGTAACATTATTTTTTTTCTTATGTAAGAATGATGCAGATTACCTTCTCATGTTTAATTCCATCACATGAAAAAGGGAAGTCTAAGCTGTCCACATTCCCATTTGATTTTCTTCTGCACATTTTTTGCTGGGTTACTAGGACTACCCCTCATACCTGTCGTATCAGCACGGAGACAGGACCTTGTTAGGATGCCTCTTTGTATTTAAGAAACCAAATCTCCCCCCCACCCTGCTGACATGGAAACCCCCACGGGAAAGAAAAACACCTTCTGACCTCCAAAGTATTTTCTGAATTAAGTAGATTCTTTCTTTTTCACCAGAGACCACAGAACAAAGCTGGTAGTGATCAGTCCTTAGGAACTGAAGAGATATTGGGAACCAATGCCACTCAGCATTCAATTTGCCATTACCCCAGAGAATAATTCCCTCCGATTTACTTTCCTGGTTTTGTTTCTCTCTTCTGTGGCCACATTGTCCTCCCTCTACACTTACCCCAGTGCTAAGCAGGGAAAGTGTTGAAGTCCAAGTGGATAAACAGCAGATGAATCCCACCACTGTACTCGGAGTCTCTTTCTGTACTTTAATTGACTTCTTAGATCAATAAGGACCTTATAGGCCAGTTTTTCCTTTTCTTGAGAGTAACAGTGCACATATGGAATGGAGACATTTATATCCCACTCCAGGAACAGCACGCTAACTATATCTTTCCATTTTGCGCCAGACTCATCACCATGGTACCTGCAGCACACACTTTTAGCCATGGCCTTTTGATAGAGGAGGCATTTGGTAGCCCTCACCCACCTGCTGGGAGTCATGAAGTGCAGGGGGCCATTGGTGCTGCTCTTGAGTTATTTGGGGAGGAGGAGAAATGCTAGTCTTGTTAATCATTTCTTACTGTTTGTATCACAGTACGCTCTGGTATGCTAAGTGCCTTAGCTCTCCTTCCAGGCTGAGGGTTTGTGGATTATTAATCACCCCTGCTTTCAAATATATAAATCATGACAACAGTAAAGGAAAAGGAGGAAAAGCAGCAATCTCCTGTTAACTCTTCCAGCTCAGAGGATGCTGTCTGTCCTGCCCAGTGCATTTCCCTCATCTCACCAAGGGTCCTGGCTTGCTTCTGTGCCAGTCACCTCTCCAGGAGAGGGGCCCCTATATTTTTAAAGTTGTCCTCAAACCCACACACACAGTAATCTCACATCCACCAATTCTGGGGTTGCAGGTCAGGCCCAGAAGACAACTGGGAGGTCCCGGGTGCCAGGCTCCTATAATGAGGGAAAGCAGTCAGCTGGACATCATCACACCTCACTTCATTCCTTGTATGAGGGCCTGGAACAAAAGCACGCAGCACTGCTGCAGGCAGAAGTGTTGTTGGGTAGAGACAGAAAAACCGACACATCGGACATTGAAAAAAACACAGGGAAAATAAGCTTGCTGGGATTCTGAGTTCCATAGAAAGCAGGCTGAAAAAAGATTAACAGATGGCTTGATGCTCATACAATTGTCAAATTGTAAAAAAAAAAAAATATAAAAAAATAAAAAAAATAAAAAATCATTCTCTCCTTCCCTCCTGCTGAGTTATTCTACCTTTTGCCTAGGCTAAAACTGTATTTTTGAACTGGAGCAGACCTTCCTCAGCTGGTCTAAATATTATACCCAATAAATGCTTCTTGGACTAAGGCTGCGTCTAAGCCAAGCCCACAGGCTAGACAGTCTTCTAGTCTACAGGAAACCTTTCAAGCTCCACAGACCTTCACCAGTGCCAGAAATCTACATCAACTTCAGTCTCAGCTAACGAGGTTCTCAAAAGCCAGAGCAAACCACTGCTCAGGCTGGACTATTTCAAAGCTGCGACAAGATCTGTAACCCAGGAATCACATCTTCTGTTAAACTCCAGTGTATAACTACACCATGTAACGTATCACGACACTCCCCCAGCTCATCATAGATAGAAAACAATTTAAGTTTATTCTAAATAAATCTACAGTAAACAAATAGGCTCAAAAAGGGTTATTTTCAAAATTTTCAATTTTTTAGATAACATCTTTACAAAACACTAGTATTTCAGGTTAGGAAAGAAAAGGAATGGTTAGGGGAGGGGTTTTTTGGATAAAAATGTTTCAATAAGATTAAGATTTAGTACTGAAAAACAAACAAAAAAATATTTTATGATTGGGAAGAGAAAATATGCAAACTAACACCGCCTGAGGTGATTTACCTCAAGACAGCATCATGGTCTGATCTCAGCAAGGTTCATCTCAAGTGATGTATCTCAAGACAACACCACCAGCTCTGATTTCTCCCCACTTCAGTGCTACAGAATCACTGCCAGCCAAGAAAGAGGATGATGCTCGCTTTGATTCTGGGACCATCTTTGGCATGCAAGGGAGATGCTGCTGTGGTCTTCAGAAGACAAGACCCTGGGTGGGATAGGGAGCTGGCTAGATCATCAGGCTAGATCGACAGCAAACATTTTCCACTGAAACCAGATTTTATTTCAGGTAGACCCTTCCTTTCCCAAGTTTGTGACCAGACATGAGGTTTATTCACATCAGGAATCCTAGGCTGGTCTGGGAAGAGGAGGAGGTGCCACTGCTTAGAGCCAAAGACAGCTATTGCAGCAAAACCACCACAGTACGTGTCCTGGTAGTATTTTATCCAATAGTTTGGCTAAAATTAAATATAGCACAGAAGAACAAATTATAGCTAATTGTCATGACTCGCGTGTACGTTTTACGCTATGGCACAGATTAATATTTTGGGGGTTTTCTGTTGTGCTACAAGGTTTATAGCTAATAACAGTAAATCTGCTTTTTATGTCACTAGTCAGCCATAGTGCTGTAAAGGCCTTGCAGCAAAGCAAAGCAGCTGAAATCCTAATTACAGTGATGATGACTGAGAGCTGTAGTTGCAGTATTTCTAAACATTGGTTTGATTTCAGGTTTCACTGTATCTTAACTAGGCATGTTTATAAAAGAACACAAAAGGCTCGTTTGTAAGTATATACAGCCAGATTCTCATGTAAATCAGCACAGTCCCATTTCAATCCCCTGGGCTCCAGCCCCAGGGAAGGGGTTCGTGTCAGTGGAGCTCCATCATTTTCCAGCAGCAGAGCCCATTACATTTAAGAGTTTGCAGCACCAGAGTGGGTCTTAAATATTGAAGGTTTTATCCTGCAATGGGCTAAAAGGATTCACATGTCCTTGGAGCAGCAGGCATTTAGTGCATCTCTGGAGAAACCCAGTCCTCTGCATAGTCATTTTCTGTTATCGTCTGAGCAAGGCTATGTATGTACTGTCACGGTGGGTAAAACTCAGCCCCATGAAGACAGTCTGCATGGAGCACACTTTGGTTCGAAGCTCACTTCAGCCTTTGAAGTGAATATGAATTAATTTATACAAGGGAAAAACTCCATCCTTTCTAAATCATCCTTTGTACAGCCCTGGAGCTAAACCCCCTATGCACAGAACTATACCATGAACATGCATGCAAAATCTCTGCAGATATGATAGGGCCGGTGCAATACCTCTGCCGAAATGTAGATTCACCATTACAGAGACCAGCTCTAGCTTTTCTAAAAGGAAAAATATATCCAATTCCCCTCTGTGCTAAGACTCAATAGGTCCAGCATAAAGTGTCTAGAATACCAGCAGCACCTCAAGAGACTTATATGATAGTCCATCTTAATCAGCATAACTTATTCAGGTATTTATAAATAGCTAATAAAATTGAGAAACTTGTGTGTGAACCAGAAACAAAAAGGTGTGAAGATCATTAAATAAATGTAAGCTGCTACAAAGTTTTCTCACTTAACTGCGATTAAGTCACGGCAAGGTTCAGCCCTTTGTGTTCTGATAGGAGGGTGAGGAGCAGGAGAAGACTGAGATCCCACCTGGGAGGGTAGAAAGCCAGTGCAGGTTCCCAGCAAAAGGTATGGACACTGTGCTGTTGGTGGAGGGGAACCTGCTCTAAGATAGAAGCAAAGCCACTCTCTAAGTAATTAGAAGAAAGAAGTTAGCTTTATCCGAACACAAGAAATATTCCAGAATACCTGCAGAGCAGTAGCTGTCCCAGAATAGCTCAGGCAATCAGTCTGCCCGCACAAACAAGCTGTCAATGATTCATCTTGCAGAATGAGAATGATTTTTCCTGGAGGGAAAATGAACAGCAAGGGTTTGTGGCCTGGCTGAAGCTCAAGTTATATCTCCAGTGCTCCCTTCATACAGAGGACTTCTCCAGGGCTCTTCTGAAATGCTCTCACAGGCAGAGGGGGCAAATTTAGCTTCCTGCTGCATCGGTGTCGGTGGCTTTGCCCTCACATAATGAGCAGATATTACCCCATTTTGTTTTTCATCTTTTTCTCAGATGCCAGCTCTTATTTTTTCTAACCTACCTAAGAGTAAATATTGCCAGAAGCAAAACAGTTCTTAGAACAGCTCTTACATCATCTCTCCTGTTTTCTAAGAGCATTTGAATTAGACCAAGAAAGCCACCCTGTAGTCATATAAGCTATATATTGAGCATATTCATTTGATTTCAATCACTTTGGTTTCCTGGACTAACATTTAAATGGGAGAAGACATTCAAAATGAACCAATATTAGATATAGGCCTTGCAGGCAAAACACTTATTGTGCTGAAAACTTGGAATACTGCAATATGAGACAGGAGGGGGAAAAAACCCTGTCTAAGTGTTTTATGCAAATTGTAAGAAAGTAAGAAGGAAAAAAAACATACCAGAAACACTACTGAATCCACCGACTGGATGCTGCTTTATGGGCAAGTTCTTAGGCAGAGAGCAGTAGTAACTTATATTTTCCACAATGAAATTGAAAATGTTCTTATATTATAGTGGATTACGGCTTTGTGAAATATTACAGTTTTCTTTATTTGCTTTTGCAGGTAATTAAATTTAAGTGCTACTTACATTCCTCCTCATCCCCAAATTTAAAAGGCAATAAATTGCTTTAGTGTTTTCAATTTCTTTTCCTTCAAGAAATGTAAATTGATTGCCTAAATCCCTCCACAAACTTTATTCTTATGAATAGAGGAGAATAATTTGCAAGGCCATTGGCCTCATCTAATCCCCCTTTAGCTCCAGGTCTCCTTTCTCAGAGGCTACCAGTACACTTCATGCCCAGCGAGACAGCGGAGCAGCAGCACCCCCCTAGCCCCAGGTCAGCACCGCCCTGCAGCCTGGATGAGAGGGATGGGCACAGGGTCTGCCATACCTTTCAGCTCAGTGGTATGGAAAACACAGCTGCACCCAGAGGAGCAAAGGGATAGAGGATGCTGCTCAGAGACACTCTTGGGATGTACCTGAAAAGAAGTTCTCGGGCTGGTAATAGAAGTGATTACATGCATATAAACCAAACCAATTGGTTTCCAAACTTCCTGGCTTGGCCAAGGGACAGATCAGCTACAGAAGAAGCATAAGGTAATATGATCAATTAAATGTGAACTGGCACAGTTTAGTAAAGTGAAGACTTGGGATCAGGCTCCAGTCCCAGGAGCAGCAGTGTCCAGTAAGCCTTGCTGCAGCGCTTTGAGGTGCTGTCACAGGAGGTCTGCAATGCTCCTCCACAAAAGGCGACCACCTCCAGCACACTGGAAACAGCACGGGGCCTGTCCGTCCTGCACCCCTGCCTCAGTTTCCCCAGCTCAGCTCAACCCACCATTTAAACAGCCATGAAGACAGGTCTGCACAAACGCATGCAGCAGCGAGGAGGAGGCAGGGAAGAGGATGGGAGCAGCACAAGCACCCGAGCCCATCTTGACTCCATGACTGGTTATTCATGGTAGGCTCTGGTGACAGTGAGCAACAGGCGCATAGCACCGGTGCTGACACCCTCCCATAGACGTGCTGCTGGCCACCGGCACCAGCTGCTGGGCTCCTTCAGACCCAGGGCCCTCACTGCTGAGCGGCATGGCTCATCACACACCCCGCCCTTCTCCTGCTCCCACGCTGGCACATGTGTATGGGTATAAAAATCCAAAATCTGCATCTAAAAGGCTTTCAGTCATGCACGGTCAGAAAGTCGCCTCCACAGCTAAGGGTACTGAGACCAGAAGTTTGTTTCAAGGAGGTTTTTGGGTGAGCAGTCAGGCTTTCTTCTGTCCCCAGCACAGTGGACATCCAAGCCCTGGCTGGAGCCTTGGAGGAGCTACCTAGTCGTATAAAGATCAGAGCAAGCACAAAGCTTCAGTCAATGCAGTTTCAACACACATTACAGAGACTACAATAAAGTCTTTAGCAGGCCAATAGCATGGTTAAAAAAAAAAAAAAAAAAAAAAAAGGAATTTCAATTAAGACTATCTGTACCTTTTGATTCTGCCTTTTGCAAAATAATAATATAGCAGCATGGGGAGCAATGAGAGGGACAAATCTGCTCGAGGGGGGTATCCTCCCCTTCATGGTTAGATTTTTCCAGGAATAACAATCATTCCCTAAGCAAAGCCTTATTGCTGTTCATTGCACACATTCCATACAGCCTCATCAGCCATCCCACGTGCAGCGCAAACGTGCTTACTGTCAAGTGACAGGAAGAAAAATACCATCACCAGGCCGGTGCCTGCTGCAGCAGCTCTGCAAAATGGAAACCTGCAAAGCCTTAAAGGGTAAGGGGCTGGCAGTATGGCTGATCCCATAAATAACTTGCACGCCTCAAAAAGGAGGCACGCTCTTAGGAGAGATATGGAGATAAGACAGACAGCCCAAGAGCTGAAGCTGACGTGCACTAGCAGCAGGCCTGCCTGGCTGGGAAGCATCGGCCAGCAGAAAGCACGTCCTCTCCAAAGCCCTCCTCATGCTCTTTCTCGGCGGCCCACTGAAGACAGTGGCTCTCCCTGGCTTGCTCATTTTAAAAGCTCCCTAAAAGGTGAAGGAAGCTGCGAGAGAAATGAAGCATTTGGCAAGATGCAGCCACTTGAAGATGTTACATGCACAGAGAGCGTGTAATCCCATCCCCACCCTCATCTAATGTCTGGTGACAGCCCATCAGACGTTCCCTCTTTATTAAATTCAACTGTGAACAAAATTAGCAAAGAAATATGGGGTTTAATTAATGTTTGCCTTGACCATAAATGAAAGAGAACTTTAATATTTTTACTGTATTTTACAAATCAGAGTCATTCAATATCTTGGATGCTAGTAAATTAATTCTGAACTAATGAAGTTAAAGGAGGTCATTTGTTAGAGAAAACTGATTACATATCGGGATCTCCTGGGGACCTAAATGAGAAAATCACTATAATGAAAAAATATTTTAAATTATGCAGGTCAACCAAGTAGATCATTAAGGATACAGGGGGGGTGGAAATATTAATGACACCGTGTCAGGGAAATGCCAACAGGGAAGTGGGCTGACATCAGTAAGCAGAAAGGCATTCACAGTGCTAGCTTGGGGTTTTTTCCCCTTTTAATAATTGAAGCACATGAATTTCATTGCTTGCCTGAAATTAGTCACCTGTGCCCAGATATTCCAATGACAACGTAACAGCAGTGCACCAATGTGCATTACATACGTAAATTTGTGTAGAGCATAAACCATTTTAGTAGCATCAATCACAGTAGCACCTAAAGACCCAAGCCAAGATATGGGCTATGTTGTACGAGACATGGCAAGAAGTATGCAAGGGAAAATGAGGAATCTCTGCTTCCCAGGGGTTTAATTTCCACAAGCAAGCAGCAGTCGAGGGATGGAGGCTTACATGGCACATTGCAGTGTCAGGTACAGCACGCCAGGCTGGCTCTTGAACACAGCTAGCCAGAGCAACGGGAGCAGTGTAGTCTGGGTGAACAAGCAACACTCCCAGGGACTGGAGCTATGGTCTGCCCAGCCCAGAAAACCCACTGTCTTGGCCTACGGCTGTGGGAGATGGTATTTAGGGAGAGCATGTGAGCCTGACCACTCTCTGCAGCCTGTTGCCCCTGTGCTCCTCCAGCACCTGTGATGACTGTGACGGGGACAGAGCGCACTGCTCCATCGGCACTCCTCCTAGCCAGATCGGACCATCTGAAATGTTTTTTGTTCCATTTTGAAACTGCTGACACCACAAGACTCCGCAACCTCCCGGGGCAACACATCCCAGCAGTTCGTTGCCTGCTATGAAAAACAGGGATTTCTTTCACCTGTCTCACACTCATCTCCCACTGGTTTTGGTTAGTTCCTCCACCACGAAGTAGTGCAGAAGCTGGTGAGAAACTGTTCTGCATTCACCTGATTCATGATTTTACCAACTTTGATCATATCTTCTTCAGCAATAAAACAATTCCCAACGCTTTGCCCTCAGTGTCCTTGCTGAGGACACCCAGCACTGCGCTGGACTCTGCGGCTGCTGCAGCACATGGACCGCATCGTTTCAAAGAGCCATCAGTGATGGCTCCTTCCTAACCTCTAAGTGCCATTTCTGAGTCTGGCAGTGTGTGGGCAGGATTTAGATTATGCTTTTTCCTTACACACTCTAAGTACTCTCCTGAGAATCCCTGTAACATTCCTTTTACCACATTCACGTCACGCTGAGGATGTGACTGAGCCTAATCCCACATGGCAAAGCACTCAATCTAGAGAGCATCCATATTCAGGTTTGCTAAGTTTTACTGAGCCAGTTTACAGAGCTTCAGGACCTTCTTTGGGAAAAAAAAAATAAAATCAAAGGAGTGATTCGCAGGTAGAAACCAAAGGCAAAAAAAAGGGGATCTCTGGTCAATAGTACAAGGATGGCAGAATCCTCTCATGAATTCAGGAAGGCAGAAGGAATCTAGGGAATACTAGAAGAGAAATTAATATACTACTGAATGAGAAACAAAGCAGCACCAAGAAAATTAGTTGAAACAACCCTTTATGAAAAGGGAAATACAGCAGATAAAGCACGGATATCTGTTTACAAAGCTTATCAGAAAGCATTTTATTCAAAGGAAAGAACCACCAAAGTGATCCTAGATCCACTAAACCCACTTTTCAGGATTTCTTCACCAAATTAGGCATACAGAAATATGCTAGCCCTACAGAGCCGATGCAAACTGTTTAAATGAGTACATCAGGCAGTTCTATCACAAAGAGATGTAATTAGATTTGAGGAGCCAATACCTCAAGCAGAGCCTGAAAGAGTGATCAACAAGTTTACAGCTTGGAAAACTCCCAGAACTGGAAGCCAAATTCTTCAGAGCATTTACACAGAAACTCATCCCCTCATTATAATGGAGCATTTGCTGAAATTCCAGGAAAGACTAGGATGAAGCTACCACACTATTCCCATACAGAAAAAGGCAAAGTCATTAATTATTGAAGGTTCTTATGATTTATTTCTCTTTTAAATATGGATAATAAAATTAGTGCTAAAAGGCTGATGACAAGATAGAGATTGCTTTTTTCAATGGTAAGCATTTCTGACCTTTTAGTTACCGGTTAATTGCAGTCTCCAGATGAGCAGTAATAGCAATTGATTTGTGTTCATTAAAACTCTATCACAGAACCAAGAACTAATCCTGATGTTTTACAATGTAAAGACAGCATTAGATTGAGTTAAGTAACTACATCAGTTAGTATTATGAGAATGGTTTGGCTTCTAAGTAGGCATGCCTCATATTGAACTGGAAACTGGAATTCCTGTAAAAGCTTCTTCATTAAATAAATATTCCTCAAGAATGGAATTAGCCATGACTGATGGTCTCTTTTTAACTACTCTTTCAACCAAAGTTTTCTGACCATTTCAAATGAGAAATCATGACCGTTAAAAAGCAAACATTGTAAAACACAACTTTCATTTCGTTGTAAGTGCGTATATATATGTATATCTCCATTTATATCCATTATATTGAAATATTATGAAAACAGGTTTAATCAAATAAATCTAGACATATCAACAATCTGACAAAAAACCCCCAAACCTCCAATCTTTGCACGTGTGTGTAATACCTAGTAGAAAGGGCTGGCATAGCCAACTGGAGATGTTAGTCCAGTACAAGCAAACAACAGGCAAAGAAAATGACAGTTCTACCCAGCTGAAAAGGAACACATTATTGACACAGTAATGTGGGGGTGGGGAGGAGCTTTCATTCCCTATGTGAAAGCAGAAGGCAGGTTTAAGACAACACTATGCCCAAAAATATTACTGTCACCTTACCAGAACCTGAGAATTAACTTCTGCCATACCCCACTGGTGTTGCTGTGTGGATGCTGCCCATGAAATTACTGGCACACAAGCGGCATGAAGAACAAAACATACATGTGAAAGAAACTTGCAGCATATGTGCTCTCAGCCCAACAGAATAGAAAATAGTAGGACCAGAAGTATCAGTGATGTGTTTCTCACTCCACTACTCTTATGTGGAGGACTGCATTTATAAAACAGCTAATTACAGTTTGAATCATAAGTGAGCACTGAAGCAGAGTTCCATTTTACTCAGATGCATAAATTTTCCTCACCTATAAACCTTAGAGCAGATGTACAGTGGCCATACACGGCTGATGCTATCATTCAACATGGTAATTCCAGACAGAAAATAATAGAAAATGAACGTTGGTTTGCTGTACTTCATATGCACATTTTGAAGGCAGTATATTATCCATGCAATGCTCAGCAATAATTTCTCCATTCCTAACCATGTAAGAACTATATATATATATATATATATAATGTATAATACTTAGAGCACAGGTTGGCCTAAGTTCCAACTGTGCAAAATAAAGCATTTGTGCTCCTGTGATAGGTGTTCTTCACAGTTTGGGATCATCACCCAGATTTCCTGAGATGCCTTCACTTTTTGGCATGGCAGTCCTTGGGATGTACAAATTCCAGCATTTTGGCATGCCCCGAGATGTGTCTAGAGAGATGAGTTCTGGTTGCTGGTGGAAATTCAGGCTGCACGATTCAAGATGCGCACGTGCTCAGACTGGAAGAGGACATCTGTGACACCTTCTCTGATGGTTATAAATTTTGCCCTTTTTTCAAGTTATCACTGGTGGAGCACAGGTATTGAAAAAAACCCAAACCCAACCTTTTTTACCCATTGCTGGCCAAAAACCCCAATGGATCCATTACTATAATTTAGCAAAAGCATTAGTTCAAATAATAAAAGGAAATTCTAACCAACAAGTGTGAGTCTGAAGAAGCCAACTGATGCTTGCTATTGAGGTATTCATCATTACCTTTTACACAAGATCTTCTTGGAAAGTTTTCTTATTTCTAAGACAAAAATGAAGTTTAAAAGATTTATTATTAAGACAGAGCCTTTTATTTTCCGTTCAAGCATGCTCACAGGGTTTCAGTCCCATTGAGACCTGGCAGCAGATCTTTGTTTTCAGTTACTACTACTATGATGCCGTAGAATTCAAGTGAATTGAAGCACTGTTTGAAAACAAACATCTCTGCCTAATGTCCAAACATTGCATGACATCGTACCACAAGAGGCTAAAATCAGTCTGGTAGAAAACCAATCAGTTTTTCTAACACTATTTCCTCCAGCTGCTAACTGTAGCATGGTAACGAAAGCACAGGCATTTTGCACAAACCTAAAATATTGCAATCTCTTGGCTGTGAAAGAAGAGTGTGGCTCAAGCTGAAGCAAATCTACTTCACACCAGTCTAATCCCAGCGTAATTAGAGGATCGCTGCCAAATGTAAAGCATATGCTTTGTTTAAAATCTCAATGCAAATCTCTGTGTGTGTATATGTGTGTTGATTTATTAAATCCAGGAACCCATAGCAACATCTATGATAATATATACTGCTGCTATTATTATAGACAAGAAGCGCTAAAGCCACTTTTAATCAAAAAAATCCTTTTAAATCTATACCTGGTTTTAGTGACATTACTGTTAATGCAGCTGATGAAATATTAAGGATGCAATTACTGTACATGCTCTATAAATGGCTTTCCTGACATTCAGGCTGTATAGAAGGCTGTGTCAAAATAAGAAGGAAGTTATTTTTCTCCCAAGTATCTCTCTCCCAAAGAGACAATCTAGATTAGGTTGAAAGCATCTCACTCAGAAGAGACAAGAACCCCAACCAAATGCCACAATCGTTACAAAAAAAAAAAAAAAAACCAACACCAAAAAACCAACAAACAAACCAGACTAGAGGAGAGAAAACAGCAGAACTCCCAGTTGCTGTCCTGAAAGAAGGTGGGGCAGCCGTGTTCAGGCTCCACACCTGGGGCTCCCATCTGGTACGCGTTGAGTCACTCACAAAAGGGAGGGAGAGAGGCAATCTTCTTAAGAAAGCTTGTTACAGCCTTGCGAGCACAAGGCACGTATGAAGAACACGGGATAAAGGTCACTTAATGCTCATTTTTTCTAGGGAAACTGAGCATTCAGAAATCAGACAGCCACAGTCTAATCCCCGACACAGTTCATGCTCTATACAGTGTAAAAAGGAAGGTTCACTCTGCAGGCATCCTATTGCCACCCCACTTTTGGAACTGCAGCTGTAACCAGTTATTGGCTGATAGTGTCTAATGGTCTGATATGGATGTGCTAGCATAATTGTATCTACACAGGCAGGTGTCAAAAATGCACTGACAAGAACATTTGGAGAGCTATAGTATTTGCCTGTCAAGTACACAAGGCTCCCAGTAAAACCCAATATAACCAAAATGTAATTCCTTGTGGCAGTCAGCACACTGCATCCCCCCACTGCATGTGCACACACACGGAGTCGCTCTAGCATATGCACTGATGTGACTAACAATTATTGGCACAGATAGGTAGAAGCCCTACAAAAAACAGTTTCACTGCAGGACATTCATAACCCTTTGTGATTAGCCCATTAGAAACCCGTCACATCATTGCTGATTGCTGTGGTTATGGGCAATCTGCTCATTATCGAAACAACATGCACAAGAAGAAAAAAATAGAAGTAGTTCCTTTTACTGTTATGGGGACAAATGTGGCTGGTTCTTTACACACAGCATCCTTCCTCTTGGACACTGCCGATGGCTGCTGCATACTGAGGGAGAAGTCTCCTGTTCTGGGGCACTGCTGTCTGATCTGCCCGTGATTCTTCCCCTATGAAACAGAAGAAACTGGCAGCCACACTGGGGAATCCTTTCATTTCTTTGCTTATCCTTACTAGTTTCAGAGCTGTGCCAGAATCCCTCATTCTCCCTGGACCTGAAGCTCCATCCTTCATTCCTGGCTCCTGTTAGTACAATTTTCTTTCAAAAAGAGCATCATCGGTCCCCTTCTATTATACAAAAGCCTCTTCAGGAAAAGGCATAGCTGGAAGGATCCCAACAGCTGGTATTTATCCAGGAGACTGATAATTGTATGCAACACAGCCTCAAAAAATGATTAGTGGAGTAGAGACAGCTCTTGCTTTATAAAGATGTGATATAGAGGAGGTCAGGCTAAATGCAACAATCCCTTCTGGACTTAGATACTATGAATCTATGAAAAGATCTTTTATTTTATTCAGTGTCTCATAACTAAATGATTATGCTCACCCTTCCTCCTAGCACATCGCTGTTGGTGACAGATTCACAAAATAATACGCTTCAGAAAGAATGAAAGATCATATGCTCAAAAAAAAATATTCATGTACAGTATTTTGGTATTACTACCAGGAGGCACAAAGATATTACTCATTTCGGCCTTGTATTAGACAGCAACATCTGCATCAGAACAGATGCATTTTTAAAATAGCAATAAAAAAATTACCCAGCTGATGCAGCATCTGACATATTTCTGGTGTATTGCATTATTTCCATGCAGCTGGAGTTCTGCATTCAATATCCTAGTCCTCTGGATCTGGAAAAAAAGTTCTTTCCCTTTGTTCCTTTATGAGCTTGGATCTGGGATACTGGACGATAATCTAAATATTTAAACTATTATTCAAGTCTTTAATTCTACTAAACAGTCTTTCTGGACATATTCCAATATAAAATAAAATGCTTTGTGCTGTAATGGAAGAATTACTGCTATTAAAAGATTTAATCCTAAATATACCACAGCGCGTTTCTTTATACATCAGGCGGAGTGTGAAGGGCTGCTATTTTTATCAGGTTTGTATTGTAGAGATAAGCATTAACTGCACATTACAGGATTGGTTCACACCAGGTTTCCCCACTGTACAACGGCAGAGCTCTGCAGAACGAGCAAAGCTAAACAGTTTTTAGCTAAAAGTAAGCAGGTTTAAATATCATTACCACATTTTCATACTTGTCTCTCTGATTAGCCTTTTCACGGTAGTGACTTTCCCTGTTGCTAGGACAGATTCACTGGGAGCCCCGGGAAAGGACTGTCTGGAACAGCTGGAGCGGCCAAAGGCAGTCGCAGAGGACGGGCATGAACACACCAGGCTGGGCTACCCAGGCTGAGAGAGCCACCTATGGGACCCGCTGCCCTGCAGGACACAGCCCAGCCCTGGGCAGGGACAGCACCGGGGGTCCGGCCGCGGGATGCTCCTGAAGACGTGCCCGAGGACAGCGGTGCCACTCCTGTTCGCAGAACCACCTATAGAGTGAGAACACGGGAAAACAACACATCCATCACAACGGCTGCTGTGAAAGAGAGAACTTCTTCTGGCAGCATCCTGGAGGGAAGCGTGGCAGCGAATGCACATATGAAAATTAAATCTGAGAGAAGAGGGAGGATTTTACTTGGGAGAGGTATTCAGGGCAGAAAGCAGGGTTATTCACAGCCCTCGTTCGCCTTGCTGGCTGCCCACGATAATCACAGAAGGGGGGTAATGGGGAAAGCTAGAAATGATGGATGCAGCAATTTGAAAATACTTGCAAGCATCTCCTTCAGTCTCACTAGGAAATAATTGTTGTGGCAGTTTGGAGCTATTTGGGAACAAAATACTTTTAAATGAAAGTGAAAGGGAGGAAAAATTATATTCACAAAGCTATCGAAGGATTCAGGGAAGAGCTATTGGCCTGTGTAGAAATCGGATACCAGAAAGCAATAAAGAAACGATGGGAAGAGAAAGCACTGAGCGGGGGTGGGAAATAATCAAAAACCTCACTAAAGGATTGGGAGACAGGAATCTAATTTTATGAAGGAAGCACTGAAGGAGGAAAGAGCAAGCCCAGAGGAAGCCACTGTCAAATATTTAAGAGCAGAGAATGATGGATTGAAGAAGATTCCTGATGGATGCAAAGGGAAAAAAAATCCTCAGATGTTACTTCAGAAAGGAGATACATGGCTGAAAGTAGGTGAACCTGCATGGCAGAAGAGGGGATGGGATTAGTTCTGGATCCTTCTGCAATCTGCATTTAAGGTAGCAGTGGAATACGTGACTGCAAACAATATGGCTCATAAGCAGGGCGCTAACAGGCTTGTGTTTACAGGGATGTTTTCCAGGACATCTCCCTTTGACACAGGCTGGTTACCTCCTTTTCAAAGCAGCAGGAATGCTTGTCTAGAGAGACAGCTGAAGACATTTTTATTGTGCTCTCACACAGGTCTGCTCCGGTGAGCCCCGGCACAGGTGCCGAGCAGCAGTGACAGTGCTCCCCCAGAAGCATGGCTCGCACCGGGGACATCGGAGCCAGGACAGGTTTGCCGGATTGGCCTCTGAAGAAGAGACTTTGATTAGGGAGCTGGCAGCATGTACTGGTGACAAATTAAAAGGGAATTACTCTAAACGGCTTCTTTGAAGAGAAATGACAAAATTGTCCACCAACTGAAACTGAAAAGCAGATGAGTCACTGGAGGAGATGAGTGTTTAGTTTAATTAACCATCTTTCATATTCCAGAGGTTATTTCTCTCCAGATGAGAGGAACAGACTTGTGCTGAAGCACCTGCTCATAACTCTGAAATAGTGGTCTCAGATTCTGGCTTTGCTGCATGGTTTTCCTAGAGCAGTGAACATAATTCAGCTCACCCCATGCTTCATTTTCCACATGCAAAAATAAAACACTCACACATTTACATTTCAGGACTCTAAGAGGAGACTGGACACCACAAGAGGGTTGGGATAGAGAATCTGATGTCCAGATTGACAGAAAGCCACCTGAAGGATGCATGTAGAAAGCAATAGCCCTGTTTGGATGGGCCAGAGGTGGTACAGGAATTAATTATTTTTCATCTCAATAGCAACACCACAGAAACCTTTCCGACCCACCCGACACTTTTAGTTTTAAAGTACCTGACAAAGTGTGCCGAGCTGGAAGAGCAATTCCAGCCACTGAAACAGTTTTACCCCTCCTCATCCATCCCTTCCCAAATGGGTTTTGAAGAGGAACTCTTATTTCCACAACAGGCAAAGCCTGTGCCTGCTGCTAGTGAATTCAGGTCCTGTATTACAAATGGGCATCAGTTCATAACCAGTGGTCTGACATCAACAAGCTGAAATTCATTAAAGATACAAAGAGAAATCAAACACAGAAGCATGAGTCAGGGGTAACTGGTTCAGCAGAATAGCTGCAGAAATGGAGGTTGTTGCAGACCAGGTGAATCTGAATCGCTGTACACACAAGGCAGATCCAGCTCTGGGATGCACTAGCAGACAGGTTACATGCGAGACACAGGAGATGGACGTTCTACTCTACACACAGTGGAGAGATCTCAGCTGGAATACTGCAACCAGATGTGTGCATTACGCTAAGAAAAATGTGGAGAATTTGGAGATGGTTCAGTGAAGATCAAAAAGAATCCTAGGAAGTATGGGCAAACATGATTTAAAAGGGAAGTTTGAAACAACTGGGTTAATTTTCACTATAGAAGCAGAGTCAGGCATTGCCTGAATATGAGGCAAACAGGGTATCAGTCTCTAAATAAGTAAAAGCAGAAAATAATTGATAAAAAGACTTGATAAACATCTTCCCAGGGTAGACAGATTTATTTCTGCCATGGAGCAGGGGGACGGACTAGCTCTTAGCCTCTTAAGGGCACTCCAAGCTTAAATATAGCAACATATAGGATGCACTAGTGAAATAAAGTGTCTTATTTGTTAAAATCCATGAAACAACATAAAGTAAATTTCCAAGTTAATAATATGCTGAAAAAAGACAACCAAGATAATACCTCTGTACATGTTGGGCATATGTATTAGGACATACAGGTACATGGGCTGATAAAGCATCAAAACCAATTACACTCAAAAATACTGTTTGTCTCAGCAATTGCATTTCTTGTAAACACATTTAAGGATTGATTCAACAATCAATCCTGGATTCATCCAATGAAACTGTAGGCAGAAATATGAACGTTGACCACAAGGAAAGTTACTTACCCCCATTCAGCTAATAATTGCTCTCTAGCTTGAAGCCTGATATCTCTATAAAATTTTAGCTAGCAGAGCAGCAGATGATATTCCTACTTTCCATGCAAATGCATAATCCTTTTCTGAAGGCTACTAAGCTCTTTGCCACCAAAATCAGTGGAACTCCGGCTGTTTACATCGGATCTGTGAAAGGCTTTGAAGATGAAAAGAACTGCACAAGTGCTAAGTGTAGCTATTTTGGCAAGGAATCTAGACTAGAAACACAGGGTGTTACACACAGATCCTATTGTTTCCTGTCAAAAGTCATCTTTATCAGCATAAAAGGCAGAAGCCAGGAAAACCCAGGCTTTTTTTTTTTTTAAAAAAGGGGGGTGGAATCATCTGAGATTTAGCAGTCATTTTCCTAGGATACTTTCAGAGGCACTTTTAGCAGAAAGGTATAGTAAAACTTTACTTTGTGTCCATTACTAATCCTTTCTTGTATCAACTCTTACTTGTTTTAATATTATTTTTATTTGTTCTGACATGGTTCTTGCTCAGTCACTAGGCCAGGCTAGTATTTGGGTGACTCCCCTGCAACACCGGTTTATGCAGAAGAACCAGGGAGCTGTATGGAGGGTGAGGTGAAGAGGCTGTTCCTAAAGAACAGCTGAAGGTGAGAAAGCAAAAATACGGGCTGGCAAGTGTTCTGAAGAACCCAGAGCACAGCAGATGAAAGAGCCCTAGAGAAGCTTCCTGGCACAAAGAGAGGAGTGCAAAGCTTTTTGTTTGGTTTGGGGTTTTGGAGGGGTTGGGTTGTGGGTTGGGTTTTTTTTGTTTGCTTAGGGTTTGGGTTTTGTTGTTGGTTTTCTTTTTTTTTGGGGGGGGAGGTAGGTAAAAGTGTCGAAGTCTTAAGTTCTTGGGGAAAAAAAAACTTCAAAAGAGAAGTAGGTAGAAAAAATGGCATGAGAAACACACGCTACTTGCAGGTAGGGAATCCACAGCTAAGGTGCTGTGCAAACCAATTATTCAAGAAATGTAAATAAAAGCAGAATAAAAAATGAAAAGAAGGGCAGGCATTGGGGAAAAGGTGAAAGAAATACCTGCAGATGAACAGGCTGGGTTTAGGGCAGTACTCAGGAAAAACAGCTCAACACACTGTTGTAGGACAGAACCCAGAAAAGTCAGCAAGACTCAACTGAACCTGTTATAATAATTTCATAAAATTTGAGCAGGCTCTGACAGCATTGCACAGAAAGCGAAAGATGGTGAATTCTGCAAACTTGTGACATCCCAAGAGATTGATCAAGCTGACAGAAAACACTTACAGCAAGTCATCATGTGTGGCAACAGTGGACAAGATGATGATGGAATGGTTAAGGATGGCTACAGAATTCCGACAAGGATGCATGCTATGTCCAGATTTATTTCTACTGATAGCTGAGGCTACAAGGCTTCAGCCTAACAACAGCTTTAGCTTGGAAAGAAGACACAGGAAAAACTGAACTGTATGACAAGGGTGTTGATCCGTAAGTAAAACTGGCCTCGTGCCATGGATCACAGGGACTTTATAGAGAGTAGCTGGAAAAGTGGATGATAAGAACATAAAACTCAATCTAGGAATTATTAGAGGACAACAAAAAAACATGGCTGTAGGTTCTGGTATCCCTAAACCCTGCAGGCTCTGAGGGCTCCGCATGGAGAATGGGAATCACAAAGATGCTGGAAAGAGGAGAAGAATCATACCTGTTGCTATAGCCTGCAAATGGATCAAAAATATTACAAGATCTATGAGATTAAAAGTTTTTTGGGTATTTTGGGGTTGTTTTTTTACAAAATTTGTAACTGAAGCAACTCAGTGGGCTGGAATATGAGGGAAATAAGCAAAGAGTCATTGGCTGCAGAAATTACTTCTGGTAAATGGTAATGAATTACACAGAACAACAAGGGCTAATGACACAGAGCAGTAGGATGTCTTATTTCATTTCTCTTGTTGCTGTTGAGCTAATGGACACCCTTCACATCCAAGTTTGTGGAGCACAGAGGCAAGCAAACTAGCCAAGCAACATCTAGCTTAAGTTTTCCAGTGTATAACAGGAAATGCATTGCCACAGAAACACGGACTTGAGCCAAAGGCCCCCAGGGCCAGAACTGCCCAGCACACTCCTGCAGGTCTCTGCAAATCCCAGACCCAAGAGGAGCAGAGACAATCTGCTGTTCTGAGAGAACTGACCACATTAGTCATTCATGGATTTAGACTATTGCCCAGAAAAGTAACTACTGTGCATTTACAGTCTCGTCATCATTTCCAATCTTACATTTGATCATCTTAATGATCAAAAAATGGGTCAGGAGAATTTCAGTGAATCCTTCTGACAGCAGAAGACAGAGATGCTCACTATAGACCTCTGTGATTGCTAGAAGCAAGGATCTAGCTTTTCTAAGACCAACTTCCTCTTTCCCAAGTGTCTTTGCAGTCTTCACAGGGAGCATTCAAAAGGGTCAGGAGATCTTCTCCCTAGGGAAGCAACATGCATGGTTTCCTCATCCCCTCCACCCCATCCCGTATCCACAGGCTGCACGGTGTGGTGGGGCACAAAGGACCTAACGTCCGCCTGCTTTGTCTTTCTCTTAGATCCCCACCTCAGAAAGATGCAAAGGGCTGCCCTGAACCACACATCCTAACAGCTCTTGCTAAAACCAAATAAAACAGGGGTGGGGGGATGAGGGAGGAAGAGTAAACTTTACAGTAAAGGCTCGCTGCTATGGTGAATTTCCAAACACTATGTGAATCACAGAAAGTTTCTGCATGCTTATGTCTTCCTGCTCAAATATTGTAATTAAATTACCTTAGCTACTGACTGGAAAAAGCTTTATTATTGCAATAGCTAGGTCTGAAGATGAATCACGCTGCCACTATACACCGCAGGTGGTTTATCACAGAAGTCGCCCAATTGCCTTTTAGGACAGGTGGCATTTACTAAGAGAAAAACACGCTTTTTAATCTCTGTCTGAGCAGAAGATGCGATCCCAACCATTGTCCATTCTCAAAAAAATAGACTCAGAAGGCAACATTTAAAGAGGTGAGACAGTGCAAGGCTGTTCTGACACTGGTGGTTAAATCCTAAGAATTTAAGTCTGTTTTGCTTTACAAAAAGAGATTAAAAACCCAGCAGCCCATTACCGGTATCTTTTGCAGACTTAATAAGTGTTGTTCACAGTAAGATTTTCCTTGAGCACAACTGAAGAACGAGCCATGTATGATCAAAGTTGTGGCCATACTGCTGTCACAGAATACTCCATAAGACAGACAAAAAATAAAGGCACGGTGCAAAAGTATACTTTCCATTTTAATAAACGTTTCTGGGGGAGGTTTTGAAGCAGGCTCTGCTTCCACATCATCAGCAAAAGCAATAGAATTTTCTAAATGGCTCAGCAACCAGTGTGGTGAGATCTTTTGTTATTCTGGCCAAATTAACCCAGAAGAAGTTGCTGGGTATTGAGCACTTAAAACTGTGGTCAAGGGATCAGAATGCTTCTCTTATACGCCTTTAACAGAGAAAGGCTGCTACATCCAGCTGTACAAAGGGCAAGATGGGGCAATCCCTACAGAGAGCAGGAGTTTTGTGGGCAGCAGCACTGAACTTGGGACTAGTCAACTAAGCCCTCAATCAGTATGAATAAGGGCTAATAAATGCTGTGGTAGGTCAAATATAGGGGGCCTTTTCTTCTTGCTTCACCAAAGGAGCCGCAGAAGCAAAGACAGCCCTTGGCGTTCTGATCTCTTACCCACGTTTTATCTCATGCAATGGTACTTACGACTGCTCTTTCTGTTTCTGTAGAGAACTGATATCATTAACCAAGAACAAGAACAAGTCATGTACAAAGAAGTTCCTTAAAAAGGCAAAAATTAGCCACCCTTGAAAAAACAGTAAGAGAGGAATGTGAATAACACAGCATTTCCTGTGGCTTGTACACTTATCTCATACCGTAATGACCAAGTGGCTTACTTGCCTCTACCCGTTACAAAAGGGATTCTTTGCATTTTCACGTGGTTCTGCTGTACAACCAACCACACAGTTTTACTACTTTGTCTTAGCTATTTTGGTGCTTAGATACTCAAATCCTTTCCCCTTCCCCCCCAGTAAGTAAATTTTCCAGGCTAAAGTTCAAAGTAAATTCCAATGTGATTATATAAACACATGCATACTGTAGATTGACATCATACAATGCTATTCTTTGTTGCTGGATTATTTTTTTTTCTTTTTAGTTTGCAACAACTTCTGTATGCCTGGCTTGCTTCCCTAAAATAGTAGCTTATTACACCCTACTGAATAAGATATCACTGCATTTATTCCTCTGGCAGTTTGGATTTCACAGGAAAAAAAGCTCATGATTTAATTCATAAAAATAGACTTACAAAGGAAAAAAAAAAAAAAAAGAAAGAAAAAAAAAGAAGAGTAACAGTCCTTATGAATCTCCCCGTTCATTAATGCATGTGATTAGTGGAGTGGAGAGAAGGCAGGTTTATATGTTTCAGTCCATCATGACTGTGAAATTGAACTGTAAATGGTACCTAGTGCAGTCAAGTGAAACAGACACCATGCCGGGAGTTAATGGAAATGTGGAGAGCTTTTCTTTTTAACAAAGTACTAGAGCAATTATCCCAGCACACCCACAGTGAAATGAGATAAAGTTAGTCTGTGCATTACAAAGGCTGTTAACTGCAAAATAAATTTACTGACAGCCATTGGGAGCCTTTCGTTCATTGTTCCTTTTCCTGCACCTATTAGCTAAAAATGACAAACAGCGTTGGTGGGAATAAACAGCCAGCACTTTGTGGTTGGACATTTGTTATGGGCACACACTAGCAGACAGCCATTTGCTTGAGGTTACGGCTACTACTTAACCCACAACAGAGACAAATAGTTTAAGAAAGTAACGCATTTCATTGTCATGCTCACCTGGGAGAGAGGTGAGGTTTGGGGAGTGATCTGAAGTGGCCTTGTGCTGCCGCTCTGGGAACGCAGGTGCTATGTGCTCCCGACAGCCCTGCTTTGCGGTCAGGGCTGTATTGACATTAACGTTTACCGTAACAGTAAAAATACATCGGAGCTTCCTCCCAGGCTCAGCTTTCCCATCACTTCCCTGGCTGCCTGTAGCACCAAAGAGTGAAGGTCATGTCTGAGGCGTTAGCTGCTTCGGTGTAGTACTGAACTCCAGGGACAAACAGGATGGACGGCAAGTCCCGCTTGCCCTCTAAAACCTACCCTCGTCCGCTTGCTTAATAAAGATCTCCTTCCTCCAGCTCCACCTGCTCCCCCAGCCGCAGTGTCACAACACCAGCATGTCCAACAGCAAATATTGACCTCCTGGGGCAGACCTCACCCCCATGTGCACGGTCAGGCAGAAAGCCCTGCCCAGCTGGGTGCAGCCTCTCACCTCCCATCCAAAGGGCAGCTTTGGTGGGTGAGCTGTGCAGGTGAAAACACAACCACTCTTCCAGTACGGAACCTGAAAGGAGCTTTGCTTCCTAAGCAGTAAAAGAAAATCTCAAGCAGACACCGAGAAATAAAGGCTACCCATACAGAAAATATTCATCAGTGATCACAACTGTCTTCTATAGATCTTCCATTTAAAAGAAAAATCCTTCCCTTTCAGAACTGCATTAGAAAGCACTACTGGTATGTTATGGGTTACATACCAGAGGAGACCCACCTCAGCACTGTATGAGAAACCCAGGAGAAGCTGATATAAGAATGATGTTAAAATGGTTTGAAGAAGCAAGCAATTTAAATATCAATTGCAACTTGTTTTACAAAGTCCTGTATGGCTAGTGAGGACTATGCTCAGGCCTCTGATGTATCTTTTTGTGATACCTAAAGCAGAAGCATACTATTCGGGTTTTATCATGCTATTTTGAGCGCAGCTCAAATGCAAACCAGCATCGAATACAGTACATTGACCTGAAGTCAAGCCATGTTTTATGTAATACCAATGACATCTCCTACTCCTATGGCAATATGATCTAGTTCCTATTCGCATTTCCAGTGCAGATGAAAAAGAGAGCTATTTACTCACAACTCTTCCTTTGCTACTCCTGGTCTCTGTGCTGGAGCATCACTGTTCAGCAGGTGTGTTGACTTGCCCAGTCCTCTCTTCTGGAGCTCACAGCCGTGGTTGTTGCTATTAGCCTCACTTACACAGCCTCTGAAAGCACCCCTCCCTTCTTTTCAGGGGGTTATGATTTGAAGATCTGTATCTTTTGGCCTCACAGCTATTATTTGTGGCTGTCATTCAGACAACAGAAACTGAAATCAAAATAACCAATGCTCTCCTCTGCAGCAGACCTGTTACTGTCACTTTTTCCTGACTTTTATTCAACATAATCAAAATTCATTCTCCCTACTCATGTGTTTTATATAAGCATCCTACACAGCCCTAGCACAGCTGCATCACAAACCAACATCCCTTCCATCTCCTCCATAACCTTAATCCCAACCCCAGCAAATAAGAGCCTGTTAACTCTGGGAACTGCTCTGATTTCAGCCCTCCTGAGCCATACACAGGCAAAGCTGTCCTGACACAGACCCTCACTGCAGAGAAGGCACGCTGTATTTTGCAACAGTTAGACATGAAGCCAACCAGGACCCTGGGGAAGTCACCGTTCCGTCCTGCCCAGAGCTGCTAATGCACGGGTACTGGCTCCTCTCTCTGCCTTGCGGCACTTCCATTTCTTTGCATGTCTGTCAGATTCTTTCCATGTTGCTTTTCCTTTGCTGTGCAGCATAGCAAGATGCCAGCTTTCTATTTTTTGCACCGTGTATGCTCTGGATCTAACATTATGCTTAAGATGCTATCAAGTAGCCAAATGTGACACATTTTCAAGGTTGGCCTCAAGGTGGCTAACTCTACGAGTAAGCCTTTCAATCACAATCAGATACCAATCAAACAAAAATAGATGAGGGCTGACAGCAGGCTGGCATTATTATACTGTCTATTTCCAGCTGGTTTAGTTCAGGATGTTTTTATCAAGTGAGTTTCCAGCTCACCTCACTAGTATCCAAGGAAAGAGGGGGTGGGATGGGGGGGAGAGGGAATTGGTTGCACAAAAATGGAATGGTTTGTGATTTATAGCTGAAGGAATACTAAGACAATGGTTTCCCTGATTGACCAGATGTAATTGTGCCTCTGGCATCCTCATAAGACTAAGCAAATCCTAAAGATAAAATCAGTCTGGGGGAGGAGTGGGGACCCACACCCACAGCTGCAAAGACATCATCATTTCAAGATGCAGCTTTTCTCCCTCCCCTTGCATAAACATTATATCAAATTTACTGTAAATCTGCAGCTCCCCAAACAGCACTCGTTCTGTCCTCATGCACAGCATAAAGTTCACTATTGACTTCAAAGGAACAAAAAGATACTGAGAAATTTTACCTTTAGCTTGCCATGCTGACATAGATCAGGGAGATTTGTAGACTTTGATCTTCCCTTATTTAATTAAAGTCAGATGGAGTCCAGTTGAAATGTGAAGTTTCAGCTTCAGCAGGGGACTCTGTGGCCCAACAGAGTTTTCACCAGTCTTTCATCTCCTCCGATCAAAGCTTCCTACCCTGACCCAGCCGATGTCAAATTATCATGATCAGATCCTGGTGAAGAACTGTCTTTTCATTTGTGATGGGGACTTCCTGTGAACATCACAAAGGCATCTCACATGGAGGAGCTACTCTGTTGTTTACCACGCTAGCTTCAACATACATTTAAAAGAAAACAGACTTTGACTGCTCTATAATCTAGTAAGGACCACAGCCAGAGCCCTTTAAATACAGGGAGAACAGCATATACATTGGGTCAAGGTCTAATATAGGTTCCAATCTTTCACTGACTTGTTGCTAATTTTTGTACCTGTAAGGAATCAAAACAAAATGTAGCTGGCCTGAGGATAAATTAGAAGTTTTATCTTCTTATTAAATAATTGGGCTCAGCTTTCAGAAATTCATCATTTCACCCAAACATGTTATAGATGCTTCTAACACTGCCTTGTTCTCCAAAAGGTTACCTCTACATGCTGCATCTTCTGTCCTGCTTGTCTCACTTTCATCAGAGAGAAATGCTGGTGTCACAGGGACAGAACTGTTGCAGCCCACAAAGCACAACACCTGATTACAAAGCAACATCTACATCTTTGAAAAGAAACACCACTAACCCCTAGGTCCCAGGCAAAGCCCTGAGTCCACAAAGAGCCCTGCAGAAGCCAGCCCCTTTAGCTGCTTGTGCGAAGCTCCATTAATTCAGGGGGACTTTCTCATGCAAAGTTCCTTCTGAACACACAAATAAAGTCTGCATCTCATGCACAGCCCCTCATTCTCTAGTGGAGGAGCACAACCCTACTACCTTGACTACCAAAACCCACCAAATGTCATGGCTGTGGCCATGGCTGAAGGACTACCCTTATGACCCAGACTGATTTACCTGCCTCCTTGAGAACTTGGTAGCACGGTCTCAGCAGGCTTGTAACAGCCTACGAGGGCAACAGGGACCTGAGGTGGGAAGGACACTTGCGTTGCAGCATTGACAAGCCAAACAACACTCAGGTGCCTGGGTAGCTCAAATGCTCCAGTTAATTACCGTGGAAATTAAGAGCACCTTAACACTGACTACATACAAAGCTAACGCTCCTGTTGAAGGTACCAAAATTACCTGCTTGAAGCTAAAGAGTTTTAAGACTGCTTATTACCAGGAAGGGTTTGTGTTAATGTTGCTCTAACTAGTGGGATTTGAACCTAAGTTTGCCAGCGATCTGACCCACAGCCTTTTCTTCCAGGGACAGGATCCTAGAGCTTCCCCAAAGCAGATGCATTGGTGAGTGTTAAATGTTACTGTCTACCTTTGGCTGCTTAAATTATGTTTTTCTACATCTGATACAATTGTAAGAGTGTACTGGGCTGATCAGGCACACGTTTTGTGCAAAATGTCACGCGTGTTTATTATTAAATTAAGCTGCAGTAGGTTTAATTTTAGATCTTTTGATTCAAGTGGTGCAATGAAGATTAAATGTTAGGCATTATTAAAGATGCAGATGTGGTTATATTGAATTACAAACCTCATTAAGTGTGATGTCCTAGACAGGCTTGTGAGATAAGCTACAAAGTACTTCCTTACTTCATACTAAAGTTATTAAAATATTAGAAGGTAAATGTAATCATAAAAATATTATGATTGAATGAAACTGATACTTTAAAAATGTTATTACAGAAGACTATATTTCTTTCAAGTATAATTACTTCCCTCTCAGTTTAGATTGCTGGATTGATATTAAAATGCGGGTATTTTTCCTCTTTTGAACACACATAAAAAGCAAATACAATGGAGCCAAATTTTGTCACTGCTTTCAGTGCCTGAGCCTTGAAAGTTCCTCCTCCTCATTGTCAAGCTTTTAGTTCTCATCAACATTAAACTTACCCGCTCATGCTTGTATCTGGTAGCAAGGCCATCCCCACTTGCATGGATGAGTGGTTGAGACACAGCTATCACAGGAAATATGCGACAAGCTTTCAGAATACCTGAGGTGCCTGAATTTAGAGTAGAGACCAGCAGCATGGAACAGGGCAGAGATTCATGAAAAAAATAAAGGCACACAGAGAGGATTCTCAGAGCTTCTCATCTAACACCAGTCAATTGCTATAGCCTTCTGTTTTGTAGTAGAAGAGCAGGGGATACAGTGAAACTTGAAAAGGCAAAAGGAGAAAAATTTCAGATTAATGAAACAATTTTTTTTTTAGCAAACATATAACGAATGAGAGGAACTCATTGCTACGAGATATGGAGGTTCCCTATCATCCCACTTCAAAAGATTTGCTGTCAGCACAGATAATAAGAATTTCACCATGTTATTGGTGAGGACAAATGATTCGTAAGAAATAAAAGTACTGCTGGCCCAGACCATCAGCCAATCTGACTGTCAAGTGGGGACAAAACTCTCCCATTGGAATTCCATAATTGCACAGCCTAGTGCTTCCCTTGAAAGGGTTTTGCTCAGGCTTTTACTATCGATACCAAGATGTTGCTCTGACCCAGCAGGGCAATTGCAGCTCTTTCATCCCATGAGCAGATACAAACCATTTCACACTGCATCAGGACTTCTGTAGATTTTCTCAAAACCCACTGGAAAGCCATATCAAAGTTCTGGAGAAGTTCTCACCACTTTTGCTAAGCATTCCCCCATTGCAAGGCAAAGCTGAGCTGTGCTAAAGCTGTTGCCTGATTCTTAGTTTTTGCAGATGGGCAGCTTCTCCCTCCCAATTTAAAGGACATAGATTGCTTATCCTAGCTTGGACCACCTCAAAAAAAGCCCATAAATGCCTCAGTTCAAGATCCATGTTTTCTAAACAGGGTTTTCTTCTATATCCCCACTAAACTATGGCAACTCTTTGACTGCACTGGATAAAGGCCATTCTAATACACTGCAAATACAGAGATAGCAATACTACTTCTAATTTGCTAAAGAACTGTATTTTTAAAGTAACGTAAGAATTTCAGAGCATTTTCTGTAGGTGCGTTATGTCAACTGAATGACTTAAGCAACCACAATGGATTTGATCCATGATAGGATGTTTGAATTTGTTTGCAAGACTTGCTTGTCAGGTATCCTGATTTGTCTCTCAGCATACAGAGCAGGTCTCTTTTCAGATAAAGTTGGGAAGAAAGTACCAATTGATTAGATTGCACTGTATTTTACATTAGAAGTTCCTTTTGGGATTCTTGTAAAAGCTGGCATTGATTTATAGCTATCTGTCATGGACTTGAGGCACCTGATGTCAAAAATGGCAAGATAAAAAAGCTTGTTTTACAAATAAATCTTTAAGAGCAGAGCTACAGCAATGATTTTTATAAACTAGGCAATCACATTCTAGTGTGTTAGCAGTTTGAACATTGCAGCTGTTATGAGAATTTGAAAATAAAACATGAGGATACCTCACTGCTGCTAGGAAGGGAATTGAGGAACTGGGCAAGCAAGACTTATCCAAACTGGGCAAGCAGAATATCCAAATCTTTTATTGTATTTTTTCAGTAGAGAGTTACAAGTTCTCCTGCTTCCTTGTAGCTGTGTTTCTGTGTGACAGCCTAAACATTTTTAGGAACAAGGAGTTTCTCCTATACTTAAACCAAATTGTATTTAGCACTAATTTTTGTATCAAGCAGATTAAACCAACAGGATTTAAAGGGAAATATTAGATTTCTTGTGAGGGTTTCTGAGAAACAGCATGGTTAGATATTTTTATCTTGATCTCCTTGTCTTTTGCAATTTTAATTTGAGAAAATGCACATGCTGTGAAATGTTCAGTTAAATATTTCATTGTTAGTGCATGCTGCAGAAAGAAAAAAGAAAATATATCAATACTCTAAAGATCAGTTCTGTATTTGTCTTGGTGGGTAATTTGTTAGTGTAAACTGAAAAAAAAATAATCAAGATTTCTACTGAGAGCAGATGCTCTGAAAGAAGGCAAAAAGTAATAAAGCATCACAATGAATTCAGGTGCTTCAGACAGAACTACTGAATAAAATACACAAATGGGGGAGCCAGGACTGTTGCCTTTTTTTCTGCTCTGTAAAACAGGTCTTCTGCAGAGCTTAGATTGCTTCCATAGCTGGAAGTAATAGCGGCTCCTATATCCTTGTTGAGCAAAACCAGTCATGACAACATGATCTCTCATGCAGCCTGTACTTTTTAGCACATGGACAATTGCAAGATGACTCACTATGGTTTTAATTGCAGCTTTGATCATTAAATCTTTTTCTAATTACTGAAGACTCTATTTCCGCTTTTGAGTTACAAAAACCATCAGAAAAGGATTTGAGGTTTCAGGTTGGAAAGTTCAGCTTTTCTTTTAAAATCCCAGCCTCGTTCAATGAGCATTCATAAAGTGCTGCAAAGACCAAGACAAAGCATAAAACAGACCACACCAGACCCAACTCCTCAGCCTCTAGCATCCTATGTTGGCATCCATCCATCTCGTTATTTTGTCTGTCATTTCCAGGCCAGAATTTTCGTTGCTTTGGTAACCTACCACCACAGTGACATTTTCATTGTAGTTGGCCTGTTTCTGGTACTAATCACTCTTTTCAGATTAATCAGATGCTGGTTACGATTTTCAGGGAGACATTATAGTCAATAGTCAAGGAAGGCACCACTAGATGGCCCAAGGGACTAGTAGGCTGCTTCTGCTTCACAGAGGTCTCTGGCCAGGGCACTTGGTGGTGGCTCCCAGGGAGTGTGGTCCTCCAGAGCCAGCCTCCCCCGGCCACTGAGGAGACGTTCAGGCAGCAGAAGGCAGGACCCAGCTTTGCCCTGTTTGGGACAGCCTTCCAGCAGCAAGGTCCCTGTGGCACCATGCACTGACACACCTCCTCAAAAGAAACCAGCTTCCTCCTAGTCACACCTCACACTCATGAAGCAAAAAAGGCAGATTTTGCCTTGCAAAGGGCTTGTCCTGTTCTGATGGAGCCCCATATCTGTGCAATGTGTCAGCAGTCAGCAGAGGAAAAGGATGATCCCTCACTGGCACATAGAGTTTGCTCAGAAATGCTCGTTCTGACTTTTTTCCCTTGCAGAGCCACACGAATCCCAAAGCAATTTGTCAGTGACTTTTAATTCAAGCCGATGATTAACACAGTTGGTAGTCATCATCACCAAATGTTTTCTTACTGATGTAAATCCCTTCCTCTATGGAAACCCAGGACCTTGCCACAGCCCAGCTTGTGAGGACAGTTCCTCTGTGCATGTTATGTGCAAAGAATTAATTCAGGCATTAGCTTAATGGACTTTTAAGTCTCTCTGGTCACTGGCCCCAGAGAGGTGGATCCAACTGGCTGCTTCTAACAGTTAATTTGTTTCACAACTGGAAAAGGAATTTTTCTCTTTAACAAACTTTTAGAGGGAACATTTCTGCCCTAACCAACATCAGATCTTATCGACTTCTGCAGAGTCACTTTAGATTTACACTGATACAAGGGAACCAAAACTCAGCTCCTTATTATACAGCTGAGCTTGTCTGCTCAGGAAAGTGCAAAGAAAGAGCAAGGGAACTATAAGAGGAAATTACAAATAGTGTCAATAAAAGTAGCAAAAGAATCACAGTTCTCATCCAAGTGTGCTACAGAAAGTTATCCCCAAACAATTCCACTGTTGTATGGTCTTTTCCTGCAACAGCACTCATTTCACCTACTCCCACTCTTTGGCAACCTTCAGATGGGCAGTCTTGCTCAAGTTACTTTCTTACCAGGGTGGGTAGGCATTATAGCATTTTTAAAGTTTCCACAAGTTTCACACATGTAGTAAATCCAAATTGATAAGCTACAGAAATCCGGTCAGCTTAAACTGAAATGCAGCAGTACAGTAGCCAATTTATCTGGGATATTTAGAAATGAAAAATGGGTCAGTCCCCTTATTAACAGAACCTTCTAGCTGCCAAGAGAGCTTTCAGGCAGCCAAGGACTCATTGGTAGGAGTTTCCACAAATCTTGTTTTTGTCAGACTTCTTACAATAGAGCAACATAATCAGGTGAAATTAAAATGGCCCTGTGTTAGACAGTCAGCAAAAAAAAGAGGGCCCAGCCTTCAATTAGTGTCACCACTAACAAGCCATGTGAAAAATAATATAATGGATCTTGGCTGATTTCCTGCCAAGTTTGTCAGACCCCACTTTGCTTTTTTGACTTTACACGCAGTATCATATTTAGCAGGACTAATGAGCCTGCATTCCTCTAATGGGCCCACCCCAGCATGTGAGTTCTCTTTTCTTTTCTTTTTTTTTTTTTTTTCCTTTTGTTGATGATCTCCCTTCCTCAAGAAATCAGTGCTTTGAAAAAGACAAAGAAAAAGGTCTCGGCAGCATTACCATTCAAAGGTCTCTGCTCTGTCCTCACTTTTAGAGCATGCAAATCATTTTTGCCTTGGAATTTCAGAGGAAATTCACAAGAAACTTCTTTCTGCAGGATTACAAATGTTTCTGCTCCTGCTGCAAGGGCCCAGAGCAGCTCAAATAGTTATACTTAATTGGGGAAACTGATGGAAGGAAACAGAGAAACAAAAGAGAAATAAAAGCAAAAGGTCAGCAGAATTCATAGAAGAAACTCATGCTCCGCTTTCTAAATCAAAGGGTATGAGTAAAAGCCATCCTTTGCTGGTGAGGCATTCTCAGCATCACCTGAGAGCGCTCTGCTGGAGAGATGATGGGTTATAGCAAATCTTCCCTGAGACCAGGGATAATGGCAGCTCCATATCCCAAGACCTGGAGGAAATGCAGCATGTGGAATTGGGGATGCTGAAAGAAATGAGCCTTTCAGCCCTCTGCACATGGGGTATTTCCCATGGTAAGTCTTCCAGGACAATTTTGGTGGCATCAGGGGGTCACCCTTAGCAGCACAGTTTATCAGTAAGCAGGTACCATCACTCAAACATAGCTGACAGTTCCTCCCCAAGGACACAGAAAAGGCCAAGGTACTGAACGCCACCTTCATTTCAGTCATTACTGGTAAGACCAAACCAGCAGAGCCAGGTCCCTGAGACCAGTGGGAACCTGAAGCAAGGCAGACCTACTTTTGTGGAAGAGGCACCTGGATTCAGGTTAGGGAAAATTTAAACAAAGTGGACATTTATACATCCATGACAGCTGATCACGAGGTGCTGAGGGAGCTGGCTGATGTTATCACAATGCCATTCTTGATTGTCTTTGCAGCATCATGGTGATCAGGAAAGGTTCCTGTGGACTAGAAGAAAGCAAATGTCACTTGTCTTCAAGAAGGACAAAGAAGAGGATCCAAGAAACAACAGGCTGGTTGGCCCCACCTCGATTCCTGGGAAGGTCATGGTTTCCAGCATTTTTTGCTCCGCTTCAAAACATCTGAAGGACAAGAAGGTAATTGGGAGGAGTCAGGATGGGTTTATAGGGGAGCAGTCCTGACACTCCTTAGAGACCCCAGGGCCGTGTTATCAGTGTCTGACAGCCCTTGGTGACATGAAGAATTTGGCAGTCAACAGGAAAAGGGGAAAAGCTTCACTTTTTGAACATCACAAGAATCAACAAAGATAACGACTGCTACGGTTTTCTCAAGACTTTAGAATTAATACAATTCATTCTGAAAAGGTCAAGACATAAAGTGCTAAGCAGATGATAAGCTTCAATGGAGCAATTACTTATTGACTATGTAATGTGCCCTGTTTTTTGCTAATGTTGTCCATGTCCTCTTCTCCCAGCTCCTTTGCCCCTTCTCCAACCATAAGCTAAGTCTCTTTAGGCAATGGACTGTGGAGTGAGACTTCATGGGTGAGGTGTTTTATTTGCTCATCAAAGTTTCCCAAATTCCTTTCTTTCAGTGCTTGCTTTTTTTTCCCCTTTCGTTTATTTTACAGGGGTATGTATAGGGCTCTGCCATCTATTCAGCTGTCTTTTTTTGCAAAGCCTGTAGGGACACAATTATCACGAGCACTTTTTATGCCTTTGTGAAGTAAAAACATCCAACAGGTTCTGATATGCAAACCATCATAAGGTCATGCAAGTTTGTTTATGTAAAAAAATAAATCTCAGAAAGGAAGAATTCAGGTAAGAAAAGGAAAAACCTAGGTACACGCTCAATCTACTAGATCATGTGGTCTCAACAGATTTCTAATGCTGATTTAACTGTTAAACCTCGCTGCATGCTGCCAGGTGCAGTGTTCCCGTTAACAGCAGCATGGAAATATGCTGAAACCTGTGAAGTTTCAAAGTGCAGAAAGTTTCTTGCTAACTTCACTGAGTTTGAGAAATTATCAGAATGTGGGTTTCATTAAGAGTTAATTTTTTATGCATATGACAGAGAGCAATTGCAGCCAGTGGTGTCTTTGCTGAAAAGACTCCATTAGACTGCCATTAGTTGCTAATAATATATCATAATTATTTTTATAGGGTTAAGCTTGTCTCTTTCCTCATCCACCTGCCTTGCAGAGATAACCTCTAAGAATACCCTGAAGGACTGTCAGACTCCAACTCAAAAGCTTTTCCCTAGCTAAATTTTCTAAACAATTCATTACCTAGAAAAGATTGGTGAGAATACAGAGATATGGTCCTTTCTCTTTCCAATTTACATTCTCATATAACTCCACTCAATGCCTATGCCTCTGGAATAATTTGATTTTTCTTCCATTATTACTATGCAAAGATATTCTGTATATTAGTGCAATATCCATTCATTCTTCAGAACACATCTCATTTGCCGTTAGCTACACAAACACTTGACTGTACTTAAAGAATTGCTAGTCACAGTTGTGTCACATATCTCATTTAAAATATCCATTTTATTTAGTGTATGTGGCACGGTTTTCAAAAGGCTGAACCTTAGCAGGCATATTTCTACTAAAAAATGAAGAATGAACTCACCGCTAAGATGTGTGCTTGTGTATGCCCACGTGTTGTTGGAAATATTAAATGTTGATACTTCATTTTCTTCTTACAAGCTTTGCCTGGAAGTGAAGCTTATCCATGAATCTGTCAGATCTGGTGGCAGCATCTGCTGCCTGACCTTTATGCAAGCATGTTAGATGATTTTAATTGTAGAGCTGAGCACCGCCACTGTATAAATATGAACAGCAGAGCAGCTGACTTGACTAAGTCTTGCCAAGAGGCTTGCTTTTTCCCTCTGTTTAAAATTCTGCTGCTTTAGGCAGAGTCCTGCTATGCATAGGGCTTCTCTAAGGCTGGAAGTAGCTGCAACAGCCTAAAGAGAACGGTCTGTCCCAGGCATGGGTGACCAGACCTGGAGAAACCATTGAGGTGCTATGTCTTAGACGTGAGCTTGAGAAGAACCAAAATCAATGAACCTTTCAGCAGCGGAGTCCCGTGCAGCAGACCCATTGCTGTTTGGAGAGCAGGACTGGTCTAGCTCAGAAGAGCCAGCTACGCTGCTTGTGTGTGAAGGTCGATGACTTATTCTGCTACTATGAAATGATACCTTTTCACACCATGGAATGCTAAATACTCATTTTCTCAAATGTAATCAACATAATTTAACTGAATGCCATGTACCTGCATTCTGGACTTTCATTGCAGGAACTTTAAACAGGGACCTGACCTCACAGTCACATACGAATGTTCACTGCAAAGACCCTCTGAGATAAAACCAAGTTTAATAATAATAAGAAAATTTCCACAAGGAGAGTGAATCAAGCTTCTTTGTATGAAACCAGCAGATGCTGTAGTGCTCCCCAGAGAACGTTACATACGTAATTAACAACAAGAACCAAAATCGTGCAAATGGCAGTATTTTCTGGGAAATGAGTAACGTAGTGAGGTTGGAGATATTTTTTTTTTTTCTTATTCTTTTTGAAGAGGGATAAATTTGCAGAGGCAGAATTTGAGAAGAGGCAAAAACTATTGGTGCATTAACATCCATTAGCTGACACTTCCAGAAAAAAAAACAAGAGATCTCCATTTGCGGAGGCAGTCAAAACTCAACGGGGCACATGCAACCTGCTCTAGCTGACCCTGCTTACACAGGGCAGGTGGACCAGATATCTCCAGAGGTCCCTTCCAACCTTTTCAATTTTGTGATTCTGTGCACTAGAAGTATCAAAAAAAAAATCTTTCTTCAAGTTTTCAAAGTGTTTCAATGTTTCTGCTTTGAACAGGGGGGAGATTTCTCTTCCAAACTCAACAATCCTAGTTTAGGAGTGCTAAAATACTTTTTGAAGTTTTAAACTGGGGGTTGCATTTAAGAATGACACAGATGAAGAGTATATTTTTACAGTTGTGGGGAGGAAAGAAAGAGGAATAAAGCTTAAGTGACTTACAAAAGAAAGGAGATCTTTCTATTTGAGTCAAAAAGAAAGTTCTGTTTGTTCTGCCAAGATAAGTTGCTTTTTACAATTCTTTTTAGGTTCAGCCCTTGAAAAAAATAAGAAAAAATTCCATCTCTGTTTCTAAATATATTTACATTAAGGTTACAGTAATCTTGATCTCCAATCTCAGTTGTATGGCAAAACAAACAAACAAAAAATAGAACCAAACAACAGGAACACTGTTCTGGATTTTGGGTGCTTTCAGAGTTCAGGATGCCACAAAATAAATTCATTCCAAGCAACACAAGATATAAGGAACCCCAGTTTAATATCTGAGGTTGTGAAATATCAAGTATCAAGTTCCCGTCCTTATCTCTTCTGCTTAGATTTATCCAAACAAATTAGCACATTTCAGGAACATTTCCACTTTCTTTCATCTATCTCGTTATTCCAGAAGAGTTAACATGTACTATTTCCTTTTCTTATCCAACCACTTGAATAACATCTGCCCTCTTCGTCAGCTTCCTAAAATAACTGCCTTTGGCAGGTTAGAATAGGTTTTTCATTCTCCAGTGCAAAATAGCAGTCGAGTAATGAACTTAGGGCTCAACCCAGCAAATATTTAATTTGGCAGGTGCTAAGTTTTTAACTCGTGATATCTCATCTTTGCATTCAAATATCTAAAACGGGTGATATATGTGTAATGCAAAAAGCTAGAAGCAAACATCACAGCATTTACAAAATAGCTGCAGGTTTTTTGCCATGGAAATTATTTCTGCTTAAAACATCAACCCAGAGTAATTGTATATTTTGTTTAGAGTGGCAGCTGAATTTTTCATGTATTTGCTGTCTTTTGATGGCAGATAAGTGGGAAGAGAAATGCGCTCTCTGAAGGCTTTTATCACTGAAAATCACAGTCAGAAAATTGCACCATGGAGCACAGCAATATTTCCATACTTTACTGCACTTACAGAGAGAAAACTGTCATTAGGGCTAACAGGGTGTCATACAAAAAGAGATGTTTCTTTTTACAGATGCTTAATTTGGCTGGAATTTTTCCCCCTACAGTTGCAGGGGGTGGGAGGCCATTACAGCAGAATTTAAACCATTAGGCTTTTCAGTGAAGTGCAGCTAATATTTTAACAAGGGGATCCAACAGAATTCCTGCTGGCTCTGTAGGCTGTGATAAAACCCAGGATGGGACAGACTCACCCTGGGGAATCTATTCACCTGTAATGCATTTAAACAACAGTGCCAACTACCTTGAACCAAAGAGGGAGCAGAAATACATCCCCAAAGCCTTGCTTTGCTGTACAGACACCCCTTGTTCCTAGAAGATAAGGATCATTCCTCCTGGTACCCTTCACGCATGGCTTCTAGGACAGGCATTTCAGGAGAGCATCAGTAAAGGCAGCTGAGCAACTACCTTCCCCTGGGAAGAGCTTTGGGAGGGCTGTTTGTTTGTTTTGGAGTTCTCTGGAGGACTTCAGTTCATTTGAAAGGGAAAGAGTATGCTCGTAAAGTGACCAGACTGGAAGAGAACAGGGGGTGGACTCCAACCAAGGCTCCGTGAGGTTTCAGGAGAACAGGCACGCTCACAACTGGCCAATGACCTGGGCTGCAGCTGGAGCCCCGTGGTCTGCTCCTGCTGTTGCACTGGCCCACGTTTACTAAAGCTATCAACGCCCTCACTGCCTTCTGCTAAGTGTGAGCCCTGACCCATTATAAGAGTCGCTATTTCTACTGCTGAATGAAGCTGCTGTCAGGCAGACCCCTGTGGATTCATGAGAATTAGCACAGCAGCTGTAAACCCATCTCATCTCTCTATGACTCAATCTTGCTGCTAATATTTCAATTATTTGCAAGTTTTGTAAACAAAGCTATTCTGAGAACCTTTGGAAGCACCAAAGGCCACCAGTTTGTCATGTCTTCATTCATCGGGAGACCCTTCATCTTAGGAAGCATCTCACCTTGCTCTCCCAGCTCGCTCTGCACAGCCCTTTGTGCCATTGCTCTGGGCTGTGTTGCAGCTACTCCTCCACATTCACTTCGCAGTGAAGAGCACGGCATCTCCTGAAACCCAGCACACAGGATCCAGCCCCCAGTGCCATTCTGTTTGCACTCGCCACGGATTACTACAATAATAAAAGCAGCAGCTGCCTGAAACAGATTTCTTCTCAGCAGAGTGGTGAAAAATAGATGAGCCTTCTCTGTCATCCCAGCTTGGCAAGTGACAAGAAAAGCTGCACTCATTTTGTTGCAATAAAGTGATTTAGAAAAAAAAAAAAATTAAAATGCTACTTCTGACCTAGAATAGCATTAGGAATAACATAGTTGCACCTTTAACCCACTGCAAGGGAAAAATCAAGTGAAAAAATGAAGACTACCTTTAAAAATTCTTTATCTTTTTCCTGATTATCCTGTTACTTATCCTAACTTTACAGCACCTGGTATTACAGGAGGCCCCCGTGGTAACATTGCAAATAATGGGAGTCCCAATCCAAACCATTTGCCTTGCAAGTACAGAGCAGGATCCCAGGCTCTCCCTGAGACCAGGGGGTTGCCTAGCTCGTACTAGGGACAGCCATGAACCATTTGATTTGTTTGCATTAGGAAGAGCGCACTTCTGGCATGTTGTATAGATGGGCTCCCAGAACTGAAGAATCCCATCATAAAAAGTTATGGCTAAAACTGAACAGAGAACTGCTAGGGGTAGGAAAGCTTAGGAGAAGGAAGAATTTGCTTAGCAGATTAATATATGCATTCTGTAGGAAATAAAAAGGTTTATAGTTTAGAAGTATATACAATCTTCCAGTTAGGAAATGGGGCCCAGATCCCTCCCTCATCGGGACTGGGAAGCTGGCTGCAAGAGCACCTTTCCCAGCATTAATCAGAATGGGGAACTGAGCCTCCGCTGTGGCTGCGGACAGCAGTCAGAGAGGGAAGGCAGGCAGGGACCCCGGCTGGATGCGCAGATGGCACTGCACCCTGCCTGACAGCTAGGCTGGCTGCACAGGTCCCAGCTGCCTCGCTTAATAAATGTGATGACAGTCATTTGGGTGCTCAGGAAAGGTGACACATCCAAGCATTGAAATTGCCATTAATCAAGTCACATAACTCATTGTCTGGATGCAAGTAAAACTTCCCAAGTCGCTTTTTGGATATCCCAGTCACAAGACCCTTTGAACAACTGTCCTGCTGAAGCCTCCTCATGGTTGAGTCATTACCTATTTTCTCCATACAGACCACTACCATAACCATTGGGGCACTATTTGGTTTTGTGTTTCATGTTATAGATCTCATCTTTAGTGTCCACCTCTTTACCTAATGCCCACTCAGCATTCATAAATATCAAGCACAGCAGTATGAAACATTTTTTTCTTGTCCTGCCAACATTCAACTCTTCATCTATTCCTCCTGGCTTTATCTTTGTTTGGAATCTTCAGTATTCCTTTTGGAACTCACAGAAACACTGTAGGTTTTATTTTCTTCATAACTGAGCAGATAGAATGGAGCTAGCTATTAAAAAACAAAACAAAACAAAAAAACAACCAACCACACCCACCCCCCCCCAAAAAAAAAACAATAGCCTGATGCCCATAAAACCTGTTGGTCCTTCCACACGTTGAGTTTAATTTTAGTTAGGAGGTAATAGAGAAAGAGTGAATGGGACTGAATGGACAAAATTGTCAGAGACTTCACTATACAAAATAGTAGCCAAAGTGCTGTAGTTTCATCTTTTAATTCTTAAGACACACAAAATAAAGGAAAGTCAAAGCCTCTTATGCAAACATGACCATTCTCCTTTACACTTCCCCTCCTCCTCCTTTTAGGAAACTCATTTGAGAGCTAGAAACAATGAAAGAAATACAAGTGTTGAGTAGGACCTTAATGAGAAGGAGAAAAATGGTACACAAATAGGTCCTGGTGGTGGCCCAAGGCCATCTCCTTAGAGTCCGTCTTATGCTGCCACCTAGATAACTGGAAAAGCCCACAGACTGACTTGGCTCCACTTTGTTTAATGGTCACTCCTTCAGAAGAAAAGTTGTCAGAAAAGACATGGAAAAAAATCCAGGGGTACCAATTAGTTGAGATGTAAGAGCTAGTTCCTCCTTTGCCCAACAATATCTTACCAAGGTCACACACACACCACAAAACAGAACTGTGAGTTTTTGTACCTTTTACAGTCCATTTGGTTGCTGTTACAAGTGTAGATCCAGGAGGTTTATTTGTTCAGTATATTTCATTTCGGTTTTTAGCAGATAGCAGACCTGTTCATCTTTTCCAAAAAGATAGACCTACTTTCTTCACTATTGCTTGGAAGAGTCCTTTTCAAGTGATAACTACAGAAAAAGAGAGTATAGGAATATTAATAAATTATATTACACAGGTTTTCAGAACAGAAAGATTGAAAAGACCTTACAGATCACCTAGTTCATTTCCCTGACAAAGACCAAGAGGTTTTCGTAGCGTTTTAACGTGATGTTAGGCCTGCATTATGTGAAATAAAAAATTACCTGAATATTCTCCTGTCTTGTAAAGAGGATTAAAAAAAAAAATCAAAAACACACTTTCCATCATATCATTAGACCTGATCAAAGAACTTCGACTACTGCTACCAGAAGTGCTGCTTATCCATATTCCTGGTTTTTGCATAGCTCTGTAGAAAAGCTATGTCAAAGCCCAGCTCTGTGCAGTGTGTGTGAAGGTGGGGAAATAAATTAGAGGTACGTACCACCTTGGTTTGCTGGCTATACAAAGGTGAAGTGGAGGACCTTCTAGATAAGCAGATACAACATTCTTCACACACAGATTCAACACAAAACGCACTCACAGTATAGATAACTTCAAGATTAACAATTCATTTCACTTGAACTGAGAAGCGGTTTGAAATAAAGGCACCATCATTTCCCATGACTATCACACTTCACAAACACCAGCAGACACTGAGATCACTGAGATGAAACTTCTTTCATTTCACAGAAGAAAATGTTACTCCGGAAGCAATCAGTGGTCAGCAAAACATAATAGCAGATGACATTTCAGGTCAATATGAAAGCAGTTTGGAGCCAGCCATTTTGGATGCGCTCCAGTTTGTCACTTCATTGCTAACGAAGACAATGTTGCAACACATTTTGTTTAATATAAAAACCAGGACAGGATCATGGGAGAATAATTTCCCTCTCAACTTCACCCCCCTTCAACCCTTTTTCCAAATTGTTCTATTTTTAAAAAGCTCGTTTGTTCTTATTGTTTTTGCATCAAGTTGGCAGCTCACCCATCTGTCTCCCACTGTGCTTAAAAGGATGTCATGATCCTGCAGTCCCAAACACAGTCCTGATGTTTCCACTGAGCTAAAACACATCTGCAGTGACAGCTTTCACCTAGGAGTGAAGCTATTTTTGAAACAATGTCAACCTCACTAGTCAGATTTCAGATGCATTTACAAAAACAAAAGAAAATAAAATCCACCTCATCCAAGGCACCAGGATATTCATCGGTTAAGACGCTGAAAACAAAGCTGGTAAAAGCCTATACAAAGAGATCCTAGCTTCCCCACGCAAGGTGTTTGATAGCAATACCACACAAAGGTGGTTGGGAAAATGAGGCTGCCTTTAGGGCTGCCCTTCACCCAAAGTCCCACCACGATATCTTGAGCAAACCCCCAGCTCCAAAGAGATTCCATGGGTTCCCTCTGATCTGTGATGGAAATACCAGGTGAGATACCCCTAGAAAATTACTACTTGTTCCATGTCAGCTGGGAAAGAGACAAAAAGCCAGGAGGTAACCAAACCAACGTGTTAAAGAAAGCTAATTTCAGGGTTTCAAACCCAATTCTTGCAAGCGACTGAAGGCAGACCCACTAATTTGCAGCTTCCGCTGAAGGGGATAACACAGTCTCACGGCCAAAATCAAACCTTACGTGCTTTGACTTGCCTAATAGCAGTAAAATTTAATGGAGGGAGTCAGAAATGTAACATGCCATCAGTCGAGGTCCCCTCATTCTCCCTGCTGCCTCAGGTTTTGGCTGGCTTGGTGAAGACGGCAAGGTCTTCAAAGCTGGGATTGGCTCTACTGAAACACGGTCTCCTCCAGAAAAACAACTCTTCTTTTAGATGAGACACCTCAAGCACGAAAGCAGTATAAATACTAAGAAGCTTTCAGATCTGGCATAACCTCCATTGCAGTTTCTGACCCTAAATATATGCACCTTGGTTACTTCAGTGGGTTCCCTCACCTTTTTGGGGGGCTCAGCTAAGAGGCCCCAAGGCTTTTTGGCCTGGTAGAAAATAAGAGATTGAGTCACTTTCTCACTGTTAGACTTCTTCCCTGTAAATCAAGTCAGAGGTAAAGTAGATACACACTTATTGTAAGGATGTTTCACAAAATAAATAGCTTTGACAGCTGAGTTTTTCTGGCAGGAGTTGCACCCAGACTCGCATTTTTTTAAAGAAACTGAAAGCAGACAGACAGACAGGCCACTCTCCTCAGAGGGACAAATCCTGAGGACACTATTATTAATACATTAATGAATATTCTGTCATTTTAGTAGGGCAAACATAATTGTTCAAGCTGCTATGCTGAGACTAATTGCCCCATCATTTACAATTAGAGGTATTAATATGGTCATTAAGATGTTACAAATGGCTCCTGAACATCCTCTCAGGTCACCACGATGTATAGAGCACCCTGAAAAATTAGCAGAGGGAATTAGAGGTTGGGGACCTCAGCAGGTCACAGTGCCATGGGAAACGTGACAGGCAAGAACAAGCCACAGCCTTCCTTCCCGCAGAATCCTCACTGGCTGGCCAGCAGCAAGGGGACCCTGCTGAAGGGAGACCCAGGCATACCCCAGCAAGGTCTCCTTTCCCCACAGAGAAAAACCATCCCCGTCCAGAGAGGACCAGCCACTTCTACAGAGCTTGCCTGCAAGATCTGCCAGCCCATCTGACTCCCCTGCTCCCAGATGCTGCAGCCCCCTCAGCCCTTCCCTCCAGCAAGCTAAGCACGGCACGTAGTGCTACAGGATCCTGCGGACAATTAGTCATCAGAAGTAGACTGAAAGTTAACTTATAAACTTTGCAAAGGAAAAGATCATCTTGTAATTGATTTCTTCTGTCCACAGAGCAGCCAACATACAAGACAGTGCACTGTGAAGCTTTTAATCCACATTCCAAGGCTTGAGAGTGCAACTGCACCCACTCACGTTGAAAAATTCTCTCAGTAAACTGAGCTGTTAAAACTTGGTGGGTGTCAGGTCGGGGAGCACAGCCTGTGGGGGTTTGTGCCACATTATCTGGAAGAGGCTGCATTTGCATGGCAGACTCCAGACTCCAGCTATATTCTACTTTGAGATGATCTGGAGTCATTATTTTGCAAGAGGTCAGCTTTTAAAAAGGCATGAAAAAAACTTCTCTGAAAATAAACCAACTCCTGTGAAAAGGCTTGGCATTCCCCTGTCAGGTTTCAGCAACAAGGAGAGAGAATAGTCTGTCTGGTGTTGGCTTCCAGCCACAGGGAAGTTCATATCTAATATAACCAAGCCACATTAGAAAAAAATGAGCAGATAAGAAGCCAAATGCAACTCAAACCACAAAGCCTCCATTGAAAATGTGTTTTGACTTCAGAAGGGGGAGAGGAAAAAAGAAGAGAGGATTAAAGATTCAGGGCCCAATGCTCCTCTCAGTTGCCCCAGTTTACACCCATTATACTCCACCAGAGTTGGTCCAAATTCCACTTTGCTGTAAGAAAGGGAAGTGCTTAACTTACATCAGCTGCAAAAACATTTCCGATTTCTTATCTTTTTCCTAATTGCCATTCAGGGGACAGTGTGATTTGTGTCACATCCAGCCTTTGCCCATTTATTCTGAAGGTTAAAAATATCACAATGGGTGCAGAGTAACCAGCGTTTAAAAAAAAACAAAAAAACCAAAAAAAAACAACCAAAACCAACAACTATGTTTGTAGATACACAAGTCTGTTATTGCAGCTCCAATGAGAAAATAATGCTCTCTTTGTACTTGTTTTCTCTTGACAGACAGCTTAAATTAGGTTGCTGAATAACTTGGTACATGGTACAACAGTAAACCTGTCACAAAAGCACGTTAATCAAAGCACAACTGATACTTGACATCCCTGGGTGAAAGGCATTTTTACAGTGTTTCATTAAAATTGAAAGGAGGATTAAGAGGCCTGTTTCTTGATTAATGTCTCTCTCTGACTGGGAGATGTAATCCTATCTATAACCTCAAATTACTGGAAACAAAATTAAATTTCTGCCAGTAGATCATTCCAAGCGCGTATGACACTGAGCACGAAAGTATTTGTTTCTTTACACTCTCTCCAAACTGGAGAGCCTCTGAGCTGTAAACGGGGAGCTCCACTGACACTCCAGGTTACGGGAGACGCTGTGGAATAGCCACGGAGCTCTATGGGGGTTGGACAAACATTTTGCAAACATTGCTTTTAGCACTGAAAATTATTGCAAAATGATACAGGGAAATCACTAGTGGCAAAGTAAATGAGATGCTGTTCGAGAAAGAGAAAATTTCACAGAGGCAGAAGTTTAGAGAGAACATATTCGGCCAGCCTTACATGCCACACCAATGGCAACAGTAAAATATTGCAGTTAGCATGGCATGCCAGGGTGTTACTGGAACATATTCAGGCTTTGGGAGGAGAAAAGGCAGCCAGTCCGGAAGAAACATAACAGTGGGATTTCTGACAAGATACGTCCTCACTCTCTTTGCCACCAGGTGACAGGGATCCTCTTGGGAACCTGACTCTCCCTTGTGACTGGTGGCATGCAGAGAAGTGGACTCGTCCTCCCCACCACCTCACTTTTAACTCTGTAACTGACAAAAAGCCAGGAATTCGGTGTTAGGAGTGCATGTGCCCAGCTGTGCAGGGACCACAGAGCTACGCTGGCTCACCAGGCCCGACAGGGAAGCCGGCTCCCTGCCAGCGAACACAGCCTCTGGAACATTTGCTTTCAAAACCCAGTGCTTCTTGTACCAGCAGCACTTGGAAGCTGTGTGTGCCCAGGAGAAGAACAAAAGATAATAAAACTGACACTGATTTCAGCCTGTCCAATGCCAGGCAGGGCAAAGACAGTATCAGGTCAGTAGCTCCGCTGCAAACACAGCCCCAGCCACCTGCCAAGATCCCCATTTTGCAGCACCCACTGCTCATGCTACATGGCAAAATCCCATGTGGCTAAATCCCAAGAAAGCCAAAAGCAGCTGCATGTCCCATTCAAACAAGATAAAGCCATGTCTCAGTAGCTCACCCCAGCAGCACATGGCTGCGCCTCCCTCAGAGAGTCACTGTTGCTTCCAAGAACAAATTCCAAGTGAGTTTTTGCAGCAGCCCAGGCAGCCATCATTTGGCTTCTCAAAGGCAGATCAGAGCAAACCACCTGCAGCTCTGCTGTTTCAGCCACTTCTGCCTTTAAATAGTCTCTGTCTGCCTCAGCCAGAGGGTTTACCTTCAGAAGCCAGTAGTTGAGCTGGAAGCCTAAATTTCAAAGGCACCAAAATGCACAAAAGTTGGACTCTTCAACAAATACTCCTCATATTTGTGTGCTTCAGTAGTTCCCTCGCTCTTCAGACCATTACCACCCAGTGCCAGGAACAATTTATTCCATTAGGTAAGAGCTAGAACTTTTCTGAGCACAACCTACATGCTCTGAGATGTTAACAACTCACCTAAGGCTACATCACGCTTCACAAATAGCTCAGCTTTGATCTTCTCTTGGTTGGTCTGAATGTTACTTCCCTCATCCTCCCTCTCTGCAAGGCACTGCTGTGTCGCGGGGAGGGGAAGCCCTGTGATTTCAGTCTCCTTGGAGACACTGCCACAGCACCCCCTCCTCACCATCGTAAACTATGAGACCATATTGGAGTCATGCTTAGAAATGAATATGTATGTGGAAACTACAAAACAAAAGAAAAAAAACATTTAACACTCAGCTTTTGCAAGATGGCATAGCATTAAACACTTGTTTTTAAAACAACACTGAAATAAGGTCAGACAACCAGTCTTACTCCAGATTTCTGCAAAAAGGACAAGTCTGTAACTCATCCACCCCCTCCTCAAATTTTTCTTCCCCCATTGACTCCTTAGCACTGGCTAAAGACCTCTGTTCTCAAAGCTTTTCCAGAGCCAGGTTAAAGCAGTCTGTGGAAAAAAGGCAGGGTTCAAGAAATGGTTGGGGCCACATCATCCTCAAATTAATTTAAGAGCAGTAGATAATCAGGACACTCCTCTCCTTCCCATACGCATTCCTTTGGCAAACCTGCCGCAAGCTCACTCAATGTACACATACAGGCAAGTACATCTGAGAGATGAGCTTTGAGATACATCCTTTTATAGTATCTGTAATAATTTAATAAGCTACATGCTGTTCCCAGAGCACATTCAGGGGAGAGAGAGGTTGTTGTTTTAGCCGTAGCAGCTTTGTTAAGCTTTGAACTGAGGGTATTAGGCTGTACAGCAGTAAATGCACTGCAAGTTGCCTAGTATTTTCAATTTTATCATTTATATCACAGAATCTTAGTACTCTTAAACACGACATTTTTTATGCTGTATCCACGGCCTGAAAAAAAGAGCTGGGTCTTCTGTTGCCATTTATAACATCCCAATAGATCTTAGAGATTCTTACCAAAGGGCAGGTTTAAACATTGCTACAGTAATTAAAATCTAGTGTAGTTTATTTTTTAAAAAAAAAAAAAAAAAAAAAAGGGATGTATCAGGCATTCGCAAGCTTCAGGGTGATGTCCTTTAGAACGGTATTCAACTAGACATATTTTTGTTAATCTCACTTTAAAAACTCAATTTTTCCCAATGAAATAACAACTTCCTCATTTGCAATCTAACTTGTAAGGAAATATTTACACCACATACACTGGTTTATTTATCTATTAAGTGAGCCATATGGCATCAACACTGGTAATTTAAGTGGGAACAGACAAGAAATAAATGGTGCAGAAAGTTAAACCTTAGACAGCCGCAAAGGCCACTTCAGAGATGAGCTTGGACAGAGACAAAAAGAACCATTTCCCGAAGAGTGAGAGGAGCCTGGAACAGAGGTCATTAGGGAAGCCACCAGGTAATCAAGCTAGTGCTGTTCTGTTTACTGGTATGTTATCACGCAGAGTGTAGACCCCCAATCACCTGTCCATACTGTGTTCCTCACTTCATGGTTGGACCTCTGCAGCCCGCTCCGCACGACATGCCGGCTCACCAGCCCCCTCCAGCCCTGCAGTGCAGTGATCTCCCCCAGCACATTGATCTCTCCCAGCACAGTGATCCCCCCCAGCACTGATAAAGGGGAGTAGTCCAAAGAGGAGGCCAAGTAAGCTGAACACCGCCAAAGTGAACCAACACCCCTGCGTTCTGGCTGCGCTAACGGCAGACGTACAAAGCAGGCTTAGGTTGGTGGAGCCATTTGTGGAGACCTGGCCAAACTGAGCACAGATCAGTGACTTGAGAATGCCCCCCTGCACTTGTAAAAGCTGCTTCAGAGAGAGGATGAAGAGCAAAGCCTGCCTGGCAGCTCACTCCCCTGGGCTCCTCGTATTACTGGTGCTGGTGAGGGGGGAGGAAAGAATGTAAAACAAGATTTCTCCAGCTCTGCCCTCATCTGTTATGCCTGTTTGTTCTCTCTGCTCACATTTCTAAGTACAGACATGACTCTCACTGCACAATGTGGGGGTAGATAACATTAACCAAGGACATGGTTATCCTACTTATTTGCTCTCAACAGGTAACAGCAGGAGGGTCATTGAGGAAATGGGAGCTGACAGGAGAAGGAGGAGGCAGTTTTAAGTTTTCTGCATTTCAGCAGGGCTAGGAACAGTTAGGTGGCTCACCCCACCTTGATGGGGCATGCTGCGCTAGGACTAGGATGTCAAGGGCAAGATCTTAACTCGGTTCGGCTGACCAACTTACATCGGTCTGCAGCTCAATCGCTGCTCAAGGTGCATGCAACCAAGCTGAATGCAGGAACACAGGGCCAGGACACCAGGGTTGCATGGGAGATAATGCAGGAGGACCACTACTTCCCACAGGGAGCAAAGGCAGGAGATGGCTGGTAGGGGCAGGCAGGCTCTGAGTTGAAGCAGAGCCAAGAGCAGACCCAGTGCAAACCTCCAGGAGCTGTGAGGAACAGGGCACTTCCCTTCCTCTGCTCAGTTTTGTCAGATGCACTTGACCACAAGGTCATCTAAGTGCCCCAAAGGAGTCCCACACCCATTTTTCAGCCCACTTGAAAAGCAACACAGAGTTATTTCAGTTTTTCCCATTTACATTATTTATCAACATTATCTTGCCTGGTTCTCCTGCTCAGTTTGGATTAGCACACACAAAGGCAGAGGTCAGCGCTCAAAAGAGGAGCCCCTCCACAGCCAAAGAAGAAAGACAGCAGAGCGCATGGCAGCGACAGGGTGTGGGATCTGCAGCAGCAATGCTGGCTTCAGGACCCAACCTGCGGTGCCTTGAACAGCCTTAGTGACCTGAAAAACTACATAACCACCTTCCTTCCAGATGGGTGGCAGCTGCAAGTCACTGTGGAGAGTCCCTTGTGATTCCTGACATCACCTTGGTACCCAAGGCACCTACAATGAAGGAGTGTAGGTCTTGGTACTCTTTACCTTCTGGTTAACATTTTATTTTAATAAGACGACAGGTCAAGTCCTTACACAGCCCAGTAGCACCGGTACAGACCTTTTTGTGGGCAGAGGGAGATAAGGAGCATGCTGGCTTCCAGCTCTTGTTAAAACATGAAGTATCGCTTGCAGAATACTGCAGCCAGCATGATACACCAGCTCCTGCATGACAAGGAACAGTGCCCAACATTTGTCAGCATTAACTGGAAAAAAGCAGCATTTCTCCATACTTATTAAGATAAGAGCCCCTCCCAATGTTATTCCTACTGGGGAATTCTGTCGTGGTTATCCCATTATTGAAGTGGTAAGCAGTGTTTGGAGCATGAAGGTTTTGGGGAACAAAAATCTCTTTGGTTATCTTGAGAAAATAAATGTGTTTAAAAAGGCTGGAGTCTAACATAGGGACTATGTGGAGGGAAATACTGGAGTGCTGGGAATTTTAAAAGGCCTGAGGTATAAACATTTCCACAGCTACCTGATTTGGAAACCAAGAAATGGGAGGATAGTTTAGTTTATTATGAGGCCGATTTCTTTTCTGATTTCTATAACAGAGTGGTTTTATGTGAAACGATAGTCAGTGCCACAGCTAGTTAAATAAAACAAGTGGGAGAGAGAAAAGAAATAATTCTGAAACCTTTCCAAAATGAAGGCTTTCTTCCAACCCAGGAGCCATAAATAAAATCAAGTATTTGCCCTCGGGGAAGAACTTAACACAACTCCAATTCAGCTAAAAGAATCTCTTACCAAGGCACGTCTTTGCCCTCACAGCCTGTTACCGTGCCTTCTCGTTGCTCTCTTCTGCTAGGAAGTCAGAGTCACTCTCTGCATTTAATAGCTGTGCCCTACCAAAAGTCACCCTGAAGGAGCCAACAGAGCCAATAAAATCAGGACAAGTCTGATTTCTAACAATTGCAGTTCCCTGAAACACGACTTCAGCCATCAAGGTTTATCAAGCAGCCTGCACAACCCACCGAGCCCAACACCTCCCACCACCAGGGCCTGAGTTGCTCACAGCACCGCAATGACCCTGTTCCTTGCAAGACAGTGCAGAAGTTGCAGAGCTTTCCGCTGCTGCAGGATTGTTTCCCCATACTTGAACACATGCTCTGTATGAAGCTGTTCCAGGTTGGAGGGCTTATTTCAGAAGGGGCACCCAGCAAGCCAGTTGACCACACTGTGAACCATTTGCAATCCAAGTTAATTTTCCCCATCCATCTGAAAACCACACAGAAGCCAAACAAAAATCACATGTGAAGACCCATGTGGCACAGTTTCCCCCTCCTTCTTTCACTGGTGAAATACTGTCTTCCTCCATCTCAAAAGCAAAACAAACCCCGAAACCAAAAGAAAACCAGAGCCTTTTACAAAGTGGGGAAGTCCAGTGCAATGGCTTGCATGATGTCAAGATGGCAAAAGACTTCCTAAAAGTCCCAAAAGTCATACAAAGAGCCACCTTGCTTATGCATATATGCAAATTTCTACATATTAAGGGTTTGTTTGTTATAGTGAAGCACACAAGCCTGATAGTTCGGAACAGACCTAGTTATCAGCCTCAGCTCAACTGCTACTTAGTAGTAACAAACCTACTGCTGAAGAGATGGAAATGGTACCACACAATGTCAGGAGTTTCCACTACATCCATACTGACCTTACACTGGTCCCACCTCCAGTACATTGGCAGGGCTGGATGGCTCCTCCAGCACACCTTTCAGCAGCACTAAGGATGACTACAAGGGGATTGCAAAGTCTGGGGTATACTGCTACATTTTCAAGAAGTATCTTTCTCTCTCCCTCATCTTACCACTTCCCCAATGTTGTTATCCAGTGTGGGCTCCCATTTCTGGTAGTTCAGATTAGCAAATAGCATCAGCAACTGCCAACCTCCTAGATGCCCTAAGCCAGCCACAAATCCAAATGCAACAGGCCAAATCACTTTTTAAAGTCGCTTCCCAGAGAAGTCAGTAGAGCTGCCCCAAATTTACTACAGTATCATTCGAAACAGCGTGGAAAAGGAGTGTATGAACAAGGTCCTGGTCAGGCTGGCTCACGACAATTGGTGACACTACTTTTTTTCCTGAATAAAACCTGTCAAAATCCTGTAATTAAGTGAGAGAATGCCTTTGTTGAGTAGAAGTTATCTTCAAATACCAAAAGCACCGTGTATGAAGTAAAACTGTGTTCACCTTATTTGTCAAAAGCCTCATTTCCAGCATGATTTACATTCCCCCTTGTAGGCTTTCTAATCTGCCCTAACCTCAAAGTGGTTGAAATAACCCAGAAGTATGCTCAGTGGCAATGGGGTGCTGAGGCAATACGGTCATCTTGTTTCTAACCTGGCGGCTTCTGCATTTCTCTTCTGCCTGCGTGTTTACAACAAGGTAAAGTACCCTTCCAAAGGTATTACAGCTATTAACCTCAGAGCAAGACAAACCAAACCCTGAATAGATGCGCCTGTAACTGTTTGCAGACTGCTCCAAAGCATGTTACGACTCCTTTGTAAAGAAAACAAATCACACACAAGCATGCTCGCACTGTTAAACAGTATGTGGAAGACTTGGGAATTGTTTTTAAATGAAAGCTGCTAGCACAGCAGATGCACCATTACTGCTGTTTGCAGGGGGGGGGGGTCGTTTTAGGTAGAGCAGCCTTCTGCTGCCTTCGCAGCCATCCCAGCTCTGGAGTTGTCTTGAGCGGCTCTGACAGCTGCTTCACTGTACAGAGGACCCTGAAACTCCACAGCAGAGGCCCCCCAACTCAGCAGGATACCCTAGAGCCTGCAGAGAACAGCAGCTTCCATTACTTCTAAACAGTCAGCAAAATGACCCAAGACCCTCACAAGCAGCAGAAATGAGAATCCACCAGAAAACGTGCTTCATGGGATGAGGAGGCTGCATCCAGCACCACATGGAAGGACCGAGCTTTCCCAGAAGAAATACTTCCCCACAGGGCCCAGCTAGGAATGTGCCTACAATAGCATGGAAATAATACGCCAATATTCCAACTCCAGTAACAACACTGGAAATGCTGTTTGCCAAAGCTGATTCATGCATCCAAAGGGCAGGGGGCAGGGGGGGAGAATGTGTGTGATTTTAACACATCTTGTTCCTGCCGCCTGCTTCTCTCTGCTTCTTTGAATTTCAAAATTCACATGCTGTAATTGGAGTTTCATGAAAAACAGAATTTCTGTCATATGAGAAACTGACATTTTGGCATGTTTTTACACTGAATCAGAACCCCCACCCACCCACCCCCCAAAAACATCTAAAATTTCTCATGAAGTGACAATCTAAAAAAAAATCCAGTTTTGAACCCAACCATATTGAAACATTTAAACATTTTGTTTTAAGAATGTCAAAGCAATGTAACAAATTAAATCCTGCTAAAGTATATCAACATTTTATGTGAAGAATCCAAACAAACATGGAAACAAGGATTTTAGCTTACCAAAGCAAAACAAAAACGTTCCTCAGTTGAAAATATCTGTGCGATTGACACCTCTCAGTAAGACATTCTGATTTTGATGAAACTGCGTTTTCTGACAGAAAATTGTTCCATCATAAATTTTGATTAGCTTTCCTGCAATATAAACATGTTTGTTTTACACATGCCTACACGCAAATGTCACTTTGCAATATTTTCATTGGTTAGGTGCCTCCCCATAAATATCAGGATATTACACTGAGTCTACATTGGTTTCTCTGCATTCCCCCCTCCCCACGCAGAACAGGTACATTTATCATCTGATTAAAAACATTATTTATCTTTATATAAAAACATATATTTCCTAACAAGTCAAGACACTTATAAATAACTTACAATACTACAGCCGAGTGCTAAACATCATGATTTAGGATGAAAGAAGAAACCTTTCTGATCATTGTCCTTTAGTATTTCAAAGCCCATTTTTCATGTTTATTTGCTGTCACTGGTGATAAGTGATTGCCTTGCTGTATTGCATTTCCTCTGTAATGGTGAGTTGTTTGCAAAAGGAATGGAGGACAAGCTGTCACATCAAAGAGAAAAGACTAAAACCCACCAGAAGGTGAAGCAGGGGTTTATTGTCTTTTGCCCTGGGTTTTGACAGTTAATTAGCTCTCATCCAATTTATGCTTGTGTGGCAGCTACACCAGGGTCAACAGCAACAACTCCAAGGTGAGGCAAATGCAAAGGATACAAGACAGGAAAACTTGCTACAGAGCCCCAGGAAAGCAAAGGGCTTCATCTTTCACCCCCAGCCACGACTGATGGACTTGTTCCCTAATGAAGCCTTTGACTTTATTTTTTCCCCTCACCACACGAAGGCTTCTTTCAACAGCTTTGGGCACTGAGAAATTGCCGAAGCGGCTGCTAAATTAAGCAATCAGCATAGCAGCATCTCTGGGAAAATGCTGTCCCTTCAACTTGCTTTTTGTCAGCCACCTTGGGTAGAGGAAGAGGAAGACATCAGTGAGTAGGTGGTAATGAAGGGCTTCGTCGGGAGCCTGCGGTGCTCCATGGGGCTTCAACTTCACTGTCTGCCCTTCAGGACCTTTATCCTTCCCCAGCCACCTCTTCTGCCATCCAAAGATATTTCAAGACTGCAAAGCAAATGTGCTTCCCCCCTTGCTACCTGTTGCTCTTTCTGCTGCTTTAGTGGTCTTTGCCACCTGCACTTTTTTCCCCCACTGTGAGTTTGCAACCCCGAGGGAAGGGAGCAAGCCATGCCCAAGCTACGTTCCTGGGGGAAGAGCAGGAAAGCAGTATTTTCATGCCACAGGATAAAATTTTTGATCAAATCATGTGTCTTAGCCACAGTAAATGCTTAACCCCCGGAAAAGCGCTGCCCTGCTTGATCCCTAGTGAAATGCAGCAAGGCCGCACCTCTGAAAGGAGAGACTGGATCAATTTAGAAGTCAGGTAAACGTCCCAGGGGAACGTAACAGACAGTAGCACTGGACAAAGAATTGGAAAGAGATGCAAATTCACTTTATATTAAGTATCCACTGAACGGGAACTTCTAGACATAACTGAACCAGTTGAGGCTCAAACCTGGAGACCCAGCCTTGAATACCACAGAGCTCCTTGGCAACGCCTAAGATGTGCCCCACCTCCAAGTGAAGTCTTCATACCTCATAGAAAGTATCTGTTGCCTCAAAACACAGGTTATTTTCTAGACTTACCCATTCAGACATTACCCAAGCAAAGCCAGGCAGTTTCTAGGTACACAGGAAGCATCTCTCCTACAGAGACACTCCTAGAGGCAGCCTCATTTAGCCACATTAAATATGGAAAGCACTGCAGTAAAACCAGCACTGGCACAATATCCAGAGTCCTATCTCAATATCACACCTTCCCCGTGATAGCACCGATGGGATCCAGCGGCTGAATGGGCGCTTCCTGCCCCATGCTCCCGTGAGGGATGCTATATGTGCATCCCATCAACGATGCCATACTCCTTTATATTCTCTTCATAAAATACATTGAAACATCACCAGCAAACTGGAAGCTTAAAGCACAGAATTATCCAACTTTTTCTAGCGAAGTCACTTCTGGGGCAATCTCCCCCAAGCGAGCCAGTGTGCAACAGGAGTCACCACAAGCAAAGTCTGAGCTGCCAAAGACAGCAGTCACCCTTCTGCTCAAAGCCTCTGGAGGCAGACTGTGATTTAACCACTCGTGAGACGCAGCAACGAGCCCACACAAATCACCTGCAGGAACTGAACCTGGGTCTCAAGGATGCAAAAGGCCGAGAGATTCCAGCTGAGCTGAAGAGCCCATCCCCAAACATCGGGCCAGCAACAGCAGGGGAGCCAACACCTTGTCCTAATCCCCTTGGAGGTACCAATAGAGCCAACACACTTCTCACATAGCTCCTCTGCTACCAAATGAGGTGCAGCCACCTCCGTGACTTCCCCTATGAGAGCCCATGGCTGAAGTGACAGAGAGGGACCTCCATATTATTAGAGAGCTCAGCTCAAGTTCACGGAGTGCAACTTCAGATTCATCACCCAGCAGCCCATGTCAGGAGCCTTTTCTCTCCAAATTGACAATGCAGACCCAGCTGTCCCTCTGCAGGGCCAAAACTGTCACCTCTCAAAGCACAAATGCCTGTTTCCTCTGACTACAAGGGCTCAGACCCACCTCATCCGAGTACCTAAGGCCAGGTGGGAAGCTTCTAGCTCCCGCAGCCTATTCCTAACATCATCCAGCATAACCTTATATTATGCAAAAAAGTACAATGCTGTCTTAATGAAGGACAAATGTTAATACAAATTGCATGAAAGTGGTCTCATGAGACACATGCAGCAAACTAAACAACAGACTAAACTTAGCCTGTGAGCTTGTGGCTTTGTGTTTCTCTCAGCTGTGAGTCATTGTGTGGGGTAGAAAACTGCCTTCCTCCCCTAAAATATCATGGAAAATAAGCAACGCCTCACGTTACAGTAAGAGAGGCTCTACACAGCAGGGGCCAGAATTGTGTTACTCTCAGGGAGCCTGAATACTTGGCAACGTCGCAGCCAAATCTGTCAATTACATTTCACACAGGCCATTGAGCAACCAGCAGAAGAGAATCATTTTCAGCCAGTCCTGATCCAGCAAGGTTCAGATTAGAAACAGGATAAAGACCCTTCAAGTCAAGGTCACCTACCTCCTTTCTCTTTGGTTCCTTGAAAGCCTCGTTCCAATCTCCTCCCTTGCTACCATGAACGTTGTGCACAGCACAGGTCCTTTACCCGAGGTGACATGATCTGTGACTGCTGCCTCGGGACTTGGATGCACTGCCCGGGAAGGCTGCCAGCCAGCCGGGGAAGCGAGCACCTCTCGCAGATTAGCAATGAGTCCAAACAAGCCTTTCTTCTGCACAGTTTTGGAAGTTTGAGAGTTTGAGCATGTACCCTAAGTGCTTCCCAGCAGATTTCACAATTTTGCATTGGCAAACATTCAGTGATTCAGCTCTGGTCTCCCTCACCTTCAAAAATATGCACATCAGGTACCCCAGTGTGTGTTACCTGAGTATGTCCCTGTGAAGCACCACGACTCACCACACTGCTTTAACTCAGGTACTGCATCCGATTTGCGGTGTGAGCATTAAAAAAATAAGGCACTGAATAGTCAGCTCAAAGGGAAGGCAAGTCAGAAACCCTGAATCCGAGTCTTCTGCTCTGATCAGGAGACAGTTTCCTCTGTACATGCTTCTCTTTACAAAGGAAAACAAGTTCCTTAATACCAACTCCAGGACATAATGCATAAACATGAATAGACAGTCACCAGGGAGAGGTAAGAAATACACATATATGCAGACTGACAGCAGCTTTCCACGTGTTTAATATCCAAGCATACCAACTATTGCCTGCTTTGAAACAGTGAGCCATGACTAGGGCCACAAGATGGGAGCCCTCACGTGCCCTCCCTGCAGCAGCAATTAATCACGCAGCACAAGGAGTCAGAAAAGTCTCAAATGCCATGACCAAGGCAGGTGCCAGGCTCTAGAGAAGAGATTCCCAATCACATAATGGAGGAGAAGGACCGTGTCTTGTCTGAAACATAGCAAGACTAGCCAGATGGGCTTTGTACCCACACCAGGCTTTTTCCTAGATGTTTTTGTACTAAATTCCTCCAGCCCACACCCCTGAGGAGCACCAGACACCTCCACTATCTCTCACCAAGGATTATTGACACTCCTTATGGGTTTTTCAGAGACTGCACGGGGGAGCAGAAGCTTGAAACCAATCACAGCACTTTACCACCTTCTCCATTAAAAGGCTTTTTCAAATACCTGCTGCTTCTCAAAAGATCTGAGTACGCAGGATAGCCATCACCTCCAGCGCATAATGACCTGTTTAAATATCTGTTTTCCTTTGGGAAGAACACAGTGAGGCTTTTGAGAATGGATTATAGAAGGTAAAACTTGTAAAGGAAGATCAACAGTTGGACATCAAGTCCCTCTCCATTTCAAAACCATACCTAGAAGCACATTTTTGACATGTGCATGCATATCTTTTGTCAATGGAGCTGTCAGTCAGACTCATGAGAGAGGGTTGAGGGGGTTTTTTTGAGCTAACTTCAAACCAATATTTTTTACAAACGCCGCTTTTCATGTCTGACTGCACTGCAAATCCATTATGGATAAGGAAAGTAGTCCTAAAACACAATTAAGAGATGGAGTCATGAGGCTGTAGCCTTGCAGCTATGAAGCAATGACCTCAGCGCAAGGAACAGATAGAAGATACGCTAATCCCTATTAAAGAGAGAAGCTGGCAAATAATGCTTTCTAAATCATTTAAATTTGCAGCACACTGAGCCGAGGGCACGTGAGGCTGGAGGGGGAGCTGATGTAGCTGTGCCAATAGATTTGCCTGCTCCCCAGGGCTCAAGAGATGCCCTGCTAGCAAAGGCACCAGGGAGCTGGATGAGCACTGTGTGTCTAAAAACATGCACACAAACATACCCAATTTTCAGTCTCATCACCCAGGGACTAGAGGACTTTCTGCTGGGGGCCTCCCTGCTGTCGCAAAGCAGCCTGGCTCACACGAACCAGGCGTAGCTTTAGGTTCAGGATGTCACAGCTCCAAAGTAGCCCTCAGGAGATGCTTCATTGAAAAGCTTGTCCCAGGCCTTTACCTGCATCTTTTGTGTCTTCCTAGTTCTACAGAGGAGCTCAGAGCTCCCACGAGCTCTCAAGCACCCTCTGCACAGAAGTTACAACACAAGGTCATCATGGGCAACACTCTCCTGGCAGGCTTTTCTCCTCCCTCCCCCCAGTTTCAAAGCCCTTGGCTTTTGAACCACTGCAAAGCCTTCAGCTTCGAGCAGTCATTGGAAAAAAAGGGTGATGCAACCTGTAGGAGGAAGAGACGTCAGAGGAGAAGCAGTTGAGCAGGGGAAAGAGTCTCCATTCACCGCAGGTCTGCTGGCAGTCGGAGATTATGAGATGCAGCTGGGAGGAGAAGTGCCATTCCACAATCAGTCAAAGCAGCGGTGTTTCTTTTAGAGGCATTCAGATGCCTGGGCATCCTACTGAGTCTCCAAATAAATAATATTTGATTGTGACAAGTGCCTGGCATACTTCTGAATGCCATAAGAAAATAATGCACGGGCATTATGAAAATATTAGGGTGGCATAAGTCAATCCCACTCATCCTATTAAGAGCAACAGAAAAAACCAAAAGCCCACACGTTTGATACAAAAAAAAAAAAAAAAAAAAAAAAAAAAAAAAAAAAAAAGAAAGTCCTCACCACCATTAGCAATCATAAAAGCCACATTTCTGGCAAGGATCAAGCTACCTGCAGAGAATTCACTCTCCTTGTCTTCTGACAAGAAGCTCAAGGGAAAAATACCATCCATCCCTCTTTCGTCTATACGCTCCATTCTGCTCCATATGGTGCTGCCTGATAGTAAATGAAAAATTAAAAACATTAGCACCAGCCTCTGCCCTCTCCTCCCCCACCACTTTCTCCCTGCAGTGACTGTACAAAATATGCTGGCCCAAGCTGGAGATGGAACCATTTAACTGCTGGGCTCCGGAGTCACATATGAGCTCTCTGTTGCCTGCTCCGTTCATAGATGCCAGTTTTGCCAGGTACCGACTGTCCTTCTCAATTATTCCATCTTGGAAAATAACCCTATTGACAGACTGAAACTCTCCCCATGGTTGTTTTTTTTTTTAATTTAAAACATGAAAATAAAGAAACAGACAATCAGAAATTAAAACTGACTAAAATTTGTGTTTGAGGCAGGCAGCAGTAAGATGTAATATTATATAGCAGTCCTTCCACAACTGAATTTGTGCAGGTATCTTTTCTCATTAGAAAAAATTAAGTCTGAACTAAAAAAAATGGCAGTAAATTCCAGTCATAACCTGCAACTGCCATTTTACTTTATGTCTTAGATCCCTTCAAAATCAGCTTCAGCATGTGCAGTCAGCCCCTTCACAAAAATACTATAAAGCAGGATCCAAACATATTTTTGGATACTTGGGAGCAACTGAATGAATAGCCCAGGGACTGGGGGAAGCAGTCAGCAGGCACCGAGGGTTTATTTTTATTATTCCTGTAGCATCCAGGAGTGGAGGCAGGGGCAGATGCCACATCAGCTCAGGGAAAGCTGTCCCTCCCCGGTGCAGGCAGCAGGAGTCAAAGCCAAACAAAGGGAGAGGAGGTCACGGTGAAACGTGCGCGGCGAATGTGACAAGTAATACATGCCCACGTGTGAGCGTGTGATCTCTATAGGTTAACCTTGGCTCCTTGCAGAACAGCCATTATAATCATCCCGGTTTTGCAGGCATCACAGCCTTTTGGAAAGATTTGAGCGCTGAGGGTAATTAAGCTTCGTCATCAGGCTATCACAGCGACAGCCTTGACTTTCACAGGCAGCGCTGCGGGCCCCGCTGAGCTTCCTGCGCCCAGGGATGCTCTGCCGGGGGGATCTCTGCCCTGCAGGCAGCGCCGCGGCCTCGCACCTCCAGCCCCATCAGCAATCACCCAGCTCTGCTCATCCTCGCTGGCCAAGAGTGAAACCCATTCATCGGAGGGGTACAAGCGCTGCCTTTATGAAGGATGCTTTGGCACACACACTTACACGCACGTACATGTCTGTCTGCTGTGGAAGGCACTTGGCAGGGTACCAGGGCAGAGCCACCAAACAAAACCACCAGTGATCAGCCGGCTAGCCCAGGAGCCTGAGGCGATGGAGAGTCGATCCCTCACAAAAGTTTCAGTATGTTTTCAGCAAGAGGTTGCAAGAAACATTGATGCAATTGCTCCAGCAACATTTCCATGTATGTCCATGATCTGAAACAGCAACAGGGCAGAGCTGGCTCTGCTCACACAGGAGTACCAGCTAAGGTTCAGGCTGCCCATCGGGGTCCTTGTGCAAGGTTTGGGATGCTGCAGTCCCTGTCCTCATCGGCCTCCACACCAAAATGTTCCCACCAAGAGGATATGGCCATAACATCCCTCAAGCAGAGCCCACTCAAACAGCCTGGAGAAGCGTGCAAAGGAAGAGGCTGCAACAGATCTCCATTTTTCATTCATTCTGTGGAAAAAAGCTTGCTTCGAGATTTAAAAAGAACCTGATAACTCCCCAAACTGCCTCAGACTTCCTAACTGCCACACCAACAAACTCTACAGCCCTAACTACAATTCATTGGGCATACTTCAGCCCAGCACAAGCCAAGTGCAAAGCAAGCTGCCTGCTGGAAGGAGACACTGGCTTCATCATTTAGCAAAACCTGTATAACCTGAGTATTCACTGCTCTTCCCACCCTCCCGCCTCCTACAGCAGCAATGGCAGCTGTTTCCCATAAAGGGAGAATGGAGAACAGGATGCATGAGGCTTGCAAACTGAGGAATAAAAGAGGTGATAGTAGCCTATAAATACCAGGGAACAGAGAGGAGAAATTCAAGGATAAAAGTGAGAAGTAGCCTGAAACTGGACATGGAAAAATCCTTGCTGGGCACGATGGAGCTCTTTATATATGCAGAGAATTACAAGGAATATCATTTACCTGAAGAACATGACTATAGATGCTCAAAAGAAAATGAAAAGGTACTTGCAGAGAAACACAGTAACATAAATCCCTCTCTAACTAGAATATTGTTCGAGCCACACTTGGATATTCACTCCATCTCTTACAGAAGGCAAAGAGATTCATACCTAATCAAAAAAACCCTACCATAGCACAGGTCAAAAAGTCAGTCCTATCTAGTAAGCCTTTGCAAAGCACACCTCTCAACTAACTGCCAGACCAAGTACTTTTTATTAAACATACTTTTACCATATACATAAAAAAGAAATCTAGCAGCAGAGGGCTATATGAGAACGCTCATTCTCAGTTGTTTCTCCAGCCAGAAGGACAATGCCACATATGCAATGCATATAAAGAGGTAATTTCTGTTCTCCTTAAAAAAAAAAAAAAATAAAAAAAATCAATGGGACTTTTGTCACAGACAATGTCAAAGTCCAGATTTCACTCCAGAGCATTTAAAATGCATTTCAGTTCACCATGCTTAGAGCAAAGAGCCGGCCAGGATGCCATTCTCTCTCCCCATTTAAAGGAGTGGCTAGGTATTTGCCAAGCTTTGAAGTACGTGCCATCATTGCTGAAGGCAGATCACACCAGGGGAAGATGCTTTCTTCCACTTTAACAGGCAAGGCTACCTCCTCACATCCCTCTCAGATGCAGCCATAGCTGCCTGCACGTTTGTCCCTGCTCCCCATGGCTGTACTTATCAAAGGGGCCCAGGAGTGCCACACGCAGCAGCCAGCCTCATCCACAACTCTGGCTGCTCAAAGCACATCGTGCTCTACACTCTGGAGATCCTCCTGCTCCTGTGCTCAAGCCACGGCCATCAGCAAGAAAAACCCAGGTACACCACCAACGCAGTCTCCCTCATCGCCTTCCTACATAGCTACACTCACCGGCACAGAGAAATGCAGCCAATAAAACCAAGAACAAAACCAGAGATGAGACGTTCTCCCTCGGAAGGAGCAGGGGAGCAGACAAGCTGAAACTTGTTTCAGCCAGGCTGAAGCAAAGGGTAACCGCTTCGGATCAGGGTGGCAATTCCCTTCAGACAAGGGTTTCCCTCCCTCAAGTCAAAAGTTTGTGATATAGCCACCAACCTAAGCTTTTGGGATGTGCTGAAATTAAAGAGGATAAGCAGAGTCCATTAAAACCTGACACACAAAAGGGGCAGGCAACCCCCACCACTCGCAAATCCAGGCATACAGGCGCGCTGCTCGCTGACATGGCCTGAGCTCCAAGCCCACAGACACACTGGCAGATGTCCCCGGGGCTTTTGCAAGCCTTTGAGGCTGTTCAGTCGAGTGTGGAAGCTGTCTATGAGCCCCTGTCATCGCTTTAGCTTCTCTGTTTGAAGGTGTCTATAGACTTGGGGGCCCCGTGCTAATGCAGCACAGTTGCAGGAAAAGCTCTGAGGGAAGCTTAAGACCAGGATAAACAACTTCTTACAGTTAATAGTTTTCTCAGTATTTCGACCAGTGCAATGCCAGTCACCCAAAGGCAGGGCTGTAAGTCTCAACATTAGCACAGGCGTGATAGAAAGTGCTTTTCAGAAAGTGCTTTTCAAGGTCTATCTTCCTGCTAATACTGGATTACTTTATATTGTATCATAAAAATTGTCCAAATGGCAGTTCAACAAGCCAGGACTTGATTCACAGACCTGCCATTTTACTGATGCAGCTGAGGTCAAGAACTACAAATAGAGCAGATAATTAGAAGGGAAGTGCATGCTGCTGAGCAAACACATCAGGCATGGGAAGATTTTCTGCTCTGGAAAGGTAGAGAAACTGCGTTTACAGAACTACCCAGGCACCTTTTTTTTTATATTGGTTAGAAAACACATCCACCAAAAAACAAGGACTTGAAGGCTTACAAATACCAGAATATCAACCTGTATTCATTGCAGTTGCTTCTTTAGGGTTTGAACACTGGGCTCTGTATAGATCTGAAAGACCAAATTCACCAGTGGTGTAACACAATGCAGACAGCCCTCAGCAGAGCTGTCCCCTTATTTCCTAGGAAAATGAGATATCAGGGACAACCCTTAGGGACTAAGTAAGAGATCACATTCATTGCTGGAAGAAATGAAGAGAAATGCAGTGCAGCAAACAGAGCTGTGCACAGTTTCCACCAGCAGAAAACAACAGGCTTCGCTGTCTTGTTTTGCACCCTGGAAAGTAGAGCATGGATGCCTCCCACCTGGGAGAATTCAGTTGTCGTCTGCTGGGAGAGAAATGTTTACTCTGACACAGAAGCAAAATACCAAAAGCTTTTCCTTCAGCTTGCCTTAGCTATGAGTTTTGCGGGGTTTCCTGTTTCTTGTCAAGATTTGGTTAATTTCTGTGTTTCACTTTCTTCTCAAAACCTGGCAAAAGACCACCTGTTTTGGATACACCTTTGTGTCTAAGGACATGGCAGACAAACAGTCCATTCATGCTTTTAAGAGATACTGTGCGTGTGGACATCAGGCAGTATTCAGGTGCTTCAGAAGACATACAATCCACATAATTCATCTTGTCAGTAGAGTAATGCTATGCCATTGACAAAACCCCTACATAAACACCCAGCTGGTAATATGATTGCACCCTGAGGAAAAAAAGATTGATAGTCCTAGTGATTTTACTGGGCTATAACAACAGAAGCCATCTTTGTCCACATATTTCTCTGTTCTGTTCCTAAAATGTTACTAAGTACAACCGCCTGACAAAGGTGAGCTCTACAAGTTAATAACACATCACAGAGAGCAAGCAAAAACCCCAGTGCTAAGCTTGAAGCTGCAGCCCTTTTGCTCACTAATGAAGCTGCAGACAGCAGAGATATTTTTAAGATGCCTGCAAACCTTGTTATAATCCACAAATAAAAGTTTTGCTATGATAGGAAGACACAGAATGTTACAGAAAAATAAAAACTAAAATATCTCCCAGCGCTATTAAAAATGCCCTAAAGAGCCAACAGAAAAAGCCTTACCTGACATAAAGCAAAAATTTAAACAAATATTCTTCAGGGTTGTAATTCCTGGAACAAAACTTATTAGAAAATTTAAATTAATTCCGCTCCAGGCGTTATGATACACTATCAGTTACTCCCTTACCCCTCCCGGGAAATATTTCACTATTGCTGTCAGTCAACTGCTTGAATGCTCGGAGTTTACCAGCTGCATAACATATATTGATTTTTGATGAATGACATCTCTCTCTGGGCCATTATGGTTTTGTTTTCAAACCTTATTTAATTGTTCGCCTATTTTTCAGTGAAATAAATGCAAAGTGTTTATTCTCCAAAGGCTGTAAACAGAGATCTCAGGTCTAGTTTCTATGACAACCTCACTTGATACAGCAAACCTAGATTATCTCTAATGACAGACATGAAGTTTAAATTGCGCTTTCTGCACAAACAGTGCACTGTTGACCTTTTATTGAAAAATGGAATACAGCGTGATTAGCATAATGTGCTATATGAAAGGGAAAATTGTGGAATAATGCAGATTGTACTCTAATCATAACTACAGTGCTAATCTCTAGCAAACTCTTTGCCAGAACATGAAGCTTTAAAAATTAAGATTTTTCCCAAACACCGTTCTCAAACCCTGTTAGATAGTAATGCTATCACATTAAATAGATCTCAGATAACACTTGCTGCTTCTGCTGTTTTTCTCTCATTGTGGCTTTTAACAGGGGAGTAAAAGTGGATAGCTTATGTAGAAATATGGCAAAAAAATTCCAGCTATGAGAACTATTTTTAAACCTCCTGAAGGCATTTTTTTCTCATGCTTACAAATCTGTTTGGAAGCAAGAGCCAAAAGACATAGTCCTTTCTGTCGGGTGCTGTCTTCCAAAACCTGCATGTTTTCCTAGGAGGAAAATCTGCATGTATGCTAGTGAATAAAGCCTAGCTCATCTGCGGAGACAGAGAGGCTGCAGGAGACATTCTGCTTTGCAAGAGCAGAGGGGGAAAATATCTTGCCTTCATATGCAGCAAGTTTCAGCAAGCTTTGATTTTGCCAGCTACGATTTGTTGCTGCTCACAGAAATGTCTGCAGCAGTTTACAAAACGTTAATACTGCAGGGAGTTTGCTGCATGAATTGAGGTTCCCGTTGGAGTTGAAAGTGTCACGTGCTGCTGTAAGGTGACAGCAGGCTGTTAAGTCTGTCCTTCCCTCTGCAGAATACTTTTAATTTTATTTCTTTTTAACCTTTGTGAAACAATAGGAAATATTTCCAACTACTGAATGAGATTTCAGCTCACTTGTATGCAACATCATCAGTGAACAGTCTGGAGACAACCAACCAAACAAAATGATAATTAATATCAAAATACAGTTATAGATAGTAGAACTGATGGGTCAAGGAACTGGGAATGAGACAGAGAAACTTACGTTTCTGCAGGGCCCAAAAGTAAAAAGTGCCTGGTTACTGTCAATTCTCCTTCAAATGTTTAAATTTTTTTTTTTAAAACGTTGGATATTTTTCTAGTGAGTGACAAGTATGGATGAAAAAAATTAACACAGGTCTCCATTGCATAGTAGAAAGTCTTGGATTGTCCAAGCCTAGTCATGAACACCAAAGAGTCATAGGCACTCATCTGTCACTCCTGTTTCTTCCAGGGGATGATATTCAGGAACTAGATCTTATTAGCATCACATCAAAGTGGTCTTTCCATCCCTCCCTATTCAGCAAACAAGCTAAAAATTATTTTCAGGTGCTTGTCTACAGAACAATGCCATTAGAGGAAACCTATTCCCTCATTTCATTCTCACTGTAATGGGTTTATGCCATTAATACCGTCAGCTGAGCTGGTTTTAACCAGCAGTTAAGGCAGCAGAAATAATACAGCACTTTTTTAGCACAGGCAGACCCCGCTGTACTTGCATTCTAAGCAGTTATTCTCCACCACCACTGCCTCTGCCTATCAAGAGATCTCTGGTTTCCAGGGTTTTCCATTTGGCGGTATTATATTTTTCTTAATAAGCATTGTCTTCCACTACAGCAATTGACAGGAAGAAATCAATTAATTTAAGAGGCATCCGCTTGTTTTCACATGGAGTGATTACACTTGTAAATGTAATCCTGTCATTTGATATATAAGATAGCAAACTGTGTGTTTGGTAAGGTGGTGTGTCCCAAGCTTAAGTATTTCCAATCCCTGCCACATTGCCCAAAACTCACCCACTATGATTTTAAACCTCACTGCCTCATCTGATGGCAAAAAGCATTTGTGGTGCTGCTCAAGTAGCAAGTTAAGGGACAGAAGCTATATTGACCATATCTCACAGTGTTAATCAAGTGACATATTCAAATGTTACCACACATTTTATAAATCTTTACCAAAAAAAAAGAAATCATCAAGGTAAATATTGACTACAAAAATGGCAGCAGAAGACAACATGTCCAAACAGTAACTTTACAGGCAGTCTTGCTACCCAATGGTATGTCTAAACACAAATAAATGAGTGCTTTTAGGGACATTGTAAATTATAAACCTATTTAAACATAGGCTCTCACCACTAGCCTCTCTGTCAAACTGATACCCTGGCCATTCACTTCCACAGGTCAGAAGAATGTAATTACTTCCTTGTGCTTCTACCACATTTCTTCAGTTTCCATCATAATATTTTTAGTTAGGATACTAACTAATTTTGGTACCTCCAGTTCATTCTTATCCTCTGTTTCACATTTCCTTCAGGCACAGTTTGCATAGCTCTAGTCACTTGTACAAATATTTAAAACCAGCAAGACAAACCAAGCATAACAAATCCAGAAATAAAGCAACTCCCCCAGAAGCTAATGTTTACCCAAAACAGAGTATGAAATATTCCACACGTGTCACCAGGCAACCTCTTCTGTGTCTCTAAGGTAGGATCTGATGACCCTGTGGGTAATAACGACCAAAGAGCTGAGGTCCCTGCCATTTCTGCATCCCTGCTGTGGGCCCTCAGTTGTTCAAGCTTTCCAGCCTGCTCTACGCCACCCTGGAAGGGCTGCAGCTCCTGTAGGCTGAACCAGGTGCAGACTGTGGGATGATGTCAGTCCCACACTCACCATACAGAGGAGCTTGGACTCCAGGCCAGCCACAGACCCGGGCATCCCCCATCAGACTGACCTGTGAGCAGGAATCACCATCTCTCTTTATTGTCCCATGTCTTCAACAGAGCTGGGATTTGGCTACCCTAACAAAGTGAATGAAGCAGTTCAATTGGGCAAGAAAAAAAATAACTGACAGACCTAATTAAGTAAATTATTCCCACCAAAGTAAAGCCTGTTGTTAAGATCACCAAAAATTCATGCTAGCTGGTACAATCACCTTCCTGCAGTAAGTAAACACCTCCTACAAAAAGTCAGACAGCTGAAATACCATTTATTTTGAAATGAACTTTTAGCCCCGTGGCTCAGCCAAGCATCCGCTTTTTTTTTTTTTTTCCTGTCTGAAACATAACCAGTTTCGTGAGATGCCAGACGGCCAGGAAAGCACTCCAGAGTAGAAGCAAAAAGATACTATTGTCTTGGGACTGCCACAGTCATTGTTCTTACCTATACACATCCCACCACTTCTGCAAGGCTGACACAACAGTTACAAATAGCTCTTCCACTCCCAGCTGCTTAGCAATGCTCTGAATCAAAGCTGGAGCTGGAATAAAGCAAGTGGCAGAAATGAAACAGAAATGTGCTCAGTTGCTGCTGTAAAGACCAGAACCAGGAGTATCAAACAGATGCAAGACTCCAAACTACATTTACCCACGTTTTCATAGACACAGGCAGCTCATCCTGCAGGTGAAACTGGTTTGCCATACACGTAGACAGATTTCCAGTCCTCGGTAAGCTGAGAGAGACCCCTGAAGGGCCACCAAGCCTCGAGCTCCCAGCCCCAGGGAGCTGAGACTGCCCTGTGCAGGCTTCATGGATACAGGGAAGAGCTACAGCACGTGGGTGGCACCAAATCTTTCTGGGGCTCTGAAATAAAGCATCCTGCGATCAGGTTCTGTAGTTAATGTACACTGTTATTCCAGATACGATTCAGTATGCTGTACTATCTACCTATAAGCAAAATTCTTTGTTCTTTGATCCAAGCGCAAACTAGATTTTTAAGTAAAAAACAAGTTGATGTTTACAGTCATATATTTTAAAAGTGATTTTCAATTTTAAAGAAAAAGGAATTCATAAAAAGGGTATCTACTCTTCACAAGAGCTGCTTCCACCATTTGCTGGCATCCTTTCAAATACTCTTGGTAAAGACTAAGGATGTTCAGGACCTTCAACATCTACCATTTCACCCTCTGGGAAGAATGTATCGAAACGAGAGATGTTGGGAAACTATTGTCCCATCCATGGACGACATTTTTAACCAGATCAAGAAAAGCATGAGGGTATGGTTTCCCAAAAAATATTTCTTCAAAGTCTTCATGTGCGCTCACCCCTTTCTTGTTTACCAGCAGGGTAATGAGTTGACACACCACCATAAATGAGTGAATGTGAGCAGACAGACCAAGCCCAAAGTGGGTGATGGCTTGCAGTTAGGGCGGCTTCCAGACCTGCTGGATTCCTGCTATATTGACAGGCTGTAGCGAAATTTGAGAATTACATTATTATTAATCAGAGCCTGTGAAAAACAAGATGAGAGCCAAAATGCCAGGCACGATAGGAATGCTACGCAAAGGTGTCTGTAAACTTCCACTGACCCCTTACACCAACCAGGTCGACAGCTTTTTCATTAATGCTAATGCTTTTCATATTAGTGCTTCACATAAAGAAATCCTGCTGACTGCTGGGGTCAAGGAGTTCACAAGATGCGTTGGCCACGTCAGCAATACACTGGTGATTGTTTCTGACATGACCCCACAGCTAATGAAGGTCCATTTGTGAGGCAATTGCTTTTCACGCAGAAAGAGGTTTGTGCTGAAGGTATAAAACACATCTGGAGCAGGACAGGCTAATTCTTTCACAATGCAGTAATGAAAAAGACCACCATCCCACTGAGACACAGTGTATTCTGTGCGCATAACACGTCCTGGGTTTCTCCTTCCCATTCCTGTCACTTAATTTTCTCAGACACAAGATGCTGCCTCTTCTCCTTGTTGCTAAATGACCAACACCCCTCTATTAACGACCTGCACATCAAGTACTTCACCTGTAAAATCAGACATTCTGAAGCCCAGGTCAACGCTACAGCTCCGCATTTCTCAGCCTACTACATCTCCTGCACACCCTTCATATCTGGCTTTATAGAAGACAAAAGGCTCAGATGCCCTGGAGCACAGGGGTGGCAGCAGCAGGCAGTACCAAGGGCTAACCACAGAGTACCGGTCTTTTGCATCACCACTCGCATCACTGACAATTTTCCTTTGTAGCCTGTAGTTTGAGTCACAGTGCAGAAAGGACCCCAGGAGCAGGGATTGCAGAGTGGCAGAACAAGAAAGCCCCTTAGAAATAGGGTGGCCTTGTTCAAGAAGGGGATGTCTGCAATCTGTTCTATAGTATTCTGCTAGGAGATCCATAGCCACCAGTTGGCCATGGTTAGCCATGGAGTTATCCTGGCTGTGCAATCTGATGTTAGGCAACGTTTCCGCCTCCTCTGGTAGGGATGGGTTCCTGCGTTTGCCCAGGCATGAATCTATTGGAGAATCATCATTGGAGAGAGGTCTGGAGGGAGCTTTAGGAGGTTATCCAGAAAGGGATGAACTCTGGCACTCCTGACAGATATATCTCTAACTTGCTTTTAACACACTCTGTGGAGACCCTCAAGAAACTGCACCAAGAAGCCACTCTTCTTGTCATTTTAAAGAAAGATAGTCTCTATTACTGTGTCTTTCCAGGATCTCAGGAACATCCTTCACTTTCTATAAATTATGCTCTTCTGTAATAGCCTGGAAGCTCTCTTCTCTAACAGATAACACCTTACCTGTTTATGAAAGACCTTCACAGACTTGTATGTTTAATTTGTTAGTGAACAATGCTTTCATTACCTAATAGGAGGGGCTACATGTATGATGGGGAACTGCAGAATTATGGGGTTTCAATCATTTTCACCCTGAGGAGAACAAGTTACCGTAACACTGTATGAGTATATGGGTATTACAAGATTTTGCGGAGGAAGGGATTGCATGCAAATCAACCAAGTCAAAAATCTAGAGATCGTAAGCAAGGAACAGTCACACTGAGAACATTTTCCTTCATAACCTTGCAAAGGACATGCTGGGAGAAGAGAATTCCATACTATAAAAAATGTCAAGACATCAGATCTTCCTTTTAATCCCTCAGAGTGGGGTGAGACAGTGTCTTTTTCATGAAGCCTTTTCTGTTGATCTGTTGTTCTTTGCATAAATATGACATGATACCAAGCAAGGTACAGAAGTAACACAGACACAGGTTTCCCACCCTGCTGATGACCTGCAAAACCATGGTTTCTTCTGCTGGACCCATTTGTCTCTACAGTCCAGGAAGAACATGTAATAAAAAGCTCCTTTTTAAAAAACACTTGTCCACAGAAGGTTTTAATTTTGATGAGCCATTGCTCTCCACCACAAATAAATTTAGTCAACATTCCCAGCCTCTTCTTTAGCTTCCCACACAGGTAGGGGAATAAGGCAACAGTTCACAGCTTATTATTGCGGCTGTTAGGGCTGCAATGGAGAGCAGAACTCCAAAAGGCATCAAAGGACACAAGCAAAGCATTTGAGGTCAACCTTCAACCACAGCACTTTTTCCTGGTGTTTCCTGTGGGGTTGTTCTTTTGCCACAGAAAAAGTGGCAAAACTTCATTCTGTAAATGGCTGCAGTGCAGACCACAACCACCAGCATGGATGGTGTAAATCAGGAGGACGTGCACCACACCTCTTCAGACAAACCAGTTACAGCTGGCAACGTGCAAAAGTTTTTAATAGGAGCTGGGCTGCTGCCTTAATCTAGGGCTGGCACATTAAAACCAAGAGTCCATGTGTCCAAAAGCTTATCTGTTTCATTCAGCTGTATCAGCTGGTCTAATAAGAGATATCTCTCTTTACAGCTCTCACCATGGAAATGGGAGTGATTTATCAAGAAGGACTTTTCCCTGAACTACCTTGACCTTTTCTGTTGAAGCTGCTTTTTCACTGTGGGGTTTTTTCCACACTTAGGGGATAGTCACACAGTCAAACTTTAAAAACATTATGAGCTTACATGCCCTATATAATAATGAGACCCCAAAAGCAGTTGCAGAAAGCTGTTAGAGTCCTCCAGTTAGATGCTACTGCTATATTTTACTATATCCCAAGTACCTACCTCCAGCATATATTTCTATATGTAGACTTAACTATGGAGCTAAGTGGATTTATATTGATTTTAGTGTTGCTACAATACATGCCAATATGTATACTTGAAGCATATTCATTAAACTTCAAATTATATATATTTTTAAAGGGTGCTAATAGCACCATTTGATGTGGTAATTATTGATATTGGCTTCCTGTAGAAAGAGCACTCAAACGACCGGCTAATTTCACACGGAAAACAGCTGTCACATGGTAAAGACATTAAAAGTCACCAAGCTGATCTGCATTCAAAGCCATGCCACAGAGGTGAAAGGCCCTGTAGCCAATTATTACTCCTCCGAGCCAGACAGTCCCCAAACACAAGCAACATATGCAGATCCATCCCTCCTCGTCTTTAATTAGATCCTGCCTACCCTCTGTAGCAACAGCAGCATAAGTGAGAAGGGCACACGTTAGGCAGTGGGGAAATAATCACAAAGAGATCCCAGCGTGTACTGTCTGGCATGTCCTGCTAACACCTGTGTGTTGCACACGGGAAGGAAAACCAGCAGCAAGAGACAATTTTTATGGTGTCTGTGCTGCAAAATGTATGACTTTCGGGGCACTACTAAGCACATGGCATTCTGTGCAGAATCTCCCAAGTCTCTTTGTCTGCCACAATGATCACATCACTGAAAAATTAACAATGACTGTTTTTTTTCTGGTAGCCGTGGGTACACAAGGAATACAGATTTGCACCCACTGCTCATGAGGAAATAACTTTAAAATCATCATTGGCACAATCTGGTACTGTCTGAGTGAATCTAGGGATTCTACCCAATTTGCAGTGATTATGAAATTGGGCAAAAGCTAATAAAAAACTCCAAAGAAAGGTACTAGAGCAGCCAAACTGCCTTAGTAGAGATTTTCCAGCTGAAACACACCTGGGTCTTGCTGCAGGTTCTGACACAGAGGATATCTGTGACTATATCTGTGCTTACTCCCTGCAAGGTCCCATTTCCCTGATTCCAGCCTTTCTGGTAGAGTTGATACAAAGTCTGGTTCTGCTTCCCTTTCCAGAAAGAAGAGGCCCTGCTGCTGAATATCTCAGCCCTCAATCCCTTTCCCACATCTCCCAGAAGCTTAAGCTGATCTTTCCAGCCATTCTGCAGTGGCAGGCACACCTCTTGTGAGCAGAGTGCCGTTACGGAGGTCTTCCACTGCTTCAACCAGAAAAAGTGACATATGAATTGTCTGATCCATACCATTCAAATAATAGTGGTCTGCAGGTCTTTCCCACACTGCTCCAAGGTCTCTCCCTTACAATTGCTCCCACTCTTCCTGCGCATGACTTTGCATTGTCAGTGATTCCCTCCTCCTTTCACTCAGGTCTTCTCCCTGCCGTAGCCAGTTTCACCCTAGGAACCCACTCTACTACAGGACACAACAAGAGATACCCTTCCATGGTTTTAATCGCTCCATCAGTTGAATCCCCACCATACCAGCTGCTGCCTACTCACCAGCCTATCTATTTGGCAGGACCAGGTTTCTAATGCGGGATGGATACAAGCTGCTAAAGAGAGTGGCCAAGCAACTGTCAAAGTTTTGACGGCACACAAACCTGGTGTGGATGTGGCAGCAACGTGCACGTACATTAGCCCACTCAGTATCTATTTCCCAATGCCGGGAAGCACTTCTAGAAAGGAGACAATCCTCCTGGGACCAGCAGACAACAAGCACAAGATCAAACCAACCCACTGAGTCATGCACAGAGTCACTCTCATAGAAATCTCCCTCCTTCTCTGCAGTATGCTAACTTCAACACTTAGTAACAGATTAAATATTTCATTTCTGAATTTCAAGGGCTGGAGATTAAAACAACATCAAAAAGAAACGGAACTGTAGCATAAATAGTCATAGCTGCATCCACAAACTGCAATTAACCACTTCTTTTTTTACGCTGCAAGTCAGAATCTATGCATATTTTTCCCTGTTTCCACCGATCTGCATGAAACTTAATATGGATCTTAAAAAAAACAACCAACCACTGCCTAAGAGTTTCCAGAATGGCCTTATGAATTGCACTGTCAATGAGTCAAGAATGACCAGTATATAAAGAATCTGCAGTAGGAGAAGGCTTCTGCATTTTCCCTCAGCAAAAATAGAGATCTCCGAGCACAGAGAGGGTAAACTAATGGAGTGCACGGCGCGGGAAGGGGGGTCTGACACTGTGCCCTCAGAGCTCTGGCTCAGACTAATGAATTATCTCTGCTTGGTTAAATCTCTGGCATTACTAATCAGACAAGAAGCATAAAATGGAAAGTTCATTAGCAAGATCATAAAAGAGTCATACTGACAAAGATCATTCGACTTGGCGATAGGAAGGTCAGTTACAGGAATCGGGAAATTGCTTTGTTTAAGGAAAACAGACTAGATCAGAAGTAACTCAGAGTCCAGAAAAGACCTGCACTGGAGTTTTGTGCAATGCTCTGCTTTATTTTTGGAACATAAACAGGGAAACGTTCCTTTGACAGTGGATAAACTTGACTTTCTTCAATCAACATCACCCCGGCCCAGGGTAAGCTGGACAGTATCATCTTCCCCCCACGGCTGATTCATTTACCTCCGCCTGGAGCCAGACAGCCCACAGCTCCCTGGTAGGAAACACTTTCAGCACAAGTCACAAGATGGTCTCAGAAGGAGAATTTGCTAATTGTGTCAAATTACGTGTGAAGGGTTTACAATATGGATCACTGCCCACTTGGGATTTAAAGGAGATTGCTAAAGTAATTTCAAGACTTCAAGATAATTCAGAAACCCTGTTCCCAGAGGTTACTAAATGCTCTGTCCCCTTATTACTACTACAACCAAGCTGCACTGGGGAGTTGATTTTTCCTTCGGAGGTAGGATGGAGAGGATGGGAAATGGTGGTGGGGTTTTTATTAGAATATTAGGAGGGGGGGAAGCAGAATGTATATATTCTCTGTATTTAGCCTGGTTTCCTAAAGAAATATGGAATAATAAGGCTTTATGTGCATCCTTTTCACTTTTGAGGTCACTAGCCTATTTCAACCATATTTGGAAGAGATAGGCATGGCAAAGGGATTCCTACACATCTCATAAACATGAATTAGACAGCTAGAAAGGTGGTAAGAAATTATCACTGCCCTTGGGAAAACAATACAACCTGAACTCAGTCATGAACGGACACCAGGGAGCTCAGTTAGGAAAACTGCAAAACCAGGAAAAATCCATCCACACTTTTTTAAGCTCCCAGTAACCCCCACAAAAGACACAGACCTGCAGGAAATCCAGTCGCAGTCTTGATGCACGCAAACAACTTCTTCTAATCCGATGCCTCTACCTGGAGATGCTCTGTCAGCTGAAGCAGCCAACTTCCAGCAAGTGTTTTCCTTTCCACGGCAAATACGCCAGCCACAATGGTCCGAGGCATAGAGGAAAATAAGACATTTGCCTTTGTTTTTGTACAAGCCAGCAATCAAGAAAAAGCCACTAGTTAAGGTTTTCCTGCCTCAGACCCGACACTTTGCTGCTGCTTGGTGAAAGCAGGCAAGCCACATCATCACCACGGGCACCGCCACATCACAGCAGCCCTGAGCACTGACTGCTGGCACAGCAGGAGCTCCTGCACCCCAAAAAACTGTGAATGGGAAACTGAAGAATTTCACCCAAAAAAAAAAAGTATTTTCTGGTGTTCAGCAGTGAAGCTGGCAAGAATATATTTCAACCATGCAAACACACAACTCCCACTGTAGCCAGGCAAAAGTAAGACACCAAGAACCTTCCCAGATGCCACTGTCCCTATAGGACTGAACTGTGTCAAGTTCCTCTTATTTTTTCCCCTCAAAAAACGAGCACCTTCCCTACCCTATAAGCAATTGTCACAATGCACATCGGGAAGAAAGTATTACATAAATGCGAATGGTTTCTAAGCACACTGCTCCATGCAGAATTAACCTGTGCAAGATATATTTCAGAGAACGGTCCTTTATGTTTATCCACATCCAAGCTAAATTGCAGTGGGGAAAAGTATCCTGACCACAAAAGAGCGAGACAGTTTTACAGCTAGGACACATAACACAATAACCATTTAGCCAGATTAAAGCATACTGAGAGCTGCATCAAATATTGTTTAGAGCACATAAAAACTGCTTTAATATTTAAATGTATCCCATGGCTGGGATCTTTAGATTTGCTAGATTCACTGGGGCTGCACAGCTATTAGCTTCTACATTTCATCTTCAATTCCTCTTCACAGTAGGAGAAACATAAAAATGAGGGTCACTGCTTGGTCATTTCATTACCCCTGGCAGAGAAATGTGCTTTGCACAAATGAGGAAATATTTTAGATGTAGATTGTTGTAATGTTGGTGTGACAAAATAAAACCAGAGTTAAAAAATAATAATGATATTATAATGGTTATTTTGTAGAATAACATTAAAATAGTATGCAGTGTAGCAATGGTCCCCTTATCCAAGGGCCTGGTGTATTTCATTGTCGTCATTTAAAAGGTCCATTAGCAAGAGCCCTGGAAATGTATGGCTCAAGGTCACAACCAAACTAAATGAGACTGAGCAGTAATTCAAAAACATTAAACTGTTTATGGTTAGAAGTCCAATAAATAAATCCTCAATGCACACACACAGATGCAACAGAAATCTTAGTGGCAAACTCCTCTACAAGTCTCCTTTTATTCCTCTGAAAACAGAAACTCAGTGAAAGAAATTGATAATCTGCTTAAACCCAGAAATGGATTAGATGAAATGTCACTTTGGGAGATGTGTGACTTCCTGCCACAAACACGGATTAGGCTGCACAAACTGTTTGGCGACAGGCACCCTTGTGAGCCAAACACAAACAGTGTGCTCGCCCAAATCCAGTGGCCACGACAGATGAAGAGATGGGCGAGACACGGGCAAGGCACGTGGGCAGGACACACGGGCTGCCATGGGCATGGAGCCCTGGGCTGCCGCCCTGCCTGAGGACAGCTCGGGCTGGGCAGGGGGAGAAGAGCATTACTAGTCTCGAGGAGGAGATTAAGTGCAGAAGAAACAGGAACACAATGCTTTTTATTAATCACGACCTGTGAGGCGAAAACCAACCATCTTACTAACCCTTAGCTCTATTAGCATCATCTGAAGCATGACATTTAATCTATATTCTAAGCACCTGAATAAAAGGGATGTGATTTTCGGTCGCACTCGTCTTCTACCCTGAAAAAGTCAGTAGGAGCTATGTGCCTTTGCTTTACCAACTTTAAATAAAGATGAGAATATGTTACTTTGCAATGACAACATCCAAGAGAATCACTTCTGGCACTGAATGAGAAATTCTGTTGAAAGAAAAACCCTAGCATTACTTACTGAAGGCTGTTCCTCGGCAGCTCCCTGCTCTGGCCCTGAACTCTTCCTTGGCTCCTCACGCGGGTTGTTTCACTAGTCTTGGAGGATCAGAACATATGTCTTACAATGACCATACCAGGAATTTCTGTGTATAAAAGTCACTGAAGCTGGGCATATTCAGTGCCATTAAGGTCACAAAAGCGTGGGAAAAGTCATTTAGGTGGTTTTGATGAGAAATATTTTGGTATATCTAGGCACATATACCAAAAGACTCTCCTATGAGCAAGAAGCCCTGGAATAGCCTCCAATGCAGAGCATTAAGGACCTACAGACCCAAGCCCAGCAGAATATTAACACAGGACATCTTTTCAAGTCTTATTGTTTCTGCCTGAAAACTTTTCTCCTAAACCTCCCAGTTTAATATCTCTCACTTTGATAAGCCTTACAAAAATGCCAGAAATGGAAACAAGATTCACGTAACACAAATGCAATCAATCACAGAAACTGATTCTTGGGGGGAAAAATACATAAAATATACTCCATTGCCACCTGTAAATGGATTTCAGCTTCCAGGTAACTTACACATCCTGCTGACAGAATGTTTTATTGATGTCACAGTGATCCTGTATTTCATTTCCTAGCTCTGTGTGGATGCAAGGGAAAAGGCCTTTGCAAGCAACTGTGCTAACGCTTTGCATCTGGCTGTGCTCAACAGCCATTTAAGGCTGTAAGTGCCTGGAGAGCAGTGGCACACCTTTCTAAAAGTTTAATCCTTGACAGGAGCTGAATGCATATCCAAAAAATTATAAGTTACATATGAGGAAAATTATTTTTTTATATATATATTAAAATATAAGTAGCAGTTAAGTCATAGCCCTGCAATAAGTAAACTGCAAAGCAATACAGCTTTGTCTAATGACTATCAGTTGGCCCAACAGAGCTCAGGAGTACGTAACACAGGCAGAAATAAAACCCCATACATCTTGATTTAGATATGTTGAAAGCATTTCCTCTAATATGGCTTTGTAGTTTCCCACTAAAATCTTTCATCACAGCAGCCCTCAGCTCCCATGCACACAGAACTGCAGCTACTACAGACAAACCCGTCTGCCTGGTGGGTCACTTAATCGGGGCTCACAGCTTCCCCATGTACAGGATATGATTCAAAAGTGACATAATGCACATTCATCCCAATAATCCCCTTTCACCACTTGTGGAAATGCTTGGTCAATAAAACATAATGACATTATTACAGTAAAGTCATTTTCAAGTGCCTGGTTCTTTGTCTCCGGGACCCCAACAACAGTTCGGCTTTACTGCAGCGAATAAACAAAGGCTTCAATTTTGCCTTATGTTTGATTAAAAGGGGGATAAAAGCTGGGTTTAATGATCTTATTTACTAAGGGCCAATCCAGGTTCCATTTAAATCAATGTCACCCTGTTGCCTTTAAAGGCAGTTGGACCAGACTCCACAAAGGTAGGACCTCTCCTTTCACACACACTTTTTAAACCCTTCTTGCAAGGATTTACCAAGTCCCTCGTGGTGGCAATTCCTCCTTGTTTTACAGATTCACTTGCAATCAGGATGTGCCATGGCAGCCGGCAAGGCTGGTCTCTAAGCAAGCAGCCCTCAGGAAGCAGGCTGGCCACCACCTGGCTGTGCTTACAATGCCCAGTTGGTCCAGCCACAACCTGCAGACACCATGGAGACACAAGCTGACACCTACAGCGCACCAGCCATACCTGCAAGGCTGGAGGTAGTGTTGTCCAGAGCGATTCAGCTCCCTGACCCACCCATTTCACTCATGTCTAACCTCCTCTTTCTCCTCCATGCAACAAGGCAGAGCTCCACATCATGGGGCAGGGAAGGGACACAAGACAGACCCCAGCCCTGGCTGAGCAAGGGGCTGCAAGTCAGCCCAGCCTGTCACCCCAACACCAGGCATCACAGAGCAGTAGGACCCAGGAGCCGCAGCTGACACAGCACCACGGACTTGGCAAGCCTGGGAGCAAGCTCAAGGCCAGAGCAATGTGAGCACATCTGGCATGGGATGCACAAATCTCAGCACGGCAACTTTCCCATGGCTACTACTATCCATTTTTCAAAGCCTGCTGCATCTCCAGCAAGGATAAGTAAGCTAGCAACTAAATAACAAGCTTTTAAGGCAAAGGATTTCCAGTCTGGGATCTAACAAGACTTCCTAGAGTAGTAGAGAGAAGCACTACTATTTATAAGGTGGTCATCAATATTACTGTCAGAAGCACCAAGTGCCTTTTCATTCCTTACAAAACCTCTGTCACTCAGGACTGGGGACACTGCTGCTGAATTCCCTTCCCTGTAAAGAAAGAAATTATACTGAAAATAAATGACCAACAGCAGAGCTAAGGAGGGGGAGAAGGACTTCTCCAAGAAGGGAGGAGAGCAGCAGAAGGTAGTTGCGGGGGAATGAAAATTGGTTGTCCCAAAGTAGGTTGTACTGGGAGTGGGAAAGAAGTCCCTACCCTCTCACACAGAGCCACCAAAGCCTCTTACAAGTAACCTCCCAAAAACTCTTAAGCCACCTTACATGCAGCACCAGCCCTGACATGGCCCCAGCCTTTATATTTCATCCACCCAAATCCACCTCTCCAGCATCTCAAGCAAGCCACCTGAAAGGCAAAACCAGTAACTGGAGGCTGCCATCAGTGCTCTATGTATGTCCGCACGTTCCAGCTAAGAGGTTTAGCAGACAGCAATGTTCACAGCTTCAATTGCACTGTGCCACCACAGGCTGCTCTCGGTGTATAGACACAGCAGAAGTCCCACTGAACCTCAAGAGCAGGCCATGGACCGGAGCTCCACTTTGCCAGGCACACAAATTTCATGGGTATTTCAGGTATGTCTAATATCTCCTGTTCTGTAGGACCAGGTCTCCACGTTCTTGAAGGATCATTTCTTTCAACACATACAGCCCTGCTTCCAGGCAGGAAAAAAGACCCAAACAAACAAACAAACAAAAAAAAACCCACAAAAAACATTCTTCATTTATTCTTCTCTCCTCTCTTCAATCCTAACTGCAATAGTATGGCTCAGATTTGGAAACTTGAGGGGCCCCATGGAGAGAAGACAGCTCTCTTTCCATTTCAGCTGTCCCCCACAGCAAGCCACCCCCTCGCACACCCTGCCCTGCGACCCATGCAGAGACAGGGAGCACTACAGAACTTTCCACTTCACTTTCTGCAGCTCATGAAGAGCCCCAAGAGGAGCTCCCAGAGCAGAGCCTCAGGCAGGAACAGAGACACATCCTAAAACGCCCGAGCCGGGATGCAGTGACTTAATGACAATTCAGCCCATGGATCTAGAATAGCAACTCATTTATTGTCTGAAGCTGGAATCCACTTTGTGTGATGACAGATAGCTTAGAAGAAGCAGACCTTGCCTGCCAAGCGAACTTCAAAAAGGACAGGGGGGAAGCAAAAACCTGGCTAGAAACCAAATGCTTTGCTAAACCTAGATAACACACTGTTTACCAACAGCAAACTAGATTACAGGGGGGGGAAAAAGGATTTATGCAAATGTTCTTAATTTAATAACTGTGATCAGATATGGCTTTGTTTCTTCCATGTAATTTGTGTAATACAAATAAAGTACAAGAGTTCTTTCCTACTATAGGAAATGAGAATTATTAAACATTGCACCGAAAAGCAAAGGAATGTGTTTATTGACATGAAAAATGATCCTGCGGATACAAAAGCTTTTGTATGTTAATTGTTGAATGTCAGTGCAATTTAGAAAGTGGTTGCAGAAGGAAAGAATTCGTTTCCAAAACAGAAGTGGCTTTTCCTCATGTACCAGCCTGATGTAAGACTGCATCTTGAAAGTATTTATGGCTGCGTTTTGATCGGTGACACTGGGTCAGTACCCAAAAACATCCTCACTTCATATTGATGTGGTTACTTGCTAGGAGGCATAAAGGAAGTGAAGGATTTCCTCCCAGTTTTATTACTGAATGCTCAAAATGTTTCCTGGGTAAACAACACTAAAACCATCTGGTTTTTTTCTTTTTTCTTTTTTTTTTTTCCTTTTTGGAAACAAAAGGAGAACAACGGTAACAACTAGTAAATGGAAAAATACAGGTCTAGAGCTGTGTAATGAAAAAGACCTTCCTCTGAAAGAGGGAGGGGGAATAACCATGCACATCTTTGGGTCATATATAAATTCAGCAGAATTGGAAGTCTTGAACATGGTGTCTCTGGTCCCACTCCATAAAGGAGAAGAGAAATACAAAATGTAGGATTCAGCTGCCAGCTAGAGATGCTTTAGTAAATTAAATTCTGGTCTGGCAAATGAAGGAGCTTCTTAAATTCTTTAATCACAGCCTGTTGATTTACTGCTCCAGGGAAAAGAAAGAAAAAAAGAAGAAATACCCCAAAACAACTAAAAACCAAACCTTTACAGCCTCGATGGAGAAAGACAGTTGAAGAAAACTTAACATGCAAACATGAGTGTATTTGCAGAAAAAAGTGGATACATTTTATCCAAGACCTTTCCTGCGAGGCATGCAAACCCTGCTAAGCACAGAGCAGCCACCAGCAGAGCTAGTTGCACTAAGTCAAAAAAGAGGACGTGTTTCACCAGTGCAAAACAGCAGAACTTGCAGAGCACATTGTGGGGATCTTCCTCATCGCGCACCACCCAGAGAACCTCTGGTTGTAAAACCCCAGGACAGTTTAACTCATACAGAGGAAAGGTTGATGTGTCATGGGAAGACTGTTACACTCTGTCTTCCATATCCAGCACCTTTCTTTGCCAAACCATATCCAGCAATGCTCATGGAGATCTATCCCTTCTTAAAATCTCTCTTTGAAAGATACTGTTTCCACAGCTTTGCAAAAGTGGTGCTCATAGTTACGGACAATTCATGGCTTTCCCAACAGTACGGTCAGAAGCAGCTCACCTTCACTAGCCCTTATCTAGGAAAACTAAACCCAGGATTGGCACTGGAGGAGACAAATATAAGGCAACCCAACAGCAAAAGAAATCCAAAAAGCAGAAATGAAACCTAATGGCTGAGCAGAACAGTTTGCTGCTCCACTCCTGCCTGGAGAGACACAGTTAAATGACTCATCTGGTAAGACGGGCTTATTAGTAAAAATGCTTTTATTACAGTTACACAGGAAGGGACAAGGAATGCAGGTGATGCTTACAGCCTTGCAAGTCCACATGGGAACAAAGCGCCTCTCCTAGCATCTCTGCAGCTGCAGTCACACAGCTCAGCATATGTGTGACTATGGCACTGCTGTGGAGCTGCAGTTGTGTTTCTCCATAAACCACGGTAAGATTACTGCAGAAAGACCATGCACAACTCTGGGATCTGTACTGTCTTAGAAGAAATTGAAAAATTTGAGAGTATGAAGAAAACTGCCACCAAAATGATCTAAAAGCTGGGGAGGAGGAACTGCTTCCAGTGAAAAATTTGACAGGCAGGATTTGTTTAGCTTATCAAAGAGAAGACCAAGAGTGACTTGATTACAGGGTATTAAGCACCTCCATGGAGAGAAAATACCAGTTGTAAAGGGCTCTTTAATCTAGCAGAGAAAAGCTTAACAAGAACCCAAGGCTGGAAGCTGAAGCCAGACAACTTCAAATAGAAAATACAGCTCAGAATTTAGATAGTAAGAGCAAACTGGCAAAGGATGCAGCAGATTCCTCGCTCCAGCTTGAAAAATGCTGCATAGCTGCCTCCATTCACAGCAAGGGCCAGCCCCACAAGGAGCACTGCTGATACCCTTCCCCTCCAGCCACAGGAGATACTGTTAAAGAGGGAGTGGGATTTGACCTCCTGCACCCACCTGGTGAAAGACCCCCTGGCTGTAGCTGTGCTCCCTTCAGAGCAGGGTATCTAGGTGGGATACATGGAGCATGGAATACTTCCTTTTACAGAAGAGGGAAAAATTAACTGCAACTATTTCATAGACAAATTTGAATTCAGCATGCGTTAAAGAGAACACAAATTTACTGTGATTGATTTTGACTTTCAACCTGCAGAGCAAGATTCAAAGAATATGTAAAGAAGATTTAAAGACAGGGGTTTGTCTGCTGTTTTGTAAAGCATTTGGTATCCTAGTAATGTTTGGGATTCTTCCTCCTATCTAATTACTTCTATTTCCTGTTTTCTTTGGAATTGCTACTGTGTTCTGCATTGCTGGAATCTGAAATATTGTTTCACGGAACATGGCTGTATTTATGCATACCACAAACTCCAGAGATGCTGAATTCCTTTTTGTTCTGATGCTCCAGCTTTTGAAAAAATATTTCCCATCTCCAACAAACATTAACACCCCTCCCCAAAGAAGTGTGAAAGCTTCAAACCTGTATAAAAATGTTCAACCACTAAAACACTAACTGTTTTCATTTAAAGCTAAAAGAAAAAAAAATAGAAGTGGCATCAGTTTTCAAATACAAAATAACATGTTGTTGACAGTATTGAAGAAGATCCACTTTGTCACAAAGCCCATTTCTGTTCAATAAACAGCAATAAAAAATTGTATTTCTCTACTCACACTAGCTGGCTGCCTAATTCTGTGCTCCAGCAATTTGGTGAAAAAAAACACTTTGATGGCCAGTTCACATATTCATTTCCTTCAGCTGAAAGAAAAGTCTTGGAATTAAAGCAAAGAACTGGAAAATTGCATTATTATTTTTTTTCTCTCCTAACTTTGCCACAGATCAAGAGACAGGTCCATTATCACACAGGCAATTTCTCTTTTACTAAAAAAAAAGGGGGGGGGGGAGGGGGATATAATATTTAGTTTCAGGAAATACTGTTTTTTGGTTTAGTGATTTCATATCTGTAAAGGGATGCAGGGTCAGCTGATGGGAAGCCAAATGTATTTCAGCTCTTCATTATGGTCTCTCATACAGTAGTTTGAAGACACACAGTTTTTAAGTATAAAAATCTGGGATTCAGCAAGTAAACTCCCATGGAAATTCCACTTTTTAGGTGCCTCCTTCTCCCCAGCCAGTGTCACTCCATAACCTGCACACATGTCATATAGTCTTTGTCTCTGCCTCATATTCAGGAAGGTTCTCTGCTGTCTTGCTTTTGCATCCTTTTCCCCACATACCGCTCCTATTCTTACCATTAATGGTTGATAAATAGCTAATGAGTGGATTGGACATTAGGACCTCCCTTTCCATCTGGGCTGCATGCTATTTTACAGGCCCTGCTAAATCTTTATTAGATTTGGGTGCAGATTATTGATTTAGGTAGATGAGGTCGTTGTAACCTCATTTCAAAAAGAAAGGAAGCAGGAGAAGCCAAATGTAATTCAGCTGTTATTTTCTGTAGCAGTGCAGATCAATGGGAGGGGAAAAGTCAAAACAAAACCAAAAAGTGTCCATTAAATGAAGGCATAATTGGACCTTATACCAAATGCAATGCTCTTATAGGCACTTGAAAGCAAAATACCCAAGATAGGGTACAAAAGAGCTTTTCCCAGTTTAGCACTACAGAATAGCTGGTAAAGAGACAATGTTAATAAATGTCTGGCAGTTCCTAGGGCAAGCTGACATCTATTTATAGAATAAGAACACTTTGCCTAAGATACAGTGATGGCTTAATAAAAGGACTCCTTTTGCTTAAGTTATTTTTACTCCTGTTAAATGGCCATATCAGCACCTGCAGATCTAATAAAAGCAGAGCTCAGACTTTGCACTAAGCACTTCTGAGCATCTTGTCAGAGGTAACTTAAGCACTGAAATCTCCCAGAAAGTCTGGCTTTCAGAGCTAGTCCCTCTAAAAGGTTTCAACACACAGTCACCACCTATAATCCCATGGACGTGAGCACCAAGGGTGTACACAGGTTCAAAAAGAGACTGCATAAACACATGGAAAGGAAACCCAGAGATACTTTGGGAAAGAGCTCCTTGCACAAATGCATGCAACAGTTGTCCATTTATCTTTACCTGAAGCCCAGTCCATACACAGAGAAGTGTGAGCCCAGGTGAAGGATAGCACTAACATGGCTACTGCATCCCTGGCAACTCACCAGTAGCTCTTTGCCTCTTCCTCCTCCTTATAGTGGTCCCAGGCCAACCCTGTCCTTCTCAGGAACAGCAGAGAGCTCATAGCTGTAAATTCAAAACAGATGTGATCCCAAACTGAGCACCTGCCTCTGAGATAGGGGTGCCAACTGCAGCTCAGCACCCCTATGGCCATCCCCATCTGGCTCCTTAGCCCCAACAGCCCACTCTCTTCATTCTGTGTTTTGGGGAACATAACCCAGGGTGGCAAATTCCACCAGGCAGCAGAGCACTTAGTCAAGCTTACAAAGGACTTGTGTATTGTGTGCCTAATCCTTGGGCATTTGGGGATTCCCATCCTAAAACCACATACCAAATCGCACAAAAGCCATTTTCACCTGGACACAGGGTTGTTGTTCACTCCTAATGCACCGTGACAGGCTGCTGGCTGTTTCCAAATCACAGCTCTTTGATCTCCTCATTCTAAAGGAATATGAAATTCAAGACTTGGGGTTGTATCCAGGGGCTGTCAAGTCCCACTAATCTCCCTCCCTTTCACATGACACCCAGCTGGTGTTTACCTCTGCAGCCACATTCTGGTGTGGAATTCCAAAATCACCCAGCGCGAGAGCTGCCGTGAGGAGGCAGCTTACGAAACGCCCGTAAGACTTTGTCCAGCTTACGACTGAGTCTGTGCGAGCCGCTCTGCCCTGTTTAGCAGATGAATTTGGTCACCTGGAAGAACGCCAGGCTGGCGGCACAGCCCTCTCCCTGCAGTGCCACAGTGATGGCCAACAGGGAGACCTGGCAACTCAGCAGTGCCAGATCCAAACTATTTATTTATTCCTGTGTTTTACCTGATACAGCCAATGGTGATTTGATGGCTTGTTTACCTCTTGTCTGCAAATGACCAGCGTTAAATGCTCAGCTTGTTAGCATGTGATAGTAGTCACACGGGAGTCTCTCTGTTTTCTGGTAAGAAAACCCACAACAGAGAGAAGCGTATTCTGACTGCACCTGCAGACAGCTCCCGACCAGGCACTGCAGCCTTGCAACCCACCAAGCACAACTGCATCCCCAACCCATCTTGTTTTAAACCAGCCAGAAAGTCACTGCTCAGGTGACTGATGTGATTTCTACGACACCCGAGAAGAACTGGGACAGTCTTCAAATCCTACACATACCTGGGCAGTTTTGACGCCTATGCTGAGTGCACCCAGCCTGGGCTGGTTTGAAGCTCACACCATTAGATCCGTGCTATGATGCAGTCTGCAGCAGAGCAGTAGAAGTAATCCTCACTCCCTGGGGCTATGGGCCCAAAAGTTGGGTATGCTACGGTGCATGTCCTGCTCCAGGGAATCATTCTCCAACAGTGATGTCTGGCACAGTCAAAAGAAGATATGACCGTATCTGTCCAAAATCCAATCAAGAAACTGCCACAGGGGAAGAGCCTCTCAGCCTTCCTTTACCATTTTGTGAGTCACAACTACACTAAAAAGGTCAAGGCGTCTCTTCACAAAACTGGTTTGAGTGAAAAATTATGCATTTCTATCCAGTGTGTGGGATGACTAGCCTGCTTCCAGTTCTTACCAGGTATGCAGTAGAGGCTGATTCCTAGTCTTCTCAGTCTTCTGAAGATCCATGGATCAAAACCACAACAAATTATAGCAGTCATCTTCACCACAGCTGAATGCTCATGCCACCCATGTGGTGCGTGGGTGTGAGTTGTATGCCCATGTGAATGTTCATTTTCTAGATAAGAAGACAGGGAGAAGCTGTGAAGTGAAAGGTTTTATGTGTTTGACCCAGTAAGGGTCCTTCTGCAAGCTCCACTCCCTCATTCCAGCTTAAGCCAAATTTTCTCTCGTCGGAGTTCACTGCCGCTACAGCCAGAATTTCCTTTTTGCCTCATTAGCCAGAGGACTGGCTTGTTGTTTTCAGGTTCTGCTAACACTTCCTTCCTTCTCCCCATCCATAATGCTCCATCAGACATCATCACGCTTGAGTGAGAAAATAATGAAGAAAAATGTACATTCAACAGAATTTGCTGAGACTGCTTCCTTTGCTAGTCTCTGTTTTGCTTTTTGTTAAATCCTGAAACATTTCTGCCAGGCAATACCTACTCTGCAGCATGAAGTAGCAACATCAGTATACGGTACCTGGATTCCCTATGGAAACACACTAGTCTCCTGCTCACCTTGGCATGACAAATATCCTTCTCCCAACTGAGTAAAGGTTACCCATCTTTTCCTCAAATGCGTAAAACAGACACTGAGATTTTCCTGACTTCCATATTTCGCAAATTCTTTGAGAAAGAAATCCTTGCTGGAGATGTTTGCAGAGAAGTTAAGGGTCCATGAGAAGTAGCACAATGAGTAGGACCCTAAGGGCCATAAGAGCATCCTCACTTCTCCTGGAGGTCTGGCTGCTGGGGCTTAGGGCCAAACGAGTCTGATCCTGTACCTGACCCCCAGGCTGACATCCCAGCCTGGCCTCAGCTCACCCCTGTCCCTGCAGAGGTGCCTGGTGCTCTGGGTTGGGGGCTGCCCTGTCCCCTCAGCCTGCCCTGCTCCCTGCCTGGTGGCGGCAGGTCAGATCCTGCCCTGTCAGCCTGAGGAAACCTCACAGCTCCTGGCCCCCAGACAGCTACCAGCCTTGCATACTGGCCTACAGCTCCTGAGCTCCCACCTCTTCCTTCCTGCAGGAGAAGCCTTTGAGGATCTCAGCACCTCGATCCCACACACTTAAATCTGCTTTTATGTCTGGGTCCGAGCCCCGTTCCCCAAGAGAGCAGCAGCACTTTCCTGTCTCACAGCACTGGGAGGTTGGACACCGAGGTGCTAAGGCAACTCCGCAAGAGGGTCCCTGCGCCAGCCTGCAGTCCTGGTCATGGCACCAGGACACTGGCACAGCAGGAATGGCCTAATCTCCTGCACGCATCATGGTTTCCACGAGCGGTCTCTGGCAGCACAGCCATCACACACCAGAACTGCGCTACTAATAACAACCTCCCACGGAAGCTACAAAGCGGGGCTGCGGGGAGCGATGTAATCACTCACTAAAGCAGCAACTAAGAATGCCAGGCATGGGCGCCACCAAACACCAAGTGACACAGCTCTGAGAAACCACTCAGCACACAAGTCAGCCCAAGCTTGAGTCAGGGGTGCTTCCCTGTGAGACCAGGCTCCCACACACGACCTGTGGGAAGAGCCTCAGAGGCCTCTCCGGAGCCAGCCCGTGCTCCTCGGCGCGCTCGTGCAAAGGTCACGCTCCCTGGCGTACTTGTGCTGATGAACGGCTGTGGTGGCTCCTCATGTTCACCCCCAGGAAGTCTGGTCTCTCTGTAGGCCTGTGTGCATACTTGGCATTATAACTTTACTTATGTCTCAGAGATTCACTAGAAACACCTTTAGCATCAGTAAATGCCTCCCCCTAGACAGCACAAGTAAGTCACCAAGAAACCCTAAGAAACAGACACCAATAACCACAATAATGGTTCAATAACCCTAAGGATGAGCCTAGCCTTCAGTTCCATAATCACAACGAAGAGACCAGGATCTCCTCTCATGTTCTTTTTTTTCTCTTCATTTCACCAAGATTTCCCTGTTCCTGGATGGGCAAACTCCAGTGCTCTTTGCAAGTCCTGTCCAGCACAAACATACTAGCAGACAAAAGAACTATTTCTAAGAAAAGAAAACAATCCAGTGTCTGCATCTGCACAGCAGCAAAGGGAGATGCTGTAATGGACCTGGCAGTCTTGATCCTCGGAGTTCACACTGGCCTCGTCTCTGCTCCGTATGGATACACTTGAACATGTGCATGAACATGCAGCTAAGGGCTCCTCAGGCTCTTACCAGCGTCTGTGGCAGGGAGCAGCAAGCTACAGAAAGAGACAGAAACTGGTACATCCTACGCGCTTCAGAAGAGATACACCATGCAGTTAACCACCAATGTACACAGCCTATTCCTTCCCCACCACCGGTCACCCCGAGAAATCTTTGAGTCACTGCTGCCAAGAAAGCAGTGACATTTTGAAGTAGCCACACACAGATTAACCAGCATTTATGTTGGCACCAGAGGAGTGAACACAAACTGATCTTACAGCCCCAGACACACCAGACCTCCTGCTGCCATTTATTTGGCAACAGAGATCAGAGTCTCGTGTTCTTATTCCTCACCATTAGGTACCTCAGGCTGGCTCACTGCTTGGACCAGGCTCAAAACCAATGTCATCTGCAGCAAACACAGAACTAAATCGTACTTGTGGCCACCTGGGCTGTGGATGCGCTATTGGCTCTCACTCAGAACACAGTGTTTCCTAAAGAGTTACAAGCTGGGGTAAATGAGAGGGATTACCAGATAACAAACACCAGCAGGTCCTCCTTAGTTGAGAAACTGTGCTCTATATTCCTAACCACCATCGTCAGACACCTTATCCTTCAACTTATAGATAGTTTTCAACCTGTGGCCCAAGGACACCTGGGAATCCTAGGATGATTCTGCAAAGGGTAATTAAGAAAAGTAAGTCTATTGTTAATGGGCTTAAATTACTCTATGGGGATCCACACACTCACTGAGAAGTTTTTTTTAGTAAGAAAAAAAAAAGGCTTATACAGACATTCACTGCACAAAAGAGTTCATTCTGCAAGATGAACAGAAGTCAGCTGGAGACAACTTCTTGGCCCTAAGCCCCCTCCCACAAACAGCACACTCCCCACGTGCTGCCCCTGCGCCCACACACTTGCGGCCCAGGATCTGCTGATCTCCCCACCGGATTGCCAGCCTTTTACTGCTGGATCCTTGAATTTTGCTAACAAACTGAGCGCTATGCTTTGAGTCTGACCCTTAACCCCCCCAGCTGCACAGAGACCACGCCAACAGCGATGGGAAAGCCCATCACAACTGCAGGAGCGCCATTTCGTCGTGGTGTAACGCCGGCCGGCAACCAAGCCCCACGCAGCCGCTCACTGCCCCCACAGTGGGATGGGGGAGAGGATCAGAGCAGTACAAGTGAGAGAACTTGTGGGTTAAGATAAAGACAGTTTAATAGGTAAAGCAAAAGCTGGGCACGCAAGCAAAGCAAAACAAGGAATCCATTCCGCACTTCCCACAGCAGGCAGGTGCTGGGCCATCCCAGGACAGCACGTATAGCGGTTACTTGGGAAGACAAATGCCATAACACTGCATGTCCCCCCTTACTTCTTCTTCCCCCAGTTTATATACTCCAAATGACGTCCCATGGTATGGAATATCCCTTTGGCCAGCCTGGGCCAGCCGCCCTGGCTGTGCCCCCTCCCAGTTCCCCGTGCCCCTCCAGCCCTCGCGCTTGGCTTAGTATAAACATCACCCAGCAACAACCAAACCATCTGCGTGCTCTCAGCACTGTTCTCACACCAAATCCAAACCACAGCGCTGCACCAGCTACTGAGAAGAAAATTAACGCTGTCCCAGCCAAAACCAGGACACTCCTATGGACCAAACCGTTGAGCTCTGATGCAACTGGACTGACACGCTGCAGAGGGGAGGTCTCATCACACCAGAGATGCAGAAGGCTAGCACACCGCTTCAGGTCCTCACCTCTACACTTGTTTTGTCCTTTACCACACCCAGCTTCATATAGATAGATAGACAGATAGACGTATTGTACACACAATTCTGCCTCACCTCTCCCCTTCCCAAAGGGTCTTAGGCAGGTTTGCATTTAACATTTTAGAAGCTGATAAATGCAAGCCTTCACTGCCTAAGACCCCTTGGAACAAACTCCTGGAACACGCTTAGGGACACAGTTCAAACCTCGGTTGTACCCAAACACCCACACAGCCACCTAGGTCCCTGATGTGGCAATCCCGCTGTCTTTATTACTAGCAGAAGAAACTAAAACATCTCTAAGGTGCAATTCTCTAGCACTTTTGACAGCACTGGATGTAAGCAGTCTACATGGATCTGCAGCTATTATAAAGAGGATGATGACAAGCCTACAGCTCAAATTTGCTACTGTATTTGTCTAAGCAGCAGAGCCCTGGCAGCCCACTTCTTTGCAATTTGAAGTCCCATCTGAGGCAGGACCTGACCCTGACGGGTGCCCCGTTCCTCTCTGAGCTCCTGGAGTGACTCATTTTCTGCTGCTTCACCAGTTTTTCCTGGGTTTTGTTTTCTTTTCCTTTGTTTTTCCCTCTCTGCTGGATCCTGGAGAGCATACTCTATCTCCTGATTTACATGAAGAATCCCTGTGTTAAAGCTGCTTTGGGATTCAAGCCACTTTATTCTTTATGTTTAAGAGTGACAAGCATAATATTGAATGAACAGGTTTTAGTACCAAAAAAACATCAAAAGTCCTCCTATATAAACTCAGCCCAAAAGAACCAAGAACAAACAGTAAAATGTCATTGGACTGAGAAGTAAACAGAAGAAAACTTCTTTCCTAAAACCAGCGTTCATAAAATTGAGAACAAACGAATGTGGAGACAGCTCCTGCAATACAGTATCACTAATCAAATGCTACAACACGTTTGCCCTGAAGAGAAGGCGCATGCCTTGCCACATGCATCCAGTCCCTTCTAAACGTCATTAAAGTCTAGTAAAAAATAAATAAGATAAATATCATTTGCATTTATTATACGAATTAGACAAACTTGCCAGATGGGGAGCTCTCCTCCAGCAGGGCTGTTGTTTTCGAGGAGAGAAAAGCACTAGCACTACCCAGCTGTTTGGGGCCTGTGATGTTCCCACTCCTAGAAAACCATCGCCCCTGGCTTCTCCCTGTAATTAGTTAGTGCTAATACCCTTGGTTAGTCTGTGGAAAAGTCACATTCTGAAAGATCACCCTTGCGAACAGCTGTACTCATGAGACAAAACGTCACCACTCCAAGCTGTCAGCCAATTCATCTCCAACGAAAGTCAACCGGGCCATAAATTGGGAGTTCTTTATCTCAGGACAGCAGACCAAGAGGGGTTTAATTGCTGAGCTATGCTAATGAGCCTTGTTTGTGACACAAGGTGCTTCATGGTGGCTCTGTTTGGAAACACGGTATTGTAACCCCCCTGAGGGCACATAACAATCAGCCTAAAAACACGGCAGTCTGGATACAGAAAAGAAATCATGTAACGGTCCCTTCAGCATGGCACATTATCAAAGGCATCATTAACAGCTGCTTCATGGAGTGGCAGGAGGCTCTCCTGGGTCAGCTTAGTTCAGGTCGCTCCTATTCTTTCCTCCGTTCTTGTTTTTTCTAAATCATGAGTTCTGTAAACATCACTGTCAAATCATCTGCAGGGGAACAAAAAGATACCAAGAATTAAGTCTTTCCTAGCAGATAAGGGCTGTGTCTGTTTTTAAAAGGAATTTAAAAAACAAAACAAAACAAAACAAAACATACCCAGGGAAAAGCAAACAGACAAAAGAATAGAAGCAAAAGTCTTTCTCGCTGATCTGTTGAGACAAAATCTACTGCAGCCCAGTTTTCACTTTGTTCCTTTTGGATTAGGGGCTGCAGTAGTGAAGACAGTATTTTAACACTCACATTTAAGAAAAGAATAGCCCAGGTGGACACAAGGCTACAGCTTTCCTTGTCCAGATGTCATTTGCTGTTTCTTTTGCACCATTCACCATTGATGATGAGGCTTGCTTGGCACAGAAAGCCCGTCACATTTCTGTAGGGAAGGCCAGTGCTCAGCATCTTTCAAAATCAGTAGTACTTAAATATGGCATTATTATTCTTATCATACTACCCAGAGACACATGACAGGCACTGCAGACCCCATGTGCCAGACACTCTACAAATATCTATTTCCCCAGTCTCTGAGATCTTTTAACCTGGGGGCCCGACCTTGCATGTACTTACACACTTGAGTAACTACCAGCATCGCATGGCCCTACTGAAATCAACAAAACTGATGAATGGAATGAAATCAGTAATTACCCATGTGCTTAATTATTTGAAGAACTGGGGGCTAAGTGCTTCATTTTTAGCTTTTTGCTTGAAAATATTAGTTCTAATCTAGTGTGCCACACTTTGCACTCAATCCCACAAGGAACAGCATGGTCTGGCCTAATTAAGCAAAAGCACTTAACAAAGTGTTTAGCTTTAAGCACGGGAGCAAATCCACTGACTAAACACTGCATTGCTTGGGTTGTTACGCTCAGCCCTTAGCAGGATGGGACACTTCAAGCCAGGTATTTGGGGTAACATCACCGTGGATGGGGACCAGGACTCGAATCCCAGATGCACCTGAGGCCATGTGCGCAGGGTGCTGGGCACCCCAGGGCTTCCCCGGCTGTTGCCCAGGGAGGCAGTGGGTGAGCCAGGAGCCCTGGCAGAGCTGGGGATCCACGGATGGGTCCCCCGTTCCCTTCCTGGATGGCATCGGAGTTTGCCTGTGCAAGAGGGTGCAGAGAGACAGTGCTGGGATTTCAAGAGAAGCTGCCAACGTTCTCTGTAATTAACTGACTGAAAGTCTTCACGCTGAAAAGCACATCTCTCATTTAACATTGGCCACAACTCCCACTCTGCAGCCACAGCCTGGTTCAGGGAAAATGAAGGAGCAGCCAAGCTGTGCTGCAGCGCGGATGCCCCTGGGGACCAGAGGAGAGCCGAGCTTCCTCGCTGGCAGACTGGGGGAAGCATGGGGCAGGGATGGGGGCTGCTGACAGGGACTTGCAGCCAGCACCTCTCTGCACCTCTGTTTCCATCTCTTTTTTTGCCAGGCTGAGTTGTTCCTGGGACAGGGCATGTGCATGAGACCCAGCCCTACCCAGGCCTGAGCTGCCTGGGATGAAGCCTCCAATACCGGCTTGCTTCCGACAAGCCCTAATTTTAGGGCCTTTAGGACACAAAATAATGATAACACACTCCCTGGAAATAAAAAAAAAAAATCCCCCTGGGCCTGCACAAAATTAGCAGTGTGCTGACTGTCCCACTTTCGCTCCTGCAATGTGGGGCAGCCTGGGTTATTAATACACTGCACTCATTTCAAGATCCTTTGCTTTCCCCCTTGCAAGGGGAGCCCAGAGACAACCAGCCCACTTCTCCCAGTGTTGCTGAGGATGCTCCTGCTCACCCTGATGGCCAAGGCCTCTTGCATACCACCCTGGGAAGGTGATGGGAGAGGACAGGGCAAGCCAGGCAGAGGTGGAGAAGCTGCAGGCTGCCCTGGCTGCTGCAGGGGACAAAGAGGAGGGACACATGCTTTGTTGGCACAAGAGACACACACCCCACACACCCCCCAGCAAGGCAGGCTGTGCGGTGGACAGCTTGGACTCTCCAAGGGGGAGAAGATGAACCACAGGTGCTCTCCACCCTTCAGAGCCCCAGGGAGCAGCTTGGCAAGGCAGCAGAGACTTCTGTGACACCCCCTGGTGCTCAGGAAGGGGCTGTCCCTCTGTCCCACACTCAGACACACACTCATGCCTGGAAACAAAGCACAATTTAACAGGAAAACTCCTCAAAAGTGGCATCATTACCATAATCCAATATTAGTATATTGACTATATACTATGAGACCTCTACCCAGGAGCTCAGAGGACATCTGCCCAGTTGAAAACCCCCTGTAATGACTCCCCAGGGTGAGGGAATTTCAGAGCTGCTGTAAGATTTCTTCCAGTGTGGAAGAAAAATCCTGACGAACCTGCAATGTCCAAGAAGCAACTTGCAGAGAAGAGAAAAGGAGAGGTGACCCCAAGCACATCTACAAGGCATGCGACCGCACACATTAGAGCTATTCAAGGAGAGGAAACCTCACCTAAAAGAACACAGACCTCAGAAATAAGCTCTTTCACAATGTCACATAGCCTGTTCTTTCACTCCAAACTACATGCAGTCGGCTCCAACATCATTTTGTCTCCCACTGTCCACAGTGAGTGTTGTGAGACTGATCCTGACCCACCTCCCCTGTTGAATACCAATTTAACCTCATCTTAAACAAAATTTCAGCAAATTACTACTGGAGTTGAGTCAGACATGAAACATAACGACATAAGAAGGGAGAAAGAAAAGGCAAGATCTGGGGAAAAAAGATGTCGTGCACCTTAAACAAGAGGAGCATACAAACTGCTCTAGCCCCACACGGCAAATCCCCACGAGCTGAGCCTAAGCAACAAATTTATTTCAGTAAAGAAAAATCTACCAGAATGGCATTATTTTCCTCGGTGCAGTTTTTTTCTCCATGCAGGGTTTTTTTCCTCCATAGGGACATGAAGATGTGTTGCTTTTTTGTTTTGCCTTTTTTTTTTTTTTTCACCAGGCACATTATTCCATTTAAGTGCGTGTGCATGTTTATTAATAGAGCAAAAATGAGTGAACAATGAGCTGCTCCAGGGAGGCTGAAAGCCTGCACTGGAGCAATGAATCACAGGAACAAATCCATTTAGCAAAATGTTCATTTTAAGACATGTTCCTTTCACACTTGAGTTATTTTCCTCTACACCCCAAATGTAATTAGACTCCTAGTGACATGCTGGTCCTGCACCTACGGCACCATGTTCATTTCGGCTACCCCAGCCCACCCTCCTCACCTGCCCCAGGCACACCAACAATCAGGCAGGACCCCAAGATACAGCTCCTGGTGTTGTGCTGCCATACGAGAAGAGAGCCATCAACGTCAGCTCCAACAGGTTGGAAAGCAATGAACAATCACTAGAAACCTCTGGAAAACATCCCTCATTGCAGTGAGGCCTGAATCAGACTGTGAGTGAACTGATGTAACACGGGCACCATTGCTGCTGTGTAGCAGATGAAAGACACGAGGTACTGAGATGATTCTGGCCCTCTGCTTTGTGCCCTGTAACCACAGGTGAGCCCAAGGGCTGTGAAGACCTCCTGGGTGGATGGGAGGCTGTTCATAGAGCCATAGAATCATTTGGGTTGGAAAAGACTTTTAAAATCATCAAGTCCAACTGTGAACCCAGGACTGCCAAGTCCACCACTAGACTACGTCCCTAAATGCTACATCTAAGAGCTTTTTAAACATTTCCAGGGATGGTGATTCCACCACCTCCCTGGGCAGCCTGTTCAGTGAAGGAATTTTTTTCTGATATCCAGTCTAAACCTCCCGTGGCACAACTTGAGGCTGTTTCCTCTTGTCTTGTCACTAGTTATCTGGTGCACACCTATGCACACCTATGTACAGCCTCCTTTCAGGTAGTTGTAGGGAGCCATAAGGTCCCCCCTGAGCTTACTTTTCTCCAGGATAAACACCCCCAGTTCCCTCAGCCGCTCCCCATCAGCCTTGTGCTCCAGACCTCTCACCAGCTCCACCGCCAGGCTCTGGACACAGTCCTTGCAACTACTCTACAGAAGCCTGGTTGCTACCACCAGTTACCACTCTGCTCCAGAGCAGGGAGGAGGCCCCACCGAGCTCAGTGCTGCTGGCAAACCCAGCAGAAAGACAATTACTGGCATGAAGAAATACACACACAAATACAGACACAAACATGGGCACAACTCCCAAAGCAGTGGAAAACCAGGTCCCTGGCTGGCTTTGGAAAGCGAGTCAGGAGAAAGTGAGGCCCACCATGAAGATGTGCTAGCTCAGGGCACCAGAGAGGGAAAATACATGTTGCTCACTTGCTATTGAAAGGAATTTAGTGGCATGAGAAGAAATATTTCAAGACCAGCTCATCACTTATCATAAACCCCCCCCAGCTTTGGCAGTGACACCTGAACTTGTGCTACCTGGGGACCACAAAGCTCCAAGGTCAAACGTATTTTATTCAGTTACTGTTTTCAAACAGGATTGTTATTTACCAGCTGTCAGTAGCTGCGTGCTCGGCAGTTTCAGCTCTCTCTTGGCTTTGCTTAAATAGTTTCCCAGCCAGTGGGAGGCTGCTGCTGGCTCCAGCAGAGCCGGGACAGTCTCTGATGTGACCATATCCCCCAGCATACCCCAAGCACCAAACCCCTCTGTTTACGGTATCGCAGTTTCTATATTCACTCAAACAAGATTAGCTGATTTCAGACAGTGCCTAATGGAAGCTGAGGTTTTCTGTGCCAGCGTTTGCCTTTCCAGCCTGCAAACACAAGGCTGGAAGATGGGCCTGGCATTCCGTCTGCAGCATGTGACCACTTAATGAGGGAGGTCTATGAACTGCAGGACTAATGCACACAGGCACAAAAGCAGCTACCCGACCTGACTCGCTCCTTTAGAGTGGAAGGATTTTTTTGTGTGATTAAGGTCCACAACAGGGAAACAAACCCAGTCCCGGCTCTTTCACAGCCCTAGCAGCTGACTGTGGACAAATTCTGTCACCATGTTCTACCTTAAGAGCCTCCTGCCATAAAAAGGAGATAAAAATGCACTTTCTCACAGGAGGATGCAGTGAGTTCAGGTATTAATGGGATGAATGTCACAGTAAGACTTGCAAAACATAAAGACTAAAATGGAGAAAGCCCTGCAGTGTTAGCTTTAAAAGCCTGTGTGGAATTGCTGGATCGCAGGCAGTCTTTTGGGTCTCTGAGCAACACCTGCAGCAAATGCAGTTTCATTGCTTCCTTCCACCCTGCTGCCCTACCCAAGAGCCGTCTGCCTGGAGACCATCAGGAAGAAGCCAGCAAGTACAGCAGCTGTTACAGGCACAGCGTGGCTGGGTGGCAGTAAGCATTTTGTGCCCACGCAGGGTGCCAAGGGGGAGATGTTCCTTCAGTCCCACCTTCAGGTACCGCACTGCCTGCCGGGCTGTGGCTCCTCGGAAGAGGAGGAAGAGCGGAGGGCACCTCGCTTCTGCGCAGCTGCCCGGCTGCCCTGCTCGGGGCAGCGCTGGCCCATCTCCAGAGGTCCCTTCCAACCACCCAGTGACTCACGTTTGCTCGTCAGCCTGTTTAAGGTGCAGCTTACTCCATGAGTCTCCAGCAAGGTTTTCTCTTGAAAGATCATGAGATTAGAATTACAGCCTTGGAAGGAGGTGGGATGTCCCAGTGCTCCATGACTCACCCGTGGCCAAGCAGATCAGACACGGTTTAATTTAAAAAAATAATAATTCCTCCATCATCAGGCCTCCAGTTGGAAACTCTTGCAAGTGTGTGTCCATCTTCAATCTCTTTCCCCACCTTTAGCAGTGAGGAGGAAATAAATTGAAGAGACTGAGATGCTCAGGCACTGACATGGCAGGAAAAGCATTTTTTTCCCGTTTTTCTTGTGTTTGCATACTTACGCCAACAGATGTTGCAGCTACGCCTGAAGATGCTGCATTGCCCCAGGACTGAACGTTTTCCTCGGGCTTTGGCATCATGCAGGCAGCTGCCAAACCCTCTCGGTCCCACTGGCTGAGCAGCGCCAGGCACCACACAACCCGCCCCATACTCCTGCCTGTCTGTGTCACCTTCATCAGATTTGCCTCTGCAAGAAACAGTGAAATAGCATTTTCTCTCTGGTTTTGCCAAAAGAAAGTCACAAATAAACAAGAAGATAGGGCAAGTAACTAACTAGGAATCAGTAAAACCAAGACAGTATTAGGCTGAGGAGGCAGCAGCTGGAGTTTGGGTTTTCTCCTTTCTTTCCCTCCTGGTGGTCACGGGGCTTGCCTCCGACAGCAGTAGGTAAAACATTGCTGGGTGCCTTTTTTTTCCCCTTTAAATAATATGTCAGCCTTCGGCCCCTGCCTTTAGCTGACAAAAAAAACCACAATCTGGCAATGTCAATATATAATAAAATGGCAAAGACCAGGGCTGCCAGGCCTCAGCTGGCCCCTGCGCTGCCACACACGGCCAGGGAAATGGCGAGTGCAGCCTGTGCTGGCCTCCAGCCCCACTGCCAGGCACCCTCAGCCACCCCACAGGCACCCTCGGCCACCCCACAGGCACCCATGACCGCCCCAGCACTGCCAGAAGCCTCCGCGCACGGCGGGGACCCAGAGGAGGCTGCGCTACTTCAGCGAGATCAAGATAAAATCAAAGTTGTCCAGTCCACGCGGCTCCACAACTAATGGCACAGCGTACCAAGTGTGTCCTTCAAGCACCTTTTGTGCAAAAGGTTTTGCTGTCTTCCCATCACCCTGACTCAGAAAGATTACCCTGTCTGCTTTAAATGGCTTCAAACTGTATTTTTTTCTTTTCCTGGCTTCTTGTCACAACTCTCTCTCCTCCCTTTTTACACATTATCCCCTGGTTTTCCACAGAGCAAGTAAAAGCCAACCCAGACCTTTTTATTTCACACATATTTTTTTTTAAATGAACCACTTCAGGACTCCTACTGTCCTGGGATTAGCCCTGCTAGATAACTTGTGCTTTTTTTTGCAGCCGCAGAACAAAAATATTATGGTTACATACAAAAACAGGGCTTTCCGCCGGCTAACAGCCAGGGGAAGGGAGGGGGCAGAGCCTGGCCACGGTCGCAGCCAGCGCTGCCGACGTGCTTCAAACCACGCTCGACCCGCTGCCAGCATGGGCAGCCTCTGCGTTCGCTGCCTATAGCTACAGGAACTTAAAGATGAAGCGATGGCTGCAGAAAAATTGCTTCAAGTCATTACAGGATGGCCGTCACGTGGAAGGAGCGGAGGGGCAGCTGTCCCGCACCACTGTGGGCGGCACGGCTGGATGGGCAGCCAGACCTCCCGACTGCGCTCCCAGGCTCCTCGTTCCTAAATATATGCTGATTTCTGACCTTAAACTACTTGATGGGCTTCCCTGGAGTATCCACCATGGTTTCCATGGAAGTCTTCCCTTTATAATGAGATAGAAATGTGTCTGATCGCTTCCCAACCTGTTAGCAAACAGTGAAGGAAAACAACAGAAGCCTCCACGAGAAAATATTTTACCTGTTTTGCAAAGATAAAAATCAGTGATACAAAAAATTCCATATTAAAAAAATTTAAAGATCCAACCCATGATCTCTCTTCTCGTTATGAAGAATATTTTACAAAGCAAACAGCCTTCTTCAAGTTAAATGCAGCTATCTACAGCCGACAAGTAAGGGGTATAAAGCCTGCCTTCAGACAAGCATTTAATAAAATTCCTAAGATTTGGGTGCCATTTGCCACACCATTACTGTTTACAGAAGCAAATCTCTCCAATAAGCAGATTAAAGATGGGCTGGATTTTTTAAATTTCTCTGTCCTGTCTTAAAAGCTTGAAATGCTGGAAGCGTGGTTACGTTCTATCTGAGCCCAAGAGGAAGCAGAAAGAAAGGCAGGGATGGAGCAAGCCAGTAAGTAACACAGAGAAAATCAGGCACCACGACTTAGAAAGTCCAGCCCAGATTATACAGTTCAATTCTGGATTTATGCATTAAAATATGAGCACGGTGTCACTGGCAAAATTGGTTCGAGGTAAGTCACAGACACCATAAACGCATTCACAGGAGTCCCAGAATTTAAGAGCAATTAATTCAATTTCTGTTTGTTTCATTTCACAGGAATGAATATACAATTGACCCTTGTATATCGTTATATTTCAAAGCACATTGAACATCTTTGAATTCCAGTGTTGTGATGTTTTGTGACATTGCTGAACCCCACCACAGCGGCTCTGCCTGCTGTCGTAACTGGTGACGGTAAAAAGGAAGGGCCCAGCTCCCGACGCTTGTGGAAACTCTATTTACAAGAAGTCAACCCTGTTCTAGGAAGGATTTCACCTCTCCGTTTGCAGATGAACGAAGACCTGTCTCATTCCTGTTCCCTCTTGCGCTGGCACTGTCCTTTCACTAGCATTCCTCCACCCCACAGCATCGGCCGTGATCAAAATGAACCATCTGGGCTCTGTGCGGCTGCATTTACATTGTCCAGTTCTCGTAAGCGACAGCACAACGTATCTACAGTCAGGTGAAACTTGGCGTGTGTCAGAATAAAATAGTGACATTTTAAAAATTTCTCACAATTTCTAGGAAAAAAAATCAGAAATGTTAAAATGAGTGATTTTAAATGTTTTATTTCAAGAAGGCCAAGACACTTCAGCTTTATAGTTCTGACAGCTATGATTGTTGAAACAACACTAAGAAGCATTTTGAACTAACCATAAGGTTTTAAAACTGTTGTTCAAATGGTGATGAATTCCACATGTGTGAAACACTTCCATTTCATAAAAGCTTACAAGTATACTGTTTTAAAAGGGATACACTTCGGTTCCAATACACATGTAATGTGTATCTAGGCTCTCAGGAGCATCATAAATTCAAAGAAAAATCAAACCAAATCTCAGCACTGTTCATTTTTCATTATCATTGCTATTTTATAACATTTCATAAAATCAGTTCAATAATATTGGCTTTCAGTAGCATGCACTTTCAATTTTTATGACATCTGGGTGTTAAAATTAGAGGAAAGTTGTTTATTAGTTTAGGAAACAATGGTGTTTATTCGCATTCTCTTTTTTTTTCAGATGGGAAGAGAATTCATATTCATCTGGAAAGCCATAATAATTCGGTGCCAGGACAAAACTGCTCAGAAAATCAAGGCGATCCCTCCAGAAATCTGAACAGCAGAGGAATCTTGTCACAATTAAACATTCTTATGAACAAATATGTTTGCTTTCCTCAGCTGCTCAAACAAAAATCCAAATGCTCAGAATCAGCAAATTACCAGAAAAACAGTAACAAAGGTGTAAAATATTTATAAAAAACAAACAAACAAACACAAGAAGTAAAATGCCAGCAGACATCCCCCCACCCTGGGGATGCCCACCCACCCCTCTTACACCCAGGGAAACAACGCACAACCGGAGTGTGTGGCACTCGCCCTTCCCTAGCTGCGGGAAGTTATTACTGATATTTGCTCTTTTTGTCTGAGTAATGAGACAAAAAAGTGGAATATGTTGTCACTATGGCTCTTTGTGTCTCGATTATCTCAATAATATGCTCATAATAAAGTAATAAATAAGGATAAAGCTAGCAGGAGTCTTCCCACTAATTTCAGTAGGACCAGAATGTCATGAGCTTGTCTTTTCAAAAAAAATGAGATCCAGGGACATACTGGAAACCTGCATTTACATTTGTGCATGTACATTTACATCCTCTAAGTGGTTTATCACATTATTTGTTCTGCCTATTCAGAAAACAGGATTTAAACATTTTAAAGTATTTTTTTTTCTCTGTGTCTCTTGTCTGTGTTGCTGCTGGCCTCACCCGGCTCTGCTCTTACCCTTAAAGCAATGGCTTTTCCTGATTTCCTTCCCCAGCAGTAGAACACATTTCCTCATCACCAGTCTTGTCCACCACTGGCAAGTGTGCCTTTGGTTACCTGCATGCCAGCAACAGCTTGAAATGCAAATGTATCCATTTCTCCCTCTAGCATTGACTCTGTCTTTGGAAATCTTGCTTTTTCCATGGAAGTTTCATAAGCAAAATTCTATGGCACTGGATTATATCTGATTTTAGTGAGCCTGCTACTGGAATGGTCCAAAAAACCCACCTTGTCATTCTCCCAGCAGCCCAAGGGATGCAGTTAGACAACAGTGCCTAAACACAGGGCATGTGTCTACAGCAAGGTGTCCTACTCAACTAGCTGGGCGTCTTTTCCCTGTAAGATGAAGTGTGTCGACATACGCATGAACGTTGATGCTGCAAAATGCCGCATGACACCCAGCCTAATACACTGCCCTGACCGAGAAACCAGAATGGCACAGAACTAACCTGGTGTGCAGCAGGTAATCTGAAAACGGGCTGACAAAGCTCCAAGCGTAACTGTAAACGAGGAACCATCACCCCGGGAGTTTCCAAGAAGCTCCATGGTCATCTATTTGCAGCTCATTGGAAGAAAACATGAAAAGATGCTCGACTAAAGCTGCAGATGACACAACAGCGGAGTGATAACCGAGGGGAGGATCTGTTGCTGCCAGGGAGCTGGTGGAGGGGAGGCAAGGAAGCCCCAGTGCTTGGTGGGGCCAAGTCGAGCTCCCCAGCCCCCCGCTCACAAGAGATAGGGCTTCGTCTTGGGAGTCAGAGATGCTATAACACCTTTGGGGATCATGGTGGCTCACCGGCTAAGCACAAGCACAGCCATTAGGGACTGGGAGGCAGGGCTCCCAAGGGACGTTATTTTATATATATATACATATATATATATAAACTCCTTCCCTGGCACTCAGGCAGCCACTGTCAGAGCTCCAGCAGTGCCTGGCAGGGCCCTGCATTTGCTCCCACTGCCTTTTCAGGGTGTCAGCCCCTGGCACCATGACACGGCACAGAGGTGCGGGGGCGGCTGGGCAGCCTGCTGACCAGCACAGTCCCCAGGGAGCAGGAACACACCGTCCCCCTGTCTGGACCGTGGCTCCCGCTGTGCCTTCTCAGCGCCCTGCTGTGATTTAAAAATATTCTTTCCCAGACTCCTAGAAAGACACAAATCTTCTGGTTTACAGTTTAACTCCTTGGGCAGCACGTGATACAAATGCCGAAAACCTACAGGCGTAAGAGACAATTCAGACACCAAAACCAGGCTTCGCATGGAATTTCAGATTGTGTCTTTATTTTAAAAAGATAAGGGGAGGGCTGTGCAGGGAAACATCACCCTTCAGTATCCACCCACTAAGAGCTACTGCCAGAAACAAAACACTGAGCTAATGAACCTTTGGTCTGAATCTATTTTTATGTTTCTATTCGGTCATACACAGTGTTTGGGTATGCACTATGGCAAGGAATGCAAATCTTCCTGTGCTCCCAGCACCGCTGGTGTAATTCCCGCTTTTGTTAAATTGTTAAATTTAGAGCCCACGACTCATAAAGGATGCTGACAAGTTGCAGAGGGTTCAGAGAGAAATATGAAGGACAGAAAGCCTTTACAGTTACAGATCCAGGAGATCAATCCGTCTAGCTTATGAAGAGAGGAGGTGAAAGGATGACTTGGTTAAAGACTATTAACATTTACAGGGAGAATGAATTGTTGAGAGCAGGGTCCTCAACTGGCATCTGAAAACCTTGACACTGAAAACAGACAAGTCCTGGCTGGAAAGATGGGGCACACATTTAACAGTGTAAGTAATGAATTTATTACTGAAGCCAGAGCTGGAGCAGACAGGATGATTCTTCATTACATGTTGTTTTTTTTTTTTTAATAACATTTGGATGGGTTTTTTTTTCCTAAAAAGACATGCTGGAATTTAAACAAGCACAAACAGAAGCAGCCTTATGACCTGTATCATCCAAGGAGACAAACAGTAATGCTCCCTTTTGCTTTTATAACAGTGACAGTCTTCTCTCCCTTCTATCAGCAGTCCTGACAATAATTCCAAGCATGTAATAGGGACGAGTATAATTCTGATCACAGAGCCTCCTGGCAGACCTGGTCTGTGTTTGTGCAAGCACCAAGCAGATCTCTGGTCTCTCTGCTAATAGTCTCTCACTATTCACCTGTGCCTTAAACCATAACACAACACTGTAGTGGTGCCACCGGTGCCTCAGCTCCCCACCGCCCAAAGCCAGCCACAATCACACCCATGCCACCTCCGCCTGTGCCTCCCTCACCTCCTCCTGGTGCCCACCAGGAGTGAAGAATCCTTTGGTACACCCTGGTCCAACCAATTTCAACCAATTTATCCGTTCTGCGTTTCCTCAATACCCAACGTCAATCACCCTCACTGTGCTTTAAGCCCATTCCTCTGTGTCCTATCCAACAGGATCATGGAGAACAGATTATTCCCTTCTTTGAAGGCATTTAAGACCATTTTCATGCCTCACTACAGTCTCCTCCTGATTCGGCAGCACCAACTCTTTCTACTTCTCCTGAGAGGTCACAGCTCTCATTAGTTTTGCTGCTGGACTCATTCCAAGCGCACCTCCTCTTGCTTCAGACGTCACCCCCCTAAACTCGACACGGGGTTGCAGGCATTCCACAAATACACACCAAAATCCCAAGATCTGTCATGTGTGTTTGAGAGCAGAACTTCGCCCTCTTTTAATCCCATCTCGTTTATCAGCAATATAACGTTTTGCACATTATCACCCCAATTATAAAGGCTTGTAGGTGATAATGAGATTCCACTGGATATATTCCAGCAAAGCACATTCTAGGTTTTACTAACTTCATTAACCAAGAAAAGCTGGTTAATGGCTGAAAAGTGCAATGATGCACATAATCATACCAGTTGCTTTGCTACTACAATTATATTATTAAGATGGATCTTTGAGGTACAATTTCCATCTATAATTAGTGGTTTATCCCTTCAGGAAAAAAAAAAATAATTCAAAAGCACCCAAAGGTTTGAACAAAATAGTTCTTACTGAAGACACAAATGAAGTCATGCTCTCAGGGTCAGACTCAGAATGGGATTTGTAAGAAAACAGGAGCACAAGAATTTGGAAACATAAGACGGGCTCCCAAGGGACATGAAATGCCAAAGCACAAACTGCAATCCTCCCGCATACTGTTGCGCACAGAGACCTGCACACGGGAGCACACAAACTCACATGTCATCCACAGACATCCATGCCCAGGGCTCCCAAGGGTAAGGAGCATGGATGGGCAGGAGCCAGATATGCCCCAGCCTCTGTGCAGGAGGGACCTCATAGTCCAGGGAGAGGGGGAGAGCCTTGGGGGAGCACGGGGTTTGTGTCCCAGCCTAAGCTGCGAGCACAGGCATGAGATGAGCTGGGAGAAGGGTGCAGCTGAGAAGCAAGGGAGAAACCCTTTGGAGGCACACACCATGGTGGAGAGCAGCGAGAGGTGGACAAAACCTCCTGTTCTTGTGGCCCTGGCCAGGCACTGGGGTGGCTGCCAGTTGCATAGGCATCAATGTACACCCAGGGAAACACCAGCCTCACCACCACACCAGGGCCTCCCCAGGGAGAGGGCTCTGCCGTGGGACCCCCCTCTCACCGACACAAGCACCAGGCCTCAGAGCAGCAGGACCCAAGAGGCACACAGCACTGCAGCCCAAGCCCTGACCCCCAGAGATCTCCAGGAACCCTCCCCAAACCAAGCTGTGTTTGACCCAAGATGTTTACGTTAACAGCCTGAGGAGCATTCACCTTCCTAACAGCACAATGTGCTCTGAGAAACAACTCGCTGAGACTGTGTCTCTCTTCCTGTAGGATCAGAGGACGTCAGATCCCAAACCCCAGTCTCTGATCACCAGGAGGATACACCCACTGTCCCCAAAAACGTTTGCTGGAAATCAGGGTGGAGCCGTTGAATCTTTAACGAAGACCCCCTTTCCCCAAAATCTTAAGTCTCGAAGCTAACTATGACTTCTGAGAAGACAACAGATCCCAGAATATGTAAGAAACAAAAAACATTTAGACTGATTAAAAACATCCTTCCTGTTGTTTTCTTGACTTCAGTATTCTTGTTGTTTCACGGTTTTCTTGGTCACCACTGCTCTTCCCAACAGAGACAACCTGAATTTCAGATTAGGAAAACCAGCACATCCATGCAAGCAGAACAATGAAGAACCGTCTATTTACTCCTTCCACCAAATAATAAAAAAGAAAACAAGAGTGCTAGTTTTCAACTGCCTGATTTTTTCCGTTGCTTTTCTCTTACAATTAAATCATACCTATCAGCTTGACAAAAAATGCAACGAGTGTTTTTCACTAGGAATTTTTTATAAATTTAATCAAGTTGCCAGAAGAAATACTATTATCTTCGCCACATGAAATTAATATATCAGGAACTTATCTACCGTCTTGCATGTGTGTATGACATTTATATGGATCAACTAATATATATGTCTTCTGCTTGATAAAATTTCACACAATAAAAAAATCTTCAGAACGGAATTTGCAGTCGTCTTAAAGTCCTTGATATGGCTGGCTCTGCCTAGGAGCTTAGCAGGAGCCTTTGCTGGATTTAATCAGGCAGACCTCAGAAATTCTGCTGGAATTCTTTTCGGTATTAGAAATATGCACTAGCATTTGCTAATTCAGGTTCAGAACCGATTCAGAAACTAAAAGCAATAAATCCTCATGCAAGTATCAAGCTCTCTCAAGTATATCCTGGAGCAGTAATTTTTGGAGAGAAGGAATACATAAAGGAATGTAGAGTGTCTAGCCAAAACTTTATTTGAAATACTCTTTTCAATGGATCCAAAGACTTGTCCAAAACGGAAAGCCTCCTCTTTTTCCCAAACACATTGGCTTGGCTTTCCACTTGCATGACCTTGCACAGGAGACACGAAAGCACAGGCAACATGAGATGCAATTGGTATGCAAGCTCTTGGCCACCTCCTCTAAATAAGCAGGAGTTTCATCACTGATATCAACTGAACAGGATTTTACCCTGCATTGCAAGTCACTATAACATCTCTCTGTGTTTTAAAAACTCTGCAGTTTCCTGAAATCTGACTGAAACTGCCAACTGTGAGAAAAAAAGCAAGTACTGTAGCAAGGCCTGCAGTGGTAAGCATGTACTTAAGTGTTTGCTGAACTGGGTTTTCATTTATTATTACCCTGGAGTTAAAAGGAAGCGTGAAACAGCATTACATGCAGGCAAAGCCAGCCGACACTTCACATTTAGATGTGTGAAACCTCTGAAATACCAGCCCCTCCAAGAGGCACTGACAGCACGAACCTCTGACACATGACAGAGGCGCATGACAATAACCCACCAGCCACTGTAGATGAAAACCTGGCCGGAGCGGAGACCCGCGAGCCAGGATTTCAACCTTGGCATTTCAAAATGCACGGGCCAGGTCACAGGCTGCTGTCAGTGGGCGCAGTGGCATCGGTGGCAGGCGAGCAGCTCAGCACAGATCAGAGAGCTGTTGGTCCCCCAACACCCATCCTGCCGTCATCCCTTCGACTTGAGTTTGAGATATCCAGTAATAGAAAAGTCCAGTAATAGAGAGTTTAATCTCATTCATTATAAAACTGTAAAATGAACACGTTTTCTGTGCTATTTCAGGTTCACAGGATCTTTACAGAAGAACCTGTCTTCCAGTTTCAACACTAGTCTGATATGCTGTAAGAGAAAAACCTCATTGGACATTTAGAAGCTGAAATGCTTATAGCATTTATTACACTTCCCTGATATATTTATAAAATGCATAAACACAAATTGTTCTTAAACAAAAAACCCTCTCAGTTTTCATAAAAACTGTTTGATTTTCTCATAGACAGTATATATTCATTTCTATGCTACTCTGACATTCTTTTCCAGAAGATGTTAATGTGAGTTACTACGTCCTCAGGAAAAATACGCTTCTGCTGATAAACATTTGAACCTTGACTTGTATTTGTGTTCTGCAGTAGTTTGGATGGGCAAGTCAAAACCCTGGCGGGTTGTCTACAACCTTTGCATTCTCCTTTAAATTCCATGCATTTGCAAGAGATGATGGAAGAGCTGATAGTGTCTACTGTTTATCAGCCTTGATAATTAGAGGGGATAAGTTTTTGATTGTAAAAACAGTCTTGTAATGGATTTTTTTTTTTTTTTACAGCTGCTATTTCCAACACTTTCAGGAGTGCTCTGAATTTGAAGATTTAAAAAAGTCTGTATCCAGAAAACACTTTGCCTCCTGAAAATTAGCTCAGCTTCAGCTGACAGGCTGACAGGCTTTCCTGGGGAAAAGGAAAATCAGTATCTCTCCTCTCTGCACCACCAGCCCCCAAAACATGAAGTCTATTCCTCCTATTTGCTGTCAGCCCTGGAGAGGGCTTGGCTGTCAGGCTGTCACCTCAGCAGCCCCCACAAAGACCCACACACACCCCTACTGCTACGGCTGCAGCCATGCTGATGCTGCCAGACCACCGTTCAGGCTCTGCTGAAGGCTCATGTTGAAACCATACGGGATGCAGAAGATGCCATTGCTAGATATAAAATTAAAAAGGGAAAAGGATGCCATTTTGCTGGAAAATCGAGCACTTAACAGTCAAGCAGAGCTTGTATTTAGGTTGCTCATATAACGTTCTGCTATGATGTGCGCATTACTTACGTGATCACTGCTTGGATTCTCCACGTCACCCAAAGCCCTGCTTATACAGTGCCCAGGTTAGGAGGTAGCTCATCAATATTTTATTTCAGGTCTTTCAGCTGGTGGCATTTCTCAAAGTCTGCAGTTATATAGGATTATTTGTTTCTGTGTAGTTCTCTAGGAGGAGGTCTGGGATCACAGCCCCAGTTGTTGCAGCCCAGCTCCTCACTCGAACCTTGAACAGATACTGCCACAGCCACAGAGACCTGGGAGGCAACAGCATAGTTCTGCTTCACTGGGGACCTACCACTGCCTCCTCTGGTTTTACATCCATGAAATGGCAACTAACATCACGCTATGTTTTCACTGGGCAAGCATCTTTGTTTTTCCCTCTCAGCTCTTTCCAGTTGTCTGCATGCAAAGAGGTGGAGCAGCAGTTCTTAGAGCTGGCTATACCACTGCGTGCTGCTCTGCATTGTCGATGGCTGAATCAAATTAAAAGACAGCTAAAAATACATGATGCCCCCCACCAGCTCTGTCTGCCAGGGTAAACATTTGCTGCAGCGGCCTGAGGACTGTCATGTAACTCCAGATGCATTGGCTGAAGACAACAGATCCAGAGAGTCACCCCTGCCTCCAGCACAGTGCGTGGAAGTTGTGGTCTACACCACGAGGAAGTTTGATACCCTGGTGCAGAGAAACACCCAACGTGTTTGGTTATGCAGAAATAGCCCACTGGGCTCAGCACAGACCAGAGGAAGGTGAGACCACCACTGCCTCCTTTGTAGTCAAGCAGATTTCCACCTCTTTAAAGGATCAGCTGCTTCCACACAACAAAAGCAAATCTGCAAAGAAAGATTCCCAAAACCAAAGTCATATTTCACAGCTGGCTTTTACTTCCCTAATCCTCCACCTCGGTATATTTTTGCCAGTAAAAAGGGCCAGAGTAATTTCATTACAGTTCTTACTGACCCTCCTTTCCCCGAAACCCGGGAGCCACCGTGCCCCAGCCCCCCCACCTTTCCCACACCAGTGACACAGAGCAGGGGCTTCCTCCTCAGAGCCCCCTGCCAGCACGGCCACCCCACGTGCACTGATGGCACGAGCCCTTGCGCACCTCTCCCTTTCGACAAGGGGAACAGCGGGAAAGCGCTCAGCCCGTGGGCGCATCGAATATTGGCGCTGGAGCCTCCGAGCAGACTCTGAGCTGAGGCTCTGCTTTCAAGACTTGTGTTTGTATCCTCTGCTGAAACCTCATTTGCCCATGTTAGTCCCACCAGCTGCTTCCAATCTTCTAAACGGAAGGATTGCTCTGTGCTATAAACTTCAGCTCTCCAAACACAAGCATCATCTGCTAAACCAAAAGCTTTAGCTTGCATCCCCGAACACTAGGCTGGGAGTCCAACCAGCATGGGCCCTATCTCTCCTGTGTCAGCAGACACCTCATGTATTTTTAGTGCTGTCAGAAACAAACCACTCCTTGATATTCCAGGGGTGTGTGTGGAAATCATCTACAAGTGGTAGTGAATCTAGTATTTTCAAAGACCCTTTCAAGAACTCACCGGCCTCCTGGGGGAGCTTGTCAACATCTCCCATGTTAAATGAAAGTCACTTTAACAACCACAGGGGTTTTAAAGAAAAGCTGGAATGTATCAAAGCTGCTGGGATGGCAAGCTTTGTAACGTGCACAATACATCAACACTTACAGACACTAAATCCTCCCCAGCCTCAAGGGAGCTAACAGCCCCCTGGAGTAAGCTTTTTCCTAATGTATCTCTCAAATGAACCGCTAATCTCTTCTCTAAACTTGACAGCTGTCCTGCTTGCACTCAAAACCCCCTGTGCTTAAATCCTCCTATAATTCTTGTCAAATGATTTGTTAGATCATTTTTCCTTTAATGTGAAGAAAGAAATCTTTCCTCCAGCCCTACACAAAGAGCTCACTGACTGACCTGCTGTTGTCATGCATGAGAGCAGCACCGCATCGCTGTGGCCCCCCGGGTTTCGGAGGCTTCCTGGAGAGGCAGCGATGTCCAGGGACACCGCACCCGTGACATGCAGGGGGACACCCCTATGGCACTCAGCAGCCAGACGCGGTTTGGACCACAGCTCTGTCCCTCGGGGGCAGGGCGGTACACACACTGGTGCCCACCTACCGTGGCTCTCTGACTCCATAGTATTCATATAAATGTATGTATATATACATAAATATATGTATATATAGATGTATGTATACACCCAGGAGCAATCTTGGGCTCAACAAACTCCTGCTGCCAGCAGGAGCTCCCATACTGGTCCCCCCAAGCAGGTTACCCACTCCCAACAGATCTGATGGCTTCCTGCGCTCAGATCAGCTTAGATCTGACATGGCTCCTCACTGCTCTGCAGGACTGCAGAAAACTTCCCTGTTCTCTGGGCAGAGTTTGGCCGGTGGTGTTGAATTCACGGTGCCAACAGCTATTTGTCACTTCTGCTCCAGCTGATTGCTCTCCAGGGTTGCTGTGCAGCCTTGCCACAAAAACTCACAGAAGACACCACCAAGACAGCTGTGGTCTTACGCTGTCAAAGTCCTTACAAGGGTTGCCAAAAGGGTAGTTCGGGGTAGAGTCAGAAATAGTCCAATCTCCAGCTGAGGACAAAGCAGTGGTTTTTCATACAGTTCTCAACATTTCAAATGAAAAACATTTTCAAAGAACACCAGAACACCGATGCTGCATCTTTCCTAGAAGCAGCTACTTGTCCGCGAGCTGTTCGTGACCGTATTTTTTTGTTTATTGTTTGAAACTCTCTGATGAAAGACTTTCAGTGAGACATCGATTTGTTCCAATGTCAACAGCAGCATTCCCTGCTCTTGCATCAGCGCAGTGACGTGCCAGTCCACGAGCCGGTGCAAGGTCGGCTGAAGTCTGACGGCGCCTGACAACTCTGCAGAGACCTAAGGCTTGAGTCAAGCTGTTGAGTCTTTGCTCAACACCTGGAGCCATTTGCAAAGGTCAGGACAAAGAAAGCGGCAAAATAACTTTTGCAACATACCTTGTACACTTGGATTGCCGACACACATGAGCTCTGCCAGAGCTGTCGGTCAAACAAGAGGGTGCTGTTACTGCAGTGCTGGTGCCAGGTATCTATCCTTCACAGTATTTTTCTAGTGTGGGTATTTTTTTATGCTGCTCTGTGTTTGTTTTCAGTCCTTGCATTAGCAGTGAGGGGAAGAGGGCCATTTTCCTCTCTGCCTCTGCTACTTACACTGCTACAGCGTGAAGTGATTTGAAATTATTCACTCCCCAAGATTTCCTCTTAAAATGTCTAGAGAAGATGAGCCACAATTGCCCCAGGGTGTGATGCTTGACCACGCTGACGGATCGCCCTGCGCCGTTTTACCCATCTGTTACCTTTACCATTCCCACTGGCTCCAGAACAACCTGCAAGCGCTCACCCCTCATGAAAATCTGGCCATCCGTTTGTGTTCAGAGAGGCAACGTCCCTGTGCCTCGCTGGGCAGGCCCCGAACGCTCCACTGGAGAGAGGAAACGCTGTCACGTAGCTGCGTCTTGGAGAAGGGCTCCGGGCTGAGCCAGATGCCGCACAAGCGTGAAGCGTCCCTGTGCCCATCGGGTGCAGAGCTGTGTCCTACCACGAGCACAGCTCCAGAACAGAACTTCTTTTGCAAATGTTTTCAGTACCAAAAGGCACCCCGTTTTCCAACCAGCACATTCACGGCCTGAAGTGCTGCTTTCAGCCGGGTCTGCTCCTGCAGCCGCCCGCATTGCTCCTTGATCCTCGGTTCACCCACTCCCTCACCACTTCAGGCAGCTGAGGAAGCGCAGCACGGCCTGGGGTGCAGGAGGCCAGCCCCTCGGGAGGCATTTCAGATCTCTGAGCTTATGAAACCTGCTGGTTTCAGCTGCAAACCACACTGGAAAGCAGCTCTACCTGCCTGTCAGACCTACAGAGCAAGGCCATGCACAGGGGGGCCAGACTCACCACTGACAACACTCCACCCACCATGCTCAGCCCAGCTGCTCTTACCAGGGGCTGGAAATTAAAAGGGTTTTTAATTGCAGCTGCATTTTTAACTCCTCTTGCCCAAATGGAAGAAAGAGCATGCACGCAATGCTTCCTGGAGGAGGATCTGGTTTCTTTGGGGCAGGACGGGATGGGAATCGTCCGGGGCAGGAAAGGGAACTTGCACCTCCCTGCCATAGCCTCTCACCCAGCAGCATGGCTGGAGCGAGAGCTGGGCCACCCAAACCCAGACTCGTTAGACGCGGCGGGTGGGTGCTCCAGCGCCTACCCTGCCGCCCGGGTCCCTCGAACAGCATCCTCCATGCACACCCGCTGCAGGGGCCCGCTCTCACCCATAGCCTGGCTCAGCCGCCTCCCTATCTTGGGCTGAACCTGCCAGGTGGGTCCCGCACGCCCCGGCCAGCACCGCACGCCAGAGCCCGTCCAAAGCTTGTATTAGATAATAGCGATCAAACACAGTGACCGAGGGGGGGCCAAGGAAGGAGTCACCTCCATGCCACACGACGTGCTGGCACCTGTGGGATAGCATCTGCTGCCCCTAATCAGCTTACCGGCTACTAATTGCTTTCCCTTTCGGGCTGCGTGCCGCCCGCACCCGCCGCTCCCCCGGGGCTGGGCTGGGCCCGATCCTGCCCGCACGGAGCGCTCCACCAGCCCCGCGCGGGCCCGCTCCCCGGCCGGGCCACGGGGGCTGCTCGGGGGCTGCTCGGAGGGTGCCCGGGGGCTGCTCGGGGGCTGCTCGGGGGCTGCTCGGAGGTTACTCGGGGGTTTGGTGCGGGTGTTGCTCTGGGTTCTGCCAGGGGGCGGGAGCTCAGAGGCTCCATCCTGCCCCGCCGCCACCGCCCCGCCCGCGCGTGCCGCCACACCTGCGCCGCCGGCGCGGCACTCCCCCGCCCCTCCCCGCCGCCCGCCAGCCAATGAGCGGGGGCGGACTCTGGCCGATGGCCAATGGGAGCGCAGAGTCCGCCCCCCTCCCCGCTGCCGCCGCCGCCGCCCTCTATTTGAGGCGCGCCGCGCGGCCGCGCGCTCGCAGAGGCGGGAGCGGGAGCGGCGCGAGCGGCGGGCGGGAGCGGCCCGGGAGCGGCCCGGGGCGGGGGGCGGACGGGCGCCCGGCCCAGCGCGGCCCCGCAGCGCAGCCCCGCACCGCGCTCGGGGGAGTGGGCGCTCCCCGGGCGGCTGCGCCTCCATGGAGGCTTTCCCCGGTGGCAAGCTGGAGCAGCACCGGCACCTCCCCCCCGTGGAGTGCCTGCCGGGCGCCCGCTACGGCGGCCGGAGTCACAGCGCCTGCGGGAACGTCTTCAACTCCTGGAACGACTACCTGGGGCTGGCCACGCTCATCACCAAGGCCGTGCGCCCCGGCAAGGGCTTCGGCACCGAGCCCCCCTCGGTGGTGGTGGCGGCCGCCGTGCCGCCGGCCGAGGAGGAGGAGGAGGAAGAGGAGGAGGAGGAAGAGGCGGCGGGGCCGTACTTCGAGGGCGCGCTGGACTTGCACGACCTGGACCTGTGCGGGCATCACCACCACCACCACGGCGAGGGGCTGCTGGAGGAGCGCTTCGCCGACTTCAGCCCCTTCCCCGGGCGCGGCGGCCCCGCCGCCGTGGTCTTCGACTGCTCGGGGGAGCACCCGGGCCGGGAGGGCTCGCCGCACGCCTGGGGCGGGCTGGTGGTGGCGGGGCGGCTGCCGAGCCACCCGCGGGCCGCCTCCCGCCTGCTCAAGCCCGAGCTGCAGGTCTGCGTCTTCTGCCGGAACAACAAGGAAGCCGTGGCCCTCTACACCACCCACATCCTCAAGGGACCCGACGGCCGCGTCCTCTGCCCGGTGCTGCGGCGCTACACCTGCCCTCTCTGCGGCGCCAGCGGCGACAATGCCCACACCATCAAGTACTGTCCCCTCTCCAAAATGCAGGCGGCCAAACAGCTCAAACACGCCCGGACCGCCCTGGGGAAGAAGGGCCGTTAGACGCCGGAGCCCCCGCCTCTGCCCCGCGGCGGGTCGGGGCGGATGGCGGGGGGTCGGGGCGGGTCGTTCCATCACGCGTTAATATATTAAGGGCGGAGAGCGGCAGCGCCGGGCCGGTGGCCGCCGCGGGTGGCGTCCGGTGCGCGTTGGCCCGCGCGGAGCCCGGCCGCGGGCGCCGCGCAGCTGAGATGATGCACTGTATTTGTTTATTGTAAGAAAAAAATATATATATGTGATTTTTACGGAAACGGATTTACGGCGAGATCGAACGGGGAGGGGAGGGGGGGAGGGGGGGGTGCGGCGGCAGAGACCCCGGCCCAGCCGCTCCGTGCCGTCGGGGGACGGTCGGCGTGCCCGGGCTGGGAGCCGGGGGGGAAGCGGCCGCCTCGCCTCTTACGGCGGTGGCTGCCTTCTCACGGTGCGGGACTCCGCGTTCCGGCTCTTCACCCCAGCGGTTCCCTTTGCTGGTCGTAAAACCGGGAAGCAAATCGCGAGCGAAGCTGCCGCCGGTTCCCGGCTCGGTGACCGATGCCGCCTCCCCGAAGCCGCAGCATCAGACCCGGCGCGCTGGGGGGTCCGTGCCGTGCCCCACCGCCCCCTCGGACCCCCCGCTAGTGAGCGCGGGCAGCACTGGGCTCCGGGTCCTCCTGCCCCATAGGCGGCTTTAGGGCAGGTCTGGGAGGAAAACGCACCGACGTGCGTGTTTGCAGACGCGCTGACTCTGGGCCGGGGTGCGCGCTGAGCCCGTTTTTGCAGAGGGCGAGGCAGTACGTACAGCAGAGAGTAAGCTCTGAGGTAGCTTGTGTTTGTGGTGGAGCATGGGGTGTGTGTGGAAAGCCTTTGGAGAGAAGTGACCTGGAAAAAGCAGAAAGCTGTGGCAGAAGGGGAGGTTGTGTTTTTTTTCAAGAGTCGGGAGTGTGGTTTTAACTCCTTGCAAGGTGGAAGGGCTCTACCCATGTGATTAACAAATACCCTTAATGCCTCATAGACTATATAACACGTAAGACAGATGCGGAAGACCTGGACCCTAAGTGATGACAGTTCCTTGGCACCGAGCATCAGACTGGGCTACGTTGCTTCTAATCCTCAAGAGATCAGAAATCACTTTTATTTTGGCTCGGAGACAGGACGAGCAGCAGCAGCTTTGTAGTTTGCTTAGGAGACCTCCAGAGCCAGAAGGCAGGCGCCCGAGCTCTCGGAGCAGCGTTATGCTGTAAATGGCTTTACCGACACCTGGGACACGAAAGGGTGCTGCGTCTGCGGGGCCTGCCCTGCCAGAACAGGGAGGTGAAGAGAGCCTGGTGCAGGAGCTGCTGGGGCATCACCAGGAGGATGAGAAAGGAGGTGGGTCCTGATGGAAAAAGGGTGCTAGGAAAGAGAGGTGACGCGCGCTTGTGTGGATTCCTTTTGATACCCTGCTTGGCAGGGTGGGAGGTTGGGGCGGGAGGAGCAGGACAGTAGAGAATGGCATCAAAACATGTGTAGGGTGGGCTGGGGGGGAGGGCCCAGGGCTCAGTATTCATCAGTGCTCTTGGCTCGCAGCTGTAGCAATTAGGAGGGAGAAACTGATATTGTGTGAAAGTATTCTCTTAAATCTTCACCGCATGGCTCCAAAGTCAGTGTCAGGTCTAATTACCAATGCAATGGGGCTTGCATTAAATAACACTTCACAGTGGCAAACCCTCTCGTGCTAAATATCGGTTACATATTGTCTCTTGCTCTATGGGGCATGCACCACTGGCTCTTCTAAGCTAGATGTGTTTGGTTTTGTGATACCTGGTCCACATAGGTTTAATCTGTGGCCACCACACGTTAGAATCAGACTCAAGTGTGATGCTGTGGGAAGAGTTTTCTTCTGTGCTGTTGTTACCTCCTTGTGGGAAGTTTGAAGATCAGTATATACCTTTTAATACAGTTGACTGTTACTGGACACAAAAGCAAGGAAGATCTAAGAAAATCTGTCTCAGGTGTTTTCTGAGGAGGTAGTTCTGGCAGGGCTGGATCCACCGTGCCCCTCAGTGTTTGCCATGTACGCAGCCCTCCTCTCTGCTCTGTACATTAAGCTACTGTGTAGCGACAGCCCTATTGCAGTGCCTGGGAATTCACCGATGCACCAGAATATTCCCTGTCTTGGCCGGCACCTGTCTCTTGCAGCACTTGGTTCTTCCCTCTGCTTGTGCAGGAGGAAGAATGTTGTTACCAACGGCCCCTGCTGCTGCTGCCTGTCACTCCTGGTTCTTCTCTCATCCTAAACGCGTACTCGCAGCCTTGCTGTGGAAAGGCCGAAAGCTGTCTGTCGTAGCTGCCACACATGGCGTTAGGCATCTCTTCAAACTCTTTTAACAGGTAAGCTGGAAGAGTAACAGCCTCAAAAAAACAGCTGGGGGGGCGGGGGGAACCCCAGAGTATTCCAGAGAGGAGATGACAAGATTCAGAATCAGCAAAAGGCAGCCTGAGAGCCGGGCTCCTGGTTTACTTTACATGATCATTCATTCAACAGGACAATTTGCCCTTTGAAGTTTTACAAGTCAGTGTCTTACAAAGACCAAACCTTTGAGGGGGTTTTGTTGGTTTGTCATTGTTTTTTGGGTTTGTTTTTTAAGTAAGCCTCTGTGATTCCCTGTGCACCAGCACACTCCCTGTGGCACTGAGTAAGCAGAAACATGCTTGTTCTTGGTCGCTCTGGAAAGCTTATTACAATAGATAAGTGCTTATACAGTTACTTTGATTCCTTAAATACTGGAAACCATTTATATTAGTAATTTAAATCTTAGGAATAGCAAACTGCTTAATCTGTCAACAGCCCAGGTTGGAGCTGTTATATGCTCCACAAAAGAGGTCTAAGAAAAGCCAGACAGCATTTTCATTTATTCTACAGGCATCTGCAAATCAAAATATTATGGCCACTTGTTTAAACCAAATGCGTTATCTTCAGAGCGTCGCTTTTTTACAGGGAAATATTCCTAAGCATGTAAGTGACAGAATCACATCCAATCGAAATAGTAATATTCTGGTAAGAGGAGCAAACACAGTATTGGGTAGCCTGTAATCGTCCTCAGTTGATACTAGTCTTGGCAAAAAGCAAGCTACTTCTGATTTAAAACTACTCTCAGATGCATAGATAACTTGATCCAGCTGCAGTTAGTTAAGTTTGTACCCATCGTTAGCATTAATATTTAGTGCCCTCTTTGGACAGAGTTTGCTCTCAGTCTGCTGACCGGAGTGCCTGAGCTGCTTTGCCATAGGACTAAGCCATGACATCTGCAAAATGTTTCCTTCCCATAGATGTGCCAGTTTGACCCACCAAATATATAGGTTAATACATACTGGAGATAGTTTGCTGACAGTCACGGGGGGAGGAAGACGATTACTTCCAGTTTGCCCGTGTCTGGGCAAAAGAGAAGCGATATGCTAGATATGGAAGAAGGTGCAGCAAAGCCTCTAGCTTGTCCTGCCCATGAGTAAAAGGACTAACAAAGCTTAAGTGGCACCAAGAGAGACTGCAAAAAGCAGTGGAACAGCTTGTAGAACCTCCCTCCTACCATAATTAAATGCATTGATAATTCTTTTTAAGAGGAGGACCAGACCAAATGTAGAGCGTTTCCGTTCTAGCTGGTCCTGCTGTGGCAAAATAGGAAGAATCGGTCATGCTGGCTAACGCCACTCGCACGCCTACTTGCAGTCCTGCAGAAAACCACCCTGGATGGGTGCTGGTGCCTGAACAATGGGTAGATTTTGAACCTTGGGTTTCACTGACCTAACACCCTCGCTTTGTAGGCCTGCATAATTTAACAGTACCTTTTCATTACGGAAGACAAACTTGGTCGCGTGAAGCAGTTCATGTCGATGGCAGCAGCCCACAGACATTAAAACCACAGCGACACATTCTGTTTGCCCCAAGACAAGAGCTGCAGTTCTCCTGCTGGAGGTTGCCTCCTGGCTGTCCACCAGCCACCTGTGCCACAGCTCCCGCTGCGCTCTGATCCTGCTCGTGACCGCACCGAGGTCACAATGTGTCACAACATGTCCTGAGATGCAGCCATTACTGTCCCCAGGCTGGACTGGCAACACTTCATTCGCTGGCCCTGCCCTGCTCTGCCAGTTCTCATAAAATACTGATATTTTTTTTTTTTAAAGTTTGGTTTGGTTTTTTGTTTGTTTGTTTAGAAGAAAGCCACTCTAGAGAAAACAATTTCAGTGACTACATCCTGCTCCTGCTCAGCACCCTGAGGATCCTCAGGCCTGCCCAGCAGCCGGGGGTCAGGCTCTGGGCTGCTCCCAGTGTAGGAAAGAAGCTGAACTGCTCGTACCTGATCACCTGCCTTGCTCTGCTCCTGGAGGTTTGGTTTAATTGAGCAACATTTGCACTCATTTAACCAGCAGCAGTCTTAAGTTCTGCCTTCTAAATAGAGCCTGTGACAGTTTGTACTGTTCTAAGGTTCACTGAAAAATTTAGATGTTTAACTGAATGTAAGTCAGACACAGCAATGCTTGACAGAATTCGACTCCAACATTTCCAGGTAACCAGACTTTGTGCTAATTGTGTAATTACAGCAGTAGATGGAGGGTTCAGTGGTTGGGTTTGGTCAGTGGTGGGTTTCGATCACTGTGGTCAGTATTCTGTCTGAAATGATCAAGCAGTAAAATAAATGCAGGGGCAGGTCTGTAAAGCTCACATCTTGCAGATCTTTTCTCAAGCTGCCCAGTCCTGAGATTTTTACGTGTTGACAACGTTATCACAACCTCAGGTAACGGAAGGTAAGAACACAGGTTGGGGAGCAGAGCGTTGGCTGGTGTGGTGATGGCTAACAGTTATCCCATGTAAAAACAGCTTTGTTTGGGTAAAGTTAGAATTGTGTAACTAGGGGTATAATCACTCTTTACATCTCCCTGACGACTGGAGAAAGGCAAATGTTGCACCTATCTTCAAAAAAGGCCAGAAGGACCACCTGAGAAGCCACAGGCCAGGTGGTATCACTTCAGTCCCTGGGAAAATCACAGAGGAAGTGATTCCAGAACATGATTTTGGGCACACGCGGGAGAAAGTGACTGGGAACAGTCAGCATGGATTTCCTGAGGGTAACCCATGCCTGAGTCAATGGCCTTCTACAACAAAACTTGTGGGCAAGGGAAGGAGCAGTAGACGTTCTTCATGTCGGCTTTAGCAAGGCTTTCAGCGCAGTCTCACACAATATTCTTGTACCCAAGTTAGGATGTTGCAGTTTAGATAACAAGGTAGGCGGAAAAAATGGTTGGATGTTCAGGCCGAGTGCCTTAGTCCGTGGGCTGGACTGCACCTGGTGGGGAACACCAGGGTCTGTCCTGATACCTTCCTTGCTATCTGCCTGATACCTCCCTTGAGGCTCTGGAGGCAGCAGCAGTTTGTGGATGACCCCAAAGTGGGGGGGAATCCAGTTGATGCCGTTGGGGCAAGGCTGCCATGCAGAGGGACTACAACAGGCTGGGCAGCAGCCTGATGGAATTGAGCAAGAAGAAGGGCAGAGTCCTGCGCTGCCAAGGAAGACAACCCTGCAATGACAGACAGGGGGTCCCTCAGTCACCTCTGGGACCCTGGCAGGCAAAGAGCTGGGCCAGGAGCAGCAGCTCTCAGGCTGGCTGAACAGGACTGTGGCCTGTAGATGAGGAGAGTAGCCCCCTCAGCACTCAGGAGACCTCATCTTGAGTACTGCATGCTCTTTTGGGGCCTGGTGCCCCCCCTGCCAAATCCAAGCAAGTTCAGCAGAGGACCAATGTGCTAGTGAGGGGCTGGAGCGTGTGCCTGGGAGGAAGGGCTGAGGGAATGGCTCGTTTAGCTTGGAGAAGGGAAGGCTTTGGAAAGACCTAACAGCAACTGGCCAGAACCTGCCAGAAGTTACCAGGAAAATTCAGGCTTTCCACAGCAGTGCATAGGCAGGAGGATGAGAGACACGGGGTAGAAGCTGGGGAAAAAAAGAAAGGTTTAAGCTTTTTGAGGGCCACAAAAATGACCAGAAGGATCGAGCACCTCTCCTATGAGGAAAGGCTGAGAAAGTTGGGGTGGTTCTGCCTGGAGAAGAGAAGGCTCTAGGGAGACCTTACTGTGACCTTTCAATACTTACAGGGGACTTATATGAAAGATAGGGACAGTATCAGGGCCTGTAGCAATGGGACAAGGGGTAATGGGTTTAAACTAAGAGGGTAGATTCAGACTAGATATAAGGAAGATTTTTTATTTATTTATTTTTTACACTGGCACAGGTTGCCCAGAGTGGCAGATGCCCCACCCCTGGACACATTCAAGGTCAGGCTGGACCAGGCTCTGAGCAACCTGATCTGGTTGAAGATGTCCCTGCTCATTGCAGGGGGCTGGGACTATATGACTTTTAAAGGTCCCTTCCACCCCAACCCATCCTATGATTTGATGATTTTTCAGTCTGGGAGCAATCAAGCCCTGAAAGAGGTTGCCCAGAAAGGTTGTACAGTCTTCACCCTTGGAGGTTTTCAAGACCATGCTGGAGAAACATGGTTCTGAGTAACAGAACCATTTCACAGTCAGGGTGAAGTGAGCTCGTGGGGTCCCCTTTAACAGGAATGATCCCACAGTCCTATGACACAGAATGTAAGGACAGCAAGAGGCAGCTGAACAGCAGCAGCCTCCACCACTCCAAATCCAGTAAGCGCTCTCTGTTACTGGATAACCGCCGTTCTCTAGTTCCATCCTTTATAGGACCGTATGATGAAAAAACAACATTGTAACTTTTTTGCTTAGAAAACACTACTGCTCTGTGACTCAACGAGCAATGACGTGGCAGGCTCCAAAGGCGCACACACAAACCAGGCCCTCAGAAGATGACTCTGAGAGCAAGTTTTTCCTGAGAACCCTACTGGTCCTGGATAACTCAGAAGAGGGCAGGAAAAGGCCCAGAGAAGTATTACAACTTTTGTTCACACAAATCAAAATTAAACCAGGTTTCTCTGGAAGAAGCTATCGCAGGTGTTCTCACACTCTCTTTTGGCTGCTACAGCAACAGGTGTACGTACTGACCAGGAGCTGTTCAGCAGCTGTTCTGCATTAATGTACATTGCAGGAAGTTACTTAAAAAGTCACAACACTCTAGCAGCTAACTCCTTAAGTTGTTTATTTATCATTGAAGAAACACACAGCAGCAAGTTCTGTGTTGGCTTCAGTATGACCAGATAGTTAATTGTTGTTACTGCACCCCAGGTTTGAAGTCAACACAGCTGTTACTACAGATCACTTTTTTGGTAAGGGAAAGAATTGACCCTGAAGACAAATAATTGGGGGAAAATTCAACAATTTCTCCAAACCCACACATTTTAAATATGACAATATTTATAAATCCTTGAAAGGCATGAATCATCCAGTAATGGAAAAAGCAGTTGTGATATTGGCAACAGAAAATACATAGCCATATGCTTACCAAAACACTTAAATTGTAAAAGCCTGAAGTTTTGTGGTTGTACACTGCAGCAGTATACATGATTGGAACAATGATGCAAAATGGCCTCATAAGCGTTGCGTATTCAAGTAAATCTACAGGAAAGTATCCCAGTGTAGCTAATGCTCATAATGTTCGTTGTATTTAATTCAATTTTAAACAACTTACTGAATTTAGACAGAGATAAAACATGTCTCTCAGAAACCGCCTGCCCTCAAAGATACCTATGTAAAAGAGGGCTTTTATACTTTTTTTTTTTTTTTTTTTTTTGGCTAATTATGGAAATGCATTTAGCTCTGCTTTTTCAGTAATTCCACTGTGTGAACAGAGGTGTTCTCAAATGCACGTTCTGTGATGATAATACCCCATTCCAAATTAAGAAAGACTAAAAATAAAAAGGTCAGCCTGTTTTGGTGTGAGATAGAGGCATTACTCAAGACAGCTGTTGGGCTTGCTTCTTTTTATTTTAGCAACAAACGACCCATGAAATAAGCATAATTTGAAATTTCAAAAACTGGCATTCAATTTCCAACCTTCTGCTGTGAGTGTTGTGCATGGTCAATCTATATGAGTACGTAATTCAAGCTCATGCTTTCATGTTACCTCAAAACATTTGTTAAAGAATTCCAATTCAGAATGTTTGTAAGCACAAATATAATCTGTGGATTCAATCAAATCAAAGCTAAAACATTGGTTAAACTCTGTGAGCTTCACTTAACGTCGTACAGTGGTCCACCCTTCTTCATCTGTCTCGTTTTTAGTACGGCGAAGGGGTTCACGCTCCTTTTCTGTTTTCCAGGAACCTTTCTCCTTCTCCCCATCTCTTTCTCGATCTTTTGATGCTGGTGGAGGGGCAGAAGCTGGTGGCGCAGCAGGAGCAGGAGCTGATCGCCGAACTGCTTCACGTTCTTCTCCACGTTCTTCTCTCCTATCATCAGCACGCCGCCATGAGCTTGCTGCAAATACAGAAGGACAATAAAACAACCTCTGTCATGCTCCACCAGCAGCCTGCAAGGGTTTAAACAAATATGCCTGGCACCAACAGCCTGATTTATGGATTCTCAATCTTGCCAAGAGGTAATATGATAATGATAGCCAAATGCACAGTTTAATTTTATAGTGAAGTAATGGACGGAAACTACTCAAGCATCTTTTCAGATTCAGGATTGTCGTGAGCAACCCAAGTGTCATCTTTAAAACACAGTAACTGCAATAAGAATGTTCCACTGATGTACATAGTTTTATAACGTAAAAATATATTCTTATATTATTATCAGAATTAAAAGCACAAAAGCATCTCCTTAGAAATGACTGAACCCTGAAAACAGAAAAATCCTAAATTGAAAACACCTGTGGAAAAAATTTAGGAGTTCACTGTCTCATAAGACAGCAAATTACTCTTCAGCCTACTGAAATCAGAGGTATAAACAGCACCAGATTACATGACTCCACTAGTAACAGAATCCATTATCCTTTACTATATGAAAAATTGTTCATTTCCACCAACAGGATGTTAATAATTCTACCCCAGCTATGCATGAACAAAGCTGTACCAAATACTAACCGAGACAAATACCCAAACTCCTGGATATATTAAAAAAGAAAAAATCATCTCCACACTGAGAACCCTCAGCCTTTCCACCAGCTGAAATCCTGTACGACATGTTCTGTTCCAGTCTGCTCTCCCAGAGCAGCTGCCCAGCAGCACCCATGTGTGTTCAGGGAGCACCCACACCTGGGGCAGAGACCAAACGAGACTCTGAATGTGAGGATGCCAGAACGGGAAGACATAGTATCTCACCCTAAATGTATTTGCTGCTACTGTATTTTTAGAACGCAGCAAAGGATTAATAAATGCACATAATTAAAACAGGTTAATGTATGTAATTATAATATGTTATTCATCAAAATCAATATTATTAATAGTGTGAAACCCATAAGGACTTGTTTGGAACTATTTCCCTCACATTTTAATGGTTTTAAGAAATGAGCCAGAAATTACTTTCTGGGACATCTACCTTGATAATTTAAGTACAAGAATTTCAGTCCCCCTGAACATAATCCTACTATGAAAACTGCATACTTATCATGTTATACTTCTAGTGCAGATGTGAAATGCTACTATGATATAAAGAGTACGACTAAAAACAGTTAAGATTCAAGGAAGGATTCTCAATTATACTAAAGCTTCTTTCTGTTACTTTGCTTACGCAAAGGGAGTTTAAGTGGCTGAAAATACAACTTATTCCCATTTTACCGCATCCTAGCACTGTCAAGAGTAACAGGAAGGCCCTATAATGAATGTAAGCCTTCATGAACACTGAAATAAACGTACGTTCTTCACGGTCAGATCTGAGTGGTGGTCCTCTTCTGAGGGGTGGATCTCTGTCATCACTACGTCGATCTCTCATGTCACGACCACCTCTGTCCCATTCCTCACGGCGACTTGAATCTCTCCAGCTAGAAGTTTCCTCAGCTGGCCCTCTTCTCCAACCAGCATCATCCCTTTTGCCATTCAGAACATCAAATAAGACTAAACGTTAAGGCCTTACCTTTGCTATGGGAATAAGCAATAATACATCACCACACAGACAGAGACTCATTGGGCCTGAAAATATTTAACATACTGACATACTTGAAAAACCTGTTCTGTTTTTCTGGAGCCTAACATGAGATTCCCTTGATAACAGGTTAAAAAAAATAATTAAAGCAGTAAAGCATTTTGGGATTCCTTCTGTAAACAGTTAACACTGTCTTAAAATAACAAACTAAAAAGGCTCCAAAAATGCCACTATCCATTTACTGCCTTAAAGTGCTTAAATCCGTACAAACCAACCACTGTTCCTTTCACCTGGCAAAGTTACCTGATTTCTTTATCAGCAAGCCATTTTTTTTTTTTTTTAACAGAAACATTCTAGAAGCATTTAAACAGAGAAGTCAAACCTGGGACGCCTGAAACGATCATCTCTATCAAAATCTCTCTCTCTGTCAAATTCACGGTCCTTCTCATTTTCATCACGATCTTTGTCTCTATCCCATTCACGGTCTCCTGGAGGTCTGGAGTCTCGGGGAGGCCCCCAGCTGTCCTCACGAGCCTTTTCTCGCTCTCTCCATCCCCCTATAAGTAACAAACACAGTCAAAGGAATTTGTGACTGACCTCTGATCTCTCCATAGACAAAGAATCCTTTACTTCCCTCACAGAAACTGGTTCTTCAAGTTTTGATCCCTAGGGATCCAACTCAAGAAGCTTGTAAAAAGTGAGCACACTGAGCAGGAGCCATAGACAAACACTGTAGAAACTGCTTAATATAAAGACAGCAACATATACCTCATCTATCAGGACTGCCTGTAATAGTTTAGTAGAGCTGATTACACCCTGCAGTTTTCAGTCAGAAACCACAAACTCCTCAAGGGTCTTGTGCAAAACAAGCACAGAAGAAGTAAAGGGGGTAGCTCAGAGAGCAGATTCCTTTGTGACAATCTACAAGTGAGGAGATTTTAGGCTAGCAATTTTTTTAAGTCCTTAGTGCTTTTTTAATGCAGTACTTTAAAAGCTGGTGGTGTCTGTGAATACATAAATCTGAATAAAAAGAACCAGGAAATCAAAATAGTATCTAACATTTAAATGTCATCAACAGTTCTGAAAAGAATCAGGAACAGTTGCGCTAGTCGCCACCAACAAGACTTAAGACTAGACATACACTATACAAGGCTAGGATAATGCATATTATGAGGGACCTCAGAAGATCATCTAGTCCAAATACCTGCTCAAAGCAGGATTTTCAAGGGCAGACACAAAAGCAAGAAAGGAATGGTAAAAACAGGAAGATCTTTGTACACATAAAAAAGGCTTAACAAAACCAGATCCACTTGAATGACGTATCAAAGTCCTCCTTAGAAGGAGGTTAATTTCAGACACATAGAGAGGGCAGGGAAAGAGACCAAGGTCTGCAAATCTACGGAGAATGTTTCTCCCATCAGAGCATTCAACTTGCTTATTTCATTTTTGCACATGGGCAAATTACCAGCATTACTATGTGACCTTTCGGTATCTTCTAGGCAAGCAACAGGCACAGCTGCTTTTGCCTTTTTTTTTTTTTTTTTTAAATACTCAATCAAATTAAAAGGTTTGATTATACTAAGTAAAGGAGTCTCCACATTAGTCAAATTAATTCCGTCCTTTTCAGAGCTGAACCTCACATTTCTAGCACCAAGTACATCACATCCATTATCTACCAAGTTAACACACACATTGGAGGGAAGATTATTGTATTAGTGTATTTTACCTGGTTTACCAAATGGTCTCCAAGGACCTGGCCTTGAATCATCACCGCTACGCCACGGACCCCTGTCATCATCTCGTCTGGAGAGCCTGTCATCATCTGCACTACGCCATGGTCCCCTGTCATCATCACGCCTTGACATCCTGTCGTCATCCATCCCACGCCTGGGACCTCTGTCATCATCCATCCCGCGCCTGGGACCCCTATCATCATCCATCCCACGCCTGGGACCCCTGTCATCATCTGCAGCACGCCAGCTGCCCCGGTCATCATCCAGACCACGCCTGGGTGGCCTGTCATCATCCAAAGCCCGCCTGGGCGGCCTGTCATCATCCATTCCACGCCTGGGTCCTCTGTCGTCATCTGCTGAGCGCCAGCTGCCTCTGTCATCGTCCAAACCGCGCCTGGGTGGCCTGTCGTCATCCAAAGCCCGTCTGGGTGGCCTGTCGTCATCCATTCCACGCCTCGGACCCCTGTCGTCATCTGCAGCTCGCCAGCTCCCTCTATCATCATCCAAACCACGTCTGGGTGGCCTGTCCTCATCCAATCCACGTCTGGGCGGCCTGTCCTCATCCCCTTCACGCCTAGGTGGCCGGTCCTCCTCCCCTTCACGTCTAGGTGGCCTATCCTCTGTTGGTTCCACAGAAGGACGTTCCTTTTCTTCTGCAGCACTACGTCGTGGCAGATCGTCCCCTCGTCGCGGCAGATCGTCCCCTCGTCGGAAAGGTCTTTCGTCATCTCTTGCTTCTCCTCGACGCCAATCTCTATAAAACCATAGGGAACGAGCAAAAAAGTAGAAGCTGACATGCAGGAAAGCTTTCACATATTAGATCAACAGTATCAAGCCCCTTAAGGCTATTTCTGACTATATCCACTTGAAGTGTGGTCACAAATACATTTACAGAGCTTGCAGTTTTCAAATGCTCTTTCTAATTGCCCTAATTACTATAGGAAAGTGCTAGGTCACTGTCCCTACAGCTTCAGTAAAGACTGAACAGTTTACTATCTCCTTCAAAACTACAGTTCCAAGGGCATAATTACAGTCCCTTGCTGGTTATCTGCTGCAACACAACAGAGAAGAGGTTTGGCTTCTCCACCAAGCCTAATTTGACAAACTCAAGCTGTCTCAAAAGAACCAGTATTAAAAAAAAAAAAACAACTTCAAGTAAGTATCCCCACATTCTTCATGCACATGCCAACCCTACAGTCCAATCCCTATTTTCCTAAGTTTTGCCGCACTTCCAGCCCGATAGATTGGCAATACTTTCACCAACAAGCATCCACAACAAGATACAGCAGGACAACATAGTGAACTCATGACTCAATCCACTGCTACTGCCTGACAGTGAGCAGGGTGCGCCAGACTCTGGCAGGCTGTCAGTGCTTGCACGGATTTTCCATATTAGGATGTATGTGGGAAGTAAAGAACTGCTGAAAATTTTCCCTGGACTATTGAGTCATCAAGTCATCTTTGAAATATGTTTGGATTTCTAACAAAATCTAAAAGATCAGACACTGCTGAACAATGGTTAGAGCCTTCCACTCCTGTAATTTCTCTGGACACACCGTTTAGTTTAATGTCTACAGGATTTACACGTACATTTAGACCACAAACCTTGGCTTTGTCACTGGATTAATTTCTTTATTTCAGCAAATTAACCTTCCTCAGCTAGCTTCTCAGGAATACAAAGAAACAAGGAATGTACATCACAGAGATGTATGGGTACCTGCTTCTTGGCAAGAGAAGAGAAGCCACACCGGGGTTCAATCTCATGGATTCAAATATCAAGAGCAAAACAAAACAAGCCACCCCCACAGGTTTAGAAATCCACTACGCTACTAAAATGTAAACAGAAGAACAGCAGTGACGTGCTACAAAACAACAGATGTAGGACTCCAAGAGGTGAGAACAAAGAGGCAACAGTTTGTGACAACTCTGCATCTCAAGAATTTTGAGGAACTGTGAGCAGCATATTTCCTAGTTTTAGAAGAATAAGGGCAAACGTAATTACCACTGGCCTGCGAGATAAAAACAAGACATGGAGATTGTTAAATTCCATTAGACTTAAATTGGATAATCTTCTCCTTTGAAAAATCTGATTATTTTGATGTAAAAGACATGTAGAGAAATGGCTATAAAGTTCAGCAAATGAACAAGTATTTAATTCATTTATACCTAGTTACCGTTTCAGGGGTTTAGGCTTTTAAAATCTATTTCTAATCTATTACCACTCTACTTGTAGGTAAAATTATGCCTATCTTGTTACATTTGTTTCTTGTTTGACAACTTTAGTATTCATATTTCAGCTTTTTTTCCTTCTTTTCCTCTTAGAAATCCTAACTCCCATTTTTAGAAGTTTATTGAAATTGAGAGTCAAACAGCATCTGATAAATTAATAAAACCAGTGATGCGTGAATATTAAAAATATATTGAATGGCAGTCACTGGTAGTAATGCAATCCAGTTTCTATTATACAACTCATTTTTCAATAACCTCTAAAAACCCTACACACAGACCTACAAGAGCTGAAAGCATGCCGACAGCTTTACCAAATAAAGAAGAAATTTGCTGGCAAAGTTCACGCTACAGTGCCTACCACTGTCACAGGTTTATAACTTTTTTTTGTTCATCTTGACTCAGGTACAAACAGCACAGACATAAAACAGAGGTCAGCTCCCCTCATCTATACAATTTGGCTTTTTAGTGTTTCTTGACCATAAACACACAAGCATTTGTTGATCCTTTGAGATAGCAATCTGTGCCAGTGATGACTCAAATGAACTGTGCAAGTACGACAGCCTGCAGCACTGCCCTGCCGCTTTTAGTGAATACCACATCTATATTAGTTGCCATTTCATTGTTTCAGTGAGCAAATGCCCAGATCCTGACAGCATTTTATGGGATTTCTGTGATCTAGAGAAAGAACAAGCATAAAGGTACCAGCATAAAACAACTACTTCTACTAAATCAGCTGGCTTTTAATTTAACTCCTATTAGCACTTCTATGTTAACCTCTTTTTCCTGCAATCACAATATTTGTAATATTTTTTTGTATCAGGATTGGCTTTCTTCTCTTCCTTATAAAATTTCATTGCATCATTAGTTTTATTTTCTTTTGTTTCTTATGATAACTACCTTTCCTGCCTAAGAGACAGACAGCCCTTGCTGGATGCTTCTGCCTTTCTGTAACCTGTTCTTTCTTGTAACTGGAACCAGGGTACGGAAAAGACTGAGAACACTGCAACATGCTGATCACCTGGAATCCAGCACTCTGGGGAATGCTGCACAGTACAATTGGTTGCTCCGTGACTGTAAGGACCTGAGTACCAATATGGCATGTACACCAGGACTGTGCCATTTCCATGAGAAATTGTCCGTGAGGCAAATGTTATAGCTTCTCTCCTTGTACTGGCGTCTATAAGGACTTTTAATACACATATCCAACAGCTGTACTTTCAGCTAGATACATGCTGCAAATTAAATCCGATGCTCTGTCGTCTATGTTACTGCCTTCACCACTCAATTCAGAAATACATTTTGGAATTACTTTACTCACAGTCAGGTTTGCAGTTCTGTCTTTGTATCCAACACCTTTTCCCTTTAGGGTTAAAATCTACTAAAAGTAGGCTTGTGGCTACTAAAGAAAGCAGAATTACACCTTTCTTCTGCAATTATGTCTGAGCATCATCACTTTTACTTTGTTACCGTTAAAGTTCAGAAAAAAGAAAATAATTGAGAAGCATTGCTTTACTTAAAATCCATAGATACTAATTTTGACTGCTGTCAGTATTTCCTTTTAGTACTCCTCAGTATAGTCCTTTTAGCAAAAAAGAGAAGGAAAATTTTCCCAGATATGCTATGTAATAATCCAAAATATGCCCAATTTCAACTCCTTAACAGTCACACTGCTCAACTTCTACAAAAGTTGAATGAGAAGTAACAAAGACAACACTTGGTCAAAAAACGTCTAAGCTATAATGACTCTAAAATGAATGTGGGGAAACGATACACGTGTATCATTAGGGGTGGGGAGGCGCAGAAATCGCATTGAAGCATATAAATAGGTGCATTAAACAGTTCTGCAATATGTTAATAGTTCAAGGCTCCACCCAGGAGTTTCATCCAATTTTTGATCTTGCAATTCACGAGAAAGTGGATCACTACCAAGATACCAAGAATGGTAATGTAGCTTTTAAGGAAATAGAAAAACTATTTTGTTTATTGAGAGATCATACTCTTCCAATGTGTTAGAAGAAACTACTAGAGAGAGAAAAAGCAAATTAATTTGATTCCACTGGAGTCAGAGTAAGATGTAATGGATTTAAATCGCTGCACTGGAAATTAGGGTTAGACATTTATAAAAGTCTATCTACGTGGAAGGCTAATTAAGCAATAAAACCTACTGCCAATTGCAACATGCAGTGGTATTTCTGTCAGCACAGGGTTTTAAGAACAACTAGACATGCACCATCAGAAATATTTTACCTATAGCTCATCCTGTTGTGGAGCAGAGGGACGGACAAATATTAAAGATCTTATTTTCTACAACTGTATAAACAGTCTTCATTATTAGTCAATATATCCAAAACCCCTAAAACATATAGATGTGAATAAGCATGTTGTCTTTTTTAGAAAAACCTGCCAAGTACTTCCAGAGTATTCTTCCTTCAGAAATCTTTCTTTCTCTGTTCAATACAGTCTCTCAGAACTTTGTTATAGTTTATGGCACTTATTTTCTGCTCTGTGACTCACTCCGGGACTTGAATAGTTTAAAACTCCTAATTTTGACTTTACTATTCTTAGATATTACTGTTAGTTTTCTAAATGGAAAATCTCAAAGTTTCATCAACCAGGAACCCTGTATTTGCTTGTCATCTTTCCCCATTCTGTATTTATACAACTGACACCAATGTTTGAGCGGGACAGAAATTCTTAATTTAAAAAAGAAACCAAGAAAGCAAGTTGTTTATCACATGCAGAAGGCCTCCGCTAGCTTTCACATATCTAAACTAAATAAAACAGGAATGTTATCCGAATGCAGTTCCAAGATAAAACTTCTCTCTCATTTTGAGATCCTTACAAAGCAATTTTTAATAGAAGGTAACTTTCAGAGACGTAAAGGCATGAGATACCATTCCGTCAGTGCAGCTTTAGCAGTAGTAACAAAAAGGGAGCCTGCCTATTTTGAGCCCAGTACAACCGCTGTTTAGTAACCCAGTGAGTACCTTTCCACTGGTGCTCGTCGCCATTCAGATTCTGTTTCACCACCTCTTCTCCAGGAGCTTTCAGACTCCCTATCACCCCAACGAGATTCCTGTATGTCAAAAGAAATTAGGAACATTCTCTGGATACTTTAAAATGAAGATTTTTAACATATAATTTAGTCCTTTCAAAGCATACTGTGTCATTAAAAGCTCATGTTACACTATAGAGAATACTGAACTATGAGGAGTTCTAATAACTTAAGCATGGCCTTAACTGACTATTGTTTCTGACACAATTTAAACCCATTTAGAAACCAATACGGTTCCCTTTGGGCCACATACTTTACCAGTAGGGTAGATATATGCAGATACACTAAAAAGTTTATCAACAAGTATATGAATAATAGGTACAATGAGGCATTACTACCACCTGTTAACACAAAAAAAAGCTTCTAACAGTTTCACTTTTCCTGCTGCTTAACGACAGCAGAAATGAATTCTAAGAATTATTTGCTTTTGTGCTTTCTGATCAGATCAGAAAATTTAAACTGAGTAAACAGAAAGCTCTTTGTAGCAGAAACCATTTAGTTCTGAGTACCTCAATGCACAGAACAGGTGAGGTATTTGTGACTCCCACAGGTTGCTTGGATGCCAGGCAGACTAATGATCAATTTTTTAATTTTTTTTTTATAAAAGTAAAATATCTCTCTCCATTGCTGGGCAAAGACAAACCATTTAAACTATTTCTAACATAGTTGTTTATTCCTTTCCACCACAAGAAGCAAATTAGGTAAACCACATAAAATACCTGATTTCACATAATCACACAACCTCTTTATAAAAGGGTATTCATTCCGGTTTTAAACCATTCTTTGAGAAGTGTTTTTGTCAAAGTCTGCACTCAGTGTGGGGAAATACACAGGTTGTGCAAGATCTTGCATATCCACTACTCCACGATTGTTTACTTAAATGCTCTTGAACTGAACCAAACAAATAAGAGTGAGCAAAGAAAGAATCCCAAGACTGCAAATGGTATTTTTCAAGTGGCACAGATATCTCTCCCGGAACCTAAGTCAGTTCTTCCATACAATCAAGTGCCCATGGCTAGGAGTACCTCTTACGTGAAAAATACCGGTGATGCTTACTTACCTGATAGACTACTAAAACAATTTAGACAAGCTCTGATCGCTTATCTTCATAGTGTTACTCAATGAAGTATGCATTAAACAAATATAATGGCTATGGTGGATGAAATTTAAAACTAGTTCTCCTATAGATAAATTCTGAAAAAGTGAGAGCATAGAAGGTTTGTGGTATTCAGTTACATTCTTTTAAATCATTAAAACATTTATTTGCAGATAGCTTTTGTTTTGTTTCCAGTTGGATTGGGATAATAATTTCCTCCAATACTTACATTTGTAAACAGCAAGTTGCACACAACTCTTGGTTTTATGTTATTGTGTATTTCTTATAAAACTATGCTTTATGTTTAGTCTGGGATTTTCCTTCAATATCTACTCCAATTCCTGACTTTAGCACGAGTCACTACACTTGCTTCCAATGAAGTTTTCCTTCTTTTCTGTTAAAGAAAATTTTATTCAATATTCTTTTTTTAAACAGCTTGGAGAACTTAGTAGTTTCTTTATTTTACTTTATTACTCAATTACAGATTCCAGACTCTGATAGTGAGCAGAAACTAAGTGACAATAACTTAACTATTAAATTAGCCACCTATGCTACAACTCTAAAAAAAAATAATTAACCTACCATTTTGCAATGCTAGCCCCCTTCTTCAAATCTACAGGAGAAGACGAAGAAGAAAAACCTGCAGGTATTACTTACCTTTCTTGAAAATGGGTCATCCAGACCTCTTCTTTCTTCTTCTCGGCGACGCTCTCTTTCTTCTATCTCCATTTCTCTTTGACGTTTTTTCTTCTCCAGTTCTTCCAGTTTTTTGACACGTTCCTGGTATTCACGCTGCTCCTGCTCACGTTTCTCACGCTCAATGCGCTCCTTTTCCTCACGCTCTGCAGAATTGGAAACATAAATAAAATGTATTACCAGTATAAATTCCTGTATATTGCTGTAACCACAGAAAGGTTACAAAATACAATCTCTTCTCTTTGACTCCTTATAAAAAAACCCCAAGCATTTCACAGGATACATTTAAGTAACCATAGAACCTGTTTTCTGGAACTATCCTAACTTGAAAGCAATAGGAAAAGGAACCTGATACATCTATTAATGTGGCATCTTGAACAACAGCTAGCAAGAAAGGAAAGAAAATGTTCCAATACCTGTACATTAGTTCAATGTACAGACCACAAATGTGCCAGCTAAAGTATGAGTAACTACCTCAGGCATGGTAAAGGATCCCTTCCTTAAGAAAGGTCAAACACACAAAAAATAATCAACTAGCAGCGTCAGAAATTTGGTATTTAGGACTGCTCGGGTGTTTGGTTGGTTGGTTTTAAAATACTGCACGTTTATGAACTCTGATATATAGTAACTTCATCCACTAAGTAACAAGTAGAACAAAAATTTACCTTACAGGTTGCCTATCACCTCTCCTCTTCTAAAGCCTTGAAACAGACCACCAGACAAAGCAATTCACAAAGAAAGGTGTGTGAGTCACAATTCTAGAGTTCTTGATCCAACACCAATGTCCCCTTTCTTTTCCCTTTAAGATGCACACAAACAAGTGGCCAGAACTCAAACTGAATTACTAAAATCAAAGACTCAATTCTTCATTAACCTCCCTTTGTTTATCTCCTCCTTTATCAATGTCTGGGAGAAGGGGAGGGCGGGAAGTATTGATTTGCTTTTATTTTCCCTTCCTCCTATAAAGCTTTACCTTCATTTCTATGCTGCACAGGTAAGCATTCAGAAGGTGCATTAGGTAAAACATACAGTATCTAACAGCAATGGCCACAGTCTTCACCACTGATTGAAAGCAAAGAGACTTCCACCAATATCATCAAACAGGGAAACCAGAAGTTAGCTGCATCACATCTGGAATGGGTCAAGGATGCAAACAATAAAAGAATCGGGTTCTCAATTATACCTTTAAGCAGCTGTTCTTCTCGTAATCTTTGTTCTTCTTCCTCCTTTTCTCTGTAGTAAGTAATGCGCCTCTCTTCTTTGCGTTGTTTCTTGCGTTCCTCCAAACGATTACGCCTCTCTTCTGCTAACCGTTCCTGGAACTGCTTGAGTTTATCCTGAAATACAAAGAATACACATGAAACCACCAAAACTAGTCTAACAGCTAGACAGTTACACAAATTGCTAAATAAAGCTGCACAGAAAACAAACTAACTGCAACATATTAACTTTGCTCCAGTGAAAAAAACCCTACCTGTTTGTCATTTCAACCTTTTCTGCAATTGAACATGTATAAGGGAATATATTCCTACTTAGAAGACAAGACAATGACTAATGCACAATTTTAGTCCTTCGTCTGCTTTTTCAGGAAAGGAATTAACTGAGTAATAGTTTACCTGTACCTATAATACATTACCTAATATTACCTATATTGTTGCAAAGAATCATATGCAGTTAGTTAACTTAATTTAACATAATACTTCTTTTCGCTTTTTTTTTAAGCCAGTTCTTACTGCAACATAGCCAATAAAGCTATAAACAGCCTCAGCAAATGTAGAATTAAAAAAATGTAGTGCAAGACATAAAAGCCAGTTCCTTCCCTGTCCTCACGTTCTAATTTGTTATGAAATTTTGCAAACATAAAACATAACATGAAGTACCAAATACATGAACTGTCAAAATAATTTTCACATTTAAAAAAAAAAGATTTAAAAAAAATAGACAAGTATTTCTATTTCTCGGCTTCGATATTATTGTTAGTATGATTCCATCACCACAGTAAGGCCAAGTACATGTACAGATACAGCTGGCTGCTCATATGCTACCCAATGATCTCTTACTATTAGTCCAACTGAAATAACTAACTCACTTATCTTATTTTCCCTACAAGCTATTCCAGAAGTTGTCAAAAATTGTAAGTGTTAATATTTAGTAACAGGTGCAATATTTTTTTTATTTTTTAAGTCAAAGCAGAAAATAAACTATCCCATAATTCTGTGCCATTCTAGGTACTAATTTGTTTCTAGTTTACATGAAATATCACTGGGTCACACGTTTAGTTCCTCACTTTAATGGGAATATTTTACTATAACACCGCATCTTGTGTACCTCATAAACTGTTCGTCGTGATGCTTTGAGCCTGGCTTCAAATAAATCTCTATCCTCCAACATCCTTGAGAGTCTGTTCTTATGCTCAAGGGCTTTCTCACGCTCCAACTGCAAAGTGGTGATCTAAAAATAGGAAATAAATAAAGTATTATGAAGTAAACTCTTACTATATCTTTGCATTCAACCTCACCCATTAGAAAGCGAAATTATCTTTTCCTCTTTCAGATCCAAGACAGACAATACTGCTGTCCACTAACACAATGAAACTGTAAAGATGACACTTCATTCTTCATATCAACTTTTTTCCTTATTCACTTGGATTGAGCTGGGGAAAAAGAAAGTGCAAAACCCCACTATTTTTCGTTAATCACTAATGGACTTTATCATCTCAACAAAAAAATCTTACCCTTTCTTCCTCCTGTTGCTCCCACAGCTCCATATCATGCACTCGTTGTTCCTCATATGCAGTCTTTATTAAAGGAATTTCTTCTAAGCGCTTTGCTCTTTCAAAATAGTCAATCTAAATAAAGATAACATACCTTTAGCATGTCATAATGTGAAGACCAAATCTGGAAGACTCGGTATTCAGCATGCACCAAAGAAAACCCTGGTATCTGAAGACTTCTGCAAATATATCTGATATATTACTGTTGCATAAGAACAATCACACTGGACCACATCAGAGGTCCACCTAACCAAGAACCTGCCTCTACCACGGACAACTAAGTGCACTCCTAGGCAAGGATGCAGAACAGCGGCAGGCACATATACAATACTCTCTCAGCACCATAAATTTTCAGCGCCTGGCATTTCCTGTGCTGGAAGCTTTTTTTCTATTTAGTAGGCATTGGTGGATTTCTCCTCTTGTCCTTTTGAACTCAAAGAAGCTTTTCATATACAACAATGTACTTTGGAAAGAGCTCCTGTGCATCTATGGCTCACAGCATGATGACCCACTTTCCACCTACAAATAGTTCTGAATATGGCTCCTACTGGCTTCCTTTGATGCTTCCTAGTTCACTACCCCTTGCAGTCAGTGTGTGAACAACTGCTCTCCATCATCAGTTGTTATAACAGGTATACTCTTACAGACTGCTTCCACATCGTCTCTCCAGAAGTCTTTCAGACATAGGGCTACTATTTTACGTAAGTATTTCTCACACCAAAGCCAATCCACATCATTGCTGGCCTTCTCTCAAACTTCCAGTTCAGCTGCGTACTTTTTGATATAAGAGACCAGAACCGCAGACAGTGCTCAAGATGCAGAAGAACCAAGTTCTCATTGCTGACTAAGAACGTTAAGTTTGGAGCCCATCATTTAATATGTAAAGCTGAAGACTGTGGGATTTTTTTTCCACTTTGCCTACGAAAACGGAACAGCATTCAAAGACTCTTCCTCTTATCCCACTGCTGCTAAGTCGCCTGGTGAAAAACTTTGTAAACAGCTTTTTGGAAAACCCAACTAAGTTACATCAATCAGACCACCCTTACATGTTTGTTTTGATAGCTTCAGAGAACTCCAGGAGGAAGCCCTGGCTTACAATTCTTTTATAGAAGCTGTGCTGAGCCTTCCAGGTAGATCATATTTACCCAGGTGACTACTAATTCTACTGTTTAATGTATTTTCTGCTACTTTGCCCAGTATGAGCATCAGGTTTACAGGCCTGCAGCACAAAAGATCCTCATTGTAACCTTTTTAATTAACTTGCCACTTCCTAGTGACAAGCCAGTTTTAAGTGACATGAATTACCAACTGTATCATGTAACTTCTGTTTCATTCTTGAACACATTTGGAAGTCCTGGGTGAGTTTCACTTTGCACGGGTTACATATTTCTACTTACTACAACAATGTGTGCCTCGCACTTTTATAGCCACTCAGGTTTCAGGCAGATCCTCTTCTGCCATCTAGAAGGGCTCTAGCACTGAAATTTCCTCTGTTTCAGTGAGGACTACTACAATCAATCAGTTTTGCTTCTCTGTAATGACCTCACCTTTTCTGAACATTTTCCAGTTACAAGTCTTCCCAACTAAGACTCAGTTCACATACAGCTTAAGGGTCCTTTTTCAAATCAACTCCATTAATTAGAAAAATTTGTGCACCGGTATTAGAAACTCAATGGGTTTATAACACATTTACCTTTTTTCATTTCAAACAGTAACATTTTCAACACCAGCATTTTTTTTATATGTATATATATATGTATGTATCAATATAGTTCACAATCACTACCTAAAGCATTGTACAGACATGGGTTTGTACCCTTCCTATTTCGTACCTTTTTCTCCTGATTCTTCAGACGTTCCTGAAGTTCCTTCTTTTCTTTTTCCAGCTGTTCAACTTGTTTAGCCATAATGAAGTCAGGATCCAGTTCTTCAAGATCCTACAACCAAGTAGAGTTATCAACACAAAATAAAGCAAACATTTTTTCTGTTACAAATATGGTTTGTTTATTTATTTATTTAATCTTCTCTGCAGTTTTCCCCTTATCTTTTTTAAAACTAATTTGCTTCAGAAACATTCTCAGTTTATTTTCCTCTCTTCTAGGCAGCTTGCATTATTTTTTTTAATAGGACTCTTTAAAGCATTTGTATCTTGATCTTTAATTGAGACACAGTCCAGGTACTACAACATTGGACAAGCAAGTCTGTTTGGTATTTCAAATACTGTTTAAGCAACAAGGGGAAAACCACCCAAACCAAACCAAAAAAAAAACCCCACCAAACCCCCAAAAAACAAAAAAACAGCTGGACTTAATTCCTCTAGGTAAATACAGTCCTATCCCAACTCAGAATTAAGGTTTACTTACACCGCTGAATAAATTAAATATATAAGTGTCAAACTATCTCATTTTTAAGAGATTGTTTATAAGACCAGTTAGAGTATAAAACTAGTAAAAACCACAAAATTCCAAAAGCCTAGCAATGTAACACCAAGAGTATAGAAAAATAACTCAAAATGTCAATAATAACTTGCCTACCTCAATATCAATATCTTTAAATGCTTTGGCTCCCAGTTCAGTCTTCTTAATCTGCTCCAAGCGCTCACGAACAGTTTTCTTTTTGATTTGTTCATGCTCTTGCAGGATACGTTCTTTCTCTCTTTCCTTTGCCTCCTGGCGTAATCTTTCTTCTTCAGCTTTCCGGACTTTTTGTAATTCTGCTTCACGTTGTTCTAGTTCTTCTTTTTCACGCTGAATGTTTAAACTTTCAAGGCGCTCTTTTCTTTCCTCTATAGTTTGACGACGTGCAAGAATACGCTGATGTTCCTTCCTTGAATTCTTTAAGAAGGCAGTGACTGCCAGCTGATGTTGTTCTTCCTTCTCTTGCTGAATTTAAATTAAGAATAAGACAATGATGTATACAGCATCACTTTAAAAAGGCAGAAGGCATAGCAAATGCTTCTCAATGAAAATTCAAAGTTTTTATTCTCCACACTAGCCAACTGCATGGAAATACAACTGTAATGAGTGGCAAATCTCATCACTCATCCAAGTGGCACACAAAGTAGTATCAACTGACTAGAACCACATATTCATGGAGAAAGTTGTCTGTAAAAGACAATACTCTGCAACGCATCTTAAGTATGATAGTTTCACACTTTTCTGTCCAAAAATATTGCACGCCCATATGTAACTGATATTTAACACACTAACTGAAAGAGGGGGGTGTCAGTCTTGTTTGTCTCTGCATGTGTTAGCAAGTATAGCACTACATGTACTGTATTTCACCAAAGCTCCCTTGTTTTTAAAGTTTTGCTTTTTCCAAACACACTAAAGTAAGAGAAAAATATCGTAATTGACACAAAGCACTATCTGTGAGATGATAAAAAACTGAATCAACAATTTCGGTATAAACATTGTATATAAAACCTTTTAAAATAAATTATAAAAAGCACTAGACTTCCAGACACTAGTATACCAACTATTTTTGAGGCAGTCTTCTCACACCCTCCCCACTCGCCTCCAAAGTACCTATACAGTTCTTCGTAAAGATCCATGCTGTACACATGAAGACATATAATTGTGCCAGCTCAGGAAACTGCCCACTTTAATCAGTCCAACAAGCAGCAAAGCACTGCAGACCCATCAGCTTACTGCATTCCCTCAAGTCATGCTGCTCTTGAAATATGAGCTAGCTCAGAGGTATTTTTAGTAATCTGTCACTTCTAGGGCATTCAACACGTGCACAAGCATCCATACTTTGTTGCAAATCTGAAAGCATTTAAAGATAAATGGAGGGGCTAGAAACCCAAAAATTGAAAGCTATAGATCAATTTAACCGTTTTGTGAATTATAAACAAATTTGACAGAAATTCAAAGCTTTAAACCTCCTGGAAAAAATGAAAGTTTTGATCTGAATAGCAAAGGAAAAAAGGGTATCACCTTGTTCTGTAGCTTCTCTAACTACACCGACTGATATTAACCTTGACACTGTACTCCAATTTTACAAGCATAATTATGTCTTATTCAACTAACTGTACAAACATGTCAAATGTAAGACTATTTGTCATTTTTTATCTATGAATGTACAGAAAAAACGTTTTTTCTTTCAAATATATAATCCATCTAGTACCAATCACTAGTAAAATCTTCAGGGGGAAAACCTACATGGAAAGATCTTTATCTTAAACACTATACAACAGCTAATATATGTTCAAGCTAACATAAGTAAGCTAGCATTAAGTGTCACGATGCAGTTCTGCTTTGTATGTTTATATCTTAAGATTATTACTTAGTATTTCAACCCATATAAAAAAAATCTAACATGGACATCTTGCCATCAGCCTGTTTTCCATATGGAAATTTGATAAGTTTGCCATGAAATCTTTCATAAACATAAAGCAAAAGAAAAAATTACCACTGCTCTTAAGAGAAGTGAAGGTTTAACTTGCCACAACCAAAGCATGCTGGAAATCCGAGACTGATTTACACCTTGCTCATACAGGGCTCTGGAGAACCTGAAATGTAAGCTCATTGGTGAGTCCGACCTTGAAGCCAACAGTCCCAGTGAGAAGGACAGGTCAGGTTCTGAGTTGCGGGATCTTTTGTTCACGTTTTTAGGTTCCACTCTGGAGTTACATTCCAGGTTCTTCACAACAGCAGTTTCTCCAGGAAGAATAAAGACACCAGGCTCTTGGATTTTCAAAAATGCATGCAAAATTTTAAACAAATACTAGCTCTGTAGGCCCATCTATCGGTAAGTTATTATTTGGTATATTCTAAACCTGACAGATGCAAGACCAGCAATTTAAACTCGGGCCTCTTGCGTACATTTTTACATTACTTTAGTTATGACCAAACACTAACTAGTTGGGTGCATTTAAGAAATGACAACTTCTTCACAAGTACAAATAGCCAACTACCACCAGATTGAAAAAAAAAAAAAAATTAAAAGGTACATCTAATCTGAGAAAACACATTCATTAAAATATAAGCTTTGGTATGAATTGTCAAGTTATTAGCTTATGTTTCCAACTTAATCCACAAGTGTATAAATGCAGCCCATCATTACTGTCCAATTAGATCAGAGAGCATTACCACAATGTTTTGAAAAACAGAGCAACACACTTTTGAAAATAAACAGATGTACAAAAGGACCAATCATTACCTACTTAAATCCTTGCAATGTCATGTTAAATTAATCATTAGATAGCTCACTGCCTTTCCTATGTCAAGGAAAGGTAATCCAAGTAACTCCTTCAAGTATGATCTCACAACCTCAAAACATCCTTGTCTTGCTAAATCAGAAAATTTAGATCTATAAGAACAAGTGAATATGTAACAGATGCAGAAGGATACTTTGCCATTAATAAACACATTGACACACACTACATTTGTATATATTAACACCTCAAGGATCAATTATCTGTTCTGAAGGGAGGGGACAGAAGTAACAATATTACCACTGCACTGAGAATAGATTACTGGAAAGAGCAGTTATCAAACAAGAAAAATAATAACAAAAGGCTGTATAAGGGCAACAGATAAACATCACACAACACACATAGGTGCAACATCAGAATTTGTCAACATTTTCAGAAGACTTAAAATGACTTACCAGTAAGTGAGGAGGCTTAATGACTGCAAGAGCCTTAGCCAGAGCTGAGGACATAGCAGTCAACTGATTTCTGATTTGCTCAGAAGGCATGCTTTGTAGTTGAGGGCCTAGTGGAGCATCTTCTCTAGTACTGTAATTCAAATCTGAGCCAAAACTCAGTGTCCGGGTGGTATGATCAAGGCGAACCTTTGCAGAAAAAAAATCGGAAGAAAAGGGATCATATTATTTATTAGACAATTTCTCTGTTGCTCTGCCTATGACCAATATGAGTAAACAGAAGCTCTAAGCAGAAATTACTTTAAAAAACAGTTTTAGCTATACCAGATTATGAGAAGTGCCAAATTAGTAGAAGAAAAATAGCTCTGAATAGAAGTTTGATTTCCATGATTTCTAAGAAAACAAACAAACAAAAATCATGGGAAGAGGCTGAATTTTCAATGACTCTATGAAACGAGCACTCCAAGACAAATCATTCTTGCCTCTTCCTCCACATTAGCAATATGCAAAACAAGAATCCTGACTTTAATGCAGACAATTTCAACGCGTAAAATAAAAGCTAAATTTGTGTGTTAACCTAAATGAACTAACTCAGCTTTATCTAAAAGCCTAAATGAATAATTACTAAGCAACCTCAACTAAAAACTACTTGTATCTCATCATCAGCCTAAACATTTCATTACAGGATGCCGTTCTTTCAATATTGACAATTTTACCAACATTGCAATCTTCAACAGCAGCTGAAATAGACAGCGGTACACATTTAAGACATTGGTGTTTTACTTCAGTCACTTATTAGGTGAAAAACAACATTAGCAACTGCTAGTTCTTCAGTCTTGCACAATGAATTCGGCATAGTCAGAAATTCACATCCCTGTTTGTTAGGCTTGCTTCAGGATATGCTGGACTAAATGACTGGGGCTCACAGGGCAACTTTCAGCAAATCTGATTTCAGCTTTTACTTCTACTGGACTTATATTAATGGTTGTTGACCTAAATCAAAAATAGACACCAGAATGCAAATAATTTGTCAGTACTTAACATAGTCACGTGTTTCTTTGACTCTGGTTTATCTCCATCTATCAGAATCAATTATCTCCCTTAGGTTCAATGTCAACCACTTAGTTTTCATCCAACGTTTTACACATGAATCCACACATAATTTCACAGGAGTCTTTTTACAGCACTTACTTGTAAGTCACAGTGTCTGGCTGCATCAACAATACTACGTTCCAGCTGGAAAGCATCAACAAAAGGAACCAGGGTAGCCAGACGAGAAAATTCAATGCTTTGATAAATTTGGGCCACCTGTATGTGAACGGAAACATTAGGTGGTTTTACTTGTTAAAAAGAGATCCGAAAGAAAAGTTGTTGTATGGGTTATAAAGCTAAATCACTAAACTGTCGACAAATGAATGTATACATATTAATACAATAGCAAATACTCTTTCAGGATTTTATTTCTGTACTGTATTCAAACTTAATCTAAGATTAAATGCCATTCCTGAATGGCTTCTTTGTATGAAGGAGACTGGCAGCAGTAACTACATAGAGCTATACTGCTAATTAGCCTTCAACTATTTCTGTAGCACATCAGAAATAACACTGCTCCTCATTTGTAACGAAAGCAGGTCAATGAAATGTGCATTTTATAAAACACTAGACACAAAACCACCTGAAAACAAAATATACCACCTAGACCTTACTTTAAAAAAAGTTTAAGAAACAATTACTTACCTTAAATAAGACATCATAATCCATGAAGAAAATCCAAACAAGAGATTACACCATTGCATGCAGCCACTATTAAGTATAGCTACTGCAGCTATACCTAAATGATGTACAAACCTGAAAACGCAGGTTATATACTGGAAAAAACTATTTCAAAATCATAATGGCCTTCTATTTGATGAAAAAAAACTTTACTTCAGCATGAAAATTTCCAACAATTTTCGCACAAAGCATTTTCTAACTTACATATACTTACGAACTAAGTTTTCTTTACTCATACCTGCTGCAGAAGGCGAAGAATGGTATTGTTCTGCAGGTGAGGAACATACAGCTGCAGTTCAGGTTCCTTTTCAGCTTGGTCTTTCACCCAGTTCAGAACCTATCAAAATTCTGAAAAGTTAATCTATCTGCATCAACCCTTAAACACTTCAACATTAAAGTATGAAACACTGTTCTTTAATACTTCCAGTTTACAGCTCAGGAAACAACAGCCTTTCTGTCCAGACACTAAATCATTTTACTGAAGTGTATCTTTTGATCAGAACACTTGATCTTATGGGTATGACCTAAGACTTAGGGATATGTATGAAGGCGACTGACAGTACTGGCAACAGCTACCACACTGCTAATTTACCTTCAAGTTCTTTTTAGCACCTCAAATATCTTTGTTCCCACTATCAAAGAAAAAGAACATGATGTGCTTCACCAACTGCAGAATTTACACCAACCTAATCAAGAGCTCTCACATGATTTTACCTCCCAGTTCTCTACATTTGAAGAGTAAACATAGTCATGGGTATATTTTTCCACTTCCCACACAACCCACTTGCATGCATGTGCACGTGTGCTTGACTTCTTTCTCATTTCTACATCTTTAAAAAAAATTTAACTCAGTATTACCTCCACCAACAAGACCTTCTGATATGTTCCCAAAACTCTGCACCTTCATAGGGGTCCTCTGAACAGCATCCTAGAGATCTGAATTTTCATTCTATTTCAATAATCTGGTGTACTAGGTATATCAGATGTTATGTACTTGTCACTGCAATGGCATTTGACCAAATACAGCCTACCACTGAAAATTCTGGCAACAGAAGAAGCTAGTTTGTATTTACCACAAATCAGTATTCAAATAACAGGCTTATTAGTCAAGACCAATTACCATATACACAGAGCTACAAAACTTACCTTGCTGACACGGCTACATAACTTGAGTGGGTGAAAGTCTACTTCAAGCCAATTGTAAAGTTCCTTCACTTCTGGAACAACATACTGCACCACGTTGAATCTTACCTACAGTCAACAAAAAAATCCAAAGATCTCAAAATACATACAATATTAATGAATAGTTATGCTTTAAGAATGTTTATATTCAATAAGTTAAATGGGCACCACATATACGTTTTAATACAGGAGAGTTACTTATTTTTTATTACAGCATTCTTAATTGCAGTGACAATAACTCTACACTACACCACTAAACTGTACTTAAAAATGGAAAAGTAGACAAAAACCATATAAAGATAAATATTTAGAGTACCACCCTCAACTAGCCATTTCTAAGACTCAAGTCCTACCACAACGATGTAGGCCCACATCCAAACTAAGACCACACATCTCAGTTCACGTGTAAACTTCAGAAGCTTTAAACTGTTGTTTTAAGGCACACTGGAGCGGTACCAGAAGAATTAGCAAAAATTGTAAAATGAACCATGGAAATGACTGCATTAAATTCAAACACCCTCTGAAAATACCTAACTATGACTGAATGCCTAATTTGTTTATGAATATCTGGGAAGGTCTGAAGATAGATTAATCTAGGCTCCCTTCAATTTAAACACAAAGTTTAAATTCTTCATATCAGTTAGGTACTCACAGCCTGCTACTTGACATCTGACCTGCCTTTATCTGATACACATTTAAAACAGAAAAACAAAAACTTGGTTCAGTTAATTACACACCTTAGAGCAGGGGAAAAAAGTTCTAGCTCACAACCCTTTTCAGACCCCTGAGTTTCAAAATGACATTGCCCAGGTGACATCAAGGACAATACTGAATCTGACTCTTTAGTGCACACAAGATTTCAGGCCTCCCGTTATTGCTGCCACTTCCAAATGGTTATTCTTGCAAATCTGAAATTTTAACACTATACTGTAAGTCATAAAATTAACCATATAGCTGTTTTAACTTATAAACTGCTGTCTCATAACTAAGCATAGTGCTCTAGAAGGAAAACAGTCCAAAAAAGAGGACTCAATGTTTAAAAGCTGCTCATCTGAACACCACTACCTACCATATCATTAATGAGACTGCCACGTGTAGGTGGGGCCTGAAGACCCAAGAGGGTTGCCAGTCGTCGCTGTTTCTCAACAATGATACCATCCATATCCAGAAGGCGAGCAATATCAGTTCTCTCAGGAGTTATAGGAATTGACAGCGTGGCCAAAAGGACTCGAGTAGACATCCTGTTGACAAAGTATAATTGCAAAAGATGAACTGCAGGAGAACACTAATTAATTCCTTGTCATGTACGTGCTAATTCAAGATTTGGAATGACTAGCATTCATGATGCAAAACTGTGTAAAAATACCAGCCATAACAGAAAAGATGTTAACTGTGCAATAAGAGTAAAGAATGCAGTGTTCTTCAGTAACCAGGGGAAAGATTTTGATAATACCTTTTCATTACATACATGTGTGTATATATATATATCTGCACATATACACAGAAATAATAAATTTAAGCTGCCACTGTAAATATCAAAAAATACTATAAAGCAATGAAAACAGTAGAAATCAGTACCTTTAAAAACTTATTTTAGCTGCAAATCCCTACCAGTCATTTTGATTGCACTGATTTTTAAAATTTACTGTGTGCGCCAGATGTACCTTTTGATGTAACAATACAAAGGACGTTAAACAATTAAATTCTGACCTTAGTACCCAGATGAACAGAAATATAAAAATTGCCAGAGTATTTATTCCCATCAGATTCTGATTCTACAGAGGCCTGTATACTTATCACCAAAAAATTAAAGGCCATTTGGCTATACAGACTTTTATATATTAAGGAAGTTTAAACTAGTAACAGTGAACTCTTGTGAAGTAAATACTAATGTTCAGAAGAGAAAAAGGAAGCAAAACACAGATACTTATTAACTTGCTTATTAACAGAAAAAGAAGCTTAACTAAAGTGACCCTGATAGTTATTTACACTGTAGCTTTGTAAATATCCTTCTTGCTCTAGGTTTCTTTTGAGGCAATTAGTACTAGCCACTTTAAGCAGAGCTGTTCATATCCATACATGTCATCTGCTTCTTCTGGGGTACAATTTTGTTTATTTTTCAAACTACGGGCTTAAAAATAGAATCTAAGATTACATTAAATATCGTTCCCCACCTCTGCATCTCCTCTTGTGTGAGATTCTTTCGCATTTCTCTTGATAAGTGATAAAGTCGGTGAAGTGTGGATGCATGAAAGAGAGCATTTCCTGATTTCCAGAAGACAGTTGAAACTTTGTGATAGTAATTTGCCATCAGCTGTGGTTTGGGTGGTTTCTTAGACAGTGCAAACAGCCCATGAATATCCTCCACTGCTTTGAAAGCTTCCTAGAAAAAACAAATACACTACTTTTAAGAAGTTTTTGCAACACTCAAAACCAGGGAAAATATACATTCACTAAAGGTTGTAAAACTGTAACACGTTTGTTATGTTAAGATCACCACTGAAAGCTGTGACCTTCAGCTTTGCCAGTTACATGAAATTAAGTACTTCCTTCCTAATTAAGAAATGATTTGGACACACAGCAAATCCGTTAACTATCTGCTTAGAATTTGGTAGTTAAAATTTTTTTTTAGTTTTTTAATAATCTTTTGAAAACTGGCTTCTTTCAGATTTTCAAGCTACAAATCCAAGGGGGAAAAAAACCTAAAACCAAACCGGAACAAAAATTCTACTATTTTAATATTGTACCAATTCTACTATTTACTGATATTAATTTTTTCATTAAAATAGGTTTTGTGATCAAAACTGGGTATAGTTTCCCTAAAAATACATGTACTCTTAGAAATGCCTTACATGTAATTACTTACATACCTAAAGCAGAAACATCACAACTGAGAACATTCTCCAGATTCACAAAACCAAAACATGACAACCTCGGCTTTTTAAGGAATTTGGCATTAGAAAGGTTGGAAAGCAAAGCCCCTCTAAGAAATTTGCTTTGATCGTGCCCTCACTGGCTAAACACTACCATAATTCAACCAGCAATGCTGGGAGCCCAGCCTAATAGCAGGCTTTAATGTTTGCTAACCACTTCCAGTTCACAAGAACACAAGACAGCAGAGGTGAAGGTGTCATCAGCTTCTCACTTTCAGAACTTAAACTGACTTCGGCTACTCTACCATTTATTACTAGCAGCAAAAGCTGGGTTTGAAAATACTATGCAGGAACATCAGACCAAGTATTCAATACGGATGTAGCACCACATTCTAAATATTAAAACTTTATTCTTTAGCTGTTATCCTGTGTTTACCTTGGAATATATACCATGAGATACGATCTGCGTGGAACAGATTCTGGAAAGGCTGTAGACTACAGTGGGATTACAGGAGCCCTGCTGCATACCTGCCACAGCTCCATGCTAATAGCACTGTCCAGTTGCACCAGCCTGGTCTCCAGGTGCATTGACTGGCTGTCAGGATTGTTGAGGTTGATTGCTGTGCTTTGGTTGTGATGACGCTGGATCTGTCCCAAATGCATTCGCAGGTTATCACAGAGTTTACGGAACTCGGCTTTACGTGTGTACTGCAGGCAGAACTTGAAAGCTGCAAAAATTAACAATACAGAAAATGCTCACTAACAATGACTTCATGACAGTTCTAAAAGCATTCAAATATGTAAATCAGTATGTTTAAAGAATCTTCATTTACAGTCCAAAGACATATCAAACAAGATGCAATCTAACTGTCATGCATAATGAATAGTGACAATGCAGAGCACTTCTTGACCTCAAAAAATGAAGATGCTTCTACACAATTAAGCCTAAGGAGCAAAGGGAATACTTTTGAGTCTCTAAAAATGTTCTAATTTAAGCAGCGATTCTAGCTTTTATTTTGAACTGAGTGCAAATAAAAATTCTGTCAATGGCATGAATTCAGGTTTTGGATTTGTAAAATGTGGGAAAAAATTCTCAAGTCACCTAAATACGGTAAAGTTAAATGAAGCTTTCTAATGACTGGAAATGACAAAGAAAAAAAAGGAAGTCTTTGATCACATAGATCCTCTCAAAAACCTGGTTTGCATTGACACTGTCACTCTGAAAATTCTGAAGTATCTCAACCAGAAACAGGCACAAAAGGATGTCTCCACAATGTAGCACAAGGACTTAAATACACTAAAGCACCTAGAACTCATCTGACAATCATCTTTTGGATGCAGAGTTAAAAATCTAAGACTTTTTTCAAAAATACAGAACCCTGAATTGTACATACAAAGGAAAACCTTTTTCTGCTCATCTCTCACCTTTAAGTAAAGATTAACATCTAAGTATTCTTCTTTATAAAGTCAATTTTTGCAGAACAATGCCAGAAGGAAGCAGACTAGACTTTTTCCCATTACCTTCTGCATAATATTTTGCTAAGCTACGTCTGTGTCAAAATTGATAGCGTATCAGAATTTTACAGTACCCTTTTGTGTACGTGAGTTTTTGAAATTAGCTAACATAGAATACATTAATGGAAGACACATTTGCCATTCTAGATTAAATGAAAACATGACTAATTTGGATCAATGAGTTAGAAAAAATAAAAAGACACAGCACGAGGAATTCTCATATTCTCAGTATGTCCAGGAAAAAATAACTTCTTCCTTGCTGGCTCAGTGTCCAGAAACATCAATAATTTTGAGGAACCTCTGTAATTGTAAGAATAGTATGTGTGTACATACACATATTTAAGAGATTTTATTTCCAATTCTGAAGCAATATCCAAACAGAAATTTTCTAGTTTTACAGGATGTAACACAGAAGTCCTAGATCTCATTATACTTTAAGTTTCCACCTTTATAATTTACCTTGCTGTGCAATATCATGGTACAGGCGTTCCACTCGAGAATTATTTCTGAGAAGATCCAAACATTGTCTATAGGATTCCCACAGGAATTTAACCCAGGGGGTCAAAAGCAGTCGGTCAGTACGATCCTGGGTATCTTCTCCACTTACAGCACTCAAAAGAACACTATAGTTGGGATGGGGTTAAGGGGAAAGGAAAAAAAAAAAAAAAGTGTTTTATTCCCCACTATTCTCACCACTTTTTCTTATCAAGATCTAAGATGAGACTGGACAAATCTGAACAGCTGATTGCTGCTGAACAGTTTATTGCTTATTTTCAAATTGGTCCCTCAGACTTCTCTCTTTTCCTTTAAAGGATGTAGATAACTTTTCTTGCTGTTAAGTTTCAAACTTTGGCCCCTGCACACACAACTGACATGCACAAGCTTCAGAGGTAAGAGACAACAGGAGCTTTTGTATCCTTCATACAAGTAAGCCAAAGGAAACCTATTCTAGGATTTTCACATTTCCTTTTCTACCAGGGAGCTGCACACTGTACCTCTGTTAGATTCAAGTGTCAGTCTACTCTGACACTTTCCTACTTGATGAAACTTCCTTTTTAGCCACCAGCAATTCTGCCAGAGAGAGCTCACTTCTTGTTGACATATGACACAGAAGCATTTTGTGCCTTACTATCTGCAGACATAGAAAACTAGAATACTTAAAGTATCAGATCCTTTAAAAATTCTGACAGGAAAAAGATGCTTAAAGATGTCAGAAGATATGATAATCTTGCATTTAGTGGCCATAACTACACTCCCTCATTCACAGAAATACAAGATTGGAAAGGATTCCCAAGACACTGAGACAAATTCAGTGCTATGGCCCACACGACCCCTTTCTGCAAAACAGTCCACCCAGCATTACAAACTTAGCAAGAACCATCTTCCCCAAGCCTTCATTTTTAAAGTCCTTTTTGAACTACACTTCTAATATAAACTCTCAGCTCTTGCAGTTCTCTTATACTACACCACTTCCAGATCTAATTTACTTCCTTGAGTCCTAGTACTACATAAATTAAAGATTACATCTCACCAGTGCCTTCTGCAACAGATCAAGCAGTGAATCCAGCAAAAGAGTATAAGAAGTCTAGAAAACAGGACCTAAAAAAAACCTGTGAAACTCTGATTGCTTAGATTAAGAAGCGTGACTGCAAAGACACATTTTCTAGTCCTCAGTTATATAAAAGAGAACAAGGAAAAGAGCAATCAGTTGATCTTCAGTGTCTATTAGTGGGATGCCTCTAACAAAGACTATTTCAGGGACTGGAAATAACATGAATGGCATTGCCAACCTGGAACAACTATTGAAGACAAGTCTGTAACCTTTTCATGTTTTGCAGCCAATGAGTTCCCAACTACTACCAGAGAGCCTTGCTGTTAACACATACATCCACATCATTTTACTCCAGGTCTTTGTATTCTATGACTCTGTCCTTCACAGTTGCCTACACAATGTCTTCTACTGATAATTTCTTCCAATTTTCTATCATCAGTAGATACAACTTTGACTTTTCTAGTTTCTGTGTCATGATTTTAATGGAAAGAACTCCCAGTAACTTCACATGTCCTTTTGTCATTATATGTCACCATTTTCTCACTGGACAATGTCTTAGTAGCCTTCCAATTCAACTGCAAACATCCCTTCCAGTTATGGCATCAACCACATTACTTTTTCCCAGGTTAGATCTCTGGCACTTCCTGAATCTAAAAAACTAAATTACAGAATAAAATTCTAACATAGACATCATCTACCCTTCAGCAAGCCTGTGCTGAATGTTACCTTATTTTTAACTCCATAGACTACTTCCTTCAAAACTCATGCTAAAGACCTGACTGTTACTGCAATCAAGATAACTCTTCAGACCACTACTCAGTCCGACATAAGGATGACGAGAAATGCACTTTCTGCTCAGATGGGTATCTGCAGAGCTTTAGTACCCAAAACATTTACTGGTATTTTTAAAACTCCAGGATAGAAGCTATGCTGTCACCCAGCATGAAAAGAAAGCTGACTTTTATGTTCACCTCAGACAGGGTAATCTCCATGCTCTAAAAACCTTTCTTTTATTTCAGAACCAATAGTCTTACAAAAATCAGTATCAAAGTACTGCTTTCATCTTCAGACCATACCTAGGATGGCTAATCAAAACCTACCTCCTCAGAATTTTACCACCATTTTTCCTAGAATTCTCCCCTTTTGGCTGAAGATCCTTTTGTTATTTCTTTTGGTACCTTCCACAAGTTTTAATTTGGTTTTACTTACAGAAATTTTAATTTATTACCTACAATTTTTGATTTTTTAAAGGATACGGGCAGAAGGTCTCTTCCAAACTCAGCTAGAATTCTTTTAAAACATTTCTTCAGCCCCACCATGTCACCCCTTTTCCACAGATGTCATCACATATACAGTTGTACTATTGGAGTTAATGTGAGCATTCCCTAACTCGGCAGATTCATCTGAAGAACATGCAATTTGAGCTAACCTCACTTTTCCTGAAACAAGTTAGGAAGTTCTCCCACAGAACATTCTGAGAACAGAACAGTGGCTTCTCACAGAGCTGGAAAGTCATTTCATCCTAACCTGCCACAACTTGCCAGTGAAGGTCTACATACAACCAAAAGTAGATATATTTACCGATCCTTTTTTCCATTCCTTCGATGTTCTCATTCATCCAATTAATTATAACACACTGAATTTACTTTTAATGCTCTTTCTTCTATTATCTCATCAGTTACCCAAGGAAGTATAAACAATTCCATTTGTTTGTACATGCACAATGTGGTCAGAAAGAGTGAAGGTTATCAGGTACAGGAATTCAATTTCTCTAATATAATTAATAGCATTTGTACATCAATTGATAGTGAGCAGTTTTCAATAATAAACTCTCCAATACTACTACAGATGCAGATCTAAGCAGACCCTAGAAAGCGGTGACTCAACTCCCAGACCACTCCTACCACATCTACATTTTCTACTCTTTACTACTTCATTTTGTTAGTTTTCTTTACTCAGACTTAGGATTTTGTTCAACACAAAATTCCTGGGGTTTTGCCTACTCTAGAACACCACTAGTATTCCATTTCAAGTCCACCATCTTTATATCTAAGTTTTTTGAATGGCTAACATCCTTCATGAACATAAGACTATTTTGCTGTGAACTGTTACGTTTTAAAGTCAGGCCACCAACCTTTCTGGAGTTTGAATGTTATCTAGGTCTTCTATGTCCAGTACCATCTGTTGGGATTCTTCCTTAGCTGCTTCTGTTTTTTCTTCAGCTAATTTTAAATAGGCTCGAACAACATCCTCCAAAGATTTGATGTTCACCTACATCACAGGCAGAAAATTGAAAGATGTTTCCACCCACAACAGGCAGCAAATAATGTAAAATGCTACAAACGCAGGAACATCTAAAAAGGCAGATTAATTCTAACTCAAGACCAATCAGTTACTTTTAGATTATACCAGCTGACATATACCACACTCGCTACAAATGAAAAAAAATAAAATTCAAAAGCCATACCTGCTGGCAGATATTCTTGTATTGGTACAGTCCTTCTTTTGCCAGATGACTCTTGCGGAGATCCACACAGAGTTCCAAGTACTTCAGCATAATTGGCTCGTGGATTTTCTGCCATGTTCGGTGTTTTTTACTTTTCATAACATCATAGAGAACATCAAGGGCAGGCTGTTTTTTGCCGACCTCAAGGAATTCTGAAATTAAAATCCAATCAGCAAAAGACTTGCAAACCAGAAAATGCATGTTTTTATGCTTAACACTGTAAACTTTTAGAATTTAATCAACTCTAACCAAAGTTCACTGATGGCTTGATTTAGCTGGCCATATCAAAAATGCGGGCAGATAGAACTGCAGTGGCAGTCTTTCAATGGCATGACTGGCAAACAAATGCCGACCTCTCCATTAACATAAAAACTTCAGGATAGCAGAGATGTCTCTCTGTCCATCAAGGCATGACCGGGCACTTCATACATATTATTAAAATATACACATCCAGTTTTAAAGCTAGTTCCATCAAGGACAAAAAATACACACCATGAGGCTTGTAGTACAGCACCCACCAATGTCATTCAACAAGATACAAACCATCCAGTGAATCTGACTTAACTGCCCTCAATCCAAGAAAGAAACAAACAAACATCACTGAGAAAAGTTTATATTTTGAAAAAAAACCAAACCAACCAAAACTCAAGAGTGGCCTAGAGATTCAGTTATAGAACAGTTACACTACAAGCTGCTAAAGTCCCATGGAAGGCTCAGGCATTTTTTAAACCAGCATTGCTCCTGAAAGTAGTGCCTTGTATTCATTCCCTAAGCAGCTGCTGTTACTAATGGGATCTCTCGGCATCACAGCAACTCCCACCTATGCTGTACCACACGTTCTGCTCAGTACAAAATACAGCAGACCATCTACAAGCAACTACCAAAGCAGCACAGCCAGCTATCAGCATATACACAGGACCTACCCTTAACTGCAGAAAAACAAGACAAAACAACACTGAGAACAGGAAGCAAACAGGCTTAAAAGATAGAAGAGAAGTCAACTACAGCTAAAAGGAATAGTCTGTATTCTTCAAGGCTGCGGGTAGAGTCAGTACTTCCCATGAAGTACTGTGGAAATCACTACATTCCTAAACAATGGCAGAAAGGATTAAAGTAGGGGTCTGCTCAAGATGCACAGACATCAAGAGAGAGCTTCTAAGTTCTGGAATCTTAGTATCTAAGTTAAACATGGCTAAAAGATGCATTTTGAATGACCACAATAGCATGTGTTCAGGGCTTAGTTCATGTCAATAATGATCTTGCACAAGATGGGCAAGTTCCTTCCCAGGAAAAACATAGTATTACATTTCAAAATAATTAAGGTTATAGTGTGACACTATTCAGCAGTGGGTTTTTTAATCACCAAGGGAATTTTAATAAAACTGTCCTCCATCCCGTAATTTACACTGTTGTTCTATCTCAGTGTTGCTTTTGAGACAATTACAGCTCAGCCTTACAATTTTTTATTTATGAAAATAAACTTAAAAGGCAAGTTTAATCTTGCAACAATGCCAGTCCACTCCAACCACAACTCTCAGCAGTCAAAAACCAACTGGACAAAGCAAAAAATCAATTCATATCGGTTTGAAACTTCTAATTAACTCTGGTCAAGCCAGTTCTTACTTGTAAGTCAAATAATTAAGGCTAATTTAACAGCCTCTGTAGTAAAAGCACACACAAAAAGAACGTGAAGAGTCAAATACAGCACATAATCACCACGTCTTGCAGTAGAAAAAAAGGTAAATTCTGGAAACAAAGATTTGTTACAAACAAAATGTAACACCTTAGCCCCTGAACACCTGTCAGAATTACCTATTTTTTCCTGTTATACCATTTAAAATGCTACAAGGTATCCAAAACAGCAACTAAAGCTCTGCATAGACAAGAACTACCTGATACACACTGACAACTCATCTACTGCTAACCCAAAACCCTGAATTAAGCTAAATTTTCCGTCTAAGAAAATGTACATCATTACAGGCGACAAAGATGTCACATGTTATCCAATATCTCTAGTAGACAGCAAGCTCAGTATCTGCAACAATAAAACACTCCCAAAAGTTGCATTACATCCTTGACTACAAAGCAATGCTAGATATTAACAATAGCTAAGGGTTGGCTTTAACCTACATTTACCATCTATAAGGAAACACAGTCCTTCTTACATATCTGTACATATTTACAATCATTCAAGCTCTTATTTCTAATCATCTTCTATGTATGTTGAGGTCACCAAGAACCTGAAGCATAAAGTGCTCCTAAATGCTCGCTTAAGCCTTACGTGTAGAACACAAACACTGAAACTCTGGAAACTGCACTGACTGTTCCAGTTTGAAATGTCAGTTCCTGTTAAAACTGCCTCCAGCAACATAAAATCTGCCTTAGGTATAACTTCTCACCCTTTATTATGCTTGGCCATGGTGAGATTGAGCCCCTGCAGTTTGCAAGACTTCACATTGCTTATGTCATGTTTTCCATTCAGTCTAGTGAGATTGTAGCCGTCTGCAGGATTGCTAGTGTTTGTCTAGAGAACACTCTCTTCAGTTCCAATCCTTCAGCTCAACTCTACTCCTTTAGTTGATCAGAATTTAGTAGACTTGAAGCAGTGCAAGAGTTGTGTATTTAAAGCTACTCTTCAACACCAGAAAAGCAACGGTGTCAGGTTTAACAGTTTAAGATCAATATTCCAGTAATGTGACTCGCTCACAAAGTACTTTACCCAAGAGTTCTGAAGTTTAATGAAAGTTTATATACTATGGTACGTGCACATTTCCCAGTAAAAGTACTGCTAAAATACTAGTGCACCTTTTGAAGTTGACTGAAGCCGATTTTATCTTTCATCTTTTTATCTTCGTGAAAATTATTTTTACAATTAATTTTAGATTAGAAAACTTGAGGATGTACGGTACTTTATTAAGATTTTCTCGTTAAAATACCAAGTACTTGGCTTATGGATAGTCCCGAGACTACACAGTGTCTTTGGCTGTCATTTCAAGATCCGTATATCATCTGTAATTTTTGGATGTCTTTAAGTGTCATTCTGCAGTCAGCCCTGTGACAATGAAGCATCTAAATGGTCTTGCTAAGTGCTTAAAATAGGATACTGTAAAAAAAGAAGTGTCAAAGCCATCTATCTAGCCTGAAAGGAGACAGCTGACAAATATAAGCAGTCCAGTTTTATATGTGGCAACCAGTGCGACAGATCCAGCGCAGTCCTCCTTGGTTTCTATTCCAGGGGCAAATTTACACATCAGCCTATGCAACATTTAAGTTTAATCATTTGCATTCTCACCAGTCACATGAAGGATGGGACTACTAAACATGAAGCTCACATGGAAAAACAAGGCCCGGAACGAGACCGGATTTGAAATCGTCCCGGAGCAGAGGTGAGCTGCGGGACCGACACCTCACGCCAAGCCGCCGGCCAGCGGAGAGCCCCTTTCCGCCGGCGGGCACGGCGGCCACTTCGTCGCGGCTCCCGCAGGCTGGGGCGCCTCGGGGCCCGGGGCGCGCCACCCTCGGCGGAACAGGCCCCCGCCGCCGCGACTCGCCCTGCACCCAGCGCCTGCCCACCGCCTGCGCCGGCGGCCCCGCCGGGGAGAGGGAGGCGGAGCCGGGCCGGGCCCGCTCCCCACGGCCGCCGGGGCCTCGCCTCCGCCATGCGGCGCGGCCGACGCCGGCAGGCCTCAGCCATTTCCTGGCGGCCAGGCGGCGCCGCGCCGCTCCCGAGCGTCCTCGCCTCAGCGCCAGGGAGGCGCCGGCCGAGGCCCCGCGCCGCGCCGAGGGGCCGGCACAGGGGCTCTAGGGGCGGGCACGGCACGGCGCGGCGCGGCCGGCGCTGCACGAGCGGCACACGCTGCCCGCCGCGGCGGGGAGAACGGGAGGCGAACCGGCGGCGGGGAGGGGAGGGGGGCCGCCCCGCACTGACCGTTCGCCCGCTTCAGGGCATTTTCGGGCCGCTGGAAGTACACCGGCATGATGGCGGCGGCCTCTCCTCACAGGGCGGCGGCGGCGGCTAGCTCCGTGCTCCAGCCAGGCAGCCTTCGAGGCCGGAAAGGAAGGACAGCCCGTCACCCGCGCGCGCTGACGTCGCCGGAAGCGGAAGTTCCTGCCAGCGCGCGGGCGGGGCTGCGGTGGGCCGCGAGGCGGTCGTGAGGCGGCGGCCGACAGTCGCACCGTCACTGGGGGGGGTCTCGGCGGGGAACGTTCGTCCCCGGTGGCTTAGGCCGAAGCCCCGTCGGAGCGGGAGCCGCGATGGCTGACGGCCCGAGTACCGAGGCGCTCGGTGAGCGCTCCGCCGAGAGCTGTCCTCAGGCTAACGGCGTGGTTGGTCGCCGCTGTAGGTTCCCGAGTGACGTCCCGTGCTGTACCGGGCGTCCCGGCGGAGGCTCGGGACTGGAGGGGTTACGGTGCAGGAGCCTGGCTAGGTTTGCCACAGAGTCGGGGGCCGGCCGCAGCAGGCTCTCCGGGGGTGGTGGCAGCCCTGCGGGTCAGGGAGCCAGCCTGTGGAGCTCTGTGAAGCCGTTCAGCTAATTTAGCCTGAAATTCTGGATTAACTAAACAATTCAACGCAGAACGTTTTGGCAAAGCCATCATCATGTATGCTGAGCCTTTGCTCTTCACAACTTGTTGAGCCGGTTCAGGAATTGTACTTTTGGGCAGTTAAGAACTTGAAGAGAGGCCCTTATGTGTGCACGTGGTCCTCATCAGCTGCAGATTTCATTCTTAAATCTTAAAAATCTGGGAAACTTCCAAAGGAACTCGGCTGTTCCTCTTAAGAGCAATAGTAGTTGTGATATTCATATGAATGTACGTGTAATAACTACCAGTGCCAGTGTGTATTTTTCAAAACCACTGACATGAAAATTTCTATTGGCATATGGAGAGACAAAGGAAGCTGTATAGGTGTGTGATACAATGTACAAAAGCAGTAGAACAGCAGCAGGTGAATGTGTGACTAATGGGATATTTTGGATGAGTAAACACCAGAATACAGCATCTCCATGTGAGGCACTGAACACAGTATGTTTCTCAGTGTTTCAGCAGAAATGTGCACCTCTGCTGGGATCACTGATGACATCGTGACTGCAGCTGTGACCCTTTGCAGACCTGGCTGTCTTGAACTGTTTTTTTAAGTATATCTAAGTACAATTTTTCAAAAAATACGTAGATAGAGAGGAAGTCTGTTGTTTATGATAACAGAAGACAGCCTGTTCTCTGCTTTGGTACATTTCTTTCTGTATACTTGTTGCTTGGTTTCTTTTTGAATACTGTTCACATTAACTATCTTGCATGGCTACTAGAAGGCTTCATAACCATTATACAATGGTTTTACAAATAGCGTTTTATTGTTAGCTTGTAATCACAGTTTATTGCTAAACAGAAAAATAGTTAAAACTAAGAACACAGTCACTGTGTGGAAGCTTTAGCACCATCAGCTTATCCATGTAACAGTGATCCTTTTTGACTCTTATTTTCATGAGCCTAGAGTAAAAAAAAAAAACGGGAGGGGTAGGGAGCAACTTTGCTTTTTCAGGCTGTCTTCACTTGGGAGTTTCTACATGTCCTTGCATCCTTGGTACCTCTGAGATCCAGTGAGCTGTACTGAACATAGTGTTCTTGATCAGGCCACACTATTGATTTATATGATGGTGTTTTAGTACAGTCTGCATTCTGAACACTCTCCAGCAGCCTAGTTGTTTCTGTTTCAAGCCACAATTACACATTCAGTAGAGTCTTCATTAAGCTATTTATAGTGCCAAACAAGTCCTTTTCTTGTCTTCTTAAAATTAAAGTCTGTCAGACAAGTACAAGAGACACCGCCCAGGTCTGGGTGCCAGCTTCCCAGCGTCTGCAAGCTGCCTGTGACCATGTCACTGGAGCTGGTGCCTGTCCTACAGCCTTGCAGCCTTCTCTGGGGGGCACCTGCACTCTGGCAGGGGACTGCAGGTGTGCTGCCTGATATTTATTGCTGTTTTATAGCAATATTTGCTACTTGAGAGCCCACTTGAAAGCCCTACAGGCTTGAATCAAGATGATTTTGTATCGGCTGCAGCTTTTATGGTCATACTTCCCATGTATCTTTCTACACAGTAGCTAAATGTATTAAATGTGTATGCTTTAACTTTATGAAAACCATATGATAGGCTACCCTTTAGTGTGTTCCCTAGCTAGGCATGATCCTTGACAACCCTGGCCTCTCTCCCAGGACTGCATGTTTTCTTTGGAAGCTTCTGATGCTCCTGTATCGATCCCAGGTATTTCAGAAATTTCTTGTTCCTACTCAGGGGCTGCTCTGTGCCACTAGTGGAGTTTGTGCACTATGGCTTCCATAGGTGGTATTCAGGTACCATCGCTCATCCCAACTTGAAAATGAGATCTTTTAGTTCTCAAATAAACTTGACATGTGGGGCTACTCTGGAACAGTGGTTACACTTTATAAATACTCCTCAACTTACACGCCAGCCTTTACGTGTGCTTGGTGGAAGCATTGGGGAGCCCTGTACTTTGGGCTCTGCTGAGGGTACAGCTTCTGGCAGTGACTTTGAGGGGCAGCTGCCAGGAGGGCCACCTCCTTTTTGGGTAATATTTCACAGAAATCGTGCCCTGTGATTTACAAAGTGAGATAACGAAGGCAATGAAAAAATCCGGTATTTTTTCAAAAGTCTTTCCCCCTCCCCCCGCCCCCATTGGCTGCTGCAAAGCAGGCACCTCAGGCTGCAGGGGAAGCAGCTGCCGGGACAGTGGCGGGAGCGCTGAGTAAATGGCGGCCGGGTGAGGGGGCGGGGCCTGCTGACTGGGGCGGGGCCTGATGGGCGTGGCAGGGCGTGGCCAGCGGCGGGCGGAAGGCGGAGGGACCGGCGGCGGAAGATGGCAGAGCTGGAGGCGCAGCTGTTGCTGGCGGTGGGGCTGATCGGTAAGGGCCCTCCTGGCCCGGCGGGAGGGCTGGGGTGCGGGGGGCTGCTGGGAGGGCCGGGCCGGGGCTGGCGGGGGGTGCCGGTTGCCAGCGCCCCGCCGAGCTGCGGGCGCGGGGCCTGCCCCGGCCGGGCTCTGGACAGCTCGCGGTGTGGCAGGGGGTGCCCGCCCGCTGAGGCCGACGCCTGTTACGGAGCTGAACCCGGCACAACTCGGCCAAAGTGCCTTACAGCCACGGCTTGTGAAGGTTGCTGTTAAGAAATCAGAAAAGATGGGGAAAATCCTAAATAAGCTGGTCTGGGTGCTTGCCGGTCGATATTTTGCTTATATGAAGGTCTGTTCAAATTCCTGGTGCTATTTTGACCTGGTGAAGCAGGTCAAGAGTACATACTTATTAACATTTAAAAACCAAACCCCATAGCATAGGTGCTGCCCTGCGGCTTAAACCATAGCAGCAGAACTGGATGCCTAGGGTTAGGGTAAGGTGGAATTTTAATCTGATTCCAGGAAACAAACCTGATTAACCCATCGATTTACTTCCTTGCTGCTGTTTGGCATTCTCACAGTGAACATCTTTCCACCATAGAAAAAGACACCAATGGAGATGCTTTGTGGGTTTGGTGTTATCCGTCCGTAACAGCTGAGCTGAGGAGTCTATTGCTGCGAAAGTGCTGCCTTACAGATGAAGATAAATTGCTTCATACGTTTGTATTTGGCCAGTATAAAAGGTCATGGTTCTACATCACAACTGTGGAAGTTCAAGATTCTCCAGCCTTGAAAAAGGTAGGACTCTGCTGGCTTTTCAGTAGAGTACAGGCAAGACTTCTGGCAGTTTAAGTGGTGTTTTCCAGTTGCATGCTATGAGGAAGGGCAGGGATCTGAGTTTTTTTGTGTGCTCACAGATGCAACTCTTACCCAGCTGCCTAACCAGTCCACAAGTTTCGTTTTTCACCAAGATATACATTGGATGGAATTGCACGGGGATCAAGATACTCGTCACCCGATTTAGATTCTTTGTATTAAAACGGAAATGCTGTTTCCTGCTGTTATTTCAAGTTCAGCAGTTTTTTTGGGGTTTTTTTTGGCCACAAATCCTCTACAAAGAGTCTTTCATAGTGTCCAAAAGCTTGTTCATATAGCTCTTGATGCATTTTTCCCCCCAAAGGATTGAGTTATATAGGTACCTTTTTTACCACTGCATTGATAACTGGAAGATGCAACCAGATAACTGCAAATATGCTTGTATCTTCTATACTTCCCAGTTATGAAGATGATTCGTTTGTCTGTGAAGTTTGTTCAGTTTTCGTATTTCATACTTTATTGTGAAGTAGAAAGCTAACGTAATTTTGCATGCCCACAGCAAGATGTTGCTCACCTTTAGTCACTGAGAGCTTACATCTCTTATGAGCCTTAAAGGTGTAAAAAAATAAAAAACAAAAAAACCCTCCACTTGTGTCCCAGTACTGTCTCCAACAGTGGCAGATGCTATTTATGGAGGACGTGAGACTGGTCATTGTCAGCAGACATTTAGCCTCATACTGTCCTAGCCAACAATCATTTGATTAAGGAAGTTAAAGAGTTTTTCTGCTCAGGGGCCTGCTATCTTTGATTATTTTTTTTTTCTGGTCTCTTTCTAAATATGTTGGTGCTCCTTTGGCAACAAATTCTGGAAGTTGCCTACCTGCTGTGGAGAAGAAAAAGACCTTTCTCTTTCAAAATAATCTTATGAGATTCAAGGAAAGCAACTCTTACAGTATAGATTAAGCAAAAGATAGTATGTCCTAGAGCTGACTCAATGGAAATGAGTCACATCAGAAAGCTGTTAATGAGGCCTTTTCTGTACTTAGTAACTTGAATCTGCTGCTACCACTCACTCTTTTTGTCAATTGAAACACCTTGTCAGAGTACTGTAGTTAGTTCAATAATGTGAAAGACTGTTCATATGGGATCTTTAAATAAACTGTGTATTTTTCTGTGCATGTGTCTTACCCAGGTGACCCACTTCTCCATTGTTCTGATGGCCAAAGACTTCAACCCAGAGAAATATGCAGCCTTCACTAGGATACTGTGTAGGTCTGTATAAAAGCTGTTTGAGGTGCTGCTGTGTGCATGCTTAGATCTTGCCAAAGTGAAATATTAATTTCATTGTGTTGCATTTGCATTTGGTCTAACAATCTGCCAGAAACTCAGTCCTACTGATCTGTGAATCAGATTATATAAATCCTTGATTTGAGCTTATCTTCATGCAGTAAGTGTTGAGTGACTGTCAAATGCCCAGTAGGTTTTGATGTGTCTTCTCCAGACATACACCACCACCACCCACACACTCATTTTCTCTGGGAACATATTTTTAAAAGTACAAACATTTGGGAAGAGGTCAGTGCTGTGTAGTCAGAGGTCACGAGTATGGAGGACAACTTGCATCCCTTCACAACATCTCTACTACAGATACTTCTTGCAGCTCCTCTGATCTAAGCACAGCACCCAGGGACGTTTTTGCTTTTCCTTTAAGAAAATGAAGGCCCTCTGTCTCTCAAGGTCTGTGGCTCTGTCTTCTCCCTTCTTCCAACCAGACTGCCATCTTCTCTTTCCCTTGTCCCGGTTACTTGCTTTCTTCTATGTACTCATTCTCATGATCTCTCTCTGCAACTTCCTTTGCTTTTCCTTTAGTTCCCAAATTAGTTGGGTCCCGGTTCTTGCTACCAAGAGTATTCCCTGAGATTTAGCAGCTAATTGGATGTGTTTGTGAGGTTATTGCATCACAGACTTGGGAATGTCATCAGGCTTACGAGTTCCGCAGAGTATTGAAAAACTAAGATTGTTCTTTTTCATTGATACATGAAATATCTAGATTCGCTGTGGATCACATTAATGCTGATTTATCAGCTAATACTTCTTTGCAAATTCAGGACAGATTCCACTAAATGCGGTAATGGAGTTTCAAATGTGACATAGCTTTGTACTATAGCTAATATGGAAAACAGCTGAGAGCTTCAGTGAGATTTCTGAAGTACTGTAAAGTAGGTTATGGTGTCTCTCTGCTGTCTGGAAGACCGCTAAAAGTGTATGGGTTTTGTTGCTGTGTGGTTTTGGTTTTTTTCTTTTGTTTTGTTTTAATTATTATCAAGGACATTTACATTTTTCTTTCATTGTTTAACGGAGTCCAGAAGAATGTCTATTAATACTTAGATAAAAACTGAAAAACTAACTAGTCACGTGGTCTGCATGTAATAACAGGAGTTACTGTAGTAATTGCTTGTTTATAAAGCAGGTACCTTCCAAGTCTGCAAAGAATCCTTAGTCTGAACACCTGGAGACATGTAAACCTTTGTGTTACGTTTCTGTTTTGGTAAAGATTGGTTCTTTCATAAAACTGGAAACTCAAATAAAAAGACAAGGTAGGTTATTTTATCCTAAAAGACAGGCATGTTTTTGTGGGCATGTTGAAAGAATTCTAGTTCTGTATTTAAAACATCAACCAGGTGTCCAAAATAAGAATTCTTGACAATATTATTGCAATTTGGGATAGTGTGGGATTTTTTTTTTTTCATATGTCTGCTGGTACTGATTGCAGTCAAAATACCAGACTCTTCTTTTCACACAGAATTTACTTGAAGCATGGAAGTCCAGTTAAAATGATGGAGAGTTACATTGCAGTCCTTACAAAGGGGATTTGCCAAAGCGAAGAAAATGGATCTTTCCTCAGCAAAGATTTTGATGCTCGGAAGGCTTATCTGGCTGGTTCCATCAAAGGTTAATTAATACCAGAAGTCTTTATTCTGATTTCTTTCATACAGTATAAAATACAATCCAGTTTTCATGTGTACTTCAAGTAAATAGTGTTATCTCTGCTGTTGTTACTAAGCTTCTTCAAAAAAATCAAATAATAATATTAGCATGTATATCTTCTATAACATAATTTTCCCCTCTTTTTTTAGATATAGTATCCCAGTTTGGCATGGAAACAGTTATCTTATATACAGCACTGATGTTAAAGAAGAGAATTGTAGTGTACCATCCTAGAATAGAAGCTATCCAGGAGTTTACCAGGTACTTTGGCAATTCCTACCTCTCCACCCATCCCTAAAAGTCCAACAAATTTTGAACCTTCATTGAAAGAAATGCCCATATTTTAGGGAAAAAAATCTTTTCTTAAACACATTTATTGAAATCCTGCTAAACCCTTCTTAAGGCTTTAGCCATTATGTTTGGAGAAGCGTAACTGTAGAATAAGTGAACTCTGCTTGCACTGATAGTAGAAATCTCTGTAGTTCATGTATATGCATGCCAAATGAGACCTAGTCATAGTAGTTCTTTCTTATGACATGCACTGCATACTGTGAAATATTAATTAAGTGTCAGTATAAATCTACTGTGTGTCAAGTACCAACCTGATTTCCTAGGACTTTGCCTGCTTTAGTGTGGCATCGACAAGACTGGTCAATTCTTCATTCATATGTACATCTAAATGAGGAGGAAGTGGAAGCCTTAAAAGCCTGCACAGGTAGTGATATTTATTAATCAAAAATGCAAAGAAAATTTCTGGTTTTATTGCTGCAAGGTCTTGCACCAGTGCCCTTTGGTGGGAAAAAAATGGTTACTTTACTATTAATACTGTTGTTCAAAGTTAAGCAGCATCATTTTCTTTAGGAAAAGGCAGGTCAACTAAACAAGTATGTTAGAAAATAACTAGTTAATCTGGTGTTTCTGGGTGGATCCACATCAGTCTACCCCTAATCACAGATACACAGCAGCTTTGAGATTTTTTTGATGTTGTGATCAGAGGGATTGGCTTACTTTTGATAAGCTGCTTTTTTTACCAGCTTCTACACATAGCTAGTAACTGAATTTTTAGGATATTTTTTTTCCAGTTCTAACTCTGAAGTTCCAAATTTTTATTCCGATTGCTGCCAGTGAAGTCTGTGGCTCCTAATCACAGGTAGACCTTACCAGCTATGTAGGAGTTTGATCTGTGTGACACGTTGTGTATGCATAGTGCTTAACACATAATCCAGGAAGAGGCCCTTGGTTTATGCAAAGATTATCATGACACATCGTGTGGCAATTAAGAGGCTTCTCTATGCAGAATAATGAGCAAGAAGACTACTCATCTTCAGTATTTCTTGTTTCAGCTCACTAAACATTTTTCACAAAGAAAAGCTGCTCTAAGGTTGCTCACCTGTATGCTATGAGTAAAAAAATCTACTGGATTTATTTCTCTGTTCCATTCTAATACTAACCTAGTGACAACGGGCTCTGGAGTGGAGATTCTTTTAAAGAGGAAGTTTGGTGGCTTTTTCATTTGTAAGTGAATAATTTTAGTAGCAAGGTAGGAAGAGAGTTTAAAACTTCAAATTGATAACCTTTTTATATTGCATGTGGTGTTCGTCGTTCATCCGTGTTCAAGGCAATTTTAGAAGTTGATTTTTAAGTTCCTTCAAAGTGAAGCATTCTGTTGGATATGCTTGTTAAATGACTGATGTTATCAAGAGAGCAGCCTACTGGGTCCAATGACTGTTGTGTCAAATACTCTTAGAACAGATTTTAGGACTGTGATTTTTCTGCAGTATCTTGGTTTTGTTTTGGTTATGAAGATCTCAATCTCGCTTAAAATTCTGCTCTCTAGGTTACATTGCTGGATTTACAGATTCTGAAGTGAACAGTAGACCAGACCTCTATGATGTGTATGTGAATTTGGCAGATGGTGAGATCACTATTTCCCCTGCAGTAAAAGGTTGGTTGCTTTTTATGTTTTGGATTTAGAGGCTGTTTGTTCCAGAGTTGATAGTAATTGCTGAGTCTCACTGTAGGTCAAGTAGTCTTGATACTTCTTCCATCCAGATTACGAACAGTCAGTATGTAAGCTTCTGTCTTTCAATTTTATTGAGACCATGAGGGACTGGTGAAAGTTGGAATTTGGAAAGACATGCTTTGTCTTCCCACAAATGTACAATTGAGATTTTAAAACATCCATGTTAGACAAACATACAGAAGAGCCATTCAGCTGAACACAGATATCGCATGAGTCTTTAGAAAAACTGCACTAAATACTTGGAGACTGAGGACTGTTTGAAAGGAAAGCTTATATTTTGCTTGTCGTCTTTGCTGCTCCTTATCATCGGCTTAGGGCCGTTTCAGAGGTCAACAATTTGCCTGTGCTGGCATGACCGTTGATATATCAAATTACTGCCTTTACCACTGGATTTCAAATGGCAGTCATGAAGAGGTCTCGTTCTTTTGGCTTTCATTTTTGGATTGATGTGCATTTCTAGGTATCACAGAGATGGTTTTTTTAATGTGAATGCGTGTTTGTTGTTTTTTTCATACTCAGAGGCAATGACAATGGGAAAACTTCACAAAGAAATTGGACAGCTAATTGTTCAATCTGCAGAAGATCCAGATAAATCAGACAGCCAAGTCATTAAGGTTAATATTTTTAAACAAATTTTATTTTGAAATTTAGTTAAATTACTTCTATTGCTAAATCTTGACAGAAGCAGGGGAGTAGGAGGTGATTGTCCCTGAGAATCACTCTTCTGCTCTCTGCCTTTTTACAAATGAGCATTTTTGTTCTTTGTACAGGTGTTTAAGGATGACAGACTTGGTTTATATTATCTCTCGGGTAACCATGTTGCTTCAGAAGTTCTTGTATTGATATAAGATACTTCAGAAATTGTATTGATATAAGACTTCCAGTAAAATTAGTTTCCAGTTTTATCCTACAGAGTATGTACTTTGCTCACTACCTTGCCAATAGTACTGTCAACACCTTTGAAAAAGTCCTACTGAGATGGGGCTTCTCAGCTATAAAGCCTAATTATGATGATAGGTGTTCTCACTTCCTCCTCTATCTAATAGATCATTAGACATTTCACAACTCAGTGACTGGGTAAAAAGACCTCAGTTACATTAGCGAGATGAGCCTGTGGAGTCGCTGTGCTCCCTTTATTCAACATCACACAATGGCAGGCTGAAGAACTGTTGCAAGTTTGCCTTAAAATAAATGGGGTCTTTATTTAAAGTTAACTATTTATAATTATTTTCTTTTTTGTTCTGTATTGGATTTTATTAATTTTTTTTAGCAAGTGTATGTTAAAACATTGTATTACCTAATACTGTATTCATGGTTGCTTGTTTTTCTGTTCATTCAAGGATATTTCTGTGAAGACAAAAGAAATCTTGGCTACTTTAGCCTCACTTACTGAAGTTTCCGATGGCAATGAAAAACCAACCCTTAACTCTGAGGCTCTGAAACAAAAGCGATTTCCACCAGCTACAGAAAACTTTCTTTTTCATTTAGCAGCTGCTGAACAAATGCTCAAAATCTGATTTTGATGCACTGCAGTGTTATGGACCAATTCAAAAATACTGTCTTTGCCATACAGATAGGTATACCTGATATTTTATATGGAAAAATTAAAGGTATAAGAGTGAATGCCATATTTACCGTGATACAATGCAGAATATCGGAGCTTAACCAGGAACATATGGAGGCACATTTGGGAACGTTCCTGGTGTTATTATCTTTCCCCAACTATAACTTTGTATATATGGCTCCTGTATTTCATATCACAACGTGAGTGTATATACAAGTAGCGTGGGGCTGTGTGTCCAGGCTGTGCCAGACATTGGTATAGTGACTGCTTGTCCTGCAGGCTCCAGGTGTCAGACAGCTCTATTCTTGTTCTGACTTGTCTTCCTGGGCTCTGGAACACAGGCAGCAGCACACACGCTGTAAAACCAGCACAGTTTGGATGTGCTGGTCTACACAGGGATACACTGAACATGCAGTTGGTCTGAGTGCTCATTCTGGGCTTCCAGGTATGTCAGCCTGTCAGATACTGCTCTTGCTCTGTACTGCCTGATACCTGGAAATCCCAAATAAATGGACAAGTTCTCTTCTTTCTACTTGAAAGTGTCTAGGTATAAAAAAGGGTGTCTGGGAAAATCTGATGTAGTAGCCTTAGTATGTAACAGAAGAGGTATTTTAAAGCTCAAGTGGAAGCTGAGCACCTCTTTTGGACTCTTGCCTTAGAGGTTTTCCTCCTTTTCATTCCATCCCATGCCTCTGATGGAAGGAAAAAGAGGAAAGGATTACAGTATTTAAAGTAGGGCTTCCTAGCGGGGGGTCACAGACAAGTGCTGCTTTACAGCTAGAGTCATTTAAGAAGTTGTTAGGGTTCTCAGCTGAGAAGATACCTGGCCATTCATTGCTGATCCATTTGACAGAAAAATCACAAGTTAAAGCATGATGGATTAGAAATGTTCAAATGGCTGGGTACCACAGGTAGAGCATCAACCTCTTAAACTGCTTGAGCTATAACACAGGTACTACCTGATGGTGCTCTGTGTAGACTAATTATAGATGGTAACTTTTGAAATAATAGTGAAAACTGGGAAATAGAGAAATTTTGCCTGCTTGTTTGGCTGCATAGCCATAACTCAAAAGAGATTTTTTTTGTATTTTTCTTTTTCATTGAGCAGCCTGAAACTAACTGCTTTGTAATCTTCTGGGAAGAATTTAGAGTCTTGGTAGGGAAATACTCTGAGCCAAACAATCTATATTTCTTCAGAAATGTCCACAACAGATCAGTCAATTCTGCAGTAGCACTTTGTTATAAGAAAAAATAACCTTTTTTCCTGGCCTTTGTACAGATAGGCTGTAGCATGTGGTTTTACATAGAGATTTTATACTTACAGTTAAAACTTTAGTAATCAGTATTTATATTGGTAAATAGTTGGATGTTTGCTGTTCTGAAACTGGTAGAGCTCATCAATAACTATGTTCAAGCAATATTAGTTTGAAAAAGGGTTTTCCTTTTGCTATGTATCGTATGTTAAGGAAATTATTTTAGAATGGGATTAAGGAATGTGGTATCTATGTATAAAATGGCTCATTATTACAGTCAGTAAATGAAAGTGCTTCAGAATAATCCCCTATTTTCAGGGGTGTAAAATTCTACTTTACACGCTTACTCTGCAGTTTACATTCTGAACAGAGAAACTTGTGCTTTTTTTGCCTTTTTTTTTTTTTGTTAGCTTCTGAGAAAAATATGGCAATTGCCTTTGTTTACCTGTAAGTGCTCTACAACTTTTTTTCCCCATTTGCCCATTAATGTTTTTTCTTAATGGTTCTGATGCTGCTTCTGTTTGGGGACTTTTACAACAGTTAGAATAGGAGAACTGCAAAATTGTGCAGAAAATTCCAATCAGGACCTGCTTTAAATTCCACTGAAACTGAAGTCTTTCACCAAGAAAAACCTGAACATGCTTGCAGTCAGCTGTGAAGACCAGTTGTAACCATGAAGAAATTCACAGTTTCTTATTAACAAAAAGCCTTAAGGTAGATCATTAAAGTAGTATGGGTGTTAGGGACAACGACAAAAAGCAGAGAAGCTCAGTTATAAACTAAATATTGAATGCCTGTTTTGCTTTCTGGTTTGGAAGTGTTTAAGTGCAAAATCTTGGTGTTGTATTGGATCTTCTATTCTGACATTTGTGTGAAACAAGTGAAATACAATTTTGCACTTAAAGAACTGGACTTACAGCTTGCTTATGCCTATTAAAAAAAAAATCCTGAACAGTCTGCCCTTTAATTTATGTAAATTTGTTCTTGAATAGTTGTGACCACAGAGTCACAGGCTTTAGCTCTCAGTTTTGCAATGTTGGGATTTAGCTACAGCTTGACGCTTAGGTTTTACTACTACATGTTCAAACAGTTTTGTCATCTATACCGATTTTTTTTTTTTGTCAGCACTGTGAAAGATGTATTGACCTCCCTCAGCTTCAGTACCTTCAAAGGGCTGTCCTAATGTTCTTATGTTCTTAAGTTTTCTTAATGACTTTTGACACTGCTTCTCTCAAAAAGGTTTAGAGTAAAATAGAAAAATCTGGAAGGGCAGGGCAGGGAAAGACTTCTGCTTATTTCACACTTCCCTTTCCCCAGGATACATACAAGTAGAGTGTGCATGCAGTTGCTGGTTTTGCAGAGCCAGATGACATCCTTTTTTTCTTCCTCCTAGAAGCAGAGACTGTGGAAAATGAAATTTTCATTCATACCTTCTCATCTTAACTGCCTTTCTGTTCTTGGATAAATACAATATGGTGAATGACTGCTCCTGTTGACCTGCTAAGAGACGTGCCTCCAAAAGGGATGTAGCATGTAGAATCATTGAAAATCTTGAATTCAAATGAAAATTGTAGTACTGCTCCTTCCTCAGTTGAGGCATAAGGTACTCCCTAAGCACTCTGCCTTGCTCACTGACCACCTGAACCAGTTAGTGTGGTAGCTGTAGCATGACATCACTATGCAGAAACTGGAAGGTAGATGGTGAGCAGAGCAAAGGCTTGGAAAGGGGAGCAGGATAAACAGTCAGTCCCTTCAGTTGTGATTTTGCAGAGTAAATTGCGCTAGTCCTTTAAGGCTAACCCTATGTTGTTTTTAATGCTGTCATCCCTGGGGTTTTAGTCCCTGGTATGAGCTGGCCTGCCTTGTTTCCCCTGTAGGCAAGTGTGTGGGGGAATGTTCTGGTAGTGCTACGTAACCTGGAAAAAGTTGATGCAGGACAACTGACAACATCCATCTTAAAACTACTGGCTGCTTCTGCTTTCAACCTTCAGCTGCTGCCAGAAGGGCTAATGAGGATTGTTAATCGTGTGTTGTGAGATGCCATTTGAAGCAGCTAAATTTCTAGATAAAAGTCAGGCTGTAAAGCTCAGTGTAGGAAGGTCACAGCTGCCTCGTGCAGCTTTACACCCGTCCCTGGGCAGCTGTCTGGCTGGAGTCTGAGCCAGAGGGATCTTTGGTCAGGTGAGGTCATTCCTTGTAGCTGCCGAATGATGCTAGGCTCGGGAGGAGACTCCAAAGGCTGAGCAACAGCTCTTTGCTCAACAACACTGCGTGGCACGCGGCATGGTGTTCACCATGGTCTGATGGGGAAGGAGCTGCAGTGCAGGAATCCCTCCCCGCCTGCAGCCTTCCTTCCTCCACCCCTATGGCCTGTGGGGAAAAACAGCGTGGCAGTGTGACAGGCTTAAGGGTAACACAGGGACACAGGCTCCGGCTGGGGAAATGCTTTGATCTCAGTATTCCCTAACATAGGAGTGGCTGGCTAGCTTTTTTTTTAAAGCTACATTGAAGGGCTGTGGAAACCTCATATATTCTTAAATTTCAGGGACAAGCTGAGTAGGTGGGGAGCTGCTAGCATGTTGTGCTGTACTGTGACTTTTTCCTTGAAGCCAAAAGCTTCCATCTGTTGTATTTACCACACATTAAACTGGTTCCACAAGAAATGCACTGTCACTTAATGCAAGGGCCGGTGCTGAAGGCAGGAGACAGACGTGCCTTGGGCTGGTATGTTGTTAATCTATTCCAAGAACAAAGGGGAAGGTTTTCCTGTAGATGCTGACTCTCCTCCCAAGTCCTTAAAGCGTGATGCTTTTCTGCTTGTCCCAATCTTGTTCCCCTCACACCTGTGGACTACCAGGCGTCTGGTCCTGGTAGTTCTAGTCTCATATGACTTATTTCAAGACCAAGGATGCCAAGACCTTTTTAGCAATCTGTTTTCCCTGCCCTGATCTGGGAAGCACTGAATCACCCAAGCTGACAATTTAAATGGCAGGTGCTTACCCTCTTCTGGAAAATTCTGGTTAGGGCAATAGAAACATTTCTGAGAATGGGGAGGAAAAGGTAATTAATAACTCTGAGGGAGCTGTATTTAATATAGCAAATTTCATCTCAAGTATTCAGTAAGAAGCTGGTAGAGTTCAATAATGGGCAGCTGTAATAACAGACACCATTACCAGACATGTTCCATATGCCTTACTCACAGGGTTATAATGACACCAATTTGCTTAAACATCCAAGTGTGGTGCCAGAGAATTTATAGCTTGTCTAGTTACCATGACGATTCAAAGTTCACAATGTGTTATCTTCAGCTTGTTGGCTTTGCTCTTACCTTTGGCTTCTTGGTTTGTTTGGGTTTTTGTTTTTCCTCCTTGCTCCCACTGTGGTTCACGTAACTAGCATTTACTTTAGCCATTTTTAAATTATGTTTAAAAAAAGGAGTGGGGAGAGGTGTGGGTCTTCATTGTAGTGCCAATTAATGTTTACTGAGAGTGAAATTAGACTGCATCTGAGTTTGCCTTTGGTATGTTACTGAAATAGGATTAATAGAGAAACAGGAGTTTAGAGAATTTAACTGAAGGATGTTAGCTGTGCCACCATTGTTAAAGATTTGGAAGGAGACAAACACTTGATGGAGAGAGGCAGGCTGAGTTGTAATCCTGTTCTGCCTGACCCTGTGGTACCTAAGGAAAAGAGCAGGGCAAGCCTCCTTCTCCCTTGTGTCCTCCCGGCTCAGAAGAGCTGAGACTGGTGTGATCTTTCCTTCTTGTGTCTCCTTTCGGCTGCTGTTGAAGATGATGTTTGGCAAGGCAGGCCTTTGATCTGACACAGCACAACTGGCTTTGTGTTGTTGACCCTGATGGGATTTTACTATGTACTTAAGAACAGGACCCAAAAAGGCAAGGCGAAGTGATCCCTGTTGAATTCAGTAGGTGTAAATGAGCCTTTAAAAATTTACCGCTCCTCCAGTGGAGTAGTGCAAACCCTTTGCCTCTCTTAGGTTCGGTGACTTAGAGTAGCCATACTGTCTTCCTGGAACAGCTTTACAGCATGCTTCCCTCAAGTTATAGGTCCTTAGGATGTGCTGCTACTTGTCCTCTTGCCTTGTCTGACCCTTCCCTGCATTAAGTTGTTAGAGGAGGGCTTGAAAAAGGCAGAACTCAAACAAGAAACTAAACTCAACCCCCTACTTCCTGCTTTTGTTCAGTGCCAGAAGCACAGCAGGAAGCATTTTCCTGCAGGAGACCAGGCCTACTGGTTTTCCTTACTTTGCTCTGTGCTGCTGTCTTCCTGTTGGGATGGAGTGGATTGGGAAACAATTAGTTCCCTCACACTGTGAAAAGAAATCTAATCCTCCAGCAACAGGAGAGCAGTGACCTGTGTATTGCACTCCTAAAGTTGAATTATGGCAGATTTTGGATGCTGTACTTGTGAAATTATTTATGTGAAAGTGATTACTGCATTATTTAGTGCATATTTATTCTTCTCACATGCAGCCTTAGCAGCACCTCACATAACATTTTCAGTGATCTTACAGCCATCTCTCCTATGAGCCCTGCCCACAACCACGGGGTCTCCTGCCAGACTTGTGGAGCTTCTTTCTACCTTGTTCCCCAGAAGGTCTGATCTTGATTTTTGTGGCAGGTCAGGAAGCTGTATGAAAGCAGCTGTACTGGGCCAGACCAAAGATTTATTCAGCCAAATGTCATATCCCAGTAGCTACCAAAACCAGACACCCCTAAGAGAGTCAGAGCACGCAAATTAAGATATTTATCACACGGAGCTTACAAACTGCTTTTGCTGGTGTAGTTTCCATGAATTTAGTATCCTTCAGTGGATTCCCTTTGATGGAAATGCCCATTCTCCTCTTAAATTCATGTCAGCCTTTAGTATCCATAATGCCCTCTGGTCAGAACTTCAAATTTCAACTAGGTGTTGAGCTATCTGCCCCCACCCTTAATTCCACTCCTAGTGTTAACAGTCAGCTCACAGCCCAGATGAGCACCTCTGTCAAGCTCATTACTTTTAACTTGCCCATTTGGTAGTTCACCTGTTTCTACATCTGGTATTGTAAGCTCTTTTGCAGCTCTTCACAGACAGTCCTGGTCCCCTGAATTTTTGTATGATCAGCAACATCTATCACCACACTGCTCAACAGGCTAACCCTTACGTCACATCTCAAAAGACAGCTCTTCTACTTGGATAAATACTGTAAATGTGCACAAGTGGGGATTCTTTGTTGTGTACCAGAAAGCCACAGGATTTCCTAGTGGCTTCAGTGTAAAAACCAAGTTCTAAAGCTCAAGGGGCAGGAGGCCTCACAACTCCATCCAGGATGACAAGAAAGCCAGAAATCACTTCGTAGCCAAGTCTGGCACCACTTCCTGAATGTTTCTTAAACAACTAAATTTAACCAGTTAATATGATTATTGCCATCAGAATGCCTTTGTCTGTTACTGCTTTAATGGCTACCTCACTCATACCTCTTCCTTGAAATGAGTGTTCCTAAACACAAGGGAACATACAAAGTAAGTATTCTGAGAAGAACCAGCTTCACCCAAAGGACTGCCGATATTAATGCCTTCACCACCTGTGTTCCTGGAAAGCAGCATGTCAAAAGCTGCAGCAGCAGAACAAGAACAAGCCTTTATATTCAATATTTTTTTAATTAAGAAATCATTCACATGAGGAAGCATACAGACCATGGTTTGTGACAAACGCTGTGTTACAGTGCTTTCTGCTACAAAGATCATTTACAGCATTCAGTTATGTGTACGTATCTGCCCATGGGCTGTGTACACCAAGTCTGATACATACACCACCATAATTTCACAATTCAATCAGCTACATGTGCCAATTGAATTTATTGATGAATTCAGAATTCACTTCAATCCGAACATGAATTTATATATTAAAGCAAATCTCTAAATTCCCCTGTTGTAGAATAACTCTGTTTCTTCTGTAGATGTCAGAATTTCCGGTTCAAGGTCTGCTCGCTTTATCTGCAATGTATAGAGAACAGGAATCACCACCACCATATTGTGGTAAGTATAAGTTAAATTCTTTTTACTGCATTGAACTGGGCACAAACTGAAATATTGCGTCCACAAGCAAGACTGCATGGGATTTTGGGTTCTTTGTTTATTTGGGTTTGAGGGTTTTTTTGTTGTTGTTTTGGGGCTTGCTTTTTTTTTTTTCCTTCTCTGACATCTTCTATATAGAAGCTCAGGGACAAGGGAAGAAATAAGTTTTACTTAAAATTACAGGTACTCCCAAGATCTAAATAGAGCATTAGTGATGTTATCTCCATTCACTACAGAGTCATTTAGGTTGGAAAAGACCTTTAAGATCATCAAGCCCAACCATAAATACATTTGGGTGACTCACCCAGGAGAACTTCTGGGAACTGGGAAGCTCAAAGGGAAGCAACCAGTCATACTTCAGTACATAATTTCTCACAAGTCCCCTTAGTTTACCCTTGTTGCCATAAGAGATTAAGAAATCTAGAAAAAGAGATTGCAGTGCCAGAAAGTTTAGGCAAATAAAAGAAACCACTAAAAACGGCAAGAGCCCAGTCTGTGAATTTCTGAGAATATTCACACACTGCTGATAAGGGAGAGGAAATAAATGCAGAAAGGAACCCCAGGCTCCTGTCTCACTTGGCTTTCTTCAAAGCCCAAGGTTCAAGGGCTACATCCTCCATGTAAAACCGACCAGGATGGCATACCTTCCCAGGGAACAGATTACACTTCACAGTTCAGCAAAGCAGGCTGAGGAGATGTCGCATGTGGGTTGGTATATCTCTGTGATGAGCTCATGCTGACTTTGTGTGAAAGAAAAAATTCTCGTCTACATCCTTCCTTTCTCCAGCGGGACTGAAAACAGTGCTGGAAAAACCTTGCTTTTGATGTCTAAGACTGCTCTCCTGACCTTGCTGCTTCAGGCTTTTGTGAAAATCTGATACATCTACACTGAAGTGTAAATATAACACATAATGCAGCCTAGACCTAGAAAGTCCTGTAGGCCTCTGCCTAGTACATGGGCCTTCACAAGCAGCCTCACCACTGCCTGTTTTAGATGCATAGCCATGTTAAACCTAGTGTTTTTCTTCTGTGTAGCCTTAAGACTGCTGGAATGATTTCTGGAATGACTATTTAATATAAAAATAAGCCTAAATCAATTCATATGAAAGGACTTACCTTCCCACACTGCGGGAACATACTAAGTGAGACTGGCAGCATCCCTGTTAGTACTGACGTAATCATAACCATTCTCACTGAAGCCAAAGCACGTGGAGTTTTAACAAGTTTTGCTCTGTCCAAGACATTGAAGAAGTAAATCAGTTTGGGCTCAAAAAATAATACAACAGTGAGACAAAGAGCATTAGCTACTCTTTTAATGGTTAAAATTGCACTGAAATTAGTAGTAACCTGGGCTTATGAATCCTAAAGGAGTTTCCTTACTTTATTTCTTACATTCTTACTCCTAGCTTCCTGTTCTTTCCCCTTATTTTCTATTTAGCTGCAGCATTTTCCAAGCCCAAGATTAAGAAAATAAGCAGCAAGATCAAAGTGACAAAAGAAGGTGCATTAGTGCTTTAAAGTGCCTCAATTTTTCTTGCATTACCCTCTTTCCTTTCAGATTTAGTTCCTCCTGGTAATCCTACTTTGCATTGTGCAAAAATTTATTACATATTTAAAATTTTATCTTACATCTGCATTTATGTCTTCTGGTAACAGAAGTCGGTTAAACTGACTAAAAAAGGAGAATAGGGAATTGATTTAGGCGATACCAAATTACATGACATAGATGATCCCTACCAAAAGCTCGGGACAGGGTAAGAATTTTCTCATAAAGCATACAATGAATGCTTCTTATGATACAAGGTTTTTAAATGCAAAAGCAAGAACACGTTTTTAAATATATGGAAAACTATTTGTAAATTGGGATCCAGTTTTAGTTTCAGTTGCAAATTCAAGTGCCATATCACCTCTTCAGAAATAACAAATCTAAGCTAGGCTAAGCACTGTGAACAACCCTGACACCAAACACTGGGACTCGAATCAAGCTAGGGAACCCAGGTGCTGGAAAACAGCCTGTCAGGAGAGCATAAACATTTCCTGCGGGGGAGCAGAGAGGAAGCCTTCATAGTTTTTACACAACTTCCTGCAAACCCTCAAAGCATGGATGTGGCCCTAACCAGATTCATTTACTTATCTAAATAAATCACTGTAGCTCAACAGAAACTTCCCAGATAATCACTTCTACCGAGGCAAGTAATACTGCAAACCCAAGAAAAAATTGGCAAGTGGTAACAGGCAGGTTGAAAACCAGAATACACACTGACCAGGCACCCCCAGCCCTTCTGCAGTACCTCCTACCTTTCCACAAAGTATGTGAGCACAGATGGCAGGGAGAACGTTGTCCCAAACAAGACTGCTCTGGACAATGCTGTTTCTTTAACGGCCTCCAGGGAGAGAGAAAAATAAATGTTGTTAAGAGCAGTGTTTTATGCAGCTTTGAATGCTGCATGCTTCTGTGAGCACTTTTATACTCTGGAGTTTCAAGCAACAGATTAATGAGGGATAAAAAACATTTGTTAGAGGAATTCTTTCTTAAATGGAAACTGAACTCCTACAAGTGGCAAATATTCCACTTATGACTAAGAAATACCTTAAAAGGGAGGTGAAGCTACTGATGTCATATCAAGTTTTCCTACCATGATGATAATTTTGCTGAGGCTTGCTTTTTTTAAGTTGTGCTGAACTTCTTCCAAATGGTTATACCTTCTGGGCATCCTGACTACCCTGTGTTAAATCTGAAGTTCTCTCTCCAGCTGTCCACAAATCTTTATGCTCATATCTAGCTGTTTCTTCCACTCCAGACACCAGCATAGAAAAGGAGGGTCACTGATAGCAAGTGAAATATGACTCTGCTGTAGTTCCTGTGCCAGGCTCTGCAGTGAATGCTGGTAAGCAAAGCAAGGAGCAAATACAGAGTCAGCACCTGGAGCCCACGGATAAAATGACCCTGACAGACACAGCCTTTAAATAATATTCCCACTATAAGAAGGTGCATGTGATATGTACAATTACAGGGCTTTTCTCCAAGCTGTTCCATAAGAAGAAGGTCCAAGAGCCTTGTCTCCTTCTGAGGTGACCAGAGAAAGCAGAAATGCCTGCTCTGGTGTCTCAGTGGCTCAACTCTGGCACTCAGTAATATTGGTCTGGGGAGGCTCCCAACCCCTGCGGACACAAGGGTTGTACAACCTGGTTCCTAAGATCTAGTCCAAGCCTACCCAAAGATTCAGCACCTGATCTGCTATTACCTCTTTTCAATATATCTAACCATCTACTCTCAGAATCACATCCAGCTCTTAGCAGGGAATGAAAGGCAAGTCAAGAGACCTCCACCCCCTTGCCTACCTTCTTACCAGCCTTCTGCGATACTCCTACAACCTTGCCGTTCCTGTCCATCACTTCAATTCCATTCTCAAATTCCGGGCTTCTCACTGTTGCCACAGTAAACGCAGTCATCAAGCCTGCACAGTTAAAGAGGATATTTGCTTTTAAAGATTAAAAAAACCCCTATCTCAATAGTAAAATTCATTATTAGGTGCATTTTCCACTTCCAGTTCAACAGTTCACAACTGAATAACCTGGCAGCTGAAGACAACTGCCCCATAAAAATCTCTTTGGAATCTCACTGTTTCAGGAGCTTAAGCAAGATTTTAAGGCCCCAATCCTAAAAGGTGCTTTGTCATTATGGACTCAGAGCTTTCAATCACTGCCATCCAGCTCAAATCACGAGTACTTTGTTCTTAAGAGAAAACAGAGGGATTTGTGTTGTAGGTAGGTTTTGTACTGGTCAGTGCAAAATCCAGCACAGAAGAAAAGATCCTGAAGGGAACAGACTTCCAGTGAAGGCTGCATCTCTGATTTGAAAGGGAAGGTGCCAGGGGGAACACTGGCTCTAATATGTTCCATTATGGCACTTGTCTGCCCAGCTGTGTGTCCGGTACGAGTGACAGTGCTTCAGCTGGATCCTAGATGAGAATGTTTCAGTCTCCTCCAGACACAGTTTTAAAAGGTACCTGAAAATATCCACATCACAGTCTGCCACTAAAAAAACCAAGCCTAAACCACTAGCACTTAGAAAGACGATATCAAATGGGAGTTAGTAATCTAGCTGGTTTTTTCCTTTCTCTTTTCTAGACCGAGGTGTAGGTATAACAGGGTATAGTCTGGCAAACTGACCTTGCTTGAAGTAGTAGATTTGTCTTTTTATTAGTTTTTGGCAAGGCTGTTCAATAAAGACATCAGTGTAACAGATAGATAATACTTTTCAAATGCTGGACTGATATTTATCAATTACCTGCAGGGTTTTTTCTACATTTAAGAAAACGGAAGCACATTTTAACACCTGCTCCAAGGAAAACAAGTCAGAAAGCTCTAATGCAGGTCCTCAGATCTGGGTAGTTATCTCGCATAACTTGGAACAGAAGAGATGACATGTTTTAATTTTACCAGTTTCCCCTAGGAAAGGCCAGAAGTTTCTTTAATGACATTAAAAAAACAGTTAATGACATCAAGTAAACTTGTCCTAGTGCAACAAGGAGCTATGCCAATGCACACCTAGACCTGTGTCACACTCTGGTATCATGTATGTGCCAAACAAGGTCATGTCAGTTCTGGTGCTACTGCCCTCCTGGTCCATCCTGGCAGTCTATATGATTTTGGGTATAAATGTGCAAGCCAAAGAAAAATACCAACTGCATCCCTGGATATCTTTGAAGAAATAGTTGCATGTCAGGCATACAAAGGTCAGAAGAGTACTCTGCAGCTCTAAAACTAAAAACCAGCAAGAATCAGAGGTCAGCTACACACATCAGTGAGCGTTTACTCTCACATCGAAAGGACAGTACCCAGCAAAAGCAGTCAGAGAGGAAAGCTAGGAAACAGTAAGACCACACCTGTGCAACGGCAAGGAAATTCTAGTCACATGGGGGTAGCAAATGGCCCTCAGACCAACTGCATGATGTACAGTTTCTTTTTACTCACCAAGAAGGGGAGCTGGTACAAGTTTTCTGACGATGAGCTGCGTTAAGGGACTCTTCAATGTGTAACGATTCATGAAGATATGAGGAACAGCCTAAGACATTGGAAGAAAACAGGCACCCTCTTTTTAAAAAAAAATGTGCAGCATTTCAGTAGTGCAACAGGTTAGGAAAATTAATCTGTGACTTAGTAAATAGCTGCCATCTATAAAAATAAACAAATGCCTTGTTTTAACATTCCAACAAAATACACGTTCTCTAGTTAAGGTGTTTGTAATCACTCTTAGGTAAGAATACAACATATGATTAAAAAAAAAAAAGCATTAAACATTATTACACAGAGGACAGCAGCAATGTGAATACAAAGACAGAAAAAGGAAAACAATTACCTCTGACTAATATTCTTTGAACATCCGTCCAACTGCCTTATGTCATATACTGCTCTCTCCCTCAAACAGGAAACCAGGTTTACTTGTGTATTTGTTCCTACTTCTCTACTGTTTAAGCCCAATCCTATATTCCCATAATACACTTGCAGGAAGTTTCACTTTGGAATAAATGGCCAGGACACCAGCTAGTGCTCAGAGCCTCCCTTGGAGGACAAAGGGGATAAACTCCCACATTCACCTAACGGGCCTAGTTGCCCCCCCAGACCACTGCAAGTCCTGGGCACTGCTGGTCCAACTGTTTTGCCTAGTGGACAGGGGTGAAAGTCCCTCTAATAAAAGCAGGAACAATCATATTTTTCTGCCAGAAGGTTAGTAGATATCACTGTTTAGTGTGGAGAGTGAAAAAATGCTTAGAGGGGCATCTACACTTGCAATGAGTGTCATGAGGATACCAGAGCCCATTCTGATGTAGCAAACTCCAGAAACCTCAAGTTCTTATTCCAGCGCAGCACAGAGCTAGCTAGGTAGCCCTCAGCTACCTAGCCCTCCTGGAAGGCTAACCCACCTGCCTTCAGTGCAGTATTTTCATGGCTATGCTGTTCCTGGCTTCTGAGCTAACTCTATCCAGTACAGACACCTCTAGATTTTACCACTTGTTTATAGCGAGACCAATCTTCCACAGTACCACATCAAAAGTCAACTATAACCACCCAGTGGGTTACTCTGTGTTTGTAAACCCTGGCCATTTGTTGTCACTAACCATTTCCTAAGCTTGCAGAATATTAAAGAAAAGGACAGAAGAGGAAGTTAAGCAAGGCACTGGCCGATAGATGATTAGGAAAATTCTTATTGTGAACAGTTCTGGGGCAAGACATCAGAATAGAGCATAGACCACAATCCTGAACGGTATCCGGCGGTGTGATTATCTCAGCGCCTACTCCTTCTCAGGAGAGCTTATTAGGAAAGCAATCATTGAGCAAATACATACACCAATACACGCTGCATAGGAAATTGCTCCCAAGCCACACAAGATCTGCTTTTCTTGAAGCGAGTAGTCCTAAGACAGACAGAAGAAACACACTACATAAGTACCTTTGTAAAACACTTGTAAATCATGTTCAGAACGGTCTTCTGCAATTAAGATGATTTCAAAAATAAAAATCAACACATACTTCAACCTTTGGGGTACCATTTCCATTGCATAGGGTGAATCCTGTGGTATATGTGTGAAACACGAACTGCAGAAACAAGAGATTACAAGAAAACTGAATTTGGGATTGAGACTAGAAGACGCATAAATGTAGAAAGAAAGAGGCAATTACCTGACAAAAAAAAGTTTGCTTTGCGTGGAGCTGCAGAGATGAAGTAATAACCTAAGAGGAAAACCCCACAAGAAAATTAGGTTTGATCAGTCTGTAAGTTTTTGGTGAGCGGTGGTTGGCTACAGCATGAAAAGAACTGCTGTTGCTATTTGCAGCAGTGTCAAAGGCTCCAGTCAGCACCCAAAACCATTTACCTTGATTCTAGGCTAACAGACTTTCTTGCTACAGATGTGACATACTCACTCTATTCAACATAAAACACAGAGACACAGTGATTAAAACACTATGTGCAAGAATATTTGAGCAAGATGCTTTCTGACCCAAACTAAAATCTGCATTTTTACCCAAGAAGCTTAAATAGATGCACATAAAAGAACTAAGGTAATAAAAATGTAATTAAAGAAGTGAACGAGAAATGGTCAGATTGTACAGCAGGGGTACAAATACTAGATCTAACTGATCTAAGATCAAAGATTTTAATAGTTACTTCCCAACTCCTTCTCAAATTCAGACAGTGAGTAGGAACTTCAGTTTTAATAAACTGCAGCCTTTTTTGAGGTCTGACCTACCAAGCTGAAGGTGTGGAGAAGAACAGAGTCAATCAAGGTAGGGCAAATGCTGAATAAGAGGAGGGCAGGGAATGTCCAAAGCCTTAAAGAAGGATCAGTAATTCATATAATATTAGTGGATCAACTACCTTTATTATTAATGCAGCGCTGAATCTAGCCACATCTATGGAAGAGCATTAAGCTGTAAATATCAAAAGGAAATACTTCTGTTCATTTTGTTACTGTTCTTTATAATAAAAATCTTGATGGCTGTTAAATTAATTCTTTCTACTAGTGCCACGTAAGTCCATGCTGTAATCAGAACAATGTACCTCAATATGTATACTCACAGGCCAAAACCAAAGACAAACACATCTAAATTAATAAACAAGCATATAATTACAGCTATAAATGATATGAAACAAAATGGTGCAACTTTTGAGCCCCATAACAAGAGTTTATTTTTTAATCTTTTGTAATTTCTTGAAAATACCATTTCTTACTTGCAAATGCACAATGTATGTAAGAAAAAAATCACATTCTGAGTCTGAAACACAGAATGCAAGGCTCTGAGTCCTTCCTACTGTAGTTCCATTTTTTTGAGGTTAAACAGACCAAAACCAGGCCTTGCTCTCAATGCTGAGTGAATTTCACATTGCATCAGAAGGCTGACCTTCAGACGTGAATGATCTCTCTGAATACTGCTGAAGGAAGCTAGCTAGCAGGTTTGGACTTCCAATGGGACTCCTTAAGGGCTCGATTTCTAGGTTTCTCGGTACTCCTCATAAAACAGATACCACTTTAAAAAACTCGTGCTGAAAATACAACAGAGAAGCCTAAAACCTTCTATTCCCTTCCTCCAACCCATGCCTTAAGAAAAATGTAAGCCCTGCAGTACACTGCCATCTTTCATGATTACTCACCAATGGAAGAGATAAGGGCAGGAAGGCTGAAAAGAAAGAAAACTATTTCAGTCAAAGTAACTGCTGTGAGTCTAGATGGATGGGTTTGAGCAGAAAGTTCCTCTAACTTCCCCCTTCTAGGTTCAGCTCTAAGTAAAACACTGCCCACAGAAAACCACCATCACCATGGACTTCAGTTCTAACCTTTGCCTCTGGTTGCTCATTCAGGAAGCCAGAATACCTGGTCATAGCTCATAGCCAAAAGGAGCCCTTGTGAACTCCACTCAATGTGGCTACTCGGAAATGATACAGCTGAGTTTCGAAGGGAAATTCAACACTATAAAAAAAAAGAGAGCTGCCACAGCTCTAAGTGATTACACAAGACAACAAGTAAACAGCCCAAGTATGGTTGTATCTGATTAACAATCTGTGCTGTCTTGGCTCCCTAAACAACACCCCAAGCAGACTTAATCTGCCACCACAGCAAGTAAATTCATACAGTAGCCACATCCATCAAGTAGCTCACATAGACTGTTTCATACGTGGAGGGATTTTGGAACCCATTCTGCAGTGACAAGAAACAGATTGGTCAGACGATTTCCATCTAGATGAGCAGATAAACTGTGGGAAAAATTGCTCAACAGGACCACAGGAATAAATAAATCTTCAACAGATATGACAATGCAACTAACAGGCTACTTGCTTTTCTATATGGAGAAGAGTATTGCTGGAGTATCACAGCAGTTATTTACTATAAGCTATTTCCCTTTGATGCTTCAGTCACATACATAAAACTTCTCTTAAGGCAACTTACCTGGAGGTCTAAACACAACAGGAATTATTTGGTCTGTATCAGGATGTACACTGGACTGAAAAGAAAAAAAGAAAAACCAACAACAGTAGAAAAGGCAAATTAGACCAGCTTTGCGATACTTGAATAAGAAGGAAAAAAAAAATCTAAATATTTTGTAAACTTACCAGGCTTAGCAGGAAGGCTTTTTTTGTCTAAACAATTTGAAAATTAGGTTAGTAGTCAGGTTTCAGAAGAGACTGAGTAAAATCTTTTTTCTGAATTTCCCCCCCTCCCCAATAACTTACTTTATGTAAAGTGCTATATATGTATACATCCCTTTAATTTTTTTCCCGTCAAATTTCTCTCCACATACTCCTTGTTGAATATAACTTACATCCCATGTGCTGTGTAACAGCACCAAAGCACACACTACAGCAGAACAGAAAGTTAATCTAAAAAAGTTAAGCTAGAAACAGAACATGCCTAAACACTTATGTTAAGACTTAGCTTTTCTGAAATCACAGAAGTTTTTATTTCTCCCTTCAGACTTCGACACACAAGGTACTAAATGCAAAAGGAAGAGCTGAGCCCATAGTGTGTCAAAAGAAAGACTCCTTTTAATGAAGCAAGGGTTCAGCATTACTTCCAGCAATCCTTTGAGTAGATTTCCCACCCAAGTACTGCTGCTGTTCATTTTATGAGATGTGGAACCAAACCAACCTGTCCTCTGTATGGTGATGCCACATCTAAGATTGAAAATGAGCTCGTTAAGCATTTGGTGTATTTATCACCTACCAGTATCATCCCAGCTGAGGACAGACAAGCTTAGAGCAATGATTCCTAGAGTGATCTAAGAACTTCCTTTAACCTCAGCTATATGATACATGGCCTCGCATTCTTCAGGATGATAATACTGCAATTTAAGTCAGTAGTAATCCAAAGAAATTCCTACTAGATTCATAGATCAGAAAAAACTCTGTAGTAATGTATCTGAAGCTCAGTATTCAGTCTACTAGCTCTTATGTTAATATCAACCACCTCGGCCATGAAAAGACACCCCTCCATTTTCCATAAACTGCACTCCAAAATACCTGATCATTCTGTACAGGCTCACTTAGGGTCTTCCCACTGTTTTGTATGAATAACCTGCTGCTTCTTATTTCATCCTATAGTTGAGAAAAAAAAAACCCACCAAAACAAACAGAAAAAATAATTCAGATTTCAATATTCTGAAGTGTAATATATCACTTATAAAACACTCTAAATACAAACCTACAGTGTCAAGCTAATAACACACCTGCCCCTCACCAGAGCGGTGAAAGCAAGAATACACCTAGAGACACAACCAATTCACCATCATAGAAACTTTTAGATTAGTCAGGCTCCCTTGGTCCCTTTAAGTATTAATCCTACAACCCAATACACAAATGCACTGGAAATTTAAGCATAGGCAAAATCTCACTGAATTCAAGAGTGTTAATCTTGTACTCAGAGTTACCCATGTGCGCTGGCAAACTCAAAGATTTGCTGCCAGAGCAACCATCTGATATCCCCACAGGCACCTAGATGACTATTTGAAAACAAAATTCCAAACCAGACTTTTAAAATTACCAGAAATGAGTCACAACATCACTAGATGTTCCTGGATGTTCACAAATGTGTGATCAAGTTCTAGATTGTACACTTTTCCTTTAAACTCGGCTTAAGCTTTTAATTACAGAAAACAGGTACACTTAAACAAAGAGAGTAAAACTGTAATGTCATGTAGGTATCCACAGTCTACATAAAAAACAGCCTTTCAGGAGAATTTATGGGATGATTTGACTTTTCTTCAACAGGTACACCTCTGTTTGCAACAGTGTATATTAATTCAAGATGTGAACTAATTCCAGATCTCCAAATCCCTGAACGTAATATAAAATTTTCTTGTTTGCATTTACAGATATATAAAGCACATTTACTAAATTGTATTTGTACATGTAAATATATAGAGATGTGTATTCATACCATATACACATATATATAGATGAATACACAAAACGCAGTAACTCTGCAGGTGACAACGGAATATCTCATGTACACACATTTTGACAGTGGTTTTTTTGCTTTAATGGAGCTTTCCCCTCAAAAAAAAAATCAACAAAAATTCCTTTAACATACTGACCAACCAGCCAACTCTCATACAACATGCTGTGCTTTTTCCTCTGTCACCCCAGACAAAACAGTACAGAAGCAGACTGACAGAAAAGCACATCTTTCTCAGAGGCTTGCTGTCATGACAGTTCCTGAAATTCAGAAGCTACGCTTTATGACCAACAATGTCTCTAGCATCACACTTTCAATAATTAATGTTAAAATTGTAGTAATTGTTCTCTGGCATAACAAGAGCCTACAGATCCGTTGTGCTCCCTCTGAGGGAGTTAGCTGCAGTATATTAATTTCAGTATAGCCACTTGGAAGGGAACTGGAGCCCCATGGGCTTTGGGTGATGCTGCAGGGCCAGAAGGGGCACGCGGCGTGGCCGGCCGAGATCCTGGGTGCCTGCGGTGCCGCCGGGCGATGCCATCCCGTGCCGGGCTGCCGCAGCTCCCCGTGCGCCCAGCTCCTCGCTTGTCTCCCTTGTCTTTGGGGCCTTCTGAACTGGGCTAACTCAACTGCTGGCACGGCAGCCATGGTCCGAACAGGCCTGCTGAAATGGTGGCGGCCAGAAATGCCCTGTTTCGTGTAATTATACATAAAAACACATACACGCATATGTCTGTCTCCCATATATATATATGTGTATATATGTATGTATTTAGCTTTTCCCCAGTTGCCATGTAATGCTGTTACTTCACACCTCAGCAGAGCCATGGTCTGTAAGGCCACCAGACAGCAGCCCCGGTGGCAGAAGCCCCGGAGCCCGGGGGGTGCCCGGTCCCCTCGGTGGGAGCCCCGGAGCCCGGGGGTTGGGGGGGTGCCCGGCCCCCCGGCGCCCCGCACCCCTGTCCCTCTCGTCCCTCCCGTCACCACGGCCGCGGCTCGGCACTCAGAGGCGGCCAGGCCGAGGCACGGTACTCACGGAGGACTTGAAGAGCAGCAGGGGGTCCAAGACATCCACCCAGAGAAGAAACCTCTGGAAAAAAGACTGCCGGAGACCCGAGTCAGGGAAGCGTTATTTCGGGGGCGGGCAAGCAGCCCGCCCGAGCCCCGTACCGTACCGCCCCGTCCCAGCCCCTCCGGTTCGCGCGGCCCCTCACCTGCCCCTCCGCCCTCCAGAACCGCAGGTTGGGGTCCATGAGGCCGCGGCACCGGAAAGGCGCCGCCGGGGGACGGTCCGGCCGCTGCACGCTCCGCCCGGGCACGGTGCCGCAGCGCCACGATCCCGCCCGGCCGCGGCTCCCGCGGGGTGCGCCTGGGGCGTGCGCGGCCTTCCGGCCCCGAGGGGCTCCCGCTGCCGCGGAGGAGGCGGGCAGGGACGGAGGGAGCCGGCGGGAGGCAGCTGTCGGCTGGGCCGGGGGCGGCGGGGAGCGGTTCCGGTTTCGGAAAGACCCGATCGCCTTTTCCCCTCCCAGCAGTTTCCCCCTGCACGGAGCCAAGGAGCAGGGCTGCGGGGACCCCCTGCGGCCTCCACACTGGCTTACAGTGACTGAGGGAAGCGAAGGGCCGGGCTGGATGGGGCTGCGAGCGGCCTGGTCTGGTGGCAGGTGTCCCGGCCCGTGGCAGGGGGTGGAGCGGGATGCTCTTTAAGGTCCCTTCCAACCCGAACCGCTCTGTGATTCTAGAGAGCTGGGCAGAGAGGAACCTGATTAAGTTCCACAGAGGCCAGTGTAGGGTCCTGCCCCTGGGGAGGGACAGCCCCAGGCACCAGCACAGGCTGGGGCTGGCCTGCTGGGGGACAGCTCTGCGGGGACGGGACTGGGGGTTCTGGGGGGCAGCAAGTTGCCCGTGAGCCAGCAGTGGCCCTGTGGCCAAGGAGGCCAGTGGGACCCTGGGGGGCATGAGGAAGAACATGGCCAGCAGGTGGAGGGAGGTGATCCTCCCCCTCTGCTCTGCCCTGCTGAGGCCGCCCCTGGAGTGCTGGGTCCATACTGGGCTCCCCAGTTCGGGAGAGGCGGGGAACTGCTGGGGAGGGGCCAGCGGAGGGTACCAAGATGGTGAGGGGACTGGAGCATCCCCCGTATGAGGAAAGGCTGAGGGGCTGGGGCTGCTTAGCCTGGAGAAGAGAAGGCTGAGGGGAGCTCATCGATGCCTACAAACATCTCAAGGGCGAGTGCCAAGAGGATGGGGCCAGGCTCCTTTCAGTGGTGCCCAGTGACGGGACAAGGGGCCACGGGCACAGACTGCAGCACAAGAAGTTCCTGTTGAATATGAGGAAGAACAGCTTTACCTGGAGGGTGACGGAGCACTGGCACAGGCTGCCCAGAGAGGCTGCGGGGTCTCCTTCTCTGGAGACATTCAAAACCCGCCTGGACACGACTCTGTGCAACCTGCTCAAGGTGAGCCTGCTTTAGCAGGGGTTGGACTAGATGAGCTCCAGAGGTGCCTTCCAACCCCAGCCACTCTGATGCTGTGAAAGATACAGCCGATGAAAGATCAGTGTGTCAGTGCCCTGCAGTTTCACAGGCACAAACAGCTGCCACCAACACCACTAGTGTGTTGTTTTGCATTACTGAGCTGCACAGGGGTTTAACTTCATGTACTATAGGTCCAGAGCAGGTTTATTGGAAAAACTGCATGGATACTAGTGGATTTACACAAAACAGAACTAAAACATTGGGACTGAAAAGATATTTGCAAGTACTGAAACCTGGAGTATCACTGGGCACCACACATCAGGCTCATTTTTTCATCTTTTCACCTACATTGCAGTGTTGATACCCTGTTACAAAGGTAACTTAGGACACAACAGCCACTTTGCCAAGGTGGCTCCCTTGCACATCTGTTTATCTTAAGTCCTTTTCCCTGCTCAAAAAGGCAGAAGATGAAAAACACAAACCCATTCAGTATTGTATTGATTTATCTGGCCCTTCAGTAGCACACCTGCTACTTACTGTCTGTGGCCTGCTCACTGCAGTGCACACACAAAGGCAGTGACGGCTGTTAACTGCTTGCTGCAAACAAAAGTACACAACAGAGTTTCTAAGGCAATGCAACTTATCCAACCTCTTCAGAACAGAGGGAATCTTTGAGGGGAAAAGCAAAAGAAAAGCAAAGCAATATACTTGCTGCTGGTCAATGGTAAGATCTTTTATTACAGCTAGAGATATGCTACATGGTTTTCAAGCAGTACAACAGCCAGATCAAAGCAAATAAGCAATGCTTTCAATGACAAAGGCTTGTCCTTAAGCTCCATTCACAAGGAAAGTTCTTTAACGCTCCTGTATATATAGCTGCACTGAATCTTTCACTATGTGCTGGATTAAAATGGCATGTATTTACATTCAAGTTACAGTGCATTTACACACAAAACCAGGGAATTTTTTTATTTTTTACTTGTTACATTCATCTCTTCCTTTGGGAAATTCATTGAAAACAAGCCATGTATCAAAACTCTTTATTTTCTGCATTGTCCCCATTGTTTCAAACTTCTGTTACCGAATTTAATTTTTCATGTGGGAAAAGAAAACGGGAACTTTCTGGTCCAAAACTAGTTAGGGAAAGAGGAAAAACCCAGGGGAAGACAACTGTATTTTGTGTACTTGTTGTATCCAGAAATAATAGTCGTCACAGAAATTCATGACATCAAATTGGGAAAAAAAAAACCCAAACCACAAAAAAAGGTGGCAGGGGGAAAGGCCTTAATTTTTACCCTTCTTTGTAAAACAAGACAAGGCAGTCAGTAAGTATTTCAGCATTTAATTTCTTCTTAAACATGAGAAAATGAGAACTTTGATTTGATTTTTTCTAATAATCACAGCTGCTTTCCTAATGTCTTCAGTTTATGGTAACTAAAGAGTTTTGCCCACATATTTGCATGTTTATTTATGCACTTTCTCAAAATATTCTTTAGAAGCTTCTGGGGTTGGTTTTATCTGTCAAGAAAAGAAAGTTTAGTTACTATATGCTGTGACTGAGATAAAATTACAGATTTGACACTTTATCCAAGAAAAACCATGCATACTATATAAAAAAACCAGGTCATTTCTGTCTCTGCACTTGGTTGAAAGATAAAAGCCTAAGTGATATACAAGATCCTGCTTGCAAGTTTTAAGCATATAACACATTTTTCCTGCTAAATATCAAGCAGGGCATTAAATAAGTTAAAAAAATGTGAGGACAACCGGTGGAGAGTGGAAGTCAAATTTAGAGTTTTAAATCAAATTTGTATCTCCTAAAAGAAAATCAGTGACTTTCTTTGCAGAAATCACACTTCTACATACAGACAGGCTGGATTGGTCCAGCCAATGAAAGTCTCAGATTTAGACAACAGGCACAGATTCAGTCAAGCACCTCATGTTCAAGTAGGTCTCAGCCCTTCAGACATGCACAAATGTGCCAGTGTCTATATTTAGAAAAGCGACATTTAGCAAACACTTACTGTAGGGGAGTCTGGAGTCCAGTTTGCCGGGCAAACCTCTCCATGTGTTTCCACATACTGGAATGCTTTCACCAAGCGGAGGGTCTCTTCCACACTACGACCAACGGGGAGATCATTGATACTTAGATGCTTGATGATCCCATTTGGATCGATGATGAAGAGACCTCTGTAATTGAGCAAGAATTTAGTAAACGCGAATCACATTTCAAGACCAAACAGAAGAAAGTGGACGTACTATTTCAGCAAGGTAGTTATTCTTAGATGCACGTACCACAGTTAGGAGGAGCAATACAGCGTTTGATACATTGTTTGTTAGTGGCATGATCAAAAGCCACAAACCAAGTCAACTGGTATGGTATTGTGAAATTACAAAGTATGCAAAAGACTCTTAAGACAGATGTATAACAAAGGTATAATTTCTCATTCCACCTGTATTTCCAAGTTGATTGTTGGCATCCTTCCCGTGTCTTTGATAAGAAAATCTGTTGAGTTACTTACGTAATAAGTAATACTACTAAATTAAAATCTGTTGCGTATAAACATTTGTGAAAACCCAAGCCCCAGTCTTACCATACTAATTAACTTATCAACAGAAAAAATGTCAGAATTTCCTGATCCAAAGAAATCAGGAACCAAAAATCTCCAAAGACTCCTACCCAGTCCATTGTTTCTCAGGGACCACTACTTGCTTTTAGTAAGTATTCCCATGGTGGAGAATGTCAATTTTTTTATTCTAAATAAATACAGGATTGACTGTAGCGGTCTCTAAGACAACTACTTTAGAAATTTCCCACACCGAAGTTAAGGCAGTCTCCTCCCTTAAGAAGAAAGGCCAACAACAACAAAGGGACAGACCTAAACTGTGAAATACATAAAAAATACTGTAAAATGCTCTTCTGTCCTACTCTTGTTTTCCTTAGTGACATGGAGTTCTCCCACTCACTCAGAGCAGAAGAGCTGGCTTTCCCCTGCATGCATTCTGAGAGGGGCCTGGAACCATTCTCAACTTAAATGGCCATGTACCCTTTTCCTAGGGTGGGATCCAGCAGAAGTTCTGCAGAAAACATCTTACAGTCTTCATTTGATCCTTCCAGTTTCCCCTGCAGGAGGGGACAGCATGGCTCATGTTGGTTTAGACTGGGTTATGTCATAACAGAGTCTTGAGCAATTGTGTGTTACCTTAGTGCTATGCCAGGTCCTTCTAGCAGCACACCATAATCACGGGAGATTTGTTTTGTGAGGTCCGACAGAATCGGAATATTCATTTTGCCCAAACCGCCACTCTAGAGAACAGAGTAAGATTCCATTTTGTTAAAACATTTTCTAGGATTATCCTTCTTAAAGCTGCTGAATTCTGTGCTCTTGAGGGTACACTAACAGCAAAACAGGTGTGCCATTTGCTCCATGAAAGGAACCACAGGTGGGGGCTGTTGTTTATTTGGTTTTGGGTTTGTTTGTTTGTCTTTTTTAAAAAGTCAGGAACATTTGGTTTCTCTGGAACATGAAAACCTTCTTTGGCACTCAGCATTTTAGAATTGCTTATTTTGGTGGTAAAAGGCTACCTATGACAACAGTCATAAATCTTCAGAAAGATTTCCCTTGTATGCTATTCAGGAGCTTTGAATACAAAAATGTCTACTGCATATTTAAGTGCAAAACTAAAGAAGATTAACATGGTGGGCAGGGAAGGGAAAACCAACCTGCATACTACAAGCAGACAAAACCCAAATCTTCGAACAGCCAAACTAGGTGTGTCAAGAATTCTGCTGCTCTATTTAGTGCACGTATTATTTTTTTATCTCCCCCCCCCCAAACAATTTAAATATTGTTTAGAGAGTCAACCAAGATTTCTTTCAGTTTTGCAACATACTGAGAGCTGCAAGAGAGATAAGCTTTCTGTCCTTGAAATAAGCCTGGAATTTGTTAGCTTTCCTATTCCTGGCAGCAGCAGTGAATCATTGTGTAATCTCAGTCACTTAGACCCTGATCCTGCAAATGCTTGCCTGCAACAGAGCTCTCATACTGTGTTGGAGAAACCAAGGCCTTAGCTTCTCAGGTGTCAGTTTCCTGTTTGCAACACCACAGAATTCTTTCCAACCTTTGCAGGGCATTCTGCTATACGTGCCCAGAGCAGTATGCCTGACTGGCATATGCTGAACAGCTTTGGCGTAAAGTGGTGAAAGTCCACAATCACATTCCAGAGCTTTGAACAAAGCACGCAGAAAGTTAAGTACAGACAGGCTCAGCCAAGCTGTATTACCTCTAGCAAACTCCTCCCTGCCCTGTATGTTACAAGGGCAGGGCTGCAGGCACGCCAGTCTGCCGGCACTGCTGCACACTGCTGCCCACACCACCACGTGGGCAATGACTGATGGCACAGGCACTTCTGCACTTTCTTGTGACACCTCCGATTCTCTACAGCTAACCAAACTACTGAGATGCTTTATGTGATCAAAACCATATAACTTTATATTACATCTGAAAGAGGGTCCTCGCCAGTAAAAGGCCATCTTTATCACTTACTTTCCCTGAAGAAAGCTGAGGACCTCCATTTGTATTGACCAAGTGGAGCCAGTTTAGCAAGCAAGAGTTAATAATACAAGTACTCCAATAAACTGGTGGTTCTGCTTCCATGCTGAAGCCATGACCATTAGGTATTGGTTAACAATAGTGACTAAACAGCTGCTGTTCATTTTCTGTGATGGTGCACACAAACCACTGGCTGCAACGAGCAGCTTAGCACAGTGACAGGTATGCTGAATATTTGTCTTTTGAGAGAAACTTATGAGGACATGACGTAACCTACAAGACTAATAAGAGAGCAAAACAAAGATTAAAAAAAACCCCTAAATTATTAAGGAAAAGAGCAAGAAAACAAAAGACTGAGATCAGAATTATGTCATCAGATGTAAAAGTTAAATCATTTCAGATATCACTTTAAGCAGTCTATTGAAATTGGTGTTTGCACGATTGTTTATTCAACTTTTCTTTTCAGGAGCTCTTGTGAAAAGAGAACAAACCAGCAGCAAAAGCCCCAAACAGCTGCTCAATTCATACCTTTCGTGGGGTATTTATCCAGGCCAGATGACAAAAATGAGAATCCACAGAAACTGCCACCACTTTACAGTTCACATCATTAAATTCATTTGCTTTGTTGCTGAAAGCCACAATTTCTGTGGGGCAGACAAAGGTGCTGGGTGGGAAGAGAGAAAAGGCTTTAATGATTCTGCAATCTTTCCAGGGAATTTAGAAAAGACTCTCATGTCTGTTTCTAGGCACTAATGCAGCAGGGTGTTTTCTTTAGCATTGTAATTTTAACGTTTCCCGCTCAAGATCAGTTTCAGTCCATCTCAAAGCAACAGCCATAGCCACCCAGCTGGCACACTAGTTTTCAACTCTCAGTTCTAGACAGATTCTTCGCAGAGCTGGAGAAACCGTCTCTGCTAGATACTCTCTAGACAGTCTTTGGAAACTATAGCAGAAAGGACTGCAGGTTAAATCCTCCCCCACATGCCCACATACACCAGGACACACTTGGTGGGTCAAGTCTCCCGGACAGGCTCAGCCCCATCTGTTCAGCTTTTGTCTCAGAGCTGCCTACAGCTGCAATTCTGCTGGCCCTGCTGCTTAAAAGGAGGGAGTCTCCCAAGGCAACCCTGAACTGCAAGGCAATGCCCTCGCCCCAGCATCTGGCTGCATGAGGAACCACACCTGCATGGCCACGTCTACCTCCTGAAGCAGTCCCGGCAGCTAGAAGATGCTCTCCAGCCACCGGACCCATTGCTTTCAAACACAGCGGCCATTTACCCCCAAGTCTTAACACTCACGCTGAAGGGCCGGCCACCCCTGCCGTGCAAGGTCTGCCCAAATAACGCAAAACCGGCCGCTTCGGCCAGCAACGATGTGCAGCCGCTGGTGACCTTCAGCAAGGCAGGAGGCCCATCTGAAAGGAGAGACACCCAAACTCACAAGTCCAGGGGGTAGAAGAAGAGGACGAGGTACTTCCCCTTGAAATCATCGAGGCTCAGCTCCTTGAACTCGCCGTTAACAACCGCCGTTCCCTTAAAAAACGGGGCGTGTTGCGTGACCGCGGGAGCAAGCAGCCGAGCGCCTGCGGGGAGAGAGCACGCTGCGGGCCGAGCCGCCAAGGGCCGCCCCGCCGAGCCCCGGGCCGGGCCGCCGCCTCCCGCCGGCCGCAGCCGCCCGGCCCCCGCAGGCCGCTGGAGCCGCTCCCGCCGCCCGGCCCAGGCCCCGAGGCATGCCCGCGGCCCCGCCGGCCTTCCCGCACTCACCCAGGCTGAACTGGCGGCGAGCGCAGGGCAGGGGCCGCGCCGTCAGCCTCCTCCCGGCGGCGGGCACCTGCGGGGGGGACAGGGAGGGTCAGAGCCGCGGGGGCTGCGGCCGGGGGCAGCCGGGGAGGGCCGCTCACTCACCGCGGCCCGCAGGAGCCTTCCCAGCGCGGCGGCCATGTTGAGCGCGGCGGCGGCGGCGGGGGAAACGGGGCGGAGCGGGGCCGCCCTGGGCGCCGCCGGGAGGGCCGGGCCCGGCCTCTTTCCCGCCGTTGAGCGGCTCGGAGCGGGGCGGTGCGTTCTGCGGGCTGAGCCCGGCGGCTGATGGCAGCGCGGGTGGCGCTCGGGAGCCGACCGCCTATAGAGCTTCCAACGCCTTCTGGCTGCCTTGAACTCGCTTCATTTATCGTTGTTCAGTCACGACCAGGAGGTTGCGGCGCGATAACCGTGTGCCTGCTGAGCGCCTCTCGGCTCTGAGCTTTGCAGCCCGAAGCCGTGGCCTCGCCCCCCCCGCAGGCAGCGACGGCCGCTCGCCGGCAGCGTTGCGGGCAGCGGGCGGTGTGTGCGGGCGGCTCCCGCGGGCCCGGCCCCGCTCTGCCGGCGGCACCGAGCGGCGCTGGGCACGGCCCGGCCCCAGGCAGAGCAGCCGGGCTGCGCGGCAGCTCCGCGGGCGGGCGGGGAGTCACGGCCCCCGCTGCAGGCTGCGGCTGGTGGGGGGGTGCGCAGCCTGGGGCAGCACGCCTGGTACGGGTCAGCCTCTCCCTGAAGCTGGGCGCCTCGGAGAGCCAGCTGTCGCAGCCCAGGGCCCCGCAGCTCAAGCCCAAGGAGCTGCTTTAACAGTCCGTGGAGCAGCACGGGGTTTTCCTCAGCCGGTTCGGCTCAGCCCCGGGCGGTGGCAGCGGCCGAGCCCGGCGCTGGGCTGGCGCCTCGGCGGCGTGCGCGACCCGCAGTGCTGAAAAACGCTTTCTAAAAGTCTGCTTTTCTTAGCATCTTTTTGTGCGTTTCTTCGTCTAAACAGTCAAATCGAGTTGAACCCGGGTTCGCTTCTGGGTTTCGGTAATTTCTGTTTTAACATTAGTGTTTATAAATAGCCACGGGCTTTTACGAAGGGGAGATCCCACCTTGTGCCTAGAGAGAAGCCTGGCAGGCTTCGCGGCAGGGTAAGCTCAGCCGTCAGCATCTGGGGCCAAAGGCAGCCAGCGCAATGTCAGCTACCTCCCAGGCCCCTGGGATGAGCTCAATGGATGCTGAATCTGTACTGCTGAACAAATCAGCAAACTTACTCCTGGTGGTGATCCAGCTGGCATGGTCTGGTCACCTCTGTTATACTAAACTGTGAGCCTTCAAAGGAGGGCGGTTGTGTGCAATCAGCCTGTTAGGGTCAGTCACTAGCCAGTATTAACTCCCCACTATGCCCAGGCACTGTTTGGGGCAGTGTTAGTCAGTGTTGTCCGAAAGCACACCAAGACCTTTCTGAGCATTTAACATCACCACTAGTTTCAGTCACTGATACCTTTCTGTAGCACTCCTGTATTTATTAATCCTGATGTAGCCAATGACAGCTGGAAATGTGGCTCCAATAATCTCAAAACCTGCAGTTCCAAGTAGAGCATCCACAATAATGTTACTTACTCATACGTGCACAGGGGTACTGCATGGCTGGCTGGGCTTGTGATGAAGATGGAGTTGTTCTGCACAAGGGTGCAAGCGATGAATTCTTCCTATAGCCATGGTGAGAAGAGAGTGAAGAAAATGTGAACACTAAAGTATACAGATACTACAGCATGGTGTTTACCCACATAGTAGTCTCACTTCTCCCTGCATCCACTGATTTCCTTGAATTTAAATAGAATCACTATTGCTCTTGATTTTGAAGTTGTTCCCTTCAGGCAAAACACCCCGTAAGAAGCTCTAAGTGTGCATTCAGCATCTGTGTGTGTATGTGTGTGCAAGCACAATGCTGGGTCAGTGAACTAGCAGGTCCTGAGTTAAGGACACTTGCTTACCCTTTGCTTCTCATTAGTGCTTCATTAAGGGAAACCTGAAGGTGTGGGAGAGAGTTCAGTTTTGACTCTTGCTGATGAACCAGGGCTGCTTGAAAGTGCCAGCTGGATGAGGACTCTGCTGGGAAGGTCACTAGCAGAGCAAGGAGGGCCAGCTAGCTGAGCTACTCAGCTTATTTGCATGTCTTTCACCTAAAAGTTAGGGGCATTCTTGCTTAAAAACGCCTGAAAACCTAAAAGTGGAAGTGTGTAAACTATTTGTGCGTTAGAAAACATGTGTTTCTAATGTGTTTCAAAGTGTGGGTGTGCTATACTGTAGCCTGCAGCCCTGGCGATGGAGAGGGAAGGAGTGGTGGTCAAGACGTGCCTGCAGCAGAGGTTTGGGAGGTCTTTGTGCCACAGCTGAGGGCTGCCAGCGGAGCGGTGAGCAGCGGAGCTGAGCCTGGGACACCAGCAGAGCAGTAACTGTCGGTGAAGAGTAGCAGAGAACCATCAGCCATTACCTCGGCTGATTCCCTGGACAGCCCTGTGGAATGGAACGGAGAGATGTGCTCGCCCAGCTGAGTCCTCCATGGCTGGGCACCAAATTGTGCGCCCAGGGACTGCTGGGCCACAGCGGCTCCTTTCCCTCAGCTGTGGAAGCCCTATTGTGGCAGCCAGAAAAGGGCTTTTGCTAGGATTTCCTGAGGATGGTTGTCTCACCCATGACTTCTAAGTGGATGTATTCTCAAACTATGTCCTTCCCCCCTCCCCGGAAAGTTTTATTTGTGTAAAACTCTTTGTTTAAACACTTGGCTTGCAGGTGGGGAAATATTGCTCATGCTTTGTTATGAAGGCAGCGTAATTCAGCTTCTCAGACCACTGGGCAAGAGCTTGAACTACTGCCATTTAACAGGGGGTTTATTTTCCATTTTGCTTTTTACTGGGCATCCCTACAGTTTGAAGATGGACCTTGTCACTGCCAAAGTGCACCTGGCAAAAGAATTGTTCCTTTTTCCTAGCTCTGGCTCTGGCACAGGATACAGTAGCTGCTAAACACGGTTCTTCTTGCCATTCAAAGTTCAAAATAAATCTGCTGGGTGATACCATAAGTGCATCCTTTTCCAGATAGCGTGGTTGTCTGCTTTGCTGTCTGTCACAGGCTTTTACCTGGCTGGACAGGTCCCAGCCTCACTCATCCCGCAGTGAGGCAGTGCTTGTTCACACTGGTGCAGCGCGAGCTCAGCAGTGCACGGACATGTTTGCATGTGAAGGATTAGAATCTTTGAGCCTGATTCAAATTGAGACATCTGAAGTGGGTGAAAGACTCTCCAGGGATTTCAGCAGGCTGTGGAGAGGTTTGTATCTTTACAAGGTGCAGAGCAGTGGATAAGGCACTCGAACAGATAATGGGAGATGGAAATTTTATTTTTGGTTAGAATACTTACCTGTCTGCTCTGAGTCTGTGCCTCTCTTTTCCTATCTGGGAATAATTAAATATGTCTTTCTGGTGAGAAAATTTGAGATCTGTTGATAAAAAGTGCTAGATAATGCTTGTGTGGTGCTACCATTATTGTTTTGTGAGAGTTAAAGAGCTCTTTCACAGAACATCATTAACACAACAGAATATGAGCGAAAAAGTAGCTGCTTCTCCCTGAACTTGATGAAAGGGGTAAGCAAATCCCAAGTCAGGTCTGCTGGCATGGGTCATTGAATGGCAGATTGTGTGCAGAGTATGAGATGCATACATCTGCCTGTGTAAAAAATAAAATCTGCTCATCTTCTAGAAGGTTATTTTATTCCATGTGCTCAAATGCTGTAACAATCATTTGTCCTCTACCTTGAGGAAATAGATAACTGGGGAGAGAGGGGAAAAAAAAAAGCTTGGAAATGGAAAGAAACAACAGAGGCATAAACTTTTTTATCTAAGCCAAAGCAAAAAGTTTGGTTTAGACAACAAGATGCATCACCCCATGGCTGTTGGTAGATGGCAGCCTCTGTCCTTACACAAAGGGGCTCTGTAAGAGGTTACAGCTGCCTGCAAACGCGTTCACACAGGCCTGTGTGCTCCCACCTGCTGATTCCGAGCAGGAGGCGAAAGAATTTGCCGGTTTGTAGGACTAAGTTTCAGAAGCAATTCCGAACCCAACCCAGCTTAGAGCTAATCGTTAGCAGGCTTTACTGTATTAATTGTGTATTATAACATGGATTTAGGAGATAGGTGCTGTTAGGGTATGGTTCCCATTGATAAGTACAGGCAAGAGCCTTTTGGATATCTGGTTCACTGGGGGTCTTATCCTGACATTTCAAGCAAGCTGTACTGAGGCCAGGTGGTTTTTCTCTGGTGGCAGGATAAAACTGGGTGTGTTGTTGCTGTGTTTCTGGCTGGGAGCTGCATGAGCCCACCCTGGCGATGACTCATCCCTTACAGTGGCTCAGAATATCACACTCTGCCTTGCTGCTTTCCTATTCTTATTAAACTGATGCATTTGGGTCTCGCACAGTGTTGGCGTTTCATTTACAAACCTCTCTTTTCCCATACAGGAAAGATGGCTGCCAGCCCTGCTTTATCCTGATGTTCAGCACGCAAAAAGGTTTCTTTCTGAGCCTTTCCTGAATGATTTTGGATGAAGATGTTTCATTTAAAAGCAGAACAACCAAACACATTAAGCATGTTTTTCAGAGCCTGTTTTTTGGTAGCCTCTCCTTTTTTTTTGTTTTTTCCACCCCTTCCACAATTGGCTGCTTCTGCTTATAATTTAGACTAAATTTTCTCCTTTCTCCCAGCAAGCACTGAATCAGGATCTTTAGGCCAGCAAAAAAGACCTGTATTCCTTCCTGCCATCCTGTCTTCGAGTCCATGCTCGAATATTTCAGCACCAGAGTTTACAACAGTGAATAGAATAAGATAAGCTGTGGAACAGACTCACAGGTCTCCTGTTTCTTCCTTGCTCACAGAGCACCTGACTGCTCCATTAAATCAGATGTGGTCATACCTTGAAATTAAAGGACTGTGTTGTCACAAGAGAAAATGGATATAAATAAATCTACCTCTTCCTAATATTGTCTTGGTTTTGTGAACCAGGTGTTCCAGGCGACACAAAAATGAAGATACCAGCAGCTAATTCCAGAGGTAAGACTCCAAATGCTGCAGTGGGTTTTGCAAAGACCAGCTGATGGACTTTGAGGCAAGTAGGTCTGTGCAGTGGTGCTTGCCCTGGCAGCCCATGGGGAGACACATCCATGAAAGAGGCCATCCATCTGAGGTCTGTGCTAAGCAGACCGTTGTTGTGTTATCAGTGGTATATTCAGGCTTGAAAAAAATGTAGTAGAAAAGAGAGATGCAGTGAGGACTGATTGTCTTCAAAGTAGGGCGTTGTGCTAGTGAACACACCATGTTCCATGTCCAAGTGCACCACATTGACTCAGATTTATCGGAAACGAGTTTTATTTTGTTAAATGCTGTAAGAATCCTTAAGATAACCCACTCCATTGTTCTTACCAATAAAAGTGAAGTCAGAATTGCTGCTCTCCATGTAGATGTGTAACTAAGGCAAACATGTTATTGCGCAATCTCAGCAGTCCGGTAGCAGAGCTCAGCTTTCCACTCCCTGCACTCAGCCATGTTTAAGTTACGTGACTGCTCCTAGTCCACTTTAATGGAAAGTCATCCAGCTTAGTTGAAATAACCACTCTGGCAGCAGCACAACACTCTGTTCAGTTTCTGCCCGTGTTTCTGAAGGGACGGTAACTGCGCCTTTGCTTGCCAGGAACATGAAGTGCTTCGGAGCTGCACCGTTCGTGAACACCAGGTAGCCTCATGGCATTTGTGAACACTGTATAGTTCTGTTGTAACTCTTCTGATAAATCTATGTACCTTTTAAAGAATTTAAATAAATGTTCACAAGTATACAGGACACCAGCATGTCAGAGTCGTGCTTCTGTCCCACAGGGTGGTACTGCAGATGACTGTGTATATAGGGGTACACATAGAAGAGGAGCAGCAGAGTCGTTGAGTGCACGTGCTGATTTCCAAGTGCGACTTAAACTTAAGAGCTTCAAGATCAGCCCTCTTCATTCGGGCACCTGTATGAAAGTTACACACCAAACACAGTCAGTGCTCCCTGTGGAGTCTCCCACTAAGGCAAATGCCTCCCCACTGAACAGCCTCATGCCGAGATGTGGCAAGCGCACTGGGAGCCCACTGCTGTCACAAGCTTGCTGCTGCTGTGCGTGCTGCTTTACAAAATGGGGACTAAGGCATGTGTGTTCACTTTTCCTTTGGAGAGAGGAGTTGCTTGTAGCATTAAAAACATTGTATGTAATAGAAGGTGTAACTGTGTCTTCCAATATCAGCCATGTTGTGATGCTGGTGTTGTCCTTGTGATGACCATCAGCAGAAGGCTGGGCAGGGATGTGAAACGCATTTATAACCTGAGTATAATTTGCTCTGTTTACAAGCAAGCATCAGTTGTTGTGCAGAAGTGGTCAAACAACAAGCAGGGCAGACACTCCTTAGGAACCTCATCTCCATGCTAAGGCTCTGGTTTCCAGGAAGCAATTTTTCCCTTAAGAATTATTTAATCAGAGAAAAATCTTCCGGTACTTTACAGCTGCGTATAGAACTTGGCATTACAAAGAAAGTAACCACAACATGGCACGGCTTCTGGAGGGTGAACATTTTCCGAAGTGATAGGAGAGAGGACAAGGAAGACTGTACACAGTAGTGCCACCTGCTACACACAGTAACTTCCAAAGTTCTAATTTTTGGTGCTTAACTGGGTACAAAAGGCACATATTATAGCCATTTCATCCTAATGCCCAAGGTATTATTCCTTAAATGGATTTCTCATTTATTTCCTATATTTAGAAAAACGTGTTCTAGGCAGACTACAAGTTCTGCTATTGCAAGTAATTTCTGCATGGCTGTAGAAAGAAATATGATTGGTAAAATGGAAAAAAAAAAAAAAAAGAGGAAAAAGTAGTGTCTGTGCTCCACTTACAAGAAGATGCATGTTAATTTGATTTGCTTTATGTGGATTTAATCAATGCAAATACAGATGGGGAAGAGTGTTAGCGAGAGTAATGGGTTGTTTTTATTTTTCTTTCTTTGCTTGACCTGCTGAATCGATCTACCGCATTGCCAGGAAAATCACAATAACGCTGACAGGAGCGTCTGTCCTATATAGACAGAAGAGAATTTACGTTGTAATCTAGTGCTTAAAATTCACAAACTTTCCACAAGTGGTTGATGTCTCACGCAACTGCTTCCCAGGATAAAAAAAAAAACAAACCAAACCAAACCAAACCAAACCCAATGGTGTGGCAGAAAAGATGGGATTCCCTCGGGGACTTTTGAAGCTCTCCAGCAAGGCGAGAAGCTGGTGCCTCCAGCCCCGGAGCAGGGCGTGCAGCGCAGGGCAGAGGATGGAGGCTGCTGGCTGTCGGGGGTGGGGGGGCTCCTCCGCCGGCTGCGAGCGCCTGTGAGGCGGTGACCAGCACGGAGCCCCGGGGGTCCCGGGCCGGGGGGCTCCGGGCACGGGTGCCTCGGGCGGGGCCGGGGAGCCCTGGGGGTCCCGTGCCGGGGCCGCCGCCGCGGGGTGGCGCCCGGTACCAGGGCTGCGCCGTGCCGCGCTGCCGCCGTCGGGGCCGCGCCGCGGGGAGCCCCGCGCATCGCCCCGCGCATCGCCCCGCGCATCGCCCCACGGCCCCCCGCCGCCCCGAGCCCCCCGCCCGGGCCGCTCCGCTCCAGGCCCCCCGCCCCCCCGTGGTCGCCCCCCCCCCCCCGCGGCGGGCTGCGCGCCCCTCCCGCGGGGCTCGCTGCGCGGGCGCGGGGCCGGCGCCAGGTGCGGCGGGGCCGCCCCAGGACTACACGTCCCGGCGTGCCCGGCCCCGCGGAGCCGGCGGCGGGGATGGCGCCTGCGCGGGGCTGCGGGGCCGCTCCGCGGTGCCACACCCCCGGGGGAGGGAGGCAGGAGCGCCCGAGCTCTCAAACCGGTGGGGAGCCCGCGGGGCGGAGGATGGAGTAGCGGGGCGAGGCGCCGCGGGAGCAGATAGCGCGGGGAGCGCCGGCTGCGCCCGGCAGCGCGGAGGCGAGGGTAGGGCAGGGACGCGGGGGCCATGCACAGCGGGATAACGCGCTAGGGGCAGGAGGCGGGTGGTCGCCCGGAGACTCCGCACCTCGGGAGTGACGTCCTGCTGCAGTGCCGCTGCCTGCCTACGCTGCCCGAGCTCGTCAATGGAGCTGGAAAACATCGTTGCCAACACCGTCTTGCTGAAAGCCAGGGAAGGTGAGAGAGCGCCGGGAGGGGAGGGGGGGCCGGAGCATCCTTGTCGCAGTCGCCCCTCCGCGGAGCGATGCCCGCGGGGTGCGCGCCGGTCCCGCCGCCACCGGCTTTCGGGGTGCCATGTGGCCGCGCCGCCGCTGGGAACGGCTTGTTTGAGACAGAGCCCCGGTGGACAGGAAAAATATCGCTTTTCCCCCCCGGTGTGCGGGTGTTTGGGAAAGGAAGTGAATGAGATTGCAGAGATTACAATATTCACCCATCTCTTCCTCCCCCCCCCCTTTCCCCCCCAAATCTGGTCCCACAGATTGTGCTATTTCAGCGTCTATTGTTAAAGGTCAGCTGCAGATGCATTCATTCAAAAGGGCTTAGCAAATCTGCAAATAGCTTTCCGCGCCGTGTGGCGAGACCGGCGAGGTCGGATCGCTCCAACGTACCGTCATTGCCTTATTCGGCGTTATTAGGTGATATCATGTTGCTGCAAACATGCCCGTTGTGGGGAGGGGGTTCGGCCCCAGCCGGAGCCGGCCAGAGGGGCCGGGGGCTCAGCCCCCCGCTGGCGGGTGCCCCGGGGGCTCGCCGGGCAGCTGGATGCTCGGGGAGATGCTGGGGCCGGAGCCGCCGGGCTCGGTGCGCCTTGGGACCGCGCTGGGATACCGGCCGCGGCTCTCGGGAACATCCCTCCCTCCCCCCAGACCCCGCAAAGCCGAATCCCGATAATCGCCAGCATAGGGGGCTGGCGGGGCGCCCCCTCACCCCAACCTTCCACCGCGGCGGGAGGGGACGCGGGTCCCTCTGTCCGCGCGGGAGGTCCCCCGGGACGCACGGCGGGGCTGGGGGCCAGGGGCTGTGGTTGGCCCCGGGGGCTGGGGCGCATCCTTCCCGGCCGGAGGATGAGCGCCACGCACAAGCAACATGTCTCGGGGCTGCAGCATCGCTGCCAAGACGCGATCGCTGTCTGCCGGTGGCAGCCCGGGTTTACGTCGGTACTTATTTACGCGCTTAGTTTCAAAGGCGACGTTTTCCCAGGGCTTTTGTCCAGGCTCGGTTCCCCGAGAGCACCGCCTAGGCTGGGCGCCCCGGGGTGCGGTGCAACCTGCAGCCGGTTTTCCAGTGGTCGCATCCTGCTCGCGGGGCTGGGGACCGCGGGGCTGGGCGCTGGGGAGCTCTGCAAGTACGAGCAAAGGGATGTTAGTTTTGTGAAAGCGATCATTCAATTAGCCCTCCCTGGAGCGATCCTTTTGCTGGAAAACAGTTCAAATTGTAAAATGATGTTTATATAACTCATGGGCTGTTGAACTTGTGGGGCTTAGCTGAAGAGTAAAGTCCTGAGAGCCTCCCCAAAAAAGCTCTATAAATAATAAGGGCAAAGGTGTTATTCCATTCAGCAGATTGGTGAATTATAACTTTCTGACCTGATGGTGGATTTTTATTTTCTGCTGTCATTCTTAATATTGTTTAGGATGCAGTTGTTGCTACCAGCAATACAATACTGGTTTAGATTTCAGTAGACTTCAGAAATGCTTTAAAGGACTGGTACTAATTACAGTTATTGTGTGTTGTTTTCAGAGAGCCAATATTTTGCAAGTAATTTTAAATGTGCCACTCAGTTTTATGGTCTTTTTCTACCATCCTCAGCAAGACAGTAACAGTAATGTTGTTTTATTGTGTTAAAGTCTTATTAAAGAAGCTGTTAGCTATAAGCTGAGTGGCAGAGCTTTATCAAGATTTATTCCAAACTGTATTTCAACTTTTCTCTTAACCATGTATGAAGCTCCAACAACATTTTTTGGGGGAGGCTGGTGCTTATTTATTGTTAAAGCTTTTTTGGAGGGTGTGTGTAATTTTTTCAAATGAAGAACAAAGGGCACGTTACGTACTTGACGTAAGAGCCACAAGTGTCATGCCCACATTGCATATCTTCCTACATTCTAGTTATCATTGCAAGCTGCAGGGAGAAAAGTGTTTTTAAAATTTGCAGGGAGCAATGTAGGTGGATGTCATTGCAGAGGAAGAAGACAGACAGCATATGGAGGACCAAGAGTAAAAGCAAATTAATATATTGAGGATTATGGTGTCTAAAAATGAGTTTGTTCTAGGTCTTGCAGACTCCATCAGTAGATTTAGCTGGGTGAACATGTAGCCAAAGCCAAGTAAATGCATGTGTGTTTCCACTTGTTAAGTCAAAAGTAAAAGCTGTAATAGCTCAATTACATGGTGGCTGGTGCCTGCAATGTGGTGCTTAATGTCAGAAGAAGGAAAATTATGGGATCCACTCTGCAAATGTTAGTAAAAGCTGTGAGGGGAACACAAACCTGGTATCGGTAGCAAAAGAGACATTTCAGATTCGTTTCAAAGGAGGGGTTGGGTAGACCCACGATGTTCAGTCCAGTGGTGAGGACTTTTGTAAGGGACTCAGAAGCAGGGCTGAGTGACCACCACGAACGTTTTCTAGCAAATATTGGTTTAAATTTTGCAACTCATTTGCTTTGGCCTTGGTAGCGTTTTTTCTGTGGTCCCTTGTGTTTCCTTTGTGACTAAGTTGTACTAAAGCAACTGCCGATGCAAAGTGAACTTTTTAGCTGAAATTCCAGGAGGCAAGTTTTATAACTGTTAAAGGAATACTTGCACTCGCGTCCTGATGATTACAATGAGAAGCACACCCAGAATTAACTGATGCCATGTGATACGTGAGCAATCTTATTAGTGCAACAAAAAGAGTAAATGCAGTTCACATTGAACAGAAAATAAATTTCAGATCTTCATCTTTTTGCAGAATATGAACTCTTTTGATGCAAAATTATGCATAAATTACTTGTTATACTCAGAAGTCTGCCAGTCTGAACATGTAAAAAATGGGGATTTCTTGCATTTGAAAGTTCAGTTATGATTTATTAAGAATAAATGTATGCTTTTCCCTCAATTATTATTTCTCATTTCTTGGATGCAAAATCCCATTTCACAAATCACTAGTCCCTTTTAGGAGTGAAGAGAAAATTCATCTGATTTAATTATAGGAGCCAAATAGGTATTTGGGGCTATCTCGTATTGCCTGGGGAAAAGAACAAGCACGGAAGGGAAGACAAGAAAGATGAGAGTCATAAAAAGAAAAGCAAAATAGTAACAATTGCAGTCATTTTGGGTTGAATAAGAACCCCAGATTATGAGGTACTGAAACATTTATCTGGATCTTTTCATTAGCCACCTTGTTTCTGAGCCTCAGCAGTCGCATCTGAGCCACAGAACCATCCAGCCATTAGCGATGGAGATACATGGCGCTGCTAGCAGCAAATCCCGGTTGGCAAACGGATCCCCGCTAATCTTCCCAGTTTAAGGTTGTTTGAAAGAGGACGTAAGAAGAACCAAGGACATGATGGAGGGGTCCAGGAGAGACTGAGGACTGGGTCTCCCAGCATTTCAGAGGAATTTTAACAACCCTAACCCAGAGAAACTTTAAAGCGCATCCACAGAGTTGTGAATCTATCCCTTCCTGTCAAAAGCAATCACCTGATAAAAGACTAGTCTTTCAGAGAAGTTGATGATTAAACTGTGGTGTTGGTATGAAAACCAAACAATATGGTCAGATAAACGTGACCAAGGTGTGGTGATTACCTAGATACTCTTCCTCATGATCCATTCCTTCCTAGCCGTAAGATCAGTCTTCCCTCATGTTACACGCTGCTTGTATGTGCATGAGCTTCAAAACCCAACTACAACTTGACTCTGAAATTGCAAAATCCTTTAAAAATTTGTACAAACAGACAGTTCCCACCACTGTAAAGTTTTAGTGATGACTAAATTAGTCATCGCAATTATTAATTTTAAAACAGCCGATTTGGACAACAAACTATTGTTTTTCTCAGACCTGGGGTTTTTAAAGTGCAAAGTTTACCATTGCAAACCTGGTAAAAGGAGAAAAAAAATGCCTTCAACCACTAAAACACAGTACAGATGCATTCTTTTTTTTATTCCCCCCCTTCCCTTTTTAGGTGCACTGGAACTCTAAAATAATCTTATTTATGGCACCCAAGCAGAGCCTTTGATCAGCCTGGCCAAAAGGGGCAACATTCTTTTATATAACTCACAAATTTTTGAGGAGTGCACACTGATGCTGTATAACATGCAAAATGTGCCTATTCATAAATTACTGTATTTTTAGCTTGCTTTTGCAGGATGATCACAGGAGAGATTTGTGCATGTCCTTATTGGCAAAAGACTAGTAATAAATCCTAAACAAGAAGCGTGATTGCTTTCCAAGAACTTGGCTGCAGAGCAATTGGAAAAAGGGCAGTAGAACAATGAAAAGCATATTTTGAAGGAAAGAAGGTGACTATAGTGACAGCCAAAACCCCATGGAGAACATGATTATTGAACTTAACTGTAGCAACTTCATTAACCAGTGCATTGAATGCAGAAACTAAGGTCCTGTCCTCTATCTCTTGAATAAAAAAAAAAAAAAAAAAAAAAGTACTTTGTAAGGAAAATGTTGTCTCTGTAAGCAGAGGAAGCTTGCCTGCAGTGACTCAGTTTAGCTTTCTTTTTGGAGTTCAAGAGAAGCTCTCACCACCGCAATAGCTTAAAAAAATTTTCAAGAATGGAATCGGCCATTACTTCAGATGCAACAGGGTGCTTTTAAGCAGTAGTTTTTGAAAAATGAGATTCCTTTTCAAGCTTAACCATTTCTTTCAGGGGAAAAAAAATATCCAGAAGAGTCCACAATATTTAATTAAGGAAATTCAGAAACCAGGATTCTTCAAGCCTTTGAAAGGAACGTATAAGTCTGTATGACTTCAAGTTCTCCTTTTACAGAAGGGACTTAGCTCTGTTGCCGTACCTGGCTTAGAGTGAGCATGTGTGTGTCTGTAGAACTGGCTTGAAATCTGTTTCTGTGGTGGTTTTGTTTTGTTGTTTGTTTTTTTTTTTATAGCAGGGCTGATGCAGAGCAAGTTAGAGCCGCTGCAGCTGTGCCCTTGGTGGGTACTCTGTTATTCTGGGGTCCTGCAGGTGGCTGACTATGCCAGGTTGCAGTCATGGGCAGTAGGTCTTGCGATGTGGCAGTGCTGGGGAAACCAAGAGCTCTTCCACTCGGGCTTTGCTACTGAAGAGAGGACTGTGCCCCCTGTGCGTGTTGTTGCTGTGGAACTGGGATGCTATGGCCTGATTGCTACCTAGCTTGTTGAGTTTGTAGGCATTTAAAAAAAAAATACTTAGTGTTGAGCTGCAATGGGCTCTCAGGCGGTTAACACACAGAAGCTATTAGCTAGCAAAACTTCTAGAACAAGTGGGGACTATGGAGGCTCGAATAGAGCTTCGTGCACCTGCTCCATTAATCTCATGTGATTGCTTTCCTCTGGTGCAAAATAATAAAGTCACAAAGAGACCGCCTGCCTTTGTTATCAATACTTTCCATTGCTGAGAAGGTTTTAACTTGGTGTTGCTGAAATTGTCCGCTCAGAAAAGAATTTTCAGTGTTTATACAAGATGCAGGCATAATTTTGTGGCTGTATCTAGCTTTTTGTATCAAGACTATCCTGAGGTAGATTAGATAAAAGTGGCTGAGGGAGGTGGTTTTGGGGATGCTCTGATGAGAGCGTTACCAGCCCAGCAGTGCGTGGACCGAGCGAATGCAAGTGTCTTTGTGGTAAGCAGCTCCAGAGCGAAAGCCCCAACCCTGGTCTTGCCCTGGGCCGGGCCCTGCCCCAGGTGTCTGTGCCTTTGTCACCGGCGCGTGGGTGGCTGTGCACTGCCCCATTTTGAGGGCAATGAAGAGGAAAAGGCTAAAGAGGAATGCAACATTAAAGAGGAATTGCTGTTTCTAGGCACTGGGGGTGTGTTATACCTGGTTGGTGGCTGACCTGGCTTCCCTTTTCCTTTATACCTGGGGACAGTACAGTGGGATACTACTGGGGAAGGGGAAAAAACCACCTCTCAACCAAAAAAACCCACCCCCGCATAGTTTCATTCTTCTTGCAAGATGAGCTCTCTTTCCAGGTACTGCTTTGCTAGCTACGATTTGCTAATGGTCTTTCCCCAACTCAGAAGATGAACATCTGCATGCTGAGGACTTTGATGCTTGCAGTGAAGGGCCTGAAACCCCAGTCATGTATTCAGACTTGATTAATAGAGATGTGCTCTGATCCTCATAAATCCCAAAGCCGACTGCCAGGATGCAGGCAGAGTCCTCCTGCCTATGTAGAGACAGAAATTGTATTTTTATTGCTTGGCTGACCGTATGTATTTAGGCATGTAGCCGATTCTTCTCCTATACTATTTTTTACACCAGCTTTACTCTGTGGATGACTTCTGGTTTGTATTGATCCAAAGAAAGCTACTGAGGCTCTAATTTTGGAGTGCAGGTAGTGGTGCTAAAGTCGATGGGACTACTGCCATGCCTAAAGTATCCACAAAATCTCATCAGGATCCATATTGGTGCATTGAAAAAGTTTAAAAGCAAATAATTTTATCAAAGTAGTGACTGTCTTCACAAAATATTAGTCAAATCCAACTGAATAAACAAGAGTTCTGGATATGAAATACTACCCTTCTATATTTTTTTTTTTTCTCAGTGAAAATAGGAGCTAAGGACCTAATTCATGCTCATCTATGAGCTCTTCCCCTGGATCTCTATTTCAAAAACATTCTATATGCTGTATGAGTTTTCTGTGTGCAGTGGGCAAGGAGAGAATTGACTGCTTCTTGTTTTTACAGGCACATAATTAAACAATAACAAGATGATATAATCCTAATATTTCTTTAAGACCACAGGATCTGAAATTAAATTAAAAGCCAGGAAAATAAAGAACCCTGCAGTTTGATTACACTCAGCTGGATTATCTTTGTAATTATTTTGCTTGGAAGATTTAGAAATGCATACTGCTTCATGAGAAAGATTAGACAGTGAAAGCAAAATTAAAGTAAACATTCTAAAGAAAATATTGCAAAGATGATAGGTATTTCACTTAATTTTGGAAAAAATATATCCATAGTTTTGCCTGTTAAAATGAAAGGATGGAACAGAACACAGGTGAGGGGGAAGATGGATGAGGCTGTGAAGTCTGTAATACTGGCTCAGCTGCTTTAGTTCATATAGTATCTCTTCAGATATAGTTGAAGAAACTGTCACAAGCATTTATTGAGGGAAGGGCAGGCTAAAAGAAGTAGAAATACGCACAAGCACTTGAGACTCAGTTTGGACCCGGGAGTGAAGAATGCAAATAATATTAATGAAGGAAGGGCGGCTGTCTGCACTGTAGGATGAAAATAGTTATTTACACTAACTTCTCAGTGCTACAGCAAAGGCTGGATAATGTGTATATCCGTCATTTCCAGCACCGAGAGGTGTGTTTACTATGGATGAGTAGTCTCATGGGCTTCATGGGGGGCCTGCTTGGTGGCTGGGGATGCAGCTTGTTTGTGCTCAGGGTCAGCTGGCTCTCGCTGCTGCGGTGCTGCGTGTCGGTAAAACTGCACCGAGATAACTGGAGTGAAACAAAGTACCCACAGCCATCGGTAAAGGCCTGCTACGTCATCTTGTCCCGTGTCCTCCACAGACCTTGTAAGGTTTGAAACAGTTTTGGTATAAAAGTGACTCCATTTATGGGTCTATCTGTTGAGGTTTTCGCAGTCCAAGAAAACTTGACTTTCCTGGTTAAATTTTCCTTACTTTCATCTCCTTACCCCTCTAATCCCTTTTGTACGGTTCTCGTTCTCCAGGTACTTTCTGTTTTATCATCAGTTATAATCTTGCCAAGTTTAACAGGTTTTGTTCTTTCCTTCTTCCAGCATGCCAGCTTGGATGGTGCACCTCAAATGTTGTGCCAGTCAGTGCTTGGGACCAGTTTGCTCCCAGCAGCGGGTTCCAAGGAGATGTGCCTAGGGACAGAGCTGGCCTAGCTGTATTTGGTCCTCACCCTGGCCCACCCCAACACCAGCTGGAAGAGCGGGTTGGACAGGAGGGGTCCTGGGGGAGAGGCGGTACCCAAGAAGGTACCTGAGGGTATTTCTGAGCAATTTCCATCGGTGAGGGTGCTGGTGGAGCTCCCTGCTGCCCTGGGGATGTCGAAGAGGCAGTTAATAAGCAGTAGCAGCTATCTTTGCATTGGCTGAGTGTTCTCTTGGGTCCCATTGAATGCATGATTTCACTATGAGCTTGGCTTTTCCTGGTGGGCTGAGGTTGTTACAAGTTCTAGAAGTTACCTGATTTTTGGTACAGTACTACTTTTGCTGAACTGCTCAAAGATCCAGTCTCTACCTTGTGTGGGCATGTAGCACGGTGACTTCTGGCATGCTGTTTACCAGCTCCCAATGCTCCTGAAACATCCTCCTTTTCCTAGCATCATTCTTCCAGTGAATAAATTCAGATGGTTGTTTCCTCTCTCTGTCTAAAATTTTCTAGACCAAAATGCCAACATTTTATTCTTCTGGCTTTTCTAATCTTTATAGTTTATTTTCCTTATCCTCTGTTTCTGACACCACCTTTGAATTTGAGAAGTCTTTGATGTCATGTTTAAAACACACTTAATTAGATTGGATTAAATGTCAGTTTACTGGACATATCTAAGGCTTTATGTATTTTCTCTCATATTATCCTTGGTTGTTCTTTGGTCAGTGTTTATATAGAAGCCTTGTCACACAGACTAAAGTGACTGAAACTGTTCTTTTGGGGTTTATATTTTTTTTTCCCTTCCTCCCCATGCACATGCTATGGGAGACCTTCATGATTCTGCAGGAAGTCTTTATTTACAATGACAGCTGTAGACTCTGCCTGACTGAGCATGCTCCCTCCATTCTCTCTAGCCATCTAGCATGTCCCAGGAAAGGGACTACCTGCCAGGAGAACGGAGAAACTCTGTGTGACGTTACAGTTACGTTCACTTGGCAGCATCTGCAGAAGGCACTGATGGAGAATCTAGTCTTGTGAAAAAGTAAAAAAAAAAAAAGAAAAAAAAAAGGGGGGAGGGGGAGGGGAGAGAAATGCAGCTAGAAGGAGAGGAGATCCAGAAACAAAGGGAAGATGTCAGTGATGCCAAGTGAAAACAACACCAATGAGTTCTCAGTGGCGCTTCAGCCAAAATACTCCTGTAGGCAGTGCAAGGGAACTGATATTTTTGACAAGCAGATGAGTTGGCAAGAATGGATGCTAGGCTAAATCATCATTTGGCCAAGGTTGCCAAAATATCTGTGGGGCGTGTGTGTGTACTATATATTTTTTACATATATATATATTTCATATTGGTGCTGTTCAGTGCTTGTCATTCAATTTTGTCCTTTGGTTTCTGCTGATTTCATCTTCCCATTGTTTTCCCTGCTGCTCTGTCATAGGTTTGGTTTTGTTTCTTACTGGAGATGAAGGTTACATTGGGAATTCCTTTCAGTCCATGTGCCTTTTTCCATCTTCTTTAGTTTTGGTTGTTAGAGATTTCCCCCCTCCCTGCCCCAGTGCTCTGGGTCTCTGTGAGGCTGGTTGCCTTTAGTTCGGCAGGAGAGATTCTAGTGATAAGCACACTGGAAATCAATAGGGTTCCTTTCTGTAGGGATGATCTTGCTACTTGCATGGCAGACCTTTCTTCAGCGGAAATCCAATGGAACTATGTACCTCTCCTCCTTTGTTGCAAAGCATGGTGCAAAAATGCAATTGCTCACCCTGCACATTTTGCACAGGAAATTTTACTTGGCTAAAAGTTATGGAAAATTAAAAGAATCTGAACACTCAGCCTTAATCTTCTTACTATTAAAGGAAGAACAGTTGTCCGCTGCAACATTTGGAAGCAGTGAAAAGGCTTGCAAATACAGGAGTTTGGACTCATCTATGAATAAACCCTTTCTGTCTCTCTCCACAGCAATTCCACATCTACATTTCATCTCTGAATCACGATTCTGTGTTTTCTGAGGGTGCCAAGTTATAAATCACACATTGACTGAGAATTCCTCATGGAGCACACATCTGGGAAAGTTTGTGCTGTATTTCACCAGCAGCCGAGTTTTAGGAGGAACAATCCAGATGACTTACATACGACATCAGCTTCTCTCAAGGTCGCGGTACACCTGTCCTGGAAGCCTTGTGCATTTAGCGTGCATCTCCTTTCACTGTTTGCTCAATGCAATGAGAGACAGAGGAACGGTTCGGGACTTAAAGACCCCCAAACTTTAGCCCTCTGGTTTGGACAGCAGGTAGTAGAACAGCAAAGCCTTTGGAGTAAAGCTCCTTCTTGCCACGTGTCGTTGCCTGACACGGGATAAGCAGCAGGTGCCTATGGAAAGGCACGGATAGAGTGATCCTTGCCCAAGGTGCCTCCTTTTCAGCCTCCCAGTCTAGGGACTTGCTGAGCAGAAGGTGGCTTTGCCCTATGGTATTTAGAGGGATCTATCCTTTATGAATTGATTTAATCCGTTTTTTTGATGGCATTTATAATTTGGGCCCGAGCAATTGCCTTCTTGTGGCAATGAGTTCCATCATGTAATGAAAACGTGCAAACTTGCCCACATCTGTACTCAGTGAGGGACGCAGTTGATGTATGACTTATGTTTTGGCAACTTCAGAAAGCAATCATTGTGAAGATGTGGAAGTGTTTTGGAGGGCAAAGAAAGGGAATTATCTGCAAATCAGTCAAATGCTTCTGGGGTTTGTTGGCTTTTTTTTTTTTGTAACATTTGATTTCATTGCTTCTGTCAGACTTTGTATCGGGTCATTCATGATTTTATAAGCTTTATCACATCCCCTTATCACCTTTCTCTAGGCAGAAAGGTCCAAGTCTATCACCTATGTCCCTTTTCATCTTCTAATTCTGTATCCTGTTTGAAATGGGTGACTAAAACTACGCAGCGCATGTGTGCACTGTGGGCAGCGGCACGGTGATGCTGACCACTTCGTATTTTGTTCTTGTCTCACTCTTAACTTGATGCTTGTTTGCTTTTTTCCCCCAGTGTCACAAGTATTCATTACTAGGCCTGCTGACAGCAACCTCAGAAATTTGTCTCCTGAGCTGCAATGTTTAATTTAGAGCCCATCATTTGGTGTCTACAGCAAGAGCTGTTTCCTTCATGCACAATACTGTGCTGTCTGACACAGAATTTAATCTTTTTCTTTTTTCCAAACTCTTAAGTGATTCAATACTGCAACGTACTACTGCAACATACTCCTGCAACTCTTTGCAGACTTGTTTTTGTTAAAACTGTCTTGAAGAAATTTGTCTTGGCAGCAAATGTCATCGTGCCACTTATCTCTTTTTCCAGACCATTTGTGAGTACACTGAGTAGTCAGAGTCCTATCGCAGATTGCTGTGGGACCCCACCAGCAGCCTCCCTCCACTGGTAAATCCTTATCCCTGGTTTCCCATTTTGTCAACTGCTGCTGGCTCACAACAAGGTCTGCTTTCCAGGAACAGTTTAGTTTCTTAAGAATTGTTGGTGAAGGTGCCAACCAAAAAAAAAAACCCACACGGTGTTCAGAAGTGTCAGCAGCCACCTGCCCAAGCAGCTTTGACCACAGCCAACTTGTTCTAGGGGTGGAGAAGAAAAGTGAAAACCTATGAATGAGAAATGTTGGGATTTGCCAGCTGATGGCAGTATTCGAAGGAGCCATCCCTGTGACATCTGAGGATTGGCAAAAAAATCAGGGTTGCACCAAGGGCTGAAGGTCACAGTCGCAGGCGAACGCTGTTAAAATGGGCACTGTTCAAATGGACCCACAAACCTGTGGCCATCTGGAGCTGTCATAGCGGCCAGTTCTAGCACCGCAGAGGGGCATGATATATGCCAGTAGGGCACTGGCCACAATGTGCTTAAAAAATAAACCCGACCCAAACCCCTTCCCCTAAACCCTGCCAACCCCAATTCTCCCTGCTTGGAGACACTCCTCTGCCCCCCCAAAAAATAGGTGGTTTCAGGTAATTATTCTTCAGGACCTGTACACGGAGCACTTGCATACGTCCATGCATATGTGCACAGGGTTCACTTCCCTCCTCAGGCAGCCTGATCTGAAACCTCTGGCAGGTCTCGGGACATTTGTTATTCTGGCTCATGCAGACCTCCAGCTGCAAAATGTTTATTTGGCTGTGAAAAGTCTATGAAGTAACGAACTTTGATGGATTCAGCATATTGTTTTCTCTTCCTTATATGGGATGCAGTTTGCCTCCAGCTCTCATGGGGAACACAGACTTTTTTTTTTTTTTTTTTTTTTTTTTTTAAAAACCCGTACATCATAAATATTAGATGCCTGGAATGACTGCCGGTGTGGTAGCACAGGTATGAGCAGTGCACTGCTTGCAGCTCTTGCATGGCAGTCTGCACTCCAAACAGATTGCCTAAAAGTAATGGCGTAATATGACTGCACAACCTTTAATGTTTAACCTTGCTATGATTTCAAGTTGCTAATAGTTTATTTTTGCTGACTAGCAGCTTACAGGTTGAATAATACCATGACACTGGGATTATTTGTGGAGTCAAGTGAAGGAAGTCACCTCTGGCTCTGAGCACAGTTGGGAAAGCAGGTAGAGAAATAGATTCTTTCTTGAGTGACCTCTCTAAGCCCTCCTTATGGTGGTTGGCATAAACAAACAGGTAATTGAAAAGTTTAGAATAAATAGAAGACAGCTTTTAAAAACTTAGGGATGTGCTGTGTAAATGACTGTTCCAAAATGAAGCTCAGGTCTATGTTACAAATCCTTTGTGAAGGGATTGTTTGAATATATTTTTAAGCAAACGTTTACCAGCTGTGTGAAGGCATGAAGCTTGTTTAGAAGCCCAGAAATATTTTACAAGGTGAGGACAGAACATACTTTTGTTCTGAGTCTCTGGCCTAAATTTTCAAAAATACTTAGGGTTTTTTTTGAGGGTTTTTTTGTATTTTGGTTTTTAGATACAATGGGTAGAGAAGGAGTTAAGATTGGGACTAGATACAATGGGTTGAGAAGGAATTAAGATTGGGAATAAAATACTGGACAGTAAACTCTGTTGTAATATATATTCTGTGCAGGGAAGAGCCAAATGTGTTTCTAGGGCCAGATGCGGAGGAGGGCAAGCAGCAAAGCTTTGCTCTCTGTCCTGTGCTGATCTCCGTGCCGGAGGCTGTTCCGCAGGTGTTGGGGTGCAGCATCACCCCTTGAGAGAGGGATGTAGAAAGCTGCAGTGCTGTCCCTATGGATCTGCTGGTGCAGGTGCAAGCTGAAGGTGCCATCCTATAAACACTGAAGCAGGTAAATAATGTCAAGTGAATAGTCCCATAAGGTGAATGGTTTGTTGACAGAGGCAATTTGAGCAATTGCTCATCAGTGAAAGTAAATGCCTTGCATCTCAGGCTCTCCCCCCTTGTGTAAAGAAAGTCACTTTTTATACAAGTAGTTAGAGGGCCTGACACCCAATTCCAGCAGACAATTGTGGGAAGACTGTTTTTTAAAGAGGTTTTGCTTGGTTCATTAAAAACGTGATGAGATTTGCAAATACTTCTCTTTGCTACCATTGATCTGCACTATTACGGTTGGATCCTTTAATGGATTGCAAATCACAATGAATGTGTGTTGTTTCAAACACATCAAGTACTGTATTAACTTCTCCAGTATCTCATTGCAGATGAAGTTTCATTTGATCTTGGTAGATGAAGTTCAGCTGGATGATAAAGCTAATTTTTAGGATTGCATAATTTTGCATGGGAGTGAATTTTGCTTTTTATAAGTCTTACCATTTTCCTCTGGGGAGGGGGAAGGAGGAGAAGAACAGCTTGACAGGAATCAGTTGTTTTGATTTAAGAGGATGTGAGGAAATGGCATCTTCCAATAAATACGGATTTTATTAAAGTTGAATAGTGTGACAAATAGTTGAGACTTAGAACTTCAGATTTGGTATGTAAGCAGAGCAACTCCGCTGAGATTTGTGTGTGTGGCTAAGATTAATGAAGTACACTTTGTAAAGAAGGGCAATGATTCACTGCGTAAAAATAGGCAGCATCTTAAAGAGCTTGTAAACACAGCTATTAATTTTAGGACTAGAATCTTACACTCTTTGTCTTAGTCTGAGAATAATGCCACTGCACTCCATGACGCTATTCAGCGGGTACAAATTCAGCTTTTAAATAGATTTTAAAACAGATTTTAAAAGTGGCCACAGTTGCATTTTTGTTGGCATGTTTTGCCCATCCTTTGAAATATCTTTGATACCTTTACTGTATCTAATATTAATCCCTTGCATTTTAAGCCATCCTCTACACCACAAATCCCACTTGATAGATTTGCTACAGTCGGTTAGTAAGAGGAATACAAAGGGAGTCACAGCTGACGTGCTCCTCTTTTTCTACCTACTTACCTCGGGGTTTTGCAGTCTAGAAAGTACTCCTTGGTGTGAGTCACGAGAAAGATCATGTGATTATTTTCTTCCTCTTTTTTTTTTTTTTTTTTTTTTCCCTCCCCCGTTTTGATTGTGCTTAAGGCTAAGTCTGATGCTGTGCTTCACTCTTGATTTGAAAGAAGGGGAGTGACTTTCCTCTTCTCTTTCATAACCTCAGGTCTTGTAGTTTTTATTCATTCTTTTCAGTACTGGAGAGAAGCTTTCTTTGGCTCGACGCAGCTTTGTGGTGATCTTCCCAACAGCTCCTGTCTTATTCCACTGTCTTGATCTTCTGCATGAAGTGTATAATTGTCTTCTTTCCAAAGAAGGAAGCCTCAGAATTTCAGCAGGAGCCAAAGGCTCAATTCAAGCTCAATGGTATTAATTTTTATTTAATGGGAGACAGGAAAATCACCCATCATTTTCTATTGAACCCACTGGCCATGAGTATCTTTTTTTTTTTTTTTTTTTTTTTTTAAGCTGAAAGCACAAGAAAATACAGTTGTGTGCCAGCTCCTTTCAGTTTTGACAACTAAGCCAAAGACACAGCTTACTGCTTGTGCAGGGATATTAATAATCACTTGGTATCAATGGGGTGATCACAGAGATCACAAACACAGTTTGCTGTGGTCTGTCTGCCTCAGTGACCTTCCCAGGCTGGAGCAAGTGGGTGGTATGGCAGAGGGGGTGTAGAGACTTGCCTCAAAGAACTTTGTGGAAAGCTGGAAGCTGTGAAGCTATATGAAGATCATTACACGTTTTCCATCCTGGGCTGCAGCTGATGTGCGCTGGCACAGATGTGAGCCTTGGCCACTCTCAGCCTCCAGGCTCTCTGTGGAGCCCTGTCTTACTTGCCCTGTGTACCTGATGTTCTTTAAAACATCATTTTGTATTCCTTTGGGAAGTGGAAGGAGCTGTGGAACTGTGTGAAGTCTGCAGGTATTTTTACTTTTCTCCTCAACTTTTTGGTATACTGTTTTTATCACTCTTGCAGCGTCCTGAGCCTCAGGATGAGGTTCTATTGGAACATAGGATATTCCAAGACAAGGATCCATTAACTCATCTCTACAGTAACCTACTGTAGGCAAATTCAACCTAGTGGACCAGATTGGTATCTGGATATTCAAAACATAATCAAATGCCTAATCCACGACAAAATCTGTAACTATTGGCATAGACTTGATCATAATTTGTGCTCTGACTCTGCCTTGTTTTGAAAATTGAAGCAGTGTTACTTGGTGAGAAGCTCCCTTTCTGGCCGGGGGTATTGCTCATACCAACCATTGCAACGTAGTGAGAAGCAATGGGATGTGACCCGTGATTGAACATGCTGTCATTTATAAACGTTCCTGCCCGTAGCGCTCTATGTCTGCCTGTGGTGTTATTCTACTTCCCCTTCTCCCCCCACGAAGACATAATAGTATTGTGATTGTGTAACTTCATAGAACCACAGAACGGTTTGGGTTGGAAGGGACCATAAAGATCACCCAGTCCCACCCCCTGTCACGGGCAGGGACACCTGCCACAGGACCAGTTGCCCCCTGCCCCATCCAGCCCGGCCTTGAGCACCCCCAGGGATGGGCCATGTACCACCTCTCTGGGCAGCCTGTGCCAGCGCCTCACCACCCTTACATGCCATTGTAAAAAGCCCCTCTTTTAGCTTTTCTGTCATCCCCTTTAGGTACTGGGAGCTGCTCTAAGGTCTCCCCCCTCTAAGAGCAACTCCAGCTCTCCCAGCTTGTCTCCACAGGAGAAGGGCTCCAGCCCCCTCACCATCTTTTGGTATTGCAAAGGCTTACCCCTTTGCCTAGCTGTGCTCTGTTTAGAAATTGTTTGGAAATGGTCTTTTCTCTGGTAACTATTTAATCGGAATTGAAACATAAATCACATTGCTGTGCAGCCATGCAGGGGCTATAAGGTGTTCCCAGGTGCTGCGGACTCGTCACCTCTGCAGTCTCTTGCAGAGAAGCCAGCCAAATATGGGGAACTTACCACCCTGCTACACAAGGCAGGGAAAATACACTTTCAGGTGAGCCCTGCTGCTGCTGTAGGGTTGACAAAGGCCAGGCTGTGACTCAGGGCTTGTCATCTTCTGAACCAGCTGCACAGCCCCTGCCCCTTCCTCTGGCTGAATATTGAAGTTGTCATCTAGTCCTTGGCAGGTCTAACTCTGGTTTCTTCCTCCTGGCTTTGCTTGCAGGGCAAACTGAGCTGCGTGGCTGGGGGTTGTCCAGTGCCTGAAGTCGTTTGAACGTTTGCAGCCTGCTGTGATTTTGAGCTAAGCTCCCTGAGAGGATGCTGTGAGTGGGCTTTGGGCAGGCTGAAGGGTGCAAACTGCTTTCCCTCTGCTACCCCACGGCTGCCGTACAGTGCTGGGCACCCTCCGGCACAGGCTGGCACCCTGCCCTGGCAGCTGTGTAAGAAGGGGCTGTGATCAGTGTGAAGGTGAGTCATTCTCCAACCCTGAGTAAATCCTGCACCTGGAAAGAGGAAAGAACTCTGGAGACTGAAGCAAGAGTGGGAGCAAGCCACCAAGCACTGTTTTGAGCTGTGAATCCCAGGCCTGGCCCATAAGACACTATTTTTTTTCATCTTGTAAGTCACGATAGACGAGGCTAGAGAACAGGAGAACGGTCTGTACCACCAGTTAGCTTTGTGGAGCTGAGCCAACTGTTTAATCTTTCATGGTCAGAATCTCTTCCGCCGCAGACTTACATTCTGTAAAGCAGCTGAACTTAAGGTTCTAATAATGGTGATATTAATACAGGTGGTTCCGTAACATGGAAAACATAGAGTACGCAGTGATGTTCCCTTCTGCCGTGGAGCCGCATGTGGGTTTTGTTTTCTGTGTATAAATCAGCATATTTTGTTTTGTAGTAATTTGTAACACACAGTCTATTCTCAAGTAACTTACCCTAATTATTCAGGAATCATCCCCTGTTTAATTATTATGACTAATTTTTCAGCCTGATTCTTCAACTAGCTGTGCTATGTAAGGAAATAAAAAAAGGCATGTCATCATTAATAATCTTACAGAGGAATCATGATTAATGCCACGCTAATGTCCAGGCAGATCAAGGAACATTCCTTTAGCTGATGCCCAGGCAAACTTCCCTTTGAAGCTGCTGTACGCTTTGTCTGATTGAAAACATCAGAACTCTGTCCAGGTCTGGTTTTCTTCTCAAAATTAGGTAATCCAGGTGAATCCTTTCTGCTTTTTCATGATATTTTTTTGAGATGACTGCTTTCTTTGTTGTAGCATACCACATTCCTTCCCAGATGCTGAAAGCCAGTATGCCTCATGTTTTCTTAAGTATCCTTATTTGATCACCAAAATTTGTATTTTTTCTTTATAGGAATGGCTTAAGTAAATTCTTGAAAGCTTTCAGAAAGCTTTTGAAAGTCCTGTTTTGCCTTCAAAGTTTGGGGCTGCTTTGTGCTTACCTGTGGAAGGGAATATATGCATACCTTAAAGTTGATAGTATCCTTAGTATCTTCAAAGTTTATAACCTTACAGTAAACTCATATATTTTGCGTTCAGCAATAGTTAAAAGCATGTAGGTATGAAAATGCTTATGCAGGCACTTAACCTCCTCTTGCAAAGTTAGCTGCTAGTGGCTATGTCGACAGTTCAGTAATTCCACAGAAGTAGCCATTAGCATTTCCTGTCCTCCTTACGAACTTTAAAAATATTCATTGTTTACCCGTGATGCTAGGAGTACTGCAGATGCAGAAGTGTTCAGTGCTACTTAGTACTGGCAAGCACAGTGAGAGGTGATGCAGTCTCTTGCCCGAGCAACGTATAGTTTTACTAATCTACAGACCCAGGTAGGCAGAGTACTAGGGTAAGGAGAAGCCCCGCGCGTGTGGTCGCACAGGGTGTCTGGGCAAGAGATGGCTGCAGAACGTGGGTCCCTTGAGACCTGCTAAGCATCGCACTTGCTAATTGCAGCTCCCTGTTACAGCAGGCGTTTGCAGCCCATGAGATTAACTCCTGTTATTTCACCTCACCTCTTGGTTATAACCTGCAGGGAAAGTTGTCCTTTCACGCAGCAAACTTCTGCTTGTTGGAATTCTTGCAAATATCTCTGCAACTGTGAAAGTGTTTACCACGTTGCCGTGACATGATGTTGTAGGGAAAAGGCATGCATTGCTTGCACAGAGCTGCTTGTTTCCTACAGGCAGTTTACCCAAGCAGATTAAGATCTGAGACTTTCCAAAACACAAATATGATAAAATGCAGTTGAAAACAAGAACTCCTGGTACTGTAGCTACCTATTGAACTCACAGCTAAATTGAGAGGGAACATGCTGGCTACCCCATGTGAAAGCAGTGGGATTCAAATGCTTAGTTTTCATCAGTAAAGTCATTTACATGAAAAACAGAAGAACTTATCTGGAGATCATTGAAGAAGTAACTGTTGTGTGGGAGCCTACAGCTTCTCAGGACCTTTTTTTTCATTATTTTTTTCCCCTCTTATGTATACCCAAAAACTTAGACAATTATGTCATTCTTCAGTGATATTATGCTCAAAACAATAAAGCTCCTTCCTCCCATGGAATTAAGATGAAATATTTTGTCTCTGTAGGAAACAGACAAAAAAAAATGTTATCTCAACTTTTCGTAAAGAGTACCAGAAACGAGTACTGTGTTGAGACAGTTGCAAGTGGGAAGACCAGCTCAAGTATTACCATTCCAGCCCCCTCCCACCCCACCCCCCCCCAAAAAAAAAGGCTATGTGCACCTTATTTAAAACAAATGGTTTCAAAGCTATACTTACTAATTTGATTATGTGCATGCATTCCAGCAACACAGGTCTCACACTGAAATAGCAATGTTGGCTTTTGCTGTCAGCTGGTTTAAAATTTCTACCTCTTAAGTTGGGTTCATGCTGCCTAAATTGGGTTTTTCAGATGCATTTAAAAATTGCAGTCAGAATCAGGTGGCAAAATTAATAGGCTGAAGATGAAAATGCAGAAGTGACTCATTCTTGTGACATGTTTTTTCAGTCACACTGATACTTTTTTTTTTTTGGTCACAGCACATGACCAACTGCTCGAAATGCTTGTACTGAGTTCAGTGGTGACCCTTGGCATCAGGCGCAGAAGGTACAGGAGGGAGCTGTGAACAGGCTGGCTTTAACAGCCTCACCTCTCACGAGGGGTCTTGGGGAGGGCTGGAAAAAGCCAGGGCTCTGCAAGTCCTGAGAGAAGGGTTTTGGACGAACAACATCAGCTCTACCATAGCTGACTCAAGCAGTTGTACTGAGTTCTTCACTTCCATCGGGCATTATGGTGTTTTCTAGGTTCCACACAACAATAACCATACTGCTGGTCACACGCTCTTGGGGCAATTAAAACTTAGTGATGTGCGATGTACTCCTGGCATGGTATGATGTCAATTAAACACGCCAAATGTGGCCAGGCTATCTCCTGACGTGTGGTGTATGGGACAAAGCAGTTGTGCTGAGCTTCCCCCTCCTCTCTCTCCCGCGTTATGTCCCAGCCTGTGTGTGGGGACGGTGCCAGCATTTGCTGCAGAGCGCCCTGATTTCTCTTTGCTCCCTAGCAAAGTGCTAGGCACAAGTGATGGAAGGTTCAGTGCTGGGTAGGCTGTCCCATCCCCTGGGATTTGAGGAAGGTAACCTAGTGTCCCAGTGTTTCATGTGCTGCAGCTTCTGTTGTGCAGTAAAGTCTCTTTAGGGACAGGTCATGGTCCCCCACGGAGTAGGGAAGGAGTAGAAAGAAAGAAGAGAGAAAGTTTTGGGGCCTTTGTTTGCAAACGAGAAGAAACAAGACTTGTTCCTGGTCTGGGAGGTTTAATAGAGTCACAGGGTTTGGTGGGTTGTGCCTGTGCTCAGAGCAGCGAGTGGGTTCCCCTCGGCGCAAGCACAGCTGCGGCTTGTCACTGCATATAGCTGCTTGCCACGTTGGCTCCTGTGGGGCTGTATCGAACGCTGGCATGTGTTGAGAAAGAAGTGGTGATGCTAAGTTTTATTTGCAACCTGTTCTTTTAAATGAATCGAATGTTTTCAGACAGTTTAGTAATGCTAGGGCTAGCTAAGCTTTAAATCCACGCAGGTGTCTCCCTGTGATCTGTACAGATCGTGAATGTATGGCTCCCAGCAATAATTACTGCTAGTGAAATATGGAACTAATAAATGTCTCCAGTTAGCAGCAAATTGAAGAACATATTTTAGATAGTAAGAATATTGTTTGAACTCCCATAGGGGTAACAGCATGTATCTGTAGACTTTGTTAGTAAATAATTGTGGTCTAAAATTAAACATATGGAAAATATTTCCTTTCTGTTTTCTGATTTATAACTTAATTTAAACATTTAGGGACAATGTCCTTTACAGTAAAGGAAAATAATTTGTGTATGGACAGCTTATTAAAGATATGTGGTTTTCATCTATAAATATGAATTTGTTCCCCAAACCGTTATGCATGAGGAAATGTACACGTACGAATGGGTCACCTGTCTTCGAAGCAGAACATGTGTGACTCTGGAATCAACATCTGAAAGGTGACTTGCAAGCAAAATCTGTAAGAGGTTCAAGAATTTGTCTTAAATCGTTGTTCCATGAGGCAATCCTCGCCAAGTCACTCTGCTTTAAGGGCTAGTCTGGGACCAGTTTCCAAAGTATAAGGGCACCAGTAGGTTTTGCCAGTTGGCAGCTTGGGACCCAAAATATCTGTTACTTTGCAGTGCAAGTACCGAGTACCCCATGCTACAGTCTGTGATTTAGAAGACTGCAAATCATTTGTGAAAACTTTCTTTTGTTTCATCTTGTAAAACTTTGTAATTCGGCTGCTGCCCAGAGTGTTGTTAAGCTTGAGGGTATTAAGTGCTGCAATGGTTTTGTTTTAAGATCACAGTTTTACTGCATTTTAGGTGTGTTGAACTCCAAAAGCATTCTCAGAACATGGAACATTGTTCGTTACCAAAACTGATGCTGAAATAAAGTGTGGTTGGTTGTTTTTTTTTTTTTTCTTTAAAAAAAGAAGACCATAGTTTGAGCTGGGTTACTATAAAAACTTTCAAGTTGAGGGCATGTAACAGGCTTCCAAACTTAGGACAAAATGTTTTGATGCTGCTGATGCTGAAGAGGCAATTATTTCTTAAATACTTCAATGTCTGTTTAACTGGCATTCTGGCATCACTACCTTACATTGCCTCATGTCAAGTCAGGGTATTATTTTTATTTGGTTCAGTATATGTATTTGTGCAGGTCACTGCACCTCCTGTTTATGAATGATACCATAGACTGGGTTGCTCAGCCTAAGCATGGCTAAGACAAATACCCATGGAGTCTGATGGAAAATGTACAGCCTTAATAGATGTGCTGTTATGCCCTGTTGAATTTTGTTGTATTTATATTGCTCAGAAAGAGAAAACAAGTAATTAGCCAAGAAAGCTCACAGCTGCGTAGCATACTCCCCTCTCTCCTATATACACACAGTCTATTGGTATATACAAAACTGGCACTAATGAAACATAAACAGATCCTTTTCCTGTATGGAAAAGACTTTTAGCATTGAATGGGAATGAAAGCAATAGGATTCTTTGGAAATCCTAGCTGTTTGGGTTCCCACTTTGGATTTTTGGACTCTGAAGCCCTTTGCAGTTCCATACGTGCTGCGATGTCTCCATGGTTTCTTGCGTTTTTTTGCTTTATGTGTTTTTTTAAATCTGTTGGGAGATGGGGTCCTGTTTCTGGATTTCTGTAGCCACATTATTTGCAGCAAGAATCTAAGCTTGTGTTGGAGTTCCTGTTTCTAATCATAAAACCCTAACCTGACCCTTCTCAAACCTCGGTCAGAGGCATCCAGCCTGGGATTTGCCTGATGTTATTCTGGAAATCCTGAAATTATCATTCTGAGATTAATTGATCGCCTCAGGGTCATTTGAGGAGGTACATCATTCTTATGCCTGCAAATGGTGGTTAAAAGAGACTGCACCAGTAACACTGGCTCCTGGCGGGGGCTGGGCCACCACTGGGCTGGCTGGAGGTGCACACTGCCCACCCCTCGGTGGGAGCTGGACCACCACTGGGCTGGCTGGAGATGGACACTGCCCACCCCTCGGTGGGAGCCTCCGACCAGCCCTTTGGCTGGGCTGCGGCACAGCTCGGCTGCCTGGTGAGGCGTGTGACATGGGCTGCCGGGCTCAAAAAGTGCTGTGAGTCTGCTGGCTGCCGAACACCAGGTGAATTTTATCCTCTTACTGAAAGTACTGTACCTTGGGAGGAAAAATTAATTTTTTCCTCCCAAAAACTCCAGGGGGAACCTTTCTTTGCGCAGATGCTCCAACAGGCAGCTGCAGACCCTCCATGTGCCAAACCTCCTTCTCCCATGGATTTCAGGCTGCATCTCCGGCGCACCCTGCTTCCAGCAACCACCCCTTGTTCTGGAATCCAAGCTCCTCTTCCTCCTGGCACCTGTGGAGCCTCCATCCATGAATCATGCTTTTCCATCCCTAAGATCAAAGCGAGGCGCCAGCTTCTTTTGCTGTTATCTTCCCCCCCACCCATTTTACCTTCTCTCTTCAGTTCCTCAAACCAGTGTTGCTGTACAGACACAGAGCTTGGCAGGCTCCGCGTGGTGCCTTTAGGCACTGTGCTATCGCCCGCGCACCCCGCCGTGGCACCTGCGCCCCCTCTTTCTCCAGCTAAAATCACCTCCTGCTTGCAGCCCTGGCTGTACGCCACGGCACGGCCATCGGCAGTCACGTCTGTTCCCTTCGCTCCTGCTGTGCGAAGAATGCCATCGTGTCCTCTGCCCTTTCTTCACCTATGGTTACTCTCAAGTTCGTGGCGTTGAGTAACTAATCAGCAGCGCAATGAAGTCGTGGCTTTTATCTCTGTCTCCCTGGCGTTACTGGTCAGAGGTGCCTCACGTTTCAGGCGCAGCAGGATCTTCACCTGTGCTCTTCAAGACCTTGAATAAAATTCAAGTAGACTTTCTGCATTTTATTTTAAAAGGGAGAAAGGTGATTTGGCTTCAGATAAGGCAGGGTGGATTGGCTTACACAGACTGCATGAAATGTGGCAGAATCCTGCCCTTCAATACCCTCCTAGTAGGAACAAGCTAATAAATTCCCTATTGACATTCTTGTAGAGCAACTCAGAAGAAAATAGTTTTCTCATTTCTCAAACGTGTTTCCTTTCTAATTCTTCTGTGCTTTTTTAACAATTGCCATTCTCTTCAGGCAGTCCCTTGGCATCAATAGGAAACCTTCTATTTGAACACCTTTGAGAAGTTCATGCAAGTGGTTAGGGAAATGCCAGCCCAAGCTCAGCCACATTTTTCCTGTTATCTAGCAGAAACCCCTCCTTCAGACTTTCTGTGTGCTGCGTGGAATTTCCTCTTCTGTCTGGCTGAATTTTTGGAGAGCCTTAAACATTGGCAGTGGCTCTGCAAAATTTTTCTGGGAAACTTGGTAGAAGTTGAGCTGAAATGGTGAATTATAATGAAAGCAAGGAACACAGCATCGTGTCGTTCCCTGAGAGATTCAGTTTCCGCTGTCACTTTGCCAGTGTTGTGGCTCTGTGTGTGTACCTGGGGCTGCTGGACCCCTGGCCCTGCAGAGCTGCTCTCGGTGAGTCCCTAAAGGTTTGGACTATCGAAGCTTAAACAGAATGCCCTTGTCTCAGGAAGCTTTCCTTTTTCAGGATGCGCACGAACAGACTGCAGCAAGGGAGGTGGAGGGCAGCTTCTAGGCAATAATAAATTTTCAAGAGGTCTCCTCTTCCTGTGGGCAGGGGTATCGTCTATAGGAATCATTAAACAGGCCCCCAAACTGGGTGCATTTAGTGGTGACAAATCTGAAAGGTACCGGTGGCTAAGTTAGATAAACTTTGAAATGCCTAATTGTTCTGTTTTTTAAATGTGCCCTCACAGTAACGTTCAGTGCTTTAATAACAGTTCCCTTAGAAAGTTCAAAATGTTTTACATGTCATGATGCCAGAAAAATGAACTTGTAGGGAAACAAAACAAGTATGTAATCCTTAATGGGAAAGGTCACTTTTCTATCCCTTCCTCCTACCTGCTGGAAACAGTCGTTTAACTGTGCGTGTTTGGCCATCTCAAGTGGTGCCCCCTCAAGCTCGTCTGTCGGCGTCTCCCTTTTGGCAGGGAGAATTTCAGTCCCTTATCGTAGCCCTCGGTCCCTTTGTGTATGTGGAAACAGCTGTTGCCACATGTTTATCACGAAGCGGTGAGCAGCCACGGTGTGCAGCCCCGCAGCAGATAGCAGTGCCGCAAGGGCAGCGGTGGCACGTCGGTCCCCGCACGGCGCGGGGAGCCTTATCTGGCTGGGAGCTGGGCCAAGCTGCAGGGAGCTCTTACTTTGTTTTCTCTCTCCAGGGGGCTCATGTCCCCACCAAAACTTTGGACCGAAAGTGCAGCAGGCAGTCACGTAAGAAAAAACATCAGGGAAATACTGGAGCGGGGATAAGGTGAGGATGTAGGCTGGTGTTGAGATCTTAATTGTGCGTGCTTGGCAAGCTGGTAAGGTGGCTGGAACCTAATCAGAGTCTGGCCAGGCGGCTGTTCTGGGGGACAATTGATGTCCCCGGGACAAATGGGAGGGGAATTGCGTCCTTGCACGCACACAGGGAGAGGAAGCCTCCACTTAACAAAGTGGATATTTTTGCATGGAGTTATTTTCTTCCAGTTGCGCCACTGCATGTTGGTGGAGAGGCTGCAGATCTCTTCAGAAGAAGTCAGAGGAAGTGAAGTTACAGAAAGGAATCAAAATTGCTGATCACCAAATAACTCTGATTTCCATGCTGTCTTTACACGACATATGCATTATACGTATATACTACACACACACAGAGAAATATTCAGCCACCCATGTAACGGAGAGTTGCAGAGATTTAGTCCCCTCGCACTAACGGCTGAAACCACTTGAAATTCCTGGGGGAGACATCAGTAGCCCCTTCCTAGCTGTGATTCCCCTTCCTTTGCTGCAGCCTTTCTTGGGCACTCCTGGCTGGCCTTACTGCAGTAAACTCTGCTTCCTACTGCTTTATCCCAAGGTCCATGAATTCTTCTCCCAGTGCCATCGCCTCTCGTTTGCCTCACGGTATAGTCTGACATGTACGTGACCTCCTTTGCTTTGTGCCGTTTGTAACGCTTGATTCCTGTACAAACCCCCTCTCTCCTTATTTCCCCACAGCTGTCTCTTCAAGGCATACGATCTTTTTATCTCCTGCCACTTGACACCTTCAGAATTTTTTTTAAAAAGTGATGTTTTACATAATGCTACAAAAGAACATGAAGCTTTAGGACCTCTTGTAAATGTTTTATGATAAATACTACTCAGGAATCTTTGGAGCACACCTGCACTACATCTGGCTCTCCAGTGAAGACTTGTTTGCCTGGAGTGTTTTACTTTTTAATTATACATAGAATTTGGATTGTTTGTGTATTGTATCAGGCACAAAAGAATTGTAGGCAGTCGTGCCTAAAAAGAAGTCACACCTTGGACCATACTCTTGGATCTCCTGTAATCTGGATACATTTTTTATGACAATAACTAGAGCCAGATGACTGAGGAAGCATACTTTTTTTGACTGTCCCATAATAAAATATTTGGGAAGGGGTTGGTGGGTTTTCTTGGGTTTTTGTGTTTGGTTTTTGGTGGGTTTTTTTTTTTTTTTCAGTAGCCAGGGATCACCAGACAGCTGAAGTCTGATGCTCAGCACTGATTTTTGACGTGTTTGACTCAAACACCCATGCGTGCTTCCACATGCTTCCACATAATTTGCCAGAGGTGCAGCCCAGCCCTGCATTCTCCCTCCGAGAAGCTGAACTGCCACACGGAATGATCTTTTGCAGGCACCTGGACAAAGTAGCTAGAGAAGCAGCTAATCCTATTCTTAGCTTGGCATGCCAGTTATCTGTGAGAGGACAGCCTGCCAGAAATGTCTGGTGACATATTTGTCCGAGGGAGGGAGGTTTATGCCAAGATGCTGTGGGTGCTGCTGTATGGCATTGAGTTTAGAAGAAGAAAAATCTGTGAAATGAGAATTCAAAAACACAGCTGTTGTTAAAGAAATAAGGAGCTGTTCCCAGTAACACAGATATATTCAAGATACAGATATTTTTAAAAAATTATTTTTTAAGTATCAGGAAATTAAACAGTAAATGCTGCAGTGTCAGCCAAAGTTAACTCTACCTAATACTTTTGGCTTGGCCACCAGAGGTGGTAGCAAGCTGTATGTGCAGTTAAATGCTGTTTTTATTTCATTTCATTTTAAACTTAAAGCCCTTTATGCAGGTTAAACATTCTGGGACTTGTGCTTGACTGTCACCCAGCAGTTGGGGCTGTGTGTGTGTAACCCAGCGGTGAGTACGTGTTACAGTTCTCCCTCTGTGCTGGTTTGGAGCAGTTATAAATTTGTTAACAGCTTCAGGAGGAGAGCCTGGCTTTGCAGCTTGCCCAGAAGCAGCCTGTGCTTGGGGGTCGCCCTGCAGTGCCTGGGCCGGCTCGGGGTGGCAGCTGCTTACAGATGCTCGTCAGATTTTTTTTGTAAGCCACTAAGGAAAAAACCAAACCAGCAATTTCAGAGCAATTGCGATACCTGGCAAACAGCTGCTCTCTGTTGTCTGGGATGGGGGGTGCTTTGCTGCAGGGCACTCAGCCTGCTGCAGGCTCTGCCAGGGATGCAGTGAGGTCCTCCGAAGCACCCATTTGCAGGCACCCACCACACACCACTGGGGACTCCTGTACCAGGAGCTCCCCGATGGGAAATACAGCTTGTTCACTTGGTGTCTTTCTAATGACCCCAAAGTCAGATGCTGAAATCAGGTGGTGTGAAGGCTCCCCTGTGGTGCCCGAGCCCATTCGTGCCCACCTGCCTTTGGCTGGGTGCAGAAGAGCCCTTCTGTCAGAGCTGGGGGACCTGCCTCCAAGCTCCCCTCCTTCCCTGGGGAGATGACTCTCCAGTGATAACTCCACAACATGGGTGGCATTTTTTTTTTCTCCTCTGTTTTTTAGCAGTGGATGCCACCCAGGATTTAGGCTAAGCCTGTAGCCGTCAGAGTGACCCTGGTGAGCAAGGGAAGGGATTTGGCTCTGGGGGTCCCTCAGTGGCAGCACTGTCTGATCTGGGGCTGATGCTGTCAGGATCCATCACCCTGGAGCTCCTCCTGGAGGACCTCGGTCCTGTGGTGCTCAAGCTTGGAATCTTCAGGTGCTCCTGCTGCAGACTGGGTGCGATTCTGGTGCCAAGGGTAACACAGCTAATTTGGATGTGGTGCCATCTGAAAGAACATCAGGGAGGAGGCAAGAGGGGACTGTGGCTTCTGCATTGTTTGCTCTAACCATAGGCAAAAGCGGAAGCTGATCCCTGTGGACAGGTTTCGGCTGTGCTCATTTGTGCCCTGAAGAATGAATGCAGAGGATAATTGCTTTGGATTCCTAAAGCCATGGGCTTCATGCATGGATATAATATAAAAAGTCACTTTAGTTCAGCAGAAATACGTTTGGACCCACTAGGCAAGGAATTGTTTATTATTATCTGCATCTTGGGTAACAAATCTGTTCTGATAAGTGCAGACAATATCAAGTCCATTGTTGTTGGCACCCAAAAATAATAGATAAGTTGTCTTGGGCAGTTCTAGTGGATGATTTCCAAAGATGACAGGCTTTTGCTGCTGATAAAGTTCAAAGTAAATGTAGTTTTTTGGGTATATAGGAGAATTGTTGTTACTTCTGGGTACTGAGTGTTCCTAGTCTAGTTACGTAAGAACAAACAGTGACGAAGTTGGCTGGAAGCCTTCTTCAAGGTTTATTTGGATCACAAAGAGAGTTCCCTACTCTGTAAAAAGAGAAAACTGGGTTGATTTCACACTTGAAGCCATTCACTATGAGTGCCTGTAGCAGCACCTGGCAGAGGTCCCACTATCACAGGCACCAAATGTGAATCAAAAATACAAGAAGAGCAAAGCAGCCAGGCAGGACATCTCTGTCAAGGAAATTGATGCCCCATTCATTCAGCCCTACAGTGTGTTTTCCTTCGACATCCTGTGCCTCCTTCAGGGTTTTAAAATGAACCATAACAACTTGTTCCTGCAGACAAAGCCTAGTGCTCATTTGCACTCGCCAGGTCAAGCTCTTCATTCGCATGCGGGCAGAGACCCTCCACTGAATCAGTTTACTGCAGGGGAAGCTTCACAAGCTGAAGTAAGATTAAAGAATTGCACTCCTGCAAATGCATAAAAATGAAGTTTAAAGCCATGGGATTAGGCTTTAGAAGTCACGGTTTGGGCTTATTGATGAGAGACCTTTTCAGGCAACTGACATTTTTGTGGTTTACCTGTGTTATAGCTAGATCTCGTCTAGGGAAGGGTTAGTAGCAGGTAGTGAAGGGGCTGGGGAGAGGTCCAGTTCTGATTCACGCCCAAAGTCTATCAGTGCCCTGCTGAGCCTGTAGCAAGGCACTGCAGAGTCACAGAATCTTTTTGGTTGGAAAAGACCTTTAAGATCATCAAGTCCAACCGTTAACTTAGTCTTGCCACCTTTACCTCTGTTTCCCTGTCGATAAAATGACAATGAACCCAGTTTGCCACCAGGATGGATGCATCATAAGGCAGCATCATAAGACATTTTAGAAGTGCTTTAAGATCTTCATAGGAAAGGTTATGCTTCTACAGAAGAATTAAGGGTATATACTTCTGCATGCGGTTGTCGATACGATGCATTCTGCAGCTTTGTCTACCTCCCTTATGCTTTTTACAGCAATCCCTGCTCATGGCTGTTTCTCCTGTTTATATCCTTGCAGGAAACAGGGCCGTTCCACATTTGGCAGTCATTCCCTTCACCCCAGAGTTTATATGCGCTTTCATTCAAATTCAGTTCAGTTCTGCATGATCTTCACTCCCTTCCACTCAGTATTGGTGAAGGTGGTGGGAGATGAATGGAAGATGTCTTCGTCTGCATAGACACATGAATGGAAATTTCTGAAAGCAGGTGGCCAAAAGTGATGGGGCCAGGAGTAGGTTTGAATACAGCAGTGGCTTGAAGGCTCTTTCTGATGCCTCAGCAATAGTAGTTAATAGACGTTTTTGCTTCGGCCTTTGAATTTGCTTAACTTAGGGTACAGATACTACTTCACCGATCTGCTCCGTAAGTGCTACAGTATTTGTGGCCAGTTCTGGTATCCACAGCATCATCCTTCATTCTACTGTTGTGAACATTTTCTGTGATAACTGGCAGAGGGAGCCCTGGCCAGCCTGAGAGCTTTCTCTTGCTGTTTACTATCATTATAATAAGATATTTGACCCATACAATAACAAACAGCATTAGCGTTGGGTCCAAACCAAAATCTTTGGATTCAAAATGCTCTGAACTTTGGGAAATGGTCAGACCGAAATTTTGTGGCTTGGCTCAAGCTCTGGATGAAATGAAACTGAACGTGCCTGGGATTAAAACCCCTTTAGAGTCAGAAGCTTTGCTTTCTTTTGAAGGAGTTTTATTTTTTTAATCTCCATTGTTTGCAGTGCTTCTTAGGACTTTGCAAATGCAAGTCAGGTTTCTCTACAGAGTTTTTTTTCGCCCAGATCCTTTCATATATGTGGTTTATTCTAATCTGGAGGAAGCCAGTATTTTCCCTTTTGATTTCTGATTATGTTTTCACCTCTGTAGTGAGAGGAAGAATTAATGCAGTTGTAGACTTGATGTTTATAGGCGTCAAACCTTTTTTTTTTATTTTTTGCGCTGCATAGCTAGATGCATACTTTTATGTGCCATTCTTGGAAAAAATACTGTTGATATGGTTTTAATTTTAAATCGGTCTGACATCTGAAGCTAAACATTCTAATTGTCTATGTAATGCTTCCCCTGTGTCAAACTAATGCTTTCCCTTTGGAGATGTGTGCTAGTGAGTCTTTGATGCGCAAGGTCCACTGCATGCCGGACTCTCATATGTTACAGAGAAATTCCAGTGTATGTGCGGTGTTTAGGGAAAGCGTTAAGTGCTACCAGATAGCTAGAGAAGGACTTGAGGGCCCTGGTTTGAACTCTTTTGTTTTGATACTAGTTTGTTACTTGACAGATGACAGCCTAATTTCCCTGATTGTTTATTTTTGTGCGACCATTCTGTGTGCTGCTCTACAGCAACTAATTTCTGCCTTTCTGAAAACCCAGATTGCAGGCATTTCTCTTAACCTTCCTGTTTACCCCCTTTATAAACAAAGATTAAGGAGACCTTCCCGGGAGGTTGATGTTTAAGTCCCTTGAGGACCTGAGCGACTGGACCTATGCAACAGGGAGGTGGTACGTGCTTGTATGTCTCAGGGATGTGTGATTCTGGTGCAGGCGAAGAAACGTGGAGTTGATTTTCCTTTCTCCTGCCTGGGTCTGCAGCACTGCTCGTGGCTGCCCCTTCTCCCCACCGAAAGCCTCCCCATCAGCCTGTCTCTCCGCAAAGCCGTGCGTGGCCGCCGCGTACCTTGATTTTCAGCGTCGCCCCTTTGCTGCACCTCCTCAGAGCCGCGGCGGTGATGGAGCTGGCGCAGCACCCGGCCCCATGGCGGGCTGCGCTCCGCAGGCACCCTGGCAGCCCAGCCGCCTCCCCGCTGGCCCCGCTGGGATGGCAGGAAGCTCGGCGGAGAGTCTTGCAAATGCTCCGTGGTCGGGAGAGACCGCGGAGCTGCAGCTGGCGGCTTGTGGGCTGGACCTGACCCGCGGCGGGGCCTGGCTCCGTGCCTTCTCCTTGGAGAGGATGGGGAACAGGAGCTTGGGCACAGCAACCCCACTGCTGCTTATTCGCAGCAGCTGAAGACCTGGCTTGGGTAACTGGAAGAAACTCAAAACATTCCTGAGCCTGGAGGGGATCCATAGCTCAATTTTGGGCTTAGGAACCTCGCCATGTTCTTTATTTCAGTGTTTGCAATGTTCATATTTGTATTAACTTCAGAGGGCTGTCAGGAGGAAGCCAGATCAGCTCAGAGAGGTCGTGGTTAGTGCTTCTTGTAGTGCTGCAGTTCCTTGACATTATCACGACTGGAAACAAACAAACAAGCAAGTTAAAAAGAAGGAAAAAAACCATAGTTTGGTGCATTGTGTTGATAATGTGAGGGTGGTGGACACCCATAGGCATACATTCTAGACATACCTTTACATGTCGTGTCTGAGGAAAAAATGATTTCCAAAGCGTGCCTCTTAGTGCATCACCCAGGCCTTACGGTCTGAACGAAACAGCAAAGGCTCAGTCAACTAATCTTCTCCTAAAGGTAATACCGTGATACTTCACATCATTTTGGGGTGGGTTTTTTTAGCAAGCTCTGTACGCATTGCTTAATGTTAAAAGGCTAAGGTAAATTAATTTCCTCTAGAAATGGCAGCTGCAATAAATCCTTCCTCCTTGCCACTCCTGTAATGGAGGGCTTGGCATTTTAAAGGTCTGAGCTGCTGACTCGCCTTGCTGCCAGCTCAGCTTTCCAGTGACTCCGGTGCCTCTGCTGCTCTGTGCTCTCCGTCGATGGTCCTGGGATGCTTTACCGGGGACCCTTCCTGAACCTTCGAATGAGGTCGTGCTCCCATCCCCATGGTCTCCAGCTGATCTCCACTAGCATCCGAGGGGCGATCTTGACACTTAGAGCTATTCAGTATCTGCCATATTAAACTCCCCTCTCTCGTTATCTGCAGCCCCTCAAAAACCTGCTTTCAGCTGAATGATCCATATTCTAGGAGCAGGCTGTGCTGTACCCTGTGAGTGCACGGTATGTATATGTACTTTGTGGTATGTGCTGATGGAGCTCAGCACGGCTGCTCTCTGATACTGCTTTATAACATTAGAAATATTTGCTTGTGCGTAACGTCAGGTCCTAGTTGTCATGTTTATTCTGTGGCCGCCGTTGCTGGTGGGATTCAGGCATGTACCTACAGGAGTGCTTTTGTGCATTAGTACATTTTAAAAACTGAGTGTACCCCACTGTTTGTCCCCATTGCTAGGTTTCTGCCCAGGTCTGTGTAGCCAGAGTTCCCTTACACCAAGCTGCCTTGCAAGCCAGGCTCATATTCTTTCTCCAGACTGGAAACGAAATTCCCAGCTCCTTTTTGTGAGCTACTCACCTAGCTTCCATTGCTGCACTGGGTGAGGACTTGGTAGTACTTCATGAACTCACCCAGCTCTGGCTGGGAGGGACGTTTCAGTATTATTCAACCAAAAAAAAAAAAAAAAAAAGAGTGGGAGGAAGATATTCAAGTTGTGCCGAGTGAGGCCGAACTGACAGTATTAAACGCTTATTTGTGCTTTCTTCTGTGTTACTGCTGGAAAACGAGAATTGCGAGGGTGGCGGGGCGAGAAGCATTGTTTATCAGCAGCGCCTGCGTGCAAGCACGCCGTTGTGCCGGGCTGCGTGGCTGCGTGGGGCTGGGCACACGTGGTCCTGCCTGTGGTGAAGCTGCTAGGTGTGAGTGGCTTGGCCACCACTAGCCCCGCATGACGGAAAGGTCGTCTGGCCCAGGGTTAGTTCTATTGCTGCCAGACTTCAATGAAAATAAATACGCGAAACGTTGTATAACCCGAGGGGGGGAAGGAGGATGAAAATTATGGTGCCCACAGATTGAGTGGGGAGGGATATGTGTGTCGGTAATGAGTAATTTAGAACATCTGCAGACTTTTTATTATATTTTTTTTTTTTTTTTTTTTTTAGTGTTTTCCATTCCCCTGCTTTGTGGTAGAGCCTGTTTTTAAAAGACCTGAAGGCGATGCTCTATCCAACAATAGGTGAATTAAAAGGCTTGGATGCCTTTCATTTAGGTCAGTGCTGAGATCCAGCATTCAAAATCGGAGTCCAAGTTTTGCTTCAATAATCGTAATTTGCTGAGTCTGCGTACACAGGGAAACTCACCCTGCCTCCTCCCAGCACCCCTCTTCCCTGCCTCCCCCGAACTGGAGTGTGTGTATAGGGAGAGACATGCCATTTCTCGTGCTGGCGTTCGCCCCCTGATGTGCTGTTGCCTGTTGCTCTGTGGAGGAGCCACAGTGCAGTCACTGGCCTGGATGCACCTTCTATGAGCTGGTGTGTCGGCTTTGCCTTGGAGTTGGGGCATGCAGAGACCCCCAATTTCACTCTCTGCCAGCACTTCCCCCCTCCATCCTCGCAAGCATAGTAACAGCAGTAGCACTTAGAGGGTCCTTTCCATCCATTCCGTTCCTAAAAAAGAAAGCTGAAAATAATAATAATAATTAAAAAAAAAGTCAAAAATCCTCTTCTTGCAGAAACAGATCTTCGGGCCATTCTAGAGCATAGCAGTTCCCCACTGCTTGGGGCTGGGTCAGCTGGACCTGTTTAATATTCAGCTTTCAATATATTTTTGTTGAAGAACTGATCTATACTAGATATTTGAGCATTTCATTCTTTGTTGCCACCTTTTCAAGAGAGAAGGCATGTCTTCTTCCACATCCTCAGTTTAATCAGAAGGATGAAAATAGGTGTTTGGGGATTCCAGTGTTATTTATTTTTCCCTGTTAGGAAATGAGTCACGAGTAAGTGACAACGCTGTCTCCAATCAGAGGGAGTCGGAGCTTGTGGATGCCAAGGACTTGTCTGCTAATTACGACTTCTAACTGCACAGTCTTACAGCCATTCTCTGAACCTTACCTTGTTTCAGGGCTTGCTTTTGCCTTTTACTGCTTTTCTGCCCAGCGAGTTGAAAAGGGCATTCCCCTCTTTGTCAGTGAGGACACATCCTGTGAGGTCCTGAGCGCTTTTTCATCCCTGTAAATTGAGGGGGTGTTGCAGGCGATCAGTATTGCTCAGCACTCCATCAAGTACAGCGTAGAAGCATCTATTGGCAGAAGCACTCATAAAATTACCCATCAATATCCCTGCATTTCAGCTGCCACATACTCACTGCACTTATGGAAAGTCACGTGGATGGGCCAGGTTGGGATGGCTTTACTGGAAAGGTGGCTCAAAAGTCATTTCTCTTCCCTGGGAGACGGGCTGGGGGTATTCTACTTTGTGCCAGTGCCACTTACAGGCGGATCTTTAAGTCCTGTTAAGGTTAGCATACCTCTCCAGATGTATACCGAGAGCTGCCTTAAGATGGTCAGTATTAAATCTGAATGTAAAAAATGAACTGTGATGTTTTATTTGTTGCTGAGGACTTTTTCTGAGCGCTGTAGTCCTTTTTTGTTATGCTATCGCTGTGATAGGAAGTTGTTTGTTCAGCCTTCGGTGCTGAAAATTATTTTTAAGAGCAGAGTTAACTTTATGTCAAAAACGTTTGCTTTTTGCATTTAGAAGTATAACTGACTCTGATTCTATGGGAAAGTTATGTTGGCTTTAAGGGAGAAGAAAAGCAATTAAAAATAACTATGTACCAAGCCAGATGAGATTGGCCGGATCCTGAGGAAAATGTATCTTAATCCCTTGATCTGACAGCCGCCTGGCAGTCAGAGCAGGAAAAGAAAGTCACTGGGTTTTTTTCCATCTCTGTGAGGTGGGAAATGCACATCCTACTTCAGAGATGGAAATGAACAAATAAGTCTGCCGGGCAGCTCGACAGTTGCACACACATTCTTTTCGAGAGGAACTGCCCATAGCCAGGATATTTGGGGTTTCCAGTGATACGAGTGTCACAGGCTCTGCCCGAGTCTCCTCTGGAGCTCAGTCTGTGTTTACAGAAGTGCCGTGTTACTAAATTACAGAGGTTTTTGTTTAGTATAGCGTGTTCATCGTAGCTGTCACTCCAAGACCTAAACAAAACTGTGGAGGCCTGCCATCCTGCTGCTGTAGAAAACCGTAGGAACAAACTGTTTATGACCAAATAGTTTGCAGTCTGAGGCAATAAAAAAGTAACAGGTAGTGGAGAGGGGTAGGATCTGTTCAAGCATCCATACATCTGTGCATAATGTGCACATGTCCATGCTTTGCACAGAAGAGGAACAGATGCATTGTAAACATTGTCTTTTTCCTTTGTTAAAATTTTGTCTGATGTTCTCATTGTCCCTTGAACCGTAGCAGGGCAAGGTGGGACATTATCCTCTCTTCTTTTCAAGTCACAAAGTATTCCTTAACGTTCTTGTTTTATTCTTGTTTTAGAGCCATCGCCCCTGGCCGCCCCCCCGGCCCCTCCCCCCCCCCCCCCCCCCCCCCCCCAGCTGAATATAGGCTACAGGCATTTCCAGATCATCAAGAGCTTCTATGAAATTACCAAAGCCGCGTGTGTCTTGGGGCTACAGAGCTAATTGCCACCTTCTGAAGCTTTGCTTCCTCTTGTAAAGAGCAAGGCTGTGGTCAAGCTGTAAAACAGCGGCTTGAACAAACGTGTTTGAAGCTTCTGACGTGCACAATAGTTGGGTATAGAAATACACCTAAGGAAGGAAGACATGGGTTTCCAGAAATCAGGGTAATTTATCTGGGATCCTTTCCGACATACCTCAGCTCCACAACAGCCTAACCCAGCAGCTCTTTGACAAAGCTGTAGGTTTATGTGGGGTGTTGATGTTATCTCCCAGCTACACTGATGCTTTTACTAATGCATTTGTTGGAGGTGATGCGTGAGGAGGGCTCCAAGAGAAGGAATGCTAGGGGAAGTGGTGGATAACCTCTGTGCAAAAATGCAGAGATTCACGAGATCAAATACATTATAACTGTGGCTAGTACCTGATACCTGCTTGCAGAAGAGCAGTCCTTAGGCAGAGGGATCGCAATTGCATTTTTAACTGCTTGGGTTTTGTCCCTTTTCTATGTTCTTATAGCTCCTGTGGCTCCTCATATTGCGCAGAATATATAAACTTTGAAAGAATGTGTTACAAAACTATCCAGGTAAGGGGACTAGACCATTACTTACATTCTGTAAATGTTTTGTGAAAACTTGTATTTGGTTCCCCTCTTCTCCCCCATCCCCAAGTCAGTCAGCCTGGAGAAACCTTTTCTGCGTTACCGTGTCTAGTCCCTGCCACTGCCATAATGTCCAAACACTCCCTTTCTACCCTGATAGCAGTCCATCTTAAAACTGCTTAGATTTTTTGCCTTCACTGCTCTTGCTGTTCCAGATCCCAAGGGCTTTTCTTCTTTTTCTAACCTGAGTTTATCCACAGCCACTTCACACCCATTTATTCCTGTGCCAGAACTGTCCTCTTAACTCAAACCATCCTCCTCTCTCCTCTTGCTTATGCCACTGATACACCAGACTCCTGTTTTCAAATACCTCACAAACCTGTTCTGGTTTCCCTCGAATGCCCTGACCTGGCCTAATAAATGCACATCCCCTGCACTGAGTTTGCAAGGGCTCAGGAGGGCGGCTGGTCAGGCTTGCTGGGGCACCCCCTCCCCCCCAAATGCCAGAATGAAACCTCTGGCCTTGGGACCCAGATGGAGGGGGAAAGGGGAGGACAGCACCAGAGAACGGGATAGAAACTAACTGTGTCCGTATAACAATTCGCACCATGCTAATATTAATTCTTTTTTTGTAAATAATATTAAAAAAGTAGATCTGGATTAATACTGATTAGGGTCTTAAGACTTCAGTTATTCTAACAATAAATGCTTGGCCTTTTGTGTAGAGATATATATATGAATACATACACATACATTTATTAATATGGTGTGCTTCCTCTTTACTGATAGAACAAGATTTGGAGTGCAAAAAAATAATGAATTATGTGACATCACCTTTGAAATTAAGGCTTGGGCTGTAGGCTTTCAGCCTGGAGGCAGCGAAGGCCCACAGCTGAGTATCACACACATCCCACCTAAGCAATTCACGTGCCCCTCAGCCTGGCCTTGGCTGTCCTTAGGACCCTTGGGTGCGGGTACATGTCTGGGGTCTCAGGCTGGGATTACGTGTGTGATAGCTGTTCGGGGTGCACTGGAGTAAGCGGAAAAACACAAGACCTTTGAGTGGCTTCCAGGGAGTCCCTGGGACCACCCTAGGGAAGTCTCTGTGCTAAGGCAAACTCTTCTAAAGCTCCTTTTCCCCAGGTGAAGTCTAGATGATAGGTGAAAGTTTTCCTGCTTATAGCGATCAGAATAAAAACCAGTGTAGCCTGCTGGTAGGTGAGAGCTAGGCAGTCTGCCTGTGCTTTCATACCAGATGGATTAAATGTTCCCCATGTAGCCAAGCCCAGCCTAAGGGCTAGGCTGTCAGAAGGGCAGGCAGCACACGGGAGGCAAGGGAGCCCTGCTGATGCTGTGGCCATCGAAAATGCGCGTGTTATGAAATCAAGATCGGATCCACGCTTGCTCTCCGTGGCTGTTGCTGTGAGTCAGACCCTGGCTGCTCTGACTTCCCCGCCAAGCCTCCTGCAGCTGAAAAGAAAGCAGCACAGGTTGGGTGGCAAGAAGTGGTTCTGCTCCAGCAGTGCCGGGTTTTCACACTGCGGGCAGGTGGGGATCCGCTCGGTACCTTGTGAAGACAAGTGGTGGCAGAGCAAACTCGCTTTGGAACACATACGGATCAGTTACGTTTTTCTGATTCCTTCTCTAATGAATCTTGTGTCAATGGCGGAGATGATCATAGTTGTGGGTGAGGGAGGGGGAGGGGAGGTGCTGGCTCATAGATTTATCTTGGGAGACTATCTGCATCCTCTTAGGTAGCAGAATAGGACATAGGGCACTTGACCATGGTGCTGGGACTCTCCAGGCAAGCAGTTCAGATAGGAACCTCAAGTAATTTCAAGGTAATTGGAGGGTTTACACTGACTTCAGCGCACAGTCATCTCACATCTTCAGAGCACACCTCCTTGCTGAGAGCAGCCTGATGCTGCTCTTCAGGACAATCTGAAGAGCCTCAGCAATGTGTTTGAGCAGACCCGTGACCCTGGATATTCCCCACCTTCCGTCTCTCCCACTCTTTCAGCTGAGCAGAAAGGTGAAGCTCCCACTGTAGCCTGTAGGACAACATCGGTACAGCTTCTTCAAATTCCCTGAGGTCTTTACTTGCCCAAGTTTTGTCCTAGATGGCCATAAAATTTCAGTGTTTGATCTTGTCTTTGGTTTTATGACACTTGCTACATCATGGACTGCCAGATGTTGAGGCCTGAGGTGACCTGTCATCACCTACTGTCTTGAATATTAAAAGGAAATAAATATTCTTGTACTTCAGGTTTCAGAATGCCCTTTAATGCGGGAGGAGAACCTTCGGTACATTTAACGCATTTCATCTGCAAGAAGTGCTTTTAAATGATGACTGCATTAAGAATATCTCCTAAAAATAAGGTAGAGAGCGCTGGACATTTGTCAACAAATAGAACTGCAAATGAAAGAGGCAGCTTGTTTGAGGTTTATCTCTGAAAATTACTGAAGCGTTTACAGAAAGGTTTTGTTAGGTAATTTGCATATTCATGAGCTGTGATTTCTCCAGTTGCTGTATTTAGTTGATATACCTTTTTTAATACTGTAATTAAAATTTTTTGATCTAAGTTATACTTCAGTTGTTTGCTCAGGTGCACCAAAACAATTGGTGTTTTGTTTATTTGTTGTTTTAAATACAGCTATTACATGTTAAAGCATCAGTTGTAAGACAGATCTTCATACCAGACATATTTCTTGAAGGGACCCCCTAGGCAGCTGGGCTCCTGACACTGCCACATGAGAAGCCCACAGCTACGGAGATGTTTAGCTTCCTTTTGCTCAGACCAGTGCCTGCACTCACAACATACGGTGAAGAAAATGGAAGTACTAAAGGTTAATGGAAGAGGAAGCAGGTGCATATAAATCTATTTTAAATGAAAATTCTTTAGAGTTTTACAAAGCTGTTAGAGGAACTGTGAGTATCTTCTGGAGGATCAGAAAGTGTCCTCTGAAGATGCAGAGATTTTGCAAAATGGATGTAGAAGGGGTGAAATTAGAAGTGAAAGCTGATGCAAGAGTGCAGTTAAATGCATGGTGCTCATTGATCCTGAGGCATGGCTAGCCAAGCATGTGGCTGTCCAACGCTGCCCACGTTTTGCTTTGCATGGGTTAAGACAAATGCAGCACAACCACAGACCCTGTTGCAAGACCCCCAGCATCCTTCTGAATTGGAAAAGAGCAAAACAATAAGTGAAGCCTGTGGCTTCTAGGGCAGGAAAGGGAAGGATGGAGGAGGAGGCAAAAGGAGGATGAGAGCCGTGAGGGACAGGGCAAGTTGGTTGCAGAAAAGCCCAGAACAACTGATATTCTTCTTTTGCCTTGAAGCAATGAAGATTTGTCTCTATGTAAGAGGGCAACATGAAAGAAGTTTCTTCAGCAATCCATTTTGCAAATGTCCCTGTCTAGCAATCCCACACTTGGGACTGCAGGCTGTTGTGGTCTGGTTGGGACGTGGAAATCCTGTTCTATGGGCAGTATTGAAGCAGATGAGAGTCCAATTAGAACAAATACTGAAGGCTGTGAAACTTCCCATGGATGCAAATTGTGCAATTTCTTTTTAGAAAATGTTTCTCCTCTCTCACATTTTGTCATTGGTTAGTATTTCAGTGAAATATTTTGATGAGACCGAGATATTTAGCTTTCCACCAGTATCGGATGGTGTTCAATTGTATGACTTTATAATAGCATAAAAATCTAAATGATGAAGCTAAGATGATGCATTTTGACCTTATCAAATTGCAGTATTCCAGACCAGCCAAGTCTGAATTGTTTTGATCATTTTTAGTGAAAATGTTGACAAATTGCATACCTTCTCATGGAACACTTGGGTTTAATGGAAGCATCATTTCCCAGTGGGAAAGTGTGCCATCAAACAAAATGTCAACAGTTGCTGGGCTGGAGAACATGCTAGTGGACAACGGGAGGGGAGGAAAAAAAGACAGGTGTCATCGATACGCACATACGCAGTTGATGAAATCAATTTCAATTTACTCAAGTTGTTCCAGCATCATTTTCAATTACATGTGCCAAGGAGAAAGCTACAGCATCCAGCTGTGGGAATCAACAAGACAATTACACAGCAGTTGTGAAAAGAACAGTCAGCAGAGAAATTATTTGCATTTGCTTTTCTTGACAGCTGATATTTTCCTGATAAATTGCTGCCCTTTGTTGTTCTAGTTGCTTTGAAGAATCAGCCTACTTAGGGGGTGGTAACTTTGCCCACATTCCCAGCTTTCCGTCGCTGGCACAGGTTGGGGATGAAAACAGGAGACTCTGAGACAGGAGGAGGAGGAGGTAGAAGGCCAAGTAGTAGAGGTAAAGTAAGCACAGTAATTAAAGACGTGGTGTAGGCAGGTGCTGCTCCAATTTTGGTGTCATCTAGAGCTGTGAGTGCTTAAGGTCACAGATTGTCATTCGGAATCAGGAGATTCGGGGGCAGACTGATGGTAGGAAAGAGACTTTCATGGCTGTACATGTGCTGATGACCATCAAAACTAACAGGCTTGCGAGGCTGCAGGTTGCTGGGAGAGACAGAGGGACTGTAAAGTCAGATACCTTCTTCCTATGGAGCGTGGGTTTGTGCCAGTGAGAGAGGAGGACGAGAGAGACTGTCCAGGCAATTCCCATTTAAAGTCTAAACTGCGTCTGTGGCTCTGTCATGGGATTTCTTTCCTTAGTGAGCCCCAGGAAGGAGGACATAGAGGGAAACATTGGCAGCAGGGTACGCAAAAGGTGCCTGTATCAAATATGCAAAATTGTTCCCCCAGGATTTCCCTTCAGTGGGGTCATATTGTTGTTAAATGGCTTGTTAAATAGGATTTAAATGGCTTATTAAATGAGGTACCCAGCTGAGTGGCTCTTAGTGGGCAGACTGGTCCAATTATACTGGATTTTCCTTCTTCCTGCAGTAGCCCTGCCCTGTCTAATGCCAATATTTCAGCAAAATTCACTTTTTCAGGAATGTTATTCTAGCCTAGGATCTGGGCCAGGCCTTTATTTCTGTTAATTACAGATCAGTCATTCTTTTTCTTTTCTAAATGTTCAAAAAATGTATTTTATGTGCAAGAATGGCTGATAAGTGATACACCCACAGGAACATTATATTTTTCTAACATCCGCCTCTGTGTTCTTTCTCTAATTTCCCTGTCGCTGTCTCTGTAGAGGATCTGTCGCCTTCCTAGCACTGTTCCCTGCCTTTTAGGTGTTTTTTTTCTCTTCAGCCACCCTTAATTCCTACCACTGGCACATCACGGTTTATTGGTTTTTAGTGCTTTATCAGTTGGTGAGTGTGAATTTTCTCTTTATTTCAGTCATTCTGTGTAAATTGTCACTAGAGGTGGAATGGTAAAACCTCCCTCCCCTTTCTACTGCATGAATGGGCTCGCGAAGGGTAGCGGTGGTCCTGGTGAGATCAGAGCAGGGCAGGAATAACATGCCAGGAGCACCACAAGCACCATCTAGCCCGTTTCAATAGGTAATCCTATTCTTAAAGCCTATTCAGGGTGTTTTCTATATAGCATCTTTATCACGTCTCCTGTTTATTTCAAAATAACACCTTCAGTCATTGAACAAGACTTTTGTGAGTGCTGGAGTTAGCCCCTGGGTTTTCTAAATTACAGTGAGATGGTAGCAGGAAGCTGTCTGCATTAGAATGATGGTGTGCCAGTCTGAACTGGCTTCGTACTGGTGAAGATGTCTGTCAGCACTGGCGCCCCTGACTCATCCGGTCCTCTTAAGAAAAATCTTTTGAGGCTTTGGGCAACGTCTTCAAAGTCCCTCTGCAGGCAGAGAGCCTGCACCTCCTCCTTGTCACTGAGATTTAAACTTCAAAGCGCCAAAGTCACCACACACAATGCCTGTACTACACCAGTCACGGCATCTGAAGTGCCCTTTCCCTGCGGCTGTGTATTCGTTACAGCGCGTGGGCTCTCCTAAAGCGTGTGCCTTTGGTTCAGGAGCGCAATGCTGGGTTCTTAGCAGGTGTTGATGGCAGCACCGTAGGAAAACCGTTTCCTTTGGCTGGGACCTGTTCCTGCTGCCGGACAGCTAAATGGGGGACCAGCAGCCAATGATCTCCTTCAAGTGCTGAATCTGTCAGCAGAGGCTGAGCTGGGTCAGCACAGTGCAGCACAGATGTTCCTTTGGCTTGCTGAATCAGCAGAAGTGGGGTTCCTTCCCCAAGGCACCTGTTGAGCAGCCTAATGGCCTGTCTGCTTCAGCCTCATGTCTGGTATCCTTCATATACCAACAGCACGTCCCTTCAGAATAACCCCTGTAACCCCCATGGGGTAACCTCACTGTCCTGCCTGGGCAGTTTTAGCAGCTTGAGCTGGTCCTTTGCTCCACGTGCTCTACTTCTTCATAATCAGCCTGAAATCTCCCCAGGGAAGGTCCACCTGCACTCATCCTGCCTGCCATTCCAGCCCTGAGACTTTACTGGGTTTTTGAGTCCCTTGTTTGAAAACAAGCCATCTACTGCCAGATCTGTCCCAGCCTGGGAGGTCTGAAGATGCCTCCCTCCGTGGATGATGTACGTTTGCTGCATATGTGTGGAGGAAGGGCCAGAGCCATGCCGTGCTGTGCCATGCCATGGACGAGGAGCTGTCTGAGACAAGCAGTCATGTCCAACTTGGCACGCCTGGCTGTGGGCAGGCATGGGGCCAGCTCCTGACCGGGCACCTTGCTGTTTTCACCGGCGGGTCTCAGCACAGGCTGCCAAAAAACCACTGAGGAGCACGAAATCTGTTTTCTGGGGAAAGAGCTCACACCTGGGGCTAGAAGCACAGCTCTCCTTCCTTCCCAGCCTTCTGTGGCTCGTCACGTCTGTTTGAACTTGCTGCCATCCAGCACGGCTGTGCCAGTCGTTGCTTCTCCCTCCTGGTTATCTGGGCAGCAGGGGGAACTGTCAGAAATTCTTCGCCGGGCCCTTTGAGCTTGCCGTGGAAGTCTCCCAGTGAGCTGCTCTGGCCTGGCTGAGTGTGCTGTGAAGAGATCAATGGAGTGTGGGAAACTCCTGAGAGCTTCTGGCAGGGGATGGGACACCGCTGCTCAACACAAAGTGTGAACAGAGCCCCAGAGAGCTTTCAGCTGCTCTTGTCTGTGTGTGGTACCCACGTCTCCGCTGCAGACAGGCGGGGGATGAATCCACCCTGAGCATCACTCAGCCGAGGTGAGAGCGGCACCAAAGATGACTGTGATGCATAGTGTCATCTCCACATTCTGTTACAAATAAGACCACACGAGTCCTTGACATAGCCCTCCTTGGGTTTGTGTCATGGCACTAAGGAGAGTCTCAGCCAGGGACAGATTACAGTGGCCTGGAAGCTTCCTCATTTCGCTGACCGGCATCCTGCCTACAGGATAGGAAGAGCTCTTTACGTATCACAAGATGCTAATAAATGATGAACAGGAAATTAACAGGAGTGCAATTATGTTGCCCTGCAGGGTTTCACATAAACATGCTATGAGAAGCGTACTTGTGTGACTAGGGGAAGGTGTCACGGCTGAGGGGTTTTAAACGTACACCTCTGTGCTGATCCTTTGGGCATTGCCCCCTGAAGCAAGGCCAAAGGATGTGGAAGGGGCACTGCCATCTAGAAAGCAAGCCCTTGGACTGGGAGCAACTGATACACTGTCTTTTGTGTTGAGCTGTGCTTTCCAGCAAAGTCACTGCCTCAAATATATTATCTCCCTTTGCCTTTTTGACCATCACGCTCACAGACGTTGCTGCAGTAGGGTGCTTTGGAGGCCATCCCAAAGGCTGTCCTGCCTTCTTGCTAGCATTTGAAGGGTCATGCTTCTCAGGGTACCCTGGTTGAGGTGGATTAAGAGGATGCTTGGAAGTACCCAATACATGCATACTTGTTTCTATAGACAGGTTACATCTCGAAGTACTCTAACTCCCGCTTTCTGAGGTCGTTATTTCATGGCTGCACAACGCTACAGTTCACTCTGATTTACAGCAACAGAAGACAATGAGTCTGAATTTAAACATCTGGCTTTTGAAGGCCTGAGAAACTGATGTGGTTCATAGAACGGATGGATATTCATGATCAAGACCTGCTAGCCCTAGCCAGGATGGGGTGGCCAGCTCTGCCCTTTGAAACGTCACCTTGTAGCAGCTGTTCCAACTGGCCTTCACTCTGCAGCGGGCACATCTCACGGCACTGACCGGTGCGTCAGGAGAGAAGCTGGGCAGCCCTCGCAGGAGCATCCTACGCTGCCAGGAGCTGCAGCATTTGCAGTGGTGTGCCCGAGCACCACTCTGCCGAGGTGTGCCCGAAGCATAGCTCTAATGGCAGAGGTGCCAGAAGAAAAACACCAAAGAGATGCTGCTGTGCTGCTGTGAAGGCTCTGTGCCCGTCTCAGATCTCCCCGCATGAAGCAGATCTTTCCACTATGAGGCAGGCCAGCTTTTAGGCAGCTTCTTCCCGTGCAGCAGTACACACACTGCCCCGCTTCAGGGGTTGAGCTGGCCCTGGATTTTTGAATGTTAAAAACATTCATCTTTTATTTCTGTTGCCATTCAATATTATGTGAAGAGATGTTATCACAGCTAATCTGTGCGGTGTCTGTGGAATTTCTTGGCCTGTGAAGGTTTATATTGCATTCATGTATTCCATGAATTGGGCACAGGTTTTGCTTCCGACAGCAGTAGTTTTTTTCAAGGGCATCCCAATAAGATGAAAGTGTGGTTGCTGACAGAAACCACAGTGTCAGGCTACGGTCTTGAGGATGTTTTGGATGGCTCTGTATTTTAATTCTTGATTTCCCCTGGCATCTAGACAACCAGCAATTTATGTGAAATCCTAGGGGGAGGGAGAAAAAAGGAGAACTGGAGGAAATGCCTTAATTTAATTGATTGGAATATTGTGGAAATTCGTATGTGCCCTTTCTTCAAAAAAGAGGTAACTAGAGAACAGAAAAAATACTGTGTAAAATCGTACTGATGAAGCATTAGCATAACATTTTTCCTTGTGTTTTGGCCTTCTAAACGTATTCCAATATGCTGAAAAAAACAGAGCAATACTTAATGGTTGAAAAAAATTAATACATAAGAGCAGTCAACCCGGGGAACTCACAGCTGCAGCATTTTGGCAGGGAGTCATTTTTATGTAGGAAGATTTTGACAAACCTTGGTACTATCACGATTTATAAATTTGCGGTTCTGTGTAGGAAGAGTAAGAAAATGAAAAAGAGAGCTTGTACTTCAGGATATGATCTATCTTTTGCTTCTCCCTCAGCTTCATATTAAACACTTCAGTAGGCATTTTCAAATGTTGTTTTCTGAAGTTTCGAGCAGAAACAATGAATGAATGTTGTGATCGAAGCCGAGAAACCTTAACCGATAACTTGCAGCTGGTTATATGAATCATCTGAAAACCACATCAGCAATGTTTTATGTATATCAAAGCTGATCATTTACTATATTGTTCTAACATACCTGCCCCCAGCTTGTCTAGGCTGGAGGAAAACAGGAAAGGAGGCGGCTTTCAGCTGTAAATGTGTATCTGGTTCCTTCCTTTGCAATGGCAAAGCATTTATGAATGAGCTTTGACCCTGAAGCAGGCTGAGCGGGTAAGGACCTTAGAAGTTTCTGTCCATTCATGTTTCATTCACAATGTTTACCTTTTGTCTAAGCAAAGGCGGATTTATTTTTTTTTTGCTTTGTAGAATATGGTGCATCCATGAGCCCGTAAACCAGCCCTGCTCCCCTGTCCTCAGCCTTTGAGAGCACACGTGAGGTTAGCTGTGCTGGCATGTAACACCAGAAAGTCTGAGGGGTCAAACTGAAGATTCACCTTTTGTCTATGCCTCCTCACTCAGGCTCTGAGTGTACAGTTAGTAATATTTCTTAAATTCTGTGATGTGATATGCCATCTACACAGATGGGCATCACTTTCTTCAGGGTTCCTGCCTAGGACTCGTGTGCAGAAGTTTCTGGTACAATGTTCCACCAGGTATAGCAGTCCAGCCAGGAAAATCACTGGCATACTGACAACATTCCCTTCCCTCCAGGTTTTGCTGCAGAAAACTCGCCTTTAGCTATTATACATGCATCTTTTCACACCTAGGTTGTCTCTTGCTTGTGACTGAAACTTGGTAGCAGCGTGCATAAAACCTGACCAATACACTGCAAAACCACAAAAAAAGTAAGTGTGAAACAGTATTGTGCATGAGAGTATGGGAAATCTTAACACTCAAACTTAACGTTAGGTAATCCTGGTTAAATGTACACCATAGTGTAATTGTGCCGTTGGTCTGTTGTTGCTGTAGTTATGTTTGTAATAAGCAGCTTTTCTCGAAAGCCTGTTCGTGCAGAGTGCTGTATTCTCTGGGTGCGTTTCTGAGGGTGCTGGGGAACATCTAAGCTGGGCAGCTCAAAGTTGCCTCCCAGTTCTTGGGTCCCAGAAGAACCAGGAGCAGACAAAGTGAGGCTGAGAAACGCGGCTGCAGGGAGAGGCATGCTGGCAGGCGAGGCTGTTGTCCCTTTGCTGACTCTGGGCACATCTGTGTGTGGAGCAGAGCAGGATGCAACGATCCCTGACCCTGCACAGACCACGTTTGCTACAGACATGTATACAGCAGTGCCACGTCAGGGTGGTGGTGTGCTCAGGCTAATTAGCGGGGGGCTCTTAGCTAGGGCAGCTCCGCTCCTGGGGAGCCTTCGCAGTGTGCCTGCTCTGCCCCGTGCTGCTCTGCCCCGTGCTGCTCTATGTGCTTGGGTTACTGGCTCACAAAGAGCTCATCTGCAGCACTACGCTAAGCCCCACAGATGTCCCCATTTTTTCCTCTCAGTAAAGCCGTGAATAAGACTGGGTATAACCCCCCCCTAATGTAACCCACAGGTCCGTATTGCTTAAAGTCTGCACCACAAGCAGGATGTAGGTTTTCTAACAGCTCCTCAGAGCTTGCAGGTGTGACCTCCCATACAGAGAGCTGTCAGCGACTCCCCTCCGACACAACCCTTTTTGCATCTGACCTGCTTTTTTCAGAGAATGGTGGTTTTTGTCTTGCCCAAACAATCGAGATGGGTTAACAGCAGAAAGCCCTGCATGAGGCAGGTTTCTGATAGCCAGGACTCAGCAGCTGAGTTTGTGTAATAATCCCACCGGCTTTAATCAAGAGAGGAGACTGCAAGAGGCTTGTAAATTCCTACAGCAAAATTCTCCATTCTCATTCACAGAGCAGATCTTGCCTCCAATATGCTTATCTCCCTCCCTCCGTGTGCAGAGCCCTTGACGTCAATGGAAGATACGTTCTTTCGGGGAGAGCAGAAGACTGAGGTCACACTCCGCCCTTGCAAACAGAATTATGTCCCTGGCGAGAAGGCTCTACGCTTTTGCACAAAAGCAGAAAGACTTGAAACAATGGCATGCATAGAAAAATAAGAAGGTAGACTGCTTGCAGGAGAGATATCTATTTGGGGCTGTATCAGCAGGCTGTAGAAGGATGCGACTCTCAGTTGCATTTAAAAATGTGCTGTTTGGCAGCCATGAATAGCGTGGAGGCTTTTCATTCATTCCCCTTTACAGATCTGGAAAGGGACATCTGTCAGCACTGAACCCGCACAGCAGTCAATGGCTGCAGCATGCTGTGCTCATAACCCAGGACATTTAAATCAGAAACCTCGAGGTCAAACTCCCCAGCTCAGCCATCGGTGGCCTCACTGATATTTATAGATTGCATTACAGTTTTTTCTGAGTAAAAGGTACTCGGCATGGTTAAATTATCAGAGGTTAAGTGTGACCAATTGTATGTAGCTTAATGATGGATGTTGCTATTTTGTTATTCCCACCCCCACCCCCCCCACCCCTTGTATTTGAGAGGACCAAGTATATAGGTTTAAGAATCTCTGAAGAAAATATTAGATTTGTTGTTATTAGCAAATTGCATTTATAAAGCTGCTTTTGTTGAGGAAGTGCTTTGCAGAAATTAACATTTTACCTAGCATAAACTTTAGAACAGCATCCAGCTCATGCAAATGAAATGCTGCCATTTCCCTCAAAGAACTGTTTATTTCTTCTTCTCAATAAAGGAAGTGAGTTCCTAACGCTGCGGGAAACTTATCGCTCTGCAAATGAGATTTGTAGTTGTCCAGAAGTATAGCCTAGTTTGCTGAGGCCAAAAGCCAAATGAGGTGACTGAAGCCAGAAAAGGTGTCCCTGGGTGCTCCCCGCGGTGCTGCAAGGGAGGACGTCTCCTGCAGGATGCTTTCCTCCCGAGGCTGGAAGTCCATCGGCGTTTGGCTCACGCCATGCAGCCTAGGGCGCAAACGGGCCGTCCATGTTGCTTTCATCCTGTCTCGTGTTGCTGCCGAGGCTGTTATTCACCGTTTACCTTCTCAAAATATTGAGCCAATTAGAAAAGCAAACCTCTCTTTTGGTCAATGCCCAAGGGTGAAGCTGTAACGATGTGTGTTCTCCGCAAACCCTAATCACGGGTGTCGCAGCTGCGCTTGGGATTGCTGGGCTAAGCAAACCCAAATTCCTTTCTGATATATTTTACACCTCAGCCAAGCCACACTGAGTGGCTGCTTTTGTCCAGCTTCACAAACCAGACAGCTGAGGCTAGTCAGCACAGGGATGGGAAAAGCAGGAACAGGGAAGGAAGGGATGGTGCCTGGAGAACGTCATCCCGAGCAGATAGCAAGTGACGGTCCCGGCTGCTGGATCAGGCTCTGCTGCTTAAAAACTGTGAACTTCTCGTGCCTTTATCGAAATGGTGGCTGTAATTCTGAGTCTGAGATACAGACAGATGTTTCTGGGGTTTTTCCTTGTTAATTGTCAGACAGGTGAGTCATGGGAGTTGTTAAAAATCATTGAGACGGGACTACTCCTGAGTGCCATCAGTTAGATTAAATATTAATCTGAGGTCCTTGTGTTGAAATCCTACATTTTTATTGTTTCTGTTTTCTTTTCCGTGGTTTAAGTGGCATAATCTGAAAGTTTACATGCATGAGGGTATATATATATGTTGGGTGAGAGATTTGAAGCATATGAAGGTTTTAGTATCTAAAGTCTGAGAAGCCACTATACTTCCACTTACATGCCAGCATTTTTGACCCTATGCATAATGAGAGCACATCGCTAACTTTAGTGAAGTCCTTTATTAAACTCATCTGATGGCTCAGGCTGCCTGCTATTAGTACTGTTTCATACATGATAAGTGGTCTTGCTAAGCCTTCTAAAATGAGTATAACAATCTAACTGGTGCCCAATGGGATATCCATCTTGTGTTTGACTACAAGGAAGAAATTATGCCCTTATACTGATAATTGCTCGTGCCTGGATTTGAGGATTACAGTCCTGCAATGCCGATGATTAGAACTGGTCTCCATCTTTGTGCACAGATGCTCCCTGTGATCCACTTCAGCATCTGCCTTGGCTTTTCTGAATTGATTGCTCTTTGCAAAAGAAGGTAGAGGCAGTATCCAGTTCTGCAAAAGCGCTGCAGGCAGCTGGGACCTGACTGAAATGCTGCACAAGATGGTGACTGGAGAATATATCTTCTGATGTCTTCTAGGTAGTTTAAAGAAGTATTCTTGGGTGGGTTTGGTGGTTCTGAAAATTGAGTGGGTCTGAGGAGAACAGTATTCAGAAAGAAATAGTTTCAGAAAATTCAGAAGTATTAAAAAAACCTGTAAAAATTCACATAAAATTAAAAAAATCAGTCTATTTTGAGCTGAAGAAACATAATTTATTCTGTTTAAAATAATTTCCCTGTGCTCATTAACAAGAATGGTGACAAAGCAAAGTAAGAAGTTATGCTCTACACTTCACTGCCGATTTTCTCACCCTCAGCTTAAAAATAACAGCTCTGTAGCACCTTCTGTTTTCTTGTGACGTCTACACACGCTATGAATAATCTTTAGGGGGAATGCTGTGCTTGATCTCTGATTGGGATTTTCCCGTCTTACCCAGTGCTGACTTAACCCTGCTTCCACAGAAGTCAAGAGTAAAACGCCCATTGATTTCAGCACGAGCAGATTTTGACTTTTCAGAAATGCTCAGCCATATGTGTTCTCATTTTAGAAGTATCATGTGGTTGCGTTTGGCCCATGTCATGCTTTAGTCACTCAGAAAGAACACGCGGAGTTCCAGCCTGTCCTCACCTGCCCTCACGACTGCAGGAGCTGAGGCCCTTGGGGAGGGTTGGAGGGCCAAAACTTTGGCTGTTGTCGTCGTTCCTCTTTTGGGGGTTTGCTTGTTTGTTTGTTTTTCTTCTCAAATTTCAAGATGACATATTTCTATTTTAAGGCAAAAGGGAATGCAAGCATTTCTAATTTGCTGTGAAAAATAAATCTGAGAAAAAGAATACTTGAACTCAGCCTATATGTTTCGTTTGGTAATAAATGACAACAGAAATTTTATTTTATTCAGTACGATATAATGCGGTATGTAAAAAGGGATAAAAATGGTTCAGAATCAAAAGTTAAACCACTCTATTTTAACCTTATTGAAAACCTTTTCAATTTTCTTCTTTTAAAAATAAAATGTTATCAGAATTGACACATCTGTGAAACGTTTACTTATGGCTGATTGGTATTTTCTGAGGGAAAAAATATTCCACTGAAAATTTCCATCTGGCTTCAGAGTTTTTCAGTCTTTAATGTATTTACACCCATCAGTGTCAAAGGCAGGCTTAGGAAATACTCTCAGTTCATGTTACGTGCTAGGAACTGACTGAGGGCAAGATTTGAGATCGTAGGCAGCTGTATCTAGGATGTGTTCCTGCAGTCACGGTTTGTAGCCTGGCATGATGATGTGGCTTTCGGCAGCTGTGAATTAGGAGCACAGTTCATTGAATCTGGTGTTCTCCAAGGGTAATAGCCCCTGGCAGAGGGGCTGGGTGAAGAAACCTGTATCTGCTTCAGCCATCTCACCTGGGTCCGTCCATGATCCTGAGCTGGAGCCCTTAGCAAGGTATTTGCATAGCTTGACTATTTGCCTAAAATCACGGGAGAAATCTGTGCTAGGAGAAGACTTAAAACTAATCCTCCCTGGGACCGAGGTTAATGTCCTCTCGTCTAGATTATCTTTCCTAGGAGCATCCCTATCCTCCCATCTGCTTAGTCATCTGTAAGGCAGTCTGAGCATGCTAGGAAGAGCTTTTCTCTAGCGAAGGTTATGAGCACATTAAGGAGACAAATGTAGTTAATAGCTTTCTCCCACGTTCCTTGTGCTGTGTCCTGCTGTAACTGTTCTCCCCTGCAGTCAATGAGAGGTTTGCACTGGACATGCTGCAGCCTTTAAGCGTGTTTGCTGATCTAGAGCTGCCAGTTAAAGGATCTGCTGTCCCTGTAACATAACAACACGTGCCATCAAGGTTTTCCATGACGGTGTGAAAAATGAATCACTGTCTTCGTGTCACATGGTTGTCCTGGTTTAAACATGCTGGTTTGAGCAATGTGAGTTGGAAGGGAAGTCAACTTGTGACTTTGAAAATGTGCAAATCACCCCAAAAAAATTTGTCTCAGACATTTTTATGGTATTTCAGCTGGTTCTGTGAAAAGTGCAAAAAATAACACTCTCTTGCCCAAAAATGAAGTACCAAAACAAACCCACAATAAATAAATGCTTGCCAAGAGCCATAAAAATCTTAAACTGTGGTTTAATATCCTGTCTCCCTTTTGTCTCAGTAGAAAAGGTCATATAGATGAAAGACATCTGCTGTTGTATCTCTCTTGGATTTTGGGACAAGACTAAAGTCCTATTCCAGGCTTTTTTTGTGTGAGCAAATTGCCATGAATTCCTTCTATTCCGTTGACTTAATGTGTCAGCTCTCGAAGAGGATGAGCAGGCCTGTGGCCAGTGGTTCCAAATGCCAGGCTGCATCCCTTAGATTTTATTCTTTAGGGATGGATGGATGCCTGTGTCAGCATTGGGTGAAAGACATCTAAATGTCATAGAATCGTTCAGGCTGGAAAAGACCTTTGAGATCCTCAAGTCCAACCGTTAACCCAGAACTGCCAAGTCCATCACTAAACCATGATGCTAAGCACCGCATCTGCACGTTTTGTAAATACCTCCAGAGACGGTGATTCCAACACCTCCCTGACTGGGTTTGTTGGAGTGAGATTGTGGCCAAAGCCAAGTCCTAGTGGTGGCTTTTGGTGAAACTTTGGCCAGATCAAGTCAACCAGCAAAGGATTTCTTCTGAATATCACAGAGGATGTTATCCTAGTGAACAAAGGATAGTTGTGGCAGAAGGGTTGAGCACTGGTGCACAGCTGTCCATTGCACATTTTTGGACACAGTTTTGGCCTACACCAGGTCCATGTAGGGCTTAGGCACAACTTGGTGCAGGGACTGTTCGATACAGTCCAGGAACCTTTCCAAAACCCCCATACATATGTATCCTAGTTGTTGGACCCTGCATGCAGGAAACTTGAGACATCACCTTGTCCTGATGGGAGACCTAGACACGGCCATGAGGCAAGTCCCTGGCCATGTCCTAGACACCTGATGGCTGGTTTCCTGCTTGCTGAAGGTGTGAAGTGTGCAGAAGGCATTTTAGGGTTCATGGACCAGAGAGAGAGAAAACAAGTGAGAGGGAGAAGGACTTTGCAGTCATAGAATTGTTTAGGTCAGAAAAGACCTTTAAGATCATCAAGTCCAACCATTAACCCAGGACAGTCCACTCCTAGAGGCATTTCCCTGAAATGGGGGAAGAGCAACAGGTTCCAGGCCCTTATTCCTACAGTTACTTTTAAGAGTCAGAAGGATGTGGAGGGATAGCAGTTTAGCTTGCAACACGTCGGAGACAGAAGGTGGCATCAAAGGCTGGTGGAACCTGATAGTCAGCAAGAGTTTTGAGGTGAAAAAAGGACAAACCTGGAAAATAGCAGTAACTAGTTAATGCTTGATATGATAGAGATGGACAGAACTGGGGAAGACAAAGACAAGAGATGGCAGGGTGAAAGGGAAGGAAAACAACTGGTCTGACTTGCCCTTACTCTTCAATCTTCTTTCCATCTTCATGTTTCTATTAAATCTATTTGCAATTTAGTCAGCTCTGGACAACAGTGCATTTACAGTCCTTGATTTTTCCTGGCAAATTTTTATGTTTTTTCAGTAATACCACCCCATTTTGAAAAATGGCTCTTTCTCAGAAAGCAGTTGTGTTGATGAGTGGGAAAACTGTGACCCTCTGGAGCCACTGGGGATGAAATCCTAGTCCTTGCTGAAAGCAAAGGCAGCATCAGCATCCCTAGTGACAGCAACAGGTTCAGAATGTCACGAGGAGTGCTTTTGGCTGCTGTACTGTGAACTGGAAACTCTTTGGGGATGGGATCTGTGTTTGTGCATTGCCTTGTACAAAGGAGTCCTGAATTTGTTGGCCCCCAGGCATTGCAGAAAAGCAAATGTTAAACAAGTTGTCCTGTGAGCAGTGGAAGTAATGAGACATCGGTGCCATTGGATTCTCTGGTGCCTGGGAAGGGTGAGTGTCAGCCTTTTTTTCTCAGCAGGTCTTTTTGCTCTCTCCAGCTGCTTGTTCTCCTCTTGGCAGTAGGAAGGTGCTGTGCAACCTCCTTGACAGTAGCCAGCAGTTTGGAGTTGGTGGAGAGGACCCACACTGCACCTACATGTGTGGCACATCCAGCAGCACCCTGTGCTTTCCCTCTACAAAGCTGGGCTTTTAAAAACAGAGTAAACGGAAGATAAAGAATGATTTTCCCTTTAGCATCTAGCAATCCTAGTTATCTCAGGTCCTTTGGCAATATCCACTGGAAAACTTTTTAAGAAGAATGGGTCTAGTTTTATTTTGTATTTTTTTTTCAATTAAAGCTATGCATTTAAACTGTCTGTGATAATTTCTTTTCCCAGTTGTACATGTGGAGCCTCTCAACAGGACTGTAAAAGTCATGCTAATTTATGAGGGCAAAATTCATCTGTAAGCTGGAAAAGCTTTTGCTATTTTTGTTTGCAAAATGCTTCGGGTCCTTAAGTAGAGGGCACGTTTGAAAAGCCAGGGGATATGTTGGTTTTATTATTTTTGTTAATATACCTTAAAAGCAACTCAGAAATATTTCACTTGATACCTGAAGCCAAGGCAACAAAGTGCAAACCGCTTTGTCATTTATTAATGTGGAAAATGCGAAACAAAGCAGATGCACCCTCTACTTTCCCCCCCTGTCTTTTCCTCTCTACTTTTGGAAGATAAAAATTTGGGTTTTTTAATAATGGAGAACACTGCCTTTTTAGGCATAAAATACAAATAATTTATGTTTATTTTTACTATCACTGTAAGCACTCTTCCACGTCTCCCACGTTATTCTCCCATGAAAAACTTCCATACCAGGGAGCCTTAGAAACCAGCACTTACTCCAGAAACAATCTGCACTTAGAATTTTGTGCAGAAGGGACTTCTCAGTTAGGATCTTTATCTTTCCCTCTCTCAAGGGGCTTGTTTAAGGGCTTGCTGGCATGCGTGGCTCCCGATGAAATCAGCTGGGGCTGTAGGCTCTTGACATAGCTGGACTTGGGGCTATTATGGCTGAGAACGAGTTCTGCTCATGAGACGCTGGCCAGGCCGTAGGGCAATCGTTGCCTGCATTCAAGGGGATTAAATATAAAAAACCATGGAAAATAACTGGAATTCCAAGTATGGTAAGGCTGAAAGTCTAGCCCTTAGCCGTGTCCTCATGCCTGTGAGCATCTTGTATGTTTACTGGAGATGCAGGGAGGCTATTAAACCCAGTTGTTCCACTGAAGGCAGAAAATGCAACCAGGACAGTTCTGCTTCCACCTTCTACCCCTGACACTCCGTGTCCCCTTTGCTGTGGGAGAGGCTGTGCGTGGGTCCGTGCCATGCAAGGTGCAGTGCATGTCGGCAGTGGCAGGAGAGCCCAAGCTGCAGGAGCGAGGGGCAGCCTGACCTGGAGGCACAGGGCAGCCCCAACACTTGCCTCGTGCTGTTCCTGTGCATTTTTTCCCCATAAGCACTGTTTGCAGCTGGGGTCCCGCTTTGTTGTCGTTTTAAAATGTGATTTAGAATGTTAAATGTGATTTAGAATGTTAGTTTCAGCCAGCTCAAATTATTTCCTTTTTGCCCCCTTACTGAGAACGTTTATAAATATCAAGTTTCACAGGAAGCAAATTCTCTCGTTATCAGATTGTTCTGTAGTTGCTTTTCTTTTCCTCAAAAGCATAATGGTGAACTTTATCAGTGCTCAGTCATTTGTTTCCTATTAAACACAAGTGATTAAGATACTGTTCGGCTCACTGGGAAGCGTTACTGACCTGTTTTGTCTGTAAACTTAGCTTTAAATTAGGAGACACCTGAAACTGGTAGGAAGCGAGTATTAATTGGGTTCAAGTTCCATAAGCACAGATTGCCATTTCCCAGTGGGATGTGGTAAATAGCCGTCACCAAGATAATATTAATTACATTATCTCCCAGAGCGGTCCCGAGAGGTACTGAAATAGCACATGTGCCACTTGGGCTTAGATGCTTAGACACAAAGATCAGTGTTTGCTGTTGTGTTGCTTTGCACAGTGCAGAGCATGCTGCGTCACTGGGGGAGTTGGATGAGATAAGGAGGCTTGGATTTTCTGTTGAATTGCTTGGGGTTTTGCTCTCACGAGTTTAAAAATCAGAACACCATCTAAAGCAGTAGCTGAATTTCTTTTTTTCCTGCTGTGACACCCTGAAAGGAATGATAATAACAACCAAAATATGGATTTTAAAAAGCACCTGTTTCCTGCAGCAGAGATTGTGTCTTCCCTGTGGGTTTTTTCAGCTCCAGAGTGACTCTCGGTGCCGCACAAACAGTGTATATATACCTCAATTGTCAGCACCACGCTCTGTGTGACTGACTTTACACCTGGCTGTGCCCCTAGCATTGCAGTGGTGCACTGCTGTCTGCTGCCAGCGCTGTCACAGGTGGCGTGGGCTGCACCCTGACCGCTGCCCGTTCTGAAGCAGCAGCTTACAGGCTCTTGCTGCAAAAGCCCCTCCATTCATTTTGCTTGGCTGGTAGGACAGACTTTGTACAAGGGCATGTAGTGATAGGGCAAGGGGGAATGGCTTTAAACTGAGAGAGGGCAGGTTTAGAGTAGATATTAGGAGGAAATTCTTCCCCCTGAGGGTGGTGAGGCGCTGGCACAGGCTGCCCAGAGGGGTGGTACGTGGCCCATCCCTGGGGGTGCTCAAGGCTGGGCTGGATGGGGCAGGGGGCAACTGGTCCTGTGGCAGGTGTCCCTGCCTGTGGTGGGGGGTGGAGTGGGATGGTCTTTAAGGTCCCTTCCAACCCAAACCGTTCTGTGATTCTGTGGTTCTGTGACATGGGCCCCGGGTCCTGCGGGGACGGCCTCTGTCCAGCAGAGGCCAGGTGGGCACATGTGCAGGTCAGACCACTCACACCAGGATTTGCTCCACAGTGTGTCAGGCACACTGGAACTGCTGAGTCAGAGCCTCCCTTGGCCCTTTGGGACCACATTAAGTCTTCAGGGGGACTGTTCAGCCCTGTAGACCCAGCAGCCTTCCTCTCTTTGGTACTGATGAGTGGCAGAAGCAAGAAGCAAGCAAATAGACAGTTCAACAATGGCTTGTCACTAACTTCTCTGTTGTTAATTGAAGCTCAGCAAGCCAGATTCATGTGGGATGTAAGTATACCGGCCTCGGAGCTAGAATTGACTCTGACCTGGTAATCAGACTTTTCCATCTGGGCTAGAGAAACACAAACCTGGTGGTTCGTTAGGGACATGCTGGCAGACACTTAAAGACAGCAGTGCTAAAGGCACCATTATAATTAGCTCAGTCAGAGACTGAGCACATAGATTTACTTGAAAACCAGTGTGTCTGTTCCCTCGTTGATGTGACCTCTGTGGAAATCACTGCTGAAAGAATATGTAGACTTTAGTCACCTAACTCGATGTTAGAGAGCCTTGTTGACAGTGTTACATATTACTGCCATTAATTAAAGGTATCAGCGTGTACCATAATGAGGGGAGTGACTTATGATGTAAGAACTCACTTTATGGAGCTCAGAAACTGACTGGTAGGTTGTTACTATACTTTTTAAAAGTCAGAAAGTGCTCGTTCCTTGTTTATGTAGCTTAAATTAAACACCAGAGGGGTTCACGTGTATTCAGATGAACAGGAAAGATCTGCCCTTCAGTGTGTTTCACAACAGCTCAAAACTAACATAACCACCATGAAACAAAGGGAAGCTTTCATCCATGTCCACACAACTCCACATGAAAATCTGAGTCAAAACGAGATTGAGCAAGAAGAAAATAAGTAAGTAGATCTCATTCTTAACTGCAGAAGAAGTTGCTTCAATAGAAAAGTGTTAGCCAGCTTCACAAAATGTCACTAACTGGATAAAAACAGTCCCCTAATATTTCCTGGTTTCGTTACCCCTCCCATGATGATGCTTTCCACTCAAAGATGCATGTCTGAACCAGGGTTATACAGGACAATGAAAGAACATTTTCCAGAGAGGCACAATGTAAAGAAAAATTTTGCTTTTTATAATACAGTTTGGGTTTGGGTTTTTTTCTGTTGCTCTCAAGTTTTCTTCAAAACAGGAAGAAAAAAGCTCAGACTGATTTATATGGTGCAACTCCCCCAATTTAATTTTTTTTTAATACTGGTTATATTCAAAGATCTGGATCTGATACTTTTTTAAAAATATAAGCAAACAATCTTTCTTTCCAAAGGGAGCAGGATAATCCGTGGCTGCTCGACTGGGCCCAGAATGTTCTGTTTTGTGCTGGAGTCAGCAGCAGTTTCCGACAATGACTTTGTTTGACCCGTGCTGCTCTGACGGGCTTGGGCTGGCAACAATCTCAGCTTCAGCCATCAAAACATTCCTTTGTGGCCAAGTGCCCTTCTGCTTTCTCTGAAATATCTGGTGTCAGTTTTAACAAGAGGGGAAACAGACGTTCGTCACCATTAATTCCTCGGACGATTAAGCTGGTGATCTCTGACCTCCTGCCATTATTGGCCTTCAGAGCCAGGGTAAAGACCCCACAGATATCTGTTCTCTGTCATTCCCTGTGAGCTGCCCTGGTATTTTATTTACTCAAGGGCTTAGCTTTTGCCCACCACCAGCTAAATGTATATGCTTCATAATAAAAATTGCTAATAAGCTGTCCCAGACAGTGACATTAATCTCCAAGTGAGGATAACAGCAGGCAAAGGGAACAGCTGGCTGTCAGGAAAGCATGTGATTGGGAATTATACGTTTATTTAGATTTATGTATGTATTAGAAGTGACTGTCCCTGGCTGCAGCTGCTTTCGGTGTGTTGGGCTAGCCTTGAGCATCTGGGACTGCTCTGAACCAGATTCAGGGTCTTCACACTGGGAGGTGTGGGTGGAGTAGGATCGCCCTGTGGTCATCTTCCAGGCTGTGACAGTACCTAGGTTTTGCTCTCTCCTGGAGTCCCCGGTGGTAGAATCCTTGTTGATCGTGGCCGGTTTCAACGCTGCTCCTTGCGGGGTGGTTGGCCCGAATCAATACCTTATTTTAATTCTGGCCCCAGGGCTGCAGGGAGAGCAAGTGTAAGTGCAGGACTTTGTGAGCAATGAGGAAATAGTTAATCCATCCCTGGCACAAAGCTGCTGTTTTGTGTTTAATATGACGGTGCTCACCATGGCCAGCTCGAGGGGTGGGTGGGTGGGAAAGGCGAGACAAGAGCGTGCCAGCTGCTTGCATCATCTGACGGTTATGCCGTGCAACCTTTAAGCCTTATTTTTCAGTCGCTACTTTTGAAGCACTTCACTAGCTAATCAGAGGAACCCTCTGCCTTTGCTTTACGACAAGTTTCCTCTTTTTTGTCTTCTACCTCCTCGTTTTCTCTTTTTATTTCTGCTTTTCTTGTTGAGTCCTTCAACTGGTAGCTATAGTAACGCACCCGTGGATGAGTGACTGTAGCACACCGCTAGGACCCGCTCCCCTCAGCAAAGCTCTGCCGGGCTTTCACACACCTGCAGTGGCTCGGCACCCTCTCATAGGGGTTTCTCCAAACAACAAGGACAGTCTCAGCTTGTAAGCCGGCTCCATGCTGCTCGCTATTTGCAGCTGCAACGCACAATCTATTGTGGCAGAAGGAATGAGTCACTGGCAGAGCAATCTGTTACATCAGATAATCACAGATTACCTCCATTAACCTCAATCCCTCCTGTAACCTTTTACAATCATGATCCTAAATGCTGACGCATACAATTGTGTTACCATCATGTCTTGGGCTGTCAATTATTTTTGAGGACAATGTTTTGTATGATTTCAGGGGTGATTCAGTAGGGGGTGACAGCAAGATGCACAGAAAGGAGCTGTTGGTACCTTGTTGCTGGACAAGATGATGGGGCCAAACCCAGGCTTTGTAGTTAAGGGGGAAGTTTCCCCCAAAGCTGACCATGTCCTTTTGCCTCAGCCCTGTGCACCCCTTTGCACCCTTGCCCTGCCATCCACATAGTACCTCTTTCCTCCAAAGCCAGAGCGTGTGCCAGCACGTTTCCCCCTCTGCCAGCCAGTCAGTGCCACTGGAAATGGTGACTGTGACCAGCCGTTTCAGGGAGGCTTCGTCCCCCTCCCCACACTTCCTCTGCAGAGTGTCTGAAGGCTTGTCATGTATCTGGGGTTTAATGTATGCTTTATGCATACGTCTGGAGCTGAGAATCTGACGTGTTGTTTGACTGAGGAGGGCCGGGGAGATGGACAGGGTCGTCATTCTGCTTTGTGGTAAAGAAACATGGCTGATGGTGATCTCGAACACAAAGTGACTCTATCTCAGACGCATTACGATGCTACACTTTTCTTCCTGGCTGACTCTGAAAGCAAAAGGGCTGAAGTGTCACAGGAGAGATGTTCCCTTATAACAATGCTGGCATTTAGCCCATACACATGTTCTCTGGAGGTTCCCAGCCTAATTTTCACAATTTTTAGCTTGTTTACGTCAACTGTCTGGAAAGTGTTGAGAGAGAAGGGTGAATCCAGCCAAGCATCATTGAAGGACACTTCTTATGGCTCTTGGACTATCTCCCTGCACCATGAGACTGATTTAATGGTCCTCTAGACCGCTGCAAAAATACAGAAACACCACAAAATAAAAAGTATACTGGGCACCTGATAACAATTCCTCCGTGCCCTGCTACTCAAGTCTCCCCATCAGCACCTTTGCGGGGCCAGTGTCTCTGGTGGGATTACATGCAGGAGGAGAGGCTGTGGTAACACAGTGGTTCGGTAGCATATGTGCGTGCACAGGCAGCACGAAGGGGCTGCAGAGTCACTTTGCATCAGGCCATGTGCGGCTGATTAAACACGAGTTGCATCTCCAAATCTTTGGGGTCTGCCAGTCTTCCTGCCAGAGGGCAGGGCTGAGTACTCAGGTAGGCTCCCTAGGTGCCTGGATGTGAGTAGTCCTCACTCCCTTGGGTGACTTGCTCTTCTGCCTCCTTCACGGAGGCCCTACACAGTTTCTTTCTTGCTTTCCTGAATGGCTGTTTTCCTGGCTCAGACATAAACCATCTAAACTGTCATTTATGTATGGAAAGCAAAACACTTCTGGATTTCTGGGTTCTTATCAGAGCATCTCAAAGCTTTACCAATTCTGCCAATTAGGTGGAACTAATAAATCCATCAGGCCTAATAAAACAGCCTGTCTCAAATAATTAATTTTTTATGATCTTCACTAAAATTCTTTTCTTTAGCCCTATTGGTAAATTTATTTAGGTAAGGGCAAAAAAACAGCAAAGAAGATAATTCTCAGAGCTTGGCTACAGACTGTTGATAGGAACACACTTGAATTCTCACCTCCCATCCAGCTGGATCTCCTCCCCACAGTTCAGAAATACTTATAAAACTCAAATGTCAGGAACACAGAGGCTAAGTTCTTTTTTTAGAGACTGCAGAACTATTTGCAGGAGAAGAAGCCCACACAGCTCTTTGACAGGGACAGACAGAACCCACATCGTTCCCTGCTCAGGGCTGGGATTTTGCATGTTCTCCTTCTAGAAGTGGCACCAGAGCTTTCAGAAGAGCTGAGCCCCATGGTTTTGCCTGTACCAGGGCCAGTGTCCTTGTGTCTTCCTTCTGCCTGCTTTGTGCTGCCTGTTGTGCTGCTAAACATCAGAATTGCACAACGTTGGAGCAGCAAATTGGTAGAGCCTTCTTGGACTTCTACTCATTTCTGTCAGTGTCTAACTATGACTCACAGGTTTCTTCAAGGTATTTTGGATTTAGGGGTCATCCCTAAGAACTTTTGGGTTGCTTGAGGAATGCCACTGAATCCAGGAGCACTACACCAGCTCCTGGGCAGTCTGCATGGGCAATGGGCATGGACTCTGTGCGGGTGATGAGCTGCATTTGCAGGTTTGGGTTTGGAGGTGTTGGTCAGCGACTTGCATATGTGTTACTAAAACAGGGTAATAAATATAAAGAACAGGTCATAAGTTTAAAAAAACCATTGGTTAAAGAGGAGTTCCTTCCTGGAAAGATTTTATGAAGCCCTATTCAAGCAGGATTTCTGGAGCAGGTATTTACGTTCTTTCTTTGGAAGAATGAGAAGCAGGTCTCCTAGTCAATGTAAATCACAGCTGTGCAAGTTAACTTAAGGGAACCGGTGAGAAATGTGGGAATTTAGATTCACTGGAATATTCAGATATGGGGAGGCCACGTTCCTTGTTTAATTCTTGTGTGCTTCAAAACATGTGATGGTTGAGAACATTTCTGACAAAAGAATCTTTCTTTCTGAGAATGAAGTTTTGTCAAAAATGAAAGTGTTTGCAGGAAAGTGTCTACTTAAAAAAGAAAAGGATGTGCTTTTTCTAGCTTCTTTTTGACAATATAGAAACATCATTCTAAAAAGTAAAGACTGTTAATTCACCATACCCATTTTGTTCTGATGATATAATACATCTTAATACTCTATTTGATATGTTCTATGATAATGTTTTGACATTAGAGAACTGAAATGACTCAAATATTATCAAAATGAAATGGATTAATGTCTTTTAACCAGAATTTTCTAGAACTTTGAAATACTGACTCTCAGCTCCAGTTTGGGGGAAAACTCCTCTGACTCTCAGCTCCAGTTTGGGGGAAAACTCCTCTGACATATTTACCATTTGTAGCAGGGTGATAAGCTTGAATCACAACAGCTCTGTGCAAAAAGTTGGTCTCCCATATTAATCATCAATACTGAAGTGTTATGGACAAATGTTTTCTGTTACCTACACCACAGATGGACAAAATCTCTTAATACTCCCCAAGTTCAGACATTGTAGCCTTTGCATGTTCCTCCGAGAGACCTTACAGGTCCAGAAACAGCTCCCAAAGGAGCACAGTGGCTCCAGATTCACTGCATTGTCTCTTCTGCTCTTGTTGCCAACTACAATGCCAAATACTATCCAGTCACCTTTCAATTTGAAGCCATCAGCCTGCTGAACGACCCAAGACATGGTAATGCATTCAAACACAACTAAGCTGCCTGGATTTGTGCCAGTAGCTTAGTTTACTTTGAGGTCAAGAATAAGAAGTTAAAATTTTGGGCTGCGCTTAATTTTACTATTTTAGATGATAGCTGGTTTTATTTTTGTAAGTTTTACTGTTTGTTTGGTTTTTTAATAGACTGTAAAGCTTCAGTATATTTTGTATCTTCTGAATTATTATTGCTTGTGGCATAAAAGTCAGTGATCTTTCTGCTTGCTCATTCATCAGGTGCAGATAAACATAATACAGCTAAAATACAAGGCATAAAAGAGAGAGACGCCATAAAAGACAAACTAAAGGTGCTTAGACAAGGGAAAATTAAACTACATCCTGGGAAATCACATCACCAAACAACTCCCTGTTAATATGCATAGCAGTGAAACGTACACTCAGCTTATGTGAACTGGCCCACAAAGCCCAAAGAGAATGTGTTGAAATAATCTCAAATGTGCATTAAAAATACCCAATGGAGGATGTAGGCAGACTCCTGTGGAGAGTGCCACAATTTGGCATGCTCACTGGAGACCAACAGAAAAAATTAAAGACGTGGGTTTTTTAGTTTAGTTAAAATCCTTTCAATGTGCTCCAACTAGACATAAAGGTAGCTTATGTGAAGACCTTTTCATATTCCTTGAGCAGTACCAAAATGGCCTTGACATATGGTAGTCGAAGCCCCGAGGATCAGTCTTCAAAGACTAATCCCTTAGCTGCTTCTGTCCCTTCAGGGCAGTGGATGCTATTAAAGCATATTATTAACATACACATGATTATTAACATATAAAATGTGTTAGTAAAGTCATGTTTCAGCCACTCACCAGTATTTACAGTACTACTTGACCTTTTATTTAAATAATAGGTAGGTATTCCTGCAGTAAATATTTGTTTATGAACAGTGATTTCTGTAAGCCAATGTTAATAGGACTTTAGATGTCAGTTGTATACAAAATATTTTGCCCTCTGGTCCTCTGGCAACCAGACTGCAGAGCCAGCCTGACTCTGCTGGGGAGAAGCTTGGATTTTGCTTAATGAAATTCCGGTCTCTGTGGTTCTGAAGGCTTAAATATTAAATACACCTGCTGTTCATTTCCAAAAAGCAATGGGATGTTTTACACAGCGGCTGTCAGGCTTATGTATTTGTAGCAACATGCAGATGATTTATGTGCAAACATGCCGTGACAGCAGGGAAGATGGGCACAAAACAGTTATCACGGTCTGTGACTGTTCAGAGAGTCTTGTTTATCAAAAAAAGCTGCAAGAGATAAAGACAGATTAGCATCGGTAAGAAGAGCTATGTAATGTGATTCTCTTCTGAGGGCGTTGTGGACTTTTTCTTGTATCTCATAATTGAGAGCCTCCAAAGGCTGGTTTGCAGAGGCATTGGGTCCCAGTGGATGGTGGCCACTTACCTGCTTTTGAAAATCCAGCCCTCATACTCTTATCCTTGGGGTGACGTAGAAGGGGATTCATAAAGAGGTTCCTCATGGTCTTGTAAGTGCTTGTTTTAAGCACAGGTTAGTCAGGAGTGTCACGTAAGATCTTGTTTCCTGTTTTTTTTAGTGCGTTCCCAGATGAGAAGGGCAGGATGAAGGGCGGAGAGCAAGCAGTGGCTTTTCTTTTTGGAAAACAAACTTTTTATTAGCTAGTACAGCTGACCATAGGTGGGACCAATATAAAAGAAGAATGGTGAACCTGGGTGAACTTCCACATGAAGCAGGTCTAAGAAGGGTGGAACTGTTTGCCTTAGAGGCTAGATGAGTTAGATATGAAAAATTCTTAGGGGAAAATGGTGGGCTGGTAGATTTTATTTGTGCTGTCTCATTACCAAGAGACACTCCAGGAAAATAAGCAGTTTAAAATTGGTATTCTCTTCCTTCACAAATACATGGTTAATCTGTGGGACTCACACCCGCATGAAGCAAAAGGCCATTCAACAGTTCAGGGCATAAGAACAGCCTGAATTTAAGTGGCATAAATTAAAAAAAAAAAAAAAGTAATTTTTGGAAGCAATATGCCTTCATGTTTTGTTAGTCATATCTAATTAATAGGGTGTGGAAGAAAGTTTCTGCTTTCCAAATACTTTAGAAACAGCTTTCTAAGATCTTCCTGTGAAGCTGCCCACAGCCCATCCTGCCCTAGACAGACCATCCATTTAATCCGATAGGGCAGTTTCATATCTAACGTATAGCTGCAGACTTTGATGGGAGAGAGTGAGTAAAGGAAGGCTGGCAAGAGGAAGAGAAGAAGAAATGTAAATTTCTTTTGAGTGAAACTAGGACACTAGCCATGATTCTTGGATTTTAATGTTGGGGGGTGGGGGTGTTCCACTGCTTTCACGTGCTGTGTAATCAAGACCTTGCAATCAGAGCGTGCAGAGCTCTGTGCTCTTGTTGGGAAGGCCTTGGATGAGAGCCTAGCTACTGTTGCGAAATGGAAGGCACGAACTGTCGTCGTCCTTCAGCGATCTGTGGATAGTTTATTTAAAGTGTGGACTAACTAGATTGCAGATAATACAGTTGAAGGCAACGAAATGTTTGGCCGTCTTCGCTTAGCCAGGCCAGGCAGCATGGGGTGTGATGGCAGTCTTATCAACTTGGGCAAGAACAGAGCAAAAGTATGAAGCCAGCTTAGCCATGCTTAAAAGCCCCCTTGCATGGTGGCATGCGGCAGGACAAGAATATGCTACAGGCATGATGCTGCAATGAATTCACCCATCATTATGTTTAACTCTGTGTTACGAAATACCTTTAAGCAGCTGAGCAGGAGCATGGCTTGATCCTCATCAGCAGGATTAACAGGCTCAAGACCTTGGCTTCAGCTCCTTGCTCTGTCTCTGATTTCTCATGTCATTTTGGACAAAGCACTTAACATCTCACTGGCTTAGTAATGTGCAGATACTTTCCTACTTCCTCTCCATGTTAGGCCAATAAGTGTATTCTGAATAATGGTGGCAAATAAAATAGGCACCTTAGGCTAAGGGTAGCTGCTGCTCACAAGTGTTGTACTTGTATGCCTCTGGTTATGTCTCCCTCCTTGCCGGCAGAGATCAGAGCTAGATTTGCCATTCAGCATCACAAGATGATATGAAAAATGCCATGTATTTTTCAGTAGGTAGGATGTAGAGCAAATACTTTTGTTTCCTGTAGGACTGGTTGACATGTTAGAGAATTAGCTTCAATCCTCCGTTTGTGAATGCTGAGTTGTGAAGTGCATGCAAGGGAGTGGAGCTGAGATTTCATGCTGTTGCTGGGAGCTCACCTTTTGTCATCATCAGCATACCAAGATTTTAAAGCCGTCAGACCCTCCATCACCACATGATGGAACTCACATCCACAGCATGGCGTGTCTGTCAAGTCCTGCCCTGAGAAGCTGCCTTGAAGACTGCAAACTCTCCTGGCCAGAGCAGACAGTGCAAAGGCAGCAATCAAGGCAGTGTGTGAAAAGCTTCCCTTTGCAACCTGCACAATTACTGACCTATTCAGAGAAACCTCCCCTTTTAGCTTTTAGCTCTGCTAGACAATTTATCCTGTCTCAGCTGTCTCACTGCATTATATCCATCAAACCCCCTAGAATTAACATTTGGAGCCAGCAGTGTTTGCTGGCTCCACAAGAAAAGCTGAGAGCGGAAAGGTCAGGTCAATTAAAGCACTTGATCAGAATCTTTAACATAAAGACGTCACAGGCAAAACAGTAACGCTACTTCATGCTCAGCTAAGAGCAAATGATTCATCAGGCAAGGCTGCTTATTTTTGGAGGATGGCCACAAAAGAGAAGAGAACACACTGGCTGTATCGATCACAGTTGTAACAGGGAACCACAGAGTCCTTCTCCTGTTCTGATGGAAATTTAATGTCGGAAATACATCATCCAATGTAAATATATCAATATATGTTTTACAGCAAATGGATTTTTAAAACATTCTGGCCCAGCTTAGCAGAATCATTTCACCTCTGCACAAATCGCAAAGCTGTCGTTTGGAGCAAAGGGCTATTTTGCAATGCTCTGCACAGCTTGATGCTGCTAAAGATGCGACCATTTTGTGAGGACTTCTGTAAAGGTGCGCTCTGAAATCTCCAGTGCTTTGGCCTAGAGGGTAGATCTTCAGTGAGTGAAGAAGTACCAGTGTTGAGCAGATGCACCCTAAAGGGTGCTTTCATCTGGCTTACTCCCACTGCCTCCGGTGTCCAGAAATTACTGGAAATTCTCTCCTAGCAGGCACTGCTGCCCAAGCAGCTGCATACCTCTCGTGCTGCTTCCAGTGCCTGTTCATACATTAAGCAAAGAACTCCTGCCTGTCCTCTTGCAGCACCCCGCTCTGTCTAGTCCTTGATCAGAGCGGTGGGTCCCTGCGGTGGCAGAGGCAGCAGGCAGAAGTGAAAAGCACATGCCTGAGCGTGGAGGTGGCTTGAGCTGCTCTGGGAGCTGACAGCCTGACAAAGGGATCCAGAATCCCAGATTCAAACCCTGGGGATCATTCTGCTCCGACACTAGCCCAACAGTTTCCCTCCCTCCTTGCCTTCCCCTTCTAATCCTTTCCCTAGCACTGACAGATGTATACTTAATTCACTTAATTCCCATGGAGGTTTGACATCAAGGCATAGATCTCAAAGTTTACAAGACAAATGAGTGTGAGGAAAAACGTGAAGCAATAGTTCAGGGAAGAAAATGCAGCCAAAGAGGATGACTGGTGAAGAGAAGGAAGCATGAATTCCAGGAGAAAGCAGCATTTCCCATAGGAGTGTGTGAAGTGAGGGTGCAAAGAAGTTTAAGTACAGTGTGATGAGGATTAAGGGCAGGAGCACAAAGGAAGGTGCCCCTGGAAGAGGAGAAGAGGGGCGAGCAGAGGTGGAGGCGGCATCCTGGCAGGCAGGAGCAGCCCTGCGGGATTGCAGGGGTGGGTTTTCAGGGAGACGAAAGCCAGTGAGGACCCTTCAGGTTGCTGAATCCAACCCCCTGCGGTCACTGGCAACCAGAGCAGAGCCATGCACTCCAGGAGTTGGTGAAAAGGTGATTGCAGTGCTCACCCCAGCCCAGCCCACAAAAATGCTTCTCAGCACCTTGTAGCATACCTAAGACGTTCAGCAGGCAAGGCCAAGCATCATATGCTGCAAGGGAGCAAGGCAGCCTCTTTGGTACTCTGTGACTAGAGGGGTGGGAGAGGAAATTACTTTAGCATCGGTGTTTGGGATGCACTGAAGAGGGGAGGTTGGAGCAGAATTCATTATAGACCCAAAGGGTACATCTGTGTTGCCTAATAACTGCCTAGCATGAGGGCAGTCACAGCTCCCTGTGCTTTACTGGAGACTAATTCCTGGGAAGGGTAGTATAGCTGCGCTCCTGACAGTCTGAAAAAGCTAGTTCCTTTATGGCTGGGAGAGATCTGTCTGCTTTACGTTGCGTCATGTAGACATACAGTAAGTTCCTGTCAATAAGGAGTTTAAAATAATTCATAGCTTTGCAATGACAAAACCATTGGTCACCAAAAGCAAAGGAATAAAAGGTGAGACGCGGAAGGAGCACTCCTGCACCAAAGGTTGTACTGTGTGATCAGAAATGTCCCACAGAGAGCACTATTTCGCATTTTTTCCCAAGGCTCATGTTTTCTCTGCAACGGTCTGCTACCTTTTGAGTCAACACTCTCCTAATTTAGCCTGCAATATCATGTAGTACCCAACACACCCTCAATCTGCAACTGTGACTCTACCAGGCCCTCTACAGAATTAACTCAGGTCTGAATTAGTCATTCGACGTGCCAGCGCATGTAAAACAGACTCAAGTGAATCAGATTTTGTGTGCAGGGACTGAATTGCAGTAAATACAGCAACTCAGAGAGTCTCAGTCTGCATCTGGGCTTTCATGTCCAGAGGGATACTCTTTCTCCGTCGGCTGCACAACCTCTCTGAGCAGGACAGGCACACAAACAAGCTGGGAATGGAACCCCCAGCATCACACTACACCTCCTGCCCCCTGCAGCAGTACTGATGTGGCAGCATAAGATGGGGTGGGGGCATAAAAGAGAAACCCAGGTGAGGGCTGGAGTAAAAAATTGCCTGATGACAGTAAAAAAAATAAAAATAGAGACAAGAAAAATCTAAAAATGGCCTTTTAGGCTGAGCTGGTTCAGATCTGAGTGCCCGTCTAGCGTACACTGGGGAAAGGCACACACAGCATGTCTGTAGAGGAGTGAAGGCAGTGGGTTGATCAGCACTGATAACGTGCAGCTGTGGCCTTGCCTCAGCGGCGGTGGGTTGATGGACATAGATGATTTGCAGCTGTAGCTTGTTCCTGCTAAATGGTTAAATAGCCCTGAGGATGGTGGGAGAGGGGGAGCAGTGTGATCTGGCCTCTGGAGGTGGGAGATACATCACCGACAGTAGAATCTGGCTAATGGTAAAGCCTTGTTGCAGCCTACTGGTTTGTTTGTGCTGCAACAGTCAGTGCCCCCGTGTGAGGCCCTTCAGCTTATGAGACTGAGTGTAATGAGCGGTGACAGTGGTGATGGCTGTGCTGGGAGATATTTGAAGTTTTGAACAGTGGTGGTGGTGCCCAACGTAGCAGAGACAGGCAGGGATAGCCTGTGATCCAGATCATGTTGAAATAGGCAGGAGGAGCCTGGGGATCTGGATCGGACACTGGTAAAGGTGAGCTGTTGGGATCAAAGAGGAGGAAGCCTGACTGCTGTGGAGTTAAGAGACTGAGGGTAACAGGCGATGGCAGCAGGGTACCTGGCCAGATGTGGCAGCAGCGGCGGGTCCAGAGCGGGTCTGGCCAGACAGCAGTGATGGCTGTGCTGGGGGAAGGCGCGGGAGCAGCAAGGTGCTGCTCCTGCTGTTGTTGCTGCTGCTTGGCCAGGTGGTATCCTTGCCGGTGTTTATGTGCTCGGTGAAGGTGTCTCCAGTCGTAGAAGAAATGAGTGACCACAAGGATGTTGAGAAGCTTGTTGGGACGCAGAGTAATGTATTAGTGCTGTATTCTAGATCTGCTGCTGTTGAAAGCTCACTCAGATTACTGTCTGGTGTGACCCAAGAGGTGAAAGGATGAGGTACTATAAGTTCATCAGAACCCCACTCTGAAGAAAACCCCCAGACTTCAAGAAAGCAGATGAGAAGAAAGGTGATCAGCCCCCAGAAGCTGAAAAGCCCAAGATAAAATTGAAGAAGGGATATGTGTATGAGTTCAGGGACAAGTTGTCTGGACTGTATGAAAAATTTATTTGTAAAAAGGTTGTGCTGATTATTAAAAACATAAAGTATGAAATGTTAAGAACAAAAAAAAGGGAGGAATTGTAGAATAATTAGAGGCTTGTATGAAAAGTTTATTTGTGAGAAGTTTGTGATGATTGGTAAAAACATGAGATAGGAAATGTTAAAAAGGAGGAAAAAAGGAAAGAAAAAAGGGGGAATTGTAGAGGAATGAAGCTGGGTTAATTATCATTGATAATGTACAGCTGTGGGCTGGCTTCAGGGGCGGTGGGTTGGCTGGTGTAGATAAAGTGCAGCTGTGGCTGGTTCTGTTAAGTGGTTGAGAGCCGAGGAAGAGAGAGAGGAAGAAGCAGAGAGGAGAGAGAGCGTGAGCACCCTGGATGAGGAGGGTCAAGGAGAAGAAAAGCAGAGGGACTGGCCAGAACAGTATGAAGAAGCAGCATGAACAGTAGAGGGACCTTTGAGGCCTTGTGGGGGGTTGGTGGCTGTGCCGGGGCAAAGCATGCCAACTACTTAGTGAAGTTAACTTGGTATGTGATGGAAAAAGACCTGGTTGCAGCTGGCTAGTTTTGAGAGTGCTGTGACACATGTCAGCCTGCATTAGGCTTGCTTGGGCTGAGGAAGCCTGACCTTGCCGGTGCAGTGTTGTCTAGTGATCCCAGCAAGGTGAGGTATGCTGGAAACACTATCTTTACTGGCGGAGCCCAGTGCAGAAGGCATTCCCCTGGCAAGCTCAGGTGTGGCACCTGGAGATGCCAGTGATGCCTGCAGCAAGGTATTTGTGAAGGGACATTGATGAGGGATATTCATCAGCATGAGAAGGCTGAGGGTCTTGGACTTCATCCAGCCAGAGCTGGAGAAGCAAGTTAGGTCACTCACCTTGAGGACAGCCCATTTCAAGAAGTCTCAGGGGAAAGTGAAAAGGGGAAAAAGGAACCAGAAAGATATTTTTTTCCTTATAAGGATATTATATTGATTTTCCCCCACTGTTCTCCTGTGGAAGCAGCAGTGACCAGTCTGTAACATCAGCGGTAAAGCCAGGTTGGCAGTATATGTAATGCAGGGTGAGGATGATGAGAGTTAAATTTTGATCTTCAGTTTCCAGCCCTTATTTTGGGATGGCATCAGGGCTCATCCCAAAAGAAGAAGGGGGAGATCCAGGTTGAAAAGTTGTGAGCGGTAATTTTACAAGGTTGACTCATGTGAAGTGGCTGTTAGTTGACACAGAGGTGATGCCACCTGAACTGGTCCTGGTGGGCTGCAAGCCTGTGCTCCCAACGTTTAGCAAGCTGATGTGCTAGATGCTGCCACTTCGGTCTGTTTCAGCACAGACAAGCTCAGGCTTGATCTGTACATCTATCCACAATGTTTCGGCTTTAATTATTAACGATATCCATAAGAGCTGTGACGGGGCTATGCCCTGAAAGCCATCTAATCCTGCTGTTTCTTTCTCTGCAGGGGGTGGAGGGAAACGCAAAGGCAAAAGCAAAAAGTGGAAGGAAATCTTGAAATTCCCTCACATTAGCCAGTGTGAAGATCTTCGAAGAACAATAGGTAAGAGCTTTTTCTTCTTTGGAAGTATTGCATAAATAAAACATGTGTTGAGACTGGTTCAGCAGGACAGTGTTAAAGGTACTTATTAATGGAAGCAGCTTAGAGAAGGGCAGACAATGCATATAGCTCCCGTGATGCTGCCGTGCAAACTCAGCATTTTTTGGTTCCTTAGAGGGCACCATGGCTCAGGAGGAGATAACGCGTATGCATCAGGCGCAGGGCTTGCAAGGCAGGGCTTGGGCTGGCAGCGGCCGGGGGCTTGGCGTTGCATGCGCAGGCTCTAGGAGCCAAAGGGACTTTTCGCTTGGATGGTACCTGGCATATGCGTCAGGTGCTTTGACTCAGTGCCTACCAGGACCACCCTGGCTCTAAAAGGACACTCAGAAATGTATCCCCTCATTGTATCCTGCATTCCCTTGTAATAAGTAGCTTTTTATCGGGGAAGAAATGAAAACAGAGAGATTGGTGATGTAGTTAAAGGTTAATAGTCATTGTAGACTGGATACGATGTTTGAAGCCTTAGCCACTGCCCTCTGCCAGGCAGGTTTGCTCAGCAGTACTATCCTCCATACAACCACAACACTACTTTATGTAGCTTTTTATAGGACATGTAAAAACTTTTTTTAACTAACTTTGTTTTATCAATGTGGGCCAAACACTGCAGATTTGGAAGGGAGCTTGCAGTGGCCATTTTCATAACACAACATTTCTCCTGTTCATACCTGCCAAATTTCAGCATTCTTTTGACTGCTGCCTTGGCAAGCAAGGCTAGCAGCTGTCTCCTTGTGCGTTCTCCACTGGAAAGCCCAGCATTACTGATCTCTCCCCAAGAGGTTAACTTCAGCCATTGAGGCTTCTTTTCTCTGCTACAGTGACATAAAATCCAGCCACTGGCAATGAATGAATGAAAGGCAAGAAACTGTAACAACTGAGATAACAGGCAGCGTAATTTTTCTAACTTGGGTAAACTCCTGGGGTCTGAGTGACAGTGCCCTGGCACTATTTACATTTGAAATTCACAGCGTGTTTATGCAGAGAAAATATGTGGAATGTTTTGAAACTCTTTTCATGGTCGTCTTCAGTAAATTTTGCTTCCCTCATCTTCTGCTGTAGGGCTAAAAGGAGGTAAAGAAAGGAGGGGGAGGCAGGAGACAAGAGCTTAAGTTTTCCCAGTTTATGGCCACTTGACAAACACAAAAACCCTGGAACAATTTCTGAAGGTACAAAATATGCTGGAAACAAATCTGACTTAATGTATTGTAATTTGCGCAGGGAATTCTCTCTGCTGTTCCATCAGCTTTGGTTTCTACAGGTGGAAGTGGCACCATATAAAATGCTTGCTCTTTACGACGGTGTAATATCCTAAAATGAGTAGCCTTAAAAAAAGTCTGCTAATGAATTCTGTTTCTGAAATGCTGTTTCTGGCTTTTTTTGTGTGTCATCATTGTCCTAAATGTAATTTGTTTTGCATTTTTGTTGTGAATGAGTTGGTGAAGTAACAGGGCAAGAGCCCTCGCGATGCTCTTGATGGATTTGCCTTCACTGCAGACATTACCTGTTGACTGGGAATTTCAGCAACTGACTTCTACACAACGGGGAAATAAGGCCCAAATACTTGTTCTGTGACTCTGATTTTTATCGAGTAGCTTTCCCACTGAGCTGGATGTGATTACACAAGAAATAAGGCACTGCTCAGCCTGCGTAAGGTCATTTGTCCTTGCTGGCTCTACCAGGTTTCAGTTAATCTGGCTGAGATTGAAGCATCCCAAACAAACTATGACTGTTTATAAATGTCTCCTTGCTCATACAGGGGATCTGACACATTGTGGATGAATCGAACTCTCTGGGTCAATAACATTAAGTCATTTGCACATGTGTAGTTGATTTGAGGTGCTCAGGATGGATGAGTTGCATGTGCAGATGCATTGCACTGGGCTCTGTGTGGCTTATGGATGTCCAGGGACAAGTAGCGGTCACTGCAGTCTGGCCTTAGGCTGCTGCTTTTACAGTCTCTGCTGAGGAAGAACAACTCCCTTGACTTTAACCCATCTTCTTTTGTTATTTTCTGCAAGTTATTTAAAAGGATCTCAGGATTTCAGGTGACAAAGTGTCTCTGCAGGTGATTTTCTGAGGGAATGCACTGAAGCATCTTTCTTGAACCATCAGCGGAGCTGCTGCTCAGTGTGTCTGCCCATCAGTCCCTCCCCTAACAAATTCTTAGCCCACTGGTCAGTGCCAATCAAAACTGATACTGAAATTTTGGAGACCTCAGAGAGGCTTTTTTCCTCCAGTCTCTATGGAAATGGGCAACCAGAAGAGAAGAACAGCTTTACAGAAGGAAGAGGCTACAGCCTCAATTCGACGTGTTTAGAGACAAATACTGGTAGGTTCTGCTCATCAGACCTCTGCCCTGTCTCTGCCTCCCAGCACTTTTGGTCAGACACAGTCTTGCCACTTTGGTTAAAAAAAATAATAAAATAATTCACACAGAGTCTTAGAGGGTTGCATGAGCTGGAGGACTAGGCTGTTGAGGTTTTGTTGTAATCTTCTTTTCTGGATGCTTCCCAAGAGCCTCTGTGGAAAAGCTGGAGGCAGGGATGGGATGGACCTTTCGGTTTAGAGCAGGCATGGATTGCTGTGAAGAAAGGCATGGCTTAGTTTAATGCAGCTGTAAGCCATGGCTGGAAAATGCTGCTCTTGTAATTGTGGCAATACTGCCTGCATGTGTGTGTAGATGCCCACATTTTGGTGTAAAGACGTGTGTGCTTTTGCACCCTACTAAGGTGTACTGAAAAGAGTCTGTGTCTTAAAAAAAAAAGTGTAGTGTGAAAAGAAATCTGTGAAAAACAGGAAGGCTGAAATAAACCAAGGGTCTGCGACCTGTGTTGACACAATTATGAGTCAGTTCATACCTTTTGGTTCCCTCTGTGTTTACAGGAGACTCTGTGTTTGACCATCCATCATCTGGTGTCTCACTGAAAGACTTGCTTAGTAAAGGCCTTTTTTCCCCTCCTTCTTCTACACAGAAATAAAAATCAAAACACCAGAGCGAAACATGGTTTTTTGATAAATAAACAAACACTGGAAACATCTTTATTAAAAGTGCCATTTAACCAAGGAGCTATTTTTTTGGACTGCACTTAAAAGCAACTTTTCTCCTTTTTTTTCTTTTGTCCAAAATATGCAACATCCTTTGCAGGGAAATTTGGTGTGGCCTTCATTGTGTGCTAATTAAATAGGCAAGTGGAACAGGGATGCTATGCTAATACCTTTACTGAGCTCTGAGAGAGGCTTATGTCTGTACGTATACTTTTATATTGTGAATGGCTAATGTATGTTTCTGTTTTCAGCCCTCTTCCCAGCTGTATTTAATTGTACTAAAACAGCTAGCCCCTGCCAGGTGAATATTGGCTGATTAGCAGCCCTGTTGGTTGATGAAAACTGGTGTTTGAGGCACTAGTGACAATAACTTGTGATGGATGCTGCTAGTAGGATGGTGTTCTATCTTTAAAAAAATTTGCAGATGATACTTAGCAAAAGAGAGATGTTTCAAGGGAAGGGGAAAATAGCAAGGCGCAGCTTTAAAAATTCCTACATGACACACACACAGCATGAAGAGATGCCACAAGTTAGGGATACCCACTAGTTTAAAGGCCATCAGTAAACAAAATACAAGAAAAAGTTGTAATTTTAAAGGCCAGAGTGTCTTTTTGATGATAAAAGATTCTGCATGTCTGTAAATATTTCTGAATGACGCAAAAGGTTCTGTTGGTTAAAGTGTGGAATTTTTATTTATTTTGCTCAGACCCATTCTGTGCTTTTTTCTTCCATAAAAAAACTGCTTGGGTGAAAGAGTTGATTATTCTGATCTTTGGCAAATTTTCTTTCACAACTGTCCAAATGCTATATAATAAATCAAGGGTTTTTTTTTTCCCCCATAGATTGAAGTCTGTGGAGAAACTGCCATAGAATGTGCCTGCTGTTTGTTGCATAGAGTGATTTGCTGCATTATTGCAGAAAACTTTAACTCCTTCAGTAAAGCAGTTTCTGGTTGTGCATTGTATTCGTGTAGAAGGAGAACTCTGATGGTTTGTCTTAAATATTTATATTCGGTGAGATTTTGCAGACAGAAGGATCAGCCCCATTAATGCTATTTTGCCATGCGAGGTTTAAAAAGAGGAAAAAAATCTTTTCTGTGCCATTTAACCTCTTGCGTGACATTTGTGTCCCATTTATCCAGGGTAAAAGCAGCTTGAGCTTCCAATTGTGGCAGGTTCTTTTCAGCATAGTTAAAAATATGCTTCTGTGTGAGAAACGCTTTGTAGAGATGGTGAACAGAGTAAGTGGGACAAAATCGAAGCCACAGAGCTCACATACACACTTTTTACAAAATCTGGTGCTTTTTTCCTCCAACTATTTTTGTATTGTACTTTTTCAGACATGATCAAGACCTTCACCTACATGATTTTTTTACAGTCACTTTAGAATTTATCTACCTGGAGGCATATTGATGGTGCAGGCTCTGCAACGGGATGCAGACCTGCCTGAATGAGGCTTTTTGAGCTGCCAGCATGGGCTCAGATAGCAATCAAGAAGCAGAAGTATGGACATCAGTGGCAGAGATGTTTGAGTATTTATCCAGCTTCCTAGAAATGCTTTGCAGCCTGCACTGAGCTCCATCCTGTGGCAGAAAGACTGCTACTATACCCTAGTTATCGTAGAACCACAGAATTACAGAATGGTCCATGTTGGAAAGGACCTTAAAGACCATCCCACTCCACTCCCCACCACGGGCAGGGACACCTGCCATGGGACCAGTTGCCCCCAACCCCATCCAGCCCGGCCTTGAGCACCCCCAGGGATGGGCCATGTACCACCTCTCTGGGCAGCCTGTGCCAGCGCCTCACCACCCTCACAGAGAAGAATTTCTTCCTAATACCTAACCTAAATCTCCCTCCTTTTAGTTTAAAACCATTTCCCCTTGTCCTATTGCTACATGCCCTTGTAAAATGTCTGTCCCCAGACATGCTCAAGGCACTTTTATGGTCTGCTCCACAGTGCTGGGACATCTTTTACGAATTCCTTCCAGCAGTTCTCAGGTTCCTTGGCTTCAAAGGTTTGCTAGCACTGCAGAGATAAACACATGGGTGAGGGGTCTTGGAAAAGTGTGAGCTCCCAGGCTTACTCGCAAGGGAAGCTGCTGCTGAGAGATAAGTGACAACATGGCATATTGATGTTCACCATGGGATAATGTGTCTGTGTGGCATCCTGCACTGCTTCAGTTGGGGATGGCATCAGACCCGGGGGGGTGTATCCGCTCAGGGTGTGGGGATGTAGGTAAAGAAATACAGTGTGTGTGCATATCCCAGGCTCTGGCACTGCGTGGTCGTGTCATTCATAAAGCTCAGGCACTGGAACTGGGAAACAGGAGGCATCAAAAGCCTGATCTAATGAAAAACACAAAGAAGTAGCTATTTTTCTCTTCACCAAATTATTCAGCTCTGACATTTTGTGATTAAAAAGCAAGGTTTAGTAATGTAATCCTGAAGCCAACAAATAGATCAAAGGAAAGAATTGCAGCTCGCCTTCATCTGTAAATAGCTGAGCACAACTGGTTAAAACTTCTGTGCGGGTCTCATGGTATCAGTCTGATTACTACACCTAAGGCTGGTCTCACATTTTTGGCTAAAAGTAGAGTTTGAGTTTCTGAGAATTTTTTTGTTGAAAGCATCAGCTTTCCTTGGAAAAAAATTTATTTTTTTTGAAAGAGTTTTTTAACAAGTACTGAGGATTCTGTGTTATGAAACAACAGCAAAAGGAATTGTTTCCTATTTTCTTTCCAAATGTGTAGGCACACAGGTAGCTGTGCCGGGAGGATGCTGTTAGTGTATGTGTGCATACAGCCAGAGCTGAGTACGCAGCACAGAGCTCTACAACACCTCTGGGAGGCACCAGGTTTTCTGCAAACGTGGGGAACTGGAATCGGTGGAGTAGAAGATACTATCTAGAAAAAAAACAACAAACCAAAAAAAGGCAGCATGCTCTATCCATCTGTTACACTGTTCAATGAAATCTATTTGGGAGATGTTTGTATCAAACTGATAGACACAAAGGCTCACAAATAATTTTTTTATCCACACAGGGAGTCCCTTTAAATTCAGTTGACACCAGGTGAGGGTTTTTTTTCAGCAATCTGTATCATGCTCTGTATGAAAATAACTTTGCCCACATTGATGCCCTTAGATAACTGCAGCATGAGGTATATTTCGGACACTACCAGTGATACCAACGTGGTATCTTGCTGGTGTTCTTGCATCACCCGGGTGTCAGCTCCTGATGTCTGTGTCTGTTAGCAGCCCAGACTGCCCGTGCTTTGGGGTGGGAGGGAGTTTGCCTCTGCGTTGCCCGGTGGGTTGGCACTCATTGCACCAGAATTCAGGGGCTAGCCATGGTGCAGTGGTGGGGATAGTCCCCTTGATACCAGAGCAGGACCTAACGGACAATCTCCCTGGATGAGTTGTTCTCCATGGGGATTGTCTGTGGGGCGAGTACCAAAAGAGCACTGAGAGAGAGGGACCCAAGAAAGACTGAAAGCAAAGTTTGAAGAGCTGCTGAACTAGAGTTGTGGAGAGGATTTATTGCTGTGGAAAAAGTTATGCAGATTTTTTTGGATAACTTTAATGCAGAAAAAAACCCCCTCAAACTGATTTATTTCTAAAGAAGAAACAAAGTCCTTCCCCTTGACAGTCCCCACTCTCTACACCTCCTGTTTGCTTTCTTTTTTTTTCTTCTACAGTAAACACAACTTTTCCTTCTCTTCCTTGAGCGGAAAGGTCTCTGTTGCTCTTTGGAAAGATTGTGAAGCTGTATTGCAGTGCAGACCTCGCCTTCAGCAGTACCCTATAGTTTCTTGAATGTGACGTGCTGTCCCGTATCATGAATACATCTATGTTAAAAGTGATACTCTTCAGGGGCAGGAACTGGCTGCATGATAGAAACTGTTCCAGCACGTGAAATGATATGGCTGACATCAAAACCATATTGTTTGTTTACAAACCCACAGTTGGTTCTGTCCCTTTCTTTAAAATATCTCAGGTTCGACTGTAATTCTATCATAAACATAGGTTTCTTGAGCTCTAATGATGGACAAGCAGAGCAATGTTTTGTATCCCTGCAAGATTAGCTGTATCCAGTTTATAGTGATGGGTGGAATTGAGAAGGGTTGGGGTTTTTTTCTTGAATTTTTTTTTTTAATGCCATCACAGAAAGTATGTGAAAAACAAGCTGTTTTATGCATCTAGTGAGACTCAAGACTAACACTGGGACTTCAAGCTGCTTGTATTTGACAGCTTCCAGGACGGGAAGGGGACGCAGGGGAAATGAGTTGAAATGATCTCAGCCCACGTTCTATTTACAGAATTCATTTCACAAGACTTAATCCATTAAGTATTACCTTGGCAGTGGCAACCCAGAAAGAAACCAAGAAAGACGCTGCTATTCTCCATAAAGAACAGGCAGCAAATCTACATCGCCTTAGCAAACAGTGAGTCTGCACCAGTTGTCATTCAGTAGAAAGCCTCCTAAGAAACAAATATTATCACTAAACCTCTGTATTTTTATTTTATGGCAAAGACTGTATTTGGTGCAATAAATGAGTCTTAGCAAATTAAGAAGAAAAAAAATGCCACAGCACACTTTGAATTATTTCCAAAAGTTATTACAGGGATATGCAAAAAGGAATTAGAAGACAATATATCTTCTTAAAAGATCCATTTCAGCTCTCACTGAAAACAGAAGTAGATACTGTGAGCTGCAGGGTTTTTCATTATCTTATTAGGTAATATGAGTCATTAAGGCTAATTAATACTTATGCAGTGATTTGGAATTGTAAAATGCTATAGGAGTGCTCATGGGTCCTGTTAAATAGTAGTACTTGGTTGTTAAGGAAATTTATTTTAAAAGCCATCTAGCATTTGCTGGATACGGGGAAGGTAGGGCTACATGTATGATAGGAACTTAATCTTCTCCCTGCTGAACTCCCTTGTAACTGTTACCGGTAGCGATGGGAAGAAGGTGGCAGGGCAAAGCAAGCCTCTGGTTTGGTTGACTTTTCAGCTCTGCTGGAGTTGGTGAGAAAGTTTCCCTTCAATTAAATTGTACAGGAGCCCTCTTATAATGACAGGAGGGACATGTGGAGGGAGGCAGAGAAAAGATTTGCCAGACCTACATCATAGGGATGCTGTGAAGAGCGCTTGTGGGATGAGCAGCCTGGAATCCCCACGTTTGGTGATGCATTCAGGCTTTTAGGGAGGGATGGGGTTAACCTAAGTTAATGCTTCCCGAGAAAAATTGAGAGTAGTTGGTGGAGGAAGTGTTACTTTGACTTGCTTTCTGCTGGTTATTCAGAGGCCTCTGGGATTGTGGCTGGTCTTCGTCTTGGGCTTGGCTAGGAACAGTCATGCTAGAAGTATGGCATGGTGCAATGCTGCAGGGCGGTGTAGGTGAACAGAAGAGTCTGAGCCCTGGGTTGAAACATTTTGTAACAAAAGCTAGCTTTTTTGAATTAAATACGTGTAGTGGAAAAGTAGTTACTGCTCTGATTAAATCTTGAAATTCAGTCTCTTTTATTTCCTCCTTCCGTGCCCCCCTTAAGTGGAAGAGGGGCAGGAGAATAAGAAACATCCTATTCTTTACTGAAACCCAGAAAATAAGTAGTAGTCTTAATGTATATCAAAGTCACTCAAAGCCCATAAAATATTTTGAGCGAAGCAAAATTCACATTTATTTATATATATATGCTATTTTGGATAGCCACAAATATATAAGCAATCTTGTAGTTCTTGTTTCTGATTTTATCTATCTTTGTAGCACTACTTTTACTGAAGCACTCTTTACCACAAAGCGTCCTTCTTCGGCACAAGGTGCTCTTCTTTGTTGTGAGGGTCCTTGATCTGTGTGCTTCAGTTCCACTGGTTTAGTTCTTTTCCTGGCAGTGCAAATGGACAATAAAATGAATATAAATACAGTTTTTCAGTTTTAAATATAAGATAAGGCACTGCAAATTATTTTATGGGTTAACAGGGTTGGGATTCATGCTCCTTGTAAATCCATGTGTGAGGCGAGACCCCAGATCAAACTTACTGCAAATCTGGCCCATTATTATTCTACTGTTCCTGATTTCTGACTTTCAAGGAAAAGAGAGGTTGAGAGTTTTTCAGATAATCCCACACATAACTTTTAATTCTGATTTGAAGACATAGTGTGAGGGAATTCATGTGAGGAATGTTAAAAGCCTGATTTTTTGGTGGTTTGGCTGAATCCCTCAAGTCATTGAGAGATTCCATTTATTTTTCAGGTAATCGCTGTATGCTGCTTTGAAAACATTTTGGAGGTGGCAATTGGAAATATTTCTGTGGCCGTGAATTCCGCTAAATATTGATATTGAAATAGAAGCCCCGCTTGGCAGGGTCGAAGCAGGAGTTATGAGATCATTTCTGAATAGAGTTTCTGATTATGCCAGTACTTTTATTTACTTATTAATCACATTTTCACCATGCTAAACCAGTGCCAGGGAATTCTAAGACAAGTAAAAGAAAATATTCTCTACCCTAAACTGCTGTCTCTTAGTTGAAGTAATGGAAAGGATGAGCAAAAGTCTAGTGTAGGGAAGGGGAACAAATTGTAGAGCAAGATGGTGTAATGCAAACTATGAAGAATCTCCTGAGTTTGGGGATGAAGGTAGACTGGTATTTGGCTCTGTTGAAGAACTCCCTGTTGTCCTGGAGTTGGTAAAGTTCAGTGCAAAAATGGTTCAACAAAACGTCTGAACTCTTATAATCCTTAAACACGTTATAGACCAAGAAATTTAAGTCACAATTAAATTTATTATATTAAGAAAAATATGAAGTTTTTTACCATTTCAGGAGAATAATTAATTCCAAGAGATTGGAAGTCCCTATGGTATAAAGTGACCCACAAAAACGTAATCTCTGCAAATATACCTGCCAGATTCACCATCCCCCTGCCCTGCACCAGCATTATATTTGCACAGTGGCACCTTGAGGGTCTCTTCAAGTCATGTTGATTTTCTGAGCTCTCTCTTGGACAAGTTAGGACAAGGCAGTGTTGACAGATTGGTGAAGGCTGTTCTTGTGAGCAACAGGACCTGGCTCAACTACATACAAGTATTTGCAATGTTGAAACAGCCCTCTATAAGTAAATGCTTTCAGGCTTTCATAATTCCTCATTCAAAATATTTTTGGCGTTTGTAAACATGGCTTTGGGAGAAAAATGGTTTTAAGCACAGGAAGAATTTGGTCTCAGTCACTTCAGAAATATTCTGATCAGTCCAAACGAGCAATATTCAGCACTTGAGTATCACGTTTATTGCACTTGACCTTTCAGCATAGGTATAGTTTGTCTCACGGGCAGTGACTTCAACACACTGAGCCCCAAGTGACATCTAAGAAATAAGTAAGGACACCCTGCAAAGGTGCAGCTTGGACTCTGAAACACAAAAGAGAGAAGCCTGTGGTGAGGAACTTGCTGAATAGCATGGAATATTTGCTCTACTGAGGCAAGGTATGACATATTCGTACTGATCAGCTCTGCAACAGCCAAAGCCAACGGGCAGCCATGCCGTGTCAAGCGAGGTCTTTTAGATCTCTTTGGCTGAACCTGCTAATCCTGGGCATGAGTAATTAGGTGGGATATCTTTGGGAAAGACCTCTGTGCTGGTGACAGTTTGGGCCCCACACAGGAGGGAGTTAACCTGTCCCTGGGGTGGGAATGGGCCAGCACCATTAGCTCCTGGAGGCCCCTGTGTGCCTCCATGGAAGACAGGAGAATGGGTGGGCTGGGGCGGACTGCTATAGGTAGATAAGGGTACCCCCCCTTTGCGTAGTCCATGGGAGCATTCCTGAGGCTTGTACTGCTTGGGAAAGGAGAAAGAAGCCAGCATGAAAAGAGCAACTGTTAAGCAGCCCTTGTCTTGGGAGTGGACCTCATGGCTGTCCTTAGGGGCTTTCTTCCTCCAAGGTAGAGACTCTTCCCTTCTGAGACTGCTTTCATCCCTGCCCAGGAGACTGCGGGTGTCCATGGGACACCATAGCCTCATTGTCTTCTACAGAAAAAAAAAACAAAAAATATTGTCTATACCAGTGTTGTCCGTGCCAGTGTGACTATGAATCAGTGGTCAGAGCTGCAAGGGACAATTACAGCCCTTTCTCCCTGTTCTTTGACATAGACAACCCCTGGTCCTATGACTAGGACTAACGTCTTTTTTAGAATCTACTTCAAAGTCTCCTTGGGAGCCAGAGCCTTTCTTACGAGTTAAAAATCAATGTGTTTAGGTAAGATCTTCAGGAGTGGAAGGCAGCAATGCTTCAAACTCTGTAGAGGAGCTGCCAAGGCAAAGGTCACGCAAGGTTGCGGTTACTCCCACTGCGTGCTGCAATGGGCTTTGTGCATTGGTGCAGACTGGGATTACAGCTGGGCCAGCACGGAGAGAGGGAGGACATGGATCCACCCTGTAGCCCTGTGGTTTTCGCAAGTTTTCTGGCACTGGCCTCAGTTCCAAATCCTAAAGGAGCTCTGATGGAGACCTGCCATCCTGATTCAAAAAAAGGGATAGGATTTTATTCTCAATAGTGCCGTTGAACTACACACAAATTAACCATCGCCCACAATCAGTTCCTAGTAAGCATCTATAGACTGCTTGGAATCTATTAAGAGCTCCATAAGTGCTCACTGTAACTCATAGCGTAGGTAGGATATTGCCTTTATTTTCTTTTTTCTCATGTAAGACCAGCTGAAAAGTTGTCCTTCCCCGTCCCCAAGGAGAGATTGTTTTTTTTCCTAAGACCCAATGATTTTAGCCTTCTGTCTTACTAGTTGCTGGGGAGTGATGATGCCAAATCATGTCTCCCAAAAAGCCTTTATCCTTCATGTAAATTAGCTGATAGCTTCCTTCTACCGGTACAAGTCAAAACAATGTTTTAACTGGCAGAATTATGTGGAATTCTGTCTCATCTGCTTTTTCCTCCCCTCAGCAAACTAGTATTTCCCTAACAAGTTCCCAGATCTGTTAGTTTTCCAGGGTTTCCCTTTTTGGTAGGCAGCAATAAGGAAGGGAATCTCATTTTGCTGCCAGCTCGCCCACTGACAACATGCATCAGGGAGGGATGGATCAGAAACCCTTTCCTTCAATTGCCTGGGGGCAGAGAACACACTGGGAGTTCAGCTGGAAGCTCTGCCTGTGAGCTATGGATCATCAAGACTTGAATTAGAGAGAAAATCTGTCCCTTTGCTTTTCTTCCTCCCTTTTCCCCACTTCATTTATGTGAGTTTAAGTCTTGGTGACAGTTAATGCACAGATAGCCCTTGAAAGGGAGATGTGTTTGTCTCCCAGACAGGTGCAGTCTGATTTCCCTCCGTCTGCTCTCGTCCTTTCCAGGGTGGAGGTACAACAGCAAGAGAGAGTATTTCAGTGCTCATGACTGCTTGCTCTTGGCTGGCTCTGCCAGCCTTGATGCCAATCCTGGTGATGGGTTTTGCATAGCTGTGGGTTTGATACCAGTTTAGCTTGCCAACTGCCAGCATAAGCTGTGTAACTTGCAACTCCACAGATGCTGTGCCAGCATCTGTTTCTCATCCTACAGTATTTTAAATAATGCACATTTCCAGCTGCCTTCCCCTTCCTTCCCAATTTCAAAGCACAGTTTGTTGGTTTCAGGTATTGCTCTGAGATGCATTTCCAGGCTATGCAGGCTGTGGGCAAGGCAAAGCTGGTCAGGGGGCTGCAAGGTTTGACGTGAACTGTTTGTGCCCTCATCCTCCAGCTTGGTCATGTGTTGAAGCAGAAGAAACCCTCAGCTGTGAGGAGTCCTACAGCTTATGGAATGCGTTAATTAAACAAGCGTCTCTGGAAGAGGTAAAATGGTAGAGGAGCTCTGCAGATAACTTGGCAGCTCCCTAATACAGTATTCACGGCTTCAAATCTCTCAGGAGAAAAACTGAACAGCCTTTATAGAGGGGTTTTTAAAGCCCTACTTTCCAGTAGGAATGTAATTGAAGAACGGCTGTGAAGGCTGTGGAAGCTGCTGCTCACAAGCAGGGGAAAGATTAAATTCCTGGGCTTTGGAGTAAATTGCTAACGTTTGTCTTCAGCATTAAAGCCATCTGAAGAAAACCATTCCTAGCATACAGCAAGATGAGTTGCTTTTGCCGGGTTCTTTCCTGCATATAGGGTAATAGTTTAATGTGAATATAGCAGGAAACAAGGAAAACTGAAAGTATAATTCATTTTGAATGGCATGATGTAAGAGGCGATTTCTTTTAAGGAGCTAAAAGGCAAAGGGATCAGCGCTAAAAATTTTAAGTGGGCTCTTGGAACAATCTCTTAATGGAATTTTTTCTCCCTCCCCCTGTCCCCTGCCTTTTACAACTGTTAAGATCTATGTTTACTGCTAGTTCTCTTTTTTTATTTATAGACTTGAAAGCCATAATCAGAGCAATTTTACTTATCAGGTTATAAAAATCCTCTATCTGCTGTCCCACCAAGTCAATAAGTGTTCATTTCTTCAGCTCAGTACCAGTTCCACATTCTGCTTTCTGGACAGATTTATTCAGTATCGGTGCAATTTCTGCCCACTGAGTCAACATCTCAAGGCACAACCTCTTCCTGCCGTGCTACGACTAAGCATTTCCTATAGTAGCCTTATAATTTCCCAAATTTCTCCTCCCCCTTCAGAGCCTGGGAAAGCAGATGGACCCTACAGGATGACCTGGAGGTCACGAAATCCAGGATGTTAGAGCTGAAGTGGGGAAGCGCATTCCAGAGGAGACAACCCTTCCACCAGGAGTGTTTGCAGCTCAGGCTGCTCTCCAGCCCACACCGCTGAGCTGATACCAAGCTCTTCAAGTGATTGCAAGTGACATGGCCTGGGGCACGGAGACAGCAGCTGTCTGGTATTTGGGTTGTTATGGTTCGGGGTTTTCCACTCGAGCTGGAACTCAACTGCTAGCGAATGACGGTCACGGGGACCCTGTGCGGACAGAGCACCCGGGAAGGAAAATCCATTGAAAAGCATCATGCTGCTCTCTTTCATTTGAAAGGGAGACAGCATGTGGGAAGCCGGCAGAGGCATGAGTCACTGGAGGGAGGTCCATATTCAAATGTCAAGCCCACAGTTTTCTCATCAATCAGAAGGAGAAAACCACTTGGCAAATCCAACCCAGCCCTGAACCTGAGTGACAAAACTGCCCCTTCAGTTTGGCCTCTCATAAATGCTGGCTTTCTCAGTATGTTTAGGTAAGCACAAAGTCTGACACCGGGACACAGTTTTATTTCTCATCTCAGGATTATAAGCTCCAGTTATGTCCTTGAATCATATTGGATTGGCCCTAGAGCGTAGCCAGCCCTGTCCAGATGTGGTGAACCTTCTGTCCCATCAAAGCTCTGAGCGTGACATAGAGCTAGGAATGACATGGAACTCCCGTGGAAGTCCCTGGGGTCAGAGGATTGGTGCTTGGCATTGCTCTGCAGCCTCTGCAGCTGAAGAAGGGGAAGGCTGTGTGCTGTAATAAATAATAGCTGACCTGTCTGAAGGAACTTCTGTGGACAGATAGTTATCTGTGGCCCAGAGGAGGTTATCAGTCAACACAAGGGATCTGGCTTCTGGATCATATTCAGGCCTAGAATCAACCAGATCAGGGTTAAAGAGCCTGAGAACAACAGAGCTATGGTCATGGTAAAAGATCATGCTGTAATTCAAGGCAATGAAAAGTGTGTGCAAAACCCAATCTCTCAGGCAGCGCGAGGCTGAGGTGAGTGGTAAAACATGAATGCCGCCATGAAAACACATAATCAAAAGGCAAAACCAAATGAAGAACAAAACCAGCACCACAACAGGCTCCCTGGTTTTGTACTAGTGGAAGCTCTTCTGATCTCTTGATGCTGTTTGTCCAGGGCCTTCCCAAGCAGTCTGTGAATTACAGGTGTAATTGCAGGTGGTTTAATGCAGTGTGTGTGGGAGCAGCCTGGAAAGAGTGGCAGCACAGGCTCATTAACGAGTAGCAGGAGCAGCTGATGTTTCTGAAAGGCTTCACCCAAACCAAAGGTGAATGTGCCATGGTGTTTCATGCTGTTGCCTGTTGCAGCTGGGGTAGCATAGTAGGCATTTGCTGTCTCAAAGTACACATGCACTGTCATTTCATGGTGTTGATCTATTCTGCTTAAATAGGATGCTTATGAAGTAGATCTTGGACCTTCTGGTCTCTAATTTGCAGCAAGTGAAACTTATGCCCCTGCTCATTTTCGAGAAAGGATATTTGAAGGCTTCATTCCAACTGAAACATGGATACCTACATGGGAAATTTAAAGCTTAGTAAGCAAGGTTCTAGTCTTGCTTACTGAGCTTTTCAGTCTTTGAGCCCCTCTGAGTACAGGCTGAAAACCATGATTTGTTTCAGGTGATCTCAGTTATTTGATCAGAAAATCACGTGAAGGCTGGAGTGAAGAATGAAGGAAAACCTGATAAGAAACTGAGAAAGATGACAAATTAAAATGCCACACAAGAATGATGAATTGTGGAGGGAAAATAAGAAAAAAAAAAAAAGAAAAAAAGAGAAGCAAACCATTTAAATTAATTTTCTGATCTGGAAAACGCCACAGTATCACAGTTCCCAAGGAAATCAATGGTCTTTGTAGGAATTCCTGGAGTATCTTGCAGTGTTAAATACTGGGGTTTGTCTGAATAGAGGAATGTGAGTATTACAATACCTTCAGTGAGGCTGTGCGAAAGGTAGGACCAGGTGACGGAATGGATGAAACCAGACTGTCAACACAGGCACCTAAGGCAAGGTGAATGTTGTCTTGGGTCTGTTCAGTGAAAATATCATTTGTGAGAGACACAAGCATATTATTCCGTACTAGAGCCATGTCTTGCCGCCCTTACTGACCTAATCAGTCTTGACTGATTGAGAGCAACCAAAACCAGTTTTCTTAATTGTGCTAGAAATTTTATGTCTTCCTTCTGTCATATCTTTTCTGACTTGCTGCCTGTATTTGCACAAGCTGTTTTCAATGAACTGTGCAGATTGATTCTGGGGAAAATAAGGCAAGTCATCTGTACTCACCATGTTGACTATGTGATTCAAAAAGTGGTTTTGCTGTTCCCTGAAAAAAAAAAAAAAAAGAGAAAGAAAATTCTGCTGGTCTTTGGCAGAGGATAAGGTGACAATCTTCCACACACCCTAATTTCCTTTCATTTAAAGTCTGGCATCCAAAAAATGGGGAGGCTGTCATCATATTATGAGTGAGTTCATTTGAGAGCACGATGGTACATACACACAGGGGAAGCTGGCCAACAGACAGCAGAACAGGGAGCAAGAGAGGCCTTTTGCAGACTTTTTTTTTTTTTTTTTTTTTCCCTATGGGACATATCTGGGACCCTCCAAGGCAAAAATACACTTGCTTTCATCCATAACAAATGTTCTCTGAGTGCTATACCACATTTGGCAGTTGCAGCCAGGGTCAGTTCAACACGGTTTTGCCCAGGACTGTAAATTCTTGTCCATGCAGCTTGTTGTGTGGAGGACTATGAGATGAGACCTTTTAATTAAGCTTGTGTCTGTTCTGCATGGACATTGCAGCCTATGTGGCATTTCTTGAGTAGGATGTTAAACGTAGTGTCCTGGCCAAATTCCAGCCTGGGTATTTATGTTCTGCTCACTTAAATGCCACTGTTGGATCATGACCTGAGAGCAAACTGTGGTGCTTGTCCTTTGCTAGTAACGAATAATGCTCCTAAGACTTGGTTTATGGGGAGGCACATCAGCTGTCCTCTGAGGACCATGAAGTCATGATTCACGTTAATTATGATAGCGTGCACCAGACCAGACCTTGTGGATTTTTTTGTTTTGTTTTTTTCCTTGTAATCTCAAGGTTTATTTGCTTATTCTTGCAATATCGTTGATTTTGCTACAGCGTTAGTGTCCCTGAATTATCACATGATGTATCTCCAGGACACTGCTGTACCACAGGTCCACATAATGGGTGAAGGATAAAAAACAGATCTTTTAAATAAGGGTAGTTTCTCAAATACATGCTTCTTCAAGAGGCTTGTTTAGTCTGTTTCTGTTTTGCCAGAAAGTGTGTTTTTAGGGAGTCTCCTCCTTTATACGAATAAATCATGATTCTCTTTTGCTGCATTGGTAGTAGTGGTTGAACCTGAGAAGGCTTGGAAGGTGTCTCTGACAGGCATCCAAAGGCAATGAATATTTACTCGTATTCTCTAAACCTTTCCACTTGCTGGGGCAGGACTGCCTTGTTTTTCTATGTTTATTCATTGCCTAAGACCATGTTCCCCTCCATATGATCTTGGTTCTGTGCCACAATCAAGCATTAGCACAGTAAAATAATCTTTATTAGTAATAATGTTAGCAATTAATATCAGGAAGAGTGAATGAGGAGGCAGAACTTCACTATCCCTGCTTTGCTCCTCTGAGAGATTTGTCAGGTGGGTCTCTATTCCAGCAGGGCAATTCTGCAAGGATGGAGCAGAGATCTGCTCCTGTCTTCTCTTTAAGTCTCGTATCAGTGAAGTAGCCACTGATTTCCCCTTGTAAAGAGGCTGGGTGGGGGGTACCCAGTATGCTGTACCCGCTGCCCACACCACTTCCAATATCAAAATGGTATGTAGGAGCGCTTGAGTGTTCCCACTGGAGTCTCCCGCTTAAGGCTGATAGATAACCCAAACCATACCTTGGTGAATGACAGAGTTCTTCCTCCACAGAGCCTGCTTTACTGACACTTTTTCCTCTTTGCAGGCCAAAACCGTATTCATTTAATTTTTAAAACTAACAATTGAATTGTCTTATTTTCTAAGTATGAAGAATGGTAGAAATTGTTGAGCTGTAGAACAGTGGCTTGAATCAGCTAAGCTGGGCATGCTGACCTGCCGAAAGATCTCAGGATCCCAGGTTTCACACGAGAGATGTTTGTGCCATGGGGTAGAGAAGCAGTAATGGATCTATCTCATTAAGGCCACTTTATATTTCAGGTTTATTTTTACCTGGAACACTATTCATTCAAGAAGCTAGCTCGACGGGTTATATTTTTAGATAGTCCTGGGCCCAGCTGAGAAAAGGAAAGGCCATCATCTCCTCATAGCTGGCTGGCAGGGACAGAGCAAGGACAACAGTTTCTAAGGGGGGAACTCATCTCCTTACCCCTGTTCTGAAAAGAGCACAACAGAAGTACCATGTTGCGGCTTGCCTAGCATGTAACTCCGCGTCTCAGCGATTTAGCGCACGCTGTTGCTAGCGGAATGCAGCACCGTGGCGTGAACAGCACGCGGGTTGTGTGAGCTAAAGGCACCAGCCACCCTGCGGATCCCCGACTGATAAACGTCAGAGCTGAACGGCTGTTTTTTAATGAGAAGATGGCCCCACTAGGAAGGTCAGAGCTGCGTTAAGGCTGATGTTGGTCATGCAACAGGCAGTAAAGTGATTTTGCCCTGCAAATGCTACTTCCTACGTTTTCTTCTTGACTTCATCCCCACAGATGAGATCAGTGGAAAGGAAGATGGGGAGGGAATAGCATGGCGATTGCAAAACATGCTGGGAGAAATGTACTTTTCCATGCATGTCTTGCTTGCTGGACTCCACATTCCTTTTTCCCTGATGACAGTATTATGTGCTGGGTTTTGCTGGTAGCTAGGCAGCTACCCAAAGCAACAAATCCAGGTGCCAATGAAACTTTCCATTGACTGAAGTGGGTTCAAGGGCAGCAGTAACAACTCACAATTCAGTCTCTTCTGAGGCCACAACACAGGGTCCCATACAATATTTTTAACTGCAGATTATTCCAGAATCTCTCTCAAAATGTAATCTGTACTTCATGCTGCGTATCTGTACCAAGGATTTAGAAGGAAAATGGGGCTATTAGTACCTAATTTACATTTTGTGTTTTATCCTTCTTGGCAAGTGAAAGCTGTGGTCAATGGTTCGGCCCCAAATGGCCTTTCATTACTCAGGCTGTCCAGACATTCATAACCTTATGAGTCCTTACCAAAGAGGCTCATATTTGTGCCAGAAATATTGAGAGAAGAGAGCGCTCATGTGTGGAATATGCGTAATGTAAGAACTAAATGAAATTCAAGGTAATATGAATCTCTGATAAGCAGATAGAGGTGTTTAATTATTACACATCATTGCATGAATCTCGCACGGTATCTCTTCTTTTTCCTCATAGTTTATGTTTATCTATTCAGGCTGAAGAAAAATCTCTGGAAAAGAAACCGCTTGTGTTTTGATTCCCGTATAACCTTCAAAGATAGCATCCTCTTTGAATTTTCCAGTCAAGCCTTCTGAATTCAGTGAGACTACTCACAGGTCAAGGTCCTAAAACATCAGCAGGCAGGACAGAACTGGCCCTGTAACACATAATACATAATAAAGATGCTCCTCCCAATGCCAAACCTTCTGAGTAAGTGTTGCTGTTACTAGTGGGCTGGGTAGTACCATTCATTATCAAGGTTGCCTAATACTGCACATCACAAGATTAAGATTTTGCCAGAGTTATGTAGACTGACATTTTCAATGCTGGATGTTTTCTGTGCTGTATTTTTTCTTCTTTTTCTTTTCTCTTTTTCTTTTCTTTTTTTTTTTTTTTTTTTTTTTTTTTTTTTTTTAGGAGGGGTAGTGGTGAGTTGGGGGTAAGGTATGGGAATTTTTTTTATTATTATTATAAGAAACAGGCTGAAAGTGGGAGACAGGATGGATAAGAAGCACAAAGCAGCAACAGTGGTCCACTGAGGGAATGAGCACGGGTGAATTAACACTGCTATAGTTAATTCCTTTAAATATTCAGGCTAAGTTGGGAGATTGTTTATTCCACTTTCGGGTGAGCTTGGTTACATTGTGTATTGCTGATGTGTATTGCTGAGGGAGTTCACAAAGTTCAACTGTATTTTGCTGCAACTCATCAACCTGTACATCCTCTTAATCAAGGAGAGGCCACCTCGGGTGCATTTCAGGGAAGGATCCCATCCTGAGGATCTTGGAATGCTTTTCCCTCCAGTGAAAGAAACTAGCAGCTTCAGGCTGAGATGCAAAGCCTTAGCAGATGTCTCCCAAAGGTTGTCCACCTGGAGAGCTGTTGCAGAAGGGCTGGTATGCAGTAAATTCAAATCCTGTGTGTACTGCTGCATACTGTCTTGCTGGTGTAGGACAGGTCCTGGGATCAGATGGGTGGGGGATTTGCGCTGCGTTACCTAGAATAGTTGAGACTGAATGTAGAAGTGGAGGAAACTTGCTCATCTTAGGGGAACTGGAATGGAGAGACAGTGATGCTGGAAAGATGGCAAGAAATTAGGGAGGGAAAGTGAAAGGAAAAAAATGGGGAATCGCAGTCCAGAGAGACCCTAGAACTGAGGATGATCAGCTAACACAGATTACAGCTCCGCTCCCAGCAGCACGAGTGGATACAGTGACATCCCTGTTTCAGCTCTGCTGGTATGGGTATCAGTATGAGTGTCAACATGGTGGAGTTTCTGTTTCAAAGAAAACTTAAGAGCGAGCTCAGGAAAAGCTTTAACAAAAGGACATTCTTCAAGTTGCCAAGTCAAAAGTTCCCAGCCTTTTGTGTGAGCTCTTCCTAATGAGCGAGGGCTTCTCTGTGGGTCCACAGCAAATTTTTTTTTCCTTCCAGTTTTCCAGTTCTTTAAAAGCTTAGGAAATATTCAAAAATGTGTTAAAATTATGAGCACCTAAAATGGGTTTTGAATTAAGGCTGCCTATGCAGCTTAAATTCATATCTCTGTATATATCACATGCTCAATTTTCTTCCCCAGGAGCCCTAGTGCAGTCAGTTCAAAAGATTAAGTTAGTCTGGGGATGAAACTGGGTTGTCTAATAAAGGAGGGTAGAATGACTGACTCATTTCATGAGGTGAAAGGTGTGTGATAAATTTAAACAGGGATTTGCAGCATCAAAGGAAATGGTCTCATGGCCAAAGTAACTGAATAGCCCACTGGGGAACTGGACAGGGATAGGTCTTATGTGATGACAGGCAAGTCACTTCAAATGAGTTTTTCACAGTTGGCCTCTAATTGTACATTTTTCTTTTTCTGAGTAGCTGCCTTGAGATTTTTGGGTCTCAGTACTAACACCTGCAACCGAAGCAAATGGCAGGTTGGCTTTGAACAGAGACAATAGCATCTAAAGTTAAATACACAGAAAATCAAGTTGCACCAATCAGTGGATACTTTTTACCTTAATCTTCATACGTTTAAGTTCCCCATCGGTAAAACTGGACTCTCTGCCTCCCAGAGGTGATGTGAAAATAGATCTGTGAATACATGTGAAGTATTCAAAGGCTACAGTGGAGAATACCACAGAAAGGTCCACAGGGAAATTAATCACTCTGTCTTCAGAGCAGGTCTGACTGGTGTGCAGTGAATAAAGTCTAAGGCCACACATTGAACCGGAGGAGAAAACTAAATACTGAATAGCTGCTCATTAAGTAAGCACTGTCCGTTCTGTGCGTTGAATGAGGCAAAGGTCCTGTGGGAAAAACAGTTTGCAGTGATGTAATTAAAGACTGTACTAGAACGCCTGCACAGTGAGGAATGGCATTCAGACTACAGGGGCAACTGTACTTTAAGTTTACCCTAGGTTTTGAGGCTTAACTTTGCAACCTCAGTCACGTTCCTTCATTAATTTTGGGTGGGTCAATGTAACGCTACAGCTGAATTCTTCCTTGTGAAGTATTATGTCTTATATAAAAAAAAAAATTCTAATCAAAAGTCATGCATTGCTTCCTGTTTGTTTCCCATGCTGCTGCGGGTAATTGCTGCTTTCCTGAGAGTGGAATGAAGACTGTTGAAGTCCAATGGCCTCAACCATGGGCTGCTTATTCAAGGTGGTGTAAGCAGCAGGGATTTCCTTGTCCCTGGCTAGAGACCTGCATACTTTACCTCTTCCATGCAAGTAGGATGAAATTAATCAGTGTTGGTTTTCTTAGCAAGCAATGAAATTTCAACCGCTGCAATGTCGGAGGAGGAAGACTCCTCAAAGGGGACCAGGAGAAAATGCATGAATGAGAAGTTCTTGCCAAGACTTGAGCACTACACTTGAGTGTGTCTGAAATGTTGGGCGCAGAGAGTAAATAAGCCGCATGACAGGTCTAGCCTAAATACCCAGCACTTCTATGGCAAGTAGCCCATACTTTCACCAAGTTTGGCATCACGATGAAGATAATATTTTTGCAAGGATGAACGGCACTCAAACAATGTCTCTAATGTTTCAATGTCGTTGCAAACATACTTTCCTTTCAGATCAGCAATGTGGCTCTTCTTTTCCATCCCTTTTTTCCCTTTTCCTTTTGTAGAAGTACATTTTATGTGTCTGCTAAAGAGGGAATCCCTGTCTTCTGTGCAATTCCTGGGCTCACCGGAGAACAGTGCACATCAGTCCTGGGAATGCAGGTGGTTAATCTTTAGCTAATAGTTCTCCTCCAGCCTAGCTCACTGTATTCAGTTCCCATATCTTACTCTCATGGGAGAATCTACGTATCTCTATGGCAGTCTTGACTTCCATATTTTGTGACCTCCTCCCAGCAACACTGCGGTCACTAATGAAGCAATAGGAACACTCTAGCTGTACGGATGGGTCACAGCATATTGCTGCTGAAGTGACAGCTTGCTTTAAACATCTGAGCACCAAAAAGCCACATACAGCATCCACCCTCTCCATTCTGGAGGTCAGTATGAAGGTACAAGCCCAAGACACTACTCTTTTTGGTGGTTGAATTAGGAGGGCAACCAGAATCTAAGTGGCAGTCCCATAAGTGATCCTTTTCCCCAGGAAAAGGGTCCTCAGAGCACTTTGTCTCTAAGCATCACTTCACATTTATTGACATAGAGCTGATGCTTTACACAGAGGGAAGGTAATGTCACCCAACTGATAAAAGGCAGCATGAGCTCTTGCAGAGTTCCCACAGGTGGAAATATGCCCGTTCTTATTTCTGCCCTGGTCCCCCCCCCCACCTCCCTATACATTCTTGACCAGAATAACTTGGAAACAGGGTTCTCAAAGGACTAGTGACATCTAGTTGTGATGCTGCTTTTACCTCACCAGTGCTATTCCTTGCCATGTGTCGGTCCAGTATAGGAGGTTATGAGATAACCAGAGATTAATAAAGTGGGTTTTTTAATACCCTTATTTTATCAAGCAGTGTGTGCAGACCTCCTGTTGCTATCTTTCAGTGAAGCAATGTCTGAGTGGGTCAGAACTTGGCTGGAGGAGTGCTGGAGAGCAATTTGGACATGCATGAGGAGCTCAGTTATGAATGTAGTTCTTCAGATTGGACATGTAGTGCAAAGGCTTGTTGCAGTATCACCTTTCAAGTGAGAAGTAAAATGTCTACATTTGTTTTCAGCATCTAAGTACCATAGCAGTAACTATGAGGTAGGGAACCCTAGCTGAAGTTCTGTTTAATTTTGTCTTCTGTCTGCTGAAATTCTTTCAGTAGCTTTGGGGGTGATAGTCTGGGCTTCTTGTTTTGCAAATCTGAACACCATTATTTTGTGCTGCTGAACATTTGCAGTTGTATGTTGAAATTTAGGGAACAAAGTATTACGGGGAAAAAGCACTTTATAAGGTCAAGTCATTATTCATATTACAGTGTGAAACTAAACCAAGAAATGACAGAAAAAATTAAACGAGATAAACTGAAAAAATAAAAATATTAGAATAAACAGATTACAAAAGTTCTCAGTTTCCCTATGACAACCCAATTTTCATAAGAATGAAGAGGAAGTTCTCCCTACAATTGCTTTTTTTTTTTAATAGACCTGAGTAAAACTGGTTATGATTCTTGTATCTGGACACCAGCTGCCACAGTCTCTGCATCCATCTTAATAATTTGGTACAAAGAAGACCTTAGTACTGCAGACTTCTGTCAGGAAGGAAAAAAAAAATACTTTCCGTTGGCAATCCCCCTCTTGCACAAGTTCCTTTTAGTGTATTTGGGGTTTCTAAATGACTTTAAAATCTCTTTTCCACTATTCATATCCATTTTACTCAGCAGCTCAGCTCCTTCGTGCCTACTCAGAGGGGGCTGTCACTCAGCAGGCAGTCATATCAACCTGTGAATACAAACCAAGCCAAAGTCTTGGCTTAGACTCAAAATAATAATACAGTTACAAGTAGACCACTTGTACTTGGGCAAATGATCCAGTTAAGTGGTAATTTAGCAGTGTTGTCGAAGGTCAGTGATACCCTTTAAAATTACTGAGGGTCAGTTATTTCTTTCCAGCGTATTATTGTCTCTTATTATTTAAGTTGATGATTGAGTTTATTTTGAAATTTTTTTAAAGGTTGGGATTTACAAACACTTAGAAAAATAATTTGCAAGTGTCAGGTTGTGGAGTTTTGTGGTACTTGAAGTTTGGGGTTTGCAAACATCAGGAGCAAAATGGCAAGGAAAAATGAATTTAGCAATGAAGTAACAACTAATAGCAACTAGTATTTTGTTAAAAGAATCACTAATGGAATGTCTGAGATGTTTAGAACTTGCAGTGACTATTGGATGGCATGCAGAGTTAGTAATCCTCGTGAATAGTTTTATTATGTGCCTGTCAGCAACGTATGCTGCTTAAATACGCATTCATGGAGTGACCGTGCTGGTGGCTGTATGCATTCTGCCATTTTATTGACCTGGTAAAAGTCATCGTGACGGCTGCTTCAGTTTCTACTCAGGCTAGTTTAGAAGTCAAAGAGTAGTTTTGCAGAAGCCTTTTCGTCTTAAGAAAGTGATTCACAAGATGTCTCCTTTAGTTTCCTGGAATCGAGATGTTTATTTTGTGCTATGTACAACAGCAACAGTTCTGTAGATTTCATAACCTTAAACATTCAAATTACAACTTTTACTGAAATTTTTTTTCAGCACGTATTACTCAGAATATCTCCTAGGCAGGAGTCTAAATAACAGCACTAGACAGAAAATCAGTTTGGTGTTTCACTTAAAATCTTGAAGACTGGACATAAAAGTCCCAAATAAAAAAAATCTCAGTGGCTACCTTCCTTGAAGACATATCATCCAGTTCTGTCATCCCGATCCAAAGCAGAACAAAATGAGAACAATCAAGTGTTTGTTCCCCAAATTTCCCAGGGCGCTTCTGAGGTGAGCTTTCATATTTCTTTGAGGGATTTTTTTCCATTCCTCTGGCCTTGCCACAGAGACATTGTTGAAAGTCATTTAAGAAGATAAAGACCAACTCCTTTTCTAGTTGGGGTGGTGGTCACGATTATGGGGTGGGCAGCCCTTCCCCTGAGGCTGCAGAACAAGCACCACATTCAAGAGCTGGGAAATTTTGGTGATGGTGCATCTTCTGTGATTAATGTGAAGTAGTTTGGAAGTCCACCATGCCCTGAACAGCTTTGTGACCAGCCATAAAGGCAACAGATCAAACACTGTTCGTAGGAACCCTCATCAAAGGCATTGATCCAGGGGAATGGACTTTTCAAGTGTAGTTTATGGGAATGATAGCCAGCTTACCGCTAGTCCTTTGAATTTTTTAACCAGAAGTATAACATACCTGTCCGTCCGTCTGTCTCCTTGCTCTTTTTGCCTTTTTGTTCCCTTTCTATGCACTGTTATTCTAACTGGTAGCCAAATGCAAAAGAAGGGATGTGTTTAAGAAAATGATACCTGATAATTTCAGTTAAAAAAGAGATGTAAAAGTGTCCCCGTTGCACATGCACGATCCCAATTTCATGACATTTAATCGTGGTGCATGCATTTCCACTGCCATGCTGATGTTGACGGTGCAGCTGAGAGACAGACTGAGTGTTTTATTCATGTGAATTGTGCTTGACAGAGGTGGGAAAAGTGGGCTTGATCAAAGACCCACTGGGATTGATGGGAATCTTTCCATCCATTTCAGCAGGCTTAAAGATTGCCTTCATATTTGTAACAAGTATTTGTCATCCTCCCCTGCACCCTGTACTTCACACAATATATATTTTTGCTTCTGTGATTTAAAGAGGCTCAAACATTAATGGCAAGCTCCATCTTCTCAAGTTAAACGTACTCTTTGACTCTGCAGTATCTGCAGTCTGCTTTTGAATTCGGGGCTTGGGCAGTGACCCATGGTGGAAAGGATGGAGTTGCCTGAATGAGCAACTTCTAGAAGGTACCAGAAGTGTTGGAGGAGGGCTGGAATAACTCAGCAGAGTAACTCAGATTTTGTTAGGATGCAAATTTGTCTTCCGCTGGCGAACAGCCTAGTCTTAGGACAGAGCATTTGCTCTTCGCTGTTTGACTGTGCTCCTGGCACAAGGCTGGGCGACCAAATGTCTCCCCTGAGACAGCTGAGGGTCCCTCCCCAGGCTCTGGACCCCACTCATGTTTTTCTGTGTGGTAGCTACATTGAGCTCACAGGATCTTGTTTGATCCTCCTGCTGCTGCTACAAAAAGGGTGGGTGGGTCGTTATCCCTCCTGCCAAAATCTTTGTCCAAAATCAACAAAGCCACATACGCATTCTGGTTCAAGTACTCGTGCAAACATATTTATGCAATGGTTTGTGGGATTTGACTTTCAAATAAAATTCCATGAGCAAAGCTTCAATACCGCTGCTTTCAGAAAACAAATGAGAAGATCCATATATATCACCAAAGTGTATTTAACTGTGAATTTGTTAGAAAATTCTCCAAACATTTTTTCCGTATTGGTCCAACTCTAAGGTTTGGACTGTTTCCATCTTCGGCGTAATGCTGCTGTGATGTGTGGAGTTTATCCCTGTAGCCTAATACCATGAAAAGAGTGGAAATAAGGAAAGCTATACAAAGCAAACAATGTCTGCATCTGAATAATTACATGCGATGTTCGGTGATCAGGAGATTAAATTTTGTTTGTTTTAAAAAAGACAGCTGACAAGCAGAGAAGATTAAGGTGGCAGGACTTAAAATCAGCTTGGATAATTCTATTGGCTCAAGTAAGCTTGATTGCATTTGTATTTTTAATTAATTAAACTTGGATGGCCGGTGCCAAAGCAATGCTCGCTGTAACAGCACAGATGAGGGTCTCCAAGTTTTTTGTAGAAAATCCTAAATTCAAGGGGAAAAAATCAACCAAGGCCAAAAAATGTGTTCTTCCCTGGGGCTTCATATGTAAGGTCTAGAGCTTTCTACAGCACAAAAGTGTCGCTTTTAACTGCAGACCAGGATGAGCTGCTGTTTGAAATAAGGAATCTATCAAGCCATTATCCTGTCATAAGTTGTAACAATTTCCATATTTTATGAAAAATAAAAATAAAAAAACCCCGATGAAATATTTATTGTTAGAGGGAGTGTGCTTTTGCCACCAGCAAGAGAACGTCATCACAGCCCTTGGCTTCAGGGTTTCTGTCCTGCACCTGCGCAGCTCTGGCCCTGCCAAGATAAATACTCTCCAAGACAGGGGCTACGTCGTCATTTTTAATCTCTGTGAAGTGCCAGGTGAAGTTATGAAGCAGTATAGCGGTTAATGTATAAAAAGACTCTGCTGTGCTCTCTTGGACTACATTTCCGCTCCGGGAGTTTGCATTGCAAGTAAATAGCAAGGAGCCACAGGGCTATCCAGTAGCACTCTGGGCTCACACACTTTAATATCCTTATTCTGGCCACGCTGCTTTAGGGTAGGGCAGTGCTGTTAGCCCCATTTTATAAATACAGTGTGCCACTGAGGTCTGCAGGACGCAGAGTACCGGTTGTACTGGTAACTGAATTCCAGCAGGAGCCTAGATGCTTGTGTTAGGCTTTTATAATGTGACTGACTGCCACAGTTCCTGGGAATTTTTGAATGAACTGAAACGAGGCATTTTTATTCCTGCCTTGTATTCTCTAACCGTCTGGCTTGCCTCACTTTTTAAATGCACTGCTGAGGACAGGGGAAACGGAGTGTCCTCAGCATCTCAACAACAGGTTTTTATCTTAAAACAAACCCCAGAAAACAACAGGCAATCAAACCAAACAATCCCCAAACCACAGAAAAAACAGCAATAAGGATGAGAAACTTCCCTTCTGATGCTTCCTCCCATTCCTTCAGCATTCCTCAGTAGTCGCCGTGAAAAGGAGATCCCTCGCTACCTTACTGCACATGTACTTGACCAAGTTCTACAGTTTGTAAGCAGCAACACCCATGTTTCTGCATCAGAAATGGGCCCATAATTTCCATTTCTCAAAGAAACCTGTTATGTTTTTCACTGCAAATACATGGGTTCCTCGCAATGTTTGTGCAGTTCTGCCTGGCCGTGACATCTCTAGTACTAAAGGCCATCAAAAACTCAGAAGGTAATAAGTGGGTCTGCAGAAGCGTTACCATGGCCAATCTCAGGGTCTTGCTTTTGAATGCAAGGATTATCTTTTTCTATTGAAACATATTTATTAGAGATGGAAAACCATCTTTTGTAGAATGCAAGAGCTAATGTTCCAGCTTTCCAGATTATTCTGAAATACAAGAGCAACACAGACACTGTTAATAATGCAATCAAAGCAATTTAAATCCTTTTAAAGCATCCACAAAGGATCCTTTGATAAGATGCAACTTCCATCAGCCTCAAAGACTAGGCAGTTTAGTATGTACTGTTTATTAAGTTTATACATAGACAGTGGTAATTCCACTTTTAGCTGGAGAAGAGCAGCAGTAAATTCTAAGACATAGTCATAAGCACTGGTGTTAGACTTACTGGTTTTAAATGAAAAAATGTATTTATATTAATACAGCTCTAAATGGGGTTATTCAGTGTTTAAAGATGCAATTTGTTTTCCAAGACACAAAACAGTCCTGTAAACTTCAGAGGCTTTGGTCTTCTTTTTTTAACAAAAAGAGGGAAATTACTACAAGTGTGTATGATGGGCTGTGAGTCTGTTTAGTTCAGTCGTGCAGCATATTTTTTTAATCATGCTTTTAGTTTGTGCTTTTGTCCTCCTTTTCATTGTGTGCCCCTGTAAGAGAGCTTACATGTAGAAAGCAGAGATGGGCAAAAAACCAGAAGTGGTTTTAGGTTTGGGCTGGGATGGTTAGGATCTCTTTTTAGCAGCATCCTCCCTGAGTTTGAATGAGGAGGGAGACGTGCAATTTGGGGACAACTCTAGCTGAAGTTTCCATCCATCCCAGGGCTGGTGGGAATCATTCTGACAGGCCTCAGCCCCTTGGAAATACAGAGTTTTACTTTTGGCATGCCAACATGCCAAACCTTATGAACTGACTGCTAGCCCCTTCTGACTGCTCCCTATCATCCAGCGTGAGCATCAGGACTGAGGGTGTCCTTGTATTTGAATGCTTTCTTGCATGTACTCGGTGGGCTTTTTGCTGTTCTGGATTAAAGCAGGCTAGAGGAAGAGAACAGCAAACAAATAACAGACCTGGAACAACAGCTGTTTGAAAGATTTTTATTCACCTTACAAAAAATTTGGGAAGATGAGTTCTCGTCTTGGGTCATTGAGCATGAGCAGGAAAAAACCAATTAGTTCTCCCTACGTCCACTTTGGGGTTTCCAGGTGTTAAGGAAGGGGGGGGGGGGGGGGGGTTGGATTGGCTTTTTTTGTTGTTTGGTTTTGGGCTTATTTGTGCGGTTTTTTTAGGCAGCAGAATTACATTGCATTTGGATCTTACTCAGTTTTAATCCAGGCTGATTTAATGCCAAGGAGAGCAGGGATCCAGAGGCCAAGTCCAAATTTTCCCATGCAGTAGCATGGTGCATGTCTTCTTGGTGATGTTCCATGCATTTCTTTGAAATAATCTTCTCTTGGGATGTAGTATGCTGGAAAATAAAATGCTACTTAATGGATGGTACATAAGTGCAATCACTGGCCACACCAGTAAAAAAAGCCAAAATGATGTTCATGCCTTTTGTAGACTTGAAAAGTGAGATTTAAACTGGCCTCATCCTGCCCCAGACATCTACAGGAGGGAGCCTCACCAGCTGATGACAGGTGCTGGATTAGCAGCCCTACAGAACAAGGGCTTCTGCCCAGAAACAGAAGTACAACTTCCCATAGCAGTCTCACTTAGTTTGTACTGGATCAAACAGTATCAGAAAAGACTGGTTTGCAGCCAACAGTCAGCACCCGGTTTTGTAGGTCACCACCAACCCATCAAACCCCACTGGTATATTGCAAATGTGAGCAAGGAGGGTGGACCTGGTCTCTCTGCAGACCACTGTCTCTCCAAAATTGCTAAGGTGGTATTTTAAGCAGAAAAAAAATTGCTACGTATTTATATGGGAAAATAAGATGAAAAAAATTCACAAGGCACAGAGGGTTTTTTATCTAATTGAAATAGTAGACTTTTTTTCCCTTTTACTTGAAAGTCAGAGATGTTATCGTCAGCAGCTTTCTTTATTACCTTGGTTTGTGTTTCTCACTTCCTCAATGGCATATTTTGATCAGTATGAAATTTTATTAATAGGACTATTTTTTCTAGGCATGTGCTTTCATCTTTTCAGAACCTTACCAAACAAATCTGAAACCAGAACAAATCTAGCCATAGACTTTGAATGGTGATGGTGTTATCTGTATGCAGGTGTAACTATTTTGGTATGTTCTGTGTGCCGGGTGCTCTTTAAAATAGTATTTCAATACATAAGCTTAGAAGTAAAGGGAAAAATGAGTCAGTAGAACTTGGAATAAATGTTGTTTATTTATCTTATGAATGTTTATGATGGCATTTTATGTAATACCTGTTTCTGTATTAGTCTGTATTGTTGCTCTGTTAGGAAGAGAAAGAATTCACTTGCTGGTTCACATTATTTGCCAGTGATATTTCCTAAATAAAGACTTTAGTGTCAGTGAGAAGTGGCTGCTTTCCTAGGGCTTTGACCCACCCAGCTTTTCACCCCCATTTTGGGTGACTTTGCAGGTGTTAAACAGGATTGCACTGAAGCAGGAGCGTCTGGCTACCAAAGATATCACTCTCAGAGCTGTTTTAGTTACACTTCATCATCATAAGCATATGGTTTCACTTCCAAGTGTTTAACATTTCCATTTCCTCAGGAAATCATTCTTTCTATTTTTTAAACTTTTCAAACTGGATGGATATTTTTACTGGCAGGCAGGCTGGGAGCGACACGACGATTAGCCCCAGCCCAGGGAGCCCCTGGCTGCGGTACCCGCCTGGCTCTCCATCCCCTCCCCTCGCACAGCAGCTCCTGAGCCTGGCTTGGGGTGCTTCAGCCAGGTCCCCGGGGCGCAGCATGCTGTTAAAACACTTCTGCTTTCCTTACTATAATAAAACTAGCCACTCCTTGTTTCTGCCTTAGCTGAGAGAGGTGTTTTTCTTTCTTAGTCCACTCCAGGACCCATGCATCCCAAGAATTAGTTGAGAGCAGACTCCTTTAGCTGACTTAGTGAGGCCAATGGCAAGATCAGGGCCTAAGAAAATATTTTATGTCACCTGCAGGGAATGAAAGCGGTTGCGTCATGTATTTATTGTCCATATTGGCATATCCAGCACTGAAATGAACATGACCGAGGAGTGGCTGGCTCCAGGGGACTGCTCTGGATCTTGTGTTTTCAGAGATTATTTCTGGTATTTCCTTTTTCCTCATTATGAGCGGTCACCCTCCTCATGTGTTGGCCAAGCTATGTACTGTAGGAGCAAGTCTGTGCTCATGCCTTCTTTACGTTCCATTTCTGCACATATGTAATAATGTTTGGATGCTTTTTTTTTTTTCCTGCTATGCTGTAAAGTACATTATTGAATGTGCGATTTACATGCTTATTTAGCTGATATCACTAGCCCTTTTGTTAGAAAAGCATCCTCTGCTACAGTGAGTGTCACTGTGTCATAACAACTTTGATAAACTAACTGCGTTTTGTACAGCAAGCGTTGTCACCGTGTGTCAAGTCGCGTTGTACAAGACAAAATATAGGGCAAACTAGCTGATGAATGTATTTGTTCCTTTGTGGTTTATTCTGTTACAAATTCAGACAGTCACATTTTTTGCACTGCTTGTTTAACAAGAGTAAGCTTGCTGTTGGTTTGGGCTTCTGGGGGGACCGAGTCCCGCCATCAGGCAGGCTGTGTGCTACTGATATTCAGGGTGTATGTTTTATTCATACCCTCGGAAGAGTTACTTAGCCAAGGTAGCAGAAAACAGCATCAGACAGATGTAGTTCAACCTCCAGAGCTCCCAGGAGAGCTCACCTGAGCTGCTCGGCCTCTGGCTTTGTGCCAGCCTCTGGGACATTGTGAGCTGCTGTTTTAATCCACTCAGGCTCTTTCCTAACTCCTTTGCTTATCTGAGCGCTGTGTGTGCCTGCACATCCCTTCAGCAATTACCTTCTCACTAAAAAAGCGACTTGGTCAAGCAGCACAAGCTTGTACCACTCGCAAGGACACCCTGAGGCTGCTCAGCATCTGAGCCAGCTCACTGCCTTTCTCACCATATGTGTCCATGTTGTAATGTTCGACGCTGGAGGCTCCAGCTCCTGCAAACAAACCAGTGCCACGAGCTCGCCGCTGATGGATAGACTGGAGGTCAAGTTAGGATGTGCACAGTGATTTTGATGCAGTTTTATTTGCTAGAGGGTATGAAAGGATTGCAGTCTTCTGGACGGATTGAGTGATATCCTTATCGAAATGCCAGCCACCACAAAATGGTGCTGGTGCATTGTCCCAGACTGCTTCGGAAGGCTGGACCAGAGTAGGGCCATACTGAATTAAAAGCACAGTCCAGTCAGCCCCAACCTGTGTCTCCAGCGACCACGCTGTAGGTGCTTCAAGGGCCAGTTCCTGAAGTACAGCCATCCCTGCTCACGGGCGCAGCACTGGGCAAGCACCCTCCTTCCTCTTACAAGAGGCAGCCTTGGGTGCTCCTGCCCACCTGCCACCCAGCAACAGGTCAGCAAGTCAAACATCTCATACAGCATTCCCTGTTCAGGAGGGATGTCCTGGTTTTGGAGAACATGGTCCCCAGGGTGCGACCTGTGATGAGCGAGCCCTTCAGCTGGGTGCCTCCATGGCAAAGGTGAGCTCCATCACAGCCGTGTGCCTGCAGGTGTTCTCCTTGGGGGGGATGGAGCCAAAGGGTGCCGGGGGCCAAAGCAAAGGGGGAATAAAAGGCATCGCAGCAGTGACTCCAGGCCTGAGAGAGAAGTAACCAAGGCACTGACAACTTGTGTGGGTTTCTTATGTCTGTTTGCAGTGCTATGTTATGTGTTTAGAAGCTGGTTGTTTCCATAATAACAGCAAGTGCCATATGGCAGCGAGGAGGGTGGTGAGAGGAACGCTCGAGGAAACACAGTATGTTGTTTGACATGTGTGTGCTTCTAGAGGAATAATGTATCTCAAGCAAGTACTGCCGCTCCAAACAGGCTAGGGGATTTGCTGCTCTCACCAGAAAAATATCCAAAGCCCTCAAGCATTTGTACTGGTGCAATGCCAGTTAATGATGCCTGCCCTTCTCCCATGTTTTCCTGCAGATAGTCCCTGTGATGGGTAAAGGACCTTTGCTTTACTGGGAGTGATGGTTCTGCATGCACCAGCACGGGGAAATGGCATTTGAGCATGGCATTTAAGGGGAAATACAGTTCAGTAAAGGAGTGCTGTGTGAAAGTGAAACCAGCCGGGTGCCATATGCTCCATCCATTCGTTAATGCTCAGCGAGTAAATAGCAGAAATTTTGAAACCTTTGAAAATACATAGTTTGCAATAATTATTTAGTAGAGAGTAGGTTGAGCATTTTGAGAGATTAGTGGCACTTTGGTGCATATCCAGGAAAAATCTCCACAAACTCCAGCTTTTCCTACCCTTTAATGTATGACTCACATTTCAAGGACTTGTAATTTGCTCCCCACATTCCCACAAACACCACCAGGCTGAACAGTACCTTTGCAGAGTACATATATTTCCACCACAGAAAAATATGAAATTATTTTTTCATAATAGGTGGATGGCTTTTGCAGGGCTTTTACCAACATCAGCTCTATAAAAATGAGCTTCTCTTGTTTGAGACTTAGAGCCATTAATTATATGTGTATTTGGATACCTGAAACGCGGTGGTGGGGAGAAAGCGGCAATTCTGATTTGGGTTCATTGTTCTGCACTCACTTGCAATGCTTTAAACTCCTAACCAACCCAAAAGGCAAAGCTCTTCTCATTTTCATGCTTCTCTTCTTCTCTTTATTGCCTCCAGAGAGAGATTACTGCAGCATATGCGAAAAGCAGCCGATCGGAAGGCTTCTCTTTCGGCAGTTCTGTGAAACTCGACCGGAGCTTGAGTGCTGCATTAGGTTCCTTGACTCGGTGGTAAGTCAATTTTTGTGATACTTTGGGGTGCTTCATAGTGCTCTCCCGATGGAGAAGACTCTCCTGGCCCCAACAAATGAGAGTTTCATGGGACATGATTTTGTGTCTAATGCACCTGAGCAAGCAGCGGGCAGGGCTGACCCCATCAGCATCCCGGCGTCGCTGGCAGTAGGTGGGCAGCGCTGCAGGTGGGGTTGGTACCAGCCTTGGGGAGCACGAGCCACCCAAGCGGGAGAAGGACAGGCACACTGGCACGGTGCTGGTGTAGCCTCCCTTCATGACAACACCCAAGCAGCTGAGCTGCTGTGAGTGATGCCTTTTGATGTGGGTGAAGCCTGCAGTGCTGGGAGGTACTGGGAGGAAAGGGAAGGTGATGAACCGACTGACAAGAGACAAGGAGGGGTATGACAATACTGATACCTATCTCTTACCAAGCCTTTTCATCCGTAGACTTCAGGGTGTTGCAAAGGACATCCTGATTGTTAGCCTGTTTTTTTCAAATACGCAAACAGGGGCACAAGGTATAGAAGTGACTTGGCTGATGTCACCAAGGAACAAATCTGCCCCATCTTCCACCCCAGTGAGCTATCATTTAACCCAGCCACTGAGCAACACCCCTCAGCCCTGGTGGGACCTGACACTCTCTCCCAGTCTGGCAGTGCTTGGCCATGTGTAATGGCAGCAGGAAAAGCAGTTCACAGTGGAGGAGTCTCGCAGTGGCTTTCTTGCTGGGAGCCTGTGGAAGGCTGGACTGTCGATGGGCCAAAAGGCTAAATCGTACCAGAGGGGAAGATGAACTCATCACTGCTGAGTGTCTGACGAGTCTTCACTCTCTGGCTAACACTGATAGTCAAAAGCAATACGATGCATACCAACAGGAATTAATGGGGTTTTTTGTTTGTACCATGGTGAAGCTATTCTGAAGTATGAGGAGGTGTGAGATTGCACTGAAGTTGCAGTAAAGAGAGTCTGGGAGAGGACACGTGGTCACTTGGAGTTTATGTTAGTACTGCAGTACCAACAGCAAACCTACAGCATCACAGAAAGTGTTGGGTGAAGCCCTATTCAAATCGGTTTTAGCTGATCATGACTTCTAGCTGGTATTCCCAGCACTGGTGGTGATTTTCCCCACTGAAAGGTTTAGCCATCAAGGTACATGAAACTGCTACATCTGACCAATGCTCTGTGCAGCTGTGCTCGAGGCTGGCAGGCAGGAGGACATGTCAGGTACCCTGGATGTGTGTGTCCTGCACCAAACCAGCATCGTCTAGTGAGGTGTCTGGCACTGATGAAACACCACGTGCCTGTCTGGGGGGGCATCCCTGCAGAAATGCCACATAAGGCATGACACCCACAGCCCTGAGGAGCCCGGAGATGGCTCTCCCTCTGAGAAGCCACAGAAATCCTTTGGGAGACGGCCACAAAAGACTGCTTCAAAGTGGTTTTAATTTTAGACAGAAGAGACAGAGCCGTCCTCAGTTTGGAGAGGGTGAGCGAGGCTCTGCTCTGTTCTCACGCCTCCTCACAGCGGCAGGCAGCACATTTTGGTTCCGGCAGCGCCCAGAGGCTGCGAAGAACAAGCCCACATTGTGCAAGCCCTGCACACGCCTGGCAGCAGGCGCCCAGGGTGTACCAGTTAAGCTGACAGTAGTGATCACATCTGGGCCAAAGGAAGCACTACCGTGTCTGCCCCCTGCCCCCGGCCTCCCCACCCCGGTGCACCAGCCCCAGAGCGCTGTGTGATAACCTCGGCTGCGGTGCTGCCTGGAGCTTCTCCCAGCCTCTCCCAGCCTCTCCCAGCAGTGCCGGCCGTCCAGCCTGCCTCCAGCTGTGGGAACTGAGGGCGCTGTGCCATTCTGTTCGCCCAAAGCCCTGGGAAGCAGTGCCAAGCACTGGAACTCTGTGTCTTCCCAGCATCCGTGCAGCACAGGTGATGCTTGTCCTGTGAAAGCTTCTGGTGGGACTGGATCAGTTTTAAATCTCCCTCTCTGAGCTATCCCAGACTGATATCCCCAGATCCAAGGGTGTGCTTTGCACCCATCCCTGGGTCACTTTTGCAGACTGGAACCACCCTGCCTACCTTTACTGGGCCACCGATCTGTTCCCAGTTAGGCTCAGACTGGCAGCACAAGGATTTCATGAGCAAAATGCCTGCCTGTGTGGAGATCTGAATATGTACTCTTTCTCTCTTCTTTTTAACGCTAATTAACAGCACTCTTCTTTGTTTATTGATTTCAAATTCTCTGCTAGCTTGCTCCCAGCCCATGAAAATCCCTGTATTAGGCAATATTAAGGTCAAGCAGCACAGCCCATAGCCACTAAATGGGGTGATTGCTACTGAAATTTGCCCAGCAGGGTCACACTGTGTTGACAGAGCAGTGGGATTCAGGCCAAGTCCTACATTAGGCAAAAAAGTTCTATAACGAGATCAGAAGTTTGACTTTACAGCCCTATTCTGAGACCATTGGGAATGTGAAACCTTTTGGAGATGACCCGCCACAACAAGCCCCAAGCAGAAAAAGCCAAGAGCCCCCACTTTATTTTGACATAGTTACTTTTCTGACATGAGATGCAAAACTTAGCTTTTGTGAAATATCGAATAAAAAGAACAAATAATAGATGAAAATATTTAGCTGTTCATGAGAGGCTCACAGAGCTTTGTGTGCACTGAGGGATAGGACCACCTCTCTTCTACAGAGCACAGCTAAGTGACTTTACCAGGTCACACAGTAAGCCACCCGCAGAAGCCAGTAATTGATCCCTCCCCATTTTGAATACAGTTTTTTGACCAGTGCACTCAGCTGTCTGCAAAGAAAGCAGCGACTGGGGCTGCTGGGAGGAAACCAGAAGCTGAGTCAGATACTCAACAGCCTACCAACTACCTCCATTCCCATAGTGATGTGAGGCTGAGTTGTGCAAGTTCTCTCTCACATCTTTGCTTCGGAAGACATGGTAAAATAACCAGACCACAGAGGGGAAAAAAAAAGTATCTCCTCTTTGCTGGACATTTGTTTCAGCTGTTGGGTGAAATTACTAACCCGATCTGATTTGCCGTCGTCTCCTGCAGATCTAATTATAGCAGCATCTAGGGGGTTTTGCCGTTGCAGTCAGACAGCTGTTAGACTGCTTTCTGAAGAAAAAAGGATTTGTATCATTAAATTCAGCATGCGTGTAGGTGTGTATCTGTCAGTTCTCTCTGAAACCTGTGAATACCTTGGCCAATTTCGAACAACAACTGAGATTAAAGTCCTCAGAGGCCTAAAGTTTCCACATGTTTTCCGAGAGCAGTGTTTGGGTAATTAGCCACGATCGTGCAGTTGTAAAATGGACTGCAAGGATATGTGGTTTGTAAGCAGGAGGCCCCAACATTAGATGATAAAAGCGATAAAAACTAAGAGATGCAGAGCTTTGCAGCGCAGCGCTGGTGGAGCTGTGGGTGTTTGTCTCCCACCGCTGCTGTGGGACCAGTAAGTGGCCATCCGTGTGGCTGTCTTGTCTGGGAAATGGGGCAACAGCAACCCCTTCTCCTTGCCTGTAAGGACAGAGAGCCATCTCTTATTACGGATACTGTGCAAACAATTTCATAACAGAGATCCTGACCTGACTAGATAAAATATCTGGTAAGAAGTACCAGTGGCAGCAGCGCGTGCCTCTGAACGCATTGCGTGCTTATCTGCGTGCACGTTAGGCACAAAGATCTCCCGTGAATAGTTCGCCAAACCCTCATGTAGCTATTCAGATGAAGGAACTACACAAACATAAACTATTCTCACTAAATGGAGATGGTTTATGATTAAATCAGCTCCCCTTTAAGCCCTTAATAAAGAATTCAACACAGCCTTAAAGCACGCTTTGCTGCACTCTACAAATATTTTAGCAACATCATACAACTTTGGGGCTGTTGAAAGACAACCATTAAAATAAAGTGTTAGGGAATACGTTTCCTGTGCTGAAAGGCAGATCAGTGAGCAGGGAATCTGCTAGCAAGACACGTTTTCTTCCCCGCAGCCTGTGCCTCCAGCACAAGAAGGCGGCAGTTCGGCGGGGACCTCTTGCCCCATCTCCTCCTCAACAGTACATTCCTAGGGTGCAAGGTCCTGACGTTTCCCTCTCCTCTCCTGTGATTTTTTTGTGTGCCATTAGAAGACTTTAATGAAGACTTTAGCTTGTGGACTCCCTTTCCTGTTTCATCTACTCACATTCGCAATTATATTTTTTTCCCCAGGGGAGGGCTTTTAACGTTTTAATGTGGACCAGATTTAGATTGACTGGAGGAGAATACGGCTAATTCTGGTCAAGGAGATAATAACCTGACATTATTTTCTCTCTAACCTGTAGGATGTTATTTGTTTGCACTGGAGTTGCACAGAAATACATCCTCTGGAGAAAAGCAACCCCGCTGCCTTGCCGGGTTGTTTCTGCTGGTGCTATCCAGGCACAGGGGCCAGGGGTGAGAGGCATGATCTCTTCAGGTGGACTTTTCACCTGAATGCTTCACTGGACATTACCCTTATCTGGGGTAAAAGGAAAAGTGAGCACCCATTTAATGCTATTTGTAAAAACCCTGTCTTGCTGTTAGGGAGATTTCGTTTGGTTAAGTCCCTTACATGGTATATAAACCATCTGTGTATGTGTGTCTTAAAGCTGTTCGAGGCTTTTTCCATCAGAAATGCCAGTTTGTTGATATCAACAAACTCATTAACTCAGAATGTGTTTTTAAACAGTCAAAAGGGCTCTTTTTGCCTTGCATTTAAATATGAAAAACGTGGTTGCAAGTTCACTTTTCATTTAGAAATGAGAGTTACTATGAATCCCAGCTGTCTGGGTTCTGCCTTCCAATTTTCAGTCACAGAATTTAAATCTTCAGTGGAGGCAAGTGCAAGGGCTGTCGCTGGAGCCCAGAGCAACAACAGGGCCTGGAGTCTGAGGACAGAGTGAGCAGGAGCTGGAGCAAAGAGAGATGCTGGGGATAGCAGAGGAGGGAGCTGAGAAAGCAGAGGTGTGAAGTTGGGACCGAAATGTGAGTAGCCTCCTGCAGATGCTCAGAAGGTGATTCCTTATACCAAGAAGCTGAAGCTGCTCTGGTGGAAGTCTCTGTTCCCATTTCCATCTCCTGGGGTACGAGGGACTGACTTCTGTGGCCATGCCAAGCTCCCACAGGCAACCAACGGCTGCCTGCAATGGCAAAGAGTCCTCCCAGATCTGTGGAGAGATCCGTTTGGCTCTGTTTTTCAATTTTCACATATTTTTAAGCTGCACAGTTTCAGGACCTCAAAGAATACTAAGATGAAGATCAAATGCTAGGTAAAACGATGTGTCAGAATTAAGGCTGCTGATGCAAGCTCCGTTTGGGTCCCTGTGCCATTGCCCTGGTGACGCTCTCCATCGGTCACGGGCACCCTCCAACCCCTGAACCTCTTGCTTAGCTGTCACTGAGCCCATGGCCATGTCCCACAGCCAGCCACAGGTGGGACATTGCTTCCTTTCCCAGTGGAAGTGTGTTTTCCTATCCAAGCTCACTCAGCCCATCCCGAGGGCAGCTGCTCCGAAGGGATGGACACTTTGCACACCCTTGCCCCCATTCAGCCAGGTTTGCTTCTAGGGAAGTAGGAGCCACCAAAGTAACTACTACCTCTGAAACAGCAGCCAAAAGAAAATTTAGCGGCAGCCAGCCCACATCCTCTTGCCATTTGGACTGGCGGACCCGCGCCTGCCCGCAGAAAGAGCCTTCCCTGCAGCTTGTCCCATGCAGTCAGGGTGATTGTAAATCCTCCCCTCATTTATGAGCTATGAATAGGGCGCTGTCTGACCTAACTAGGGCATGGAGAAGCTATTAAACTTCAGAGCAGGAGCCTTGAAACACATGCCTGGATTCATCAAAGGAATAATGGAAAATATTTTGTTCCACATGGATTTTAAGTAACAAAGTTATTTCTAGCAATTAGGGATTTGCAAAGTGTAGCTGTGTTTTTGAGTATTGTGGGAGAAGGGGATGTATCTTGTGATCTAAGCACAAGACTGAGAGTTGAGGACCTTGGTACGCTTCCCAGGCATGCGACAGTGAGCATGGGGAAGTCACTCTGTCTACATGGGCAATTCTTCCTGTCATAACACTCTGTGGCTGAAAATGCACGGGTATCTGTTGCTGAATAGCTCAAAAGTGGCACTGAAGGGAGAAATAATAATGAACTTGGAAACAAAGTGGGACAGGCTTCTTGAACTTGAGCTGCAGTGAGATCAACAGTGTTCACAGTTGGAGCTGGTGGTTCCTTCTCACATCCTCACTTGTCTGTCACTTCCTACCTTCACATTTTCTGAGAATGTCAATTGCAAGTATAATTAAACTTTTCTTTAATTCCTTCCCATCTTGAGACAGAATTAGACACTCTGTGTATGTCTGTGTGTGTGTGTGTGTGCGCGTTTAGCTTTGCATATGTTGGATCCTATTAGGAAATGCGTTTTCAAAACTGATCCAGTTCCTGCTAAACTGCTGTCCTGCTCTGTCTTGATTTGCCTCCTGCTGCACTATTCGGATGGGATGTAGATGTAATTTACATGGCAAAAAGGACATCAGATTTTTTTGACATCTCCCTGGTGCACTTCAAATGGCAGATGATGGCTTTGAATCAGGTTTTACTTACTAGGGAGCCAATATATTACCAGGATTCAGAGTCTAAAAGCGAATGAAGGAGAGAGAAATGGTCATTGTTGGGTAAGTTGTAAATAACATTGAACAGAGGACTCAGAAGATCTCCTGAATGCTTCCATGCCAAGGCAATGCCAAGGAGTCCTCCTTTCTTTGCAGTCTTCTGCAAAGACAGTTACATATAAGTACAATTTTTTTTTATTATTAAAACACATTTTTTTTGTTTTCTTTTATATGGAAGACGCCTTGTTTGTGAGCCTAACCGTAAATTGTAAGGTCTAAAGGAGATGCAACTTTCATCTTAAAAAAAATTGTTCCTTCTGTTACTCTTACCATTGCTTTATCCCCTAGCAAGGAATCATGGAGAAAAATGCTGTTAAGACGCTGTAAACATTCTGGAGTGTCTGTGCTTTAAGAGCTGAAAGGACCCATACTCAGATACCATCTAAAAGGACAGGAAATTGGATGAAAGATTTTTTTAAACCCTTGTAATAAGCTTATGAAAACATAATCAGTTCATCTCCAAAATGGTCACTAAAAGAGAAGTACTGCAGTTGTGGATTTTAGCTTTTGGTGTATTTTTCATCAGCAACACTGATTTCTCTGTCATTTGCGGTCATTGTCATTTCCCAAACCAAATTAGATCATAATTCTAGATTGTTCAAGCAACCTGCTGTGTATATGTATAAATATGTAGCTTCAGACTTCAGCTGCAATAGCTAAATGAGCACTGGCCAGATAGATGGGTAATAGTATTATTACTACATTGTGGTTTTCTTGTCATTCCTGGGTCTGCTGAGCTGGGGTATCCATTACAGCCTGCCTTCGGATTTATTGCATCAAGCTCGGAGCAGTGCATATGTCTTCCAGTGGGCAATAGTTCTGAAATTTTTTCTTCCAAGTGTTTGCCAGTTCAGTCTGATTTACCTTTTTTAAAAAAAAAAAAATTCCTCCTCATTTATCATTGCAGACCGCTTGTATTGGACCAGGTTACATAATTGGTTTGGCAGGATTTTCTGGGATCCTTTCTTTAATACAAACAGTCAGGAAAGCTGTTAGGCTGTCTCTTTTTTTCTTTTTTTTTTTTTTTCTGGAAAATATTTTGATCCTAGGGCTAGAGCTCCATATCATGGCCAGTGCCAAGTGGGACTGTCTCTAAGAACTGGTCATTATCATTTAGCCACTGGGGTCCCATGCAGGGCACGTTTCCTTCAGATGCCTGCCATGGATCCAAAACCTTAACTGAAGTGATGAATGTTTTTATGGTGCACAAGTAATGCTGCTTTTGTTTCTTACGTAAACGTTGTCCTGAAACTCATCAAAAGTCAGTAACGCTATGGTACATATAATCGTCAGAATTTTAAAATGTAGGTAAACCGGGGGTGTGGGGTGTGTGAGGAGCGCGGAATGTGGTGCTCTCTTTTTAATGCACCAGGGAAGTCAAAGATAATTTTGCCTATATTGTCTGTTCCTCTAAATGGTCTCTCTTGTTTTATCTTGGTCCTGAGAAATCAGCTCTTAGATCTGCCTTCCGGAGGGACTGAGTCATGGATCACTAAAAGTGATGGGCAAGTCTCTCTGCTTTGCAGAAGTGTTGTTAGACCAAGGGGAAGACGTAAATAAATAGGAAGGACACATCCTACCAAAAAGAGAGTCTACTGAAGGAGTTCACCTGATGCTTGAAATGGCATTGTGACAAGAATTAACAAACACCCACTTTCTCTACTACTCAGAGAAATAATTTTACCCTCTGTGTCTGCCTTCCCTTTGAGCAAAACCAAATAAAGTTGCTGTCTCTTGTCACTGAATGCTTTTTGAAAGCGGTCTTGGCAAGGCTATAAAATATAAATTAATTACATTTTATTGGTGTTAATTAAGAGACATTGTTTCTGAAAATGCACTGCTAGGTTTTGGTCAAAATATAGTGTAAGGTTTTTTAATTGGATTGTGTGTACAGGTTTTAATTCCATCAGAAAATGGTATTTATCCTTCAGATTTTTCAGACAGAGCGTTCTGTTAAGGTCACATCCAAAATGAAGTTATAATGGTGAAATATGAGTGCAAATATTGACTTTTTTTTATATATATCTGTTCCAGGCAGAATATGAAATTGCTCCAGATGAAAAGCTGGGAGAGAAAGGAAAGGAAATCATGATGAAATACCTCACCCCAGAGGTAAGGGGCAGCCAAGGTGGCATTACTGAAGGAATGCTGCAAGGCACACCTTTGCTACACAAGATTGTTACAGGCTTTGTAAACCAGACTCCTAAAATTTATGGTGGCAGTCTCCAGTGATAAAACCTGCAAGTCTTATGCAAACAGTCAGAGAGAAAAAAAAATCATAATCCAATCCAGAAATTGACTTCTAAGGATGAACTTGAGTTTACCAGGGTCTTCATTCATCTGTGGATGAGCAGGAGACTTCTCTGGTGTGCAAAGCTCTACATCTGAGGTGTAATGCAAGAAACCTTAGCCGTTTGCAACAGATGACAGTTATTTCCCGTCCAACTCAAAAGAGGTGGCGGCATTTCATAGACGCTTGTGTAGAAACCACTGGCAAAAACGGTCTTTGGTAACAGACATTGTGTTTTGGTACAAAAAATTCCCACTCCTCCCCACCACACCGTTTGCCCCAGGGTAGCCAGGGGCATGGCAGGCTGCCGTGGGACAGCGTGGTTTGGAGCTGAGGGGTGCTGGCACCTCTTCTTGTTTCCACCGCTGCCTCTTGCCTAGTGTTGCCTCCCCGGGGCTGTGGAGGGAACGGAGCTTCTGGTGGCAGCTGTGCCACAGGGTGGCACCCCAGACAGGACTACAGACCTGCGGCGGGCATTTTGGACAGGCTGCACTGGGACCAACCCTTCTTTGGCTTTGGCAGGGGGTTACGATCATTTGCTGACCACACTTAACCTTTGCAACAAAAGTCACTGCCAGAAAGCAATAAACATCCAGCTTCAAACAAAAGAACAACCCTAGGATTTTTCCTAAGTTGCTTTCCTAAGAGTAATCAAGACATACAATTGCTGCTGCAACTGTTTTACAAGAGAAATACATTTGACCTTCAGGAGAATTAATGGCATTTTTGGCAGATGTCTTTTTAGAACGTTTAAATGGTACAATATGTTTTGGAGGTGTAGGGGCAGAGCAGACCACTTTTTTTCCAGTCAGTCATTTTCCTACAATAAATTTCAATGCATACTTTCAGTTATCTCAGACTGCACTTTGGGATCTGGTTTCATTTACTGAGCCTGGCTAGTTTTGTGCGCAGCCACCGAGTGCTGCCAGTACGAGTTCCTGCTGCCCATTCATTAGGGCATCGAGTTCCACTGCTTTTTAAATCTACCACAATGACCATTTGCATTAAAGTTTCCATCAACAGAGGAACAAGGGACAAATACTGAGGGAAAATACTTCCCACTGCTCCAGTTCCCATCTGGAAATGGAGAAAGGCATTTTGCTGATAGCAAGAGCTAGTAAAGTGGGAGCAGGATAGTGCCGCTTCGTTTCAACCAGTCTTGGTGCAGGCTGCCAGATGCCAGTTCCCTTCACTGCTGTCCCATGGCACTCCTGCCATCCGTAGGGCAGCAGAAGCACACGGATTAGTTTAGTGAGCTAAGTGAATGTGCAGTGAAGACCAGTCTGAGGTTGATTCTTCATCAAGAAAAAATGGTGGTGTTACAGGAAGGGAAATTACTGGCACTCCAGAGCTGGAGTTACTATCCTCCGCCGTGCTCTGCACCTCCTATTTGACCTGTCTGCCTGGTTTCTCAGTACATAAAATGGGCACAGGATATTTACCGTCTGTTCTGAAACTTTTCTGGTATTTGCAAGTTACCTAACATCTTTGGGCAGAAGGAAACACAAAGATGGTCCTTCACTTATAATCTAAACCTGCCTCTCTGGTGGTGGTGCTTTAACGTCTGCAGTGTCTTGCTGCACTTTTTTTTCTTAATGTGAAACTTCTGCTTCTTCCCAGAGGGATGTTTAAGCCCTGTGTAGCAGAAAATACTTCCTAGAGGCGAGGCTGACTGTGCCACAGCAATGGGTTGAATATGACATTTTCTAACAGGTCTCCCACACGACAAATACTTCAAAAAACTAGAGCAAGGCTTGGATTAATTTAATTTCATTTCTTTTTAGACACCTAACTAAGGTACTCAGGTTAGGAGTTCAAATGTCTGACCTTTCTTGTCAAGAAAAAGAAATAAGAATCTCCAAAGGACACATTTTAAGCCATTAGAGGCCAGTGACTCAAGGCCACGTTAGATGTTTGCAGCCAAAAGGGATGAATCTGGATCCAAACATCCTAATGGAATATCATCCTGGCCAGCAAAGAAACCTTCTTTTCATAAGGAGCTGCATTTCTCCATTTAGTTATCTGTCCCTTGAAAGATACAAATTGCCACTGATGCCAAAGTCTTCTGCTTTCAGAGGAATGCTTCTTTTAAGTAGGTGTGTATCTGTGCTTCAAAGAACCTGATTGTCTTGATATAAAAATAGTGTGACATACAGCTTGACTGATAGAATAAAATTATAGGTTTAGTTCTTGGACAGATAGTTCAGTCTTATAATGTAAGGAGTACTCTTCCCAGAGTGCAGGATCAGAAGCAAAATGAAAACAAAAGTAGATTTCATGCTTTGTAATATTTATAAATGATTTTTAATTCTTGCTTAGATTTTTGAATGTCATACATATTTAACATACAGTGTGTTGGTATATCATCATTCCAAAGTGCATTCATTTGCATAGGGAACATGTGCTTTATTTAATAAAACATGTACTACTTGTACAGCAGAAAGGAAAAGAAAACACTTTCCCAGATGAACAGACATCACACCAGTACTTACAGCCTCACGTGACACACAGCCGCTGTCTGCAAGATGGTGCTACACCGCAGAGTTAGCAGGCTCAGCCGTGTGGGAGCCATGAGTTCCCACGTGGAGAGCTCTGTGGGAGAACATACACCATCAGCCCCGAGGCTGCTAAACAGGCTCAGAAGGGGCCAAGATGGTTGGGGGGGGCGCACTTTTTCAATTCATCATAATCTGGGATTTTTGCAGCTTTAGTGACCTAGGCAGCTCCTACATGCTCACTGGGGAAGCTGGGAAGTGGTCTGTCAGCCTTTTCTTGCGGTTGACATCAGAGACAGCATGAGTGGGTCAGGCTTCCACCATCTCCCTGGCCTATAGGCAACAGCAATGACAAATTTGAAATTTGTCCTGGCATACGGAGGGAAAAATGGGTGGTTTAGGCCTCTCAAAGAAGTGGCACAGAGGAACAGCCTCCTTAGGGGTATGGTAGAGTCCCCATCACTGGAGATTTTCTGGGTGCTATTGGACAGGGTGCTAGCTAACATCATCTAGGCTCCCTTTCCCGTGAGAGGTTAGACCATGTGATCTTTAAAGGTCCCTTCCAACTTGAGCCGTTCTATGATGCTGTGTACTCAGGTCCTCACCTAGGGGAACATTAGTATTCCCTCTCTCCTGCCTAAAGTTCGTTGAAACATCCGTGTCCAGCAGGCCATTCTGAACTATTTGATGGGATGGAAATGTAAGGAGGAGTACATATGATCTTCACGTGGAGGGTGCCAAGAGACAAGTGTTTTCATGGCTGTCTTAGCAGCTTCACTTGGGTAGTGAGCAGGAAAGAGACATCCCACAGAAGAGGTGTCCTGTAGCTGAAGACACCCTCCAGCCTTGAAACATGCTCTGAAGAACTGTTAACCTGCTTCTCCAAGGAGGTCCCGCTGTGAGCTGGCTGCTCCTCAGGGGCTGTGTGGGGACATGCGCTGGTGAGAAGGCCTTGTTGGTTAAGAGGAGGAGACCCCATGAGGCAAGTGCTATTTGGGTGCTGTGCTCTGGAGGGAGGTCTGCAGGCTGCCTTTGCTTAACAGGAGCGGCGCAACGGTTGCCACACCGGCAAGATTAAGGTTTCTTGACTAGAGTCTTGCTTTGTCAAGAGAGGCTTTAACAGTTTCCATGAAAAAGGCACTTAAAGCTGCCTTCTTGACTTAATAAGCCAGTAGGGCAAAAGTCCAACCCACAGGAAGTCTAAAATTTTTGAGGTTGTGAAATATGATGGTAAAACTGCTAAAATGAATTGGTCACAAATATTTCTTTCCTGGCTTTTCCTAATCTCAACAGTTGAGTGGGGATGTTTCGGTTTTAGGTTCCAGTTCTGCCTGTAAATGGAAAAACCCTCAGTGCTTGAACAGTTGAGTTAAACTGAACCCAGCCTGGCTCCATTACCTGGCTGCTTCTTGGACTGGAAGACCAAAGAGATAAGTTTACCTTTGTACTGCCTGTAAATTGGAGTTTTGCACCTCCATGAAGCATTTTTGCCTTCCTGCCTGACAGCTGCCATGCCTTACTCCACTAAATCTCTAGCCCAGTATTTTCTTTTTCACTGTAAATCACCTTGAGATACTTTGAGAAACGCTATATAAAACTAAATTGATTTGAAATGGCTCTTAAGACAGTCTCCATATGCCATTATAGTTTATATTTGGACTCAGCTGGGTACTAAAAATGTTAGGATGTCTACTGTGTATTGTTATCCCCATTAATATACTTCACAGAATATGAAGAACAGCAACAGCATTAGTTTTCTTATCTGAATTCCTGCTCGGTTTCCTTTCCTCCAGGAAATGCACAGAATAAAGGGCACATTTGCAATTTCTTTCTTTGCTGCCAAAGGTTAGCTGGACACACTGGTAACCTCCTTACTCCAGTCTAAGGCTAGCAATGGGTGTTTTGCTAAATGAAAATATGTCTTTGTGTTTATGAACAATTATAGGATATGGAAGGGAGGGAAAAGTCCCATGAAAGGGACACTGGCTGATCAGCAGTGCCTGGCCTTCCACTTGTCTACTGGCTGAAATGTGCTCTTCTCTCAAATGGGTTCTTTATGGAGAAGAAAACACCTATGAAATGTGAGTGAGATGAAATTAAAATGAACCATGAGCCCTGCTGCTGGACAAAGCCCCGCAGCTGAGTCCAGGCTCCTTCTCACAAACACCCTCTCTCAGCTTGGTGCACTGTCAAAGAGCAGTTTTCTTTTTGGACGCTGTTGCTTTAATCTTGATGCCGAGAAACCTTGCCCTCGGTTGCTCTCACCTTGAGATTTCTTTCCCCCTTCCTATTTTTGCCACCAAAATAAATGCAAACTTCAGCACTTGCGCTTCTGAGTGAGTCATCTTTGCTGATCGCTAAAGCCTTCCATCTCCCATAAGGAAAGTTTCATGTATCACTTTGTAATGATTCTGGCTGAATTCTGGAAGGGCAGGTCACACCGTACCAAGAACTGGATTCAAGTACTGAGACCTCTTCCTCTAACTGTTTCGTTTTACTAAACACCTTCTAGGGAACATGTTATAATTAGGTTTTGGAACGGCCAAAACAAAAGTTGCATGTCACTTCAGTGGAAGCTCTGAAAGGAAGAAACATTAAGCTTCCATAAAGCAATCTGCAGAGTTTAATACAGGACAGAAGCTTTGTGTTTGGAAAGGTGAGCCTTCAGGGACTGTTTTTTACATTGTTACCTTTCTCATACAAATTCAGCTTATATCACTTACATCCTGCGAGTCATCTCCCTGCCCTGTAAGCTTATTAGCTCACTGATAAAAGGCCAACACAATATCGCTTTTCACTAGCTACAGCGGATGGTCCCTCGGGCTTGGTCCAAGAGTTATCTCTGCAGCTAGTTTTCAAATTTTTCTAAACCCTGTGCATTTCATTAATGACCCAATTGAAGTAAGGAATGAATGAAGTGCCTGTCTGAACACAGTGTGTTACATGGCTTCAGGATGGGCTAGAATTATTTACTTTCTCAAAGCATTATTCACTGTGTCCTTTGGGTTCCTATTAGGAGACTTTTCAGGGTGCTAAATACTTAAGTAGAAATCCTGGCCTTAGTTGAGCCAAGGAGAGTTTTGCCATTTAATTAATTGCCCTGGGACTTTACCCTTTGACTCAGTGGATTTCTCATCTCCCCTTTCTATTGACTTCACTACTCTATGGGCACCATTTTAGCCAGATATGATAGCATTACTTAGACTTCTTGCTTTGCAGCTACCATAATCGATACATAATCCAGTCTCCAGAGAAATCAATACATAATTCTTCTTGTTGTTCTGAAGACAGCACAATCAATATCTCTGCTGATCACTGTGTCTTAGTCCAGGGAAGTACCTTCTCAGCGTACTTTCTGCAAAAGCTCATCTTTCCAAAGTTAAATTCTGGGAAAATATCTGAGCAGCAGAACGGCAACCTTGTTACTCAAATTAATGCTTTCTAATCAGAATTTATTTAAATAAGGGTTCTTCTGTCACTGGGGCCAGGCTGTAATAAAGTGTGGCAGAGGAATCCAAAAGATCACAGTGTTGCCTTGATTAGGAGTCCCTTTGCTGTGGTCTCAGACTAAAAGGCATTTTCTCATGGTTTGCTCAAGTCCTATTTCCTCATCCTTTACCCACTGTTTATAATACAAATGTTAGTTAACTAAACACTTACTGAGGATTTCTGTCTCTTGCAATGGTGCCGAACTGCATGAGAGCCTATGGAAACAACGTGGAGGCTGCGCTGTGCCAGTGATGCTGTCCCAGAACAGGTCCTTGGGCTGTCCTGTGGCCTGTCCTTTAGATTTAAGGAGGGCTGCATTTGCAATGCATTTGCTCAGATGGGTTGAAGACTTGGGGTGGAGTCATTAAGTACACTGGTTTTATGCCAAGCAGTGCTATTAGTCGAAGCTCTGCTTTTCCTTCCTTGTTGTGTTGGAGAGGTTACACTCCCAAGTTCACATGCTTAACTGTTTGTCATTTGTGGTTAGGAAAATCATTGGGATAACTTGGTCAGTGGGCAAAAGCCTTCTAGCTTCCCTGTCTGCTGGAATTACTCTGACTCGACCCTTTTGAAAATGGAAACTTGCTTCAGCTATTTGATGGCAACCACACATGTAAACCTGGCTCACATCTGTCTGCTGAGGCAGGGCAGGCCCCCCCAGCTGCTCTGCCTCCTCTCAGAGACTAGCCAGGGCATCCCAGAGGGCTGAGGACACCGAGCCGTCTGCTCAGGATTATCTTGAGAACAGGAAGGATGTACTTGTCTGCCCTCAGCTAATGAATATGCTCATTATAGTTTCCTCCTCTCGTTTTCAGGGGGACATCTTTTCCCCATCTCCTCTGCATACCCCTCACCACTTACACTCAGTCGTATGGATTATCCAACAGCCAGGGAAGTTAATTCTAAGCCTTTAAAGTTCATTCAGCTTCCTCAGAAACAGCCTTTTCTGCCTGAAAATTTTGCCCACTTGGGAAAAAAGGAATCAGCCTTTTCCAGCTGTCTGAAACACTGGCTTGCAAAACATCCAGAAATCTGCAGGAGATGACTTTTGTGCGTTTGCACAGAATGACATTAAAATAGACCTCTGGTGAGTCCAGACCATTATGCTCCAACACATACTGCAGCCTTGGTTGTCCAAACACAAGCAAGCGTCTGGATAGGAGGGATGAGGTGCCTCTTTTCTGCCTACTGACTACAGGGAGCACAAGGAGACTTTGTGTGTTTCGTTTTTCAGGTGATGAAAGCGCAATGAGATGAATGCCACGCGAGGTGTAATGCAGAGTACATTAAATTACATTGCATGGCATATCCCCACAGGTTTCTGTGCACCGTTTCTCAGTGGTAGGGGAGCCCTTTGGACACCTGACCTCCACAGCCCTTCTGTCCACCCACTGCAACTCACAGCAACTTTCCTGGCTGGTTCAGGTTTGGATTTCTGAAGCTAAAAGCGTAATGTGTCAGCGAATGTCTCCCTGAGCTCAGGGTTCATTGTGCTAAACTTGGAAGCAGTAACAGGATCCTAACAAAGAAGAGAATGAAAGGCACACAATGAAAATGGAAGTTAAACATACTCTATTTCTCATCTGATTCCCTCCTAATAGGAAATCAGGATTCTGGAAAAACTTCTAGAGGCTTCAGCAGCAGCACAGGTATGGGCCAGGCAGATTCAGACGAGGTGCCTGAGGCTGACATGTTTGGCTGGGGTGGTGCAACTAGAAGAATCACTAAGCTGTGTGTTATTTTAACTTGGAACCAGGAATCACAGTATTACCATAAGGAATGTTTTAAATTTCACAGAAAACATAATATATTTAAATTCATTAAAATATCACTAGGTGAATGTGAAAAACAAGAAAATGGGATTTTTTTAAAAAAAGTATTTTGATTACTAGTGGATTTAAATATCGTCAGCATATATAAGTTGAGGATATGTGGCACTTTGCACTACCCATGTTTAATATTTTTTTCCCAGTAATGCAACTACACTTAGAATACTCACTTAACCTGCGTGCCAAGCCTCAGCTTATATGTTAATTTATTACTTTTTAATCAAGTCAGACTCTGACCTGAGTCAAAAATGAAGCATATAGCAAGTTTATTATCCTGGCACAGATGCTGTTTGTCCAACAAGCAAAACTGAGGAAGAGCAGAATATGCCACAGCAAACAGTGTGTCATGTCCTACAATAAATGTCTTCCCTCTCAATTCTTTGCAGATGGCTATTACAATATGATCATTAATGGATCACGTGACACAGGTGATTAGGGAATGCCCAGTTTCCAGCAGTGCTAGGTAGTGATTTTGTTTGCTTTCGTGGGTGCTTCCAGTCTTTGTGTGAGTGGGCCACTGGTTCCTGCCTGATGTTTATTTAATTCACTTCCTAATCCTTCTGGAGGCCTTCCCAAACTCTCTTTTGGATTTTTGTTTCTTCATTCATGTGTTTCCTCAGGATTTTGACCTGCTAATGGAAAAAGACAACAGCAAATTCTGCAAAATCCCTGCTGCAGCTGATAGCAGTACAGCCATTGACTTGAGCGCAGCCTGGATCAGGCCCTCATGCATGAGCTACCTTCATGCAAAGCAAATAGCTCGTGGGCTTCAGTGCAAGGATCGTTTGCAAGGGAAGGGTTACTCATGTTTACAGGCTTTTGCCTCAGAGGAGTGAATTCAAGCAGGGAACTGTTTGTTTTCCTGCAAGAAAGCCATTCAATTACATTGAGGTTGTAAATGAGTGTTTATAGATTTAGGGATTTTTTTTAATGGAACAAATGACATTTGGTTTACCAGAGGAAGCCAAACTATGACTATTGCAACATAAGGTTGCTTGCTAATGTTTAGGCTATCCATCAGTGCAGGAGGACGTTAAAAGGTAGAAAGGCTCTGATAAGAGGCTAGACAGTGGATGCTGTCCAAACCTATTAAGCACACGTGATGACAGAAAAAAACCTTTCTGAGAACAGAAGCTTTCAAAATTGTCCCGTCATCTTAGTAGCTACTAATGGTGAGAATACCATTCTTCTCCCAAAATGTTTTATCAACCATCTGGCTGCTAGCAGTAACACACTGTAGCAGTGGCTTGGTTGGGTTGCTCTCAGAGGGGTATTACACGGCACTTTGCAAGGATTGTGTGAGTAGCCTAACCTTTGCGTAACTAGAACATCGTGGACAATATTAACCTTCTCTTCTGTTCTGTTTCTATTCTGCTGACAGGTACTGGTACTGGTTATTTCATCTGCGTTTTCATCCTTTAATCTGTTTGCAAAACGCTTTTAAAGCAGAAAAAAGGCAACAAGAAGTAAAACATGCTTTCCCTTCCCCCGCTTTATAGCAAGTTTTTATAAAACAATTTCATCTGGCTAGTTTATGAGCACCCCTACGCCAATAAACCTGTGTGTCTACAGAAAGGAGGAAAAATGTGTTTCTTTGGTAAAGAAACTTCTGTAAGCAGGTTTCCAAAGAATTATTTAAAAAGTATGGGTGGGGAAGGACTAGGGTTTAAAGATCATAAAAAATATCTTGCCAAGTACTTCTTGTGAGGCCAGTTTCTCACTAATTGAAGTCAAAAGCATCTCTTCTGTGGTGACCAGTAATCTGTACCAAAACCCCCATAGTCGGTTGGGATTGCGGTGAGTGTTTTTATTTAATTGAGGAGTATTACAGTCTGCAGCTGATTCACTGGACTTGCAAAAGAAGCTGATGAAACAACTAAATTTTTTCTCATGGGACAATTTTTTATTTCAAAATTACTTTCTATGAGGTTTTGAGTGTTTAAGATTTCCTCCGGTCACCTATAGGAACCAAGAAGAAATTTCTTCTTCTTGATCAATGCAATCTTTTTCTTTGTTGCTCCAAATCTCATGTGTTGTTACACCCCCAAATTTTTCTGAGTTAAATAATTTAAAATTCCAAGGAAAACACATTTTGGACTGAAGAGCTTCATGTAGGAAACATTTTGACTCGCACCATTCGCATGGCAGTTGCTTGTTTGCCACTATCAGGAACAGAAATGGGGTTTGTAGAAAGGAGCAGCTACAAAGAGGTCTACTGAGAAGAGGAACAGCAAGGTTTTGCTTTTTTTTTTTTCTTCTTTTTTTTACCTAGCTATACCTAGATAACAGACCCTCTTGCTGATTAAAAAGGGAGCCATGAAAAAAGCTTTATATACTTTCTATGCACTTGTCAGAAAGGAAACCTCAGTGGCTGCTGGTTTTCTCCAAGGAAGGGCATAGTTCAAAACTACAACTTGGACCCCAGCATCAAAGAGGAAACCCAGAGAAGAAACTTGTCCTTTGCCTGCTGGTGGGCTTTCGGAGGCCCAAGAGGCAGCCCAGCAAGTCCAGAGCAAGCAAGTTGGCCTGAAGCTACATCAGATCCGCTACAGTAAAGTAATTCATGAACTGGTTAGTGTTGCCTTTTGTGATGGATTAGTACAACCCCTCCAGGCAGTTGGATGTGTTCAGCTGGTTGCTGAGGGCTCCGTTGTCTTCAGTCATTACATTTTTGTGTGTCAACATGTGTTTTGATAGCTTAGTAGAATATGAGGGAAAACAGATTCATCATGACTCCAGATCAGCTTACAGCTACAAAACAAACCCCACAGTTGATAGACATTGCTGATTTGCTTCATGTAGCTACCAGCGAGTGATCCTGCCCTCAGTACTGAAAATACCATTTGATCAGAGAACAGGACTGAGTTCAGTTTCTTTCTCTGCCATTGACTCACTCTGTACTCCTGGGTGAGGCATTTCATGTCTCCCAGGGCTAGGGAGATTGGTTTCGAAGCTTTAGCTCTCATGACATGTGTATGTAATGCCTGGCATTATGGGGCCCCCATTCTCAGGTATAATGTCTACATGCTGTTGTAATAGAGAAATTGCTACTAATAACACAGCTGCTCTCCATGCTCTGCTGCTCTCCATGCTCCCCGTCCACCTCACTGCCAATTCCTACATCTGTCATCTCAAAGCAAATATCCTGGAATTATGAAGCCTTGTGCTTTGCCTCATACAGACCCAGATGACTTTGTGGTAGGAAAAAAAATAAAAAGAAAATGCAGAAGTTGATTACTTAAAGTGTTGCAGCTGCTCCTGATGTAGAATTGGCTGTTTACTACATATACAGCTAAAACCAAACAGATAAGATCAGACACAGGGCAAGAAAAATGAATGTTCCAACATTTTTGTGCATCGCACCAAAAAGCATCGGGAGACTGCGTGTGCTGTGACAGTACTGGGAACCTTTCCATCACCAGGTTGAAACGCATGTCTAACCTGGACTTCCCAAAATCGAAGTACCACCAAGACACTCTTATCTCCTCCTTCATTGCTTTCCTTTGCATTTCTCAGTCAGACTTGATGATCTTAAAGGTCTTTTCCAACCTAAATGATTCTGATTCTGTGATTCTCACCCCCTCACACTTCCCCTCCGTCACTCACCAGCCGCATGGTCAGTACTTCTCAGGCTGTAGCTCAGACTGAATCTCCGCTGGCATTGGCCTGCCCCTACCCCGAGTGGGGATTTGGGGGGACATCAGAGTCACCCGAAAGTGGCTCCAGAAGCCTCCGTGCAGTGGGGCAAGCAGAGCCCAGGCTGTGCCCTGCGCTGGTGTGTTCCTGCTCCGAGGGCAGCAGTGCAGACTCCAGTGGAGATTCCATGGACCAGTTCTTGGGGTGGATCTCTAGCCACAAGTAACAGATCAGCCTTGGAGGCACGATGAGGCACTCTGTTTTGTTCTATTACCTTTCCTTTTTGAAAACACGCATTACCTGAGCACCTAAACTTGTCTTTCCCTGATTTTGCGCCTAGCAGCATGACTTGTAGATACCAACCTAGTCTCCCTTTTTCTAGGAACTGCTCTGATTACATTCCTCCTTATGACTCCTTATGAGTGTTTGCCTCAAAGGACTAAGGACAGTCACACCTGACAGTTGTACCATTGCTGCCTGCCCTGGTAGCTACTCCCCCTGCTAGCTGAGCCTTCCTCAAACATCTGGAGAACAATGTGACTCTGCAAAAGCAACAGCAGAAATGGCATTGCATGCAGCAGACTTCCCATCCTTGACACAAACCATTGCTCTCCGTTGCTGGTCTTGGGTCACAGCTGTGTGAGTGCAGATCAAATGAAGTAACAGCTGGATGAAGCCAGTATTTTCCAGGTTTTTGTGTATGAACTCTTCTCATCCCATTGTGTACCATCTCACACCAAAGTTCATTTTAGCCTGTTTCTTTCATTTCTTTGAGGTCTCTACTAGTAGCAAATCCGTGTGGAGGTTTACAAATAGGTTATACGTGGTATATTGCCATCAACATCTGAAAATACACATATCATTAAGACAGATGTGCTTGGGATCAGAGACAGCTCAAGAAGAGTTATGGCATGAACTTTTGCTCATTGACTGAAACATTTTTAATTGTTTTAAGCTAGTTTGTTGTGGAATGTTTTCATAACCTGAGATACAACATATGTTGCACATTATTTATTTTATGGAAGTGACTTTTGAAATAACTCACTGTGTTTCAACATCATGGCTGCACGTCTGAAACTTGCCAGGAAAGCAGTTGTGTTTATGACAAAAGTTTGAATGAAGTCTATTCAATCTAAAGAGTATGGTATCTTTCTGGTTCATATAATTTTTGCAGTGATGAACAGTTGTGCTTTAAGACACCGTGATGACTCACACTCACTGGCAAGAGCTGGTATCAAATGAAAGCCTGTATTTCTAGGTTTCTGTTCCTTATTCACTAATTGCAAGCTACAAATGGACTGTTGTGAGGAATCTGAGCATCTCTAGCTTTCATTTATCTCAGTGAGACTTCTTTGAATTCAGTCACAGATGGTGATCAACTCTTCTGCAAAACACAAGTCTTAACCTCCCTGTTCACTGTTCTGTAAAATATTGTGAGATTGCCACCTAGCTCATGAAGACTTAATCATGCAGTGAAGCTTTACTATTTTGAGGTTGTTAGATGAAAGGCGCTGTGTAAGAATAATTACCTCTGGACTTAGGATCTGGTCTGTTTCTTGCAAAGTCAGTCTGACTGAAGTCAATGCTATCCCTTTTTCTGGTCTGAAGTTCAGGATTCTGCAAGCTATTTCTTTTTTTGTAGGAGACAACGATGATCGAGGCAAGTGTCTTTGAAGCAAGACTATTCATTTGCAAAGAAAGTATTTATTCCTTTGCTCTGAGCTCCAGGTTTCCTAGTGAGCACTCAGCATACAAACACCCTTTTTCATCTGTTCTCTGGGCAGTGCCATGTGCCTGTGCTTTAGAGTCCAATGTTTTGCAGAATCATTGGTATAAAGGGCTGGGAGAGGGCTCAAGAGCCTCTTACACTGAACAGAGATCAAATACACTTAGATCATCAGCAGATGTCTGTCTGCCCTTGGAGGTCTGTCAGAACTCTGAGAACAGATTCCACAATATTCATATGCATGTTCTTTTGCTTCCCTGTGTGAAAAAATAGAAAAAAAGCCTTCATGTGCAATTAAGTGGATTCCTTCACATCATTTCCCCAGCATAGAGCAGAACAGGCAGAATAATTGATCCCTGCCCTCTTTATTAAAAACATTTCTATATTAAAAGACCTTTATCATGTTTCACTCTTACTTTCCCAGACTAAACAAATCTAGTTCCTCAACACTTCCCTTTGGCATTTTTTCCCAAAGCACGTTTCTCAACCCTCCAGACACTTGGTGCTCTTGTCGGCTTTCTGTAGCTTTCTCCAGCGGTGGTGACCCCAGCTGGATACGTGTCTCTAGCTGGAGTATCAGCACATCCTTCTCAGTTCCCTTTGTCATTTGGCACTTCTCCCACAGAAGCAGCAGCGCTGCATGCTATAAACCAACTCTGCACGTGCATCTTTGTGTTGTGTGTGCATCTGCTTTGGGCTTCATACTGCTGTCAGAAATATCCAGAGCTGGTTACACAGAGACACCTGCTACTCACCCCACCCCAGTTTCAGAAAGGCTAACTCTGGCTGCTGGGTTGTCAGGAAAATGCTTTTGCTCGTTGAATTTGCAAACCTCTGCTAGATGGCTGCCTGCTTTTGCTTCCACAAACCTGACGGCAACACCTATGGTGCATTGCATCTTGACTGAAGTCATCCATTTTAAACATTTGGAAGTTCTGTCTTAAGGAAAATTAGAACAAATAATAAGTTTTAAAGGAGAGGTACAATTATCAGAGGAGGTCTTCTGGATGTTTCCCTTGGTGCTGCCAGCATTTCAGCTTGTTTTTAGAACGAATTTGATTAGCTGATAGACTGACAAAAGGCCAGGTGTCCTCCGCACAGTCATGGGGGAGGCACTGTCAGAGAAATGTTGTAAGTACCATGGCAAATATATAGAGATGTTTTTAAAAGAAGGCTTATTTATTACATGTCCTGTTCAGTGAAGGTCAACAAGGACTGTCTTGAAGAGCTGAGTGAAGTAACCTGTAGCAAAACTGACAGAACTGTCACAAAAGGAGGGTTTACATTTTAAAGTATTGTGATGCAACATGATGTTCAAAAGGTAACAGGGAGTTCGGCAGCCTGGAAGCTTTCGTCTGATCTGAATCAGATTTTGCAGCTTTTCTGTACTTCGTGAGGCGCCAAGTGCCGGGGCATGGGCACTACCAGCACAGCATGGACACGGGGGTCTCATGGCACTCAGTCTGCCAGGGACAGCTGTGGTGCTGCAGGGAAGACCAGAGCACACTCAGCTTGCGATGCTCTCAGCTCCACCAGGAACCTGGTATTGATGGGTGGTACTGCATCCAGCTTCAAATCTGTGCTGTTTATCAGTGGTTGCATCCTGGTGAATGAAGAGAAAGGGGGAGAAGCCGCTATCAACCTCTCAGCAAAGTATGCGAAGTAACTTGCATGGCCAGGGGCTTAATTTGGAAGGAACAGCAATTTCCAAATTTTTGTGGACATGAACACAACTAGCCTTGAACAAACGCATGACATCTCAGCTGTTTTCATGCTGTTTACTGAAATGTAAGAGGAGCTAGGAGGATCTCTTTTGTCTTTTATATCAGAAAAAAACCAAAGTTTAGAAATGGAGACTTTTTTTCTCGGTGCTAATGGCACTCAGAAGTAACTGAATATCCATTTCTTGTTTCTCAGGTAGTCACTAATCCGATTCCTAATTGCATGCTTTTCTTAAAAATTAAACAAAAGGCCATCTGAAGACTGAGATACTGCTTTCCCCGCAAAATATTTATGCAAAGGTTTTCAGTTCCTGGCTGTAAGTGAAAAGATAGAAGAGACAGGAGATTTTGATTAAAACCTGGTGAAAGTAGTTTGGACTTTTGGACTTGTATTAAACTATCTGGTCAAAAAGGATAATGTGATGAGAGAAACTTTCGTTGTTGGATCAGTTTAAGTACTTTTTGCACTGCCAGAGTCACACATCTGGTTTTGGTTCCATCAGCTTTACCTTAGTGTTACTCTGTTGATTTGACTGGCATAATTTCTGATTTACATTATCATCAGTGATATCAAGAATCACTTTCTTTGCCTTCAGAAAACAGAATAGCCATTAGGGGAAGTACAGGACTGGACTCGTTACAACTGCCCAGCATTTTGTTTTGAATACAGGAAAACCTAACAGGTTTTTGCAGGTGTGTTTGAAGAGTCAGCAGAATATTCTGTGTCACACACTCCAGCGTAGCAGTCTTAGTCACAGAGCATGGCTCTCCTAGCTGCCACAGGACATTTAATATGTTGGAAAAGGTGTCTCTGTTCCCCTGTAAAAGCTGAATTTGCTTTTACAACCATCACCCATAATGCAGTGGGAGAGCAGTGTTAATAACCATTGCTTCGCGCTGCAGAAATCTTTTGCACCTCTCCAGGGAAGAAGCAACATTTTCTTCTGTAAGTGGCCAAAGCGTTACCTTTGGAAGTGTTCGCTCGTGGGATCCAAGTGCTTTCTTGCACTCATAACCTGGCCTACCTAATTGTTCTCCAGGGGAGCAAAAGTAGGTTGGTGGGTTGGGTTTTGGCTTGTAATTGTGTCTGGCTTTGTCTGAACATCTGAAGGCTGTAGGTATGCACGGTACTCAAACAGGGAAAATAGCAGTCACGGTTACTTAATGGGAGCGGAGGGAACTATGAAGTCCCAAGGAAAACCTCAGGAAGGATCCTACAAAGACTCTGTAGGACTGTGTGTGGAGTTGGAAAGGGTTGGGTGTGCTTCTCTCGTACGTGTGGTGCAGCTGCTCTGCCCTGAACACTATGAAGGGCTGCGTAACGACAAATGTTTGTGTGGGGCTAGAAAACCTTTTGAAATGATCAGCCTGTGAAAGAAAGTGGGGGTTTGTTGTAGAAAATGAAGTGGTCTTGCAGAGTGTTGGCACTACACTGTAAAGCTTTAGTCCATGTACAGGATGTCAGTGTATTTATGCCTTTACCTATTGTCAGCTTGCTCTTGATTTCTTCAGAGGAAGCAAAGATTCAAAGGTCAGCAACAAGTGGTTTTGAAAAACAAAGTGGTGACTGTGTCTTCCACAAACTTGGAGAGAGGAATCACAGTTCGTGCCATTTTTAATTACTTCCCATATTGTCTTACAGTTTCTTTTGCTCATTCCTTCCCCCTTCCCCTTTAAGAATTTTGTTTCTTCTTTATGAAAAAGATTTAGCTGATGCTTATATTTTTTTAAATTGTACTTTGAACTCAGACAGATGGAATTATTACTGTAATAATGCATCATGGGTGTGATCTTCAGCACTAACCTCAAGGCAGCTTACCTCCAATTGGGAAACGAACTCCCAATGGGAAGTGAAGTTACCTGGCATGAGTAAGAATCAGGTCACTTGGTCTACATGACTAATTATGGGGTATAGTACTTAGCTTTTGGATCCCAAATTTGGCCTATAAATTTAGAAAAAGTTCTATAATTAATTCGTAGCAACTTCAATTAGAGGTATCAATTTTACTGAACCCTGATTCACAGCAGTACAAAGACTGCGGAGTTCAGTGGACTAGACGGAACCCTAGGAATCAGAGAGATGTTCTAGATCACCAGGTGCTGGAGCAGCAGGCTCATGCAGCCACATACAAGCTTTGGGCTGCCAAGGAGCTTGTGTATGCACCCCACTGAGTATGCAAACTATAAAGTATTAATTCATATGGTTCCTAGCTAAAATCAACTGAAATACTGCTAATCATTAGGCTTGGGTTTGTGACTGAATATTCCTTTAAAAGTCTTTTGAGTTTCTGCTTTTTTTTTTTTTTTTTTTTTTTTTCTTCAGTAGTTTCAATACAGCAGCTGCAGGACTTGAAAATGGGACTTGAGGGTTTTCCCCAGTTCTTTCACTTTTGCCTCTACCTACTCTCTTGAAATGGGACTTCGATTTAATCATGGGCATCTACAGTTAGGCATTTCTGTAAGCTGTCTGATTTACTGAGACTTGTTCTACAGTTCTTGGTCCCTCTCAACCTCAGTGGCCAATCAAGCTGAGAAAATCTGGCTTTTTCTCCGTCTTTTCATAGATGATAATGTGGAGGCTCATCTACCTCTCAAGAAACCATGAGACTTCTTAATTATTAGCAATATAATCTGTTCGCTGTTAAAAGCGGGTGCTCCCTAGATATCTTTTGCTGAGGAAATGGAGGGATATATGGAGGAAATAAGGAAATATTTCAGTGAGGTCAGAGATATCCAGCATGTTCTGCAGATTGTCTGTCAAGGTTGAATAGTGCGACAGCATTGTGCAGCATGCACAGACAGTTTGTAAACCGTGTCCCTATTTAAAAACATTCAAGTGGAACAAACTTACTTTTTCATGTCACAACCAGGATCATATTCACATTTCAGCAGTGGGAAGGAAAAGATAAAAGATTTAATTCAGCTTTCACCATGCTGGAGATTTTCTGTGCCTCTACCTCTGCCCCTTCCTCTGTCCTCATTCCCAGTGTTTTTGAACTCTGCCTGCAATGCATTTCAGTGCTTGCCAAGATATCCCCAGCTAAGGGTGAGTTAACGAGAACATCTGGCCAGGAATGAGTGATGATGCTCTGTGACCCACCCACTCAGCACATCTGGTGGTCGTGGCCATAGATGGGGAAACTTATCGAGTGTTAAGGCTTCTGCAAGGAAAGAGGATTTTATCATCTATGGCTGGATTTATTGAAAATAAATCCAACTGGTTATATAAAGGGGCTTTCATGTCAATGGGAGAAATGTCTATAAATAGGTGCACACACACACGCACGCACATGGACACATATACACTTTTTTATATAATTACAGTATAGTGTCAATGAGTAACAATGTGGACTGCCTAAAAACTGTCTTTATATATAATTAGTCCCAAAGGTCCTAAACTGGTTAACCCATCAAGGCATACTGCAAAAGACCTCTTTTTGGTAAGGGCTTTTTGAAGGGGCTGAATGTACATTGTCTCTAAAGGGAGGAGAAGATGAAAAGAGTTTATGTGCTTGGTTGGCAGAGTTCCTTTTTGAAACAATTATTTTAAAACTGCTGGATTGGTTTGATCCTTCTAATGATAAATTAAGGTGTCCAGACACTTTTGTGAGCATCTTACAATATTATTTATATATAAATCAATAAATACCAATGCTCCGCTCTTGTTTTCCTTTGCTGGTTTAAAAAAAAAATAAAAGAAATTTTAAAAAAATGTATTTTTCAGATGGCACAGTGAATCATCAATGAAGTGAAAACACTGGGCCAATTTCTCTTTTGTTTAAGAGAATGGCCTGTACACAGTTCAGGCCAGCACATTTTTCACGGGATGCAAGGGAGCAGTTCAAAGAATTGGCAAGGAGCGGGTCCTGCATATTCATGAGGCTGGGCAAGGAGGTGAAGGTACAGGAGAAGGCAGAAAAGCACTGTGAGGATAGAGTGGAATGTGGAGCGAGTTACCACGGTATCCTATTTTACTGCTGTTTGACGTAAGGCTCCTTTGCTTTTACACAACCGCTGGAACTGAATGGAAGCAGCTCAGGGCATAAATAATGAACGTGTCTGTTAGCCATGGAGAGAGGAGAATCTGCACCTCATCACAGAGATAACATGCCCCTCTCTTCTCTCCCCAGTCTCCAGCCTGCGTTCCTGAAGTCAGTCAAGACCTTATCCAGCAGACAGGGGAGAAACTCGAAAACAGTCCCTGCAAAGAGCTGTTCTCTCACTGCACAAAGTAAGTATAACTCGACACCCGGAGCCAGCAGGGCTGCAGTCAGCAGCTTGTAAGGAACGTGTCAGGTAAAGAGAGACACGTCAGTTTGAACGTGCAGCAGGTATCTTCAGCTTATGTTCACAGTCTTAGAGGCACAGCTGACAAGTGAAGTCATTTCGTCTGAACAAAATATAATAAACATTTCCATGCCATTATATACACTACACACAGGCACTTAGTGTTTCAGGTATTTGACGGAGTGTCCTAGCCAAGTAAACCAGCCATGGATTTCATGCTGTGTGAAAAGAGCTACAATGATAATGTATCCAAAGAAAACATCTCTGTTTCAAAGTGAATAAAAATTAAGTGGCTATACAGTCCATTTAGACAGAGGAATGTGCAAACTTGCTCCGCATGACTTTTCCAGAAAATCTTCACCAGAAGAATGGGCCTTTTTAAATGCTTTCTGTCTGTCTGTGGCGTTCAAATGAACGTGCGTTATTTCAGCCTTTGTCTGGGAAAGGCTTATCAGTTTTTGTAGCGGCGAGGCGATTTGTACTGTAGTGTGCTAAAGCTCCAGGTATGCAATCTGCATTTGCAAACACTGACCCGAGTACGTCCACGCCAGTAGATCATAAACCAATAAAAATATGAAAAGGAGGGATCATCGCGAGCTGGCCCATGTGGTTTCTGGCTGAGCACGGTTTGTTTTCCCTGGATGATGTAATGGGGATTTGTAAAATTCGCTCCACTGTCATTCATTGTTTTGACTCATTTCATTGACCTTTTCTGTTTTCAGTTATTCTTTGCGTTGGTAGGAGATGTGGGTTATTTCTGGCCTTCTCTTATAACATAACCAGTTTCCTTGCATTGGCCTGGTGTCATGTAGAGATGCTCGTATAACTCGCACCAGTTGTGTGTGCCAGTCCCGACAAAGGCAGAGCTGTGCTCGACACAACCCCCCCGATGCCTGTTTCCAGTTCTCAAATCGGTTTGAAAGCTCACAGTTCCCTCTAAAATGCACTTTGTTGTTGCCAAAGGGGGGAACTAAAAAGCAAACAACTGCTGAAAGGCAGCTATTGTTCTTTAAAATACGCGCAGCTTTTAATTAACTGAACGAAATAGGCCAGCGTTGGACACCACTTAATTCAGGCTCGTATTCACCGACAGCCATTCCTTCATCTCAGCTGAAGCAGATAAATGAGCCAGGTTTGAGACCTTGTTAATAAATGTGCTGATCATTTCATATGGACTGAAATGGGGTCAAAAGGAAGTTTTAAAAACTTGCTGTTGGTATTTACCAAATGTACTGAATAATGTTAATTTTGGAAGAGTTCACAGTCAGACCAAAAAAGGGAGGCATACATGCAAATATGAAGTTTGCTGTCCTGTAGGAGCAGGAACAGGGATGAGTTTCAGACGCGTCTTCATAGATAAGATCAGTCTGTGAGAGAAATGCGTATGTAACTCTTAACTTCTGCTTTGACCTTTAATATTCTGACTATCTGCTCCTGCCCCTTTCCAGTTTGCCTTAGAATTCTGACTTTGACATTTATTAAATCTCATTAAGGTTTTTTATTTTATTTTGTGAGCTTCAATCCACTTAGGGGAAACCATATGATCTGTGTCCAATCAAAGCTAATGAAGACAACAACAATTTGACTTCTGAATACTGAATATGTGCAATTACCTGCCTACTCCAAATTGATGGTGCAAGAATTACCAAAAAAAAAATTCAAACAGCTGAGAAATTCCAAAAACTTATGAAGAGTAAGTAGCTTATGAACAGGAGGAACTAAACTGGGGAGACACGTTATTCCTGGTGAATTGCTTGCTCAGGTCTAGAACTGCCCCAGGGTAAGACATAGATTACCCATTCCCAAACCAGAGTAGTCCTTCAGAGAGGATTTCCTCCTCCAGCAAAATCTGGAAGCGTGTCTGTACACTCTTACATACAGACACAAAATTGTCTGTATACACCAAGACACAAATACTTATTTCTTGTGGGCGCTTTTCACCCAAACCCAAGTTTTGTCCCTGCCAATGCTGCCAGCAGAGGTGGATGCGGTACCCCACTAAGCAAGGCAAGAACCAAAACCAGCAGGTGAACAACCCCCTGTTAAACATTGTCACCACCTTCGCCTCAGGTGGTTCTCTCAGCTAAGCCCAGCTTTTCTTAGCTCTGAACTTTTGGCCTTTCTTATGGCTTGTCTGTTCGTCTTTGGCTGCTTGTTGCCTGTCATGAGCAACATACTTCTCTTACTTTTTATTCCTTTATTCCTTCGATTATGCAAAAAGATTTTGCATCCACTGTACGAGCCCCAGAAAAAAAGTGAATCCACATCCCTGTTTAGACTTTCCTTCCTCTGTATTACTCTACAAAGCACATAGCACTTTGACTTTAATCACAGTTACTACTTCTGTATAGCAGGAATTAAAATTGGTTGTGTTGTTGGTTTTTTTTTTTTGTTCAAAATAACACCTCTGGTGGTCCCTCTTTGACAGAAATGAGCTTTAACCAGAAATTTTCAGTCCAGATGTAAACATCCCCCAAAGTTTAGGAGCTCAGTTCCTGAGGGTGTTCTGTTAATTTACTTACAGAAGCAAAGACATTTCTTGTCTAGTGACTAACAGCCTTTGAAAATGCCCATTGAAGCCAGTGGGAGATGCCCTGTTAATTTTCAGCAAGCATAACCAGTGCATATTACTATTCAGCTTCTATAAGGCCTCCTGTTATCAAATACATCAAACACATCACTTTGTTCCTAGATTGAAACTGAGTAAAATCAATTACAAAATGAAGTAAAAGTAAAATGATCCTGCCAAACAAGAAGGCTGGATTTCCTCCTCTTGTTTTGTTTCTTTTTTGCTCCAAGTTTAGGATTGTAAAATGCTTATATATCCTTTTCATCTGAGATAGATCTGTCCTTGACCACCTCAGTGGGGAACCATTCCAAGAATACCTAAACAGCATGTACTTCGACAGGTTTCTCCAGTGGAAGTGGTTGGAAAGGTAAGTTTTGTAATTTTCACTTCCCCACCCTCCCCCCCCCGCCTTTTTTTTTTGTTGTTGTTAATTAAAAATTCAGAGAGCTCCAGGAAGGCTTTCATAATTTTAGAATTTGGTTTTAAGTTTTCACTGTTAGAAAGCTCAAGAAGAGGTAATGGCTTTAGCCAGACAAAGTTGCCATATAGAAAACTCATGGTTATGTTGGCGTTAGACGCGATTTAACCATGAGCTGAGTCTCCAGCTGTGACCATCTAACAAGCACAGTCAGTGCCTGGGATATGGATTGTGCTCCTTCATCCTCCATGAGTGTGCTTACACCCGTAAATCCTCCTCAGCTGCTTCCTTCTCTCTCTAAGGACATTGCACTCCTGAAGGTGACATGCTCCAGCGAGCAGCTTGGGCAGCTTTTTTGCTCATATGCTTGTGCACAGCAAGTGAATAGGAAAAAAATTCTACAGCCTATAAAAAAGTAGGAATCCAAATCTCCTGTGATCTGAGAAACATCTGTGGCCAGTTTCACGGTAGGCCCTGTCACCATGAGCTACTGATGGCACAGCTTGAAAGACACATTGCACTTTTTTATAACCTACCCTTGTGCATCTGTAATGCTAAACGTAAGATACATGTCCAGTCTCTGGCTTTTGCATTTGCAAACACTGTGCCCAAGCATGCCCAAGACTGAAGCAGATGCTGCTTGCTGGGGAAGTAAAGAATAAAACAGAAAAACACCCCAAAACACCAGGGAGCCAGTTTTGGCCTCTGGTGCTCAAGTGTTTGGCTTTTAATGGTATTAGGTACATTAGGAACATTAAGTACGATTCAAGTACATTCCACAACTTCAGTTGTCTTTCTGTTTAACTGTGCTCTGAATGTGGCATCTTTTTTGTCTGGACCAGTTACCACTATTATTAAGTCACTGTAAACAGACAAAGCTATGGCATATAGGTCCTGGCACCATATTTATTGGCTAGGCATTTCTGAGCACATTTAGTAACCAGGCAGCCTTGGTGGGTATTAATTTGCAAGGGAAGGGGCCTTTGTCTTCTCCTTGTTGGTGAGGGCTGAAGCAGACGCACACTGCTGGGTAACAGTGACCTTGAGCTGAGAGAAGCCCCAGGTTCCACAAATGGACTTAATTACGGCAGATGAGTTAGGGCCGGATCCATAAGCGGTGTATATCAGCGTGATGCCTCAGAGATCAAAGGAGCTGTGCCAGTTCCTCTCCCTGGAAAGCTACAAAGCTGCTGCACTAGAGGGAAGGGAAGCAGTGGGCAGAGGGGAGCGCCATTTCATGCCAAGATGTGCTCCACATGCCATCTTTGCTGAATCCAGCATTTACTCTTCCATTTCAATTAAAAAAAACCCATCAGATGATTCATCTCTAGCCAGGCTATTTCCTATCTATTTTCACATTTGGGTTCAAGAATTTTCTGAAATGCTTTGAGGATTATTTTTTTTTTCCATTCCCCCAACAAATGTGACAAGCTATTGGATATGCCTGATTTAAGAAGCTGGGAGAACTGTTTTTAGGGTTAGCAAAGAGATGTTAGTAGCACAGAGTGATCAACAGCTCCTTCTGACAGCCTGCTGGCTGCAACGGAGGAGTCGTACAGTCCATTTATTCCAGGGACATTGCTGAGCATCTAGTTATCACTGCTAATTGTTGCTTTTAACCCCAATAGCATTTGCAGTGTCCTCCCAGAAGCCTGAAAATAGCATCTTTCTCTCTTCTAGTTTTGGCCTTCTGCGTGGTTTTCTTCCCCCACTTTTAAAAACAATAACGAACAGAAATGAAACGATTCACTCTAACATTTATTCCTTATTGTCATCAACCTCATCATCACTGTTGTGGGAACAGCCACGTTGCTGTGCTCCCTGTGCTGCCTGGCTGCCCGCCAGAGGAAAACAAAGCTGGTAGGAATATTCATATTGACTGCTAATATAATTGTAATACTTCAGTGATGGAGTGGTGGATACAAAGTCAGATCTCTCTGAATCTAGTGTTCTTCATCTGTCACGTTATAAAACTTTTATGGTGACAAAATACGAGTTAGACGTAGGGCTGGAGCCTTTTTGGTGGAGCAGAATTTTGTGGGAATCCTGTGAGATGGTATAGTGATCATGTCTAGTGATCGTTAGGGAGCAGTCAGCCCTCAGAAAGAAAGACCTATTTAACCCTTAATTTGGCCCTTAAAAGGAAAGAGGTGCTTTCCCTCCCATCTCGCCCATGATGCTGTCCCAGGAGGCAGGTGCCCCAGGTGGGGCTGGACTGGCTTGGAGCTCAGCTCCTGCTCTCCTCTCTTGCGAATGGCACCTAAACCCACCTCTCTGGTTGCTGGGACTAATTCTTTCCTTGTTTCACATCTGTTTCCTGCTTTAAGGTCAAGACAAAAGAAATATTTTCTGGTGGTTTGCATTTTGGATCTATTTTTCTCATCTTGAAGACCAAGCAAATCAATAGTGTTAGCCCAGCACTACCCTTAAAAGATTCCTGTATATCATGAGAATTAATACCTTCTTGGAAGTTGTCGGACCTCCCCTTTGCTTAACAAAGGCCAAAGCTATATAATGGAGATCCAGAACCCTCCTTGGTCCTAAGATGCTAGCAGAAATTATACTGATGACTCACTAATGTGTTGTATTTTATTACAGCTTAATATGTTGGAATTGAAAAGTTCAAGCCATACATAGTATTGAAGTAATGTAATTACATAATTATGTATTGTATTATATAATATGATTACCTCGAAATAATGTTATTATGTAATATTTATCTATTTTGCTTTTCAAAAGTATGGTCTGAAATAAATAAATCACAGAGAGTGCATTAAATGTAATGTGTCTCTTTTTTTTATTTCCTTTACTTCCAGGCAACCAGTAACGAAAAACACATTTCGGCAGTACAGGGTGCTGGGGAAAGGTGGCTTTGGGGAGGTGAGTAATTCTGAAAGTTTCTGTTAAGAGTGTTTCTTACTTCTCAGGCACTGCACGTTACAGGAGCCTCATGCGACAGAGGCTGATTTTCATTAATTGCTGACAGTTTTACTTAACCTCTCATGACACCGTAATCTCAAAAGAACACTTTTGAGAATGATTTCGTATTCGACCGTTGCATTCACAGTGGAATTAAGGTCACACCCTTATTTGTATTTTGCTGGTGGCTTGAGGTCTCTGCCTGGGCAGCAGAGGCAGAGGAGGCTGGGCAGGCTGTAGCTGAGCAGATTACAATCTGCACAGACAAAAGGAGGTGGGATAGGAAGCAGGCAGAGGAAAGTGAAATAATTAAAGCAATACTACACAGCAGGTTTGGAAACAGTAGTCGGCTCCCCAGCTGCCCCCGCCTGTGCCTTACTCGCTCTGCCGCCGTCTCTAGCCTTAAAAGGACTAAGTCGGATCAGATCGTGAGGAGTGAAGTGCAACCCAGACACAGCGTTTGCTTCGAATTACCCAGCAATTGTTCTGTTCAATTCGCAGGTCTGCGCTTGCCAAGTCCGAGCGACAGGGAAGATGTACGCCTGCAAGAGATTAGAGAAGAAGAGAATAAAAAAGAGGAAAGGCGAATCCATGGCACTAAATGAAAAGCAGATTTTAGAAAAAGTCAATAGTCAGTTTGTAGTGAGTATTGAACTCCCTAGCGCTCAGCTCCCTGCTCACCTGCTGAGCACTGTTCTTGCTGAATCCGATGCCTCCTCCACCTCCTGCTACAGGAGGGGTGCCAGAAGCCGACTCGCTTTGCTTGGCACCTTAGTCCTGCTCCATGCACCTTTGCTGAGTCTCATTTTAGCCTCTGGTCTGTGAGAAATGCACTAACACGGGTGCCTGTTCCTACCATGAGAAGATGATGCATTTTACAGCCTTGACTTGCATCAGGACTGCATCAGGCTGAGCTATTTTTATCCAGGGTGATCACCTGAATTCCCAATGTCTGGGAGAGAGGAGCTTGGAGGAGACTGAAGGAGATTCAACCCAAATAGATCAGAAGAGATTGGCTAGCAGCAGCATCTAACAAGTGATGTGGAGCTGGTCTGCCTGACATAGGGCTTTCCTGAGTCGTGCCAGCTCTTCTGCCTCCTTAAAAGCTTGACTTAGATTTTTTTTCAAAAAAAGGTGTTGTTCTCTCAGCATCTGTCATGTTCTTTATACTCATTTTAGGAAAACACTGTGAATACAACAGATGCAAGATGTTTACTTAGCTCTGGCAGAAGCAAAGACGATGGCACATATTTAAAAGTGATGGATAACTTTTGGTGTGTCTCATCGTTCCTGGGGCACCCACCAGAGCCTTGCAGGGGTGATGCTGACCTTCATGCCTCAGTGATGGTCTGTTTGACCACCACAGGACTGGGCTGTCTGAGCCTTCCTGGGAACCTACTGAGATGATAGGGGTTTGACAGCAATCCAACAAATTAATTTATAAAATCCTAACATCTGATTTTTCTGTACTTTTAAAATGTATGTTTTCTATTGTAATAAGGCCCATATCATATTCAGTCAATCTACTTCTTTTTCCCTTTTCCAGAGAAAATTTTAATGAAAAGTTAGGGCTTTCCTCTTAGCAGCTAACTGAACTGTCACAACTATGCTACAAATGTTTTTCTAGGTCAATTTAGCCTATGCCTATGAAACAAAGGATGCACTGTGTTTAGTTCTGACCATAATGAATGGAGGTGACCTGAAGTTTCACATCTACAACATGGGGAACCCAGGCTTTGAGGAGGAAAGAGCTTTGTTTTATGCAGCAGAGATTCTTTGTGGCCTAGAAGACCTACACAGAGAAAATACAGTGTACAGGTAAGCACTCTCTAGAGTCTTAGGACATCTTTTCTGCATAGAAAAGAATTGCCTGCATCCTCCCTGCTCACTGTGGTGCTGTTCAACTGAGATGCCTCAGTGCGCTTTGGCTGAAATTTCGCAGAGCCCTGTACAAATACAGTGTGATTCAGGAGCAATGGAAGGGAGCAGTTGCTTCACTAAGTACATCCCATCTAAATTATACAGAACTAACACAAAGCTCCCCAAACCCTACCTCAGAGTGTACTGGGTGACGTAAGAAAATTATGGAAGTTCCTTTAAAGGGATTTCATTAAGGAATCTAGTTTCTAGTTGGTGTGAAATGGAGGTAATTGTATTCAAGCCTCTATTTTAATTAGTTAGATTATATTGCACCAGGGGCTGCAGCCTGTCAGATGTGGGAAAACCGTCTCTCCTATCCAGAGGGAGCACGATTAGCGCAAGAGGGTGATTGAGATGCAGGGCATGGATTTACGCTCTAGGACACAAACTAGTTTGATTAGCTAGATTGGATGGTGACGGTGGCCGTAGCGTGCCAGCCGTGGAAGGAGGCACATTCATTCACAGCCATGCAACAGAGGGGTCCTGCTGGCAGCGTCCCACCCGCTGCGGGTGCAGCCAGCGGGCAGAGCATGGTGCAGCCAGCGTGGTGACAGGCAGCCAGCTTCGAGAAGGACAGATTTCAAGTTCTCAGCTTCCAGTCTGGCTTACAGCTCTATGCAAGCACTTTTCCAGGGCATCGTAGGGTTTACTTGCTGGATAAGCAGGGTGATTGCAGACAGAGTTCTTGTGACTCCATGAGGATTTATTTTTTTAATCAATGACCAATATAGTTGTAAACAACTTTCAATGTTTGTCTTCATCATCCCAGCTTGTGAAATCATTACTGCTGGCATTCACAGCAGAAGAGGTCCTGTAACTTCATGAAAGATCTTCCAAGGATAATGATTAATAGGCGTAATATGTTATTTTTAAAAAGTAAGCCACACTTTAAATCATTTGGTATGCCCATGTGTAATAAGCATTATACATATGCTTCTATACATAGAAATTACGATATTGTTGTTCCTTGGAGATCTCTAGCAAACTGCCACTTGGTTGCCTCACTGTGACTCAGATCTCACTAGCTGGCATAAGGAGAGCAGACAGATAACATCGTGATTTAGTTGGCACTAGTCCAAGGAGGAGATTTTTTTTTTTTCCCCCAAGGAACAAAATGGAATTAAATGTTTAATGTCAATTGAAAAATCAAATAATGAGCGATGTGCCTGGCTTCCCTTTTCTTTAAAAAACATCCTACCACATTCAACAAAGTTTTAGGAGGCATTATAGTGTTTCTTTAAAAAAGTACTAGATTACAAGCATACTTTATTGATCAAAATGACTGGTACATTCATAACACAGCTGGTAAAATGCCACACTAATGCCGCTTTCTAATAAAACAGATTAGATCTGGCCACCTAAAATAGCACGTGCTTCTGAGAGAAATGGCATCCTACTACCTGAAGCAGTTGTTTTCATGTTACTCTTAAAGATCTGCTAGTTCACACCTCAGACTACACATTCATTTTGGTGATGAATGATACTGTATCCTTGTAGGTGACAGTTTCTAGCAGTATTTTAGGAGCATCTGCAGAGACCCCTAATTTGTAATACCACCGTCTGTTTTGGGACCCGTGAGAAGTGCTATATAGGTCAATAAAATATAGCAGCTAAATGCTACTGCTTTCTCAAGGTGCATAATTCATCGTAAAACACTTATTCCTCAGACTTAATTTCATTTGCTAAGAACAAAATGCTTCTGAGTAAATCACAGCATTGGAAAATACATCCCCATCTCATGGGCTGGTGACGCACGCTGCAGACGTGACCTGAGTGAACAACCAGGCTCAGAGTTAGATTTATCGGATTCAGAATTCCCTTGCCAAAGGTGGCACTTATGTTACATTTCTCAACTGCATCATGTTAGTAAAGGTCAACAGGTCAATTGTTCATGGAAAGCAAACATAAAAAGCTGCTGATTCTCCTTTATTTTTTATATATAAAATATATATTTAATATTTCATATATATTTTATATATATATATATACTTTATAGAAATATATATACGCTATAGCCATGCCTGGAAGCATCAAGATCACATTGTCCTAGGCATTGCACAAATATACAGTAAAGCCTTGTCCACCATGACTAATTGAGTTGTTTATGCTGTCCTGTCCAGCCAACAGCGTACCATCACCTTTCGATCATGGGCGCAGTGTCAGCAGTTTATGTTGCAGTATATTTAGGCAAGGCTAGTTTACATATGGGCAGCTGTACCATCGGGAAGGAGCCTTACGTGTAACTGTGCCCACCAGGGACCTTTGTTTCTCCTAGACATTTCAGTACAAGAATCACATTCCTCCTTGGCACTTGGAAGATGTTGGCCATGCGAAGGAAGCCAGCTTTGATACTGAGGAACCAGAAATCTGAAAAAAGAACTGACAACTGATGTCCGGGGTGTGTGTGTGTGTGTGTGTGTGTGTAGAAAAGCTTGCTCTAATTGCCCTAAATCACAGGGAGCTGTAAGGACCAAACTGCTTTCTCAGAGTCCTCGTGCAGTTTCTCATTTTCTCATTCGAAGACAACATTTCCCAACTTGCATGCAGGATTCTTGTCATTTGGCCACAGTTACGTCTTTAAGTGGGACTAATTACTGGAGTGGAAGATGAAGTAATTAATGAAGTCTGAGTTCTTCACAGAAATAGTTCTTAAAGGATTTGGAATAAATTTTAAAAAATAAATAGGAAATGCCCTCAACCATGTTGCTCGAGCATTGGAAACCTTCTGCCAATAGGCAGGGAAAGCCCACAGTGGTATATTAAACAAAAGCACAGCTTGTCCGCAGCGTTCGGCTGCCCTTCACATATTTCAGTGATGTTTATTTGAAAAGTAGGTGTGGTACCACTGGGCATCTGGTTTATCTTGAGAGGTCAAGAGGGTCTGAAGCAAGCAAGAAGAGGAGATTGTTCAGAGCGGTCTAAGTTGTTGCTTGAAATAATAAACAAAAAAGAGACAAGTTTTGAAATTTTAATCTCGGCATTGTCAAAACTATAAAGTACCCATCTCCATTCACAGGAAAATTCATGATACCGGAGTGGTACGGCTTGAAACACAGGGCAGACTCCTGCGCAGACTGCAGTGCATTGATCTCCTGGTGCGAGGGCTTCTCTTGCATGCCCCCCTCTCTTTGCTATTTGAAAAGAAATGTCTCTTGCTGAGAAGCTAACCGAATCAAGCTGGTTCGCAAATGGAAGAAGGCCTTAAAAAAAGATGAGACCAAGCACTTCTTGGATTTGCACCAAGCTAGATGCTGTGTTTCAGTAGGAGTTGATCAGATCAAAGTCAGGGCATGGTGTGTGAATTGCAGCAATACGTTCCTGGTGCCTTGTTTGGGCTCCTGAGCCAGCACAGCCTGCTCCCATCGTACAGCTCTTCTGGGATGCTTCCTGCCCAGCACGTCCCCATCTTCCGCATGAGACCTCCCAGTCCCATCTCCCAGGCTGGGAGACCTTCCCATGCTGCACTAGCTGTACCTTTCTATGTGCAAGTTCTATGTGCAAGGCTGTACCTTGTCCCTGCTTAGGGGCACTGGGAGGACAGGCACGAGCCCACCTAGCTCCCACCTCGACAACAGCCCACTGCATCCAGCAATGGCAGCAGCAGCTGTGAAGTTCTGCTTCGCTCCACAGGTTTGGAAAACAGCCTTGGTCAAGTGAGGGAACTTGAACATGGCTGACCTGGGCAGCATCTTGAAGCAGCAGGTGTTGGAGCAGGTTTGGTGCAGACAAACCTTTTAGAAAAATGACCTGCCAAGGCTTTGCAAAATATATGAAAACTAAAATTATTTCTTTCAGCAACTTATAACTAGGCCAGATTTTTTTCACAGGAGCAGTGAAAGGCACATCTTTGACATCAGAGTGACCACTTTGCCAATTTTCATGGTGTTGCTCCGAACCACGTAGGCAGTAGAGTTTCACAAATGTTTGTAAGGAGAATCTTAATCCAGGCGCAGCATTCCCCCTCCACCCCTCATTTTCCAAACTCACTGAAAGTATTGCACATGTGCACAAGTGCATGTACATGTGCATGTATGTGCACACATGTATACACATTCGTGTATTTGGTCTGAGCCAGATGCCAAGCATAGAAAATCTGAGTCCAACAGATTGCTATTTCTAATTTTATATGCAAATAAAATATTTGAAAATTCAAAATATTTTTCTTTTTAACAAAAGATTTTACAACAGAAAATACTGCAGAGATTTAACAACATGCAGGACTATAGAGGTTGGTTTACAGGGCTTACAGGACTAGGTGGATGAGTCCGTTACAGAGTGGATTAGGAACTAAAAGCTTGGCTTAGTGAAAAAATGTAACTCCAGTTTAGAAAAAGACATACGGTTTCAGTCTATCTGTGAAGTGAGTTGTAGAAAGTTGTATTGGTTTCATCAATTCCTTGCTGTTTGAGTTGACACTCAATTGGTTTATTACTAGTAATAAATGCACTCACATTCTGTCGTATGGTTATGTTATCAAAACCAGCTTCATACAAGTCTTCTATCTTTCATTTTCAGAGATTTGAAGCCAGAAAATATCCTGCTAGATGATTATGGTAAGTCTCAGAGGTTTACAGAGATGCGTTCATAGTAAAGTAGATTAAGTTAGTTTTAGGATATATATTGCATGAAGACAAATAATGCTCTGAAGCGACTAAGAGGCTCAATATACACTAATACTCCTGTCTTGGGGTGGGTGAAGTGCTGGAGCTCAGTGCACGGACGGAGTGAAACAGCCGTGCTGCTCAGCAGGGTCTGTTCTGGAGAGCATGGCTGTGCTGGGGGTGCCTGCCTTTCTTCATTGTTTTTCCATCCTTATTGTTGCGAGGCTGACACAACACAAAGGAAGTTGTAATTTCTAAATCTGTGCTTCCTGCTCCATTTTCAAAAGTACTTCCATCCTTTGCTGAGCCAGCTCTCATTTTATGCAAACCCAGGTACCCATTTGTTGCTGATGGCAGTGGTAATCAAATCTCATGCTGACTTACGGAACAGATGTAGCCCCTTCAGTCATCAGAGAGTTACAGGATTATGTCAGCCCATGCATCCCCTGTGATCAGTTCAAGAATCTTCCCTACAGGATGCTTCTCACTGCCTTTTTTGGCTTGATTTTACAATATCTAACACAATCCACTGTAGTCTGTAGCCTCACTGTTAAAATTAATTTCACTGCAATGTAATAACTCCTCTTTTCCTTATCAGTGAAACTGCCCTGGTTCAGCAACTCAGAATGTTTTTCCTAAAACGTCTGCAGGAGTATTGTAGCAATGACAACAGTTGTGGGTTTGGACTAATTTGGGTCATATTATTACATCTGCTTTGTGTTGTTTTGTTTCTTTTTTCCTTCCAGGCCATATTAGAATATCCGATTTGGGTCTAGCTGTTAAAATCCCTGAGGGTGAATCCATCCGTGGAAGAGTAGGAACAGTAGGCTATATGGGTAAGTCTTCAGTAGCTCATCTTTTTTGTAATTTGCTGAGGTTACTTGAGTTTTGGAGATCTTTCTGCCACGTAAGCTTAGGAAAAAAAATTTTAAAAGATTCATATTCAGCTGGGTCCAGTTCCCTGCAGCAACACACCAAAAACTCCTGCTAGTGGAAATCAGATGTGGGGAAAAGGCTGGACCACAACAGCTCTTAATGAGACTGGTCTGTGATCTTAAATCAGCAAAGAAAAATAAAAGGGGAGACAACAACTAGGATTCTAGTGATTTTAATGTAGATTAATTTTAGGAGGGTTGTGTGCTAAAAGAAAAGTTTCTTACTAGTTGCTACTTTTTGCATAATAGTTAAAATGTATTTCTATGTTTATGATAAAATGGGTAAGCCTGCACCTACAGTCATCCTTGACCAAGGTCAGCTTGAGTCTTGCCCTATGTGCAGGGGAGGCTGCACAAAAGGAGGGTGGAGATTTGGGCACTGGTAAAAAACACACTCACTGATTTAACTAGATCTGTTTTCTAAATTCAGTGTTAATTATTTTCATTCACTGGGTGGGCATATTTCTTGGAATAAAAATTGCTTATGGTTATTTGACTAAATAGAAACTAGCTGATATGAGCCACTGTTACCATATGGAGACTTTAATGAAAGCAAGTAAATCAGTTGTCATTTCTAAATTTTGTTATCTCAGTGTAAGTTTGTACACACACTACGACTGTGATTGTGAGCACATGCGTATGTGTGTTTGTAGCCATGTACAGAACTGAGGATGTCTGCAAGACAGTGACTATATGCCCAAAGCATACTGGATGGTTGCAACACAAAATAAATGGATCTGGTTTTTAAAGGGAGGAAAAAATAAGTTATAAATTGACAGAAAAGACAAATTTTGCTTTTGAATAAATATCACTGCTGTTTACAGCATGTGTGTCTGTATGTCATTTCTTCCCTAAATGGAGAAATCTGGAAGGATTCTCAAGATTAGACCTCTGCTTAATACTTAGCTTCAACCTCTTTTTGTTTTTTTTTAATTGGTCAGACTTGGTATTAAGTCATTAGAGAGTGCACACAGCATGTAGCATGTAAAGAAAAAAAAAACCCATGGCATGTAGCGTGCTGCATTTTCTGTAGTGCTATCAGCAGAAATCAGGAGGTATTTTACCCACCATTCTCTGTGCACGTGTATTCAGTCACCAAAATGGAACTGCTGGAAATTTAAGGTTTTTGCTATGTAAATATCAAGCATTTCTACAAGACACGTCTTTCTCCTCCACAGCTCCAGAAGTGTTGAACAACCAGAGATACACACTCAGCCCTGACTACTGGGGGCTAGGCTGTCTCATTTATGAAATGATTGCTGGGCAATCACCATTTCGTGGAAGGAAAGAGAAGGTCAAGAGGGAAGAAGTGGACAGAAGAGTGCTGGAGACAGAAGAGGTGTACTCCCATAAGTTTTCTGAGGAGGCCAAGTCCATCTGTAAAATGGTAAGGGGCTTGAAGGCCCAGTGTGGCAGCTTCATTAGCAAGCTGTATCTGACACTTTCTGAGCAGTAACACAGTACCGTAGAGGGGCTGCAGAGACAAGGACTAACCAAGCTCATCTGCTGATGGGATGACTGTTTTCTCTATTCATTCAAATTGTGTTTATTTGGGCTTGCTTCTCCATGAGATTCATCACAGTCATCTTGAGTCCTCTCCAAAGTTTTATGGCCAAGGGAGCGGTATCTGTTCTCATGAGACTTTGAATGTTAGTTGCAGTCAAGAATGCATTTCTGTCTTTTATAATCTTGTACAAAAAATAAAAAGGACGTGATGATGCAAGACTCTGATTGTCTCCTGCAAGGAACTGAAAGCCCCATGCTTCCATTGTCTTTGGTGAGAGCTGGGGGTAAGGAGGACAAAGATTATGCAATGAAATTATTGTGACACTCAAATGTTGTCCCACCCCATCTCACTAACTTTGTTAGCAGCTTTTCCCCCAGGGTGCCAGGGTATCCAGCTTTTTTTAATACTGTTGAGCTGTCCTTTAAAATGTGTTCTCACTCTTTCAGCTGGGAGTCATTTTCGTAGCACAATAGCCATGTCTGACAATGGAAATCCTCAAACCCTCTGAGAAATCTCAAAGCTGTGTCTGAATTCATCAATGTCTTGTTGACATCCATCTTTAGAAGGCTGAATTGTAATTTGGAAAGGGATGTGGCCTTTTCCTTGATGTTGTTTGCTAAAGAGTGAAGTCTCCTTTGGAGACAATGACATATCTGTGTGTACTGGTAGAGAGAGAATGAAGGGAAAGAAAGGTCAACAAATAGGTAGTGAGAGTTTCACCAGTATCTTCTGCAACAGGCAAGCAAACAGCCGATCAACAGCATTCTGGTTGGCTGGCTTCATGAAGAGACACTGAAGGCTCCTTGCAAAATAATAATAGTAGTAATGCCAAGTAACATGCCTGGAAGTCATTAACTCACAGCACACCAACTCATTGCTGAATCCCCAGGGTAGTAATTAACTGACATCACTCTTGATAGATACTCTAGGCCATTCACTGGCCTTAATCTGCGGTTCAGAGCCCCCAGTGAAGTCGGCGTGGGAGGATCTAGGACAGCCACAGGCTCTTACAGACCATTTCATGTGCTCGGCCTGCCACCTCTTCTCTAGTAGCATCTCAACTCCCACCAGGTGAGGAGCAGCATCTGCCAGAGTGGCGGAGAGTTTGTGTGTGTCCTGTTGTTAGCATGAAATGAGGATGTTGTGAGGCAAAGAATACATTCTCGTTGCTTGTTCTGTAGTGAGCTGCAGGCACAAGGCATAATGGAATGAAAGTATACTTTGAAAATAACCAAGCCCATGAGGATTTAATGCTGAGAAGAATTAATGTAGCATTGATGAGATAGTGCTGGAGATGACCTACCACTCCCAGGGCAGTAAACAGTGAAAGTCATTATACTGTAGTGCCATTTTCATCTTCAAGCCATAGAGCTTATGGTTGCAGGGAGTCAGGGACCTCAGGAAGTAAGCTAGTTCAGTCCCTTGCCTCAGGGAAGCATGAACTGTATGTAAATCATTCCTGACAACTTGATCGTTACTGCTTCACTGTCCAGTCACGTGGCACGTTTAGGTGGTTTGTGCAAACTCTTAATGGATCCAAAGATAACCCTGTCCTTTCTGAGCAGTAATGCATTAAAATTACTCTGCCTTAACAATGGAAGAACCTTACTTCTGATACTGAGCATGATAGCATTTGTGGTTTTGCATCCAAAAGTAATTTATTTTATCAAGTGACATTTTTAAGAGCCCACGATTCAAATATATTTTCTCAAAACTCTTTTTTTTCTTTATATTGAAAACCAGAACTCTGTTGCTTTGTATCAGAATCTTAACTAGGAAACAAAAATGTAATAATGAGGTACCCATCATACCTGCAAAATGAAGCATGAAGTTGCAGTACATAAATCTAACTTGAGCCTTCACAAATATCCAACACAAAAGGCTTTCCTGTAGTGGACTTTTAAGGGCAGAAGCGAGGAATATATTTTACACCATGTCGCCTAACCTTCTCTTCAAAGCTTACTCCATGAGCTAATAGCGTCTCCATCAGGAAATATATTGTCTTGATTCATTTACTCATATGAAAACCCTTTAGTGTCACCCCATGTCAACCTTCCCCTCCTGGATGTTTGTGCCCTTTGCATTTTTGCAGGCGCATATCACAGTTCTCATTAATCATCATCCATCCCATATTTCCATGTTTCATTTTGTAAGTAATTTCCCATAAATCAGACCTCATTTTGGACTGAAACAGAGATGAATAATAAATAATTAGGAACAGGGGCAGCTGGCTTTCTGGGAAGCTCCCCAGCCCATAGTTCCCATATAACATAACTGCTTCATGGTGTGTTTTTTTCTGTGAAAAAATTCAGCCTTTCTAGGAAATGCTCCCTGTTTGTTGTTGTTATGACTTGTACTTCATTGATGTACGTGTGTTCCCTGACAAGTGCAGTCTTGCATCTAGAGATTTGACTTGAAGTGCATTCAAGTCAACAGTATTGGATGGGCTCATATTGCTGTGCTCTTCTGTCACTCTGTCAGTGTCCTGTTTGTCTACATATCCCGCAGACTATCTTCCCTGCCCCTTTTTATTCCTGCAGCTCCCATTTTACTCCACAAAAGGGATCCCTGATTGGAGGGTGCAAAGAAGATGGAGCCAAACTCATGGTTTTGTGCCCAGTGACAGGATGGGAGGCAGTGGGCACAACCTGAAACACAGGACAGTTCCTCTGAACATCAGGAAACACTTTTCCATGGTGAGAGTAGTCAAATACTGGAACAGGTTGCCCAGCGAGGCTGTGGAGTCTCCACACTTGGCGATGTCCAAAACCCAAGCGGACACAGCCTTGAACAACATGCTCTCAGTGACTCTGCTTTGAGCAGAGGGATTGGGCTGGACAATCTCCAGAGGCATCTTCCAGCCTCAGCTGTTCTGTGATTCTGATCTCCATTCCCTTGCCAAAGTGCCCCCCCAACCAACTAAAAGATGATAGATTCTTTTTTCCCCTAAAAGCGGATTTTTCTTTTCTTCATTCACCACCAGAAACTCTGTCATCATACTACGATTGCGCCTGCCTGCTTTCATCCCCCCTCTTTGCTTTTATCCCTGGAAACCAACTTATTCACACGTTATGACACCTTAAAGTTTATCAGTGCTGCCTGAGAATCACTGCTCTTTCATCTTTCTTGAGAGGCACCTCACACACATCAAGGTGCTCTTCAAATGATTATCATTGCTACTGCTATTGATGGTGATGATGGTGATTATGATAATAATAATAACAACAACAACAATAATAATAAAATAATAATAATGATTTAAAAAATCTGTGGTAAGCCTCTGCAGTAAGTTTAATTGTCAGCCATGCCTGATAAGAGTTTTGACTCTTCAGTAGGCCAGATTGGGCTGTGATTTCATAAGCATAAGCAGTGCAATACACAGCCATTTATGTCATTCCGGTATCTTCAGTTCCCACACCACTGTCTTGTCTCATTTAGTAATTGAAAGGTGACCATAGTATTACTTTTCTATTCTCTAAAAATTGTTAAAGATAATATGCTTGCTTCTGTTTCAGGGTTGACATTTATCTAGGTGGTCCCTTAAACTATTTGATCAGCTGGGTCAGTGGAAATGGTTTTACCATTGCCCTTTTCTTCTTTCATAAGCAGCAATGTTTTGCACTCTTACCCTAGAAAAAGTTTCCCTTACTCCTATAATTTTAGGACTAACATCTTAGGACTTGGAGTTATTTATTACATGGTTTGATCTGGATATGAACTGACTGATCACATGAAGATAAATAAAGCAGTGCTTTGGGGACTGTTGGATTTTTTTAGCAATCCTCACAACAGATTTTTTGTAAAGGAATCAAAACAAAGTTGTGGAAAAAGTCTCAGACACTGCAGAGTTTGAATCCCCAGCAGGGATCAAATGAGTGACATGAAAGTATCAGAGAGTTTATATCAAGAGAAAGATCTTAATGTAACTTCACCACTGCTACTCAAGACTCTTCTTTGAAAGTCCTATTCTAGTCATGCTTTGCCCATAACTCTGTAGATTAAATCCTGCCTTCATTTACACACATACAGTGTCATCTGGAGCCTTTGCTACCAGAACATAAAGCTCTGCTGCTTGGTATCAACTTCATGCATGGTTGGATGGCCTAAGCCATCTTCAGATCTGAAGCTCTGTGAATTCTCCATAGGCATTGGCTGCAGAATTACACTTAAATTATGTTTGACTGGGTCATTTGCGCTGCTATTCCAGGAGGGCTTGTCATCAGCCTGATGTAGTTGCTTTTGTTCCGCTCTCTATTCATACTAAACACATCCTTTGAAACTGAATTAAACAAAAGTGTAGAGATGACTCAAAACATACAGTTGTTATCTCCGTTTTCTTTTCCTGGTTAGATTCCCAAATGGGATATATATTTCAGGCTATTACGCAGGTTTACTTTTGCAGAAAGCTGCTGGGCCTGCAGGAAATTGTACAAGACTCTATTTCTTGAAGAAAGGAACAACTTTCCCTTCTGGAAAATATTCCAGTCCATGCTATCTCTTATATCGATGGCTGGAGAAGCGTCTGGTTTCACCTGTTGCCATCTCTAGAGCTGGCTGCAGCTACAGCTTACCAAATCCCATGGATTTCTTTTTTTAAAGAAATTGGAACTCTCTTCAAGAGGCAGGCAGCTGCCCTCCTGCAGCAGGGCTTTGCAGGAGATCCCTTTCCTTTCTGTGGTCTTTCAGTCCCAGCCTATTCCCAGTGGCCTGTTCCCTTTTCTGTCCTTCTGTCCTGCAGTGGCCAGCCACCCATGACCAATGGCATTCATGCTCCAGAGACTGCTTTCTTGCATCTGAGGTTACTGAATACTCCCCTTGTTTATCACAGAGAAGCCCAGAAATCCCCAGACAGCCTTGTTCTATCCTCAACTACCCTTCCTCTGACCACACACTCCAAACAACTTCTGACATTTACAGCCTGACAAGGATGAATTCCCAGATTAGCTTGGTCTTCCCACTTCAGTTCAGAGGCAAGAGAATCAGTGGCTACACAAATAGGAAAGTAACCCCCCTCCTTCCCTTCACCGCTGACTTGTAGAGGTTTCTTTCATCATCTACAGGCAAGTTCAAATCTACCCCTTCCTACTACAACTTGCTCCTCAGCAGCATTGCTCCTGAAAGCACCAAGGTGTCATTTCCAAAAGTTTATTAGAGCCATGGGTAGTAAAAATGGTCCTTCTGCCTTCATATTCTTCCTTCCACCTGTCAGAAAAGTCCTCTCAAGAGAGGACCAGCTACAATAGAGCAAACCAGATCCTGACTGGAAATTCCAAAGCCATCTTCTTCACATAGGTGAAATCCATATGGCTGTTGGGATTTAAAAACAAAACCCCCACAACAAAAAACCTTGCCTCGAGAACCATGAGAGCTCCGAGTCTCGTGCAAGGATTTGAAAGGAAAACATCCTCTTTCCTTCTAACCAGGGAAAACAAGCTGCAGAGATGTGCCCTGGGAAAGGTCTTTTCCTGTGAGCTGGATCCGTATGGTGCTGTGCCACATGAATCTATGTACTCAGAGGACGGCAAGGCATAGAGCTGTTTCTTCAAGTCTTTCTCTGTCTGTGGACCTGCCAGTCGTGGTGACCAGTCAGACCAGATGTCACCACCTAGACAGCAGCAGAGGAGACTGTGAGGAAGAAAGGGATGTTGCTATCTGGAGGGTGGAGGTTGCTGTTGTGGTCAGAATCGCTAGTTTTCCCCCCATCCCTCAACCTGTGCAGTCTCCTCTGGCTATTGCTGATGCTAGTGCTGAGGCAGAAGGTGCTATGCCTAAGACTCCTATGTCTCACGAACCCCTTCACCACCTCTGCTCACTGCATGACTGCTGCCATCGTAGCTTGCTCAGGACTGGCGGGAGGATGGTCTCTGCATACCTGGGGCACTGATTGCCAAAACCATTTGCTCTCTCAGGCTGGAACTGAGGCCCCTAGCAAAAAAATGCAGAACTGAGGAGACTGTGGAAGTCAGATAAGAAAACCACTGATGCCCAGGGGGTAGCAGAGCCTTCAGAGAAGCCTAAAGAGCTGTGACCCTGTAAACCCATGATAAGGACCAGAAAACCCAGCTCTAGCCAAACACCAGAAGAAACTTACCAACGTCACATTAGCAACAAACACTTCTTTGAAGGTTCCTCCTTACTGAGATGATGTGGCTGAGGCAGCAACACAACCAGAGGGTACTGATGGGTACCCTGAGCTGGAAAGCCTACAGGCAGCCATCTCCAGACAACCTTGCCTTATCGGGGAGGCTGCCTGGCTCCTGTTCCCCACCTCCTGCAGGGCTGCACCTGACGGACTGCCCCATCTCCTGGACCACTTCCACCCCGGCCCTCCCAAAGCTGTTCGCCTCCCGCTCTCCCAAGCGGCCAGGCACAGCTCGACTTCCTGACTGCCCTGGTCCAGCAGGGAAGTTCCTCGGGGATTTATCCAGGGGCGCTCCGGAGGCCTCGGTCCCTTCACAGGCTCAGGGGATCCAAATGACCCCACAGTGCTGCGTGGGCGCCGAGCTCCCCGCGGGAAGGCAGTCCCAGGGAGTTCTGCAGACCGTCTCGGTACGGTCGCTCCGCACAACCCGCCTGGGGAGGGGGCGAGGGCGGGGCGCAGCTTGCCAGCTCCTGCTTTGGAGCGGCAAAGCTGGGGGCGGGCGAGGAGGTGAGGGGTGAATCTCTCTCTCACCCGGGCACCCGGGCACCAGCCCTGCCCGCGGGCTGAGTCCCCGACTCAGCTCCCAGGCCGCTACCTCGTCGGGATCCCGAGGGAAGCGAACGCCTCCCCGCGCCCGGCCGAGCCCCGCGCCGACCCGCCCCGGCCCCGCCGCCGCCCGGGCCCCGCCGCGCTGCACGGCCGCGCTGCCCTTTCCTCTGCTGCCCCCCGGCGGCCCCGCTGCCGTCCCTTCCCCGCCGGCGGCGGGCGGCGGCCGCGCAGTCCTGGGGCAGGGCAGGCTGGGGCAGCGCAGGCTGGGTGGGCGCAGCCCCGGGGGGAGCGCAGGCTGGCCCCGCACCTGCCCGCAGCAGCCGCGGCGTGGCGGCTGCCCGGCTGAGGGGCCATGCTCTTGGCGGGGAAGGGGGCTGGTAGGCTTGTTTGCTCCGTCATGTCGCAGTGTATGGCTGTAGCCTTTCCCCCCGAGTGGCGACTCCAGCAGAACTCGCCTTGACTGTCTGCAGTGCGTGTTTCGTTTTCTGTTGTGCTAAGGCCCACCTTATGCAGCTCTTTGATCAGCTCGGCAGTTGAAATGGTGAGTTTGGAGTTGTATTTTCCGTTCTCTGAGAGAGCATCAGGCAAGCTGCCTCACAGAAGAATGGAATGGGAAAAAAGAATACAAATTTGTGAACCTTTACTTTTCAGCAGATTGTCTGAAGTCAGCGGCACATTTTAGTGAAGTCCTTGTCCCAGGTGATGGTCTTTTTGCCATCACACCAGTCATTTGCATGCTGAGCTCTCCCTCTCTTTGATAGTTCAGATGTGACCTCTCAAGACGTTGATTTAACCTACTTGATTCTACGCATGTGATTTAAGAGAAGAGGCATTTTGGTGAAGATTTGGCTACCTGTTCTGTCTCCTCAGCCACCAACTAGTCTGTGCCAGAATTGTTCTTCCACTGAACTGTTCCCTTGCAGATCGAGTGGACATACAAGGTCTTCCAGGACCTTCAGCTCCCGTGTTTGTGTTCGTGGGCTGGCTTATCTAATAGAGCAGGGATGCTGGGTTCAGGTAGTGTCCAGTGCTCCATCACAGGTACCCAGGAAACAGGCAGGACTTGCTGTAGCAGGTACAGGTGGTACATTGCCCTTCTCTGAAGACAAACAAGGCTGAACTGAGGCTGGTTACTGATACTGACTCCATGGACAAATCTCCCCCTGAGTTCAGCAGAGATAAGCCCATGAGCACAAAGGGTTGATTCAATACGTCATGTGATGGACTGGAATATATTGCAGTGGGTGGGGGGAAACACAATTTGATAGTGAAGTCATTCAGCATAAGCAACATGGGAAAATTATTCTAACAAGAGTAACAAGAAAAAAAAAGTACTGATAAAAAGCACATGGGACTTATAAATATGCATCTATATATGTTATTAGGGTATGTCAAACCTCTTCTTGAAAGCACTCACTGGAAGTAAGCAGAAGCAACGGTCTCTATTATGGCTGTAAACACTTTATGGCAGGTAACTTTCAAAGGGTTTCACCAGCATGTAGAACAGTGCAGCCCTAATCCATTTAACTCCGGCCATTAAGTAACACAGTTCTTCACTTCCCTCTGGGCACATTCAAAACCAACTGGAAATAAAAATATCGTTGTGCAGCTCTTGCTTTTCTGACATCCTCACCATTCCTCTTGGCATGTTTCAGCTCCTCACCAAAGACGTGAAGCAGCGGCTGGGGTGTCAAGGGGAAGGTGCAACAGAAGTGAAGAGGCACCCTTTTTTCAAGAGCATGAATTTCAAGCGGTTAGAAGCAGGAATGCTGGATCCTCCCTTTGTCCCTGATGTAAGTACAACAAGAAGAACACCCAGTGGCCTCTTTCAATAAATTTGTTTCTAAAATAACTTCTCTTTAGACTTATCATCACTCTGTGCATGGGCAGCTGCCCTAGGAAGTGGGATAAGCAGTAGGGCTGCAGTGGGGTGGCTGGGAGGAGGAGGAGAGCTGCTCTGTGGGTGTGTGCATGCAGGGTGGGTGGGTGTCCACTCAGGGTGGTGACCTGGGGCTTGATTCATTCCCACTCACTTTACTGCAGTCTTTCACTTGGTCTGTTCATGCCTCAATTCCCAAACTTTAAACTGGGAAACTTTGCATTCCCTTATCCGCAGCAGCAGTGTGAGTAAGTATGCTTTGAACCAGGTGGTGCTCAGAACAACCAGCAATGAAAGCCACATTTATGCATACAGATACACAGATACGTATGCTGAGGTGAAACCAGAATTACAAAGTCTAAAGCTTTATGGAACGGAGGAATGGACTGGATCATTATGAAAGCAGGCATTCGTTTACAGAGAGTCTGGACCAAGTTCAGCTATCAAGTGTTACCTCAAGCAGAGGAGGCAACTTGGGCTGAGCGAACGTTTTGAACTTGTTAGTGTTCACAGGGCACAGAACCCAACACGGAGTCCTTGCCCAGGTTTACACACCAGCCTTGCACATACTGAAAGGCTTTGTTGCATTGGCAATAACAAAACTTTTTCCACACTTTTGTGGTATCAGCCTCTACCCCAGTGCACAGAGTTATCTGATTATTTTCCTCCTGCAGGCTCTTTTTCTGGCTATACCGTCTATCCTTAAAGTTCCCATATGGTTCTAAGTAAACACTGCCATTTTAATGTATTAAGGAAAGTAACATCTTGGCAGCTCTCATTCATGTTGCTGCGAACTCCACCAAACCAAAGTGGTTTGAACGCTACGAAAGTTTACTTTAGCTGCTCTGGTTTTGCTTTACATTTTACTATGCGGCCTAGTTATTCCTGCCAATTAGCCCATGGTGTTACGACCTGCTTTAGTGGGAAGAAATAGGAGACAAGCTACTATTTCTTTCTGATGTAGAAAATTCGAAAATTCTGGGCTCAAATCTGGGATCCGCCAGAGTATATTAAAAGCTTAACCATGGCATGTAAGGCCTAGAAGGCACCTCTTATAGACATATTTGCTAAAGCAGAGGCACATAAATTTTTATGGCTATTTATTGGGAACTCAAGAGCTGCCCCTAATTTAATTTATTTGGCACTTCATCCATAGATTTCCATGTCTTTACTGAAGTCAGCTGAATCACCCAAAGCTATATAGCCAATGGCAGAGGTTGTAATACAACCTCCATCCTCTTCTGGGCTACTCTGTCTCCACAAAAATATTGTGAATTGCAGCTGTCAGGAATGAGCAGGGATGCAGCAGCCTCCAGCAAACAGGACTTCTGTCAGGGAGCAGCTTGATTTGTTTGGTCACACTGCTCACATCTAGATAAAATACTGCATGGTTGGGCCCCTGGGCCGTGCAGTCATGGTGCCATATGTAGACAGCAGAATTCAACACGTGCTTGAGTTCAGCAGGTCAGGCTAGTCCCACGAGCCACCCCTCAATAATTCCTGTGCATCGAAGGGTGACTGTGTTGTAGATGGGAGCTCTCTAGACGTGCAGGTGACCGCATTATGACAGGTAGCCAGTGATGACTGTTTCTGCTTTCCGTGGCTGACTGCTGGAATATGAGGTAGCAGCATCACTGCAAAGAGTCCTGTCTGTCATCCCAGAAAATTAAGTAGTTTAAAAAGGCAAAGCCATTTGACTATTTGAGGAAATGCAGCCAAGTTAAAAGAGTTAATAGAGGTGATTCTGGACACCTTCCAGCAGCTGAGCTATTAATAAAAATAGTGGAAAAATGACAAACCTATTCTGTTTTCTTTAGCAATTAGCATGTATTCCTTTAAACTTCTAAGCTGCGAAGTCCACAGCTATCTGGGTAGGACACTTCTGTCTGAGGTCCCTTTTCAAAGCTGTCTCCAGTGTGTCACTCATAAACATTCTTGTTTTCTATTGTTCCCTCTCTAAAAGACCACTGAAGGATTTGATTTTTTGGTTTCTTGCTCTTTCTGTCCTTCTCCTCTCACCTCATAATCGTATGCTACATGGACGACTAAAACCCACTTTGGCTGCACTGATGCTTTAAGGACTTCAAAATGGGAAGCTTAACATGCTTAAAGTGAAGTCAGCCTTTGATGATAAACATGCGGGCAGAGCAAGTCTAGAGAAGCAGGATGCTGATAGTCACTTGTTGTTAGGCATTCTCACTTGACTGGATCTGTGAATGAAAGCACATGATCAGACTCCAAAATATTTTTTCTCTTGCTGTGTTTTTTCTTTTTTCTGCTGAGATAGCCCAGAGCAGTATACTGCAAGGATGTGTTAGACATCGAACAATTCTCCACAGTGAAAGGAGTTAACCTGGACCAAACAGATGATGATTTCTATTCCAAGTTTTCCACAGGATCAGTGTCTATTCCATGGCAAAATGAGGTAAGGATGTATCATAGTAAAATCACTCCAATAAAACTCCTAACACAGATGGTTTAAGAGGAGCTGTATATTTCCAGTAATCTACAGCTACTGGATAACTTGCCAGACTCTAATGCTTTCATAAGTTACAAATGGCCTCTTTCAAGATCTATAATGTACCACAGATGTCAGGTTCAGGTGACTGTATCTGTTGGCTCTGCTTATTTGTGTAAATTGGCAAGGATCTTCCTGTACTTCCTCCTCCTGGATTTCCACAGAGGTGTTTTGACAGCAGCCCTCAGGAACTTCCATGGAATGGCCAGAATTCCCAGCAGAAGGCTCCTCCATTGGTGATCTTGATCTCACTTGTTGTCTTATACCTGCAGCGGGTCCCAGCTGCAGCAGTTCAAACCCTTGAACCACTCCAGGTTTTCCAGATTGCAGTCTTTCTGTTTGATACCAAAACACAGCCAACAGTGGATTTTGTAATCCAACTCTGGATCAAAGAGCAGATCCACTTAGGCAGAGGGGTGCTGATAACTGGTATTTTGTGAGTACGCCCATCTTTACCCAATATTCTCCACAGTGCTAAAGAGCAGAAAGCTTTTATGGGGCAACTTCTAATAAGACTGATGTGCAAACTCCATCCTTACTTATGTATCCTATTTGCCTTCTACAGCCACCAGCAGGAATTCAACTGTTAACTCTCCTAACGTATTGCTCAAGCTGCTGGTCCTGATCCTGACTTTGAACAACCTAGTACTACTGGAATGTATTTAATGCAGATATATAATTTGTTTTTTTTTTTTTACTGTGTTCCGCTAGATGATAGAAACAGAGTGTTTCAAAGAACTGAATGTATTTGGACCAAATGGTACAATTTCACCAGATCTAAACAAAAGCTACCCCCCAGAGCCACCCAAGAAAGGATTGCTACAGAGAATATTTAAACGACAGGTGAGATCTTTTATGACTAAGACAAGGAAGGTCCCATAGATGCCCAGTGTCACAGCCATGTTTTGGTGATATTTTTGCTAGGAGAAAGACGGTGCATCTTAGAGAGGGCTGGCTGTCTCAGTTACCTGGTAATTTCCTGACTAATACCGCATATCCCAGGATTCCCATCTACCCCTTGTCATCTTTTTACCACCAGAAGTTCCAGTGTTGTTCCTGAACTTTGTTTCTGGCAGTTGAAAACCTATTTTTCAGTGGTACGCTGAAATGCCTTTTGAAATGGTTAGATGGTTTTAATAAGTTCCTTGTGAAAATCCTGGATTTATGTGTTTAAAAAAAAAAAAAAAGAAAATGCAGATTTTGAGTGAAGTAGTCATGGCAGGAAACCAAGACACTAGAAAAGAGAGCAGACCTGATACTACGTGATGTACAGCTTGCATGAGGCACCATGGCACTACTTGCAAATCTAAATAACATTCTTAAACCAGTCTGTTTCTGCAGGGTTAAAACCATGCCTGAACATTGGCAGGTATCCTCTGTATTAGTCAGATTTAGCAGATACTGACATTTTGCAGTGAATTGATTTGACTCCTGGAGCTTAGGTGAGTCTTCTTCACTGCATGCCTCAAGAATTGCCATGGTCCTCCTGACCTAGAGAGAATAAGAAAGTGAGGAATATTTTATATCCAAAGATCTTTAAACAACAATGTTGCAGTCCAATCAGTATGTTGTCACCGTAAAATGAACAGTGTTGGACTACAAGAAAGCATGGCATATTTTGGGAACCTAATTGTCATTGTCTTTCCCTTTGTACAGCATCAGAACAATTCAAAGAGTTCTCCAAATTCAAAGGCCAGTTTAAATCACCACATAAATTCAAATCACGTAAGTTCAAACTCCACTGGAAGCAGCTAGTTCCAGCTCGGTTTTATGAAACAACATGTTGCATCCTTCCACTATAATCTATGGAGCTTCTATGGATGAGAGAGCCTCCACCGTTGAGTGAAAAAAAAAAAAAAGGATCTCCCGAAATGGAGATTTTCTATCCATTCCTTCCAGTGGAGCCTCGCATTTTAAGAAGAATTTTCCACTCAGGTCTGTTTTTGGAGGTGGCACTCAAGACTGTGTGAATCAAATTTGTCTATTTAGAACATTGCAATAGAAATTCAATGAACATGACTACTTGCACGTATTTAAATAGCATCATACTAGAACTGAATTTTGTCTTTATTATTTTTAAAGAAAAGTTTTGTAAATTTCTCTATTGTCTCAGTTTACATTTTGTACATTTGTATTTAAATGAAAGTCAGACTTTGGAGGTGTATATTTTCCAAGCAGCAGCTGTAAAGCCATGTGTTTTAAGACATTTTTTTAAAAGAAAAAAAATGTGACTCAAGACTTCCAGAGCCTCAAATGAGAAATCATTCTTTTTAGTAATTCTAGAAAATTATTCATAAATCACTTTATCAGACTGGGTTTTACTGACATGCATTTTTATGAAACAGTTTATTCTTAATTATTTTACATCTGTATATTTGGTTTACAGCAACACTGCATACATTTCTCCTCTTCATTAGTTTGTAGTGTCTCGCATTGAATGCTAAAAGACAAGATTTTGATGCATTCAAGAATGCTACTTGCTCTGCCTAAGGTTCGTGATGCCATGGGACCAGCGCAGCTGAGATTTGCACTTACTTACCTTGTTAGCTCATCAAAAAGTTCTTAGAAAGGGAACCCTGTTTTAAGTCCCTCTCCTTCACTAGTTTTGTGCTGTTTCTAATGACAGAAAGAACAAAGCTGAGTGAGAGGTGACCGGGACAGCAAATGGCCATGTTTTTGAAGGACTTGAAACCTGCACCTGCTGAAATGAAAGCAAAACTCGAACTGTTCTCTATGCTGCATCAGAAGTCCAAGGCTTTTCCACAGTTGCTCATATCAAATGGGTAGCAAGAGAGAAATCCATTAGACTGGTTTGTGCTGACTGTAAGATTCATGACAGCTTTCTAAAGCTGAGCTGTGGAGGTTCAGAGTGGCATCTGAGGTGCTTTTGAGCAGTAGCAGAACCTATAGGTTGTGTCTGCGCTTAGAGTACTTGCATGTGTCATGCCAAACACTCCATGATGCATCCCCTCAATTGAACCAAATGTCAGTTATGAAATAATACCTCCCACTTTTGATTCCATCATTCTTTGTCCAGGATCCTTTAACGACTGATAAAAACGTTGTTCCCACCAGTATAAACAGAATCGTTCAGGTTCGGTAGCAGTACCTCAAGAGTCAGAGTCATGCTCTTCTCAAGTATGCCACTATCAATTACTATTAAGAACACCAGATGAAAAATATGGTTACTTCCCTTCAACAGAATTTGGAAAGCCTTTGTCCCCCCAAGTGCAGACAGGATCTCTATAGCTCGACATGTTGGTTCACCATGCCCTTTATGGTGTCGGCTGGAGTATACTGATGATTCTGCACCTTTGGGCCATCAGGAATACCTGAAGGTCAGCGTGGCGTGACTAAAACCCTGTTAGAGAGTAGTGCAGTTATCCCACGGTACAAGGAAAAACTGTTCCAGTGGAAGTCTTAATAGCCAAAATTCATTAGGTTATCACATATATGTTCTATCTGTCCGATGCAGAAGGGTGAAAAGATGCAGGTCAGTAGTAGCAAATGTCTGAGTAAGAAAGACAGGGGAATTGCATACTAAAACAGCTTGAGATCATGAGGGAGAGAGATAGAACAGGGACAGGATTTGCACAAAGCAGCTGACAGGGAAAAGTCAAGAAGAGGAGATGAGGCTTTGGTGCCTTTAGCAGGAGTAAAGTACGTAAAGATGCAAGTCCACATCATTTCAAAAGCCTCTAGTTTTCCTGGTCATTAGTAGACATGTAGTAAAACTGTGTAAAGTGTAACGTAATATCACCTAGAAGTTGTTCCTCTTTTTCCTGCAGATCAGTGTGGTCCAGAAATTCCTTTCCCCTGTATTGGTGGTCAGGGAGAGCTTCAGCCACTCTCCCATGTCAGATGATGGCATTGCAGATCTTATGGAAGATACAAGATTTTAGAAAGACAGTAATAGATGAGATTTTTGAGTAATTTTCTCTCTGTGTTTCTGCTATAAACTAAATCTATAATGGTTTCAGCTTCCTGATAGGAGGGGAATGAAATATTGCAGAGGTGAAAGCCACTATGCACAGATAGGGCTATTGCCTCCAGGTCTGTTCTCATGGCCTGACGTAAAGTCAGCAGGAATCTGATCAGTCACTTGAGCACGCTCTGGATGAAGACTTGCTCTGGGAGGTTTTCAGACCTTCTTCAATGACATGTGGGATTTCACCTGCTTTCAAGAAATATAGGTGAGAAGTGGAGGACCAGATCTTAGCCAGACAACTGAGTGTATCAGTGTACCCCAGATGAGACAAGACACACATCTTAGTTCTTCTTAGAGAGCTGCAAATGGTGTGCAATTCCAATTTGGTTCTGTCACTCTAAGACATCTTCTAACAGCATGGTATACAACATTTTTGTGTACCCTCAATTGATTTCAGCCTCTACACTGATGCTAGAGGAAGAGGGTGCTGGATGCAGGGTAGAGTGAAAGGCTAAGCTCTTTTTACCACTACTGCCATTGCATCACTTTGCAGCAACAGACAAGCATATTCCCCCATCAGAAAAACGTGGCTGATAATATCTACCTACTGCCATGAAGAAGGAAAAAAGATGGTTGGGGGAAGGCTTAGCCCATAAGTATTTCATTGGATAAATCTGATAAAACTGCAGCTGTTGTCCCAAGGGCTTCATCTCCTACATGTTATGGCATATGAAGACTAAAGTTTCCTTTTTTACCATCTCCCACTTGGGAGATAGAATCTTAATAACAACAAACCCTTTACTGAAAGCAGGTGAACAAATTGCAAATATAGATTATAGATGCTATCAGCCTTAACTAGTGGTGGATGACTTTTTTATGACAATAGTGAATGACAGTTATGTACGTGCCTTCTCCTGCTCTCCTTTCAGCTGGGGCAGTTCCTTGGGCAAGCACCTCTAGGACCCTAGCAGTGGACACACATGATCGGTGCAAAGTCCTCGAATGACAAGAGCTGTTTTCATTGAGTCCTGATACTTGAAGGATAGAGGCAGATATCCTGAATCCTCAAGATGTTATGGAGGAAGGATGCTTATGTGCACCTGAAGCATCAAGCCTGGGATGCAGTCCCTCTGGATCCCAGCTCCTTGGGAGCAGTCAGTGGGTGAGGGGAGAGACAGAAAACAATACCAGCTGAGGGATATTTCATGCCACATCCTTAAAGTGTTGCTATCCTGTCTGACAAACTTTACACAGTATTATGATGCTGGGACAGCAGAACTGTTGTGCTCTTTCAGTACCCAAGCCCTGAAAAGATCCAATCAATATTATACATCACTAGTGATAATGAACAGTCCTAGAAATCTTCTAGTCAGGGTTTGCCTACAACAACAAAACCTATAGGATTTTCTTTTTTATTGTTTCTTTCTTTTTTTATTATTATTTTATTATTCAGCTCACCTTGCACTCAAGACTGGAGTAGGACCACAGTCCTCCCACTTCGACTGGTGACCAGGTGCAATCTGAGCCCATAACTCAAGGCTGAAGCCCTGCCCAGGCAGTGCCCCACACAGCCAGGCTTCCATGGACACTTGGCATCTGGCTTTGGGGAGGCAAATTTAAAAAAACACTGGGAACCATGGATGTTCAGGAACTCTGGAAAAAAAAGATTTCATTATACAATGTTGTAACTTGGAGAGTATTTGCAACGACATTTTTAGTATTATGATTCCAAGTGAACTGTTTTTGAGGTGCTCTTGCACGTAACAAAGGAGCAGAAAGTAGTTCTTTAATAGCTTTCCAGACTGATTAATTTTCTGTATCTCCTTTCCAATTACCATAGGATTTCTTTCCAAAAAATGCATACGTTCAGATCTCGTTGCTTGTTTTAAATAGACAGATGAGCAAACTTGATTTTTAAGAATCAGAAATCTGATCCTGAATTATGTAAGATTTTTTTTATTTTTAAACCTTCACTGAGTGGTCTGATGTACACTACTTAGTTTACAGGCTTTTATGATTCAGATGTTTACTATTCATTTTCTACAGTGTCTCAAGGTTCACTTAAATCTTGTAGCATTTTTCCCACTCTCTAGTTGGATGAGAGGCTTTTTTAAACAAAGGGATAATGAAGGAAAAAAATAACAAATAATAAACTCTTACATGTGCACTCTTGTCCTGGATTATCTAAAACCAGATTTTTTACAAGAATGGCCACGACTCAGATGTTGTTTCTGAACAAAAACCTGCTTGTGAAGCTTGGAAAGGTGTGAAAATAACCAAACCTAACAGGCTCTGGAGATCAAACTGAGCATTAGGGAGCGGCAGAATTCCATACACAGCATTCATCTGGCCCTACTGGTGAGGGATGCCTGGTAACTGGCAGGTAAGAAACAATACCAGCCACCTGTAAAACCAGTGTGATACCATCTCAATTTGCAGTCATCCCCTCCCCCAGAAACTAAAGCTAAGAGTGCCATCAGCAGCAGGGAATCAAACTCAGCCGACCCAGTAAAGCGTCTGATTCAAAGACATTGATTCTTCTGTGTCGTTCAACCAGACCTCAGGATCCAGCTTGAATTCTTTGCTTCAGCTGTCGAAGCCTTGCATTGCAAATCCAGTGGCTCTTGACCTTTTTCAGCAGAGATGCCTCAGGTAAAAAGAAAACCAGGAAACAAGTCTAATGCCAACAGAACCATGGGCAGGGCAAGGGAGACGGACAAGCTGTGAGCTCTGGAGGGCAGTGTGAAAACTGTCGTAGCGTGTGTACCTTCAGCAAGTGTCCCATGGCAGTTCTTACCACACATCGCTGCACATTCTTCCGTCATCGTTCATTGTATGTTGCTCACAGGTTTTGAGTAACTTGAAAACTGCACACACAAAGTCACATTTAGCATCGGCTCTGGCCCGCGGCTCGGACATCATCTCTGTGAGGGTCAGAGGGAACAGTTTGATGAGGCAAGTAGATGTTCACTCGGCCTGCATGGACAGCCACCACGCAGGTCTCTGTTCCCACGTGTCTGAGCCTCAGTCAGGAGTTCCCTACGCAGGCTTTTCTGGAAGAGCAATAAATGCACACCCTGATAGCACAGCTGACTCTCACGGACACCCATGGAGCAGGTGGCTGCAGGACCTGACTTCATTGTGGACAAGATACTGGTGTTTTAACCTCTGCTCCACAGTTAGTTGTGATTATTTTTTTTTAATTGTATTTGTAATACTTGCTTGTTAAGTCTCTCAGTGCAGAGGAGGTCATTCATCAGGCATTTCTAGGCATTTCCCATATAATATTTGAAAAGACTGGACTTTTCTTTGAAAGAACATCCTTGGGTTAGTCTGCCCCTTGGGATGTAGGCCGTCTTCCTTCATGTGTGTAGCATGAAGCACGAAGTTATCTGTAGGAGCTCTAGAAGTCCAGACTGAAAGGCTTTCCCACCCAGGGATGGCCCTAGTCTGTCTCTGGCTGCAGGGACCTACATTTGGCAGTGAAATTTGGGAGAATCGGTCTCTTCAGTGGCTCCACAGAAAACAAAGATTCTAGAATTGTCTATCTCAAGCCTTTCACAGATATGACCTGCAATTTAAAATGCTACTAATTATTTAGAGTAAGAATAATAATAACTAACACCCTCGTGCTAAAGCTGAGAGGAGGTCTGCATAAGTTTAAAACAATTCTTCTCTTTTGTGTGCTGGGCGGAACACAGTCTCTTTTATGATAAATAATATTGCGATGCAGGCTGGTAATAACTTTCTTCCTTAACTGCAAAAAGAAAAGAGAAAGAAATTGGTTCAGAGAATTTTGCAAATTATTTCCTTTAGGGAAACCACCAAAGAAGGTGAAAGCCAACATGCTACAGTACTAAACACTTACCTCCCCCAAACATCTCCACAATAATACAAATAAAAGCTGCTGCAGTTGGATCAGCAAAGCTAGTGTACTGACAAATGGGCTTTGTGACAGAAACACGTTTAAACAGAGTACTGCCTATTCACTAAAATGAGTATTACTGATGGCACATATGTATTCTCCTTGGTTTATTTACTGGAGCCAGAAGCCGTGGTTTGTATTCATATTCTGCCCACGTTTTTCTTCACTGCCCTGGGCAAACCTCTGTGCAATTTTGTTTTCCCATTCTGAAACGTGGAGGAATGCTCTCTGTCTATCAATAGGAAGCACTGTGGAGTCTGTGCACAGAACAGATCAATAACAACTCTTTGTATTACTATTTAAGTGAAATAGGCTTAATATAGCTGCTTTTATTGAATTAGGGCTCTTTTTTATTATTGTTTTTTTCTTAGTTCCTTAGAAATATTGAAGGAGAATGCACTGCGCTTCTGTAAGACATCTCCAACAGAAGATGAGATGACAGTGCAAATGTTAAAGCACTCATTTCTTATTTAAGAGCTAACTAGTAATTATGGCATTCACACAAACACTTCCTCTTATTTTGTATTGGAAATAAATAGTTATGAGGAAGGGACAAAATAACATTCATTGGTTCAACTTTTTTGGCCAAGCTTGCAAGTGCATCCCTAGATACCAATTAAGTGAGATGCTGTGTGAAGTCACAAAGATGCATCCGTGGCAAACATTGGGTCACCTCACCACCCAGCTGTGGAAACAAAAGAGGCAACCACATGCCTGGGATCGGCAGGCTCCAAAGGGGAATTCCAGGTTTTCTGGAGGATCAGCGGTCCTGTAGAGAAGTTTCACTCCCAGAGAAGAAACATTTCAGGCAGTGGCTGGATGACAGATGTGTTTTCCTTTCTCATCACCCCACATGCAGCTGTTTGTTAGATACGTTTATCAGCAAGCTCAAACGAGTTATGTTTCATGTGTATTGAATGCGGTCTCCCTCAATTGCATTTCTGTTAAACACTGGACACTCTTCTAAAAGACTTAACATTTTAGCCTTTTGAAGGTGAAAGTTGTAAAAACTTTATTTTGTGTTTCTGAAAATGTAGATAGACCTAAAGATTTCATGAATTATCATGTGGTTGCCCATATCTGACTAATAATTAAATTGTAAAATTGCAGTTTCATATTAGGGTTAGTCTTTTCACCTGCTTTAAAACTAAAAATCATATTTGGTATATAAACAGACACAGAATATCCTTCTGATTGAATTTCAAGAGCATATCCAGAACTAAATGTTTTTAAGCACTTCTAATACTGTAGTCTATAAGAGGAGCAGACACTCTTAAAGCAATGTTAAAAGTTGTCTTTCATAACTGAGTCAACAGATCATTTTTGTAATAAATTAAAGCAAGTGTTCTCAATTAGAAGAGCTAGTGGCTGTTGGTATTGTACAAAAAAAAATAAAAAATCATTCTAGTATCCAGAGGGTTAGGGGTGGGGAGGGTCTGTTTGGTTTTGTTTCTCTTTCCAGGGAGATCTTTAACATTGTTTGATGAAGCTAGTTTCATTTTGAGATTGTTACTGAAGATAAAGGCTTCTGTGTTCTATGGCTGCTTGGATTCTTCGTACATAATGTCCTAGTAATGTCACAGTGCTGCTGTATCTAGATCAAACCACTGTTTTAATTGTTTTTTTGGCTTTGTTTTTTTTTAATAAATTCCTTAATTTAAATACATGAAGACTATATGTTTTGCTTTAACGAGGCATGTAAGCAAATGGAGCTTCCTCAAGTCCTTGGGCTCTTGAAGATGATGAGAGTGAGTGGGACACAGCTCATACCTTCCTAGATGCCTTTGTGGCTTTGTATGTTTTAATACTACTGTCTTTTGTGTTTTCTGTCCCGTCACATCCTCACAGAGATTGAGGGAACTGAAAACCAAACTGAGGTTGTACCTCCCTTTGCAGAGGTTCACAATCTCATCTGCAAGCACACTGTGTTTCCCCTGGGATGTCCTCCCTCCGCCTTCCATCCTCCCAGCCCCAGCCTTCCTCCGCACTGCAAACCCTCGGCCAACACAGCTCCTGATGACCTTAAAAGTAAGTTCAAGGAAAGGATGACAAAATCACTGTTAGGGACACAGGCTCCAGAAGACGTGAACTATTTTTTTGAAGTTGAACACTGTCTGATTTGTGAGGCCCTACAGACGACTTTACCTAAGCTCCAATTAGGCAGAGGGAAAGTGCTTTGAGAAGGAAAACAACAGCAACCATCCAAGTGTGCTCTGCAATATTCCGTACGGAAAGATCTAAAACAAAGATAAAGAGTAGGTGCAAAATCACCGGGAGGAAAGCAGTGCAGTGCTTTTTCTTTAAGAGGAGAAAGAATTTTTCAAAGAGGCATAAAGAATATCTTTATGAGACTGCTAATGGCAAACAGTGTTCGCATCAAGTTTCGTGAAAGAACATTGTGAAAACAGATTATCTGCATGAAAGCAGCAGCTACATCCAAAAGCTAAACTCAGTAAAACCTAAGGTAATAGACTGCATAAATTAAGGTCATGCATATTATCACTTTCCAAACAAGCCCAAGCCATTTTTCACAAGATTTTAACAATCTGAGAGGATGTGAGATGAAATTTTATTTCTCCTCTAACAGCTCCTGGTGGTTTTGTTCTCTCTGTAACTTGATGTCCTTTCTGTACAGCAACATCTAGATATGTTCCCTCTTGGGAGATGTAATCTTCCTTAGACTTTTCCACTATCTCTGGCGTGAGATGCACAGCTTGTAAGAGGAAAGTCATTACGCTGCTTTGAAGGAAATCCAATTAAAAAAAAAACGTCAACTTTTTTAATCCCTTAGGGTTCTTTACAGATGAAGAATACCATAAATGGGCCTCACTGTGCAATTTGAAGTCTATGGGGGTGCTTCTAGGGGAGGAGACAATAAAAGTTTCTGCCAAGTCAGAATTTAATTTGTTGGGTTTTGTAATTCTATTTCATATTTGGTAAACAGTAACAATCAAAATTAAAATGGGGCCTATTAGATGTTGGTGGTCTGACTTGTCCTAAGTAGAGAAGAATAACCGCCACAGAGGCTGAGCAGCTTGAGTAGCCCATTTACAGACACTTGAGTAAATTTTCCCTGATTTTCTTTTTTTTTTAATTACAGTTTATCACTGCTGATTTTTTTCTTAATTCAAGGAAAGATTGTTCCTCTGCTGTTGGCAAACATCAGCAGCACCCTAACAGTGCAAGGCTCCATGTACCTCTGGTAGCTTATCTGCAGAGAGGCTGGGGATGCTCCAGACCTGCTAATCTGGGGTCATTGCAGTGTGATAATGGTTAAAATACCAGGAGAAGAAGGGCAGGCAGACTGCCTTTTTCAAAAAGCTTGTAGGTAGGAAGTGACTTGCAAAACTGAACTTCAAAAGCACACATTCAAGGGTGCAAAGCCACATGCTTAAGAAAAGAAAGAACTAAGGTTGCCTGCATTCTATTAATACTGTTTCCGTGTCCTTATGCACTGTTATTATTATGCCCTCACATAATACTATGTTATTATTATGCATTCACTCCTAGAGGAAAAACTAACCTCTGGCAGATTTACAATGGAAACCAGATGCATCCCCTCTATGGCATCTGCTAATACATTATGTGTTTCAGACTTCCATTTAAACCTAAAAAGAAATATTTTCCTTCAGGGAAAATCTCACCTAATTGGCTGCTTCCCTCCATTTGCAGCAGTAAGGCAACTGTGAATTCTGAAAAATACATTCAGCCCAAGTATATGATGCTCTCTCCCACACACAAAGGACTGGGCGTGCTCCGTATCTCAGCTCAGTTCCCTTAGATCCCGTCAGTCCCAGGACTGGAGAAGGGATATGGTGTGGAATGAGTCTTCTCAGTTTCCTTTCCCTCTCAGGGGAGAAACCCTTGGTTGTTTCTGAGGGGACTGGGGGCATAAGAGATTCCTTAATCCGTTCTCTCCTCTCCGCATATGTTTACTTACTCACTCTGGAAGAGAAATGGAAGGCCAGAGGGCTGAGGAGGCAGTGCAGCAGAAGAAATATTTCTGCCAATAGGTAAGTATTGGGAAAAGGGGAATTATGAACTGCAGAAGGGACAAGACACACCTTGGCCAAGTTTCACCAGGACTGAAGAAATGGGAGGAACAAGGAGGCAAAAGCGATGGAGAGAAGTCAGCACTGGAAGGGATGAGGTCTAGCCAGGGGCATAGCTTACTCGTTAACTTACATTAAAGCAAGTCTGAAAGCAAAGAGAGAAACATCAGATCAAACCAACACCTTAATGAGAAATTTATTGCCGACGATACCACAGGCAGCAGTAGTCCTTGCTGGAAGCTTAAAATAATTGCCCTGCTTTGGGTCTGATACTCAGTTGGTGTACTTGGAATTAAATATTGGCATTTCACGTAATAAAAAGATTCAGCTGCAGTTGACATCCTATACTTAGATGACCATGACAAACACTAAAATACAAAAAACAAATTGAAGTTCAGATTATGTTAGAGATTTGTTATGTTGTTCCCGTATTTACAGTAGCAAAGAGGGAAAGAGCCATCTTTTGTACTTAATTCCATCATTCTCATTGAAATCTAGTATTTTTTCCTCTTGTAGTGGTTTTTAAGTCAAAGGTTTTTGAGTCTGCAAATGAAACCATAATGGTCGATCATATTTAAAAGAAAACTTATGTCTGTGTTTGCTTCTTCATGCATCAATCACTTACAATGATCCACCTGGTAATTACATGTGGCAACAAGTGAAAATTGATCACTGCTCATCAACTATTTGCGTCTGTGCAAAACATCGCTGTAAATATCAGGCTGAAGTGACATGATAAAAGCCAAAAGGCTTAAAACAAGCAAAGCAACTAGGCAGAATATGTGAGTCTTTCTTCAGATTAGCTAATACAAACTGCACAATAGGAAACCAAGCTGCTTCTCTGATGCTCATCACCTTTTTCCAAGGCGACTTAAGAATTCAAGTAATACGTGCATGTATTTAGAACACTGCTCTCTGCATGTCATGACTATGTCTCAGTTATACTGATTCTTTGGAGAAAATAATCGAAAACAGATATATGCAATGTTAATCAAGAACACAAAACGAGATAATATCTTCTCCCACAAACAAGCACGTTTCTGTGTCAGAGTGGGCTGATATACGTGAACTATGGTGCTGAACAGGAACAAATCTTCCCAGTGCTCAGGACTGCACGAAAAGCTGTAACCAGCTCCAGTATCATTTTTTTTGCAGAAATGCTTCTAGGGGAACAGTGATGTGCATTGTCAAAATGTCCAGGAAGTCACCCTCGAAGAGGTCCAGGGTATTCTGGGTTTCCTCTTGATCACTGTGCTCGATCACTTTTTTGTTGCCTTGGTTTGCTGAGCTGCAGGGCTCTTCGCTCTCCTTGCCATGCCCAGCCGTTACCACAGCACTGCAACTGCCTCTACGCTGAGAGCTTCTGTGGGTGAGGAAGGGGTTCTGGTTCTTACCAGCAAATACTTTCGTCTTCCTGTTGGACCTGGTTCTTTCATAGTTCCTGAGCTCCATTAGCCTGTCTCTGAAATACTCTTCCAGTGGTTTGTCATAGAAGCCACTGCCAGTTGTCAGGCAGCCTTTCAAGTAGCTTCTTGAAGAGCTCCCCAAGCAATGGACTAATGAAGCTCTGCTTGGAAAATTACTCAGCTGTGGTGAGGACCTCTTTCCTCTTTCCAAATCCTGGAAACGTCGTTTGAAGGCTGGAGTTTCTGAATAATTTTTTGATAACTATTTAAAATAGGGGGGGAGGGAGAGGCAGGGTTGGGGGCAGAAGGGAGAAGGAAATCGGAAGTAAAATATGCTGACTTAAGTAGCAAAAGGATCTTAAGTACGTGATTCCATACAGTAAACAGCTGTTAGGGAAGGTTTGAGGTTCTTAATCCAAATTCCCTGAAGACCTAGCAGTTTGTCACCAATCCCTCTCTGGAGCAGAAGTCCATTGGGCTGAGGTTAAACACTGCTGAGCATTTTTACCTCCTACCGACTGATGTACTGGCACAATTTTGTGTAGCCTCTCTGAAAATCTAATTCTCTGAAAGAATCCCTCACCTGTCTATATTAACAGAACTTCAGGTTTATCCTTTTCAAATCTCATTAGCCTACAGCTGCTGTCTCCCATGGTAAAACCAGATCCCACTTGTAAGAGATTTTTTTCTTCTTTTTCCCCTTTCCGTACTCCCAGATAACTGTGCTGAGGTGCACTGTATTATTACAAGAATTGCAATTTGCATATGCAATGTATTTCTATGTCTTAAAACTATGAAGTTTATTATTATTACTCTGGAGCATATCACAGATGTACATGGAGTTTTCTGCTCCTTTCCCATCATAGGATGTCTCTCTCCTTTCTAACCAGCCAAATTAATACCTGAGTTACTTGAATAGGCAAATAAAGACTTGACCCAGCCCCAGCTGACATCAGTGGGTGTCTTTAGGTTGATTTCAAGGGAACATCCATGCTGTGAGTCCTTCTATGGACTGTGAGAGAATATTTTGCTAGAAATTCATCATGTAAAAGATTGCCTTTCCATAGCCACAGTTGAATGTCCCCTGGGTTTTCAAAGTTACTGCTTTGCCATTTCCACCCTTCTCACAGGTATTCCAGGACACTCCAGCCTGTCTCAAGCTGCAGCTGGTTTCTATGCGCCAAGGTAGACTGGACCATGGCTTTTTCTCTGAAAAACCTTAGCAGTTCAGCTTGAAAGAACTGTTTTATACCATATTACTGTTTCAAATCAATACAAAGAAAGACTATACTGTACGTAAATGACAGCCACAGTGGGATCATGGAACATCTTGCAATCATTTATTATGCCTGACAATGTCTTTGGTATAAAAAAGCGCCATTGTTCATGCAGTTTTTGACAACTGCTAATTAAGTCTAGATACTTGCTAAGGGTCCAGCCACAAATTTGGTTTCAGAGCCCAGCAACGTCTCGGTAGGGTACTCCATCATCAGCACTTGGCATGTTGCCTACTAGTAATGAATGAAAAACACTGAGCGCAGATGATAACTAGTGGGTTGGGCATGCCATGTAAACAGAAAAGGAAGCAAGTTTTTGATCTCTTACTGTCCCATCACACTTCATTCTGGGAGGGAACCAGCCAGTCTAATGTCCTTGCCTAGAGCGGTTGTACTTTCAGAGTAAGTTAGGGAATTGGAGAACACTAAAATTTGGCTAAAATGTCACCTCTCCTTCCTACCTCAAACTTTTAAAATGGTTTAAAAATGAATTATCAATTTTAAAACTAATAATCAACTTAACAATGTAGCAGAATAAAAGTATTTCAAGTAAAGTTTTTCTGTATGAAAACACAGCCCAAAAAGTCAAATATCAACTTACCAGGAAGTAGAGGAATTATTACTCTAATAGAAGAATAGGTAGTAGTTATCATATATTGCAAAGAGAGTTTTTGCATACAAACCTTAATGTCCTGGAACCCTGGATATTATGGGATGATGGGCAAGGTACACATGCTAACACTGTTTGACCGCCTTTGTTTCGTCATCTTGCCAGAGCACCTGCAGTTCCTGGAGAGATGGGATTGCCCCAGCCCAGATGGATTTTCAGTGAAATGGAGTGGTTTATGTTCTTTTATATAGCAAGTTCTCAGGCACATCGGGTCAGGTCACTCCATTTCAGCACAATTCAGAAGAGTTTAGAAGCACTGTGTATTCCAGAATAATTCTCTCTCCTAGTTTTCGCCTAATACACAACCTGGTACTAGTGAGCCCCTTGACAACCTGTAATGCTGAGAGTGCCAGCAGGCAGCCTAACAGCTCTGAGCAGTACGGTTCTTGCTAAAGTAGATTCTTAGAGATCATAGGCAGGTGATGCCTTCGCTGAGGTCTGGAACCCTCAAACCATTCACGCTGCATTTATCCTCTGAAAGCTTTTCACAGAAGGTCAGTAAATCTGAACCATGAATGCAAAGAGTCCAGGTGAGGGGGGAATTTGCAGGGATTACGGAGTTTCATACCGTCAGCTCAGACAGCTTAATGTGAATGCTGATGTGGCAGCAATTAGAAAAGATCAACAGCCCACGTGCAGCCGTTGTCACCTGGCTTACAGCAGAGCAGGCAGATTGCTGCCCTTCTGGCTAGGGATCCCTGACAGCAAAACTTGAAGAGCTTTTGCTCAGCAAGGCAAAAAGTAAGTCAGTCACACAATTAACCAGCAAGTCAAGAAAGACAGTGTTGAAAGCTGTAATAAAAAATTCCTTCCAAGAAATCCTATGCTACTAGGTTTCCTCAGTGTGGTTGGAAATGGCTACAGCCCTGGAGACCTGAGGAGATCCAAACTGCCTTGCTGATTGTGTAGCTGTGTCTGGAGAGGGATGCGCTACCTCCAAACAGCCTGGCACCGGGGCAGATTTTGCAAGAGGCCAAGGTAAGAGCAAATTTTCTTTCAGCTAAAGCTGTGAAAATGGTCATAGTAAGAAGCAGCATCTGTCCTGAGCATCTTACAACCTAAATATCATAGGTGCAGGGCAGTCAGGGAAGCAGCTCCACGGTTTTGACTTGAAAGTATGTTAGCAGTATCATCTGCTAGAAACAGACAAATGGATGTAGTTGCAATAGTTGGTACATCATGAAATTTGGCAGCGTAGGGCTCCTTGTTGTCCCCAGTGACAGTGGACAATTCCAGACGTGTGGAGGGCAGCACCTCCAGCCACTGCCCCTCTGTGGCCAGTTTGCATGCAGAGCATTGAGCAATGAACTGCCTCTTCACACGCTGTGGAGTAGTTATTGTGCTCACTACTGCTTGTGGAAGGTAGACAGAGGGGATTTACAGTCCCCTAAACTTCCAAGGCTTCTAGCTTATTCAAGATATCAATAAATATTTGCATGCTTATTTGTGGATGTCCTGGATGAGCTAGAAGAAATCCATATCCATCCAGGGTATCCATAAATACTTGCATGCACATGTTCAGAGCACTGACTATGAGCTGTAAAGAGCTTTGGATCTTATCCATGAGGCCATTAGCTGGATTCAGGTTAGTGCTTTAGCCTGTCTGGCAGACGGCAGCTTGGCAGGCTCAGGGCAGAACCTTCAACAGCAACACCCACCTGGCTGCTGGACCAAAGCAGGCCAGGCATAAATAAAGAGCTCACGTAAACAAAGAGCTCACGTAAACAGCTACATCCAGCCCTTCACTATCCAAATGCAAAGGTGCAACCCTACTTTTTCCCAGCTCTGGCTCTGGCATTTTTTATCTAACGGTAAAGTAATTCTCAGGCCGATAGCAAAACTCTCAGTATGCGTGACCATTTAACTACACCCACACCAGTGTGTCACAGGTCAGGGTCCATGTCCACTGCTCCGCATGAGCCACAAACAAATTCAAATATGAGGCTGATGGTAATGATTTGCATGTAGAGATGTCATGGTGCTCTTAAATAGAACTATGAGTCATCCCTGATGCAGCCCTGATTATTTGCACTGTTGCCGTATACATAATGGTACCTTAATACACAAGTACAATGTGGCCTTGCTAGGAGTACCTGAGGAAAATTAACAAAGCCTTAACAGCTTATAACGGCTTTGATGATGCCGCAGCTTGAATACTGTGTTCAGGTTTGGGCCCCTCACTTCAAGAGGGATGTAGAGGTGCTGGAACATGTCCAGAGCCAGGCAGGGGGCTGGTGAGGGGTCTGGAGCACAAGGCTGATGGGGAGCAGCTGAGGGAACTGGGGGTGTTTATATGGAGAAAAGGATGCTCAGGGGGGACCTTATCACTCTCTACAACTACCTGAAAGGAGATTGTAGGCAGGTGGAGGTCAGTCTTTTCTCCCAGATAACAAGCAATAGGATAAGAGGAAACAGCCTCAAGTTGCACCAGGAAGGTTTAGATGGGGTATCAGGAAAACCTTCTTCAAGGAAAGGGTAGTCAAGCCCTGGAACAGGCTGCCCAGGGAGGTGGTGGAGTCACCATCCCTGGAGGTGTTTAAAAAACATGTAGATGTGGTGCTTAGGGACGTGGTTTAGTGATAGGTTAACCATTGGACTTGATCTTAAAGGTTGGACTTCATGATCTTAAAGGTCTTTTCCAACCTAAATGATTCTATGACTGTGATTAACAAGGCTTCTTGGCACCAAATTTCCTCCTATTTAGCATAAAAAATACTTTTTTACTACTTCTCCTTTCCTGATCTTTTAGATATTCTCTGAGCCACAGTCATTTTGGGGATATGTTCCAGGCAAACGTCAACCGGTAAGTCATTGTGGACTGGCAGGAGGTGGGTCTTGTCTGTGAGTCTTCAGGCCAAGTCACTACCTCCAGGTTTAAGTTGCTTCAACCATGCAGAGACAAGTAGTGTGCGATCCGACTGGTGACAGAATATGCCTTACCCTGCAAAGGGGCAGAAAAAAACACAGCAACTGCAGGAGTCAAACTAATTTCACTGGCGACAAGAGAGCGTTATTATTTCACAGGTCAAGGTATTCATGGTACTGCCTGCAGCTGTCATCTGATTCAGGGAAATGAGAACTGTGCAAAATAACTGCCACTGATATAGATGCTTTAGGAGGTGTGATCTGCTATAGGTGCAGAGGCTTTGCAGGGGACCTGCAGATGTACCCTTATTGTCGACACAGTGAAGACTCTTTCCCTCTTTCCGTTTAAACTTGCAGCCTGAAAACCTTTCATTACCAAAATCCGTTCCCTCTTCTTCCCAGAAAGCATTTGCCTGGTTGAAGTGAGACACCAGCAGCTTTTAATCTGCAATTGCTCATTGTGCTTAATGAATATGAGAGTGCTACATACAATGTGTGACTTGCATGGAGCTTTAAAAAAATAAGTCCCATGTTCCTGTTTTAATGGGAGGTTCTGATTCTACTCCCGCAGTTTAAAATCAGAGCCTGTGGATTCTGTTCTTTGGTAATCCTGTGTTCCTTCTTGTACCGTATCATTATTGTATACAGCGGGGCCAAGATAATTCTCTGTTCAGCAAAGCTCTCTATCCTGTTTAACATGAAACTTTACATTATCCTTTGATCCTCCAGTGAAAAGAAACACGACTTTCAGCAGCATGTAGGCTTCATTAGTTACCCACCTTATATCCTAATCTTTAGACTCTTTTTAAAAGCACCTTTAAAAAAAAAAATGGAGCGTCACATTATTATATCATTCCTCATGTCAGATAAGCCAGTATTGTTTATAGCAGTTTGCATGAACGGGTTGTGACCACAAATCTCTGTTCTTCTGCCTTGGGAGTAAATCACTCAGAAGAAAAATCATGGAAGGAATTATTTAGGTTTCTACAACCCATACTATTGCTAACCATTTGCATTTTCTCCACTATCCCTTCAACAAATAAGAACTTGTCTATTGTTATATCCAACCTTTAAGTATCATAAGCAAGGTGAATGACTGAAAACACTCCCATTAATCATAAAATGCAAAACAGAACATTTATTTTTCAAAGTACCACTAATGACACAGATGTTAATGAAAATCCAAATCCAAATCCAGAACTGAATATGGGGTCCAAACCCAAGTAATAAGTACATGGTGTTGCATTTTTAATATAGATTATTAAATGCCTTGCAGCAGAAAGGAAAGCTATGTTGATTTAATGATAATTTGTATCAATGTGATGAATATTTTCCCTAGTTGAAGATACCTAATTTGTGTTACAGAAGTACAGGTTCATTCCCATAGTATCAGCTTCATGAAGCTAGAACACTTTGAAGGCTACATAGTTTTATGCAACAAATGAGAAGAACCTTTTTCCCTACCATCTACACTAGAGCAACTTCTGTAACTAATCTGCTGACCTCTTACTGAGGTCAAGGCATGTTACATCCCTTCATCCACATAAGCAGCTGTTTTGTCAGAGTAGGCACTTGGGCTGGCCAGATGTGCTTTGCCTTCTCTTAATGGTCAGAGTCCTAAATCTGCTGTTCACTCTGGGTTCCTGTGGGTCTTAACTCCATCACCCCAGTCACCACAGCCACGCTGTCATCAGTGACCACATTAGTCGCCAAGTTGAGACTATACAAGTAAATACAAGTCAAAATTAATGTTGTTACTAATATTTCAGTACCGCTGGTGTTCCCCCCATGCCTCACCCTTGGTCTGCCTCTTCACAGCACGGCTGTTGCCACACTCTTCAACCTGCCATTCCCAACATGGGTTGCTTTGTCTGATAAAAATCCCAAATAAGTTTAATACATTTTGTGATGGTTTAACTCATTCTTTAGAGTTAACCCCAATCAAGGGGCATTTGCTGTTGTTTATTTCTAAATGCAAACAGGAGGTTTCCATCCAATTCCTTCACTCCAGGAGCTGTAGCTTTAAAAACTGCTACAACCTGCATCAAAAATCCAGAAGATGCTCTTGTGTAGGACTGTGAGCATCGCAAAGACAGCAAAGTGAATTGCACAGCACACCCCTTCTTCCTTGCTGTTAAAGGGTTGTCACCACTATAGTACGCTCTCCTGTACTACAAACATGCCAGAGTCTGCCTGAGGACCAGCGACAGTCCTGCTGCAACAGCCCACAGCTCAGCAAAGCCTCTGAGCTGCCACATAAGCTGGTAGGTAGTGCCTGCAGACCAGGCTGGTGCTTCCCTACAGCCATCGATCTTGCCCCAAGAACACTCCTGTATGACACGACGTGAAGCCTTTAAATGATCAAGTTTTTGTAAAACTGTGAAAAGTGCTGGTTTGTAACACTTAAGAACAGAGGCAGGGAAAATGGTCCCAAATCCTCGGTAAGCCAGAGCCAGGTGGGACTGCAGGGAGCCAAGCAGTGCTGAAGCTCCTGTGCCAGCCTAGGGGCCTGAAGCAATGCCAAGAAGTGGGAAAGACAAGAGGTGAGCACAGCAGCTCCATTACCTACTGACCAAGGAGATGAACAGGCTTTACTAATAACTATGGGAGCAAAGTATGTCGTGAAAAAAGCAATGAGCTGTTCCTTGCCCAGAGATGAGCGGTTCAGGGTGGGAGCACAAGCAGAATTGCAAAAGGCTGAGTCAAAATTTTTGGCTTCTGAGGTTACTCGGTTCCTCATTTAGAAAAGGCTTTGGTCGGGCCCTAAAAAGAAGCCTGGGCTGCATGACTGCCTCTGCATCCAGACTTCCCCTGAATCTGGATGGTATGACTTTGTATCTGTTGCAAGTATCTCCTCTCTGCTTGGAAAAAAGAAAATAGCAGCGTGTGTGGGGGTATAAATCTATATACCATTTTACTTGGCAACCAAAACCCTGATCTCACTCTTTTGACCTCAGACCAACTTTCATGCATCGCTCTTCCTTTCTTAGATGGCTAATACTCTTAAAAGAAGGAACAGATGGCACCCATTTGCAGATGTCAAATGCTTGCCTCACATAGCATGTTTACTATTGGATTTTCACCAGGGACTCCTGGCCCAGATAGCGAGATTTTTGTTATAATCACCAGCTTTAAACCTGAAGTAAACATTCACTGACTAGGTTGAGCCACAATTACATTTATATCTCTCAGTGCGTCTGATTCTTTTTAAAATTGACTGTAGATTGGAGTACATGAAAGGGATTAGGGATGCTTAGAGTTCAGGAAGAGGAGTATTAGAAGTGGATATTAAATAAGAGATGGGAAAAGAATAAAAAATGTAACTCCTGCACTCCTAGGAGGGGAACCGCAATCTAAGAGCGGAGCTACAACAGAAGATCCACATTTCTCGGTGCCTGTGACGCTGACTTGGGAGCAAGGCTATGGGTGTTTGTGGTGAATACTCTGATTTATACCCTGCTATCCTTCTGCATAAACTTTCCCACGTGAGCATCTCAAGTGGAGCAGACAGGTGTGACCCTTTGTGTTACAGAGTAAAGCAGCTGTGAAGCTGTGAGGTTTGCCACTGCATTCCCCAGAACAAGATTCTCAGGGCTGTTCTTTCTTTGTTTCTTTTCCTGTTTTTGAATACAGGTTTCTGAGCTTCCTGTCTGGGTGACCGCAAGCACAAGGTAAGCGCTGATCCCTCTGGGATAGCAGTGCTCAGCGTGGGATCTCCTTGTCTCTGCTTGCAGCTGCTCTGCATTAAGAATAAACTCACCTGAACCTATTGACCCCGGTAGCAGTTTTGTAGCACATTTCCAACGTTGCACATCTTCAAGAAAAGTGCTCTAAGAAGTATAAAAGCAGTTTCCTCCCTCTATGAGGGATTAATTCTGGAAACTAAAGGTGGACGCTTAATGACAGTGCTGACAGTGCCAAGTGCTTCAGACACATTAAGCTAATGTGCTTATTCCACAAGCCTAAATTGCCTCGTCTATCCAACTTCATCCCATGGCAACTTCTAAAGCACAAGGAAGCATTAGAAAATCTACAGCTAAGTAAAATCCAGGATAGAGGAAAAATACAGCAAAAATCACATTAAAAGTCATAAACAAGGTGACTGCTGGTCACAGCCACAGATCTGGTCCGATCTGCTCCACCAGATACATTCATTGTGTCTGTCTTCAGTACCTGAACTATCTCAAGCTACAAACTATGCAGATTAACCATGCTGAAGCACAGCATCCGTAAGAGTCCTTCCCACACTCATTTTGGTACCTCAACAGGCTCAGGACCACCACATTTCCGTCCTGCCCTAATCAGATGTTGCTTCTTGGGGGCAAACTGAGCTGCAAAAACATGGGAGCAATGAAGAAATGTCAGGTTTATCAGCTCCACCAAGTGATCCCAGCAATACAGAGCCAAAGGAGGGGGAAGGTATCCTCCTGGGATCCCTGCATCTTCAACTCTGGTAATTTTTCCTTTTTTTTGGAAGTACATAATAACCCCCAGAACACAAACAATTTCTTGCCTCACCTGCTTACAGATATTCTGATTCCCTGTCTGCTTCTTATCTTGATAATATTTATTTTTCTGAGACTTGCATGCTGTGCCTGGTAACAAGTCTGGATATGAACACATCACCTTCCCTACTCCCATCAGCTCTGTTCCCATGGGCTTGTCCATCTTCCCTCCACACCCTGCCTCCTGTTTCCTCTCTCCTCACACAGAGACAAACAAACTGGCCTCCCCACCTCAGTTGCTGCTGCTCTCACAAGCACTCCATCTAGTACATCTTCGCCACAGTTGGCCAAGACACCTATAGGAATGGTGGCACAGAAGTGGACAGTACACGAGCTCAGCTTTAACTCTCCGCCTCAGCACAGCTGTCTGCGGAAATTGCTTGATACAAAGAGCAAAGCAAAGAGAGGTACGTATAGGTGCATAAGTCACATCAGTGATTACAGGTCGATATTCTAACAAGCGATGCCCTTTGGCCCCATGCGGTGAGTGCCTGGTGCCTTCTGATCATCTGCACTCTCTGGGAACAGCCCTCTTTGCAACTCTTTTCAGAGAGAAGCTAATATAGGGTGATCTCCAGTATCAGGACGGTATTTGCAAGTCAATGAAAAGCCCATCCATGATGTCAGCTTCTGTCAGTGCTACCAAAAAATATTACAGGCAGACAATGAGAGTCAAGAGCATGATTAGAAAGCCCAGGTTCCTTTCCCTAGGACTGCTCCTGTGGTGGCCAGAAAAAAATGCCATTGCTGGGGCAACGTTGCTGCAACTGCTTCTGCTGGAGAAGGAAGGGATGGGTTATATCTGCTTTCTCTGTTAGTGGGTAGGAGGGCAGTTTCAGAGAAAAGCTTCAGGACTGCTGCCTCTCTTCGTTTCCTAGGACACCCTAAGCCTTCAGATAATGTTCCATGGAGAGCGGAAGATCCCCTGTGCTACATCATCTAGGAAAGAAGGAGTGATAAAAAGGCAGCCTGAAGTTATTAAAGGAGCATTAAAAATAACACAGCTCCTCAAATCCATGTGGATTCTGTTCTGTTTAGGGCATGCAAGGCTTTATGGATAATGCCTGAACACAGGCAAAATCCTCCAGAAATAGTCTGTCTTGGTGTACTGCTTTCCTTCCAGCGGTCCCCTGTACTGGTAGGTCACCTGGCCTTGTCTCTCGCGACCTCAGCTGGCACTGTGGAATCCTTCTACCAGCTACAAGCCTTGAAATGGGCACATGGGGGAGGTGGTGTCTCCTGCTCTAAGCAGGAAGGTGAGCTCCAGCATGCCTGAGCTACAACCTTTTCCCTCCACAAGCAGCCTCTGTGGACCCTCTACTGTCCAGATCAGCCAGAGGTGAAGCTCTGCCTGCAACTCACAGGGCTAGAAGTGCTTTCAGACATCATCTGCTGGCAGCCAGCTTAGTGGCAAGCTGTTCCCCCGTGGCTGACAAGCAGGCTCTGAGCAGCCCTGTGCAGGCAGGCAAGGTTGTAGCATCCCACTTGGAATTTAGATACTTGGGGGAAACTGGTCCAGATCCAACAGCCTCTTCTGAGGCAGGGCTGCCGCAGCTCCATACCCTCAGGTCCAACCAGAAGCAAGGCTGCCTATGTGCTCTCAGTGAGCAAACATACACAGAACACACATATGCACCATATGTATACATATATGCATATAAAAATATATAAATGGCTACCCATGCAGATCATAGAATTGTAGACTCAGAATCACAGAATGGTTTGGGTTGGAAGGGACCTTAAAGATCATTCAGTTCCAACCCCCTGCGATGGGGCAGGGACACCTGCCACAGGACCAGTTGTTCCCAGCCCTGTCACAACACTCTCCAAACTATCAAGCTGCAACAAGGTCTTTTACCATCTCATACCGGCACATTCTTCATACAGTCCCTCTGCTGCCTTCTCCTCATCTCATCCAGTGCATGTGTTCTCTCTCCTCTTGCTTCTTTCTCTCTCTCTTCTTGCTTCTTTCTCTCTCTCTTCCTCGGCTGCCCAGCCTCTTAACAGAACCAGCCACAGCTGCACCTTGTCTACACCAGCCAACAGCTGTGTATTATCAATGCTAATTAACCCAGCTTCGTTCCTCTGCAGCCCCATCCAGCCCGGCCTTGAGCACCCCCAGGGACAGGGCATCTACCACCTCTCTGAGCAGCCTGGGCCAGTGCCTCACCACCCTCACAGGGAAGACCCCCCCAGTCTCTCTGGCAGCGGCTGGGACTCCCCTTGTCCCTCCGACAGCCACCTTCTCCCATGAGCTCATCCCTAGAGACTCACACATACCTCTGGCTCAGAGGCAACTTCCCCCACTTGCCAGCCTGACCTGCACTAGATGCTATTCACCCGCTCACCCAGCTCCAGCTGTCGGCTCTATGGACACGTGGGCTCCTGGGACCGCTGGTCCCACCCCAGCTGCTGGCACTCAAGCCCACTCGCTCCGTTCTTGCCTGTTGCTGCCACCGCAGCCACCCAGGACCCCCCACCAGTGCTGACTGGTCCCAGGGCACGGCCAAACCAACACAGGGCATGGCCAGCGTACCAACAAGGAAATGACTGAGGTGGGATGAGCCCTTTTTATCCCTCAGTCCCTCTATTTTCCCACCCTTGTTCCTCCCGAACGACCTACATCCCCTCCGTTTCCCTGCCGTTGGTTCCTCCCCCAGACATCCCATAAAGTAACTCCCCTCAGTCCAGCAGGTGCTCTGGCACTGACGCATCCCGGTGGATTTCCCACCTGGAGAGCGGGCCCGGCAGCTGTCCCAGGGCAGAGCGGAGGCTCCCAGGCCACCAAGCCCTTACCTTGCCTCTCCTGCCTGCCGGGCTGCTCTGGCCTTGCAGAGATGGACCCGGGCTGGGCTGGCCGGGGGGGGGGAGGGCAGATGGGGCTGTGTTAGGGGCCGGGGGCTGTGTTAGGGGCAGGGGCGGGCCAGGCTGGGACAGGAGCAGAGGCAGGGCAGGCGGTGGGCTCCCCCCCACATTGTACCGCTGCGCTCCTTTGCGGATGCGCAAGAAAAGAAGACCCTAACGCCTGTGGCTCCCCCCGAGACTGCCCCGGAACAGCGCGCAGCGACCCCCGCAACCCAAAATACCGCCCCAGTAGCGGCCGGCGGCCCGCAGCCCCCCGCTACCGCCCGCGCGCGGCCCATGGCGCCCCCTGCTGGCCGCGCCGGGGCGGGACGGGCGCGGGGCCGGGGCGGCTGCAGCGGGCGCACCGTGCTCCGAGCCGCACGGGGGGCAGGGGTGACACTCCGGAGAGGTCCCCAGCTCCGTCTCGGGGCAAGAGTGCCCGCCCTGGCGCAGGGGCGACCTGCCACAGGAAGGGGGTGGCAGGACATTAAAAATTATGGGGTTTTTTTCCTCTTTTTTTTTTTTTTTTTTTTTTTGCCATTGGTAGGTCTGTTCTCCCAGGTAACCAGCGACGGGACAAGAGGAAACAGCCTCAAGCTGCACCAGGGGAGGTTTAGACTGGATACCAGGAAAAATTTCTTCACCAAAAAGGTTATCAAACATCGGAACATGCTGCCCAGGGAGCTGGTGGAGTCACCATTGCTGGAGGTGTTTATAATTAGATGCAGTGCTTAGGGACATGGTTTAGTGATGGACTTGGCAGTGCTGGGTTAACAGCTGGACTTGATCTTAAAGGTCTTTTCCAACCTAAATGATTCTAGGATTGATTATCAGTCAGTGTCACCCTCCTGCCACAATCCTGGTGCTCTCTTACAACCCAAGATTTTCTAGACCTTAATTACAAAGGATGGCAACGTGCCAGATCCAACCTTCCGCCTGTAGCAGGGCAAGGAGAGCATTTAGTAAAAGCCCTCCCTGGCAGCTACAATTTCAGGTCCTGTTTAAGCCTCCAAAAAACCCAGCATTAATGTAACGGGGGAAATTATTGTATCTCTGTCTTCTGTCAATTCAACTACACATTTAAAAGAGGTCCCCAAAATGCAAATCTATTGATGGTGTTAATTTAATGAAACCTGCAGCAGATGCAAAAGCTGTCACCTGATTTTAAATGAGTGCTGTTATCTGTAGAAATAAATGGGATTGCAGTATTGGTGGAACATGCATTTGGAAAGCATGCCTAGCAAAGGTAGCTGTGGCAATGCCAACCTGCAGTGTGTCCAGCCTCTCATAAAGGATTCACCACAAGGTAGAGCCAAAGGTACTTTTTCTGTAGCTCCATCTGTGTCAGTACAGCTACAACAGGAATAGACCGAAACCTTACTTTCTAGTCTCCTTGGCAAAAAAAAAAACCAAACAAAAACCAAAAAAACCCAACCAAAAAAACCAACAACAAAAAAAACCACACAAAAAAAACCCACAAGAAAAATCTTCTCTTATTTTTCAAGATGCTCTCTTCTCTAGGCAACAGTTACTCTACCAGCCCCAAGTGCCTGACCCATCCTCACTGCCACAATTCCCAAGGAGCTTACCAGCACAAGCAGTGATTCACATGCTTTCTGCAAAGCCTCCCACGTTGCTGAAGCTCTGACCAGTATCTTCCACTCTGTAAGACAGTGTTCCTCTTGTGCTGTGATGGGAAGCTGGAGGTCGACCAGAGTCCTGTTTAACAGTGCCTCTGTTTGAGAGGAGCAGGCTCAGACAGCGGCTCCGCTGGGTACCCTCCCTTGCTCACAGTGATTTTTCTCAGGGTTCTCTGACTGAGGTTCAGAGCTGCCCAGTTGGAACCAAATGTATCTGAAGAGCTAAGGGAGATGGACAAGCAACTATAGTACGTGGAACATCCTTTCAAATGTGAGGGTGTGATGTGACCCACCCCTTTTGACGATCCTTTAACTTCTTACTGACCTCTGAAGAAGGACTGCTTTGTAAAAACAAGTTTTCTATACAGCTTCTCTGTATTGCAAAACAGAAAAAACCATCATACCCTGGTAAAGGGTATTGTCACTTTCTCCTGCATGCCCCTGTTCATGCTCCACATTGCCATGTGCCTGTTCTGTGACCCTGGGGATGGGTAGCAAAATCCCCACCGCTGGCTACTGCAGCTGTGCTTTGAGTGCACCAGAACTGTGTACTACATCTAAGTGTTAGGAAATAAAAAAATCATGGAACAAGTTAGATGCTGTAGCAAATTAACACACTTTTCAATGGAAAACAGTGATGTTCACATTCCAGTGAGCTGTGAGTTTACTTTTTGAGAAGCTCAGTAACAATTACTTCTTTTTCCCATCACTCCCTTTTTTCCTGTGATGAGAATTGGTGATTTTTATAGAATATATAGGAGGGCTTGTGATCCATCAGCCCTCCAGAGGTACAACCACCCCTACCCACTGTAGGAGAATATGAAGGGGGGGGAGGGGGGGGAAGTAACAATCCTCATGTGGGTTATGCCTATACAAAATGGGGAGGGTGAAGGAGCAGGGCAAAGACCACAAAGAGCAAAGAGAGGGCGGGTGTGAGGACTGCACATCCTCTTGGCAGTGGATGCTTCATTCTGCTGTAGTCCAGATGCTCATAAATCTCCCAACCTGGTGAAGCAAAATGTGCCTTGAAGCAAATTGCTGCCACATAAGTAAAATTAAAGTTGACAGGACGTACCCACGTGATGCTTTTGGAGACCTTAGTTCCCAGCTGAACTCATCCATAGGCAAATTAAGAAACAACGGTAAGGTGAACAATGCTTTTCACAGTGTATCTACAGCGGCCCTGCTCTAACAGTCGTGGCCCCACCAGTCATTTCACACGGGACTAAAACTGAAACTAGGCTGAATGCAGATTAACACCCTTTTTCTTCATTTCTGTCACTTGGGTCACTGCTTGGGCTATCTCAATTTTATTTAGCACACCAGGAAGACCTTTTGGTATATAGCCTGATTTCCCTCTTCACTTTTCCTATCCAGTTTGAGAGCTTTGCTGAGACACCAGTTATGTACACAAAGACAGCTGGACCTGAACAGCGTAACCTTGAAGCCAAGCTACTCTTGGCAGCACTCAGCTGTGCAGCTTTCCCCTTCCATCCACCCCCACCCCACCCCGCTGGGGGTCTGGCCAGGGGTCAGTCGCATCCTTGGGCATCCCTCTTTGAAAATGCTGGGCCCTGAAAAAAACTCTTCACTTCCAAGTTCTGTTTTTCTAGCTTGTAGCCTCTGTTCCGAAGTTGGGGGAGGCAGGGGGCGGAGGGGATGAAAGAAGAAAAAAAAAAATAGATTCGGGTTTTGGCAGCTCTCCTCTCTCAGAACATTCCACACTTGCAGATGAAAAGGATTTTTCAGCAAACCAGAGCAAAGAGTCAAAAAAACAAACACAAACAATTACAAAAAAAATTGCCACACTCAGTAGTTTTTCTGACTGCTGCTAGTGGCTTAGCAAGAGGTTGGTCGGTTGCCTAATCTTGAGCTCAGAAAAAGACAGTTCATCTTTAAGTTTACAGTGTTATTGGCCCAACTACAGAGGATAAGATTTCCCTTAAGTCTTTGCCCAAGGCCTAATGATGACTCCAAAAATAACAAGTCGCCTTGAGGTTGGAAATCTTGGTTCAGAGAGATTTTGTTCATGTTCCGTAAATGATACACAAATATTCATCCGAGTGGATGGAAAATGCTTAACAGCTACATAACACAGTGAACGAGACCAATCCTGAGATGGAAATAATTTACTTAATTCTTTGCAGCACTGCTGTCACTTCCAGCCATCTGTTAGCTGGGGCGCCGCTGATAATCTATTAAGCAGCTTGGGAGATGAAACCTTCCGAAAGCAGAGATTACAAAGAGTTCACTTATTTCTCTGCAGTAGAAAAGGAAGTGGGTGGGGGAGAGGGATGAAAGGAAGAAAACACAGCTCGTGGCTTTGGGATGAAGGCTTTGCTCCGACAAAAACCTGGCAATTTCACACTTCCCTAATGAGAAATGGTGTCAAAGATGTAGAGCGAGTAGCAGTTGGAGGTGTTCTGTGAGCCTGATTATCTTCATTACATAGTAGATCGTAATTTTAATCCAAGAGGTTTTCTCTAGGCCTGTGGATTTGCCAAGTGGCCTGCTCAGGATGTTGAGAATCCTGGTTTTTAATAGCAGCTAACAGAACAGTGCAAGAAGAGCAACAGAAATGGATTTTGCCTTCATTCAGGGAGTGACTTGCTCCTGCAGGAAACACCAAAACTGCCCCTCCGATGTGGTCACGCACTGAGGTAGCCAGTCTCAGCGATGCTGTAGCAGTGTTGCCTTTTGCCTTCCAGTTCTTGGAGTTTCATATCTTTCGGTACCTCTTTGCAGACTAAAAGAGGGGCATCAAGCTTGTCCTCTCCGCTCTCTGCTGACAGGTCCATCTCTGTGGCATTTCAGGTATGCAAAAAGGACATTTTTATGTTGGGTGTACAGCGGATGTGAAAGAAAGTCTAAACCTAGCAATTCAAACCATGGAAAAATTATGAAGTCAGTAAATACAGAACAGGAACTGACAAAAATCTATGTTAGGCTGTTCCTCTGGACTGTAGCTTGAAAAAGAACCTAAAAGGTTTTAACTTACCTCCAAGTTAGTATATTTTTTCATAACACTGGACCGGCTTTAGTGCTGCAATTGTTAGCATAACTTGTTCAAGTATTTCAAGTTCCTACCTTGTCTTATTAATGACATGGAAAAACACTTGAAATCTATCTAATCAAACGTTCACAAGCAGTCACATCCCACAGGCAGCTGAGATAGGACTGATGAAAACTGAAACCACATTTGTTAACGCTGATACAACTTCAGCTCTGCTCCTGCCAGCTGAACTGCACGCTGGCACGTCGGTCTGTTGAAGCCCCGTTGACCACCACGATTTCCCCGGGGCTGAGTGATCTGGCCAGGCGGAACAGCTCACAGATGAACCTGGGATTCCTTTGGGAAAACACGCACTGAGGGGCTGCTGCAGCCACGCTCCAATAAGGAAACCAACTGCCAGACTGTGCTTGAAATTTATACTGCAAAAAGAAAATGAAAACCCCCTGTGCGTGTCCCCCGGGGTGTCAGGACATCCCATCGATGGCAGTTTCAGTGTTTGCCTGAGGCAAGAAGCAGTGGGTAATGCTCCCCTTTCCCTGCCCCTACCCATGCAGTACGGCTTTTCTCAGCCAACCTTTCTGTCTGGTGGGCAGAGTTACGTGTGAAGCGAAAGAAGCTTTACAAGGCCAAGGAGTAACAGAGGCACGTGGGCAGGCAATGGTTTTGACTGTTGGGTACGTTACCTCTGGAAAAGCCAAAGCAATGTAACAGCGGGGTAGAAACAAGCACATAACAGCGTCTGTTCCCCGGGCCTGGGCTACAACGCTCAGCATGCTGGTCACTGTTTCCTTTCGGAAATGTCCCATCTTTGAGCGATTCAAATGAGCACAGCCCAAGCCAGGCACAGCAGTGGGGGAAGGGACAACTGCTGGCCCTTTTCTGAAGTTTTGGAGCATGAAGTATGCTCAGGAGGCTGACAGCATTACCCGCTCTACAGTGCCAGCTTTCTAAGCAACTTTCATCAGTTTTCGCACACACAGCGGCCCCCTCAAGTTTCGATTAAGTTTTGATCAAAGCGACACTAACTTCCTTCAATGAAAACCAGAGCCATTTTAGTGTTTTAGCACAGTATTTTAACTTAGCTGCGTTTATTGCTTACAGAAAGTTCACCGAGCCCACGGCGTGAGGAAACGAGCCGCTGTGACCTTCCCCTCGTCGCAGCCTTACTGCGAGCTAAATGTCCTGCGTGTTATCCTGCCAAGGGCCAGCAGGGGGCGCTGTTAAAATTGGCTGTCACCTCCCGCATCCCAGCGCAGCCCCGTTCCGTCCCGTGACTTGCCGTTCCCTACTTCCTCCCCCCCATCCCAAGCGCCTCAGTCCTGGGTGCTTTCTAACCCCTGACTGAAACGGATTTGCCACCCCGATCAGCCAAGATACAAGAGCCCTGATGAAAAGCATCTTTCACTTAAATCCAGTAAAGGTCCCACACGGGAGCGGAGTCACGCAGCCGCTGCCGAGCGTTCGTATGGCAGCTCGGTGAAGTGACCCGGATCCCTGGGATGAAGGATGCCCCCCAGTCTGCTTTTAACTGGGGCTCTGCCAAAAGAGCCCTTGAAGCCCCTGGACATGAGCTGTGCTGGATTAGAACAAGAGGGACATCTTCTGGGACAGGGAAATGAACACTGTCACACAAACAATCGTCCTGGTGCATCAGGGGCAGATATCTGGCAAAACTGGGTGACTTTGTAGGACTTGCTGTTCTGGTTTAGGATGAAAAAAATTATAAACAAACAATTTATAAAAGGGGGAATATATCCCTTTTCAGCTTTGAACCACAGTCACAGAATCACAGAACGATCTGGGACCTCTCTCTCTATCAGGCCTAATTAGATGCAAATGCTACCCACTTAAAATCAATCTGAATGTTCAGTAAAAAAAAACCCAAACAACACATTCCAAACTGTTAACCAAATCTGAATATTCAGCCCTTCCCCCCACACACAGTTTTTCAGACCCTCCTTCTCCACATCAATGGGTTAGCAACTTGAAGCAAGCACGATGCAAAAAATGCAACAGGAACAAAGAAATGGGAGGAGATGGAGGTACAAGAAGCATCTTCTGCTGTGCAGGTGACTTTCTGCAATTCAGACAACAGCTCACTCGGAACTGAAACCCATTGTGACATCCCATCTTCCTGTCTTCCAAGAGAAAAATGGACTATGTATGACAGAATATAAGCAACTGTGTTAACAGGGACTGAAAGCAGAAAATGGGATAACTAAGTGATCTTGGCCCAAACTCTGTTCAAAACATAAAAGAAGTGCTAGCACGTGGATTTGGTGTATTTGAGAATATTTTAATTTTTAGCTGAGAAATACACAAAAGGGTAGAGTTTAAGGCATGCAGTCAGGCACGAAACTTCTCTTGCTTGCTTTTTGTGCACACACCTTCAGTGTAAGTTCTATGAAAAGGAGTAGATCCTATCTTTAATCTCTACGTAAAGCAACTCCGAGTACCCACTTACAGCCTGAGGTTTGATGCAATGTTTACAGTTGTTCCTGGAATACAGGATTTGCTTACAGGGAAACTCAGTTCTTTTTCTGTCTGTGTGATTTGTTCTATGCCACACAAAGAAAATGTCATATATTTCACAAAGTAAGTTTGATCAGTGATAATACCAACAGAAGCAAAATAACCTTCTCCACATATATACATGCTGCACTTACAGACATCTGCTTGCACGGTTTTACTTTGATTGCTCTTTTACTGGAAAACACATATAATCTAGGACGGGAAAAAAACTTTGATTTCTGCACCATGCAAGTCTAGTTGTTGATTTTCTTTTGAAAAACAAACCAAACTGAGACATCACAAATAAGACAGCCAAATGGGGCAATGAACTTTCACTGCTGAGGCAAAAGAGCAATTCAAAGATTAAGATTTTTGTGGATTTAGACATATTATCTTTGAAACATCATAGGTATTGAAATAAATATCATAGGCACTGAGATGCTGCTTAAAAATACATTTCTGTTTGAGTAGCTTTTGGTTGGTAGTAGTTTAAAGCACCTTTGTGTCTACTCCTATGGGGCATTTGCTCTTAAAAAGTAAATCAGACAGTACCTGATAGGGAGCATATTCCCAAGGGAAATGTTGTTTATAAGCAGCTACAAAGGAGTGCTTTCTCTCCTTAATGCACTACCATTGTTCATACAGCTTCTGGTTTTATTTTTTATTATTACTATTTTAAAACACGATAGTCAAAGACTCTTCTCCCTTACTCATGCGTTTTTAAAATCAATATGATTAAAAATGAATCTACTGCGCATCCATGTGATGAATGTAAGAGCTCATTCTGCATTTTTCCCACAAAGGTCCCCAACCTGCATTTTTCAATATCACTTAGACTTCTGCTGCAATTACTGGGAAGAGACAAATCCCAACTCCTAAATGTGTTTAAGCTGTGCACTCCCAAGGACTTCAATGGTATCAGAAGTTCCATCCTCTGCAGGTGTATTAAGAGTTCTTTATTACAGTGACTTTTCAAAACAGGTAATCCTGAGATTACAAATAGTTGGCAAGTCCAGAACAGGATGGTCCCATTTCCTAGGCCCCATCGCAACAAAAGGGTCCATGCATGTGTTTACTTTGTTCCTATCCAGCAAAACATTGAAATACAACTTAAGCATGAGGTCAAATATCACTGAAAGTGCCTCAAGCAAGATTATTACTTCACCATTAAATCTTTTGAGAGCATAAAACGAAAATTAACTCAGTGTGTAAGAATTAAATCTTAAAAACATGCACACGGAGGCAATGACATCTTTGATTTTCTAAAAATGAACAGGCCATTTAGCCCTGGGGGAAGAATCAGAACTCCCATTCCCGCTCTTACTTCTAACTAGGGAAGAGCCTATGGAAACAGTTTTCTTTACACATTACCTGCAGAAGTGGCTCAGAGTTAAAAGAAATAATCATGTCTACCAAGTGAGTCTGCATCCTCAAAAATTACAATCTAGATACACTGATAGCAACCATAATGTATAAAATATATCTGGCCTTTCTGACAAAAAAAAAAGAACTACAAAATTATCAAAAGCTAACTGTGCATTTAGATTAGCCAGCACACAAACAAAAGTTCAAGAAAAGCAGTGCGAAAAATGAAAGAGTAAATAATGAACGTGAAACAGCTAGGCTACACACTGCGAAGCTTGTAAATAAGAGCATGTAGCTAATATGAATTCCCAACTTCAACTGCAATTTAGTAACACTGCAGTGAATTAATTACAAAAACATATGAACACATGAAAAATTGTAGGCCAAAGTGTGCTTTTCAGCTCTGACACGGTCTCAGGACATATGGAAGGCTCATTGGGAGCATCTTCCTTTACCACCCTGACATTTCATCTTTGATTGCTCTGGCCAGAAATAAATTCCCCCTCCCCTCAAGCCTGATGTGAGAACGGCTAAACCACAATGTCTACCCCCTGTTCCACTGCAGCTATCGAAAGTTACAAGTAGGAAACCCTGAAATACTTCTCCAGGGCCAACAAAATTAGGCAGGGTGATTCTAGTAGAAAGACTCCAGTAAAACAAAGCCAGACTTTGCTGGCTGGTCCTTTGCCAAAGTAGTCTTGTCACACAGAGCAGGATTGCTCAGAAGACACAGGAGAGATCAGATGTTTCTCAATACCACCACCTGACACCGACGTTATGCTGACATGCAGGACATGCCCTGGTCAAGCTTTGCTGAAATCAGTGTGCCCAGAGCGGTTTATTAGCTGTCAGGTTTCCTAATGGCTGTTAGAAGTTCTTCAGATACTCTATCTTAGAGCTTTTGTTCCCAAGGGAATACAGATTATCCCATCCTCTGAAGAAGGTGATTGTCTATTGCAAAAAAATGGGGGAAATTTAAGAAATACAGAAACAAAAATCATGACTAGACAAGCATTGTGATTCAACAATAAAGGCAAAGCAAAACACATTATCACCTTGAAAGAACAACGTTAGATAGGAAGGGATCGGATTCTATTGAGCTGAACCCTGAAAGACACTGTCCGTTCATGATTAAGTTTGCTATGAATGACTCATCCACAAAGTAACGTGTAATGTACTCCTCAGCAGCTTCTCCCAGCAGTTCAGAACATAAAAGCCAGTCACAAATAAAAATTATAAGGCAAAAATAAAAAACCGACCACCCTATCTCCCATTTCTCATCATCATGACGCCTCACAAAAGAAAATACAAAACCTGAAAGCATTTTAATTTGTAAAATATGAAATGCAATTCATGCTATGGAGGAATACCTCAGCCTTTTAGCGAGGAAACAGTCTTCCCATGGGTGTTTGGTTATTAGCTATCATGCAAAAACAATTAGTCATTCAAGCAATTAAGGTAAGTATCTCCTAAAAAGGTTCTGAGCTTTTCAAGCCCTAAATGCAACTGCTATAAACCTAGACTGTTCCTGAGTGTAATTTAGTTATTGTACTGGCTCTCCTGAAGAGATTAATTGTATCATGTGTTGTAAATTCTTGATGCTCTTTTAGCTGCGGTCTGAGCCTCTGGTGAATTCTCCTCTTGCTCCTCGCACTTCTTATGGTTTAGGAATATGTCTGATTTTAAGAAGCGGCTGTAGCTGTCGTATTTCATGAGGTTGAATATCTGGTAAGAGGTGGAAATAAAGATAAAAACAATGACCTAAGTAAAACTAGATTTTAAATGAGAAGGATAGTATATGAATTATAAGGTATTTTTGTTCTGTTAGGACTAAAGCATTACTAAAAAGCATGACATTAAAATACACTTCAAACTCTCAAAAAGGGCTGAATGTAGCAAACAATATTGTAGGTTCCATGGCCACTGTTTTGCAATAATGTCTTTAATAGTTTAAGAATCAGATGATGGTTTTCACAACAGCTAATTGTGAAAACCTAATACTGAAGGTGGGAGGTGATATACCATGGTCAATACATAGGATTTTACATCTGATGATCAGGTAACTGCACATGTGGACAAGCCAAGACATTACCTGGTCCCCTGCCACAGCAGCCTCAGGCCTGCAGAGCCACCAGCAGTAAAACCTAGTGAGGGTATCCTTCTGGCAGGGTGATTGGAAGATACTCAGAGGGACAAAGCAGAGCTGAAGAAGAGGTACCTTTTAGGCACCTTTCTGACTGCAGTTACTCTTATACATTACAGAATAGCTCACTATAAAGGCAGAGCATCTGGATCACAGCATCACAGAGTGGCTGGGGTTGGAAGGCACCTCTGGAGCTCATCTAGTCCAACCCCTGCTAAAGCAGGCTCACCTTGAGCAGGTTGCACAGAGTCGTGTCCAGGCGGGTTTTGAATGTCTCCAGAGAAGGAGACTCCCCAGCCTCCCTGGGCAGCCTCTGCCAGTGCTCCGTCACCCTCCAGGTAAAGCTGTTCTTCCTCATGTTCAGAAAGAACTTCTTGTGCTGCAGTCTGTGCCCGTGGCCCCTTGTCCCGTCACTGGGCACCACTGAAAGGAGCCTGGCCCCGTCCTCTTGGCACTCGCCCTGGAGATGTTTGTAGGCATCGACGAGCTCCCCTCAGCCTTCTCTTCTCCAGGCTAAGCAGCCCCAGCCCCTCAGCCTTTCCTCATACGGGGGATGCTCCAGTCCCCTCACCATCTTGGTACCCTCCGCTGGCCCCTCCCCAGCAGTTCCCCGCCTCTCCCGAACTGGGGAGCCCAGTATGGACCCAGCACTCCAGGGGCGGCCTCAGCAGGGCAGAGCAGAGGGGGAGGATCACCTCCCTCCACCTGCTGGCCATGTTCTTCCTCATGCCCCCCAGGGTCCCACTGGCCTCCTTGGCCACAGGGCCACTGCTGGCTCACGGGCAACTTGCTGCCCCTCAGAACCCCCAGTCCCGTCCCCGCAGAGCTGCCCCCCAGCAGGCCAGCCCCAGCCTGTGCTGGTACAGTAATTAAGAAAAGCCTCTAAATAATTTACACAAATACTGAAACTGCAAACTGAATCCAGACTGAAATAACTGGTTTAATCAATGTTTCTTAAACTTCTGCCAATTTTCCGATCCTTTTTAGACTACTACACAACCAAATGCCAAGACTGGTCTTGGGCAATATCAGATAAGTTGCAGGTTCCTGCCTCAAAGAGCTGATCGGGTACAGGTGTAACTTGCCAGTTAAAATGTGGTTTAAAATTCGTGATGGATTCAATTAGGCTTTTCGCTGGCCCAAGACCTGCCCTTTTTCTCATAGCCAGTATACAGCTAGCATGGAAGAACAACATCAGCACCGAGTATAGCTTTTCTCTCCCAGGGCTTGAGTTTAGGCTTATTCCTCGACGTAACTGCTTTCTCTTCTATTTATACCCATTTAAGACAAAAAATCTAGAACTCACTTGGAGTTTTCTGAAAACAAAATGGCTTGGGAGAGGAGCCTGGAATCTGTTCAGGTGTCAAGGTCAGAACTATATTTTGCTTGGTCTCAAAACAGAGGGGAAGGAAAAAAGTAAACCTCAAAACTATAATTGAGGCAAAACCAAAGCCTACATCACCCTCTGCCTATTATTTCACTGGCAGAGGCTCTCTGAGTCATGCTTCATGACTGATTACATTTTATGGTACTCAGAGTAACTAAATTTCCAAGACGAGTTTCTGGATTCTGACCTGCATGTGTGGATTACTAGAGCTTTACCTTTACATGCCTTGTTTCTAACTGATAGTGCAAACACGTAACAAAACTGTTTGTTAGGGGTAAAAAAAAATAAAAATCTCAAACTGCTTTTTCATTTCACATCCTCAAGGAACCTGGACAGATAAAGGCAAACACACAAAACTTCAGTGTTCTTGTCTGTGCGTTTGCTGAAATATCTCCATTGCAAGTAAATTATATGAAGCATGTTACTAACCATTGTTCGTTTACATTCTTAAGTATTTAAGTTCACATTTAAAACAGTGGAAACCTTGCTTTATAAGCTACATATTGGAAGACTAAAATTCCCAAAATGCTCTCTCAGTGTAGACCCAAATCAATGCAGTTAAACAAAGTTAAATTACACCTCCTGGCACTGGCTCGCTACAATATAATGAAATTTATCCAACCAACTCAAGGGGAAAAAAAAAAAGCAAAGAAGACATTGCTTGTTAAAACTTCATAAGTCAGTGTTAAGAACTTAGACCCCTCTTGCTCCTGGTATTATTTAAAGCATCTCCCAGAGAGAAAGAGCTCTGTAAAATCAAAATCTTCTGGAGTCTGATCAGCCAAATGCACAGAACAGAAAGATTTTATAATCATGTGCAAAAGCAGAATTCTCTTTTTCCCTCCTCTCATCACCTCTGTGGAGCAGGAACATTTACCCTGTAAATATTTGGAAATCTAGAGATTTCTAAGACCCGCTCTAACACCATTTCTTTGTTTAGCATGAACAACTGCCTCCAAGTTACTTATTTAAGGCCATCCCATGAGCACAAAAACACACCCCACAAGCAGCCCCATTTAAATCAGTAGGTCTCTAGAGAACTGAAATGCTAGTTACCAGCAATGCCATAGACCAGACTGGCTTTCAAGCTCTGCCTTTTTATACTTCAGACACACAGTGCCAGCAGTAGTTAACACTGTTCTTTAGAGAACGAATTATACCACTCATCATAACTTTATAAGGATGAAAAACTAGAGAAAACCATAACTCTTCCTGAACTATTATCTAACAGCAATAAACAGAAGCTTCAAGCAGTGGAAACCTGCAACAACCCATAAATGCTCTGCATTTGGTTTTAAAAGTTCACAGACTTTCTTCCCACACCAGTGGGATTCCTCTACCCCTGATCTAGCATGTTTCCAGTTCAAGTATTACTATTCCCATGCTGTTCATGTGCGTACTCGCTTGCAAAACCGCAAAACCTTTTAACTTCAGTAGTCTCTCTAGCTTCACCCACCCTGAACTGCACCGCTTAGATTTACCAGAAAATTTTCTTTCCCCTCCCCCAAGTCAGAAGTTCTTCCACGAAAAACTTTGCTTCTTCACATGGAAACTGGGTTTCAGACATTTCCACTGCTAATGACTTAGAATCTGCTTGAAAGACAGCAGAGCCTTTGCTTCTCAGACCACTTCAACTGACCCAGTCGCTGTGCAAGTAACATATTCAATGCCTGATGTGAAATGGGTTGAAAACACTATTTAAATCTCCACAAAAGACCCAAATGGAAAATACAGGTAGTCCTGAGGATGGTGCAGAAATTAAAAATAGTACAGACTACAAGTGCTGGAAAGCTGCAGATAAGAATGACTCACTTGGTAACTTATGCTTCAAAATAAGCTAAATATCAAGAAAATTTACCACCAAAAGACATGCCTGCAAAATGTCATCTAATTTCTGCCAGACCTCCCAAGTTCTACAGAAAAAGGCAAAGCAGATACTAACTCCTCTTTCGAGTTTTGTGGGCTACAGAAGTGGAAGCTTTTCAGAAAATTGCATTATATTTAAATCAATACAAATACCAAAACAAAACAAAGTGAAGAATCTTGAGCTCTCAAGGAAACCAGTGGCAACTACGGAAACAAACATCAGCAATGACTCAGTGCAAGTGAATACACAGGAAAACGTAGGCACAAAGTTAGTCAGCTGGGTGATTCTCAAGCTACTGGCAGAGGAACCCAGGAGAAAACTTCATCCCATTTACCAGGAAAGTCCTGCACTAGGAATTAGCATAGTTGTGTTGAGTCTTTTAACTAATTGGCGCTAGTTAGACAGGGCCAAGAACCTGGGGTATGGTGCATCCACCCTCAGAGCAGCTGCACTAATATCCCAAACATGGAAGCAACCCAGCTCTGTGCTTACCTGTTCCCTCCATACCACAGCAGGCAGATTCTCAACTTCCCTACACTAGCTTGTGCTTAGAAAGCAGAGTCCATTAAAAGCAGATAAAACCCAAAGAAACTGTTCTTGCAGAAAATAATTTTACCTGGTCCTGGAGCTTCTGAAACATGAGAGGGTGAGGTGTCTCCAAAATGGTCTCATTCAAACGGGACTGCCCTTCCACATTGACTTGGGAGGAAGCTTTACTGGACAGGAAAGTCATATATATTTCTTTAGCTTTTTCTTGCATCTGCAAAAGGACATATTTATTTAAAGAATTATTTGCTGTGGGAATATTCTCTGTATTTGCTATGTTTTGTTGGAGACTGCTCTAGGTCACCGGGTTTTTCAGGTTCACATTCTAAAACCAAAAATTAGTCTGAATTAAAAATGAAAAGTAACAAAACAAGTATATATCAGTTAGCTTATTTGCGTACCCTCATTTGTACTGGAGGAAAAACATCTCTGTAGGCCAACTCCTGAACTGGCAACATTAGTGGAAGCTATCAGTACTCAGCACTTTGGTTAAACAGTAGGTTGCAATGTTTGAATCTGAGTATCCAGTGTAAAACTGCTCAGAATCATCAACTGGGCTTTGTCTTTACTATTTAGAAGGCTATTTTTACTAACAGATAATCACTATGTGCAAGGAACCCAGAGGAAAAAGCACTGTGAAAACTTAGTCTTACTGCAAGGCAAAACCAAGCAAAGTTAGCACGTAATCCATACTACTGCTAGATAACCTCGTCATACTGCATGCTTTGTCCTAACTATGTTTTTACCTCAGTGCAGCTCACGTGCAACACTGACTAGATGATTAAAAAACCCAACAACTTTGCTAATAGTAAAAATAAGACTCTCAGGAGCCTCTGAAGGCTAATAAATAAGGGTAGGTGTGACTTGCATTAAGCTGTTTGTTAGCTTTTGCCCTGATTTCAGCAATCGTGCTTCAGTGTTCTTCTCTTGATAAATCAGTAACAGTGATAACGTTTTGACCCAGCCCAGCATCTTTAGGCTTCAAAGCAGTAAATGAGTGGTCACAATCTCAGAAATTCAATGCAAGCTCCCCCTTGACCAGAAGGTTGGATAAGAGGATGCCAGTGGGGGAGAAGAAAGACAAGCCAGGCAGGAGGCAAGCCTCCCTCCTGCAATCTGCATTCTGCACACCGAAAGCAAAGCCCATGCAGCAGCAGGCACTGTACGATCCCAGGACATGGGTACTCATCAGTGCTCCCCACTGCACATCTAATGAGCAACCGCATGTCCAGATCAGCACCAACTCAAGGGCTGTGTCTTTGATGGGAAGCGAGCCTGAAGAAGGAAGCATTTAAATCCTTGTCCATGAAGGAGTCACAGAATTTCTTTCATGTTTTACAGCTGAGAATCAACATTTGGGGATAATTAGAAGAAAAGCTACACATGTTTGACAATTCACAAGACGTAAAGAGTTAACTCTCACTGCTGAAGGGGACACACATTTTTCAGGAGTATTCCTTTTTAAACCAGATTATTCACCTGAGAGGTCATGTGTCAGGTGCATTAGGTCACAATGAAGTGTTTTTAACATTTTCCAGTCTTTCCAGTTTCACAGGCCAGGGAGGACCAGGTCAGCCACGTCTGTTCTAAATGAGCAATTAATCCAATCAATCGGAGTTGCGACTGCTTTAACTAGTAAAGTTAATACCCTAATGCAGAGTAAAGGTACCTTTAGCTATTATTGCATACAAGCAAGCACAAGTGATTGTACTGACTCAGTCCTACCTAAATAACTTTTGAACCTGCTGTCCAATTTCAACCATATTTAAGAGACGGGCAAAGGACTGAGAAATAATTACCCTCCTATTGATTCAATGGAAAAGAGCAGCAAGAGAAAGGAAAGGGAGAGGAACAGCAGCACATGCACCAAGGGAAAAGCTGCAGTATATGACCAAAAGTTATGTACTTGAACTGCTAGCTAATCAACGCACACATAGCTCCTTGTCAGCCACAAGATGCTGTTCGCCCATGGAAAACAGGAGCAAGCTGGGCACTGTAGAGAATGAGTAGAGGAAGGCCTGAGGGGAAACACAAAACTAGAAGTACTGTGAGGAAGTTTAAAGAACACGGTAGAGGAACAAGAGGATTGTGTGGGAGGTTGGTGAAATGGGGAGGATCTCTGGATTTTGTGGGGAAGAATGACAAAGAAAGGAAGTGAAAGAGCTGTGGTAGGGAGGAGGGGGTCATTGGAGAGACACAGGGGACCTGACTTTATAGTAATGGGGAAATATGGCAATGCACTGCTAAACTTCACAGGTTCTGCTGCACGGGGAATAACTGTTACGCTAAGTCTGTGCTTTAGTGGCAGAACATCAGTTTAACTACATTTAAAAAAAAAAACCCAAAAAACAAAAAAAAACCCAAAGAGAAGACAGTACGGTTAAAGTTGCCAGTATGTTTATACATCCCCAAATGACATTCAGGGAGAGCTGGTTCAAGCAGAGGAGACAGCGATGTTCCCCACTCAGTGGGTGGCATTCTTTGTTCTGCGTCAGCCTGAAACTAATGCCTCAGCACAGGGGACTCTACTCTGGAATTTAAACAACACTTAAACTGGGACCTTGTTCACAGGTGGTTATTAAAGGATTTCTGGCACTTTTCACTTACATCTGTGTGCTCACCCCAGCATCCGTGCCAAATTCCCATTTGAAGAACAAAGTTCTGTCTACAGAAACCCCCCGCACTATTTCAAGTGGATACAGTATTTTTTCCCACTTCCTTTCCTAAGGTCAAATTCAGCTCTCAAGCACGCGTGGTTCCCAAATGAGGTGAATGGAAGTCCCAGATGCTCATCAGAACAAGCTCCAGCAGTTAGCAGCTGTGCAGCATTACCCAGTCCTGCTTAACCATTGCCACATTCCACATAGGAAGTGGCAGAAGAAACTCTTGAATAGGTACACTTTGTTCTGAAATTGTCCTCTACAAAACTTCTCAACACAGGCATTTTGGTGGGTTTTAGCAAAAGCTGAAAAGATTTCCTATTGTTTGAAGCATTTGTTACAATCCATAATTTACAAGCTGCAAGAGAAGAAACATTTAACCCTTGGGAAGTAGCGCAATGGACATGTTTATTTCATTGACAGTCACAAATGCAACAGCATATGACTAACTCCAATAAAATATTTAAAGTTCAATTTTATTCACTTATCCCCACCACTCCCATTTCAATAATTAAATGTGTCCTAAGATGAGAACCATATGGGTGGCAGAAGAGATCACTGCTACAAGTGGACTTGACCTAATTCCTTCCTCAGTCTTTGCTAAAAATCACTTTTCTATTTTAACTTCAATTTTAAAGGAATATCCTTTTTTTTTTTCTTTAACTGCAGAGATGTGTCTTGAGTTGAGGGGAGGAATTTGTGCTTTTCTGCTGCAAGAAGATAGGCTGAATTCAGCCCATCTAAAATCTGCCTAGCCCAAGTATTTCAGTCTGCTTGCTGCCCAGCTCCGCAGATGCTGAAAACCTCCCCTGCTCCCTGAAACACGCCTGCATTTTGTATAGCCCACCCAAACAGGAAAACAAATACAATCTCACAGAGCAGTCTGGTCTGAATTCCATTTCTGCCTTCTCCTGACTAAGCATCCTCACCACTAGTCTAAAGCCAACACAACAGCCAAGAAGAGCCGGGCTGATCCTTGCCAGCCCTCCCTCCAGTCCGGTGATCTAGCAATCCTGGCCACACAGCGGCTCACATTCAAGAGGAAGGGGACAGAGAAGATGTATCTGCACGGCATCTTGCAAGATCTGCCTGTGTTGGCTTGATATAAGTCAGCTTCTAGGCTGAGCCCACGTGACTGTGGTTAGAGTAACAACTGAACCGAATTTAGTAAGTCTTGAGGAAGGGCCCAGGATATTTTCTTAGAATGGCACTAAGGCAGTGAGACAGTTTGCAGCCAACAGAAAGCCGCAGAGCGAGCCTGCACCTACCTGCAAAGACCAGAAGGGACATGAGGGAAGGGCAGAACATTTAGTGAGCCAACCACTCTGACGACGGACGGTACAACAGCCTGTACAAAACCAAACACTGCTCCGGGCTGACATCGAAGGGATGACAATAACACTAGACACAATGAATACTTAATCCACTGGCCAGGTGTGGTGACTTTTGTGCAAGTTTAAACCAACCAAGAAAAACTCCATGCTAACACTCTCACATCAAGTAACAAAACATTTATCTTATACTTTAAAAAACAGAAAACAAAAATCCCATTCAATCCAGGTTAAATTGAAATCGGCTTCATCTGACCAGATGTCTAAGTATCTGTGAGCTGGTTTCTGTGGTAAACCAGTTTTAATGAGAAGCAGGTTATAAAACAAGTAAAAAGTTGGTTTTAGAATACTTTGCTCACATTAGATACAAAATGATTTCTGCAAGAGTCACTTTCAGAAGACAAATTCGTGCTTCATGCTATCATAAACACTGGAAAGATTTCTGGGTTTAGTGCTTTTTCTGGCTTTGTAAATGATCTAAACAAATCCATCCATAAGCAGTAGCTCTAACTCTAAGTCTGTGTCATTCTAAAGCACATTTATTCTAGCCAGCCATAACAGCTTTGGCAGTAGTAGATTCCAGATTGACCATACTGTGTAATGATTGGTACTGCGTAATTTAGCTAAACTTAAGTCTCTGTCCATTCATTTGGCAATTCATTCAAGAATTCACTAAGTTACTATCTCTATACATCAGTTTACCATTTCCTGTACTAGCATGTGCAATCCTAAAATAGCTAAAAAGATGGAAATTATTTAGGAAGGGAAAATACAGTTATTATCCCACTGCAAATGTGGGACCTTACAGAAGGATTTTCCACTTTCATTTCCATTTCAAAATGCAGTTTGATACCTGTCCAAGGGGTATCAAGAAAAGGCTACATACCCCCTCGCAAGGACACTGTACAGGGTACAAAGGAAAAATATCTGCCTTGTACAAAGCAAAGGGTTCTTCCTATTTGGTCATGGACTGTTATGCCGGCCTCTACTTCACCACCTCAGAAAGCAAATGTTTGTAACGGAGTAGAGAGATCAAGAACACCTAGATCCCCAGCCCATCATACTGAACACAGCAGCCAAGACGCTGCATGGACATCTGGGGACAAAAGAGAGGAAATGCTTTGTCACAAAATGATAATAATGAGATCTGCAGCTTGTGCCGAAGCAGAGCCAGGTCAGTGGGAGCGACGGTACCACATTTGCCCAGGCAGGAGGTTGGCTTCCAGTGCAACCCAGACAGGCGGCAGCTGAAACATTCCCTTACAGGCAAGGGGAGAGGATGACTCCCAGCCCCACTCTACCTACTGACACTGCTGCCATCATAGTGGCATCCAGCACAGTTCTCTCTTTTATCCCATATCATTTACTTCCTTTCTCTTTCTCCTTACATCTTACAGAAAAATAGCCTGATTAGTTATTCTTTTCTGAAGACTATCTGCATCTGTGGACCTTAACGAGGAAGGGAAGCAGTGAAATACACAAAGCTGAAATACTGCTAAATATTACAAAGCGCACAGTCAAATTGAACACTTTCCTCTTCTTGCAAATACTTGTCTTCTTTTTTTTATGGATCTATCAATATACAAAAATATTCACAACTGAAACAAGCAAATTGTTTTAAGGGGAATGCTTTTTCAGTGCAAAATATAGAATATTTACAGAAAGTAGACTCCTCCCTCCCCCCTCCTCAAAAATATGTTTTGTTGAAAATCCAGGGAAATTTTTTGTTGAAAACCTGCTGGAAACAGTTTTAGCTGACAATATTGACTGAACTTAAGAGAGGAATCCTGCAGTCTGGATACAGCTCTCTTATGCCTGCACTCTGTAATTCCCCTAGTAGCACAGTTCTGCCACCTGATTCCTATTCCTTGACATTTATGACGTTACTAAAAGCATGTATGGTCCCATTTGAACCAGGTTTAACTGGCATTTTCTCAGCCTCACCTGCTCATGGTACTCTACTTTGGCCAGAAGATTGCAAAAGGGGCTGTACATTTGTATCCATTGCCTTCTAAAATGCTCCCTTTGGCAACAAGAGCTGCAGACACGTGAAAAGCGTAAAGGTGGGATTTCAAAAAAAGCTTATGGGATTTAGGAGTCTGACTCTCAAGGACAGCGATGCTCAGTTGGAGTTTTGAAACAACTTCATTTCATGTTCACGGAATCCTCATCTCAAAGATTAAATAAATTTGGAATTTCTCAAAAAAAAAGAAAAAGAAAAAAAAATTACAAAACCTTTTCCAGAAAGAAGCAAACAACACACGGTACATATTTTAGGCCTGACTCTATAGGCTTCAAACCCTAATTGTGAAAGTGGATCCTGTGTTCCTGGTGGGTCTAAACACAGACCAAGATTCAAGCAGTGAAAAAAATTCAATTGATGTAGCTGACTGAAAAATTTCCAATAGAGTATTTTCTACTAGATAATTATAGCTTTCATGAAAATGAAAATGATCTGTAGGTATCAATTTGAATAAATACTTAAATGGAAATGTCTAAATGGATCTTCAATTTCTTTTGTTTTGCAACTTGTAATGTGATAAGGCAAAACTTTTCTTTTTGGCATCATAAAACATTTTGTTTGCGCTGTTTGTTATTTTTATGTCCTGCTAAAATATTATAATGGTATATATTCTCATGTAATGAATTTTCTATGCTTTAAAAAAAAGTCCTGAATTAAATATCTTTATATTTTCAAGCAAGATGGTGCAATATCACTGAATTAAAGCTTTTGCTATTGCCAAGCAACAACAAAATTTCAGTTTTCAAAACATGAGAAACATCAATTTCAGCATTTTGTTTTGATTCGAAATAAAACCAGCTTTGTTTCCAAACAATTCCACCACAATGATTTCAGCACAATTCCTTCAAATATATTTATTTGCACCCACATGAAGCATGTTATACAACAGAAACGTTATAGCTCCAGCTCTGCTACGGAACCTTTGTTGAAAAGTAAAATTCATTTCAGAAACATACCTGTTTTTTTCCCTGTGTTTTCTTAAATTCTTCACATGCTAGCCAGAACAAAACATTTTCTTCACTAAATTCTTTCTTTAAAAACTCCTAGGGAAGAGAGAAAACAAACAAAACTTAGGATCCAATTTCTCAGTTGTTTTTCTCTCTTCCTACTATAGCCATTAAAACTAGAAGCTGCCTACAGCTAGCTTTACCAGGGTGTATTTACATAATACAGTGTAACAGAACTACTGCATTAGTGCATCTGCACACTACCAAGACACAAATGATCAGATATTCAGCACTTTGAAAGCACATTCCAGGAGAATGATGAGCCACATTTAATCTCAGAGCATATCAGTAACCAACAAAAAGGGATTCTTCAGTCTCCCCTAAATAACTGAAGCAATGTTATGGTCATTACTCAAAGGAAAATCCAAAAATACATGAATTAATTAGCAGGTGAGTATAATGACTATTCTAATAAGAGTCACAGATCACTTTAGATTCTCATTTAGTATCTTTCTGGGTTTTTTTTGAGTAAAATCTCTACAAATAAAAATTCCTAAACATGATTGTCATTGGCAATAAATTCACTTCAGCAAACTAAAGCAGAAGATGTATTTGAGTTCTCTAGACAGTGTTTAAACAAAGCACATTCCTCCAAAAGTGAGGCGTGTTTTAAAATGGGGAAAAATGTTTCTTTTTAAAATTTCTTTTTAAAATGTAAAAACCGAAATATTTACAGCTCTGAGATCATCAGTTTTCTTAAAAGTGTTAGAAAATAGAGACTAAGTAACGCCAAGAATTATATAGCACCAAGATTTTTTTTCTAAAATATTCTAAATCACAGTGTTTTGTAATTCTAATGTACATCACATTTCCAACCAGTCTGGCAGGAAACCATTTTATCCCAGGGTATTTTATCAGTGCTCGGTATAGCAAAACCATACTCAAGTAGGTAGTTCCCATTCCTACAGCTAATATGGCAAGAAAGCTTTGCCTTGAAAAAACAAATTCGCCACCCTCACCTAATTAAGCCTCAAGCCTGCATTTTGAGCTGCACAAGCCCACACTCTGTAGTAAACTTAAAGGGAATTATTTTCAGTACAGCTGCTGCAACACAGAATAAGAGCCACATGCAGTTATGGGGCTCAGGAGCCGTTAGTGGTAACTCACTGTTTAAGTAAGGACAATGTATGAGAATAAAGAGTGCAGGATCAGTCCTCAGTGATAAATAATGCTTGGCAAGAGAGACCAGCGGCTCAAGGACTGTAGTTTATCCAACAGTAACTTAATCCTTGCAACAGCTGATAGATCCGATTAGAAAAATGCAACCAAAAGTCTTCCATCTGCCTTACGAGAGCAAGCTGCAGTGGTAGAAGGCAAAAGGCACTACTTCAGAAGCTCAGCAAATGCCACAGCTCCAGTTCTGCCACCTCTGCTCAGGGTACGTATCTAGAAGGATGCACGCCTATGTGCCTACAGCACTGCCACAGCAGCATCATTCATGCTGCGACTCATTCAGCTTTAAATGCTAATTTCGCTTTATAAAAATATCCATAGTTAATATAGCAACCCTAAATCGTTTCACTCCTTCTGGATCTTCAAGGAGGTTCTCCAGTGATGTAGCCCATTTTGAGGTTCCTTTCAAGGTTTGGTGGCTGCTGCTTGGGTGACCCTCACTGTCATTTATCTCTGGAAAAAAATGAAAAAAAAGCCATATTAGTTAGAAGTGATGAATTTCACATGCATTTCTTCCCCACTGCCCTCTGCATCCTTGGATTACAGCTGCTCTCTTTAAAGGAAACACCATAAAATTGAAAATAAACACACACACATACTTGAATTGTGCTTTGCCTGCAAGGAGGCAAAAATGCCTTGCAGTTATATAATTCATGAGCATGTAAGCAGGCACCGTCGCTGTTTTATAGGAGTTCAAGCACCTTTTGCATGTGGAACACAATGACCGCAGCCTGTGTAGTAAAAGGACCATTTGCCTTTTTTTCTGACACTGTCGGCGACATTGGCTTCTAGAAAGCAAATCCTGGTCAGTCACACACATGAAATTTATTTTTAAGAAAGGAATCACCACTGGAGGTTGGGAAAAAGCAAAGAGAGAAAGAAAAATAATGTTTTGTTTAGCAGAACAAGTCCAAAATGTTAACCTAGTCTAACGGGAGGAAAGACAGCTGGCAGAAGAGCCTCATTCCAGCTGAGTCAACCTGTTATTGGGTAAGTGGTATTTGGGTGTTTTTTCTGTTTGCTTGTTTGTTTTCAAGTCTGCCAAAGTCCTGCTTTTATAAGGTGTACTGGACTGTACCCACATCTTATCTGCCAGCCAGCCTTCTCACAAACAGGAGAGATGGTATACATTTTTGAATGTTTTTATCCCAGGGACAAGTACGTTACATCCAAGGCTGGTGATGCCAAAAAAATTGTTTGCTGGCTACTCATCAGAAAACCTATTACTTGGGAAGACTCCAGGAATTTCACTGCTGATCTGAAAAACTCTGAAACAGACATAAAGCACTTGGCGTCCCTTCCTCTCACACACAAAATGCCCAGAGAAGACAGCAGGAATGCAGGCCATCAGAAGTCAGGCTAAGAGCTTTCCACACACTGGAAAGGTGCACAAAACTCTTACTGTAAACAGTACAGTTTCTATTTATTTTTATAACTCCTTCATTTCTCCCTATCAACTTATTTGAAATATGGATCTTAGTAACTTCTGCTTAAGTTCCGTCAAAAAAACCCTTTTTCCTCCACCATGAAACTAAACCTCAGCAAGTATCTGAAAAAACTATCTATGCAGATATCTATGCAGATGCCCTTTTCAGCTGGTAGCTAGAATGATAAATGCTAAGGCTAAAGCCCTACAAAATATTGGCACGACAGCAAAGCCTGTTGAGTTTTGGTTGGTAGCAACCTGTCGATTCCATTTGTTTTTCTAACAGTGAGAAGGACCACTGTTTTAAATGAATTAACATCTCCTCCCTTGATAGCAGTGGTTTTTTTACACAGGAGAAATTACAAGGCTGGAAAAGAGGTAACGGAGCCACCAAGAGATCTGCACTTATGCCCCAGGTAAATACAGATGTAAAAGAAAAGAACGTTTCTGAAACGATCGAGCAAAGGGTCACTGCAGGCTACATTTTTCATGTGTAAATCCTGTCTCTCTGTTGTCTGTCCTGCTCTCGCTCTGTGGTGCAGTGACAGCACCAACTTTAGACTTCTTACACAATGAATGCATGACTCCATACCTGCACTAAACCTTCCAGGATCAAAGATGATAACCAAGTTGGGTAAGCACTGTGACAGATTGGTCCCCAAAGCAGCAAGAATAGCTACAGCTCTGTGTGAGACACAGTCTGCTAGTTAAAGGTCAGGAGTCAGAACCTGAGGATTGTCCCCAAACCACTACACTGCAGGCTTCATGTATGACACAAGACTACAGTGAGTTAACTCTGCCTCAGTTTCCTCTCCCCTCATGCAAAAGGATGTGATTCTTGATTACTGCCTGCAAAATTTATTTTAGGAACCTGACTCAAAGTATCTCAGCATCTAACCTCACTAAAATCTGTGAGATTTAAGTGGGAATAACCAGGTACATTGAAGCAGAACACAATTGCCTCTGAGGAGCTTGAATCTTTTGTTATCTGAAGCTCTTGTTTTCTGAGGAGCTGCAGAATGGCAGCTCTGTGTGTACGGGTGCTAACAGCCTGAAGAACCAGGCCATTCCCCTATTTAATATATGATTTAGCACAGAACTTATGGGAGTGAGATTTTATTTCTAAGGGAGGATGTACATGACTTCTTCTTATGCCTGTTCTGCTACACCTTGTGGTACACAACTCTGTCATTTGTTTCCTCACTTAACCAGCTCCCCGCAACCCAAAGAGTACTGTGATTCTGAGATGAGGCTTGCCCATCCATTGCTTGTACAATGCAACCCTTTAATTTACCCTTTGCCTCGCTTTTATTCGAGCTGGCTGTTCCCCAGCACAGAGGGTATGGGAAGCTGCAGGTGCTGGGCAGCTCTGCTGAGCCAGCGTGGGTGCCACCAGCAACCACAATCCCAGCTCAGCCCAGGCTACAGCTCCCAGCATCAGTCCACACTGAGGCAGGGGACACCAGCCACAGTGTCTCAGTGGAGGCCGACGCTCAGACCGCCTGCACATAAACAACACAAGGTCAGAGAACACTCCTGGACCCTGCTATCAGGTACTGCAGCACAGCTCTTGTGCTGGGCAGTCCCCCCAAAACACAGTTACTGCATCCAAACAGGCTGCTGGGGACATCACCTGCCTGGTACCACCCTGCCAGCTGTGCCTGGGGCAACACAGCTGGCAGGGGCCAAAGCCACGCCAGGGATTGTGCCAACAGCTCTGGAGAGCTCAGGTCTGTGTGCATGGGACTGATCAAGCTCTCTCCCTCCAGGCTGACCATTCATCCCCGTGCTCAGGATCCCTTTGCAACCACGATAAAACATTAACACTCCCCTTCAGTGAGAATGTAAATAGGCTGCATGTGACACATGACAGCGAGAAACACCCTGAAGTTTACGGGGATATTAAAACCACTGGGTATTTTTATTATACCCCATCAAATATGCCATCACAAATATTTTTTCTAATACAAAAGTGACCCCACCTCCACATGCTGTTTTTATTTACCCGATTTGATGTGAGATTTCTAGATTTTTTAAGACCTTAAAATAGGAAAGAGGTTTTCCCCACAAATGACTCAAGAAGATAATGCCCACATGCACATTTCATAACGTGTTACTGAATTACCTTAAAAATTATACTTCCGCTGAAGTACTATTTAATGAAAGTCTGAAACAATTTATTTTAGAAGCAATACTGCAATAAATGTAATTACATGAATGACCCTCCCGAAACCTATTTATCTCTGTTTGCTATTTATAAAGATAACTTTCCCCTATTAAAATCATCTAGCCAAAAATTTATGTAAGATACACTGGGAAACAACAAGCTCAATACCAATGTTTACCAACCAAAACATATACATCAGCATCATCATTTAAATGAGGAAGGCAGACATTTTCTGTTACTGAAAACCAGGAGACAATTTTGTGCATCAAAAATTATTACAAAATGGCAGTTCTTCCACCAATATTTCTCTAAAAGTAACACAGAGAATGTACAACAGATGATAAATATGCTAACTACATTTCTTGATATCATAGGAGAGTGCTTGCTATCTTTTATACAGGTCAGAAACCAAGAGGCAGAGAAAGCCAACAACGGATTCACTGCGGAGCACAGTTGTAGAGTCTCTGCTGAAGCAAACCTTCCACTGAGCATATGACCATAACACAACTGCTAACATGATGTGCAGTGGCCAGCTGCTCCTAAAAGCACAGCAAATGATTAAGTGCTTATTTTAACAGCACCGTTAATTTAGAGAAGAAGCCTCTACTTCTCTAAATTAATGTATTTGGAGCCAACTAATAGGCACTTATATTAGCTGGAGCATTACTTCAGAGAAGAGTCCTACAGAAGCTGCCTTCCCCCATCACACAATAGCACTGCCACGTTAAGAGTGCGGATAAAGGCTCTTTGTAAGCGACAGATGTAACAGTAAGTGCAGCACTAATAACACTGTAATTATTAGTTGAAGTGTGGTATCAAAAATGGCAAATATTTGCCATTCTCCAAACAAGCACTTGGACTGAAACCACAGAAAGCATCAAGAGCATCGAATTTACAACTCAGGTCAAAACTCATGGTTTTGGCCCTTGCTTTCGACGAGCACAAAAAAAATGTGGGAACCCATCAAACTTTTAGAGACTCAGCCACAGCTAATTGAGTTAGACATGCTAATCCGTCTGCCTTCCAGAAGGGCTACACACTGCAACGGTTTCCCAAGCTGCTGTCACTCTCAAACTGTTGATACAGTGGCCTACGTGGCACCATATCAAACAGCACAGGCTCACAGCCTTCACAAAAATCCTGCTGAATGCATTGCCTACCTAACTGCCTCTTTCCCACACACACTTTTCACAAACTCTGTAACAAAAGACAACCGGCACACACATATGACAGAAGCACCAAGTCAGCATATTCCCTATTGTGTATTTAAATGTTAATAAACAAAGTTAAGAAAAGCCTTCTCAATTTCTTCTCGAAGAACTGTTGATTGCACCGCCTGCATTTTCCCCTTTTTCACCTGGATCATAAAAACTGCGACCCACAAACCTTTATTATTACTTTAAAAGTACCCAGATACGTTGTCTTTTCCTACCGTCACCAGAGTGCCCGTCCAGCAACAATCACCAGTCCAGAATTAATACATCCAAGGTTATGAAACAGTGGGAAATTTCATAAGCAAGCAGCTGAAAAGGGAAAATTCCCTTACTTTCCATGTATCCATGTGCCACTGGATGGATCCTCGCACAACAAATTTTTCCTAGTAGCAGCTGAATTGTAGACCTTTTCGCTAGAGAAAGGCTGTCCTTCACATGCTTTGGTTGTTCAAAGCATGAACCTCAACATCCTCTTTTGTCTGTCTCTTACCAACAGATGGCTACTGGATTCCACTTTTAACTATAAGGAAGGAAACTAAAGGGACGTTCCGCTTTTGTAGCATCTCTGGAAGTGTTCGCCAGACATACGACCCTTTGAAAAAAAAAAACAAAACCAACAAAAAAACAACTCTAGACAAACACAGCGTTTGGCTTTTCTTAGAAAGACTGTAACTTCTTATTGCATGTTATAAAACGGAGCGTTGTTTTCGGGGGGGTTGAGTTTGTAACTTCGACTCCAACTGTTTTAGCAAGTTCCCAGCTTTGAGCCGGCCGGCGCGGAGCACCGGGGAGCGCGCCATGGGTGCCCGTACAGCACAAAGGCGTTACGGCGCCTGCTGCAGGGCGAACGGCGAAGCCCTGCGTTTGCCGCTCCGTGGCGATCTCCGCTCCGGTTTGAGGCGCTCCCTCCCAAGGCAAACTCCTCAAAGCCCCTTTAGAGCTCGAACAACCGCGCACTGCCGTCCCGGGCTATCGCCTCGCTACCGGTAACGGCGACAGGCAGAAGCTCGCCGTGAAGATCTGGCTGACGAGGCGTCAGCCCCGGCAGAGCCCGGCTCCCCCCTCCGTGCGGCCGCCGGAGCGGGGAGCCCGGCGCTCCCCCACGGGCACGGCCGGCTCCGCAGCGCCCCGGCGGCAGGCCCCGCCGCCAGCCCGGCACAGCCGCGCCCGCCGCCATGGAGAGCCGCGGGACAGCTCCGCGGCGCGGCGGGACCGCCCTGCGGGGGCTGCAGCCCGCCCAGCCCGGCCGGACGCGGGCTCCAGGGAGCCGGCGCGGCCCAGGTAACGGACCTGGGCGGCAGGCGCTGCCGGGGCGGGCTCCGCGCTCCCCTCAGCCGGTGGGGCCGCGCCGGGGGCCGCCGAAAGGGCGGGAGAGGCGCTGCCGGCCAGGCCCCCCCGCCCCGCTCGCCGCCCTCCGCCCCGGGAGGGGGCTCGGCCCCGCTCTCCTTCCCCGGCGCTCAGTGGGAAGATGAAGCGCAGCCCTTCCCCTGCCGGCGGCGCTTCCTCCGGCGGGAGCGGCCGGGGCTGGGGGCCGCGGGCACCCCCCCACCCCTTACCTGACGGCGGGCGCTTCCTGCTGAGCCGGCTGACGGCCCGGTTAAACATCTCAGGGGCGGCCGCGCGGCCCCGCGCTGCCCGGAGCCGAGGGGGCGGCCGCGCCTTCCCCGCTCCCCTGCGGGAGGCGCCCCGCGCCGCCCCGGCCCGCCCCGCTCCGCGCTCCCCGGCCCCGCCGCCGCGCGCGGGCCGCCCCCCGCCGCGCCCCGCCCGCCGCCCGCGAGGGGAAGCGGCGCCCGCCCGCCGCGAGGCCGCCCGGCCGGGGCGCGCTGGGGGATGGGGTGGCCGCCGGGCTCAGCGACCCGCGCACGGAGACGGGGCGCGCAGGGCCGGGGCCGCCGCCTCCGCGCTCCTCCCCGCGCCGCAGCCCGGGCTGAGGGGAGCAGCATGTCCACGGTACCGGCAAACTTGGCGACGGCGGGTCCCGCCGCGCTGCCCTTTTCCCAGCCCAAGGCCCTCCGCGGCCGGACCTAAGGGGCTCCACTCCGTCATCGCCACTGCCACCTCCCTTCCCCGGGCACCGATACTCAGGTCACCCACGTCCCTCTCCATCCCGGCTCCTCGCCCCCCCGGACCCCAGGCAGCTCTCTACCCCCAGCACTCGGCCACCAGCCCCACTCGGGCTCTGCCGAGCAGGTGCACGAACCAAAAATGGTCTCAAAAACACTCCCCCGCGACAGTCACCTTCAGGAACTGGTGTACTTTCTTACCGAAAGGGCCAAGTTCCCTGTGTTGGAGTGACTCCTTTGCTCTTCCCCAGCCACAGAAAATTACTTCTCAACAAGAAAAGCTAACTTTAACACAGGTATTTGCACCTTCAGAAATAACTTTTTACTAGAATACCTAAAAAAAATATGCAGCATTGTAGCCAGCGTGAGAAAACTGTGTAATTCTGAAAAAATCGTAAGCCGTCCACAGACAATTATCTCAGGAAACACTGAACAGCAGCAGTGGGAAGCAATGAGTGCTTAAATCCCACGGGAAATAGCACCAACACCTAAGAAGTCCCCAAAAGCACTGCTAGCAGACAAGTGAGCACTGGTTTTACTCCCACCGAAGGCAAATGCCATCCTGCACACACAGCGACACGTTTACAGCTAGCTCTGTTCGCTGAGGGAACATGGATGGGCTCCCCGTCTCGCAGAAATGTATGGATGTTTTTCACTGATGTGCACGAGGCCAAGATCTTGTTTCCTGGGAATTGATGACACCAGAACACTGAACACAAGAATAAACTGCATCTGCGTTTCCAAAATAAACAGCAGCACAATACCTTCCAGCTGAAGTGATCTGGCCTGCGCACCACTGGACTTCTGCCTTCAGTACCAGGGCCAAAAGCTGTGTTCACTGGTAGAGATTTCTTGGCCCTTTGTGTGGATTAAAAAAAAAAAAAAAAAAAAAACCAACAAAAAAACAACAAAAACGGGAGGAAGGAGGAAGAAAAGTTTGCTGTGCTGCTGGGGGAACTGCTCAACAGCTGCACGTGCCATTTCCAAGCAGATGTGCGCTCTGGGACCCTGTCAGGGTCGCTGACCACGATGCCTGTTCTGTGTGTTCTGCTCTCCTGTTTAAGAGTCAGCGCTTCGTTAGGACATAATGACATGAGGCAATCTCCCTTCCAGGTGAATCAGGCGTGGTTCACTTGCTGAGGCTTTTTTCGTCTTTTTCCACCAATAAGCTGCAATACCTGTATATAGCCACATGCAACTTTAATTACAACTTTATTCATACTGTTCCAGCATCCACATGCCGCATCTATACGTTAAGTTGGTTTTTTGACCTTGCATCACAACTCTTACTGACGTCTCCTTGATTTCACAGGGTAAAGGTTAAAAATTAAGCTGAAGTAACCCACAAATTCATTTGTTAACATTTGGCTGTTAAACACAAGTTCCCCAGACAGCAGCCATGCCAGGCAATATGAACAGATGCACTCTGTGTACCTACCAAGTCATTGTACTTACATCTAAAGAACTGTGTACCATTGAGACTGAAATGTACCGAAATTTAGAGATACATTTAGTTAATGAAATCACACCATCTGACTATTTTATGTTCAGCTTTTATACCCATTTTCAAGACTACTCAATAATGGTCAAATAGTAAAGTACACAAAACTGAACATGAAAGCTTTTATGAGACTTGTGTCTCCTGCTCCATTCTGTACACACCTGACTCATTAGCATACTGTGTAGCAGCAAACCTGGGACAGTTTGCAATCCTAAATAAGGGCAAGTTTTAACAATTTGGAGAAATTTCAGCAAATTTCCCATTGACAGTAGTAGGAACGGGGGGGGGGGGAATAAGAATGTGCAAGACATCCGAAAAGGCAGAAACACTTGCTTAATCTGTGATTTCAGGCAAAGATACTTTATTTTAAAATTGTACTTGTATTGTGAAGAGGAACTGGTGGACTTAAGTGTAAATAGCTGGTTTGGAAAAGAAATGGAACCAGTCATGCTTAGCTGTTGCCACTGCAAAAATCTGTTCTGGAACATAACAAACTATGAATAACACCACAGAAAATTTGTAAAATGCAAGGCTCAACACCAAATTGCAGTTGAAAGACTCAAAGCTGATCAGCAGACTATGAGAAACCTGACTCATGACTTAAAGCCCTGATTTAATTTACACCAACATAATGCAGCGACTGATTTCAGCAGAGGTGGTAGTCAAATCTGAAATGTTAACAATAAGGAGAAGCCTTTCAAAGTAGGAAACTCCCATCCGCTATACAAAAGACCCTTTAGAATCTAGTTTTAGACTTGAAAAGTTTATTTTCCAGCTATTCTGCACATTTTTCTAACACCCTCCAAGAACACAGCCCTGCATAGGTGTTACTATATACATTAAGAGGCCAGACTCACAGACCTTGGTTTACACTCTACTGCAATCACTTGTTCTGGAGATGATGCTCACACCAGTAAAGTGTTTTCTGCTGCCAAGTTTCCTTCAGTTACCCAGGAACAGCTCTCCTACCGAGCTGCAGCAGTAGGAGCTGCTGATTCAGCATGTTCTCCAGCTGCCATCAGATTCATGTCCCACCTGGAATCGTCCTCTGGCTCACTCAACTTAGTACAAGACTTACACCACCACTGTCCCCAGCCAGGGCATGTAGTAGAACAGACAGTATGAAAGACCAGAGCTCACATGAGAAATCTGAGTAGTGTGATTCAAAAGCCCATACGCTGGGATTTCTACTGGAGGTTTCTTGCTTGTACTACTGAACCCAAAGCATCCTTGCAAAAAATTTTTTCTTCCCTTCTAACAATCGTGGCTTATAACTGGCAATGAGATTTTAAGAGCTGCAAAGACAGAAGACAAAATGTTTCTCAAAAATCTCTACAGCAAATTAGCATGGTTTTGACTGTATTCATATCTAAGAAAATGTTTTCACCTGAACCCAAGGACTCTAACCACTTCATCCTTACTTCTGTAAGATTCAGAAAGAAAACCCCAAACAGTACTATAGCTTTACAGTAATTTTATAAATTTCAAAGGACTGTTTGAATATGGGTAACAGTTCAGCATTTTGCCCAAATATTTTTTCACATGAATTTACACAGAAGTGATGTGTTACTATACATTCTATACCTGGACAAACCTAGCCTCATATAACGTGACAGTACAGGCAACAGCAGAAAGTAAGACTAGATGCCACACTGCAAACCATACGCTGGCCAGAAATCACAAAGCATTTTAATCTGTAAGAATACATGCATAAAAATCACAGACCGTTCAGAGTATCATAGGTTCATAAAACCAGGTTTCAAACTTCATGAACATTCATCTTAAGTGCTAATGATGGGTCAGCAAACATGGCTTTAAAGTGTTTCCTTCCAAATCAGCCAGTATTGAAATGTAGAGTATCATGAACGTAGACACAGAGGGACTCAATTTTGGGTCTGGGTTGGGTTTTGTTTTGGGGTTTTTTTTTGGTTTGGTTTTTTTTTTAATGCAAGTATTTCAGCCTCTATGTTTTCACAGTTTAAACAAAGAAATCAGTGACAGGCTCACTGCTAGAATACATTAGCATGGTTAACCCTGCTCCTTTTGGAGAAAGCAATGCGATTTGATGTTATTAAGCTCTGGGGTGGTTTGGCTTGCTGATTTTGTTCTTCAGTTCAAAGCCGAAAGTCACTTTTTAGTTATATTAACCTTAAACCAGCAAGCCATTTTTAGTTTCAAATCAATTCTTTTAAGTCTTAGCTAAATGCATTTACTAGCTGAAAATTCACAAATACCAGAGTGAAACAGCAGATAATAAAACATGTTTTAATCTTTTAATGAGATACACACAGGGAAAAGATAAACATATCCTTCCTGTAAGGTACAGAGCATAAAACAGCTTTGAAGAGAATTCTCACGGAAAACTATTTTATTTCAGGCTTGCCTAAATAAATCAGGGGAATTTGTCCAGCACCCTTCACACAGAACTCGAAAGAAAGCTCTGACTCACTCCTTTGTAATACTTTCTAGTACAAGGAGGTTCACAGGGTCAACTTTTATCCCTGATCTTGTGGAACATTCCTCAATACCTCCAACTCCAGCAGCTGCATGCATGCCAACACACAGGCTGCAAAACTCCAGCAGCGACATTTAAACATGCAGAAACTGAACTACAGGCTAAGTAATTCCAGTAGTGCTCCTACCTCATGTCAGTGATACCTAGACCTCTCCATAAATTGCACTGAGAAAAAAACCCAAGACCAAGTATTTCACAGCTTGCAATTTAAGTGGGTAATTTTTTTTAAAACGCAAAGTTTTATGTTCTTCTTTGCATCTGACAGGGAAAAAGTAAAACTGTTTTATTATGTTAGTATTTAAGTTTGATAAAAACCTTACTGCTAATCTTCTCAAGTTTCTTCAACTTTGTTCTATAAAGAAGAATTACAGTGCATTTTATTTCCTTTTATATTGCCTTTAGATTAAAAAAAAGGGCAAATGTCTTTTTTTTTTATGCACCAGGATACCTTCAGAATTTAAAAACAGCTTTCAGAAAATAAAGTAGCCCCACAAATTAAAACTTGAGATGAAGAGCTATGGTTTTTAATAACAGATTTTAAAGCAATAAAAAACCTGACTTGGTAAAACAATATGCATATGTTCAACCAGAAATAAATGAAGAAATCGTCATCAAAACCTTAAAAGCATTCTAAGCCCCTGTGGACTATATGTAGTCAGGATTGATCAGGGGGGTGGGGCACAGTAAAGAAATCTCAGTTTTTGTGAATTATGTCCAATCTGGTATGAACCTGAAGATACAAAAAAAAAAAAAAAGAGGGGTACTTAACAACATGCTTTCAACATCCACCTGTAAATATTAAAACATGCATAGAGTACAGAGATCAAAGATTTTTCCAATACAGGGAAATATTAAAAATTATACCTGAGGTCAGTGTGTGTTTCTGCTAAGAACCCGATGCAAATGCAACAGATTGGCTTCTTGTGCATGAAAAGCAAGTACAACTCTGTTGACTAGAAACATACATAAAGTGAGAAACACAGCAAAAGAGCATGAAAAATGAGATATACAGGCTTGACAATAACCAAACTACAGCCCACAATTTAAGTATGTATACGTATTTTCTACAATTAAAATAGTGATGAAGGAATGCCTGTTTCTACAGCCTCAGTAAACTAAGATTTGGACATACCTGGGTACTTCTAATGAGACTGCATCTTGCCTTCCTTTTATTTAGAAGTCAAACAGACAAGAAAAACTTTGGCAATACCTTCCAGTAAGATTTTGCTGTAGAAGCATTTTAACGAAACGTCAGCTTTCTAACCTATGCAGCTTGTCAGACACTTGTTGCAAGATACTGTGACCTTGTAAAACGTACTTAAATCTTATCACATACCTTGCCAAATTTCCACGTATACATCTCGGAAGACAGGTTCTGTATTGTTTCTTAGAAGGCCATAAAGCAAAAAGATGCTGGAAGGAATGCTCTCAGAAGACAACGTGAACACAGCACCTTGTACACTGGGCTTAAATCTTCTTCGAAATGCAACATATATTCAGCAATACATACTGGTCCTCCGACCTCAGGTATTGACCATTTCAAAATGTATTGGCAATACCTATGAACAGCTGTTACACTTCTAGAACAAGAATCTTGTTATGTGCACACTGCAAGTTTATAGTAAAATGCTCACTTCAGAAAATGTCCCTTCTGAGCGATTTGACAGACGTTTCATAGACTTCCATACCCTTATTCCATGGCATACATAAATCCAAGTAGGAGGCAAGAGTCATCTAGGAATAGTGTCCTAAAAACACTGGTCTTTTATTTTTCTTGAAGTCTGTCTGAAATTAGCCATTTTTTAGATAGTCACAAATACAATGTGTCTCCTACAAAAACATAGTGTATACCTGTAAACGAAAGAAGCCCTATCTGATGCTAAGATAGCAAGAGTTGAGAAAACGTTGGACCTCAGCCTTCTCTGAATATTTGTAAATATACAGCACAGATTTACTCTCTACAGAGCACAAGCTTTGAGATTAAACTAAAGCAAGCAGCAAGGCATAAATATTTCCAGTATTTGACTGTAGAACAGCGATCCAATACAGTAGCTGTGGCATGTAACAGCAACTCAAAGAGGCTGATTCCATCTTCACAGTCTAAGATTTATTTGTGTAGCTTCCTTGCGCTTTCAGGTGCAAGTAAAACAAGTAGGAATTATTCTACACATGTATACTGTAAAATCAAATGGTCCTTTTAATAACTATGAGGATTATCTTCCCCATAAGTCAGTATCTGAGCTGCAAGATCTGAACTAAGCAATAAATTCTATCAATTGATCTTTCCCATCATGCTTGATAGCCCAAAATTAAAGAGAACAAATAATTTCTGGAATGGAAAAGATCTGCTTCTTTGCAAGGACCAAAGAAACCGCAAGAAGCAGTTTTCATGGAACAGCACCCCAGTAACAATTCTTTACTTATTAAGGTCAAAGAACTAGCTACTCAAATGGTGCATGGCAGCTTTTCATCATCACCTAAGTACTTAAAACTTCTACTGAGCTCGCTCTAGTAAGTCAATTTCCATCCAGGAAATGTAAGCATTATTAGTGTTTTATGTGGTAGACTTGTGATTTCTATTCAATTACTACCCACCTCTGCTCCTGAAATTATACATTTAAAGAACGGGAAGACATTCAACAAGCAGCTGTGCATTTTCCAAACTATTTCAATTATACAAACAAAAGGGTCAATACAGGCAAACAGCAGAACACCAAGCTAAGAGGTCTACAAATTCAGGTGCTTAAAGCAATTTCCTCCTTTAAGTTTTCTTTAGTTAACTTAGATATTCGAGCTTGGCTGCTCAATGTGCATCTATTCTCTCAGAAAACAAAGAGAAAACAGCCAGAGGTTATGTGTTCTCTGTTTTTGTAATTTTAAAGCAACGTTATTTTAAGCAAGGAGATAGAGCAAGCTTGTATCTGAATGGTCACAATCCTTTGGATGCTGCCGCAGTAGCTGCGCAAGCCTGTCATGATTTTATGTGTGTTTGACAATACAACTTGACACTGATGCTGCTGCATCACACGCACTAGTCTGGCATGCATACCATCTAGTGTCACCATTTTTCCCTTTCCTTCTCTTTCCTTCCCTGCAAGTGGCTGGGAAAGATAGCTGCCAAGTACCTGGGATCAGCGAGGACCTGGTTTCATACAAAGAACAGTGACCGATCCCTTGTTTTCAAAGGGAAACAGTCAAATGTTATCAGCCATCACTATGGAAAAATCAGCTTACACTGAATTCCCGGACAGAACTCTGTGTTTTTCTTCTACATGAAAAAACACTGCCTATCCAACTCTGATGTCTTATTGACAGCTTGAATATTAAGATACAAGGGTAAACCAATGTTTCTTCCCACACCCTACCAGGAATATTTTAATAACCAGCAAGATTCAGATTAGCTTTAATCAAAGCATGAGTGGCTGTGTATTTAAGCAAGAATAACTTGTATTCAAATAATTATTATTTATGTCAAATTTTTGAGTCATGACACTTTAAATGTCAGTGAGAAGAGCATGTCAGTCACACCCATGATCTAGATCAGCATACATCCCCTGAAACATGACACGATCAATATTCACCCATCAACATAAAGTCCTGTTTCTTTTTGAAGTAAAACATTCAGTAAACACTTCACCATTTTCTTTGAAGTGGTGGTGGAAATTTTATCCATGTGACACTGAAAAACACTCTTCTTTTTTTCAAACAATCAACTGGATTCACAAAAGCTGGCTGAAATGAAACACAACAAAGACCTTCCCAGCAGCTATCACCTTGCAGATGCCTTTTTATGAACAGAAATGCCATTACACAGTGAAATCCCTACATCTACCAATGTTCAACAGGCACCACATGCAATCAGAACAGTCTCACTGAAGTTTCAAAAGAACAAATTCCTTTTACTAATACAGCAGCAATCCAGATCCAAAACTGTACCTATTCAAGCTGGAACGAGGCAGTTCTTTACAAACCCCATGCATTTTTTTTGAAGTATACTGAATAAAAGATTGCCTGTATCTTGCAATGTAAGAACAGTGCAACAAAATTGTTTATTGCTGACCAGGAAACAGTTCCATGTGATTAAAACAAAGACTTGTGCCCTTGTTCAAAAACAGTCAGATAATTAAGAAGTATCAGACACTAATCATGTCCATACAGTTTGAGTCTGCTTCCTTGTGTACAAACACAAGAAAAACAGATCACTCATTTTCTGCAAAACTAAGCCTTATTCACTGTGAGACTTTTTTGGCGAGTGAAATGAAGGAAATCATTCTGATACAGTGAATAGCTGTCTCATGAAGTTATCTTAGTAAGGAAGAAGGTTCTACCGGAAAAGTATGTCTGAAAACTGTTAACAAATATACACAAGGAGGCAGGACTGATGAAAAGCTACATGTAACCTTAGATTTACAGCCTTACTACTGCAAGTCTGCAAAATACAAAACTTTTTTTACGAAAAAAAATTAAATAAAACATCTTTTACATGATTGCAAGTGCATAGTTTACAAGTTCAGCCTTGTATGCCTGTTGTCAGTTTTACAGCAAAGAGGGACAATGTTTTGACAGATGACAATACAGGATAAGCCCTTTATCATGTTTCACTTTTATTTAACATTTTCTGCAAATGCAGATTACAACCTTGCTTCAGGTTGCATGCATCAACTTAAGCATTGATAAATCAATACTTTTTGAAACCCAAATCATACGGGTAAGGGGTTAGGTAGTGGTTGATTTCTGTAGTTAGAGAAATTACAACAGTGTTAACAGTCACTCATAAAAGCAGTATGGTGCAAGAGGCTCTTTGGTGCCAAAAAATTGTCAGTGATGTATTTATGAACGCTACTGAGCAGAAAGCAATCCAAATTACAACTGTTCCTCGCAGTGCTATAGAAACATTAAAGGACACTGGAGACTCCTGTATCTTGAGCAGTCTATGAAGAAACATCACCATTAAAGAAAAGCTGTATAAAAATCAATGACAGAAGACTTAAATGAAAAAGTATATCCTAACTTCCATCCTGAAATACATACAGGTCAGGTACGGCCCAGCTCTACAGCAGGCATATTAAATAATATAGATTTAAGGTGACCTACACATTGAGACCTGAAAGATCACTGCCTTAATCCTACACCCATTTATATGGGCATTTATGTGGCAATGTACTTGCATCATCTTCAGTAGCGCATAAAGAACATACTGCTTACAAACCAGCATGCATCCAAAACGTAGTCATATGGCAAGCACCTAGAATTATGTAGAAACCTCAATTTTCAAGTGAAGTCTAAGAAATCCTAAAGTAACTTGCAATTCATGTATCTACTGACTCGTGATATTTTTTTTTAAACCAGGTAAGTATAACAAAAATGCAGACTTACTTGTGGGGATTTTTTTTCCCCGCAAACTACAATGTATAGGCCGATCCTCGCGTAGATATACACATATATACAAAATTTATAGAAAAACAAAATTCCTGTAGACATGGTTCCTAACTTGAGGAGAAAAACATTACATATACCATAAAGGAGAAACAGAGATAAAGGGCCAATTCTGTCATCACAAGCACTTATGGTTCCACACTAACTTCAGTCATTATTGCATGCATTAGTTGCCCAGAGTTGTAAGTATCTCTGGGTACAGTTGCACCAACGGACTAAACTGCTCTTCCAGTACATCTCACTTTCAACCTCATCTAAAAGTCAAGGTACTATTTTGCATGTCAAGTAGAAGAGGAGGGGGGAAAAACCTCATGTGATTTGCTACAGCATTAAGTGTAGTTATTTGCACAACCTGGCTGGGTTTAACAAAACTGCAAGTTTCCATTTCAAAATCTATTCTAGCTTGCAACACCTGCATGGTAAGAAACAGAAAAGAGAAAATATACTCATTCAGAACTATCATCTCTCAAATCAAACATTCTGTTTCTTCTAAAATGCAAGTTTGCTTCACTAAACTATCACTGCAAATCCTACATCCTTTTTTTAAATTGTGCCTGCCTCAGCGTATTTCAGTATACAGCTGAAACATCTGCACCCCCTAGCTGTCACAGGTAAGACACAGTACTTATATCTAACTTACATTCATTTTAAACTTCAAATTTATTGAGGCAGTTTATATCAATGTATCCATAAAATAATTCAGAAATAACCCAAGTATACCATTTAAACATCTTCATGACTTATCCATTTACACACTCAGTACACAAACAACCCAGCCTCTGTACAGGTTCATCACATGCAAACCACCCATAAAGACAAAAACTTTAATTAAAAATAAGTCACAACTCAGTGTACTGTTTCAACTGCATCTCCATTTACCAAATGGCACATTGAATATTCTCTAAAATAAGATGTTTTTAACAATCTTGTTAAAAAATTCTTGGGCAAAATATTTCTAGACTTAAAAAACATCAAGATTTTTCAAAACACTCAAGATACTATACAACTTACAATAACCTTGAAATAGGTTTACAAGGTTGTTAACCAAGGTATTTACATACCAAATAATGTAAAGCAAAAAATTTGTATTTCTAATGACAAAAAGGTGATGCATTAAAATTTATGAAATTAAAATTAAGGCTCTTTGTTATAGTTCTTTATGTAACTTTACATAATAGCCAACTTTGGAAATGTCAGTCTTGCACATTCTTGTCAATCCACTGCATTTAAAGCAGTAGAGTATATTAAGTATTACTTTGAATAATTACATTGCTACTTCTATGTTTGAGCATGCTTTTGAAACACTGTAATTATGAAATATTTACAATGTGTAGCCTTCAAACGTTATGTAAAAGCACAAGTATGACTGTCTGATTTGAATACAAACAACATACTTGCAAAAACGTTTTTACTTCTCAAAATTAAATGCAAATCACTACAGTCTTAATAAGCAAACCAGCGTCGTGAAGTTTTAATGTCTGCCTGAATGTGGACAGTAAAAGTTATGTGAAGTTATCAAGACAGTACTGTTTTTCATTTTAGACTGAACTACTCTTTGTATCAGACTGTTTTCTTTAAGCATGTAGAAAAATTAAGTATTTTTTAAAAAATTATTCCAAGACCTACACATACTTTCTGAGCTATGCCCATAGGTTTCTTGAAAAATCAATACTGTCTAGCAGGTTGTAATGATTGGTCCACAGTTTATTTCAGGATGTTATGTTCAACTAAAAGCAACTTGCTGCTTTTCAACGTCATTTCTCTTAAAAAGCACAGTGATATAAAACACTGAAGACAGAACCAAAAAAAAAAAAAAAAAAAAGGAATGGTAACCTAAAGATCAAATCCATTAGCCATTTCTCCTACTATATCAAAATTTGTAGTCAGAATTGTCTTTATTGACTTTATTTTTAATTTTTGTACACAAAGAAAAACATGTTCATATCCATCATGAACAAAAACTTAAAAAGGCAGAACTAGAAGACATTTGTGTCCTTCACCAAAGCAAAGCTGTGCTAAAGGTTCCAAACATTTCCATTTTTAAAATAAATATTTTCTTTTTTCATTGTCTACATTCCAGTCTTCAGAATGTCACTGGAAACTGCAGCCTATCATGAAATACACACTTTTAAACAGAGTCCCAGCTCACTGTGTTTGGTAGCTTGCCATACCATATCCAGCTTGGTTAGGTATTACAGGAGCACCTTGTCCCTGGGCAGGTTGAGCACCAAATCCACCCATCCAGGCAGCAGATGGAGATTGGCTTAAAAAGAAACAAAACAGTTAAAAAAAGGAAAGGAAAAGAAGAAGCAAAATAATCATGCAAGCTAGTCAAGTTGTTTACACAACAGACTTAAAAAAACCCAAAACACAAGAACATACTTCCTACACTACTATTCATACCAAAATAGAACAATTTCTTCTTCTCTTTAACGAGTAATTCAGGTTAAGTGCTATAACATGTGATTCTTGAAAATATCATAAGCTTTTTAAGAACAAAAAACAGCCCCACAATCCTTGGGTACTACTCGCATTGGACAACTGCCTCCAAAGGCAAGTACGCAGGTGGCTGTAAGTCAACACCAGTGATGCAGAAATGCAAAAAAAAAATTCAACGTCTAATTGGTACGAATACCAGCGATAGGTTTAGCAGGGCTTAATGTGTTTAACTGGCAAGAGATTATGAAGAATTACATAAACAAAGAAGTTATTTTTAAAGTATGTTAAAACAAAAAGTTGTTGTGCAGACTTTAGTCTTCAAGAGATCAAGTATTAAAAGCCCACACAAATTCTGAAACCGCACAAGTGAGTGTCAGTATACAGTTTATTTCCTCCAGGGTTAGGAACCCTTTAGGCAAACAGCTGGGCTCCTGGGCTCACACTCTCCAGTATTCACCATCTCAAGTCAGAAACCAGAAAGTTTTTAGGTATCAGGCAAGACCACCATCCAAAACTCTACCGCTGAAAGCAGCAGGTCTTTGTGCCTTCAAGTCTCAAAATACCTATATACATAAAATGTGCAATCGAAGTACAGGTCAGAGTGACTCACCCCATTATCTGGTCCATGGAAATCATTAAACATAAATTTTAAGCATGTGGGAGTCCACCTAAGGCTTGAAACCTCGTGCAAACCTTGAACCAAATGAGCTTGAAACTCAGATATAACATTCTTGGAATATTCTAAAAAAATTAAATACAATTACTCACTCTACTCCGAAACCCTGTTGATTCCATGCTTGGCCATACATTCCATATGATGGTACTTGCCACCCATTAGCCATATATTGCCCATACTGTTGTGGATTTCCATATACTTGGCTCCATTGCCCCCACTGACTGTAATCCACCTATAGAGAGAATAATTCATAGTACTTCAGGTTCTAGAGATGACTTATGTTCCTTTTGTGCTGCTGAAGGCACACTTTTTAGCTGTATCAATCACAGGGCTACAAGCAGCAATAATGAGATCAGAAAAATAACACATCCCCTGGACTTAATTAGATTCTTATACTGAAAAACACAGCTGTGCGTGTTTGAAATACTAAAGAATATATGGTTGGATAGTAACCTCATCCGCAGTTAGTGAATGAGCAAGAATCATTACTTCACAGTTTCTCCCTATCTTGAATCATATCCAGAAGACAGTAACAGATATTCCATCAAAATCGCTAGCCCAATTTGATGAACAACTGGAATATAACTGAGGAATTTCATAAAAACTCTACCACAAAATATAGCTATTGTAACTGGGAAGGCATTACAGGTACATATATAACTGCTTTTGCAATACGATGAAAAGGTTAAAGTGCAGTTACCTGTTGGAAGTTTTTAGTCATATCAGGGGATTCTTTACCCCAATAACATTTAACAACATGTCCTTCAATTGTGGTTCCATTAACTGAAACAATAGCATGTGCTGCACTTTCATGGGTTGAAAATCTAAAGGATATAAAAACGAGCTAATGTTATGTTTTATAGTACTTTCACCTGATTGTTAAACAAACAGTAACTCCATACATACAGGAAATCCAGAGAAAAAGATTTGCTTTCACAGATATTCATCTTCTCAGGCAAAAAGATTGGTGGCCACTTTTAAAAATTCCAAATTTTTCTATGAACATATGGTGACAGCTTTTAACATATCAGCAGAAGTTCAATCAAATAAAATTACAGAAAGATGAAACACTACTATATGAAGAAAATCACAGATTTTCTTTTCCTCTGCCATACCTGACAAATGAGTAACCTTTTTCTGGAAAGACCCTTATTTCCATAATCTGTCCAAATGGTGAAAAAGTCTGTCTCATAAGCTGATCTACAACATAAAATGTTTTTGAATTAGTCACCATCTTGGCATCCAAAAATGCTTCAATAATAAAAAAGAAATATAACAAATCATACCTGTTAGCCCAGAGGCAATTCCTCCACAGTACACAGTACAATTTTTTGGACTTGACTGATTTACTACATCTTCAAATCTCAATTGTTTTGTATTATCTATAAAGAGAGAAGGCTGGTTTTAAGCAGTAGGCTAACAGCAACCACAGAGTCCCAGATACTTACCTTGCACACAAGTATGAATTACACATTTAACAAACACATCCAGTATGTTATGCTAGACCAGTAGCACCACCACTATGTTGATACAATATACCAAAAAGTCTATTCCTTAAGATCTGGAAGTCAAGCCAGATAAGTAACTAAGTGACACAATTTTGGCAACATCATGCGTTATTCCTCCATTGAAAGAGAGCGAACACAACATAACATTACATGAAGGTCTTACTTTCTTGTGTACTTTTGGGGGCTGGTGGTTTCCGTGTCGCCCAGTTAGTTCTGATCTGACGGCCTCCCAACCACTGGCCTCCCATGTGTACAATAGCATTTTCTGCATCCTAAAGAGATTAAAATAAAGATCGTAACACATCCAAACAAGCAGTATGTACAAGTCTACTTCTAAGACAGACTGGTTGTCAGTTAACTCTGTTGACAAAACCAACAATAGCACTAAGAAGTATATAAAATTCTGAACAACCACAGCAAGCAGCCAAAAATGAAGTAACATGAAGCCCATCAGTTACAGAGAGGGCCCTCGCAAGTGATTTGGTAAAACCTTCCTCCCATCCCCATTTCCTACACAGACATTAGAAGCCAACCAGTCATATCTATACTACCTCTACACAACAAGCATCAGCATTAAAATATTTGAAGGCAGCGCAAAAAGTACGAATTCATACAGATGTCAGAAGCAATTACCAAAATAAAACAACTATAATTTTAGTTGTATTAAAAAAAATCAAACAATTTTGCCAATTGATTGTATTAAAAATACACAAAATGTATGTAACAGTAACAGATGAAAAGTCAGGAAAGACTTTAATTATCAAAATCCTTCACTGAACAATTTCTCAGATGTAACCCAAGTAACACTTAACGATGCAGTATGTGTTTGCAAAAGACATTGTATAGTTTTTTCAGAATCTTAATATGCACTCAACACAATACATCAAGTTTAGGCAGAAAAAAACTAAGTTCAGGAAGGCTGAATGGTAGTTACTAAGAGACTGTAATGCTGAGATACAAATAGATTGAGCATGGAAGTTTTCTTTTATTTATTATTTGCACACACACCCCTGTCCCATCCTCTCTTCTGCCCTCTGGAGGCATACAATGTATGTCTGGGAACACTGCTTCCTAAGTTCTCTAAATATTAAAGTCATTGTATGAACACACACATGTACAAAAGAGTCCATGGTCTGCGTGGCTTAACTTATCTTAAGCACAAATTAGAAGACAATCTTTAAGTTCACATTGTAAGCAGCAACATCTAGAAAGCAAAGCAAGGGAGAAGTTTGCTAACACTTGCAAGAAGCAGGTTTTTCCCCAGTCACTTTGAAAGAAGAGAGGCAGAGCAAATAGTATTGTATGTTTGGAATGCTTTCCCAAGGGCACAAAGCTTAAGAAAGAAAACTCCAAGCACAAGGGACCAAGAGAACATATGGACAAGTTAAAGGTGAGGAACTAGCATTGTCCTGCCTCACACCGAAGGCTTCCAGCTGTAACAGCCTGGTCTCAAAACTCAAATCACTCAGGACCTTGATCCTCCTAAGTTGTAATTACACAGGGTATACTCATTTTGAAGACAATACATAAATACAAAGAAGAAATTATGAGAGATGACCTATAAGAAAAAAACCCCACACTTAAAAGACAAAAACAAACCACCAGACAAAAAAAAAAAAAAACCAACACAACAAAAACTTATCCAAGCACCCTCGCTCCCAAAACCTAATGAGTAAGTTACAAACTGACTAGGAAAGGAAAACTAGCTCTAATGAATCTTGCTGCCAGTCTTGAGGATCACTGCTACAACAAAAAAGGAATGGAGCTCATGCCGTAACTTCCGGTTCCACGTAGGAGCTTAATTTTCTCCTGTGGTGTGCATGAAGACCTGAGGCTGAAGCACCTGATGCCAGAGTACCTGAAGCCTGGGAACATATCCCACTTCCCCAAATCTAGCAGGATGACAATAAATTCTGAAAAACAGGCCTTAAAACTACCAGCTCAGGATGGCTGTACTGTAACCCTATAGGCGCAGGTGCTGTTTGAATGAACATCAATCAGGACATACATTTTAGAAGCACTATTTAGTATTACATTTAGAACTCATCTGTTATTTTTGCCGAAGAAATAGATTTTAAATTAGGAGGTTTTACGGCTCAGTCTTAAAATAATCCAGTACTCTGCATTCCGTATGACTGTTACAACATTTCCCCTACAGTCACAGAAACCAAGCACAACTGTGATAAAGGGAAGAGGGGTACAAAGAACTAAGACATCTATTCCTCTTGTCTATTTCAACTGCAACACAAAGTGGGAAAATACTCTAAAACAAGGCATCCAATTATCTTCTGACAGTTGCAAGTCTGAAGAAAAGGAATTCCAGCTTGGTCTTTTAAGATGCATTTCCAGATAACTGATGCAGAAAACAGAAAGTGTCCTGACATGTAGGCCCTTCTGACCACACAAACTGGCTTATACACCCAAAATCCTTAACTGTGTGTTTTTCCTATACAAAATACTTAAGGGAAACAGTTTACAGTTTCCCTGTGTTATCCTAAGTGTACCCTTAAACACATACCACTCAATTTTCCAAATAATTCTCACAAATTCCTTATGCTGTCAGACATTTTTTCAGTTCAAATTACCAAGAATTATTTCCTGAGTCAATTGTATTGTTATAAATGATAGGGCACAGCACTATACTAATTACATTCTACAAACATCATCCTTAAAAAAGGGATACTAGTCACTTGTCAGAAGCATTTTTTCCTAAGCATATGTAACGTTACCCATTACATATCACCATCCAACACAAAACCAAGAACCACCTTCAGTTTTACAACACGCATAAGCAAAATGCTTTAGAAGTACAGAATCAACTCCTAGTTGCAAATTAATTACTCAATACAAAGAACCATCTTAGATTTCAAAATGTTCTAAGAAAGCAAAGGACCAACCGAGGGCTTTACTGCGATGCAGAGCTCAAGCAGTTTATGACACACTTGGTTGTGTTACGTCCCCAGGAAGACTGAGCTTTGGCATGAACCCCAAACCTGGCAAACACCAAACCCTGCTGCGCAGCATGGCACCGCACTCCTTAGGACTGAGGGCTCCAGGATGCCGTTTTGCAGGGTCTCCTACCTTAACACAGGGAAACGCACTGGACCTGGCACAATGCCTCTCCGCTAAGCAACCCAAAGTGCTACTGAGCGGACCAGGCACCCAGCTCACTGTAGGACAGACAGTTCCACAGACTAAGCTGAACTACCCTGACACACCTAAACAAGCTCTCCGCATTCAGGAATCTTCTTTCACAATGTTCTCTCATCTTTTTTCACAGTATTCACACAGCATCACCGTCATCTGAATTGTTTCAGCCCTTAACCACAAATAAGTTATGGACTAAAGTCAATTTGTCCCATACATGCAAATTTATTTCCCTTGGGGAAGTCTGACACATAGCGAACACATAAACTGAGAGGCAAAACCAGAAGTGGGAAACAGGCAATTATTTTAAATCTACATCATGATTACTCACCAGTTTGTTATAAAAAGATACAAAACCATAGCCTTTTGACTTTCCAGTTGCCATATCTTTAACTACCCGTGCATCCCTGTGAAAAGAAGCACAGCTATATGAGGGTAATATTAATAACCTGCAAAATAAAAACTAAAAGGAACCACACACACTGTATTGTGAGCATAATTTTTTCTTATAAATTCAGTTAGCCCTAAAACTACAGTCATTCCTGAACTCTCCCTATTGCTTCTTTACCTGTTAGAAAAAAGCAGTAGGACAAAAAAAATAACATGTAATAAACATGCAACCTATCCACATAACCTATACTGGCTAAAACTAGAATGTTCAAATTTGAAGTATAAGAGAAACAAAGTTTCCTTTTCTAATATTCTATTGTCTAGGGTCCGCTAAGGTTTACTGTTCTATAAATTACTGTAACAATTCTATCTAATTTACCATGCATTTTCTAAATAGTTAAATGTCTTCTGCCTAGTGATACAAAATATATGAAATATTTAAAAAATCGAAAAAGAGGAAAAAATAGGAATTAAAAGGCATACATGGCCTGTTAACAGATTTCTTTATTTTTCTTGGTCAATTCTCTACCATCATTTTGGAGTTTGGGTAGCTGTAAATTTTGAAAAATTGACATTTTCAGAAATTTAAGAAAGGAGAATAAAACTAACAACAATGCTAAGCACACCAGTACGAAAACAACAAATTTACACAGAAATTTTAGTGAGTAAGTTAAAATGATTGGAAATATAGAACTGCACTGAATATAGAATGTTAAAATGTAAATACTAAAATATGTATATATAAATAATGTATAATAAGAATAAATAGAAATGAGAAAAAATCTACAACTGAGTTCCAGTGTGCACAGTTCCTTGCAGTTAGCCTTCAAGATCCTGTCCATTCTTATGAGCAATTCTGCAAAATAACCAGAATGCTATTACTTTTAATTGTGACTTGGACTTTAGAAAAACTGCAGGTCTCAGGTATAAATATAGATTGAGAAACAGAAACCTGAATTATTCTCTTTAAATTGATTTTTAAAACAGTACTACTTACCACATTAAGAGACAAAAAAGCAAAGTAAATAAAATAGCAGAGGTAAGAAATAAGATTTATGATTCATTTAAAAATATGCGTACAGAACAAGAGAAAAATAAGAATTTTGTTCTTAGAAATACATTCCTGTAAAGTAGTACAAAAACATTCATGTGCAACTTTGAAAGATTTTAATAAACTGATATAAGATTTAACAGACTTATGTAGCAGTACTCTTAAGGATATACATTCTTTAGCACTCAAGGATTCTTGTAATGTTAAATATGTTCAATTAAAACACCAGGTGATGTAGTATCACCTCCATTATCTATTAGAAGTTTAAAGAAACATTCTCTTAACTGGCAGAAACGTGCACATATTGTAAATCCACCATTCTTTCATTTAAATACTATAATCTTAATTTATCCCCTGTTATCATCCAAAAAATATTTCATTCTCATAAGTATTAGCTTTTTTCAAAACATTCACAAGTTATTCAACTAGAATATGATTTTAAGTAGCTAATTGCCCATTTTCTGTACTGCCTATGAAGTGCAGTATGCATGCATACAATACACACTGAGGATGCAATATACACCATTTGTCAAGCCACTACTCTGTACACATTCTGAACAACAAAAAGTCACACTTAGGAACAGTAATTAAATATTAATAAAAAGTTGAAGGACATTAGCATATAATTAGGTTAAAAGCACATTGCTTTCAGCAAAACCAGAGCATAATTACATTACTGCATTTACAATCATGACAGATACTGATATGAAACAATAACCCCTCTTTACTCCCCACCCAACATAAGGAAATTAACATCAGAAAAATTATCTAAATTTTTTTAAAGAAATAACATTTCAATTCAGAAACAAATTTTCACTGTAATATTTTCTAACTGATACTGGAAATGTTTATAATGATACTTACGATATTTTACCAAAAGGAGCAAATGCTGACTTGATGTCTTCTGTTGTTATTTCTGGACTTAAATCCCCAACGAACACATGGAAGTGATCTGAAAATAAATAATTTACTAATCAAATATTTAACTGCTATCTAAAATTTCAGCTCCTGAGAAAGTGATGCTCTGCACACAGCACTGGGAACCAGGAACACCCAGGATTCCATTTGATGAGTAGCAGCAATTTAATCTGTCCACTCCAGTTTCCCCAGTTGTAAAGCAGAAACAGAAGAATTAGTTTGTAAAATTCTATTAAACACAAGATGGGAAGGAGAAAAGTTATGTTTAAATGCATTTATGACTAATTATTACCACGTTGTGAAGTATTTGTGTAGAAGTTATACTGTGGCATTACTTTACTTACTGGATGTATCTTTTTTCTGGCTACTTGGTGTTGTTGCCCAGTTTACTTTGACCTCCTGAAAATAAGTATAAGATTTAGTATAAATTCACAAAAATTCTTACATTTCGTAAGTTCATTCAGGGGTGGGTTACAACCGCCAATGTTTACAAATCATCATTCCATACAAAATGCTGTCATAGTTAGAACATCACAAATGATAACATTTCATAAACAAGACTCACTTTTTTAGGTCAGTATTTTAAAAATATTATTCTAACAATATTTAAACTTGGTAAACATCTTCAAAACATGAATGGCCCACAGTTCTATCATTTTTTTTACAAACTATATTCCTTAAATCTAAGATTACAGTGTAAGCAACTTACCTTTCCCAAAATTTTTCTCCCATTCATAGCAGCTAATGCAGCAGCTGCATCTCTGTGTTCATAAAATTCCACAAAGCAATAAGGGTCATTGCTTGTATGCTGCAAAACAGAAAATCCAACAGAAGAGTTGACCCTTCTGCTATCGGGTTGCTGAGAAGAAAATCCAGGAAAATATATTACTTATAGCTAGAAACTTTAAGAACGATTTGCATTAGATTTATGAAATAGCCTTTGACACTACACTTAAATGCAAGAATGATTAAGATGGAATTTTTATTAAAGGTCTAGTAATTGCTGAAGTATAATTTACTTTGTATGAGGGCTCAGTACTTTTAAGTTTACTAAACTAACAGTAATTCTACTAGAAGAGTGATCTGCAGACTGGATGGAAGGAGGAAAAAGGGGAAAAATGGAGAGAACAAACATGATCTTCTGACTCATATATACTCAAAGCTTGAAAAGTTTGTTCCCCAGGTACATTTTCACCAATTTCCTCTCTTCTCCTCCTTACGAAGTCTTTCCTTTTATTTGCCTGAAAAATTACTAGCAGACAGCAAAGTTGCATATTCTCAGTCTCAAGTGAAAAAAATGTTATACCCAGCAACTGGGAAATATCCCTTTAGAAGGGCTCAAAACAGTTTGAGGGAAAAAGATATTCATCAATTGATTATTAATTTTAAATCTTGGGTATAACCTGTTTTTGTAGGATGGCCTATCAAATCACTAACAAAAATACTAACTGACAAAACTCACTGACATATTAAACATACCACAGCATTAAGTGCAAGGAGCATAAAAGTTTTCAGGTAAGTTGATCAAGTGGAAATGATTATTAGAATGCCAACTTTAACACTGGATTTAATCTGCCTAAAAGATGTAAAAGACTACAAAACCTAAAGCCTTACACCAAAATAGCTACATGAACTACATGTACATGGACCAAAAGATGATAAACACCAATATTAAACTAAAATTATTTCTTCAATGGACAGGAAAGGCTCTAGCACATAAGGAAACTGCTTTGCCATCAGTATTCTTGCACATCAGCCTCCCCCAGTGTCAGGTAAAGCACAGCTCTAACACAAGAGTAGGCCTCCACCAGGTTTAACTAGTTAACTTCCGAAAATTCACACATGCTTATGTGGATAAGAAAATTTTAGTTCTGCCCGGTAAAACTGGATTTTACATCTTCAAACATCCTTCTATCGACATCTGAAGAAGGGAAGCTACTAAGATCCAAGAGCTGAACTGATCCTAAGACCTTTCTAAATCTAAAATGATCAAGTAGTCTGAAGTCTTCCTTCTAAACATTGTCAGTTAACTGATGCAAAATGAACATGAGAGAAAATACACCTGAGATCTTAAAAAAAAAAAATTGTCACAAGAGCCATGAAGTGCTCTAAAAGCACATTCATCCCAGATGCCCCAGAACAGCAAGTCTTAATTCACCCTGCTTCCCACACTACTCTCCTGCTGCAATGAACACAACATTCGCGAAACACATTTAAAACCTTAGCAGATTTAGTGCAGTTTATGCTTCAACTGAAGTGCAATTCTGCTTTTAGATTGTGGGGAGTTCTCCTTTAGCACTAAGAACTTGTCTGAACTTAAGGGCCTCTTCTGCAGATGCCCAGATCTTTACCTGTAAATGCTTGTCATACTACCCCCTTGAGTATTATATACCCCCAAAATAAGCTCTTGAAATCTCTAAACATTTGGCATGTTCATGTCACGTATTCTACAAATAAGTGAGCAAGCAGTTAATACGCCTGGCTAAAGGGGCAGAGGGATCACAAAAGTTTTGAAAACACTCAGGTATAAACTTGACTGATGGTGGTAGTAACAATGGACAGGTAAGAACCACTTAAATATAACTCCGTACCTATGAAAAGTTTACAACACACTGATAAGGACAGACAGTCTGGACAGGTATTTTGACAGTTAAAAGTGCTGTAGCTAGAGGCCAGTTGCAGTCTAGAATCCAACCTGAGCTTGCTGACTGCTCGGTGACAGGTGCTAAGGTCAGCCCAGTGCGTTCACCTCCATACAACCTAATATAGCTGCAAGTAGCTTTTTGTTTATCTACTTATTTCACAAAGATCTCTCACTTGTTATTTCTACAGTTATGTGAAATCTTAAAACCACAATGCCTAGCTGAAGGTAAAATGAGTGCTGAAATTTCTTCTCTGGTTCTCAGGAAATTAAACTGCTGCTAACAACTCTTGATCAGCCAAAGGTTGGAGCAGCAGTACCTTATTTCTCAAGTGTATGACAATCAAATCTGTTTCTTCAGAGAAAAACTAATAATCATGCTCTGTTATCCTTCTGTTTAGTTATCTTTCTCCAGATAATGTGGCAGAGCTCTTACCTTCACCAAAAAGTTTTAATAAAATGCCACCAGGCAAATTATTAGTTAAGACAGAGTGATTAACAAGCATCAGGTGGATAATAAGCAGCCAAAAGCCAAAAAAGCAGTGGGTCACACTGAAAGGAATAGACAACCACAGAGGAGTTACTAGTAGTGCTCCTAAAGAAATCTGGTCACAAGACTTGCCTTTTGATACCTTCATTAACAATCCTGACCAAAAAAAATATGTGACTGTACTCAGGAAATCTGTAATTACAAGTTAGTATGAAGCACATGAAGTAGTAAAAAGTAGGGAGAGCATACAGAAAACCAGAGTTGAAGAACCAAAAACTAAACCTAGCAAAAGTTCCAATTAGTCCCTGCCTGCTCAAAGTTTATCAATTATAAATGGGCACAAGGAGGGAAAAATATTAGGGAGCAAGAAGTTGCCTAAGATGTGTGAACAAGATCACAGAAATGGCTACCAACCCTAATCGTATCAGAGTATTTACAACAGAGGGAAGAAAGTATTAATACTTACCAACACTTTGTAACAAAGACCTTATTATCTGGAATACTATGGAAATTTTGTCACTTTGTTTCAAGAAAAAAATTAAGGATAGGTGAAGAGAAGAGCTATTCACACTGGCACAGAAGAGGCTCAGGAAGAGCAAAACTTATTTTGATGCATTTTTTACTTTTCATCCATGGTGACGAAGCATTTATTCAAGAGGGAAGATTACTGAGGTTTATGTTAAAATAAAAGTGAAAAATGTACAAAAAAACCATGAATAACACTTGAAGTAGTAAGGTTTCTGATAATCAGAACAACATGGTTCTGAAAAGGGGGATAACAGTCACTTAAATAAAGTGGACTCTCATCATAAGCTAATAAAAGGTATGTCAGGGCTACAGGCTAAAGTACAGGACTATACACAACAACAGGTCTCTTCTGCAAAAACTTGTCCCCAAAGCCACACACACAATCAACCTAAAAAAAAACCCACTACCAGTAATGTCAAAAGCAGCACCCAACTCCATTTATTTTGCACAACTTTGTCCTAAGTTACATTATATTTGCTACCCCCCTGGATGTGGAAGGCCTTACCTCTGTTATCATTTTACAGCTTTTGCATGGTCCAATCTGGCTGAATAACTGAAGTATGAGAACTTCAGTCACATCTCTGGAGAGGTTTCCTACATAGCTACACAAGGAAACAAAAAACCAGCATTTTAAACCAGTGATTTTCATCTTTTCAAATGTAATTATGATTTTAAAATCTTAAATGACAATGAAAAATCTCCCTTTAAATATCCCAGGTATCTTAAAAACCGTATTTACAAATTATTTCATGATATGGTTTTAATGCAGTATTCATGTGGTTTCTAAATTATAAAGCTGGCCACAAAACTGAGAATATGAAGCTTGAGTCAGACATAATACTGGACACCAATATCTAGTGCCAATCATTTCTTTGGCAAAGAAATGTCAAAAGCATGAAGAACATTGCTCAAGAATATTGGGTAGAACAAGCAACCAACTGGGAAAGACGTTTTAAGTTTCACTTCCCACTGAGCATCTAATCAAGACTACTTCTGAATTTGGGTACGAACCCACATCTAACTCCTATTAGTTCAGTAGTAGCTATCAGACATTGACTGTGCTGCCTTGCAAGCGGCCAACTCGAGTTTTCTGTTCTCCTGAACATTTGGAAAACCAGCCCACTCACCAATAGGCAAGGTAATTTATGCAGCATTATGCCATAGAAATATTCTGCACAGCATCTATCCCAACAGCTACCAACTCTGTAAAACTCCCCAAAATTTTGGCAGTGTTATGTCAGTATCACCCCTGTTGCCTGACATTTTTATTTATAAAGCCTTAGAAATAATTCCAAGTTTTGAAATACCTGTCAAGTTTAGATAGAGCCCTAGATTTACCCAGACAGTCAGAAATCAAATAGCAGAGTTTCAGAACTACTTCTAGATACTCTGCTACATTTCACACATAAAAATTAAAACCAAGTCACAGAGATGGCTGACAAAGTCATGAACGAAAAACTGAATTCTTAAAAAAAAAGTGACTAATTTGTAACCAACTTGTAAACAAAGCAATCAGTTAAGAGAAAGGCTTCTGGCAGCAACAGAACTCAAAAGTCAACAGCACAGGGTCATTCATTATCTTTACAAGTAAGCCTGTCAAGACATTAAGTATTCAAATGCAACCAATAACATGAGCAGAACTTTTTGTGATTTAGCTGCTGAAACAATATACATTTTAGTCATTTTACTCTGATCTACTACAGAATGTCACAATACAGTAAACTGAAGTCAGTCTCAGCTGTTCATCCACTTTGATGAACATAAATGTAAACTGGCATTTCTTACATCTTACATAAAAAAAAAATTAAAAAATTGCCTTGAGTACAGCAATTTGAATGCATACTACTTTTTCTTAATGATACTACTTTTGCTTAATGGGCATCCCTTTAAAATTTTTGAAAAGTAATTTCTGTGTTTGACAACTGGACTTTCACCTAGCTTCAGCAAAATTAAAATGGACATTATTTGTTTTCATCTGAACACCACACAGTGATATCAACAGATTTTTGATTTTGTTGTTATTCTTTCAACAACTATGGAACAGTTCCACACTTTCTCAGTCAGGACTTAATGCTACACAATATTTAGAGTGAGCTTCTTATATATCACACCACCTGAACATAGAGACACCCATTAAAAGCTTTCAGGTACTCCTTACTTTCTTACTAAACATGTATGAATTAACATAAGTCATTAATAGAAGCCTGTATTGTTATGAAGCATTTCAGTAAAGAAGTTGAGAACTACAGAATTCTCTAAGACCCACTGCAGGACAAATTGCCCATCGTGTTTTAATTCTCTATCCTGAAAACTTTGCAGTTAAACATTTATCCATACCTTCTTTCTGAAAACTTAACTAAATTTTTGTTAATCATTCACCAAGATTAAACTGTAAATCACTCATAGTTTGAAACTGAAATATTAACCTTTGTAAATACTATTAAAATTGGATGGAAAATGCAATTACCAGTAGGAATTTCCACATAAAGCATCAGTACTGCTGTGAACTTATTACTAGTACTTGCTTCCTTTGTATGTCATAGAACAGTTACTAGTTAACACTATGCCTTAACAGCACGCTGATATACACACCTGTACGGCAGCACTGACATGAAATTAAATACAGTGAAGTCCTATTAACATTATTTCTAGTGCAAAATCAGATACAGTAAGGAGTACAGTTAACAAGCCTCTTCTGCATAATTTTTGTATGTATTTTGGAAATGTAAGAACTCTGAAAAGCAACCTGAAGAATTCCTCTTGGTCTGACAAAAAAAACCAGGAAAGCCACTCCTCAGAAAGTTATTCCATTAGCGTGAGATAGATTACACTAACTGCTAGGAGAGATACTCGGTGGTTTTCCAACACCACTGTGTCTTCATCAAGATAGCTGTGAGCAAGAACGCTGCACTATAAACTCATGGTACTAGAGATGAAACAGGGTGCCCCTTCATAAAAATCAGCAGTGTGGTTCTGGATCACCTGCTTGATAGATTCAAATGGGATGTAACTGTCCTAATGATACACTTAGAGATTTAATGGACATGATAAATACTGCCTTGATGTTGATTATTACCATAATCAGAAGGCATTAACACCTTTCACAAGTTGCTAACACTCAAACTTGAGCAATACACAGGCTAAAAATACTTCACAATAAAAGGTTCAAGGTAACAAGGACAACATCCACAGAGACCTAAATCTCTTGAACTGCATATAAAATATGGGAATACAAACCTCTACAAATCTGAAATAATACACTAAAAAGTTGATGGTTACTTTCATGTCATGAAGTACAGCAGGTTGCAGAACCATTACCTCCTTCAGTACAGTTAAAGATGACTTAAAAACATACAAGCAAGCATCTTCACTGTACAGTGTTTCAACACTATATAACTAAGGAAAGAAATATATTCAACACATTAGGAACAGAAACCTTACCTTTCTGGAAACACAAAGCTTCCCTCAGCTGATGCTAATCATCCACCACGTATGGTCAGCCTATTGGTGCACACAGTTTTCCCCTTTCTATCTATATTTTTACATGATATAACATAGCACAGTATTTTCTATTCTACTTAATGAAATCAAAATAGGTAGAACCACCCCTAAAAAAAGCATGGCTTTTAACATGCTATTGCATGGTATTTCAACCTTCTTGTTTTGTAACATTCTAGAGGATATATTACTCAAACTTTTAAAAAAAATTATAAATCCCAACAGAGAAGAAGCACTTACTATACTTTTATAGGCTGTTGTCTTGGTTAATGTGACAGGGCAGCAAAAGTTGTGGCTTTTTGCATACAGGCAATAGTGTTTGTTCCCTTCTGTAAGTTTGAAGCACTTAAATACCAATTAATAAACACATACAAAAAAACCCCAAACCATATATATATATGTCCTGATAAAAAATTCAATATATTACACTTCTGCATACTGCTGACAACACAAAGAATAACAAACTGTATTTGAAATTCAGAGGTCTTGCAGAATTATCTAAAGAATAAAAGAATCACATATCAGCAAGTAATGAGTTTTAGAATTAAACTCTTCGACTTGAACAGAAAAATCCTCTTTGTGAAGGTAAACAGGTTTTTATTGTATCATAGACAGGTAGGGAAGAAAAGGACATTTACAGCCACTACTTTAAAGTCCACAGAACTCCCCTACATACTCTCTGGAGGAAAGATAGTAAACAGGTTTTAAAACTCACACAGACAACATACAAGAAATGGCAGATTCATACTTAAATGACGAAAGCATGATAACCAATTAACTGATGTGGTAAAGAGCCCACTGAAATTCTAGCAGCACCTCTGTTTAGTGGTAGTGAACTACTGTAAATAAAATGATACCAAGAAAAACACACTCTGTATGCTCCACTAGCAGACAATATTCCTCTACAAGAGAGCTGAACTGAAAGAAAGTGTAAGAGAAGTGAACCCAGCTCCCGATTCACAGCTGAAGTCTTACTTGCGCACCCTATCCACATTTCATGACATCCAGAATACACCATGGCAAGGCTAAGGATATAACAACTTGTAGGTATCTGGTGACTGTTCGTTAAGGTTTTTTTCTAAAAACCATTAAAAAGAAGAACACACACATTTTAAACTTTTCTCTGAGTTACCAGCAACAGCTGATAATATTAGGAACACATTTGGTTTCTGATAGTTTAGTTTCCACTTTAAAATGGAAACAGGACTTTGATACAGTTTGGGATGGAAGGAAACCCAACAGCACTCACAGAAAACCGAGCTTTCAAGTGTTCTACTAAAAAAACCCTAAACAATAGAAGCCCACAGCTCATTTTAGGACCATCTAAAAAGTTACCCCTTGTGAATTTCATGTATCACACTTGAATTGAGGGGTGTGACAAATCCTACAAAAAGGTCTCCCTTTCTCAAGTTATCTTCAAATTGTTTAGATCAGCAAGAAAAACTTTTTGGCAGAAAATATTGTATGTTATTCTTCACATTTCTATAAAGGCCTACTACTTATGAAATGTGAGAAATAAAAATGCAAATGGTGTCTATTTTCTACATCAAGCCTCAGAAAATATTTTGAATTCTTAAGACCTATTATGACTGAAAACAACATAACAGCTCTGTAAGTACTGCAAATTGAAACAATTATTACTCCTGAGATATTTAAGATGGGCATAAATATTAGCTGAACAGTGGTTAGGTGGGGTTTTCCTTTTAAAAAATGGCTTGCAAGTGTTAAATAAGAAAACTCCTTCCTACCCTACAGGTTTAGTGTTTCTTTCCTGAAGGAATAAATGAAATACCCAACACGTTCATAAAGTATCACTTAAAATATCAAGCAAGTGCTTAGGCAGGTGGTCAAATAGCTACTGAAACAATTTGTTCTTCTCTTACTTGCCTCCCCAAAACAAACCAACCAACCCACCCACCCCAAGGAGTTCAACTTCAATATTATTAGTTGTTCTTATCCCAGGATCAGTGAGTTTTATTTACAGGAGAGATCATAACTGCTGCACATGAAAAGTATTACCCAGGATAAAAATTTTTAAAACAAAACTTGCAATGCTAAATTTAAAGATATTTCAGATAAAAGTAGGGACAAGAGGGCGATGCAAGAAATGCCACAGCAGAATTTTTGTGTTCTATGAAAAAAAGCCCTCAAATCATCGTAAGAAAGTAACCTTACATGACTGTGTTTACTCAAAAAACTACTAGGAAATGAATGTATACGCTGTTTATTAGTTTGACAAATTGAAGAAAGTCACATGTGTGCAATAAAACATCTTGGGCAGCTGTAGAGACACTATTTCAGAATACATTTGTACTAAGATTTCTTTTTCCCTTGTCAGTAACTATGGGCTAAGTCAGGTCATCAATGGATGCATTAACAACCACCCACTCCCAATGTAGTATCAAAACTTGTTAGCAGTAAAAGAACATTTTAAAACCTAGTCTGGATCTAAAAGAACATTTTAAAACCTAGTCTGGATAGAGCGCTTTTTTTTTTTAACAAAAAAATAAAAGGTGCCAATCAGGAAAAGAGGAACCTTGAAAATAAAGCTGAGTAAAATGCTGTGTAACTTTGCCCCTTTTCCCTCCTCTCATTCTAAAGCAACACTCCAAAAGCTACATCTACTATCAGGGCCAAGCAAACTCAAGACCATTTGGGTAGTCAACACACAAAGCATTTAAAATATGCCTATTTAAGCCATGCATCTCAGGGAGCAAGGGCTGGGTAAGTACTTACACTACACCATAAACAAGTTAAAAGAACTTTTACAGGCATAGGAAGGAGAAAAAAACCAAATTGCCTTGAAAAGCTTTAAATGCCAAGTCATCATTTTGGAAGTGGAAACAAAATTCAGAGGTATTTTACTCTGTTTCAGTAGTTTCTTTCAAGTGGCCTGTAGTCCAAATTACCATTGAAAGCCTTTCTGAAGGCTACTGTCCCAAAAACTAAATAGACAAAGATTTCATCTGCACTGCCTTGAGCTGCGTTTCTTGTATGGGCAGCCTGCACGCTGCACTGTTGAGACTGCCTTTCTTACACAGACAGCCTGAACACTGCACTGTTCACACTACACGTAACATCCCTTGGCAAGTGGAAACTCAAAATCTATGAACTAGTAAAAATAATCGACAGAATTATGTGCTCTCAAGTGCTTAACCATACATACTAGCCCCCCTCATATAAGTCAATAAGACAAAGAAAACTCATCAAAACCATACCTGCAGAGTTGAAAAGAACTCAACCACCAAAAAAAGCTCAAGTTTATATTTTTAAACAGAAAACAGATGACAGCCACCAACTGATTAAACACGGCCTAGAGAGACACGGCCAACATACAGTTATTTCTTTGCCAGGGCCCACGAGACTGTTATTAAACCACGCTGTAAAACACCGGAGGGAAAAACAATTTTTCCTCTCTGCCCACCATAGAGCGTCTCCTTTTTACGGCGTTCCCCGTCCCACCCGCCGCAGGGAGAACACAAAGAACTTTCCTAAGGCCGGGACGGCTGTGAAGGGGGGACCCGAGGGCAGGCGGCCCGGCCCGACCCGCTCCTCGCCCCGGGAGGGGCTTGTGCCCGCGGGCCGGGCAGCGGGACTGCCCCGGGCACTGCACACAGACCTCGTTAGCCTGGCCGCCGTCGCCACCACGGCGGCAGCCCCCGTTTCCCCCCTTTTCGCCCCGAACCGGTACAACGCCAGGCTGCGCCCTCCCCGCCTCCCCCCCGCCGGCAGCTGCGCTCTCCCGTGCCGCCCGGGCCCCGCTCCCCTCCCTCCGCTCCTCGGCCGACACCCGCTCTCCCCGCCCGCCGCCGGCTCCGGTCCCCGCTCCCATCCCTCCCTCACACGCTCTCTCCTCCAGCGCCCGCCGCTCCTCGCCCGCCCGCCGCTCCCCCGGGACCCCTGCGCCCCCCGCGCCCTCCCAGCCCCGCGCTCGCCCGCCGCACGCACCCACCCGGGCCGCGCCTCCCCGCCCCCACCGCGGCCCGGCCACGCACGCCTCCGGGAGCAGCCCCCTCCCCGCCTCGCCCCGCCGCCGGCCCGGCCCTCTCCGCCCCTCCCCGCCCAGGGCCCGCCAGCGCTCGCTCCCCGCCGCCGGAACGCCCCGGCCCCGCGGCTCCCCCGCGGTCCCCGACCCACTCACAGGGTCCTGGGCTGCCCGTCGTCTTCCATAATGGTGGGCGAGCGCCGCTCTCAGCTGCACCCGGGGGCAGCGCCGGAGGGGGGGCTCCGCCGCGCAGGGAGGCGAAGCGAAGGTGAGGGTGAGGGCCCCGGCTCCCCCCGCTCCGTCTCGCCCCCTCGCCAGGTCCCGACACCGCAGCCCGAACAGGAGAGGGAAGAAGCACCACAAAATGGCCGCCGCCACCAGACACTCAGGAAGCCGCGCTCTGCGCAGCCGCGCCCCGCCGGCCCGCTCCCTCTCGGACCGGATTCTCCTTCCCGGTCCCCGCCGCCGCGCCGCGGGGCGCGCTGGGGATCGTAGGCACTGCCGGGGACGGCGCGGCGGGAGGCGGGCGGCCTCCGCCAGCCTTCTGGGTGCTGTAGTCCTGCGGCCGCGCTCCGCGCCGCCGGCCTGCGGGGAGCCGCCGGGCGGGAAACTACCGCTCCCAGCGTGCCCGGCGGGAGAGGGGCGGTGGGAGGGGCGGGCCGGGCGCCGGGCGGCGGCGCTCCCGGCCGCAGGGCGCGCAACCGGGCGCCGCCGATTGGGCGCCGGCAGCCCGGGAAGATTCGCTTCTCCGCGCCGCCGCCTCCCGCCGGCGCCGAGCGGGGCAGGGCCCGGGTCCAGCTGCTGGTCCGGCTGCGGCCCCGGCCCCGCGGGGTGCCGCCAGCCCTGGCCGCAGGGACAGCGGGGGAAGGCCCGTGCTGAACCGCAGGCCCCCCGGGGTTTCTGCCCGGTGGTGCGGCCGTTCAAAGGCCGCGCTGCAGCGCGCTGGTAAATGACAGGCATGACGACCTGGTACACCTCAGGGGGCTCGTCCCGCCCATGGTCAGTGTACTGCCGTGTGCTCGCCTGAGGGGAGGCTGATCTGTATTAGAATGTGTTACTGTGCGTTGTGTTCGCTCACAGGCGAAGATTATGGACTGGTACAGGGTACCGATAGCACAGCCCGGCCGTCTTCAGGCAGCACAGTGCGTAAGTACATCATCAGTTAACCGTAAAGGTCATGAGTTGTGTAATGCTTGAGGGGCTCACCCAGAGCAGAGATGATGGGGAACGGGGCCAGTCCATCCCGTTTCATTCCATATACACCAATATGAGGTGTTTTAGAGGAAGCATGCCATGGGCCATAATCTCTCAGTATTGCTGTTTGGGACCACGAAACCAGGCTCTGTTGCAGTCGCAGAAGAAATCGCCATTAACCAGCACTTAGAACCGCAAAGACAGATGGTACCACAAAGCAGAACTCAGTGCCAGCAACTGAGACTCAAGACAAATGACAGCGGAGCGGTGATGATGTCTCAGAGCAGAGTTTCAAAGGAAGAAGCCTTATGTGTTGCCATCCTTCATCAGCAATTTCAGCAGAGGCATCAAGCAATGGTTTCTGGAAACTCTTCTGGAAGTGCTCTCCTTTTTACATCAAAGATAAAGGTCCTTGCTAACATCATTAAACTGTTCTCACTATAAAAATAAAGGTTTAATAGATGAATTTTCACGCTAACTTTCTCTTTAGCCTAGTGAGCAGTTAGGAATTGTCAGGGAGGAAATGGATCAGAATAGCTCTGCATAGGTGGAGTACAAGTATTCTCACACACAGTCACTGCAGAATAATCACTGCACTCTTACTCTGGAAGAAACTGAATTTGTATACATACTGAATATTCAAGTACTCTTAAATACTCTCCCTCTTCCAAAATAGTAACATCATGCAGAAAACTGCCTATATACTTACCAAACTAGATATTTTCATGCCTGCTGCTCACACAGTAATGTTTTCCTATCTTGAACTTAAACACAGAAGACTATTGCCAGGCGTATATTTCTGGAAGAAGCTATTGTAGCTCATAGATGCAGATATAGGTGGCTTAAGTAACTTTTATAAATGTATTACGAACACAGAAGGTTGAATACATAAGGAATTACTGGAATACTCTAACCATGAGTTTTGAATAGCCAAAGATCTGCATTTCCAGGAGGGATCAAACACCTTTTTTGTCAGATACTGCCACTGGCAATGGCAGTGGAAGGAGGCCTGAACCACAGGGAGAGAGGTGGTGGCTACCAGTGGCAGGGGCAAAGAACAGCTGCATACCACTTTGAAGTGGTCTGCATAGTGCCCTGCATATGCCTGAGTCTGAGACCCGATATAAAACAATAATCTCTATAGCATGGACAAAACTGTCTCCTTGATGCACACCATCTGTGTGGCATTCAGGAATGACTACATGCAGAGCTGCAAATTAACCAACAGCACAGCAGGAGTTTGCACTGCTCTGTAAGTCCCGTAAAATTTGCTACTGGATCTGTGTGATCCATACCTAGCAGGCTGAAGTCTTGATGCAGCATATGCGGGTGAGCAATGCCTGCTGGTAAAAAGTCTGTGGGCTAAAAAAGTGAATGAAACTGGAGTACGCATCCATACAAATAATTCCATATACTACTCTGAGAAGAGACGCTTAATTTAAAGCAGCGATGTAAAAGTCATCTTCTCTTTCAGAGACATGTAATTTCTTAAAGATTGTTACCAAAATATTTTAAATGTTCTGCCAGATGCAAAATGACCAGCTACTTCCAAAAAACAATCAAAACAGCCCTAAATGTTATTCCTCTCCTCCCTTAAAAAAGTGCTGCACTAGAGCTTTAATAGTTTCACACAAACAGTCCTCATTTCAGCCCTCTTTAAACCTTGTTTTTCTCTGCTTTTCTTTTCTTCAGCATTGCCTGGGAAGCTTTTTAAAAAGTAGGAAATGAGAAAGGTCATGTCAGAAGATATACTTCTGGATATATAGATTTTATATATATATATATCTCCAGATCAATAAGTGAAATTACTTATTTCATGTGTTTGGTTATTTGGCCTATAGGCAGTAAATCACAAGAATTCTGTGAGTGTTATGGTAGTTTCCAGTGCTTATAGCTGTAAGAGACACTGCAGCGTGACAGATGAGGTGCTGCGAGACATTATGGTGCCCATTACTGACTAGCATCAATAATGCGCATCACTGTCATAACTGCCAAGTCTCTGACAGTGCAAGTATTTTTGTTTCATGCAGCTATAAAAAAAGTAGGTTTTTTAAATGCAGAAAAAAATATTTCCTGAGTTCAAGCTTCCCAGATGGTATTAATCAAAACTTACAGCACTGATGCTTCTGTTTTATTCTGTTAGTCATTTGAGAGTATAGGGATGGTATGAAGAAATAATAATGGCCAAACAACTCCAAAATTAATGACTACAAAATTGCATAAGAGATTTTTAAACCACATCATGCTTTTCTATCCGTGAAACCAAAGAGGCCTTTGGTAGGAGCCCACATTGGTTCCTTACACCAGTCCAGGCTGTCATAGAAAACCTTTGTCAAAGCTGATGAGAACAAGGTCAAGGAAATGGCTGGACAGTTTACTAGAAGATGGAACATCAGTTGACACAAAATTGGTCTTCTTGATGTAACTTTAAAAAGCACCTAAGGTTTGTTTCCATTTCAGATATGTAAGGTCCCTGCAACTTGTAGACAAAAAGTGGGTGTAGATTTATCCAAGGAGTGAAACACTTAATAAAGCAATTATACACCGACTTAGAAATCTTCTCAAAGTGCACACTGGAAGCTAAGGGGTTTTTACAAGGTTTAAAGACTGACAGATTTGCAGTATTCAGTGTTGGATAGCATCAGTCCCAGGAGAACTTCTCTGGAAACATTGCTATGTGATTTTTTTTCCCCATTAACAAGTATCTTTCTGAGATTTGTTGATTAGCATGTCTTAATCTGCTTGGTATCTACCTTGATGCCTTTCTGTAGCTCCAGTTTTCTAAACAGAATGTCATTTAGTGTTATGGAAAGACAATAATCCATTAAGTACAATGGCTCATTTTACGTCTGCAGGTATTTTTATCAACCAAAGCAGCAATCTCCTTAAAAAATGCTGTAAGGGCTATTGACTGGGCTTATGTTCCATACAACCGCTTTTTAGGCACTGAATCCTAAACAGCTGGGAGAAGTCTCACCATCGCTAGCCCCTGTTCTCACAGGGCAGTTCAGCTTGCCAGATGTCTGCTGGAAACGAACCCAGCGGGGAGGAGGCCGCCGAGGGGTTCTTGGGGCGTGCGGCGGGGACCCCCCCCACAGCTGGTCAGTGCCAGCCAGGGAAGGCGCCCGCTGGACCTGTGGTGTGGGGACAGGGAAGGACCCGTGGGCGCTGTGACGGCTGCGGGATATGAAATGGTGGAGGGTTTGACTCTGGGAGAAGCAAGGGGGGGGTCAGCAGAGCTCCCGGAGGGCCGGCAGTGGCCTGCTGAGGGGCCGGGCTGGCAGAGCCCCTTGCGAGGCAGTCCTGAGGGGCACGGGGCACCAGGAGGGCTGGGTGGTCTTCCAGATGGAAACCTTCCAGGCGCGGGAGCAGCCCGTCCCCCTGTGCCAGTGGGGAAGGAGGCCAGCCTGGCCAAATGGAGAGCTTTGGCTGGAGCTCTGGGATAAAGGAGAGTTTATGGCCTTTGGAAGAAGGGGCGGCAGGCCACTCAGGGGGACTGCAAGGAGAGGTTATGCAGGGAGAAATCAGAAAGGCCAAATCCCAGCTAGAACTTAATCTGGCTATAAAAAGACAATAAAATACAAGTTTCTATAAATACATTAGCAGCCAAAGGAGGGCTAAAGAGAATCTCCATCCTTTATTGGATGTGGGGGGAAACAGTGACAGAGGATGAGGAAAAGGTTGAGGTAATTAGTGCCTTCTTTGCCTCAGTCTTTAAAAGTTAAAACCAGTCGTTCTCAGGGTACCCAGCCCCTGAGCTGGAAGACAGGGATGGGGAGCAGAATGAAGCCCCCACAACCCAAGGGGAAATGGTCAGTGACCTGCTCCACCACTGAGACACACACCAGTCTATGGGGCCGAATGGGATCCACCCAAGGGCACTGAGGGAGCTGGCGGCAGCGCTCACCGAGCCGCTCTCTATCATTTATCATTATCCCATCCTGGCTGACTGGGGAGGCCCCAGCTGACCGGGAGTTACCAAATGTGATGCCCGTCTACAGGAGGGGCTGGAAGGAGAATCCAGGGCACTACAGGCTTGTCAGCTGGGGAAAGTTATGGAGTAGCTCATCTTGAGTGCCATCACATGGCACATACAGGACACCCAGGTGATCAAGCACAGCCAGCGTGGGTTTGTGAAAGGCGGGTCCTGCTTGACTAACCTGATCTCCTTCTATGACAAGGTGACCTGCTTAGTGGATGAGGGAAAGGCTGTGCATGTTGTTTGCCTGGACTTTAGTAAAGCCTTTGACACCGTTTCCCACACCATTCTCCTGGAGAAAGTGGCTGCTCATGGCTTGGATAGCCATACTCTACTGGGTAAAAAACTGGTTGGGTGGCCGGGCCCAAAATGTTGCCTGGTGAGCAGCTGATGGTACAACAACATTCCCGCTAACAGTTTTCGCTAGTTATAGACTCTAGCAAAGGAATTGGTTTGGACTACTCTCTTGATTTATCTTTGTCAGAGCAGCTTATCTAATAGAACTTGTTAGCTTGCATACCTTATTCTTAATTGCATACGGCAAGTCTGGAAGCTGTACTGTGGCAGTGAAATTTTGCAGAGATGGTTTATTAACTTTTCACTTCAGCTCTAAAATCAAAACATTTTTTTTTTTATTCTGCAGAACTTGCATTTACAGATTTATTGAGGAAATCAAGACACAACAAAGGTTCGAGTTTCTAATCATTACCTTAGACCACTGGTGGTCTATCTGGAAGGTAGTGCAAGCTACCCTAGGAGGGCAATGTGGAATTAGGAGTAGGGACACCCCAGGAGGCAGAAGCCAGTGCAGCCTCTGACACTGCTGCCTTCACAGAAGTGATAAAGAAGGTACAGGGCAGGAGGGGAGAAATTTGAGGCACAGCACACTTCTGTGAGTTCAGTTTGTGAGAGCATCTTTGAGGGGCTGTCCCCATCCAGCATAACACAGAGCAGCAGCGACGCTGTAAGATGCAGGACAACTAAGTCAGAGCCCTGCTGAGAAGCAGGGGGAAGGAAACAAGACTTAAATACAATCTTTTCTTGCTTTTTGTCATCCTGGCTTCAACAGCAAGAGGGTTAGTCTCAATATCCAGCCTCTTTTAAATCTAATTACTTTAGTTTGTCTTCCTTTATGGATCAAATTCTCCTTCCAAAAAACAGCAGGTGCAGTGAGACTTAAAATAACTCTTCAAACATGGAAGCTCTCAGATGTGTAATAGAAACACCTGGGGCAACACGTGGAGGTCTCCTCACAACTGTTACCCAGCCCTTGGTCAGACTGGTCAGACTCCTGTGAGCTAAATGGGATTTAGCACAGAATTACAGAGTACAACCAGGGAAGGAGTCTGAACTTAAATCATGTCCTGAGAACATGCTTTCCACTCTGGCCTTGGGGTGGTGGTGTTTGGTTTTGGTGTACTTTTTTTTAATTTCTCCCCAAAACCTCAATGCGTCAGCTGAATGAAATATATTTATATTACAGCTGACTTAGGTGAAAGGTTGGCATTTACAAGGAGACAGGGCTAATGGTCTGAGCTATTTGAATTTTGCACCTGCTAAGCACACACATGCAGACATACTCCAGCCTTTTTCCTCACAGCAGACAGGTAGGAGCTAGGTCAGGATGGGAACTGAGCAATGTAAGCTAATTAACAGTAATGTGTCAGCAAATGGAAAAAAAGCAGTCAAATGATCACAATTTTAGAAAATAAGAAAACAAAGAAATCTTGGTTTGCTGCATTGAAACACTCTTTTATTTTAGCTGCACCAAAATGTTCTTTTAACATCAGTTACCTTTTTCTAAGAGGAAGAAATCTTAACTACAGATCAAACCCAGAAGAGTAGGCTCTGCTTTTTCATGTAACTCTTAGACCCCATCAACTCTTCTGAAACATCTGGTTGTAATAACAGACAGCACTAGGAACTGCAACTAAGAACATGTAACTTACATTTCAGCTTTATGTTTCAGGTAAACGTGTCCCGCCCTGCGCTATTTATCTTGAAATTTGAGCAGGAGGCTTTGACAAAGAAGAAGATACCTTCATCAATTGTTCCCACATAGTTCCGCTGAGCTGAAAGTGTTTTTCACATGGAAGTAGAACTTAATCAGGAAGCATCTAGGGCCTTTACACATTGAAAGGTCATTCCACCAAAAATAAACATAAAGACACTGCCAGCTTGATGAAAGTTTAGTTCAAATGCCATTCAGAATTTGTCATCTATTTGTCAACTCTTAGTTTGCAACAAGAAAACACGCACGTATCCTAAAATAAAATTAAACCTTCTGTTATGTCACACTGTTCCTATTTGATCATAGTTTAAACTCTGAAAATACATTGGATGTGATCCCATGGCGCTAACAGGAGCAAAATGTGATCTGACAAAATCAGTGAGCTAAATACACAAATAGACTGATGCAGCTTTGCTTTCCTGAAGCTAACAAAAAGAAACTCTGAAGACTGTATCTCTGTCTTAACTGGAGCTGCTTTCAAAAACTAGGCTGTTCACAGCATCTTGATTTCTGTCATTAAACATAAAGCAAAAAATAATCTGAGAGAACATGATTCTCTGGACATTTAACAGAAGACATCTGCTTGATGAGCAGTGAGCGGAAGATGGACCAGGTCCCAATGCCCCTTTTGTTCACCTGCAGCTCTGGTAATCTTAACCGGAGGAGCCAATTCCGATACTCTTTTTTACTCAGGACTTCACAGAACATGAAGTTACAGGACTTAAGTTTCAACAAATTCTTGCCAGATGTACTGACACCTGTTACATTATTTTTCCAAACCAAACACATAGTTGCTGTAACTTCAATTGGTTGAAAATTTCCTACCCCCTGGACTACATAATAATTTTCCGACATCTGCTTATCACAATTACCCCAAGCTTTGATTCTTGTGTTTGATTCTTGTTCAAGAGTTTATGATGCAGAACTGTATAAGATATACCTTTATTTGCCTGTTCAGAACCGCAAGGAACGTTATTCCAAACTACTGACATAAGACATAATATTTTTTAAATGTGTCCATTATGCATATTTTCTAATCACTCAACATTTTTGTTCAATTATGGTAAATGAGGATGAACAAGAATATTATACTAAGTTCCTGTGTCTTCTTTACACTCTCATTGACTGTGCAGTTAAAACACAATTTCCTGTCACATGAATACACTGTGCTATGAGTGTACAACCTTGCATCAAAAACTCTTAGGAAGATTTTGTTTCTGAGACTTTAGTCCTGGAACGGGCAGAAAGAGGAACCGTGTGCACAGACAGCTGTGTAGTATAAAAACGGGACAGGGATTCTGTGCAAAATTCACCTGGATATTCTTTGACTACTGAGCTTTAGGTATTTTCTTTCGGGAAATCTTCTAGCTACATTCATGTTAGAGAAGAAAGGAAAATCTGTAAGATGTATTTGTCTAGACACTGCTAGATTACAGTATTGCACACCAAGGGTGTATTCAGTACAAGGGCTCAGTCATGCAAGTACTCAATATCTTTTATTTTAAACTGTTTATTACTCTACTGAGTCTTGCTGCCTGCTTGGTATTGCTATGGACTTGGTGTGCTCAGTTCCCTTTCTTGCAAGTTCTTCCTGGATGTTCAGATTTGGCATTGCTCCCAGTGAAGATGTGGAGATAAAAAGCATGGTGAAGCATGCAGAACTTCAGTCTCAGGACTTGGTTCTGCTCCGGTTGATTAAAGCAGCAGAGGGTAAAGGCTTAATACATCATTTTCAAAGCAAAAATTTGTACCTAATGCAGGATGGACTTCAGCAAACACACAGATACAGAGCTAGCTTTTGGCATCTATTTCCATGTTTCGATGTCTTGAAAAGAAACTAATCAAATACACACGAAGCACACTCACCTTCTTACAGGAGATAACTTTACAAACACCATTAATATTAGAAATATGGCTGTGCTTGAGTTTGTCATAAGAAGGATTGTTTGGTCACTCTAGTCTCTCTTCCTCTCCCAAGCTCCTGTTAACATCTCCACTGAGCAAAAAATACCATATTGTGTGGCACGGCTGATTAGCCAGCAACTAGCTGTTGAGTAGCTGGCTTCTACTCATCTTTCCTTTGCAGGAGACGTTCGCATAGGTTTCTCTCTCTGCCCAGCTGTTGATGCCCATGGAGTATATCAGGATGTAATTGCTTTTGAAACATTCTTCCTGCTCAAATTCATGGGAAAGTGGCCATGGATTCAAAGGACTGACTGACAGACAGGCAATAGGATTGCATCAACAGCTTTTCGTTGGAACCAGGCTGAAAAAGAAGCTACTTGAACCACAATCCAGTGACTGCCCTAAGCATGGGATTATTCTAGGACAATAGTCTAATTTTTCTAAACAAAGACAAAAAATTAAAGCTTTCCTTCACAATGAAAATCACCAACTATTAAGAAATCTCAAAATGTTTTCAGGGATGGAAGGAGAGAGCAGGGCAGCAGACCTGTTCTCTTGCTCACACACCTTGTCAAGGCAGAGTGTTTTGGCAGTTTGGGATTTGCTGAAGACTGGAAGTGATCTACTCCAGCTAATTGCCAGGCCATGTTCCCAGCACCAGGGAACAAAAGGAGGGCTGTGCTGTCCTAAAATTTAGCAAGAATCTTTCCATGCCAGCATAATCCTCTGGAAATCAGATCCACTGGTACTGTGTTTTGCACCGTCTGTAATTTTTTTTGAGTAGAGGTGATATTTAAACCACAGATGAATACAGAATAAATTATGTTCAGCCAAAAATAAAATAAAATATGAGACTATAGGAAGATATAAGAAAATTTGCAATATGCACTGAGAAACAAAAATCTAGTTTTCCAGTGCCCCGGACTATTTAGAAATACAAACACTGGGAAAGGAAAACAGCCTTGTTCTGGTTAAAATAAGCTGAAGATTAGAAACAATCTTTTTAGCTGCTACAGACCAGAATTTGGGTGGGTGGGGGGGAAGGTTTTTCACCATTTACAATAACAGCAGTTCTGCAAACTAAGATAAGCAGCATCTAATCTTCTGTTTCAGAGAATTGATTAAGTTTGGAAAGTATCTCCCTACTGCTGCAAGGAACTACAGGGTTTATGCAGACTTTCAGTCTTCCTCCGAAACTTTGGAGATGCAGTTCTGACTCAGCCAGCTGAGCAGAAGCAGAGTCCCAGGTTTCCTACCTCTTTGCCCTATCAGGCATTACTGACCCTCGAGCGGGGATGGCAGAGGAAGATAATATGTGATCAAGAGCTGCAGATTACAGTCCTCTGTTCTAATTTAAGAAGGAAATTAGTTCAGATTAATCTGCAGGTTGTGGACTGCAGCATTGCGGAGATGTTTCATTCTCTGTCCCTGTTGCAGGGGCAGGATGCTGCAGGAAGCAAAGCTGATAGGTATAAGCGGTAATCACTGAGCCATCCTATCCAAATTCACATACGAACCAACATGAATCGGAGCTACTGCTAGAGATGGGATGTTTACCCAACTCCATTAGCAAGGAAAATAGAGTAAAATTGTTATAATGAGTAGGATTCACTCTTCTGGTCAGGGGAATTTTATAACTGCCTCTTCTGAATTTTGTTTAGGTTTTTTTTTCAAGAGTATGCAGACTAAGATTTTCTGCTTGGATTTCCTTACTGCTAAAGAATCTGTATTAAAATTCACCATGGAAAAACTCACTTTTTCATGAATATACCTATAAACAGGATTTTGTATATAATTTCATCTTCTGAAGTTTATGGTGCAAGTGAAGATTTGTTCTGACTTGTTGGCTAGTTCAAAGCTCAGCACAGACTAGGTTCTCCATTAAAATAACATGTCTATTCTGTGCCACCCAGAAGTTTTAGTTTTACATGCTTAGTTTTTTGCAGCATTGAGTTGATGTGTAGATGTCTATGTTGATCAGATACACTGATGCAACTAGTAATGCTGTCCAGAAACTCTCCACCTCACATCTGCCTGTCCTGCCGATATGACTGTTGAACCCCTGAACAATGGATTTCCTATGTAGATAAATGACAAAAATGGTAGTGCAGCCGTGGTGTAGCTTTGGTGGGTGCCAGGAGTGAGAGCGCAGATAGACGCAGCTCCCAAGAGAAAGGAGAGGGGAGGCACCAACGCTTCTTCCAACCCTTCTCAACTGTTCTTACCAGTAGAGCCAGCCTTGAGCAGCCAGCTACACTCCTGGAAATGGAGATGTTGCAGTCCTGGCATGGACCCAAAGAGCTCTTTGGCTAGGAAATGCTAGCACTTCCAAAGCTGAATTCCCAGGCAGACACTGCTCCAAGAGAGCCAGAAGGAGCAAAGACTGAAGGACATGCATTTGTTTATTTTTTCCTCTTAGCCTACTGCCTCCTTTGAGACTCCAGTGTGCAAGGGAGAGAGACAGAGATGCTACCAGCTGTGCATCCACTTCCTCAGTTCAAGGGAATAAAAATATTTTGAAGGGATGATTAGGGAAAGAGCACCGATATCGTTAAATCAGTTGGAGTATCCACAGAAAGTGGAGAAATGCTTCTGCCTCCACATGTGCCATATACTGCTACTGCTTATAAAAGGATCCACTTATGAAAGAGGGTTTTCAAGTTCCCTTTCCAGTTGTTTTTTCACAGCCTCTGTACTATGCCTGCTATTGGGCACACTCAGCTCTGGAAATGGATCTTTTTTGGACTGAGATTTGCTAAATCTTGCTAACCTTGAAAAAGTAACCCAGATGTCCCGATTTGGGTCACTGCAGCCCTGAGTAGAGCAGAGCAGTTTATCCACTAGGTGGAAGCCTGGAAATACTAATGGATGATGGCCACTGCTGCAATTAAAAGAGCTGGCTGAGATTGACTCTAATTCATTCTCCTGATTTCTAACGAAGTAAGATAAGGTTATCCTGCTCCCGGGGTAGACTCAGACACCTCTTACACCAGAGCTCTCTCCTTAGGCTTCTGTTTGACTGACTCAGGAAGAACAGGGAACGGTCAACCAACAACGCTTACTTCGTAAATACTAATTTAGCTTACATGTACCATTCATAACATATTAGGAAAATGGCAGAAATTAGAGCTGCTTTCACTGAGCTCACAGCCAGATTTGCTCCCTGATTTAAGGCAAGTTGCATTCCAGATGGAAATAAAAAGGGGGGTGGGGGTAAGTTTTGTACTGGACTTATCTTCTGGAGTGATTTTTAGGTTAAAAAATCTGAAATTTGGAAATCTGAGTATGTTGTTTGTGAATACCTAGATTTAGTGTAGTTGCACTGTGATTGCAACAGGTACATTTAAAAAGCTTTGTTGCATTTAGACAGTACACTTAGTGCTCTATTTTCTCATTAATGTTTTGCATTTTCTATTTAAGTTCATAGGAACTACATTTATCTGTGAAATAATTCTCATATTATTACTGTAGCTCCAATAAGCAGATGATATGACCAAGCTATATGAACCACACAATGTCTGTCCCAGTACAACACTGTGAGATAAGACCATTTGTGGATGGCTGTCTACTACATCAGCAGTTACACTAAATTATACACCAAACAAACATTGAAAATCAAGTCAAAAGTGGTCTGTAGCCTCCATGGCAGATTTGTACAGGATTATCAATCATTTTGCATCTTTAATGTTCTGAAATATGGAGCTCGATTGTATCAGTGGCTTTTTTTTGTACTGTTGATACAAGCAAATCCACAGTTCTGAACAACTGCGAAGCCAAACATCTTCATTTCTCTGGTTATAGTTAGCAGAGAACCCATAGGTGAAACCTTTTTGCTTTTAGCTGAAATGGTTCGTATACCTGGAGCAGGATATTCAAAATGCAACCGGAGGAGTTCTGGGCTATTCAGTATTGATACTCTGGATTTGGATGAAACATCAGGCAATGGAAATCATGCTGGTGAAATTCATCACATTTCTTGAATCTGAAGATTGAGAAACTCTGTGTGCTTGCTGCATTTATTAACAGAGCTTTCATATGACTCAATCTTAACTGCATCCAGCAGAGAACTTGGACTGATGCCTGCTTAGAAATACAGCACTAGACATGTGCCATATGCATCACTTGCCCACAGGTTCATCAATAGCAGCTTTCTAAAACACCCGATCCTGAACAAGCACTTCAACGTTCAGCAAGTCCTGAACAGCAGCACCTTTTCTGTTCGGGTGATCTGCTAAATTGCCACAGATTCTCAGGAGGTAGAAAGCCAATTCAGAGCTTACTGCAAGACGTTTCCTGACAGACCAGAGATTTCTGCTTGTTCATACAACGAGTAACAATCACATTGTTACAACAGTGCTGCTTCATACAACTTGAGCTAGAGCTGGAGTGCATCTACGAAGGAGCTCTCTTGCAGCAGGACAGTCCACACAAACATGCCTGACCATCTTAGACAGATCTGTAATGAGAGACCTCGTGTGAACTGTAGATGAAGGAGATCACCTATGCAGACATCTACTGATCCATCTGCAAAGGGAGGTCCGGCAGCACACAGTGACTTCCCAGGGCAGTCCATCCTCTGTCTAGCTAATACACTGTCCTGAGATTTCTGGAAAACAGCCATACCTACAACTCAAGTAACCACAGGCCATTGTGTAACTCAGAAGCTGAGGCTTTTCTCCACAGTTCTAAAGTTAAAATTGAGAAACAGTGCAACTGATAGCTTGAGGAAGGAATGTCTTTGCTTTGCTTTGGGGTCCTGGGTTATTCCTTGGAAATCCAGTTGTGCATACAAGCCTAATAGCTTTCTAGCTGGTTTACCTAGAATCAGCCCGTATTCAAGAGAAACAAACATGTGAAAACCCTGTAGATTTTACTAATCTTGGGTAACTGCAATTACACAGTTTCTAGTTGTATTAGAACACTCTGGAGCAAATGCCTAGATTGGTATTCCTCGGTGTGCAAACCACTGTGCAGATAGCACCTGGAGAAATGAGGAGTACTGTGGTTGCACCTATATGAAGATGACAAAAAATAGCAAATGCCTTGTGATTGTTTTTCCTTCTGAAATGGAATATATAGACCTTTAGCTTCCAGTCTCATCTGAGATTAGCCAGACACAACAGAGACCTACTTATCTTAATAACAAATTGTCCTGAACCCAAGATTTTTGCTTGGCAGTATTCCTTACATGAACATTTCCATAAATCATGCTGATCTGAAATATGGCTAATGACAGTATAAAAACTAGAAACCATATTGCCTCGGGGCTGCAGTTACGATCTGGCGACAGCACAATACAAAAGAACAAGAAGTGAACCCCTGTACCGCTATCCTGTATAAACTACCTAGCTGGGAGTCCTTTAACCTTCACGAGAAACCAAGCTAAAAGCCACCTGTCAAGAAAGACAATTTAATTAACAGAAAAAGTATGAGGTCTAGCCAGCTCAATTCAATCACTAAAATGCTTTTTCTTCTCAGCCCAGACTGCTCTCTCTCCAGCTGGATGTTTCTCCACCTGTGGGTTTCTTTCCTGCAGCAGCTCAAGTGAATCCTGAACCACTAGCCCATGCTAATTTCTGTGAAATACAATCCCCTCCATTTCTTAGGAGGGTGTGCCCTCACAAAGATGTCTAATTTAAGCCTGTTAGCTACCCCTTTGGATTTTCCTTTTTCACCTACTTGTTGACCTTACTCATTACCTCTGTGGAGTACATGGTTAGCTGCCAGCTGCAGCAAAACAAAGGAACCCCATTCTTCACATCTCTGTTTATACTCTATCAGCTACAAACCCCATCTGTATCACTTCCTCAACTTACAAGGGCAATTTTCCTGCAAGACCTTTTAACATCTGTGTCCCCCCTGCCTGAATCAGCTGCTTTTGTTGATTTGGCAAAGACTCTGGCATATGCTACACAGAACATATGGTCTAAGCATGCCTTTCTGTTAGGAGACAGAGTGAAATTCCTCTGCAGATCTCTACAGATTGGAAGTGGAGTAATTCTCTGATATTACATCTTTTGAGGCAACTGCTGACATTCATGAGGCTGGGCAGAGAGGCCTTATGTCACAGAGAGCAGGAGAGGTAGCAGAGGTAGGACATGCGTCCAGAGACAGGCACTGCAGCCCAGGACTGCCTGTGAGATGCACGAGGTGTGTGCCTTGTTGCTGCAGGGAAAGTCAGTAATGGTGATGGTAATACAGGCATCTGAAAGGAGACGCTAGTTATGAGTCAAAGACACACAACAACCAGGCCAGGAATCCAGGTCGGTGATGGACCACAGCGTGGCTTCAAAAGTGAGGGATGTACAGGATGGAAGAGCTGCAGGACTGAAGGAGCAAGTTTGAGCAACTACCAGGGTTGTATGATAAGCAAAAGTCACTCTGTCAAAAGATGAATAGTGATCAGTGTCAAGCAGTATCGAAAGATCTTTCTTTGATCCTGCCCCAAGGAGGAGGAGATCCTGACTGCCCTCGGGGATGTGAACAGGCCGAGTAGGCTTTTCTGAAGTAAGAGATTACTTGGGGAATGAGCAGCTATCTCCAAGGAACGTGTACCCTGAATTCCTTGAAGCAAATAGCTTTGTGTCTGCACCTGAGGGATGCTGCGCATTCAGTCTTCTAAAGTAACTACCAACAGGCATCTGTGGCTGTTCCAGTGACTGTCAGATGACTGACTGCAAGTGGTGTAGTGGTGAAGCACAGTTACCTCAAACCAAACGCGCTGAGCGCGTGTCCCGCCGGTGCAGCACCCACGGGGAACGGGAGGCCTGTACAGCTCGCGGAGGGTTCCCTGCCCTCAGGTGTGCTCCCAAGGGAAACTGAGGGCCGGGGCACCCACCCGCAACGAGCTGAGAAAGTTCAGACCAGTCGGACCTGCAGCACAATGCCCGCCCGCGCCCTTGTTCGGGAAGAAACGTGATTTTGTTGTTATTTGTCAGCGATCACCTCGAATCGCCAGTGACAGGGCGAAGTGCCGCCGGGCGCGGCTCCGGGCTGACGGGGCGGCGGGACGCGGCGATCGCGCCGCGGGCACGGGCCGCCCCACACCGCGGCCGGGCCGGGGCTGCCGCAGCAGCTCGGGGCGGTGCAGCCAGTGCCTTGTGCGCCTTCCCCAGCGCTGCCCCGGGAGCGGCCCCGCCGGGCTCCTCCACAGGGGACCGGGGAGGCGCGTCCCGCTGCTGCCCGGTGCCGCGGGGCCGGAGGGCAGCCCGGCCCGGCGAGACGCGTCCGGTAACCCGCGGGACGGCCAAGCCGTGCTGGAGACACCCAGAAGTTTCCACCCAGCCGGCCGGCTCGGTCCGCAGCCCGTCCTCCTCCTCGTACGCGGCCCTCCCCCGGCCCGCGGCCCTCCTCCGCCGCCGCCCCCCGCGCCGCCGTTTCCAGACACTTCCAGCCCCGCGCCTCCGCCCCCCCGCCCCGCGGCGGATAAAGCCGCCGGGCCGGCGCCCCCACCCGGCACTGGGCACGGCACGGCACGGCCTGCCATGAGCGCTGCCGCGCACTCCCCACCGCCGCCGGCACAGCAGCAGCCGCAGATGGAGGGCAGCGCCGAGCCGCTGCCCCCGGGCTGGGAGATCAAGATCGACCCGCAGACGGGCTGGCCCTTCTTCGTGGATCACAACAGCCGCACCACCACCTGGAGCGACCCGCGGCTGCGGGCGGCGGCGCAGGTACGGCGGGGGGGGGCCGGCGCTGCCCTTTGTCTCTGGCGCACTGCGGGCCCCTCGCCGGCGCGTCACGGCGCCCGGTACCGCGGCCCGGCCGCGTTTGCTTCGAAGTTGGTTAAGCCCATCCGGCCTGTGGGGAGGCTCTGCGTCTGATCGGTCTGGTTGTCAGCTGTGAGCAGCCCAAAGAATGAATACCCTTAAAAGAATACGAAGCCCAGCCTGGACTCTTACTTGTCAAGGTTTTTTTTCTTTTCTATTTTTATCTTTATTTTTCCTTTTTTTTGGTAATATTTTTTCTTTTTTCTTTTTTTTGTTCTTTTCCTTTCCCGCTGTCTGGTCACAAACTCTCTCAGCAGCTGCCCGCTCTGGTTTTGCTCTCAAGCATGCTCAGAGAAAAGCCGTATCTTAGTCCAAATATGTCCATGGAGGGAGAGGCGGGAGGGGAGGGCGGCTGCGGCCCCGCCGGGCCCCGGGGCATGGCCCCTCGGGGCAGAGCCTCCCGCTCCGGGCCGCGCAGCCCTCGGACCCCCGCCGGTATTTCGCAGTGCAACGGCTGTGGGCAGAAAGTGCTGGAAACTGGAGCCGAAGTAGAAGTTGCCCGGTGGGAACAGGATTCTCGGCGGGGTTCCCGTGCCACTTGGCTGCGGGCGGGGCCCCCCCGCCGGGGAGGGGGCTCCGCCACGTTACCCGGGCGCGGAGCGGGGCGGCCGGCGCCGGGAGAGGCGGGGGTGGCGGCGCGGAGCCGGGCGGCTGGCCGGGAGCCCGGGGCCGGCTGGGCCCGTGCCGCTCCGGGGGAGCCCCGGGCCGGGCGCCGCAGCCCCGGCTGTGAGCCGAGCCCCCAGCACACGGTGGCGGGGCCGCAGCGGCCCTGCGCAGTGCCCCTTGCCGCTATTCTGCTCCGGCCTCGCGTAGAAGGTGCGGGTCGAAGCACTCGGCATAACTTATCATTTTAAGAACGGACTGCGTCTTAAAATAGCAGTTGCCCGGTTTGCGAGTGCGGGCTGTGAGCAGGCGCCTGTGCGAGGGCAGCCACGGGCTCTTCTGCCACAAACTAACCCCCACTGCAGCTTGCTCAGGGCTAGATCTATAAATAAAGGACATAATTCTAGTAATAATACAGAGAGGTCTTAGAAAAATGTAACGATAATACGAATATTGAGGCTGGCATAGAAAAAGGGCTTTAACTCTGTTTCAGGGGCACCATTTTCCTGCTGTGATGAGGCACCTGCTAACGTGGGCTGTTGTGGCAACAAAAATAATACCTAGTATGGGGGGTTTTATAGCCATAAAACATACTTGAGAAGAGTGCAGTGTTCACTCAGAGCTTCTGTTGTGGAAATACCGCTTGAAACTAACCTATTTAACTGAAAGGTCGTATTTAAGCTGCTTTTAATATTCTCAGCTACTCTGATGGATCAGTACTCTGCTTGAGTGGGTTCCATGGAAAAAAAAGCCCCAAATATTTTCACCCCTCTCTGATGTGAAATCTGTGGTAATGAAAAGTGCTTCCTCTTGCTGACTTGCATGGGTTATTACAGGTAGAGTTGCACCTGCTTGTGAATGGTTTATGTGGGATACACCTTTTTCCAAACAGGAAAATCTTATTCCTCACTATAAACAGAAATGTGTGTATGCTTTGGGATCATTCACTGAGAGAGACAGAAGTGCTTCCAGAAATGAATGTTGGAGAATTGTTGATTTTTTGGGTGTTCCTGGCAAACATTGTTGAAAGGAATAAAAGCTCCAGTTTATGGTGATAGAAGTTGTGTGTAACTGATCTCGTACAGCCATTCGTCAGAGCCTCGAGTTAAGAATATCTGCTGGAATTAATGGACAGCTTCTGAAATCACTTGCTTGTTAAGTACCAGTGTATTTCATAAGGACGTGGGTACTATTTAGCAAAAGAATCTTGGAATTGGGCTCAAGGAAATATTTCTCTTCCTAAATATTTCCTTAGCTAGGCAATGCCAAAGAAGACAGCTTACCCACTGATACTGCATTTCAAATCCAGCAGTGATTTTTGAAGGCATTACTTTTTAAAAAATGGAAACGGTTAGAAAGGACAAAATCACAGATGCAGGGAGGGACTAGGTATGAACAGCTTTCTGATTTTCCTTATTCTCAGTCTAGCCCAAATGAGAACTTGGGAGCTTTTGAAGTGAGCTGAGAATTGGAGAGGCTGACTGTGTGTAAGACTTCAAGTACCTTCATCACCTTCAAGGGTGATGATACAAAGCTCAGACTTGTACCGAGTTTACTGATGTCTTGCTTTCTCTGAAATCAGGTGATTTTTTAATCACCTTTATGATAGTCTTTAAATAACCTTCACACTATGGCTGTCAGTATTCTCCCTGAATATTTGTTCCCTTTCTGAAGAGATCTTGGCAATGAAATGAGGTATTACACTGTAAGTGGGCAACGAATGGAGCCACAGGTCTAAAGCCAGCTGGGCTTTTCTGGCTAAGTAACGTAGCCGAGACAGTATTAATAATGAAGTTCTGTTTTTCCCAATTGGATGGTCTTGATCTTCCCATTACTCTAGGCTTCACGTCAGTGTAACTACGCTGACTGCAGCAAACCATACCAGATACATAATCAGGTAAAATGAGAAATGGCTCTTCTAAAATTTTAACCCATGACAGAGCCATTTTAAGTCAACAGAACCAGACCTTTTTTTTGCATTTAAATATGTATTTTAGATGTGTTCATAGATTCAGGTGGCACTCTTGTTGTTTTCTCGTTCAGTCTGGCCTTTTTTTTTTTGCTTACTTAAAGGATGGGTGTCCCTCCTCTGCGTGTTTAGTTTTATGACTTGTATGAAATGACTGCAGTGTAAGGCTGGACTAGGGAGGCCTTCCAGAGAAAGAAAAGAAGATCTCTTACCCTACTCCAGTGAGAAGTCATGACTTTGCAAATTACTGAAAAACATTTATTAACCAAACCTCTTGGTAGACTATAATTACTTTCTTTGAAGTGTGTAATTAGTTAATAAGACAGTCAAAGGAAAAGGTACAATCAATATCACTAAGTCTGTATATGCATACTTCTACTGAGCATTTAGTAGCAGTGTCACTCTGCCTGTCTTTTTTGGTTGAATTACTGTTTTCCTGTGCTTACCTGTTGTTGGTGTTTTCTGTGTTAGCTTATGCCATCACAGCTCAGCATACTTTCTGCAAGTTTGCCTTAGTGTTAAATGGTTGTTTTCGGTATTCCCCAAAGTGTTGGCAAAAATAATTACATTTAAAGGACAAAACAGAAAGAGGCTTGTATAAACATTTATTGATGCCCCTTCCATATGTTGTTTCCACATGCAGTAAACCCAACGGGAAATGCTGTAGCTAAAAATAGACCAAAGGAATTGACTGTGCTGAGCCTCACTGGACTAATATTACAGTGATCGATAGCTCACTAATGCTTTAGGTTTGAGATAAAAGCTGTAGCAGCCAGCCACAAAGTCTGGGAGCAGTCGGTGAAGTGATACATCTGTTGGTTGCAACAATGACTGCACAGGCCTGAAGGAAGCGAGGAGCAGCCATGGATGGCTTCGCTGGTATTTGGGGAGCAGCTACCTACACTGTTGGCATGTGGGGAACAACTAACTACACCTCAGTTTCTATCCTCACCCTTCATGACTCTTGTGTCTCTTTTCTCTCTGCTTCCCCAAATAAGTCTTAAGTCACTCGATTCCCATCTCTTTAGCAGTGAACTTATTTTTGAGCACTGACTTCTTGCGTTCAAGTTGACTGAAAAATTCTTGGGAGACTAAATTAGAAATTGCACTAAAAATTCAATACAGCCTGTCTGAAAACTCTGCGCCTTCCATGGTGGTTCACACCAGCGAAGGGAATGTAAGACTAGGTAACAATTTAGGTGTCTCTTACCTGCAGTTCTTTTACATTACTTATGCTGATGTGTGTTCTGTCACAGTCAGGTTAATGAGTGAGTTGCAGGATTAAAAAGGCGCTATATATAAAAGACGTAATATGTATGAGTGGTAAAATTATCAGTAGGGAATTTTTGGAGGCTTGTGTACTGGCTTTGTCCAGGTTCCTTGAAGCTGCTTTGTGTAGTTATTTCAAGCCCCCTTTGATAGAACATGGTAAGCAGGGAGTTAATTTATGGAGATACCGATTAATCTGAAAACCAAGGGTGGATCAGATTGGAAATCAGAGAAAGGAACACAAGGAAATGGTGCTAGAAATAACGAGGCACTGCCTGGGCAAGAGGGAGAAGCAGGGAGGGTTTTGCATGTTTCTGTGTAACTCCTGACACAGTGTACCCCTTACCTAAAGGAGGAAGGAAGAGTATTTGTGCCAGGGGGCAGCATTCTTACCTATGAATCATATTTTTATATTTTACAACATACACACAGGCAGGACTTCTGCTGTGTGGTTATGGAAAAATAGAATTGTTACCACTTGAACAATGATAAGGCAGGCAACAATCCTAACAGGCTTTGGGGTATACAGACAGTATCACTCTCTGGGCAACTCCACCTCTTTCTGTGGCAGCTATGCCCTCTCCTTGCCAAGTGAAACAGAAATATGAAATGGAATAAATGGCTTGTTCACATGAGTTATATTACTTAATTATAGACAAAAAAATGTATCTTCAGACATGTTGTAGAAGCTGTTGGTTTGATTCTTTCTTTCTTTATTTTTCCTTCCTGGTTTTACAGACAGGAAAATGAGATGTGGAGTGGGGAAGCAACTTGTCTAACATTGCCCAGTAGGTCAGGTAGCATGAAAGTACTTTTTTTGTTTGTTTAAATGGCTGATGGCAAAGCCTTGTAATGGATAAATAGGGTGCAGTGTAGCAGGTGTTTTTATAGTGCTAGAAAATGGTTGTTCAAGGAGGTCAGAAAACTTCTGTATGCGAAATGAAATATGAATGAACATGTAGATCCTAACAATAACCTGTGCAATTCACAGCCAACTCTTCAATTGTTAGCTACTTACTCACCTTTTTTATGCTTTGGTGTTTTGCTAGTTCTTGAGGCTTGTACTTTGTTCCATGTTCCACATTTCTGGCTCGCAGCTAATAGCAGGAAAGCAACAGGTTGACCACCTGCTGCTTAGGTAAGCAGGCAGTGAACAGAAATAACTGAATAAAGTGTGTCATTCTCATCACCCTTGACAAGGATATTTCTGTTGGCACTCTAAAGAGCTTTTCTTTAAAGAGCTGATAGGATGGGTAGTGATACCAGCTCTCTTAAGAGTGCTTACTCTTTGTAGCAGTCAGTGCTGCTTTCTCTGAATATGTTCAGTTTGGCCCATCGGATTGTTTTGGTGCATGGGCCAACTTCCACTCATGGGCATAAAGGGCAAGTTTTGTCCTGTCTGCACCAAGGCATTTTAGCCAAAGAAAGAATTGTCTTAGTGATCAAAAGAAGAACAGTTTTAGTTTCTGAAACAAGATTGGCCTGCAAGATAGCCAACGTTACTTGCTCCAGTAAGGCTTTCTGTTCTGGAAAGCTTAGGAATAGATTTCTCCTTAAATTTTTAATGGTGTTTATTTATTTCTAATGACATCATTGTGCTTCATCATTAGAGCATATGTTAATGTAATACGTGCGTAACACAACATGATGATTACAAGAGAGAACAAAAGGCCTATTTGCCTATACATGTGTATGTTAGGAAATAGAGCTCAGCATTCAACAAGGGAAACATCAAAAGCAGCTTGGCATATAAATGGGTTACATGATGTGACCAACAGAGTTCTACTGAGACAGCTCATGCGACTGAGCTTATTCATGGTTCCTTCAGTCATTAGCTAATGATATCTTGCTTAAATGCCTATGTGCTCAGTATATATATTTAAGCACAAATTATGAGTAAAAGAGTGAGCATGTGAAAACCTTCAGTAGCTGAAGCACGACAGGAGGAAGTCAGGGGTCAGCGCTGAGAGCAAATCACTCTCCACCTTCCCACTTGTCTACTTCTCTGGGAAGTATTAATGAAATGTACTTTATGCTAATGTTGTACTATTAATATGCTTAAACAGAAAGCAGTGTTGAGAAACTTTTTAGGAGTACTTGGATATGCCGATTTCTGCCAGTGGCAAAGCTAGTGTGGTAGTTTTGATTTATTTACTTAGTACAACAGAAAAGAAAGAAAAGGTCTGGCCAAAAGTAAAACACAAGTGGTTGTGAAATCTAGTTCTAATGGTTAAAGTTTTGCCTTTCCAAGACATAAAATGGTGGGGGTTTAATAACTGGAATTGGTACACCATTCTTGGATAGAATTATTGGGTACTGCTGGCACTTTTGGTTATTATGGCAGCGTCTGATAAAAAAATAATTTGAATATATGTGCAAAGAAAACTTACTTGTGGTATTTTGGTCACTGGTTTTAGTTACTGTTGTATTCTGTTGTGGAAGAACAGAATTGTATTACTCCCTTCTTGCTGAATATGTAGGATCTGGCTTAAAATCACAGGAGCTGTTCTCTCAAGTCACATTTTCTCAAATACTGGCGTTTTCCCAGTCATTTGAGCAACCAGAGTGCTTTCATTTGCATGATACTTTATAGCAGCAGCTTAGAAGTTCAGAATGTACTGAAGTCAGTAGACCTTCTGTTTGCATACAGAAAGAGATCGTTCATCTCTTGGGAATGTTAGTGAAATTTGTGTTCCTTTGCTGGATCATCTTTACAAAACAAGCACAATTCAAATATTTGCATTGCTGTTTTGCAAGAGCTGCAAAGGTGCTACATGTGTGTATAATGCATAACATGCTTTAGAGAACTTAATTCACTGTACTGCAAATAGTATCAGTACAGGTCAAGAAACATGGCAGTATGATGGCAGCAAAACCAGCTTTTTAACTTTTTCTATAGACCACTTCAGTATAAGAGGAAGGAAAAATGTATTGTGCAAGGAGTCTCAGAAAGGAGATTGCAAGTTTGGTAGAACTATTCAAGTAATCTAATTTCATTCCATTAGTACAGCCATCTGGATGACTCCAGTGGCAGTTTGCTAGCATCAGCAGTGACTGAATTTGCAGGTTTCTGCGTTTCAGTCTGGAATAGCACTTAAGCAGCCACCAGGACCCATTAGGAGTTATGCCATTATCTACTCCGGATAGATAGTACAGCTGTACCAGGAGTTCTTTTTTGTGGTTTTTCTCTTGCTGTCAGTGTTCTTCAGTCTAATGCCACACAGTGTCAGAACTGACTTAAAATCTGAGCAAGTTTGAGGATTTTAGCGTCACTCCTGACTATGCCCTTCCCATGGGAAGCCAAGAGTAGGATGTGGGGGTATGAAGTGTTTTTTCCAATTGCACAACTTGTACTGGCTGCACCTTTATTTATCATGGTGATGGCCTCACAACAGAAACGCATGTCCTCGTCCTGAGAGGTGGGAGCGCTGTCATTCCTGCTGAGCAGATCTCCCAGCGCAGCTTGGCTCTCCCGCCTGCAGCTTGTCCAAAACACAGCGATGCTCTTCTCTCGTTTGACTGGCCATGGTGACTCCTTGACGCTTGCTGGGCACCTCCTGAAATGGTGGATGGGGTCTGAGCTGCTGGCTGATTCAGGCCTACATGCAGTGTAGGCCAGGACTGTTGTTAACATTTCTGAGCTGCTAGAGGGAGACTTCTGCATTTTTGTGCTCTGTCCTTTTTGGGGATTCTGTCTCTTAAATGTAAAACAAACGTGTGATCCCAGCCAGGATTCCGGCGGTGCTGGTGGTCAACCCTGCTGCTTATGAGGAAAATTCATTGATACTCTGAGAATAATACAGTTTTCCTCAACTTTATTGTCAAGAACTTTTTGTTTCCTTGGATTGAGGGCAGGAGAAATTTACTTCAGCTTTTTAAATGCAGTAATATGAGGTGGTTTTCTGGTATTTGTGCTTAAACTAGGAAGGATGGTGGACTAAGGCTTGTCAGTTGTTTATTGGTCATATCTCTCTGTGTAGATTTGTGTTAAATGTGAGCTCTGGGCTTTTTCAGATAACATGTTTGTTAATATAATGAGCAAGAACTATTTGATGGGAGGCAAATGAAAACAAAACACAGCCATTTTTGGTCTCCTGGCTACCTCTCCTGTGGGATGGGAATTAAAAGTATTCAGAAGGAACCCATGAATCTCTGCTCTGTAGTGTTAAGACTAGAGTATTCCAGAGCTCGATTCCATTCCTCCTCCTTGGCTGCAGTGTCCCCAGGCACACCTGAGCTTCTGAAGCCTTCCAGAACCTGTTTGTCCAGGCTGGAAATGCAGGTTTCCATGCACCAAGCAGAACTGAAAAGCTTGACTATGGGGGAGTATTGGGATCCACATGCACTCACTGTTCTGCTGGATTCTCACTAAAAATGAACTTAAACCACTTGCAGCCACCTTCCTGAACCCAAGGCCTCTTTAGTCTTCAGTCGTGGTGCTGTGGTGTCATTCCTCAGTGCAGGGCGTTTCAAAGTACACGGGATTGTGTGTGTTCATGGACATACCAAATGGTGGGAGGAAAGGGAACAGGAAAGAAGGAATGTTGAGGATGTGGTGATTAGAACAGTTGCTTGTGCGAGCCAGTTTTTTAGAGTTACATACCAGTTCAGTGTCGAAGAGAACAGTGTGGGTCAGGAAGAGCAGTTGTGATGAGAGCACCTTTCCTAACTGTGAAGCAGAGGGATCTGAGCTACTGATGGGGGGGGAGGGATGCTGCACTTGTTCCTTTGCTGAGAACTGCTGCAGTGTGACTGTGCTGTTAAGAGACACACACAAAAATTGGTCTGTGGTTAGCAGACCTGACTTCATGGGAAAAAATGCCTGGATCAGAGGACCAGTTCAAAATACTGACTTCCCCAGGAGCAGCACAGCTTGTCTGAAGCTGTAAGAATAAATGACAGGTTATGAGAGTATAGTTTATGCTGTGGCTCCTACAGGGGCCGGCGTTTCTATTAAAAAAAGCATTAAACTTGCCAGAAGTTTAACCTTGGATATAAACTGAACGGTCTGAAAAAGCAGTCCAACCTGATTTTTCTTTGGTTTTGGGCTGGCTCTTTTGTATTTCTTACCAGGGCTTAAGTTGCAGAGGCAGATTTCTCAGATTGCAAAGATAAAAAAAAAAGGGTTCAAAACAAGGGCAGCCTGAAGGGTCTGAAAATTAAGCCGAGGGAGGGGAAGGCCCATGGTCAGACTCCCAGGAGGGTGTCAAGGGGGGGGGGGGGGGGGGGGGCGGGCAGGAAGGCAGTGGGACACTGTCCCTGTTGAAGCCTTGGCAAGCATTTGTCATTGTGGCTTACTCCAGAAGATGGAAGGTCTTATCCCCAAATGGAGCAGTTCAGAACATTAGACCCCTAAAATGCCAAGAGAAGAGCTGGCAGCTAGGGCAGATCTGTCACCCACCCAGGTGAAACGGAGCAAGCATGGCAGAGAGCCTTCTCATGTCAGGGCATCTATAGGTGCTGCTGCCCCGACCCTTTCTGCAGGGAGTCTGGCAAGGCTGGAAGTGAGTGAATCTCCTTTTTATAGCCGGGGGAGCCGTGCCTGTAGGTGGGGTGGCTGGCAGCCTGTGTCCTGAGAAAACTCTCTTGTTTCACCCGCCTGCTCCCTCCGTCAGGGAGACTGTGCGGAGCAGCTGGGGCACGCTGGGCGCAGAATGCCGGAGTCAGCACCGGGCGAGCAGCAAGGTGCTTCTTCCGACTGTCGAACCATCGGTTTCCCTCCCAGCTCGGCAGCCTGCTCGGCTCCACGCGCTGGCAAACATTTGGCTCTGGCTCTGCCTCACATTGTTGCTAGCTGAGCACACCTCAAATTTATTTTCCGGCAAATGCAGTTTGCTGGCGTAACGTTGCATCCCTCCAGATCCTGGGAGAGATGGCTGCCGGGAGTGCTGTGGGCTCGGGGCCATGCTGGTGAACTGGGAAATGCTTGTTGGTGCCTGGGGTCCTGAAGCCCCCTGACAGCCTGTGCGGAGCAGAGGAATGCGGTTTCCTGGTGGGGTGAACTGAAAATGACTCATCGGTCAGCAGTGGATCCGGTGCAGACCTTGGCATGAGATCATCCTTTTTCTGCAACTGGAAAAGCCAATTTAAGATTACTTCTCTGTGCGAACTTTCTAGGCCTGGCTCTCCTTTGTGCCTTCTCCAGAATTTTTCCGTTGTTTGTGGAGGGTTTTTTTAATGAGTAAAAGGAAATGCAGCATCAGGGCTCTGACTTTGAACTTGGTCCTTTGAGTACTTGCTACCTTTATTTTAATAGCTTGCCTACATAATCGCCTTTATTCTCTGCAGTTTCACTGTTTACAGGAATTCTCAGAAATTACTTTTTAAGGGGATACTGTCATACAGAAAGAACACTCAAAATCAGGTTGGTAAAATATTCTTAATAAATGAGTATGTTAATGTGTACAGAAGCAACATAAAATATTTTTGCTGCTTAAACACCTCTTTAAAAATAGGGTTTCCAACACTTGCACCATATGTCCCCTTATTAAATTCTCCTCTTACTGAATAATGACATTACCCTCTGAATGACAGAGGTGCTTGTTATATGATCTGACTTAGAGATACATCTGGAACTTGGCCCTCGTGAGGCCTCAAAATAGAATGACCGATGCAGGAAGAACTTACTAGAGGACTTGTGAGGGCTCTTAGTACAAACCACTTCCACCCTTGCCAGAGCTTTGACATTGTCTGGTAACATACTCAGGCGACACAGGATTTCAGCTTGCTTTTCAGTGGTTTTCCTCTTCATTACGCTATCCTGTCGTCTTTTCCCTCAGTATTTGCTGAACTGGATCCTCACCTTGCTGAAAGTGAATATATTCTTCAGTATGCAGCATCATACTGCTCAGATAGCCAGTGGGAAGAGTAATACCAACATACATTGTGCTTCTGGTGGGATTAGGCTTCCTTGGAAGTACCTTTTCAGATGTTACCTGTAGCACGGGTGAGTTCTGAGAGGTACTAAGGAAATGCCTCTGGTCCCACACAAACTTTGTTGAATTGGAAGAGCTCCATCTGAAGGGGTGGGCTGTTGGCTAAATGCAAGTAATGCACACTAAGTAAGAGATCCTGCTGTAATTAGGCAGGTGTTTTAAAGCCAAAGCTGGTAGTTATGAGAAGTGAGGGTAAAAGCCTCATACGTAAGCAGATTTTTTTTTTTTTTAGCTTCGTCTCTTCTCTTGCCTGCAGATCTGGGGTGTTAGCACCTGCTGTTAGCTGCCCTGCACGGACCTGAGAGAGTCAGAGCTTCTTATATGCAGCTGATATTGGGACAGACCTTTAGGGCAGTTCTTTCTTGCCAGATGTATTGAGCTACCAAGTGCTATGTGATGTTTTTAACTTCTAGGAAGGCCAGTCATCAGCAAATGGTCCATCTCGTGATAGCCCCAAGCAGCTGCCAGCAAGAGAAGGAAACATGGGATACCCCAAGCTCCGGGCTGGCTATATCCCTATTCCTGTCATCCATGAGGGCATCGATGGCAGACAGCAGCACCCGTGCTTTTCTGCTCCACAGCCTGGTGTGCAGCGATACAAGACAGAAGCTGTGCCTACTACGGTGCAGGCACAGCCACCTCTAAGGGGGGCCTATGCCGGCCCTGAGTCCCCTCCGAGGGGACCGCCAGAGGCTTCTCAGACAGATAAACAATGTGGACAGACAACAGCAGCTGCAGCAGCCCAAGCGCCGGCCGCACACGGACCCGAGGTAACTTGTCAGTGTTGCTGGGGTGTGTTTGCGTTGGTCCTTGCAGCATTTATGGCCTGAATGTCACGCGGGTAGTTTATCCTTCAGAAAGCCAAACTTGCCACAGGATTGCATTTTCCCAATACTTCCAGAGTATTAAAATGCAAAAGTGCACAGTCATGGCAGCATAAATATGTAAGGTTTTTCTAGCATAGCTTGCTTTCATTCTAGAATGGTTCTGCAGAAATCAATGCGTGTAAATGGCTTCTGCAGAAAGGGAGCCTCAGAGCTGCCCAGGGCCTGCAGCAGGGGAGGATTGTTTATACTGGTTCCCCCACAAGCGGAGGATATAAAGTCTTCTCTGTTCTGCACCATGAGTCACACTGAAGTGATCAAAGCAGGAGAGACAAAACTGAAGTGGCCAGTTGGCTAACAACCCAGACCATTTCACAAGTCCTATTGCTGTGATCTTTACTTCCCAATTTAATATTTCAGGTGTATTCAGTGTATAGATTTTACATCCATATGGATGTAAAAGTTAATTGTGAAGTATTTTTGTCCTTCAGTGGCATGTTAGAATATTTTCAAACTGTGAACTCTTAAAAAAAAAAAAAAGTCACCCTGCTTGCTTTTTGTTTCAGAAGGCAGGATTTTGGTTTGCCTGTTCTCTCTAGACATTTTAAAGAATTGATGTTCTTGTAATATATGGAAATACCATCCTCATTTTTATTCAAAGTAAGATGAGCAGGAAATTCAGCCTTCACCAGGTCTGTAATTCAGCGGTGGTGGCTTTTTCTGAACCCTGTCTGGAGTCTGAGGAACATAATTAAAATTCTGTTAGCAGGTTTCTTCAGTTGTCTTGATTAACGATGCCTTGTCCATGCAGTATCAGGACAAGAGGCTCAGCTTTTCCTTCTCCCAACACTGCACAGCTTTGCCTTGTATGTAGAGTGGCTTCAGGAACATGTCTTCTGTGCCTCTTACTGAAGTCCTCTGAGATAACTACTGAGGACCTCAGAACTTGCTGTTACAAGCTTTAGGCAGCACAGTGTAGGTATCGACTGACCAGAGCCTGTGATTGTACCTTCAGACCCCATGTCAACAAGGCTACCAGCAGTGGTAAGGATGGGTACCGTAATGCAAACCAGCATTTTCACAGGCAGCTGGGCAGTTCACCAGCACTGAAAGAAGGGTCATGTTCCCCTTCTGCCTTGCCATGCCCTTTTCTTGTCTTCTGGCTGTGTGGTCCTGTTCTCTCCTCTGCCAGCTCCAGGCTTTCACTGAGCTGTGTAACAAACCCATCAGGAAAGAATTTTTTTTCCTCTTAGTGAGTGAAACTGGTCAGAGAATAGCCTGGCAGCTGCTGGCATTGGTGCAGAGTAGGTGAGGTGATGGATTGGCATAGCAGGCGGTGGGAGGGAGCTGTGAGCAAACAAACTGCCTTTCCCCAAACTGCAGACCCACAAATTGGAACAGGCTGGGAACTGGATTCTGCAGTGAGCCCAGTGCTTACTTCTGCTAACAGCAGGTTGAAGCTAGTGTGGCTTTTGCTGCTGGTGCCAAGGGGCTAAGGTGTTGGGAGGGCCTGGGGGGGGAAAGGGAGCATTAGCCATATGTGCATTGCCATAGCCTGCTACTCAATTACATGCTTAAAAAAACAAACCAAACCAAAACCAAACAAACAAAAAACCCCAAACAAACAAAATCTGTTAGTGTGACTGGGATCAGAAGTCTAAATGTTGTATGCCTCTGTTATGGGGTTGTTTTTTTGTCTCCAGCATGTAATTTGTTTGCTTAACTTCAGTTTACCTCAAATTTAACAGGCTTAGACAGGAACAGCCATGCAAAAGTAGCAAACATTCTGACTGAGCATCCACTCCCTGCTCATTTGAGGGCTGGGAATGCTGTAGCTCAGGTTTCTACTTGTTATAATGATGCTCTCAACTTCTGTGGTTTTATCTAGTGAGGCCCTTGGCCAAAAAACCAAGGAAGTGGATCCCTTGTGTGCTGGAAACATGAGTTCAGTTTCTGTGACCATCTCCTTTTCTCTTTGGAAACTAAAAGTACTGTGAGAACAAAATGGTTAAAATACAATAATGGATTTTGTTTTTGTGGCAGCCTCAATCTCCTGGAGCTTCCGATTCTTCAACCGCTTCCCCTCAGTCCTCTGGCAGACCCAATGCAGGAAGCCATCAGCTTCCTCGTGGTTATATTCCAATTCCTGTGATCCACGAAAATATCCAACGGCAACCAACACAAGTCTACCATCAGGCACAGAAGACCCACTACCCTGCCCAGCAGAGTGAATACCAAGCCCACCAACCAGTGTTTCATAGAATTCAACCAGATGAGAGGGAGCCCAAGACGGCACGAGCGCAGTCTCCGTTCAGAGTGTCTCAGAGAGGCTCGTCGAGCCGTGAAAGCTCACCAGCCAGAGTTACCACCCAGATACAGCCCCCAGCTCCCATCCGAGTGCAGACAGTTGTAGACAGACCCCAGGTATGTAGAATGGGGAAGGGAGTTACCTGCCAGGTATTTTGTTCAGTGTGGCCGGAGCTGAAAAATTAACTTGTACTCACAGGTATGTGAAAGCACATAAAGCAGACTCTATTTCTGGCTTTAAAACAAACCGGGAGATACTGAGATAATGTTACAAGCAAATTGCCTTTCCACCTATCGGGAGTGTGGAGTCTTTAGATTACTGAAATACGATTTAACACACAATTTGATTTTCCTCTCGTCAGAGTATAATTTGGTGTAATTACACTGAGGTCACTGATGTTGCATTATGTTTGTGAGAAGAAAGTCAGGTCTCTGGGATTTATGACATCTGTGTAAATACACTTCATTGATGTCTCAGAACCATTTAGGATAGCATCAGATGAACAAAGTAATTTTAGTCATGAAGAAAGAGGGATCACCAAAATCTAGTCTGAGCTTTTTGTTCTTCCTACATGAAGCATGCTCTTGCTCATAGAACATGTTGCTCATTAGACATTTTTTCCATGTTAAAATTCTTACTAAAACTACAGCTAAGGACTACTGGGAATTTGACAACCGAGTGTGTGGAAGAGGGTATGTACGAAAACAAGACTTGATTTCCTCTCTGGAGAGATTTCACATTAAAAATGTGAACGAACAAAAAAAAATGACAGGAGAAGTATTAGGTTGATACTTTTGAAAACCCAGGTACTAGGACAAAATGCTGAAGACTTCAGATTTAATGGCACGTTCTGCGTTATGTTGTCTCACAAAGGGAGTTCTTTAGTCAGTGTGCAAAGAGTCAAGATACCATTTATTGCATGTCTGCGCAGAGATGGGAGCTAGCTGCTAAATGCACAAAGCTAGCATTCCTCTTCACACATTGTAAAACATTTTATACACTTTGAACAAGGGTTTACAATTACATTTAGTAATTAATAATTTAATTCTCATTGGTTCTTACAAGCCTCATTTCTGTTTAAAGGTACAGCATTATTTTCTCTCACCTTGCATGTTCTGTGGGGAGGGGGCTTTGTTAGTAGGGGGCTTTCTTTGCTGGAGGGTGGATGTTTTAGTATGCTAATTAGAGTAGTTCATGCCTAGTTCAAGTAATTCTTGTTTGGTCTCATTAACCATTTCATTCTCTTGGAGCTTACCTTGTTATGCCCCAACTTGAGGTATTTGTGGTGTCTATTCCTTCTCCCAAGGCTAGGTTATATTAACTATTTGTAACATCCTCATTTTTACAACTTCTTTCTTGTTTTTCATTATAAATAGTTACGTACTTTTGTCTAAATTTCAAGTTTGATCTAATATTGAGCCAGCTGATTACAGCTACAATGCTAACTTATTTTTACAGGTGTGAATTGAGTTCCCTAATCAAATTTTGTGCTTAAAAGCAGTAACAGCTTGTCAGTGTAGGCCGTTTACTTACCTACACATTTACATTTAAACCAAGTAATTTTGCTTCAGCCATGTTAATCCGTGAGAGCTGGATGTAGTACCTTCCCAAAATCACGGTATATATGCACAAGTAAGTGGAGGGGGTGGCAGGGGAAGGAGAATACAGGTCTCACTAATTCTAGTTTTCTGCTAAGATTTCAAATACAATCTCAATTTCAAGCAACTTCAGATTTGATAACAGTTAGATTTGTAGTAACCCTAGGGATTGTCTCTAATCACTACAGTGTAATAAGATTGACATAGTAACCTCTTCATGTAAGTACTGTAAAGATAGAACCAGTAGAAGTAAAAACAAGCAGTAAAAAAAGGAATGTCCTGAAAATGGGAACAGGATGAGAATAGCCCAAAATGTGATTAAAACTCAAAAGTAGTTAGTTTTCCGACAGCTCTCAGTTAGTGGTGCGCTGGGGATGAAATCTCGACTGTGCTGCAGTCAGCTGCAACAAATCTTACTGGCTTAAGTCAGGTGAGGGCTTTGCTCTTAAGGTGATAATCTTATAAAACTGCTCCTAGGGCTGATTTTAGTGAGCATGGGCAGGATTTGGTGGGTTGAAATTTAATGTCTTAAGAGTTCATTGGTGCATGTAATCAGCAATGGCTTGGAAACAACTGAACTCTTCAGCACAGTGCTGTTTTATTTTCAAACAGTAAAATTCAGCAATGCACAGGAAAAGTTAATCATCTGGTGCGTGCAAAAATTGCACTTCTAGAAGTACAGAAAATTGGATGTTAGATTTCTTGTTCTTTAGAAGGAAATAAGGAGTGCTGTTCACTGTGTCTCAACACAAACTTGCCTTGCTCACCAGGTTTCTCAGCAACAAGCCCCACCTCAAGAACCACTGAAACCATCCCCACCACCTGAAATCAAACCCGAAAACAAGGCAGTCCCACCCGAAAGTGAGGCACCATCATCTTACATCCCAATTCAGGTCACCCACCAAGAACCAGATTCTAAACTACCACCCCAGAAGCCTCCAGCCACGGCAGAGAAAGTTGACAAAAAAGTTCCCTGCCCAGCTAAGATTGTTCCCCCCCAGGAAAGGCCACCTCCTGAAGAAGCAGCAACACCGAAGACGATGGAAACAGGAGAACCTGAAAAGCATCCTGGTGTTTTGAAAGTGGAGGCAATTCTGGAGAAAGTACAAATGCTTGAGCAGGCAGTCGACTCCTTTGAAGGCAAGAAAACTGACAAAAAATACTTGATGATTGAAGAGTACTTGACCAAAGAGTTGCTAGCCCTAGACTCGGTGGACCCCGAGGGTCGTGCGGATGTGCGCCAGGCCAGGAGAGATGGTGTAAGGAAGGTCCAGAACATTTTGGAAAGACTTGAACAGAAAGCAGAAGATGTCCCAGAACCTGTTCAAGTTGATGGACTTCAGCCAAACTTGCCAGAGCCTAAACCACCACAGGAAATCATGGAGATTGAGCCTGTGGTAGTCAAGAGCAAGGGAGATGCCAGTAACAAAGATGCCAAAGAGGAACCCAAAGTGGAAAGACATCAGCCTGAAACTAAGGAGGAAGTGTTTACCAATCTCACCACTACAACAAACACATCTAATAATCCAACTGAACCATAGCCATGTGCTGAAATTAAAATCTCTCAGACTTTATAACTTGAAGTGTGTTTAAGTGAATTTTAAGTTGCATGCATTTCCAGAGCTCTTTTCAACTGGTTTTTAATCAACATAGCAGCTTGGGACACAGTAAACACTCTGTTGGGGGAAGGAGGGAGTTAGAAAGTAATGCATTTATCCTTTATTCTTACACTATGTAAAAGACATGTTTCAAAAATAAACCCTGTACATTAATCACTTGTAGATCAGCTGAGTGGAGGAAAAAAGCCAGCTACTTCAGGGTTAATATTGATGCGTGTTGTTTAGGGTGTATTCTTTTGCAGGTGATTTTTGTAAAATCAGTGGCCTGCATAGTCAGAATACCAGTCCTTCTTTTAAGTATAGCCACTCTTAACAGTAATGTTTTTATTTTTAATGTTCACAGTTGGGCACTTTAAGTAATGATGGATAGAAAGTGTGTAAGAAACTGTAGGGATATTTATATGTGTGCAGGACTTCAATGCTATATTTTAAGAGGGAAATAAAATAATATAGAAGCCTAATTTAGTCCTGTGATTTTATAAGCTGGAAATGTAAGGGCAGTATATGGTTTCAAATACACTCTTCTAAACACAGATATTTTTTTTTTTCTTTTAGCACATCATTGTAGTTTGTCTGATAGCTGCTTTCTCATCAAGACCAAAATGTGCCTTTCTTCTTTCACTTGCTTCCTTTTAATGTTGTTTCTGTATCACATACATGAATTGAGGAAAGAATTTGGCTTAGTATTTCCTTTTACTTCTCCCCCTGGCCTTGGGAGTTTCACCATTTGAGGTACCACTCAAAACCATTTAACAGAAGTGTTTATAACATTAAGAAATCTGTATCTACTGCTGTTGTCTTACAGAAATTTACTTTCCAGCATCTGAACTTGTTCTGCAAACTCAGTAGTCTTTTTATTAACAACTACTTCTGAATTTCCAGCCAAACACACTCTGTATTCATAGAGCAAATATAATTAAGAGGTAGTCTTTTCATTTTGTGAACTACTAAAGCAATACTTCATGGTTGCTCTAAGTGATTGGCAACTTAGGCTTAAGCAAGGGACATAAAACATACTTCAGCTACATCCTTGTAAAATGGAAGCAGCAGAGTCAGACCAGTGCAGAATGAGTGCAAAGGATGAAGGGGTCATGAACAAACTCCAAAAGTTACCTTTGACTTGCATTTGTAAAATGAACAATTTTTTTTTTTTTTTTACCTGATAGCATATGAGGAAACTTCAGTATAGCTGTTTGAAGGCAACTGATTACTTACTGAATTACACTCTGAATCATGAGATTAGATTGGTAATTAGGTTTAAACCCATCTAGAAACCTTGTTTTAAGAGGCAAGTTGAGAGCAGTCGTCTAGAACTGTCACTTGTTACATTAAAATAACAATATAGCATGTGACTTGTAATGCAACAAGTGTTGTGAAGTAACAGTTGGGCTGTGATCTGTCTGGTTAGTTGTAAGTAGAAGGTTGATGCTTCTTTTAGTTTCATTTTGATAGTCAACAATGCCATGTAAGAATACACAATGTCTTGTAACTGTTTGGCTACTCTAGCTCTTGGAGCAGCATGGTAGGCATTCTAGCAGAAGAGGTGTGAAAGTTCATCTGCCTGCATAATTCTTGTATGAACTCACTTCAGTGACACATTCTCCTGCAGGGTTAAATTTCAGTTGAGGACATGCATCTCTGACATCATGTAACAAAAATATTTAAATCAAGGAAAATCAGCCATGAGTTCTTGCAGTTAAGCTATAAACAAGGTCTGTGGGAGATGTGAGGCTCTGTCTCCTGGTTTCTCTTGCTAGCCCAGTAAACTAACTCAGATCAAAACCACCTCATTAGTTGAGATGGTAATGTGGAAATTCAGATTATAGTCATAAAAACATACCATTTACAGGAAGTTAAGCAGGTGCTATCCTTGTAAAATGTGTCATTCACTGCTAATGGAGCCTGATTCATGTTACACCATTCAGTGCTGGTCAGAGTAGGTGGAGTCAAATTTAATTACAACTTTTTTTTTTTTTTTTAAAGAAGCAAAGTTGGAGGTAGAGTTACACTCCACTAAGCGGTACTTTAAAAGTTGATTATTTAAGTCCGTGATGATACTGCAGATTAGGTACCACTCAAAATGAAGCAAGGTTTCATGATCTGGCCTAATAAGGGAAAGCAGATTTGGCAGTCCTGGAGCTGCAAGGCTGTTGCTCTGAGTCATAGTCTCTCTTTGTTTCCTCTGTTGCTCAAGAGTAAACTACACCCAGTCCAGCATATATGTCTTGACACAGCATAGCTACAAATTCGGCATGTGGGCTGGGAGGAGGGAGTTGTGAAGGAGGGAACAGATGGAAGATTCCCTCCCATTCCCTGTAAACATCTGAGCTGTGCTTTGCAGAGCTTCCTTGCATTGGTACCAATGATGTGGCTATCTGGCAGAGGAGAGGAAAAGGCTTCTTTATTACCTGCTATTTTGGCAGTGTGTTACTAGTTGGTTTGTGGCTTGACCCTGGATAACTAACTGGAAACTTGGCTTTGAAACTGGTAGAAAGTAGGGGTTTAATACTAGCAATAAGAATTACGTTACATTATATCACATAACTTTTCAAACACAGCCATGTACAATGTCAAATGTGCTGTGGAATACAAGGTGTTCAAATACACACACTGCATTTGCAGTAGCCATTTAAAAATATGAAAATGCCCTAAAGATTTTAATTAAAAAAATGAAACTGTGTTGCTCATTTTGAGTAAATGTCAAGCATTTAATTTATTCAAGAAGCAAATAATCACCAAGTCAATGAAAGACACTTTTCAAGTCATTTAAAAGTAGCAAGAGGGATATGAAAAGCCTGTACATGGAATCACTGTAAAAGCTTAGGCTATTTTCTGATTGCGCTATCTTGTCCAGCTAGTGATATTTTAAATACCAGTAGTGGCCTGTTCCCTATATTTAAACTACCACAGCAGCGAGGCATTGTGTTTCCTATAAATACAGCGTTTTGGCTATTTCCACAGGGCCAAATCGCCATCCCCTGAGGAAGGGGCAGCAGATTGCGACATGGCCCCCAAGGGCATGCTAAGGCAGACCTGTGGCACTCTCCGGTGTCCGAGTCCTCCCTTTCTCCAGGAAGAGGCACAAGCCCTTTCCCTGGGATATGTTTTACTTCCAACTTCGTGTTAGCTGAGCTGTGTTTGCAGACAAGTTGAGGAAGGAAAGAAGCATGTGTGAAACTCCACCCAGAAGGCAGGGAAGCAGCAGGGCAGTGTGCAGAGTCATGCCACTGCACTCTGGTAGCAATGTCAGCCAGCCCAGGAAGCCCTAGTCTCAGTATTGGTATCCTCTGAGGATATCACATGGCGCTTCTTAAAATGATAGTTGAAATAATTAAAAAAAAAAGCTTCTGGTGGCTGGCATATAGCTGTTGAAGAGAACAAAGATTAATCAAGGTATGCTTACGAGATTTTAATTGGCTAGGTTTTCAGTCGCCCTCCTTAGATGTGCATGTATTGATCTTTTAAAATATGCAGGTAACCAAATAAAAGGCACTACTGCATCATGAACTTAAGATGTACACAAACATGAGGGCAAAATGGGCTCAGACTAAAGGACTAGTTACAGGCAGTAACTGCTGTGCTTTTAGTCCTGTTGTGTCCGAGTAATGAAATGCAGATGTCTTACAAAACTGCAATCTAAATCATTACCTATAAACATTTAATATTGGATCAATTTTTGGTGTTGTACAGAAGCTCATATTGATCAATAACAGGTTTTTTCTGACAAATCCAGCCCTTTGAGGCCACTTGGGTAAAGGAGGCTTTCAGAAAAAGCTTATCTGAGCTCAGTAGCACTGGCTGCAGAATACAGATTAAAGCCATGTTAACTATACAAAATACGATTTCCTGGGGTCTTAACTATTAAAGATTCAAAATGCAAATTTCTCTGGGTATATAATACTATCGTTAATGAAATGTGAACACAATCATTTTAGCAATAGAATGAACTTGTCTGTTTAAACTTTTTAATCTAAAACATTTGCTTAAAGATAAATGGATGACACTAAGGTACGCCTTGCTGCACAATGGAAGAACCTCTCATACTAGGTAATTCGGATTTCCTAGCTCTACACAAACAACACATCCATAGTGTTGTGTATGATACCAGTCCACACTCCCGTGTTCACTAAGTGAATGTGAACGGTCTGTCCACGCTTTGTAACACTAGATACAATCGAAATGGTATGCCAGCCACTGTAATCCAAAGCAAGAGTTATTTTAAGGTGGGCAGGGAGCTGCTTACAAAGCAGTGGAACATACCAATTCTCAGTCAAATACCTTTCCAGAATTTAAAAATAATCAACTTGTAAAAAATAAAGAGGGTAAAAATTGGAAGCTAGTTTAGACGTTGCCTACCATAATTTTCACTGCAGTCTCCAGAAGCTGGGAATCTGCACAAAGGGAGGGAACAGGTCCAGCCTCCAGTTTACATATGCCCCTGCACCAGCAAACTGGGAGGGGAAGCAGAAGTAGAGGATCTCACATCAAATTTCAGATTATGAAAAGTGCATTTGACGCATATTGCAGAAAAGAATTCTAAAAGGCAATGATCTGTAAAGACAAACTTTGCATTTCAGAATTAACTATGGAGTATGGAGTTCTTCATCTATCGTCCTTTACGTTTGACATCTACAGAAGGGCTGTGCGGTATTCTGTGATGTGTTCCACAAAAACCCCAGAAACCACTGTTAGAACTTGCACCAATTCATAGTGTTGTTGGAAGTCTTGGTAAAAAGGCTGGAGACTGAGCAGACAAGAAAACGAGTAGCTTCTCCTAATGAGAAATGGTACCTCTTCTAGGAATGAGGTGAGCAGGCAAGAAAATGTAACAAACTTTGAAGCGTTACTGCTTCTGTTGCATCTACTCGGTGGATACAAGATCTGTCTGCAGGGCTGTTCAGCTGCCTTCACAAATACAAAACGGATTTTAAAAAGTGGGGTGTTACCTCAGTTTTAAAACAATACAAGAGATACACTGAAATTGGCAACAAGGGGGTATGGAATTTTGCCTGGCTTTGCTGTATTTCTGCAGCACCTGACAGTAACCAGATTAAATTTGCAAAATCACCTGCATGGATTACTTGAAGCCCTGATATATTGCTTATCATCATTTGGTACAATTTGAGTTCCCGTCCATTTCTGTCCTGTCAGGGAAGCTCGGCTCCTTCCATTTACACAAATGAGCAATGTCTGGAGTTACGCTCTTGTGCGTTTCCCCAGGGTTGGCAGGCAGATGATGGATGTTTTCTGCAGCCCATATAAATCATATAAATCTGTAGCAAAGAATATGAGTCAGTAGTCTCTCTTGCCTCTCCAAGTGCACAGCTCAGAGTAAAATCTGCTAGTAAGAGCTGTAACATTTAATCCAGTGCAAGTTTTTCTATTTTATTTAAATACAATCAAGATTAAACCAAGGAAAACCTAAAGCAGTGTTGCCCAGCAGCAAAAAATACAGAGATTTTTACTTCCAAAGGATTGCTGAAATGCTAACACATACCCCTAGTTAAGCATTTCAGTAGGTATTGGTGGTTATTTGGAGCCCAGGACCTTCCCTTAGTGTCATCATTTCTGATGAGCTCTTGTGTCATCTCCATTCCTGCTCTCCACTGCTTTTCCAAACTACTGTGAAATTCTTTCTCTTGGCCTATTACCTCTCAGAAAGGATGAGATGGAGCAGACTGGCATGTGATGATTTAACAGTTTAGAGACCTTGGTCAAAAAAAGTTGTGAGTTCAACTCTTAATTCATTTCTCCAATTAAAGGTGATCTTGATCCTCAGCCATGAAATTCCAATGTTTATCAAAATTTCTGTGTGCCTGGATGCCAGGTACAAAGCCAACTCTTAAGAGGGAACATGCCTGCAAGCATGAGGACAAAGATGAAGGTAACTAATTCAGTCCAGATTGGGCTTCTCTCCACCCAAAATACTGAAATCATGTAATTTACTGTAAAACTTCAAAGTTTTGCACTTTTGAAATGTGGAAGCATCTGCAATAGGTGCTGAAAGCGTACAGAAACACTACCAGCTTTTAAATGGCCTTATTTAAGTATGTTACTCAGTTTTGAGGGTTGTACAAAGAAAGAAAAAAATACTAGCAGTGCATCCTGACAAAGAATAAAACTTCTGCATCAGAGATATTTTGTCATTCTTAACAATAGCTACTTCAAAATGCTACTCTATGAAAAAAAGCATCAGTACTGAGATTTAACTGTATGGCTATATTAGATTACACTGAAAAAAAGATATAAGGTAGAAAGGGTTGTATAACAATATCATAAACAAATATTGCTGCCTAGAAACAGCAGGCATAGACACATTAAAATATTTAAGGTACCTTAAATATTAACTACCTAGCAACAAGTCCCTGATTACTTCAAGGAAAATATGCACTACTAGGGAAGGCAGAAATCACAGTGATCATTATTATTATTACACTTTTTTTTTTTTTACAGTAACAATTAGACACGTTGCTCTTGTTGCATAACATACAATTACATGCATAGGGAATCCCTGCCTTAAATAGTTTATGCTTGACTACACTAAGAAGCAATATATGGCTATGAAATTACAGCATACGTATTTGATGGAGCTGAGAAACTGGCTTTCTGCATCACCGAGTCCCAGTTCCTCCTCTGCCTCTGCTCTACAGTGTGACCAACCAACTCACCGATGTCCACACGCTCCTATTTTGGTGTTGGCAATTATAATGTTGTCCATAGCACGGGCAAATGCAATCTGAAGAACGTTACATGACGCCCTTCGAGAAGAGAACCAGGACGGGCTGTGAGTCTTACTTCCCTCACCGTTGCTCATGTCACTTAACGTGCCCGTATGTCACTCCCGCGGTGACTTACGGTCCGCTCGCATGAGGAGCTACCCAGGTTGCAGCTCAGCACGGGTAAGTCTTCCTGCACCACCACGATGCGTTCCAAGCGTATGAGCCCGCAGGCAGAATTTCCTCTTGCAGCATTTGTAAAACAGCTGAAAGCACTGTGATGGAAAATGTTTCCAGTGATAGTTAAACACACTTTCTAATCTTGCATGTGTTCATTACGGCAGTGAGTAAACATGTTGGCAAGATGGTTCCATGCTGTGGTGGCAGGCTCTAGTAGATGCCTACGTTCCTATGATTTTTTTTAAAGCTTATAAAAGGTGTCAGGTTAATGCGGGTTTGCAGGGTGTTGGAGGCCTTGGGTTCCTGCAGTTCTAGTTATAATAAACAACGTTGACATATCCAGTATTTTAAAAGCCAGGATACTTTCAGATTTGGCTTCCAAACTAGGTTTTGTAGAACCCTGCTTGCACACGACATTCTCAAGCTTCACATAAACCCAATAACAGCTTCCAATCTGGGAGCTACACGAAGATAGTAATCCCCTAGCAGAGGGATTACAATTTGGTTTGCAGTTTATAAACCAAAAAGGGCTCCGTTCTGCACCTCTTTATTCCGTAACCAAAACTCCAATCCTCATTCCAAAACTTAACCCCACCAACAATCCTAATCCATCAGTCTCTACCTGCCTCAAAAGAAATATAAACCCCCAGACCTGGGCAGAACAAGCCCTGAATTTTTCCAGCAGCGCTTGTGGTTTGAAAACTAGCAGCAGTTCATAATTCCCTGCAGGCTTGAAACAGCACAAGTGAACTGAGGGAAAGGGTAGTAAATTAAAGCGGAAAAAACACTGAGCGAAGATGAAGTTTCAAATGCCAAATTTTTCTCAGTGACACCGACGTTTGAGATTACTCATTCACTTGGAATTTGTACTTTTATTGAACGAGGGATGCGGAATTGAGCCACATCTTTATTATTTTTAAATGTGTAGTGAGCTTTCTTCCAACAAACCGGTACTTCATTTCTTTACCGTAAGTTATGCTTTCTTGGTTTTATCCTTGAAAAATGCCCTACTGCATGGCTCACGGGGGCTCTCGGACACCTGGATCAGCTGCGGCAACAGCCGAGAGGTGCCAACTGCCCTTCTTATGCCTGCGGCTCCTCAGCGCTGGGACACGCTGCTTGGGAAGATGCCCTCACACCATTTTAGCCAAGGCTCTGGATCTAAGTGGTGGAGAAGGAGGATGGAAAAAGAAAACTTAGTGATACTGGTTCTGGTTGCACCACTCCGAGCAAATTACTCTAGATTGTCTTAATTCCATTAAAATAAAACGTGTTCTCAGATTTTTACAGGGAGGCTTAAAGCATTAATTTTTGTAATTGATTGATTCAGATCTTGCACCGTCCAAGCTCCATCATCCAGTGAGTGAAACTCTCCCAGTGTCACATGGTGATATTTTTACTTTTTGTCCAAGTTTTCAGTCTGCAGGAGTCTCCCGTTGTTGACAGAGCCTGACCCTCAGTGCAACCTGCTCTCGCTGCCCCCCTCCCGGGCGCGGGGCAGGGAGGTCAGGGTCTCTGTGCTTGCCATTTTCCCTGTGCCCCTGGTGGGTTTTCTGTCCCAAGGATCGCACGGCCGCAGCTTCCTTTGGGGCTGGAAGTCGGAACAGAAACTGGGCACGGTGACGTGAAAGCAGAGGAAGAAAAGCCGGATCTTTGCGTCGGTTCCTGTGGACGTTCCAGGTGTGATCCAAGCGGGCGGTGCGCGGGAGGCACGCCTTGAGCTCCGGGAATCCGAGGCCGAGCTCCGAGAATCTTTCACGTTTAAAATCTAAAAACCCTGAAGTTACGTGGGCTTGAGCCCAGAGACATTTTTCCAGCTAACCCTGTTCGCCACACGGCGTTCCGCGAGGGCAGACACGCAGGCGGCGGACGGCATTGACGCCATGGCGGGCGCCCAGCGCTGCCGCTGGACCAGCACGCGGCGGGCCGGGCCGTGCCGGGGCAAAACGCGCCCTCTCCGCCCCGGCGCCATTCCCGCACCTCTGACGTCACACGCGCTCCGCAGCTCCCCGCGTGACGTCAACGGCAACGTCACGTCGAAGGCGGGACGCGGCGGGTCCGCTAGCGGCCAGCAGGGGGCGACGGAGCCCGGCGGATGGTACCGCCCCCCCCCCCCCCCCCCGCCTCGGTGCGCTGCCGCCCGCGGGTGCGCTGGTGGTGCGGCGCGGGGGGGGGCCGCGGAGCTGGGGACCCCCGGCCTGTACCACGGCAGCTCCTGGCTCGCGTCGCGGGCACCCACCAGCAGCTCCAGGTTTGACTGGGTCTGTTGGGGTTTGTTGTATAAAAAAAAAAAAAAAAAAGCAACAAAAACCAAAAGAAATTTTTTTTTTTTACAATAATATGAAAGAAACACAACTCCAGGTTTGACTGGGTCTGTTTGGGTTTGTTGTAAAAAAAAAAAACAACAGAAACAAAAAATATCTTTTTTTTACAATAGTATGAAAGAAACACAACTCCAGGTTTGACTGGGTCTGTTGGGGTTTGTTGTAAAAAAAAAAAAAAAAAGCAACAACAACATCAACAAATTGCTTTTTTTTTTTTACAATACCTACTATCACTACAGAAAAAATGTATGAAAGAAACACAACTCCTTCATTCCCTTGACTTTATCCGTGTCTGCTGAGGCACTAAGGAATACAGGTTCTTGTTCTATCGTCGCGGTTTGGTATGAATCCGACAGGAAACCCCCCAGCTGAGCCCAGCACAGCAGGCAGCGCTGGGCCAGGCAGGTGATGCTCACATCAGCCTTAGAGCATCATCACTCTCAGCTCGGCGCAGGTGTTGCTCTTAGGGGCACAGGCCAGGCCGAAACCATTCGGCCCCCCGGCTGCAGCCCAGCAGCAGGATGTAAGAGGTTCCAGCGCTGCGGACTGGCCCCGGTTCTCCTTGGAAAGCCCTGGGAGCTGTGCTGTGAGCTGCTGAGGACCAGCACCGTACAACATGTCAGCTCCGCTTTTTCGTAAAGCGCTGCTGCAAGGGGAAGGTTGGACCCGTGGTCTTCAGAGGTCCCTCCCGACCAGCATTGGTATAGCTACACTTTTAACTTCCGAAAGACTCATTTTAAAAGAATGAGGCATTAAAATCACAACGAATTATTCAGGAAACCTTTCTTTTGTCGAGGGTGCTATTTCTCAGAGCCAGGCCAGGCCAGGGTTCATATAAGCCACTTTTTTCCCCTGAGATGGAGTGACTGCATATCCTATTTTAAAGTCAATTATGTCAGCAACAAAAGCAGCCAAGAAGTCACAACCGTCTAAGGGTTGCTCCGTTTTTTTTGATACAATAGCTGACACAGCCTCCTCTTGAACAAATTGGACTGTAAGAAGAGGACATGTAAAGCGTAGAGCAAAAATTGGTCTTCGCATAATGGAGTGCCGTCCACATAAATCCATCCTATTATCACAATGGGGATTATTTGTCACCTAATTTCCATCTCAGAGAACTTTGCATGTGTGTACTTACCTAGGATTTTAATTATATGATGCCAAAGTGCTTTTCAGTCATAAAATACTCAACAGAGATAGGTCGTATGTCTATTATTCCAGTTTACAGGTGGCATGGTAAATTATTTGCAGTACCAGTAGCACAATCCAGCGGTGCTGATTCCCACTCCTTCCCGAATCCTTTTCCTGTAGACATTATACTGCTGTGGCAGGACTTGATTTTATTTTATCTTTCATAAGCTGAATCCAACTACACTGAACCAAACTGAAGGATACACAGCTACTTCAAATGGCACATCCCAACTGAGAATCAAATCTGTGACCACAGCTGGTTTTGTTAGCATTAAATTGGATTTGCCCGTGGATGCTGTGTTTGATTAAGATTGGGGTAGTAGCATCTATTTTTAAGATTGTTAGCAAATTTAAGTAGAGAGTCTGTATTTATCTTTTTCACTATAATTAACATTGAGGCTTGAGGCAAATCAGCCAAACAGAACAATTGCATGCCTAATGCACTAGCTGGTCTCAGAAACCTCATTTCAAACCCTTCTAGTTGAGCAGGAAAGTTATTTGGGGACTTGGTCATGTTTGTTTTCTCATTTCTGGGGGTTGGGTTGTTTTGGGTTTTTTTTCTCATTCAGAGCTATTGCTTCTGTAAAGAAGTAAGCATGGCTGAGTAGGGAAAAATGGAATGCCTTTTTCCTCCATTTTTTTCCTGTTCTCTGTGTGAACTTCGTTCTTTACATTGCTTATTCATTGTTTTTTTGGAAAACACTGAAAAAAATCTCCTGTAAGTTTTAAAGGACAACAGATGCCTAGGAAAAAAAGAATCAGTAAACAGCTCAGAAAGAAGCAAAACTCTTGTGAAGGAGACATTTTTTCTTAATTAAAACAGTAAATTGGGAGGCTATGGGCCAAACTTTCTACTGAAGTATCTACAGCCTTAAGGAAGTGCTAGAATCCATTGGCCTGAAATTTGAAAATCCTACCATTTCTCGGGTAGATCTAGATGCTTAAGTTCAATTTGCACATTATTTATAATGAGGCAGGTTTAAATGAAGTAGCTTCAGAAGACCTGAGCATGGGACTTGACCCTAAGACCATCATTCTGAAGACTCAGAACCCATCCAGAAGCAGCGCAGCAAGCAGAGAAGGTTAAGCAGGATGAACAATTTCTGCAATACTGCAAGTATTTGCAGTTTTGTGGTGTTGCTATGTCTCAACAGGAGCTTCTGCTACTACTTGATAGATATATACAAAAAGAAGAAAGGATGGGATGGATGAAAAGAAGGATATGGATACGTGGAAATGGGCAAAGAGACCAAGATTCAAAAAAATAAAAGTACAACAAATCATCATAGGCTGTGAATAGGAAGAGATCCCATTTCCTCGTTCCTGTCTTGCCTAACCTGTTCTTAAAAAACACTAGTGGTGGATGTTGCCCAGCTAATTTCAGTGAGCAGTCTATTCCCATACTTATTTATCCTAATTCTTTGTTTCTGTCTAAGTCATTCTTCCTGCAGTTATGGTCACTACTTCTTGTCTTATGCGGGATAAGACCTGGGATTCTTTAGCCCCAGAAAGAAAAGGCTCAGGGAGGATCTTAGAAAGAAAAGGCTCAGAAGGAATCTTACCAACGTGTATAAATGCCTGATGGGAGGAAGAAAAGCAGATGGGGCCAGACTCTTCTCAGTAGTATCCAGTGACAGAACAAGAGGTAATGGGCACAAACTGAAATACGGGAAATTCTACTTAAAGTTAAGAAGAAACTTTTTCATTGTGAGTGTGGTCAAACAGTGGTGCAGGTTGCCCAGAGTGGCTGCGGAGTCAGTGTTTGGAGGTACTCAGACCCCCGGGACGTGATCCTGGGCACCCTGCTGCAGCTGACCCTGCTGTGAGCAGCGGGGCTGGGCCACGGATACCTTTCAGCCTCAACCCTTCCATGACTTGGTGACAGTGGACAAAGAAACCGGTTATTCTTGTCCTCTTTCCAGCAATTTTTACATATTTCAAGACTGTTTTCCTGTTTCCCATGAGAAACTAATCTAAAGAATCCTAATTCAAATCATAAATCACGCCTTCTAAAATTCAGATTATCCTTGATTTCCTTTGGCCTGTTTTCAGCTGATAATTCTTGAAATGGTTGTATCAAACCGAATATAGTATTCCTACTGAGGTCTTAACTCAGAATAGAGTAAAAGGATTACTGCACAGGTCTTGCATATAATGCTCTTGCGTATTCATTTTAGTATAACTGGATTTTTTTTTTACTTTTTTGCTACTGGTTGGTCGATCAATTTATGATCTAGGATTACCCCAGAACTCCTGATTAACCTGCTGTTCCTGAGCTTGTATTTATACACATGATCATTCCTCTGTGATGTTTTTCTCTTGCCAGTCATTTCATTCATTTCAGATAATTTATTCAACTTGCCACAATAATCTCATAATGGAATCCTGACACCCAGTGGGCTTTCAGGCCCTCCTAGCTTGGTAATTTACTAAGTACACTTCTGATTCCATTATTTAGGCCATCGGTAAAGATACAGGATAGTACCAAATTTGTGAGTTAACCGTTAGTAACCACGCTACAGGAGAAGCTTCCCAGCTATTCAGGACTGTGGAGGTTTCGTAACTGGACCATATCTTCTTAGATAGTTATGGGAAAATCACAAGAGACAGGATCAAAGGTCATATTAAGTACAGATATGCATCATCACCCAGGACTGGAAGACTGTCATAAGGTGAAAGGGTATTGATTAAATCTTAAATTTATTACGTTGACTTTCTGAACACTTTGCTGTCTTGCAGCTACTTGAAAGTATATACTTTGATTGTTTTTTTCTATTCTTCTTTTGTTTAAGAAAAGGGTCTGACTGATCTAAAATTCCGAGTCTTCCTTCTTCCCCTTTGTTAAGGCTCAGGCTGGTGGCACACGTTCATCAAGATATATATATATGAAGTTATAACCTCCCATTGATTTAGCAGACATTGGAAAACACTAGTAAATTAGAAGCTCAATTATTTTTCCTGCTTTCTGGGGCCTTGCTCATCCTCTGTTTTCAAAGATCAGTACTTACTTCACCAAGGTCATCATGTCTCCACCTGGTCCTACTGGATCGATGACATAATGTAGACGCCTGCAACAACAACACATGCTAATTATTCCCTTCAATAATTACTCAGAGATAGAGCTATTTCCTCCTACAGTCTATATGGTGTAATGGTGTATATGGCAGGCTTATCACGCCTTAATATATGGAATGGTGCCTTGCAATTCTTTTTGTGCTTCTTCCCCCAAAGAGGTATTTGACTAATTTATAAGCAGTTTCTAGGACATTTTAAAATTTTGTTCAGGAATGGCTTTGACCTTTTCTCAGAAACATCTTCCTGTAAAGCTGAGTCATCTGTGTAGCAACATATCAGTCATAGTGTTGTAGCTCCCTAATTTATCACACATAGGCATAGATCTAGGGTATAAAGCTTTTATAGATATGAAGTATATATATTGTTCAAAAATATATATATATATATGTTGTAACATAATTAAAATGTCAAACAAGTGAGAAGCATGCCAAGTGTTACATGTGGCTCTGATTCCACCTTGGCTTCTCACTGGTGTTCCCCTTCACAAATGCAAAACCTGACTGACGCCAATGAAAATACAGAACTTCCCTGATTTGTCTGAGGTCTAGTCTGACATAATTTTTTTGTACTATTTCCATAACATATAGAGCTTGCTTTCATTTATCTGCATATAAATATGAGTGTAAACTCTTTCACCTAGCAGTTTGAAATATTTTACATGTGTCAATATAGTCAGGCTATAAAACCTCTGCACAGTAGGGAAATACAACCTTTAGTCCTATCTGTCAAAGCAAGATACAGAGAGATGAAGTTATTTATCTAAGGCCCGGAAGATAGGTCAAGGATTCAGGTTTTCTGATTTTCAGTCCTCTTTTTCAGTCTCATGTCTATCTTCTTTTCCTAGGTTTTACAACGACCTATATATCACTGCACAAGAAATGCAAAGCCAGCAATAAACACTTTTAGCCTGTATATTGCAAGGATCATCTATCCTAGTTTTTCAAGTATAGAACATATAATCTCACAGGAAAATAAAGTTCTTTAATCTTCTGGTTTAGCCCTTTGAGAGTCATAAGAATTCTAATTACCGGTACAGTACTGAGCATCAAGAGCTTGTGGATTGCAAATTCTTTACAGGACTTTTTTATCCACATGCCACAGATGAAGGAAAAGCTGACAGTGTTTTTTTGACCTAAATTAGCGCCCAGCAGCTAGAGATTCTGCTCTCGGGAGAAAAGGATTCAGAGGATTCAGTGTCACTCTTAGAACTTCATACATGCCTACTCTTCTCTTAAACACCGATGTGTTTATCTGCAGTATAAATGCAGCTTTATGTTGAGGCTGCGATTCTGTAAACGTGAGTTCTGTTAGAGTAGTTTACGTGTGTCAATAAGGTTTTATTATGGCTTTATATGTCTGCTAGAATAACTTCACAGCAGTGTTAAAAATAATGACCTATTGAGCCAGCACCTCTGTGCTAGAGAATCTGCTTGAGATACAGCAAGGCTTGCAGAAGACCACTCTAACTGTTCCAGCTCATGTCATTTGGGAAGGTGATGTAGCTGTCGCTGGAAAAGCTCCTTTGGGTGGCACCATCTGTGTCTCATCACAGGGCTCTTCTGCTCTAAGTACGGGTGAACATATGAATTAGACTCCTTACAGTTTAAACAAAACCAGAAGATGCACTCCAGGACTGCATCTGATGTGCTCCAGTTGCTGAGGGGTCTGTCAGACAAAACTAGACGTAATCTTAAATAAAGCTCCCGGAATGTGCATAGTGCAGATGCTGGATTCTCAGCACTAGCTGTTTTGTTTTCCAAATCTTTTCCAGTTGTACTGCTCTGCTTGCTGATGTAGCCATGGACAGCATTAGTGTATTCATAATATAGGCACGATCTGGTTCTACATCGCTTGGCTACTCAGAATGAATTGTTAAGTGAGTGACACTAAAGTAAATCCTGACCCTAAAAAATCAGGCTGCTTCTGTTCAGGAAGGGCCAGGTAGGCTTACTGTTACTCTGGTTACTTGGAGTCCAGTTTCATAAAGGTTATTTTAGTAGGTTATTCTGCATCTGCATTAGTTCCCTGCATTCAGTTCACAACGTGCTGCACAAATGCTTGTGGCTATGCAGTGCAAGCACGGTACAGGAATAGAAACACACAGCTGGGAAGGAGGAAATGGTTATTTAAGCTGGCTTTAGCAGTATTGTTGCTGAATGTCACAGCATGTCAAACCTTCCTCTGAAAAGTTCCCTCTGGAACCTCTGGGGTAAGGAAGAAGAGAATTTGACCCCAGATTAATTTATGGCATAGGCTTTTGCTGCAACTATACAAGTACATACGCTATTTTAAAAGCACGTTAGTCATAATGTAAAAAATGAAGTCAATTAGAGTGATCGAATATATATATTTTGTATTAAAATGTAAATTGAATGGAGTACCACAGTATGTTTTCCATCACAATTTGGTAATCCTTAAATCCTGGAGTGGTGAGACCACTGGCTTGCAGGCTTATCAATAGTGTCTCGTTATCTTATGTTCCTTCCTTTAAAGATCTCATTCTGTTATTGTTCCTTGTCTTTTGTAATGGTTCTAAATCTGTGGAATCTGGATAGATATTATGCTCTGGCTTTGCACAGTACCTAGCACAGTGGGGGTCCTTATCTATACCTAGAGTTCTTGTGCATGACAGTAATGTAAAAAATGCATAATAATTAATAAATATTGTATAAAATAATAAACACCATAAGAATGTGGAACAAGAGGAAAGGGATTTAAAAAAAACACAGTGAAAGTTAGACTTTTCCTGCATTTCCATCACATTCAACTGACAGAGATTTTTGCACTGAATATCAAATACATTCATTTTTCATAGGACAGCCAAAACCAGGGTAAAAAGCAACAAAAAGAAAGTTATAACACTTCAGTACTTGGCAACTATTGCTACTCTTCAGGCGTTATTTTATGCTCAGCCTCAACAGTATTCACAACACATACAGTTATGCAAAGAATGGAATACATACATTTTGCTATTTTTGCTATTTTAGTATCAAATTACCACAATACTAAGAAACAGAGTAGTCATATTCATAGAGACAGAAAGTATGATAAATCTTGAGGAAAAAAGCTAGAGTCAGTGAACCCTAATAACATTAAAAAAAATAACTGGATGGTTTTTGTTTCTATAATATTAAAATAGAAAAAATACAAACCAGGGGAAATAAAGAAACTTCTAATAAAGCTACTTACAAAATTGATTTGAATTGGCTAAATATCAGAAAAAAATAGACTTTAAAAAAATAATTTCTAAACAACATATTAAATTCCAGTTATCCCAAAAGTTTACTTTTCATCCTTTCTAAAAGCAAAAGTCTTGGGTATTTTTTTTAAATGTGAACTATTTTGCTCTTAGAAAAAAACAACCTAAATTAAAAGTAAAGGGAGGTAAGCTCTTCCAAAGGATAAAACCATTAATGTGCTCAGACTGCTTTTAAATCTTATTTTGCTGATCACATCTTCAATGAGTTGCCAATAGATTTCCACTCATTGTGCTCAACTCCCAAGACACAGAGTTAAATACTTTTTTGTCCCTAGAACCATCAACAAGACAAAAGTTGTCTGAAACATTTCCATAGAAACCCAAATTATGACCTCATGACACTGTAATAAAGACAAATACGGTTGTGAGGAAGCCTGTTTTAGAAACACCTACACTGAAACTTCCTTTGATCGAACATAGATCTAGAAAGGAAAGCCTCTCATAAGGCAAACGAGAAAAAGCACACACTTGGAAAAAATGAATCTGTTGTATAGACTTCCTTGACACTTTCTGGCAAATGGGATTAATGCTTAATCGGCCCTTAATTAATGAAAAGACTGAAATAGGGCTGTGGAGCAAAAAATACAATCTACTTGAGAAGGACTTTCCGTGACTGAACTTGTCTACTCCGTACACTTACCAAACCACTGGAAAAGCAGCATGCCTAGGTGATCAGATGAGGAAAAGCAAGAAGAATCTGTTTTAAATTAGCTTTGAATTTTATTACAATGGCCATGAAGAGCAGCCAGTCATTTACCTTAGAGAAATTAAGAATTAAATATGGCCTTGGTATACTATAAATAGTATTTTAACTGATGAAGGCAGATCAACAACACAGTAAGGAATCTTTTTATGTGTGATTGTGCTAGCTTGGTAGTCTGCAAAATAAAATTTGTAATTTAGAATAAAAGAATCAGAGGCAGTCAAAACATTCTCATTTATTTTTGCAAATGGTCTCATTGATTTGATCTTAACAGTAAGTGCAACAGAGGGAAATCAATGCATTACCCATAAGCCATATAGTATTTTGAAGATGTTAACCACATACACATTGCTTTGAATGCAAAATGTTATTGTTTTCCTATGTGCCCAGTGAAGCTCGGTGAAGTCAGTGGAAATATTCCCATTGGCAATAAAGAGGTTTTCATGGGCAAGGAGGAAATACCAGAGTCCCTCTTCCTCTGGAGATAACTACAGCTGCCATATGAAAAAGCTATTTCAGTGGAAAGAAAGCTAAAAACAAATTCAGGCAAAAATTCTTATGCGGAACTGCTTTCCCTGTTTTTGAGAAAGTCTTCATTTTCTTGCCAAAAGCTAATATTCATGGCAGTGGTTTGGTATTTTTCAGAGAATTTTCATAGTACTTAATCTTGGCAGTACATTACAGGTACTTTAGAACTGTTCTGGTGGCAACTGTTGGCTGTCACAAACAAATCTGTCTGCTGTATTACCAATCAGAAGAGCCTATTCTGTTACTATTGTTGTGATGTTTCTTCTCAAAGCAGGCTTTTCAGAGTGTCTGTTTAACGCATAATATGACCTCTAAAAAGCACACAAAAGCCTTTTTAAAAATTATTTCAGAAGAGGAAAGTAACTCAAGAGACCTTCTTGTGTCATAGTTGATTAACTGTCTCACACAGTTCAGGAGCTGTCATGTTAGTAAACACGTGATGAAGAATTGGGTAAGTTAAAGAATCTGATTGGAAGTGCTGATCCATGGATGTGATTTAAGACAGTAAGGGTATAGTATCATGGATTTATTATTCATATTCCTGTATTAGCAGAAAAAATTAGAACCATCTGAGTTACAGAAACAGCCAAAGCAGTTTGTCTTGTCTGCAAAAAAACAGCTTGCAAGAAAATCATCAGGTATAACAGGCAGCCAGCCTGGCTGAATGGGGAGACCTAACTAAGCTCCATTGCAAAAAGGGAGCACATGGAAGGTGTAAGTGGTATGGACTACCAAGGAGGAATACAGATATATTGCCTGGGCACACAGGGATGAAAATAGGAAGGAAAAAGCACAGCTAAATTAAAAACTAGCAAGGAGTATGAAGGGTAGGAAGAAAGGCTTCTATAGTTACTTTGCCATCAAAAAGATAAGCAAAGAAAACTTAAGCCCACTTCTGAGTGGGGTAGGCAAACCTGTGATGACGGACACAGAAAAGGTCGAGGCCTTTTTTGCCTCAGATTTTTTTGGGGATCTGCTTTCAGGCCTCCCATGCCTCTGTGTCTAATAGCAAAGTTGAGGTACGGAAGTCCTACCAGCGATAGAAGACAACGGAGTTAGGGACTGCTTAAACAAGCTGACATACAAAAAGTCCATGAGACCTGATGGGATGCATCCAGAAGTGCTGAGGGAGCTGGCTGATGTCACTGCAAGACTGCTCTTCCTCATCTTTAACATAGCACTTGACAATCCTGTAAGCAACTAGACTGAATATACCTTGAATAAATAAGGCAGCAAAAATTATTTCCACTTGTTGGATAGCCAAGTAAGTGATGGTTCAACCTGTCAGTTGAAAGCAAAGCAGCAAATGTCCATACTGCAAAATTTCCGCAAACTGTACCTATGAACAGCTGTCCCTAAGAGCGAAAGAGGAATGAGCCGACTATAATGCTATCATGCAGGCAAATAGGAGTGCTTCAAATATGTCACTGCCAAAGAAGATTTTTCTGATGTTTGTTTGGAAGCTACCAGGAGCATGAAAGCCAAACAAAAAAAATGTTCCACAACTTCTTAATCACAGACATTTAGAAATAATTTAGAAATCAAGTTCCTCACACCCTCTACAGTGTCATTTCCAAAACTGGTATCATTCATCCTAGAAAGAGTTGTACGTTTGTCTCTCCGGTCCATTGTACTTCCAAGTGTGGAGTGCTATCATAGTACTTTCTGTTAATCAACATTTATCCTTGAAATCAAACTGTCGGTAATCAGGTAATACTGAGAATGAGACTGCATGACTAATTGTCAGCCTATGCATCTCCTTCCCATTAGCTATTGATAATGAACTGCAAGAATGCAAAATTCCTTTCCCAATTATTTTTCCTATGCCAACTAAAGCTGACAGGCTCATAAAAACACTGCCCAGCTGTGAATCCATGGAAAACACATGGAAAATAAACAGAAAAGTACCCAAGGGGAAAAAAAACTTTGATTAAAGGATGAACAAGGGTGAAACAAAGTCTGTCCTTAAAATCCCTGAGTTATTTTAATGGCAATCCTATGCATTGCACTACAACACTGAACTATTTGGGAAATGCATGCGAAATACAGATAATAGTGCAAGTGGCAGTGATAAATATTTAGCAAATGATAGTGCGGGCAGCCCAGTAGTAGAGGAAAGAGATGGGCGCAAAAATAAAGGGTTATGGTTTGACCCTCGAGATGTTCAGTTCCTAGTCTTAAACCAGAAAAGTTCTGAAGCACATGCTCATCTTAAAAGATGTTAATGTCCAGTCAAACATACCTAATTTACACATCAAAAGTCATGCATTCACTTAAATGCTTTTCTAGACTGGACACTTAGCACCTTCCAAAATCAAGCGCTTGCATGGGTCTGGAATGTTAACATTTAATAAGGAGATTTCTCATTCCTTAATGTCTTTTACTCACATGTTTTGTAGCGTAACTAACATGTATGAAAAATACACTAATAGAGAAACATTGTATGAGAAAGAAACCGATCTTTTCAAAGAATGGTTTGAAAGTAGGGCTATTCAGTGGCAGGTAGTTTAATAATAATTGGTAAATCTTAGTCTTTGTGAGTCGAGGAGGCTAACCTTCCCAGCAGCCCGCCCCTGGGACGTCAGGCGCCCACCGGAGCCGTTCCACCCACCACCGCCCTCCTCAGCTGGAGAGGGGCGAGAAAACACAGCGAAAGGCTCATGGGTCGGGATGGGGGCAGGGAGAGCTTGCTTACCAGTTACTGTCATGGGCAAACAGGCTTGACTTGGGGAAATTATTTTTTTAGCAGTCCAAATGAGAGTAGGGTAACGAGAAATGAAAACCCAATCTCAGGACACCGCCCCCGCCGGTTCCGGCCCGGCCTCCCCCCGGGCACCCCCTGGGCGGGCAGGGGCCGCGCTCCGCTCAGCGACGCTGCCGCGCCGGCCGCTCCGGGCGGTTCCTCACACTCGCCCCCGGCGCGGCCCGGCCTCCGCTCCCCGCGGCGCCACAGGCCCTGCAGGGAGCCGCTCCAGCGCGGGCTGCCCGCGGGGCACGGCCCCCGCCCGCACCCCCTGCCCCGGCGGGGAGCTGCTCCCCCGCCGGCTCCGTGGGCCGAAGGGCGCCGCCTGCCCGGCCGGGGGCTGCCCTGCCCCGCGGGTGGGGGGAACCGCTGCTGCGGCGCCGGAGCTCCCCCGGCCCAGCCTCGCGTGCCCGCGGCACCGTCCCTCCCCCGCTCTCGCCCCGCTCCCCGCCGCCGGGGTCCCCGGGCGGGTTGTGCCCCACTGTGGAACGCGCCCCCGCGGCGCTGGGCTGGGCCGTGGCCAGCGGCGGGCCCGGCTGGGAGCGGCTGCCGGGGGCTCCGCGGGCCGGGGGGAGGCGCCGGCAGCCGCCACCCTGTAGTCCCCCTTGCCATGCAAACCCAACGCAAAGGTAGCGCTGTTCAACGGTAGGCAGTTCATTAATAATTGGTAAATCTTTTTCTTTGCCAGTTGAGAAGGCTAACCCCCCAGCAGTCCATCCCTCTCTGTCAGCAGAGGCTTCAGTGCTCCTAGCTAGAGTGTGCCCAAAGGAACTCTAGATTTGGTATGACAAAAGGGAAGCAGAAACCTCTGGCAGGGGAGGGAAATAGCTAAAACGGACCTGCCGCTGACAGAATAGACCTCAGCACCCTCAGCTGCTAGTTCCCATGCCCCAGCTGGAGATTCCCACTGTCCCGTTGTGTGACAAACGCCAAGTCAACCGTTCGTGGAGCCACTTGAACTGAGTGGGTGGAGTCCATAGCAGGAGGCAAGACATTTCTTAATGTTCAAACAATCAAACATTGATTGTTTGTTCTTAAAATATTCATCATCTTAGTTAAAGTCTTTATGGGTTTCTCAGATAATTAATACAATGTGTATGTAAAAGTCACATGTTTACATTTACACAATGAAGGAATGGCAGCACTGAATATAATGTTTATTTGCACTGCCCGGAAAACAACGACAAAATATTTCAGGCAGGCAGCTGTGTACAACTGACAGCTAAAAGAGATTCTTCTACCTATGGAGAGTTAACTTCTCAAAAACTGGCCTCACCTCCCATCTTAGCAAATCATGGCCTCAAATAATTCTCAAATTTATTTCTTCACGAAGGTTTTCCACATTCCTCTGTGAAAAGGGGAATGTTGCAGCTACTGCCACTAAGACACCTGCTGCCTGTGACTCATCATCTAACTAAACTGCTGTCCCTCTGCCCTGCTTATGGTCCAAGGCAGGGAAGAGGCAAAGGAGAAAAACAAAACTCAAGAATCTCTTTCAGCTGTCAATTGCAAGCTTCCTTGCAGAGACACAAGAGTGACTTCTTTCCAGGAGAAGCTGCAGCAAGGATTTACTGAGCTGAGCATTTGAAAAACCTGAGACTCTTGGTGCTCCTCACCCTTTGCTTTAGGCAGCTAAAACTGACAGACAGACACAGATTTCCACACACCAGGAGCTTTCAGTTACAAACAGAAAATAAGTCCCATTGGAATCGCAGCTCTGCTATCTATTCATTTGACATGAAATTTCACAGTTGCCTTCTCTGCCTGGGCTAGGCTTCATTTTATGGCATTATAAATGTATTTAATTTACAAGTGAGAAAACAGCACTATGTTGTTCTGCTAGGAAGCAAGCTGTGGAGCAATCCATCCCTGTACTGTGTTTCTGTGTACATTTCATATGCCTTTGAAAATACTTGACATTGTCCTTATGGGAAAATTAAGAAGGAATTCCAAAGAGATGTATTTATTGAAATGCTGAGAAGCCATTTAAACCCCTGTCTTTTCCAGTACCTTCAGGAGTGATCTGATTGACTAGCATTCTGCCAGTGGCTTTGACTGTTACATACAAGAATTGGGCTGGAAGCTGCAGGGCATTCACAATGCACAGCATTTTCAAAATTGGGATCTGTAGCCAAGAAAGAATAGTGCATCGTTTTGCATACCTGCCTTGGGGAAAATGTTAAGAGACACTAGCATCTGTTATCAAATCAGACAGAGTTCAGTTCCATTCATGGAATTCCTACACTATTTAAGTGTACTTAAAAGAAAAAAACCAACATGAGACCTTATAAGATCAGACCATATATTTGAAAGAAAAAATAATAAACTTCATTCAAAATTAATACAAAGGCTGCCTAGAGACTTAAAAAAAAAAACACCACCCTGATCATTCTTTTAAGAAAGAAGTGTAGATGGAAATAAATAAAAAGATGAGAAAATTGGTTTTCCGGTACTATGTAAAAATACTTACTTGCATGCACCATTGATTTTCAAGATACACTGAGGACCTTTCAACAAACCAAGCAGTCCTCCAAATGGCTGTACGCACGATGGGATGCTTTTTGTTTATGTCCATTTCTACTTCAATTTCATAGGGAGCAGAACTTCAGTTTCTGTAAACCAACAAAAGCTCTGGAGAAGTGGCTGGTAAGGGTCTGTAGCAGTGGGAGTTTGCTGGTACACTTCCCAGTGTTTCCTGGAGAGAAGAGAGAGGGTGTACCACAGGGTGCTCCTTTCTGTGACAGTACTTAACATCATAACGAGCCCTGTGCTATGGTGTCGAGCTCGCCTTTCCTCACTAGCTGCTATGGTGTATCAATTCCTGCCTGCTTCCACCGATTATCAGAGTTGTTCCCTTGGGGGATACAGGCTTAGTTACCACCGCTTCCTCTGCGGCCGCTGGCTATAACCTCCCGCGGCTCTGCGGCTTGTGCTGCTCGAAGGCTTCCAGGCCCCCAGGGGCCCGGCGCCCCTCCAGGCCCCAGCAACCGGCGAGCGCGGGCCGAGGAGCGCGGGGGCCACCCGGGAGCCAGGCCGGGCTGCCCTCGCCCCCGGCGGGAGAGCGACGAGGCTGGGCAGCGCCGGCGCTGAGGGGACGGTACGCGCCTCTCCCACAGCCCCAGCCCGTCCCGGCGGTTGTTGCCGGTTTCCCCCGCGGCGGCGGAGAGGGCAGTGCCACCGTTCACCGTCACCACCCCCACCTCCCCCCTCACCGCTGCGCCTCAGCCCGGTCCCCCCCCCCCCCTTCCCGCTGCCCCTGCGGGCCCCAGCTGAGGGCAGCGGCCTGAAGGGAGCGCCGGGGGGCGGGCAGCAGCGGGAGCCCCGCCCCTCGCAAGCCCCGCCCACCGCCGCGTTCCTCCTTTAAGCGCGCAGCGAGGCATTGACGGGCAGCGTCACGTGCGGCGGCGGGGCCGGAACCGCGGTTCGTGCCCAGCCGGCCGAGGAAGCGCCCTTGGCCGGGACCCGCTGGGCTCCCTGCGGCAGCGCGCCTGCGCGCCCCCGCGTTCGGCTCGGGAGCGCGCCCCAGCCCGGCCCTCCCACTTTCGGCCCGGCGTGCGCGCGCGGGAGCCGCGCGGCTGCGGAGCGGCGGGAGCGCCCCGCTCACCCACCCACCCTCCCTCACTCCCGGCGGCGGCACGGAGGGCGGCGGCGTGCGGGGATGGAGCTGTTCCAAGCCAAGGACCACTACATCCTGCAGAGCGGGGAGCGGGCGCTGTGGTGCAGCCGGCGGGACGGCAGCCTGCAGCTGAGAGCCGGTGAGCCCCCGGGGCCGGGGCTGCTGGGGCCGGCGGGGCGCGCCTCCGTGCCCGCTTCCTGTGTGAGGCAAGGCGGGCCGCGACCCACCCGCCCGGGGCGCCCTCGCCGGGGGCCGCTGGCGGGAGGGACCCGTGGCAGCGCGCTGAGGGGAAGGGCGGCGGCGCTGCCCCCTGAGGGGACCGCGGCGGGCAGCGGTGCCGAGCCGCGGCTGAGGGCGGGAGGGGGCGGCGGGGCTCGTACGCCGGCGGTCGGTCCTGCGGAGCTCGGCCCTCCGCGGGCGGGACCGGCCGCCTCCCCTCAGCCCCCGCGGGGCGAGCCCGGGCCGCCGCCGTGCCCGGTGCGCGGGGCCAAGCCGCGGGGCGGGAGGTCACCCGTGTCCCGGCGCCGGTGGCCCGGCGGGAGAAGCGCCTCCTGCGGGTTCGTCCGCATCCTTGCGCGGGGTGTTTATCTTTGTGCACGACACTGGGGCTGCCCGCGCAGCCCGGTAGTCGGTAACGTTGGGAGGCATCTGGTCACCGTGATGGGAGCATCTGTAAATCAGAAGGGCCATCTTGTGTTGGTGCCAGCCTTATGTAAGTGATGCTTGCAAGTGTCTCTGAGTGGTGAGCGCATCTTTGGATAAACGCAGTCCCTGGTCCCCCCTTCCAGGAGGAACTGAACAGGTGTCTATACTTGGGAGATGTTCTCCAGTTTTTCTAGCGGTTATAGGTAGCATAGCTGACAATCGCAGAGGAGGACGATGTGTGTTCCTGTCAGGCTGAAGAGATGGCAGTAGGAACAAAACCTGCAGATATACCGAGTTATGTTAATGGAAATTTTGCAGCAGTGCTAATTACAAGACCCTGCTGGAGAGCTTAATCAGTAAAGGTGCCTGTAAAATGAAATACCATCCCTAGAAATCGGCTTGCTTTGAGTAATACATGTAGCTTAGATGTAAAGGAGCATTGTGTACTTGTGTAGAAGTTAAAAATACTCAAAATAGCTAGATGCTTCACCAAATGTGTGACAGGTTCCACAGATGTTACTTACAGCTCTCTAAAACTGGGATCTGTGTTACGCCAAAAAAGCCAGTTAAGCATGCGTATGGCCAGGTTGGCTGAGTACAGTATGCTTCTTCAGCTTTTTTTGACTGACTGGAAGAACTTTCTATGTAAACATCAAATACCATTGTTATCTGTATTTATCCAAAGAACTGTTTTTCATACTGGTCTTTCTTGTGCTATGTTTTCATACTTGAGTCATGTCTTGTCAGTGCAACTTGTTTGCATCCTTTAGATAAAATTACAGTCCATCTCAAGTTAATGTGATTGTTGTCCAGCAGCTTTACTTATGGTTCAAAGTCCAGTAACACTTTGATTTATCAATCGCCTTATAAAATACTTGATGTTATGCTAGCAAACAATATTGCTAGTCAATGGAATACATGTTTTTTACAGGGAGGGGAAAACCCCAACTATCAGTTTTAGATTTGCGATGGTTGTAATCATCTGCCTAGGCATAAAAGCTCTTACTGGACCCAGAGTAATAAAGGCAGACTAGTGAACTGCAGTTCTGGAGATAGCATTTGAAGGCTTTAATTTTAAAAGCATTCAGTTGCTTGTTTTCATGCAGCCATTGCTGTGATTTTTTTTCTTTTTTTTTTTTTTTTTTTTTTCTTTTGAAGACCATTAACTTCATGGAGGCTTTGCCAGTGCCCAGCAGTTTATCTGCGTGCTGTTCAGCAGCATTTTGTCCTTAGCCTACCTTTAAATTTTCAGTCAGTATGCATGTGATCCCTATTGTATGTGACCTACAGATTAATGAAAGGTAATATGACACTGAATTCTCTTAGTCTGCTTCAAACTCTTGATTGTTAGTCATGCTTTCCCATTTCAATGTCTGTAGTTTTGTTTGTCCAACCCTATCTGTGGATCATCTTACTGAAAGTGGGCTCTAGGGCTGTGAAATGAAATACCTTAATATGTTGAAAGTAAGCCCAAGAAAGAAACAGTTCTTTTGCAAGAAGTATTTCTTTGATCGGTAGCTCTTGCTTGTATTAAAACAAAGCTGGATATCCTTAAGTTTACAATTTTATTACATTTGACCATTTATAATCAAGGCCACTGTCCGGATATGAGTAAATGGATTACTGTGTGATGAGTCAGTGCCATATTAAAAAAAGCAAAGTCATAACTTGTGTTTGTTGACATGTTTAGTAGTCTGTCAAAAGGCTATAATGTAACTGTGTCTTCACTTGGTTTTGGAGCCCTCAGTTTTATTCTGCCCCACAGAGGCTGTTCTGAATTAATCTTTATACATTCAGGGGTTGAAATAGATAATATTGGCAAACCTTGCAAAGTACTGCTTGATGTGATGGGTCTGAACCTAAAGAGCTGATGCTAAGGTCTATAATACTCTCCTCCTTCAGCTGTAAAGGCATGCTCAGAAATCTGCTCATCTTGAAAGCTGTATTTGTGACCTCTTCAAATCATGGAGAGAACAGCTTGAATTAAAAAAAGCAAAAATAACTTGGTAAATATTTGCTGTAAACAAAGTCTGAGGCTGGCCCTAGTTTAAAGGATGTCTGCCTGTGTTTACAAGATGTTTCTGGTGGTTTTTTCTCTGAAGTGAAAGCACTAATGAGTCACCTGCAGGAAATCCATGAATCATTTTGGCATCATAGATTTTGTTAGGAATTTAGCTGTCTACAGTATACTTTTTTCCTTAGTGTAGTGAAAAAACATGGGTTGTTCACCCGTGCTTTAAATATTTTACGTCAGATCTTGATTGGAATTTCACTCTTGGTTTACTCTGTTTACGCTTGGCTTGGCTGTTCCTGATTGGTAGTTCTACACAGATCACAAACATTGTTTTATTGATATTGTTAGTATAAATTATTTATTTATATATGCATGTAGATACATATATAGGAACAAGCAAAAGTGAAAACGCTGACTTCTTGCAATTTGCTTATCAGCAGAAAAAGGAATGAGACTATGGGGTGAAAACTTATATTACCATTGTATTTGTCAATAATACTTTGGGCAGTAGTGCCATATTGAATAGGATTGGGAATAGTAGTACTAGTAGTAATGCTGGTTCTCACCACCCTGGAGGGAAGAAACCAAAACATGAGATGGAGTGATACATAGACTGGAATTATTATAACATAGCTTTTGGGGACTTCATGCCTGAAGACTTGGTTGCCTTGGGTTGTGAGGGTAAGGTGGTGGTAAGGTGTGCCTTACCTCTGGAGTTGTAACTACAGCCAAACGAGCACTTGTTTGTTTTAAATGCTTTAGGAAATTAGTATTACAGTACTGATTTTCATCTGTTAAAAATGGTTGTGAATCAGCAACTAAAGCAATGACTCTTGAATACTTTTAATGAGATGTGTTGCCATACTATTTTCAGAGGATCAGGGGACAGATTTCAGGTTGGGTGTCATAGTCTGATGTGTGAAATCTTCTCTGAATCATGAATCGTAAGGCCATCTAGTATTCTAACTACGTGTGCTTGCCTTACTCCTCAAAGGCATTACAGGAGGCATGTAGGAATTGCATGTCAGAATTCCCGAGCTGTTCCTCATGGTTGTAGACTGAAGCAGAAGAGCAGTTCCTTTGTTTGAAGTCCAGTGCCTGTATGTGCTCAAGTGAAGACCTTGATCTAATGAATAGCGTAAGGAGCAATGCCACTGGTATCAATAGGTATATCAGTAGGTTTAAGACTACAGAACAGTCCTAAGCATGGTGCTGAGGGATGATGGCCTGAGTGCTGCTAACTCGTGCTACCAAATGAAGTATTTCATACCAAACGGACTTCCTGAATTTCAGCAGTATGTCTTGAAACTGCCTGTCTATTCTGGAAAATGAATTCATGAGAAGGCAGTTGTAGCTTCAGAAAAATTACCTCCCTATTTCAAGTTACTTCATAAGGAACCTCAAACTGTTTTTTGACACTCTTTAGCTACAGTGGTTGCTGAACTGTTTCTCACCTTTGCCTGCTCATTCTATTCCCTCTTTTCTGTACACTTAGCTGTCAGCACAACATACTTGTGACGTATGTGACAAACCAGATGTCAGAACTGATCTGTATTGGCTGCAACCCAGCAAGAATGTATGCTTAAAAAATCTTGAGCAGTTAGATGGCTGTTGCTGCTTGTACCCTCTCACAGAAGAGAGCAGAGATGACTAGGGGAAAGGAGTGGGGTGCTGTATATCCCCTCATCTGATTGAATATTACATACATTAGTCAGTTTTGTAGCTTCTGGCTGTGAGGTGAGATCCTCAAATTTCTTTACCAGAGAGAAATTTTCTACTTTCATTAAGATCTACTTTTTAATTCCATCCATGATTCTCTTTACAGAGCATAGTAAACCTAAACCTGAGACTTCAGTGGGTCGTAGTATGCTCTATCCTAACCTGGTGAAAATTAAATAAATGTTGAAGTGAGATGTTCCTTTGGTTTCTTGATGCGTCTTAGTAGCAGATGACTATGAGTTGAATGTAACAAGAGTGTTCCTGGTCCCCCCTTTTTTTCTTCCCCTTTTCCTTATATCAAGACATCTGGAAATGGCAAACTTGTCCCAGCTCAAATGCATAGGTGACTTGGAATTACTGCTCACACTGAAAAAATTTCAGGTTTGAAATAAATACATGAAAAACCTCTTAAGTTTGATATGCTGTTGCTCCTGGACATCCTCGCCCCCCCCCCCCCCCCCCCCCCCCGCAATTAAAGTGGATCTGTAATTCAGGTGGATTTTTGTGGTTTATATTTTGCTACAGAGGTCAATGTCTTTGGGCTAGTATTAACTAAATAATGAATAGGAAATGGCACAGTAACTGCAACTGAAATACTTAGAAGGCACTGACAGGTAGCAGCCTTTAAACTAAGAAGGGTTTGCATCTGTATCAATGTCTTGTGGTTTTTTGATCTGTGAATACTGTTGTTCTTACTAGGTTCTTTCACAGTTTAACAGTGTGGGTGATATTTCAGTTGTATGTGTAAAGAAACATTAACATTTTAAGTGACTTAAGTTTTCAACTGAACTGTAGGAAAAGGTGACCATTTGTGTTCTTATGCCACTTACGTTCTTTCAAAACAACTATTGTTGATTGGAATGTGATTTCTTTTTTAAATTATTTTAATGGTCTTTAATTGATACTATTAAGCATGCAGAAGAGACCTTATGTTGCTGAAGTTATGCCACAGAAAGAATGGTTAATGCTGTAGTTTAAGCTGGAGGGTGTAAATTTAAGACCAGACGGCATTGGGTGACTTTAGGAAGTGATGTGGTGGGCAGTGGGCTGCTTGCTGGTAACAAAAGAGTGAGGCTGAAAACAAGAGAATGTTTTCTCTTGATTCGCTTCCAGACTGCTGTGCTGTATGGGAGGTCCACCAGGAGCCCTGAGATGTCAAAGGACTTAACAGTAACTTCCACTAAATACTTCCCTCAAACTGTGAGACTTCTCAGATGGTTTGGAATTTTCTTTTAGAAGCAAGTTCTTCAGTGCAATATCAAACAGGTCTCAATTTGTAGCTTTATTAAATATTGAATATGTGTTTCAGAAAACCATTATGCTAGGGCTGTGTATTAAGACTCAAGGCTCACAGTTTGGCAGACTGTACTTTTTTCCCCTCAGATGTCTCAAAGATTTGTGACTAGTGACAAGAGGGTTTTTTTTTTTGTCAGTGTTCAGAGGTTTCATGATTCATGTTATAAAGAACGTGAATTTTTAATATACGTAGAGGTTTTGAGAGAAAAAGATACAAATTGGGTAATTCAAAATTTGCTTCTCATCAAGTGTTAAACTTCTTAAAATCGCATTTATAGTAGTTCATCAACTGTTCTGGATTTGTTATAAAAGTGTGTATGGTTACTCTAATTAAGAAATTCACATGCACAAGTAAATCTGTATTTCTTGAAAACCCGCTCTCCTATTTATTAAACAACAACAACCACCTTTTCCCAGTTTATCTTCAGTTGTGGTTTAGCCATATCACTTATTCTTACAAGAATCATTTGCAGAAAACTTACCCAGGAGACAATACTTGTTGTAAGATAGAACATGAAAACAGTCCATTGAGGAGGGATGTTCCTATGGGTATTTGCAGGTTTTTTCTTCTCCCTCTGCTTAAACCTTTTGTGAAGTGCTCGGATTCCTGTCTGTGGAGTTAAGGCTTCCAGCTGATAGTCATCACTTCTATCAGCTGATCATATTCTAATTATATCCTTCTTTGTCAAAATCATTGCATTTCACAGGTCTTCATAGGAAGCTAATAGGAATGGAGTGTCAAGAAGAGAAGAAGTTGGGCAGATTTCTAGGGAAGGAATTTGGAAATAGTGCAAAACCCTTTTTTTTATGAAAGCTTTGCTTTAGTAAACAGGAACATTGATACTCAATGATCAGTTTTATATTCTTGTTCCAAACATCTGTAATTCCTCCCCCAATAAAACATGAGAGAGGTTGGTTGTGTTTGGTTTTTTTTTTCCCCTGAAAGCTGAATTGAAAATAATTGAGTTCCATTTGAACACTTAGGTTTTCCTTATAAGGGAGAAATCTTACTTGAGTGGAAGCCCTGAAACAGTGTTCATTGTGTCTTTGAAAAACTGAAAACAAGGCATTTTGAGTGTGAAAACTTATGGTCTATTTTGAGTACTGTAGTAAGTCTTTATTTCTGATAAAATGTTAGGGATCGTAGGCAAGATCATACTGAGATGCTGAAATAAATGGTATAAAGTGCCAGCACTGTGCAAAACAGAATTCTGAGCAAATTTAGAAGTATATGACCTTGCCCAAGAGGTAGTTGCAAAATGTAAGTGGCAAATGTGCTGATCTGTCATTAATTGTTAACTTCCAGTTTGTTTTCTCCTTGTCTGTTTCTCAGTTTAGGAAAACCAGCAACTTTCCCACATATGACTAATGTTTAAGTTTTTCCCTACGCTGATGTGACCAGGGGAGGCCACGAAGATGACCGGAGAGCTGGGGTTGCTCAGCCCGGAGAAGAGAAGGCTCCGGGGAGACCTTAGGGCAGCTCCCAGCACCTAAAGGGGCCGACAGGAAAGCTGGGGAGGGGCTTGTTACAAGGATGTGTGGTGACAGGACAAGGGGGAATGGCTTTAAGCTGAAAGAGGGGACACTGAGATTAGATACTAGGGAGAAATTCTTCCCCTGAGGGTGGTGAGGCGCTGGCACAGGCTGTCCAGAGAGGTGGTACATGCCCCATCCCTGGGGGTGCTCAAGGCCGGGCTGGATGGGGCAGGGGGCAACTGGTCTGGTGGCAGGTGTCCCTGCCTGTGGTGGGGGGTGGACTGGGATGGTCTTTAAGGTCCCTTCCAACCCAAACCGTTCAGTGATTCTATGTCTTCCAGTGGTGTTTGAATGATATATTGCTTCTTGTCAGTTGATTAGTCAATTTTTCCCCAACAGTTAAAAAAAAAAAAAAAAGCTATGTGTGGCATGAAATCCTTTACTTTCTGTTCCCAAAACACATGTCAAGTTTTGAGTATAACTCTCTTATTTTGTGTTTGAATTGGTTGTTCCCAATCCATAATTTTTTTCTGCTTTGAATTTGATTAGTTGGGCAGTCAGAGAGGAAAGTTAATTATGGAATGAAAAGAAAATGACAGCGAAGGAAAACCTTTCTCTCATGGTGCTTAGGAAGCATTAACATCAGTTCAGTGATAAATAAAACTTTTTCATAATTGTGACATACTTCTGCTCAATGTTTATCTTTTTTAATTAATGTAATCACAAATCTTTTGAGGATGGGGTAGCTTTCTTGCATTCTCTTTAGGATATAGCTGTAACTGTTGAGCAAAATTTTAAAACTGCATATCTTCAGAATGAGTGAACATAGTGTTTAGGCTGACAGTTTTGTAAGTAGGTTTGAATAAAAACTCTTGCCTTTCTGATAATTTCCCTCTTACAAAGTATATAAGATTAAAAGAAAATATAGACAGCCTACTGCTTTCCTAGCTTTAAGGGTATACCCACAAACTTGAGCTTTGTTGAAATACCAGCTGGAAGTGGGAATGTGTGTTAATCTGTAATAATATTAATTAGTACAGTTACTTTTGGATGGATAAAAGATATTCTTTCCTTACCTTAGTGTTTTCTGAGAAACTATGTGTGTGCTAGTAGAGGACTTGAGCAGTGTAGAAGAATAAATTGAAATTCCAAAATAAAAAAAACACCCAGAACCACTGAGCTTCAGCGGCTTAGTGCCTACTTGCATTTTAAGAGTCACTGCTGGTCACTTGTCTGAATGGTATTTACAGGTTTGTGGGAGGGCTGAGGAGGTGATTCAAATTTCAGGTGGTTGAAATGCATTTAACAGCTTGTGGCACGCATTTAGCCACCTACAGCAGTGGTGTCTAAAATAGGGTGCACATCTCGTGAGGGTGTAGAAGACAGTTCATTGGGGTGTGGGAAGAAAGTATTTTGTACCATTAATAATTTTAAAATACTGTTTATTTTATCTTTATTTAATCCATTTAAAACTCCTATTTTTGTGTTTATATATTATGTATGTGATATTAGTACAGTAGGACATGTATCTGATCTGTAAGTAAATGTACATGTATCTGGGGTGCATGCTAAAATATCTTTTCACTGGTGTGGTGTGTGATTAAAAATAAGTTTGGAGACCACTGATCTACAGGCTCAAATTCTGTTTGGAGGGGAGAAGTTTCATCTGGTGACAACAACTGGTAACAGCAGTTTGTTACCACTTCTAGTACTGGAGTTCCTTGTGCAATTACTTGTAATGCTGGATACTCTCCAGACAACTGAACATTTTCCATGTGTTTTTACATTTCCCTAGCAGTGCCTGGTGACTCAGGGGACTTTATGACTGCAACAGAATACAAAGAAGTGTTCTTTATCAAAGTGAGTAGTTGGGTTTCATTTGTGTTAGGTGCTTTCTCTGGGACTTGCATCCTGCTTTTGCAGCAATAATACAGACTTGTATGCCCCCATCCCCACCGCTTTAAATCTGTCACTATACAACCTGAATTGTGCTTGAACTGTTCCTGTTCATCTAGGCTGACTTTGAGATATTGAAGGGAAGTGTCCAAAGAAACTAAATAACCATTTCATTTTTCCTAGACACAAGCAGGTAGATGTGTACTTCATCGTGTGTGCTTCTGTAGCTGAGGCAGGCACTCTGTAAGAAACTTGCATTGAATTACTGTTTAGAAAAGGTGCTTCTCATTGTTGGAGGATAAGCAGGCTTTGCAGCCAGGCTGTGAGGTGTAGTAGCAATGAGAAGACTAATGGATTTTTTTTGAAATCCTCCTAGTGTAGGCTGCTTAAGGTGCCTGTGTGTGTGTCAGGTTGGAGTAGTTGTAGTTTAATTTCTCTCAGAGCAAAAGCATTTCAATTATAAGTGACCGAGGGTTCTCAAGACTATGACAAAGGCAGAGCAAGCTGTATAAATGACAAAGATAATTAAAACAGGTGATTAGCTGAAGGGATAACTTGTTCAAAGTTTGGGGGAGGATATGCAACTAAATAAAGTTAACGCTTCATGACAATTAAGAGCTTGTACTTGTAATACTAAATATCTTAATACTACATCTTTCTGCAATTATAGTAGCTTAAATATAAATTTAGAAATCTGTGCTAAAAATACTTAATTAGCCTAAGTTTTGTTTGCATAAGTAGTACTTTATTTCCTAAAAGAGAAGGAGGTTCAAGTTTATACTCTTTAAGTCTTCCCAGTTAATTCGTAATCTCTTAATCCTGGCTAATATTTCAGAGCACTATTCAATGATGAACTGGAACTTGGAGGCAGACTTTCTTCTGAAAACCCAGAAGAGGTCATAAGGGCTGAACAGTGCTAATAAAGTCTTGTAGTTGTCTTTGATCTAAAGCAGGCACAATTTAAAGAAAAAAAATAATCACAAATCTATGTAAAAATAGTATTGAAGTTTTCTCCTGAAAGTTAATACCAGCTGTCAAAAGTTACATTAGCAAAGCTGAAAGATTTACTTTGGCTATTTACAATGTTCTCAGCTTTAACTTTTTATATATGAATGCCTATCACTTGTATTGAATGGTGGGAATGATTGTGGGAGGTCTGTCAGGAGGAAAGAATTTTTGAAAAATAGTATCCATTTCTGTCTGTGTTTATCCCCTTATATATAAAGTGAGCTTGAAGTTCAGTGAAGTTTTGTATGTTTTTTCCTGTCAGTGTACTCAGTGTAACACCTTCTAGCCAAGGTCCGTTCCTGAAAGCCAGCAAAGTTTGAGGAAGGTAAGAGGAGTATGCTCCCTGAACTACAGCAAAACTGGAAGATAAGTAGTTAGAGCTATTCGATGGATGAACCAAGCAGCCTGTCAGTAGTAAGGCCTGGATTCCAGTGACTACAAATGAAATCTTTTTTTTTTTTTTTTTTTTTTTTTTTTTGTGCTGCCTCCCCAGAGGAAGCTGATAGCCTGCCTCTGTACACTCTTCAGACTGCCTGGAGTAATTCAGTGTTGAGCAAGTGGCTTATCTCAAAGCAGCGGTTTGTTTTCTTATCAGAATTTGTGCCTGACCTAGGATCAACTCTGCTGGTGGTAGACTGGAGAAACAGCTAGAAAGCAGTTTTGGCTTTTGATGCTTTTCCAAGTTGTTTTTGTATCACCTTTTTCAGGGTTACATTAGTGCAAATACAAAGAATTAAAGAAACTTCATCTGTCCTTGCGTGGCCCTACATCACTGCTGTAAGCTGTGAGGGGTGCCGGTGGAAGTAATGGCATCAAAGCTGGTTTTGTTCTGAATTTGTGACGGAAGCTCTATTGTGCTGCAACTACAATGCTGATACCATCACTGTGCAGGGCAGCATGTCCTCAGCGCTCGTTAATCTCTGACGGGAAGCAGCAAAAAGCAGCAATGCTTATTTCAATAGCTGGAATTTAGTTAGTGGGATAAGGGAAAGAATGAACAATTTTGTACTTGGGAATGAAAACTTGGTAGGCAAGTACATATGTCAGAGTATTAAGGGCATGTGTTAAGGCTTATCAAACCCTGGCAATACTTTAAAAATTAAAACATACTGAGGACACCGGAGAACTCTCCGAGTCAGGGAAGATCTTCCATGGGGTTCAGCTTGCTGCATATAGTGACTTTGTCTGTACATAGCTTCCTACTTTTGGCTTCGATGGACAAGGGCTATTTTGACAGTGCTCATTATCACCAGCACAGTACTGTCAGAAGCCTGTTTTAACAACACTGCTCTGCAGTTTCAGGTTCTAAGGTCTTTATTCCTGACTGTCTTGAGTTTCAAGAGATCACTAGACTAATAGTGTGTCTATAGGAAGATGGGTTAGTGTGGGGAAACAAGAGTAGTGGTATTGATAAATTGTATTTCAGATTATATCTCAAAAGCATTCAGTCTTATTGTGGAGTAGAGGAAGGTCCAGTGTTTCCTTCGATAGAGCCTTGTGGTAGTTAATTCTTCTTAATAAGACATTTCTTTAAAAAAAAAAAAGGGGGGGGGGGGAAATAAATGTTCAGACTTGCCATGTGTTGTTTCAGCATTCAGAAATGTGGCTGCATGTCTCTTACCTGAAAACTTTTAAATGAGGATTTTCAGTTTTGTTTTGTATGGTTACTTTTTCCCCCTTGGCTTTAAAAAATATAAATACAATCTGTAACATGTATCACTGTCTATCAACTTACACTGCCTTTTAAATTCTGCTGTATTTTACAGTTAAAGACTAATCTCTGACAGGTTTGCAGTTAGCTTTCTTCGATCTCTGTATATTTAGAATTGTTAGATAAGCAAAGATTAAGTCGTTTATAGTTTTCAAAGGTACAAGATGGTGGCCGAAGATAGCTGCTGCCGGAATTGCCAGGCAGACTAAATGACTGCAAGTGAACAGTCTGGAACAATTTTACAGTATTAGCCACAAGTTGGAGATACCTTCTTCCAAAACAGAATAAATAGAACCACACTCAACATGAAAGCCCCTATTCTTTGGGGGTGGGTGGGTGAATTATAGTTAAACCTTTTAATTTGGTTCATCCATCTTACACTCTGGAAATGTACTCCTCAAGAGCAAGAGGTTCATATCGGTATTTACTGTAGTGATGTTTATCCATCAGATGGGGTGTTGACTTTGAGTTGAGCTATGGCTGTTGCACAGGAGACTGAGGACCAAAGTTCTGATCAGGTCAGAACCAGGCGTGTTTTATTTAGTTTAAACAACTAGCTTTCTTCTGTGCTGTCACACATACTTTTTTATAGACTATTTCTAGAGAATTTTCCAAGTGTAAGAAAAATAATCCTGTGATACTGTCACCAAAAAGTCAGTGTGATTCCACAATTAGTATTTTTTTCACAGTCTACAGGTGTTTCTCCTGTAAACTTCTTTGCATTTAGGTTTTCTTGGACATTGAAAAAAAAAGTTAATTTCCTCAAGTGTTGCTAAATATGTGCCTTTTTTTTTTTTTCCCTGTGCCCTGCCTTCTCCATGGAAAACTTTGAAACAGTCAGCTTTCACTGTTAGTAGCTTGATAATCACACTTACCTCAAGAGCCAGTGCTGCCCAGCTGGTGGGTCCATATTTGCTGTCTTTAAAGTATTGTGTGTTTAACTCCAAATGCATTTATTTTTTTTCCTAAAGCTCATCTATACTTTAAGTGAACATAGGACTCAAAGTTTAGAGTCAGTTCTCCTACTGGGGAGAAGTATTCCTGTAGAAGTCTTGGACATTGTGTATGATTATGTCTAGGGCTACATATGTCAGAGTAACCCACAAAACTAATAAACAGCTTCGTAAGACCCACTAGTCCTGCAGTTCCCAATGCCAGTCTCCTTAAGTGCTTTTGCAGGCAAGTCTAAACTATATTTTCCTTATATCTATAATAAAAAAAGTCTTGTTCTCTTGGTTTTTTTTTTCTTGTAAGCTACTAGAAGAAAACCTCACTTACTATCCAGAGCTTTCCCACTAATATCCCTTGTTGTAGTAGGAAATCAATGGTTTAACGAGACTGAGATGGTATCTTGGATTACTAAGCTTGTAGTAGCTATGGCAAGCCTTCAGTGGTTTGCTTCTTCAAATTCCTCCCGTGCCTAGCTTTTTTTGGCTGATTGATGTTTCTAGCTCCCACAGTGGAATATGAATGTGGAGGTCAGTTGCAGAGATGGCAAAAAGTACGTGAAGTCTGAGACAATACAGCTGTAGAAAATTCCTGGGTGTGAAGACAAGACTCTGGGATTGTGTGAGTGAACTGGGAAAGAAGGTGGAAGATTCTGGAGTGAGGAAAGCTACCTGTGATCCTCTTTTCTATAAGTGTGATAGCACAGATTTTCCATGCAGCACACAGATGCTCTTGCATGTTATTTGGACTGAAACTCTGATCTCAGGTTCCTAGAACTTGTTTTGTATGAGCACAACTCTTTGGCATGCAGATACAAGATGAGTTTAGGTACTTCAGCAAGGTTTGAGGGCAAGTGAAGCTGTTCCCACTGTCATAGCCACTGTTACTTTGTGATGCCCGTCTATCTGTATTAGTCTCCTTAAGAACTTCATTGAATTACAGCATGATTCATACTATGTTCTGTGTACAGACCAAGTAACTGTCTGTAGCAGTCTTACCACTGGAAGAACCAGGAGTTTCTCTGCAGATGCAGTCCATTAAATGGTACAGCCTGGTTACATATATTAATTTTAGCTCTGTACTGCCTCCTGCAAATACTGTTTTTAATTGTGCTACCATCTGCTCTTAGTTCTTGCGGGTGTGCATACAAGCACATGTGATACATCCCATTTAAATAAGATCAATGTAGATCTATCCTGACTTCAACCATTTCTATTGTATCTCATGTAAATGTTTGTATTTAATGATTAAATTAGATGAGTATTGTTTACTAGTAAATGTTATAGTGAAAGCTAGGAATAAATGTGTGTTCTTGGAATAGCAAAGTCTCAATTACAAATGCTTCAAGGAGGGCACAGTGTTTGGAAATAAGTAGGAAAAAAATCAGAGTATGAGTTGTCATCTGCAGATCTCCAACTTCTAAGAAGAAACTCAGGTCTTATAAATAAAGTGTGTGTAGGTGGATGATGTGTAGCCTTAAGATACTGAGTTTGTTCTTCCAGATGTTCATCTGCTTATACTGGGAGCAAACATATTTTATTTGTCTGGATATTAAAACTGGAGAAACCCTTCCACCTTGGAACAGTTGAATTTTGGTAGATAATAACAAACTCTTTGTCCTTGGTATAGAAAAACCTTCTCCTTTGCAAGTTTGCTCTCTCCTAGAGAGAGAGAGATATTAATAGCTTTTAAGGATTTGTTTTCACTTAAGACTTGACTTACAGAATTTATTTTTTCCCACAGTCTTGAACTCTTGAACAGATACTACACCACTATTAGAAACTCTTACTGAGGATCAACAATGTCTATCTGTGTGACCACAGGATACTCTTCACCTTTATGCTATCTTACTGATTTGTATCAAGTGATGGTTTGAATGCATGTTGAGAGGAGTACCCTTCACAGATTACACAGTTAATGGTGTTGCCTTCCTGCTTTCTCTCCTACTTCCTACATACTTAACTGGAATTCCTTCATGGTAGGAGAACCAGAAACCTAAAACTTAGTTCTTTGATATTCCGTATAGTTGTTGAGAATTTTTAAAAAAAGAGGAAGTGTGTGCGTGTGCACGTATATAGAAAGAGGAGGTGAAACTCGTAGTAGTTAAGAAAGGAACAGGAGAGAGCTGGGACGGAAAGTTAACTTCTGCTAGGTTTTTGAAGCTATATAACTAGCTTAGTGACCTGTATTAGATTTCACTACAGCCATGTAAAATTTCAGTTAAGTTACAAATTCTAATGGGTATTGGACGAATTAAGCCTCCATGAAGTTGAATTACAGTAGCTCAAAACAATTATGTATTTTTTTCTGAAATATGTGGGGTAGGGTTTTACATTGGAAACTTTGTAATTTGGTCGTAGCTACTTGGTAACAAGCAAAAATAGAACAGCATATATGTTATTCATATTGCAGGAGTCATGGTGATTTTCTGCTCTGAGGTGGGGAAAGTGGAGAGAATTACCATCACTGAATTAATTGTCCTGTTGAGTTTACTTTAAAAAAACCAGGAATTTGTTCTGTTTTGCAGCCACTGATCTTCTTTTGGCTTGGAATCCCATTTGTCTGGGCCTGGTAGAGGGAGTCATTGGTAAAGTTCAGCTTCATACAGGTATGTGGTTGTTTGGTGGGTGTTTGTGGTATGTGTGATTTTTTTTTTTTTTTTTTTTTTTTTTTTTTTTCCCCTGTGTGTTTTTTTTTTTTCTTCTGCTAGTGCACTCGTTTTAAAGTCAGTGATACTACAGATAATACTATGTAGCTCAAATGGAATTATGTAGTGTTCTTTGCAACAGAGGAGTACTCCCCAAGTGTGTGAACTTGCCCAAGTGCTGTGGATGCTAGTTCCTCTACTTCACAGCGTATATTTTAGTTTGTCACTGTCATGTAAAACTGGAGAGCCACATTCACAAAGAGTAGAAATTTGTGGTTTTAGTTCTATCTGAGGCTCCATGTGAGAGATATAAAATTCTTGCACCTTTTTAAATAAACTTTTCAAGCAGATTTTTTGTTGTTCTTCTATGATGTAGTGGAAAAACTAATGATGGAAGTTTTCACAAAAATATAGTGCTTGAATTCTCAATGCTGTATGAAAACCTGAAGAATAATTACTACCTTGGTAGATGACTATTTGAAAGTAAAAGGAATACTTAAACTTATTTGTAGTTAAATGTAAGACACTGCTATAAAATGAAAGCAGACATAGAATGCGGTGTGATTTAATGTTAAGCCTGTCTCTAACTGATTGTAGCAATTTTGTCTTGTCAAATAAGGTTAGTACTCTTCTAGCTTTAGTCAGCTGCAAAGTCCTGTAGCTGTAATGTTTATTTTGATATATACCAGCATTCTCTAAAAAGATTCTTCTGCCAATAGAACTCTGGATATCAATTTACCAACAGGTAGGAAAGCTAGCTGTTGAACTCCGCTTCCCTTACTGTGCGCTGCTCTTTTTGTGAATGCTTAGACCCTGCATTTAAAGTAGTGCCTGGCAGTATGATCAATACAGGTAAAGTTTCAAGTGTGTTCCAGGATAGCAGGATGGATTAAGAAATGGATCAGATGTTTGTGGTCTGTTGAATAGAAACAGATAAGTCAAGGTGGCAGTGGTATACTAGCAATAGGGGAGGGAGGAAAATGGGGACTGGTACAGCACTGCATGAGGCCATGACAGATTTAGTTCTGGGAAGTGCTTGGGTCGATAGTTACTGTAACCCCTAGGTCTCCTCTCTGAGAATAGTAGTTCAGAGCCCATCTCTCCAGGAAGTTTATGATTGTGTCTTCTTTCCAGTTGCATCACTTAATCTTCTTTGAATTTCACCTGATTTTTGTCTGTGCTCACCCTACAGATCTGTTCTGCCATCGCTTTTCAGGTCTGATGATACACAGTGGTTCAGACTGCCATCTCACTTTCTCTTCTCCTCATCTAGGTTGTCTGTGCCATTCAGCATGTGGTGTTCAGGATGAATGATGGCTGAACTCCAGTAACGCCCTATTTCTCCTGTGGGAAAATGCTCAATGATTGTTTTTTAGCATGTGTGTTGGTGGGGTGTTTTTGTAAGTTTGGTTTTGTGGTTGTTTTTGTGTGGTTTTTTGTGTGTGTGTCCGTCCCCCAACCGAGCACTTAGGTACACAAAGACCTCTGCACCCACCCCCCCCCCCCCCACCCCACGGGGTCTAGTATAAAAGCTTTTGAAGGGGAGACGTTGTCACATGCTTTCTGGAAGGTCTAGTATGTTTTGGCAACCGATTATCCTTGCATGTGTGCTTATTGTGAGGCACTTCCTCTGCTTATGAAAGCAGAGTTGGAACTTTCCCCAGCATGTGACGCTTCAATGGGTGCCAGCTTTCTGTTGGCAAGTAAATTAAGATTATCAGGTAATAAGCCTGATATCTAGTCTTCTTTCCATGTGTCCTGTGGAGCTACTGAATCAATTATGCTCATCCAGGCACTTCATTCAGTTGCTGCTTAGGCCAGTGGAAGCGTTCTGTTACCTCTCTGCCTGGTTTAGATGATACCATCGCAAACTGTTCACAGACTGTCCCTTCTTGTTGTAGATAATCTGGTGTTTAGCGATGCAACGGTCCGGTAAACAGACATTATTTTCTACCATGAAATGTCTGAAGAAAGATACAGTCTCTAGCTATTTATCCTTAGTCTTCTGCTGAGAACTGCTGTTCCCTTGAATTTGCTGACAGTTGTTGAGTATTCTCTGTTGGGCTTCAGGCGAAACAAGAGGTCTGACTGAGATGTCTTACATAGTCAATTGAAACCTGTTCTCATCAATGAAATCTCACTTGAGCTTATTCAAGTGTAGTTTTGTGTTATACTCTAGCTGAATCATCTAGCACTCTGTAACAGTAACCTGTCTTCATTACTTATTCTTGTATCAATCTTTGTCACCTGGAAACTTTATCAGCAGCAGTTTTATAAATATTTAACATTGCTGGACCATTATCTCTGGACTTAGTAAGAGCACTGTGCTGCAGAAGCTGGGTGAAATGCTTTTCCTCCAGAGCAGCAGGAGGACTTGCTGGTCTGATTTCTCTTCCCCTGTCCCCAGATTATAAGGATCAGAAAACTTAATGTGAAGCTCTGTTGGTTAACTAGAGTCCTGGATGGGCTTGTCCATCTCAGAACCTTGCTATTAGCTATTCTTGGAAAGAAGTACTGGTATGTTTTCAAAAATGTTTAGCACATCCCGACTAATACAGGAAACTTCAAATACTTTTAGGTATTGAAGTTCCTACCTATGTGCTCTAAAGCTGTCACTAAGCCTTATACGCACTTTAATGTCTTGGGCATAAATGCTTGAAAGATTTTCTTAATGCAAGAGTGCTGCAGTAGTCCTAAAATGACCTTGAAATATCCCTCTGGTCAGTCTTGGGCTGTCCTTAACTTAGCATTGAAATACCATTGCCAAATTCCTGTAACTAGGGATGGGATTTAACTTACTCTTAATCTTGCTGATTTTATTGCTGGCCTAGTACAGGAGAATTTGTAGGAAAGCTTCTGTGGCAGGGAAGCAGCCTTGTAGAAACCAGCTAGCCAATATTACAGGGTTTATTTTTCAGTTCTTTGAAGAATTTTTGCCGTGAGAGGGTCAGTTGTACATTTGGACATAACTGCACACTCACACTGGAGATGAAAATCTACTTGAAGTATCATTTGATTCTTCCTTAATACTTAGTCTTCTTTAACATTAAGATGATTTTATTTTTTTTGGGTGGGGGGAACCCAGCCAAAAAAAACCCCTGAACAACAAAACCTTAATTGAATTTCAGAATGCAAGGATATGGTCTCTTAACTTTTTCTGGCCCATCCCAAGATGACTTGTAAGAAAATGTGGAGTAAAAATGGGAATAGAAAGAGAGGGAGTTTAGGATGTGTTGTCGAGATAAGTTACTGAAGCAGAACACCGTGCATCTTCTTGGTACTGGTGCACAATTAAAATTACCTCTGTGTGATCTTGCCAGATAGAGGCAAGCAGATCTCTTGCATAAGCATTGTTGTCTTTATAGAATATTAATTTTGGGTTTTTTTGGTCCAGTTAATGTGCATACATACAAAATGTAAGTGTAGCCATTAAATTTCTTTTTGTCAAAATCCCAATACAGAACTAAGAGGTGTGGTTTTTTGGTGTTTTTTTTTTTTTGTTAGAATAAAGTAGATGGTAATGGTAGCCTGAAATTGAATCACTTCTGATCAGAGACTACTTCACAAGTTGATCAAACCTTGTAGTGCTAGAATATGCTCAGAGTTAATATGGTATATCTAACTATAACCAAAGCTGGGTTTCTTAACTGGTTCCAGCAACTGCCACTTAAGTCAGTCATTGCCGCCGCATGTTTTTCTGTTTTTTGGGCAAGGCACATTTATATGCAGTTTAATGTCTGTACTTGCATCAATTCGGTGTGCTCTTCCAGTACCGGTTAATTAAGACCCAAATTAAATGCTGCTGTCAATGTTCCATAGACTCAGAAAACAGAAGGGAAGTGGAATTCTTTCTTCCCTACCTCCAGGAAAGGAAAGCTTTTTTGTTAGCATGCCTCTGAGTCTTGATAGAAACAATGAGTGGTTCAACGTCTGAGATCTTCAAGGAGATGTTGCTGCTGCCACTTCTAACTTAAAACATTGTTTTTGCATGCAACTAATTTTTAAGTTATCCAAGTAAAAGAAAGAAAAGAATATGGTAGCATAGAATTTCTCGGCAAAAATCAGCATTTATAGTAAACTTATGTACAGTTTGAGGAAAAATTACTGCAAAATCATTTGGGGAAACTAAATGCTAGATTGTTTGGGAAGTGTTAGAGAAAATAATACAGCAGTGGTGTACAGACAGTGTTGAAGCAAAAGAGCTCAATTCTTGTTTTAGAGAGGAATAGGAGGTAATAGCTTACTTCAGATATAGTACTTTAAATCATGTTGCCATCTGCTCTGCCATAGTTCATAAAACACTAAAAATGAACATTAGATCTTAAGAGATTTAAAACATGCACTATTCTGGAATGATGTATAGCTGTAGTGTTTTTTGCCTGTACACACTAAGTACGCGATATTTATTTTTTTTAAGCTGTTTGTGGAATTACTTTTTTAACTGTGGAAGCACATACTCTATTTAGGGATTCATTTATTTAATTATTGCTGGCAATTATAATATGCTGCTTCTATGGCTATTGTTGAAGCTTTTACTTTAGGGCATACTTTTATCTGCATAATTACTTCCTGACTATTTTCTTTTGATCTGCTGGGGAATTCTTGTTTTCTCTCAGTTTTTTGTGGCTCTGGCTGTAATACAAATAGAGTTTTGAAATGTACACTGAGATGACTTTTGAGTGCATTTTTAAAAATGATAAAAGGATACAGAACTCACTTGGCTGTATTAAGCTCTTAAATTCTTGTTTACTGCTACCAGGCCTTGTTAATATGAGGTAAGATGAAGAGTAGACAGAGATGTTTTTCTTTTCCAGTTTTCACAAAGGTGTATCTGCATAGAAATGCCTTTACATCATACTTATTTTTCCTATGGAATCATTGATTATTTCACTGTACCTCTAGATGATATCCTGTCCTTTAAGAATATCTCTTTTGTTTGTTGACATACACTGGTGGTCTCCTCAGGAGTAAGTTGTGTGGTTAACCTTCTGCAGGTGGGAATAGATGAGATTATAGGACTGCTCAACAGGAATATCTTCTGTACTGCCCTTCTGTTAGGCTTGGCTTGCCCTGGGTTTCCAGAGACTGTATTATTTCTGCCTACTGGAAAGCAGTGCAGAAAAAAGTACACCTTCTTTTTAGATGAAGCGGTAGACATCTTCATCTGTTGCTGGTGTTCTTGGCAGCATTTCAGTTTCCCCTTTTAAACAGGATTTTCTTAACTATTCATTGGTTTTCTCACTGTTGCATGGATTCTGCCCTGTTTTCATCAGCTTCCCTGCTTTTATTCCCACCGTACTCCCATGGTTTCTGGGTGGAATCCTGGAGGCAAAGGCAGGTTTCAAGTCACTTTGCCTGTACCTGGACAGAAAAACTGTTCCAGCACCTGCTGTCAGTGAGGATAAGTGTCTTGCTGGCATTTGCTGTCGCTCTTGTCCTTATTTGTTATCCTTTGACCAGTTTCTAGGAGACTATCCTTATGGATAGCCTCATGGCTTTGAGTAACCTGGTCCCACCTCAGAGCTGACCCTGCTTGAGCAGGGTGACATCCTGAGATCCCTTCCGAGCTGACTTCTCTATGTGATCCTGTAGAGATTATGATCCTGATGCTGTGTTCAGGAAGAGGTGCAGGACTCCCTTTAGAAGATCACATACGTTAAATAAGTGGTGCATGTTGTCTTTTTCCCTTCACCTCCTCCCTTTTTGGTGGGCAGCCTTTGGTTCTCACAACTTTCATAGACCTTTAAGTCTATGCTGAGAGTATGTTGGAAAATCTGGGAAAGAGAACAATCCTGGGTGGCCTGTGACTTCAAACACATTATCCTGGGCTTTTGTTAAGGGCTCAGAGGATAAAATACAGTTTAGATTTTACTAAGCAAGGAAAATGGACTTTGTATTGGATATAACGACTCTAAATAGAATTTTCAAAGGCATGATACATAACACAATCTACTGTCAGAGGTGTGGAGGCATATTTAAGTGTACCATAGCAGGCTTTTAATGTCTGTCTGTGGCCTCTTCAGTTAAACTCTGTTGCTTCTCCGTTTGGAGAAATAGTGAGTGTGTATGTGTGTATATCAGACTTTCTGTGCCTTTTCCATCTCTCCTAACAGAATGATCACTTTTGACTCATAAAACCTACAACATAAAAGCTCAAAAATACTACTAGCATGCTACTGATCTAACAAAGGGATTAAAATGTTGGAAACTAATGTCCAGGCACTGTTCAGCAGTCAGCAGGAATGTTTGTTGTTCTGTTTCTCTGTCCTTTTAAAGTGCTGAAGCTATAATTGCAAATGTCGTAGACTGAATGTGTGTATGGAATGCACATGTTACGAATATCTTCATTGATCTTTGGCTCATCAATTTCAGTATGACTTAGATGTGTATACTTCAGGAATAATGTTGTAAAGCTTTAAATACACAAGAGCTGCTTTACGATGCAGTCTGTTTGCTCACCAGATTTAACTCATGAATCTTGTAATGAGATGTTACCTGTGTCTGTCTCATTTGCTGTTTTATACATGACAGAAGGTACAAAGGGAAAATCTTAGCTTGCTTTATGAGCTCCAGCTGTTCTTTTCAAATTCTACTGCTGTTAGTGACATTGGTGGGAATGTGCATCACTGTAGAGATTGCCTGTTTGCTGTAGATGAATCAGTGGTAACCTTACCTCTAATGGGTAATTCTATGAAAGAATTACTTATTCAGTCTCTAATATAATTATTTTTTAGCATTGTGGAAAAACTGCAATAGCAAATTACCATTCTCTGGAGCCTTCTAGTCCAATGGTTACTGGCAGAGGTTTTACACTGGGGAGATGCTTCTGGCAGACTAATCAAAGTAAATGCCTGACAGACAAATCAAAGTATCCACTAATCTTTTTCCAGATTTACCGTGGTGGCTACTTTTAATTCGTCAGAAAGCATTAATTGGAAAACTTCCAGGAGACCATGAGGTTTGCAAAATAACAAAGATTGCAGTGATCCCACTTTCTGAAACAGAACCTCAGGATCTGGAGTTAGAGGTATGACTGTCTTCAGTGAATTCTGACTTTCCCCCAATCCATTTCAATGAAATTTAAATGTAAAATATCATAGTTAAGCAAATACCTCTCATCCCTTTTTCCTGGTGTATGCAGACATATTGAACTTTTTGTGCTTTTTAAATTCTGTGTTTTGATTAAAAGTTCTTATTTTTAAACACAAATCACATGTATTTTCCCTCCCTAGCAGAACAATAAAATCATATCCATATTTCATAAAGATCCTTCAATATACCACACAAAACCAAAATTTTGTTAGGGTAATTGAGCAGCAGGTCATTTGAGAACGGAGCTGTATCCACTGGAATCACCCAAAGCTGCAGTCTAGGACAGGGACCTTTTTTTATTCAAAAAATAAAAAGAGAAAGAGCTCTTCTGATTACCTCATGATGACTAGGATGGTATGATTTTCAGTAAATCCTAGTACTCAGGGATGTGCACTGTGATTAGTAGGCTGTTGGGAGAACAATTCTGTCTCCAGGCTCTCTTTTTTGAGTGTGTGGGAGCAAGAAGAGCTGCTGAAGCACTGCTTCAGAATCTGAGTGTTGGAACCTCCCAAGGTCTGGGATACAAGAATATGACTTGAAATCTAGATGTAATATCTTCCTGTTCTTAGTCATATAGCCATCTGCTTGGTGCTTCTGTGCCTAGAAGCCTGTGTAAGAACTAGGTTTACAGTGCCCTCTCCCAAGTACTTCAGCTCTTTTACTCCTGAGGTTATCCCTGAATATCACAAGGTAGGGGGCTTCATGTGTGTGGGTTTTGTGGGGGAAGAAGCATCATATCTTTGCCCTCTGAATCAAGAGAAAGAAAAAAAAAAAATATATATTTTATGGATGCTCTTGCTTTCATCCTGTTTTGGAATCTTGATTCTGTAACTTAGCTTCAAGGCAAACCCTTACTTTAAAAGTTGCAGAATTTTTTCCAAAAGAGAACAGATAAAGGAAAACCAGTACAAGTGAGTAATACTAATTTGGGTAGGAAGTTGATGTGGCTCTGGATACTCAGTCATGTCAAATTGAGGCAAACGTTCTTACAATCACAAGAAAAAACGCCTTTTATAAAAAAAGGTGGAAACCTGCATGTTCCCCCTGTATTTTGGAATGTCTCCCCTAGGTTTGTGGACACTGCAGTCTGCTTTTGTAGATTTTAATTAAGATTGCCTTGACATTTTAAAAGAGTATTTAAGTATTGGCTTTAATTCAGTATCATTATTTAGCTTTGTAAAAAGCATCACTTTGGGATAAACAAGCCAGAGAAGATTACACAGTCCCCAGATGACACAAAGTTTCTGCTGAAGACTCTTACTCAAATTAAATCCAATGTGTCTGCTCCAAATAAAAAGAAGGTAAACTTTCTACTGATTTCCTGTTGTTTTTTTTTTTTTTTTCTTCAAAATATTTAGTTGGTAATTCAAAGGTTATGGTGGATGATCAAATGGAGTACTAAGAACTAAAAAGAGAACTAGTGAAAAACTGCAGAATGTGCAAGTACTCTATTTTGAAGTTCGGTTTAATTTTTGATTATTTAACTGTGGCTTCTATAATTTTTCATTTTGTAATTGTATAATTTTGGCAGAATTGCTAGTAGAGTGCCTTCTTACCAGGATTAGCTTCTAGTGGGATTCTGAGCTTCCTCAAATTGCTTTTCATCTCATAATAGAAAACTGAAGACAATTTGGTGCATGGTTCTTGAGAGAACACCATACATTCTTACCAAAGTGCTTTTAACACAATAGGGGCTTAAATTAGAAAGTCGGAACAATATTTAATAAAACTAGAACAGGTAGATGTAATATTTCTTGACCTCTTGAGACTGAAACGTACTACTTGAATGTAAGCTTCAAATGTTAGAGTCTGACTGCTTTGCTAATGCCCTTACTGCTAAAAGTAATAGTATGATATTTCCAAAGACGCTGTCCCATATGTTTATCTCTGCTAGGAATTTTAAGATCCTGCTCCTCAGTGGGAGAATGTTTGTCCTACAGAGTTAGAAATGGCATCTAGCAAATATGGCTGGAGCCTTTTTCAGTCAGAGAAAGGTGTAAGAAAGCCACTACTTTTCTTTCAGATTAAAGAAAGCAAAGAAAAAGAGAAGCTGGAGAAGAGATTATTGGAGGAGCTATTCAAAATGTTCATGGATTCAGACTCCTTTTACTACAGCCTGACATATGACCTAACAAATTCTGTGCAGAGACAGAGTGCATGTGAGAAAACTAACTTACCACTGTGGCGAAAAGTAAGTGTGGGGGTTTTTGTTTGGTTGTTTTATATTCCCTTCTGGGGGATGTGCTGTTCAAGAATGTATGTGGTCCAAATTTGACTGGTCACATTATCTGCTGGTATAATCTATAGCAACCAAAGTTTGCCCTGTAACCAGCTTTAGTGCAAGGAAGTGAAACAAGTCTCCAACAGCATGTCTTGAATTGAGCTGTTATATTTAAAAGCAGTGAATGCTAGACTTCTCTGTACAGTTATAGTGAATAACACTGGTGTCTTTACCAAAGGTATTGCCAAACCTTACTTAAAACATTGCAGAAACTGCCCTTTTTGTTTTAAACAGGTTGATGACAGATTCTTTTGGAACAAGCACATGATTGAAGATCTCATCAGCATTGATGTGAGTTATTTCGAACAATAACATATGTTTAGGAGAACTATTATTTAGTTTTAGTTGAAATGTTTACCTAAGGCCTCAGAAGTTTACTTAAAAACCTGCTTGGCAAATAGGTCAGGATCAGGGCTGCATCTTCTGAAGCTGAGTAGCTGGCATTACCTTCTTCCCTCAGCCAGCCTTCCAGCAGCCTTCTAGCCTGTGATCACTGCTAAATAATCAAACATCAACTGAATTTAAAATTGTATTCCAACAAAACAATGCAGAGTAATTTGTGTCATACGTTTGTGCTGATTTCTGAAGGTAAACTTGAGATTTATGCATCTGTGAAATGGATTATCCTTGGACAGAGCTGAACTTCATAAGGAGGAGGAGCCAGAAAAGAAAAACTCTGAACTACAGAGTTCTCATCATACAAGAATTTTTGCCTTCCTAAGTGGAGGATACTGTTTTTCTCCTCGAACAGAGTAGCTGGTCAGTGTAACAATAGTGTAGAACAAATTATTCTGAACAGCTATTCAGAGTAGATAAAGCATTTTCCTGGTTAATGAGCGTATGAAAAAACATAGAACAACCACTTTTTTCTTCAGTGTATGATGTAACTTCATTTTAAAAGTAACCTTGTAAGTAAAGGACTGAGTTACTAACTACTGTAGTTGTATGTTCTTTTAAAGATGACCGCAGACACTTACATTATGCCCTGTGTCTCTTTCATTAATAATTTTCCATACTCTAATGGTTATGGAGTCAGAGCAGGGTAAACCTAGATGCTCTGTGAAGAGTTATGTGTAATGCAGGAGTTTAACTAGTTGTATTTTTCATGTTATACGATATAAATGGATAACCTTGAATTACTAGGGAGTTAAGATCTCAACTCTGCTCATGAAACTGAGGTTTTAGGGATAACAAAGCACTAATGTGCAGGGCCCTGAACAAGTTGGCTTGGGTACTAAGTGGGCCCATATAAAGCTTATGATAATATGTTCAGCTGAAAACAGACTAACAACATTACACTTTTAAATTTTTATCTACCTATATAAATGTAATACATGTCCACACAGAGGTTGTGGAATAACCTTAAGGCAGAAACTGGGTAAAATATTACCTAGATTTCCTACTGTATCTGAACTGACTAGCCTTGTCTTTGGCATGAGAAGTTACTACTTCAAGCTCTTAATGTGCTTTAATATCAGGTGTAACATTGTATGGAAAACTCCCTTTGGGGAGACTGGAAAAGAAGCTTTTAAATACTGTAGGGTTTTTTCTGTCCCTAGATAGCTGAGAGTAGAGGAGGGCTTTTTGCCTTGCCTTGATTCAGCTTGCTTCATCTTTGCAGAAAAATCTTAGGTTGCTTTCTCTTTCTTCCTCCTGATCTAAAAGCCCTACAACTAATGGAGGAAAAATGTTGGTACACATCTTACAGGAATAAGACAATGATATAGCAAAAATGTCTGAAAATATGAGTATGTGTGCAAAGCAACTATTTATAAACATGAGAAATGGCAGAAGGAATTGTAGGTAATGTAGAACCAACAGGAATGTAACTGGTTTTTTGTAACCTTCAGAATGCTGAAGTGGACTTCTGGATTATACCCATCATACAAGGATTTGTGCAAATTGAAGAACTTGTAGTAAACTACAGTGAATCTTCTGATGATGATAAGAGCAGTCCTGAAACTCCTTCTCAGGAATCAACTTGTGTAGATGACATTCATCCAACGTTTCTGGTGGCACTTATTTCACGCCGGAGTCGGCACAGAGCTGGTAGGCAAATCTATTTCAAGGTATTGGGATTGTTCCTGAGCACTGGAGAGGGATGCAGAAAATAAAATTTGGGTGCTGTGTTGCTCAGCATATGGTGAGCCCTTGTCAAAGTTTGCACTAAAGCCTTTCCTGCTTAAAGGAGGAAAAAAGGCTGTAGTGTGTACAGCACTACACAGCTGTTACTTAGAGTGGTTACTAAATGAGCTTTACTAGTTTCCTCCTGAGCACTGAATGCATCTTTGGAGGTCACAGTGTGGAGGTGAAGTTCCATCTTTCCAAAGAACACCTTTATTAGGACCTGGCGTACAGCTGTCCTGATATGTTTCAGTAGCCCTGACTGAGAGTTAAATTTTCAAAAGTCTTTGAGGGCTTTGACAGCAGCTGAATAGTAACTTGAAAAGGCACATGGGTGTGCATGCCTGTGTCCCAGATATTTATGTAGTGCCAAGGTGTGAAATAAGAGTCATGCCTTGGTCTTGCACCTTATTTGACTTCTAGTAGTAGCAAGGCAAACAAAAATTATTCCTTGTCTTTAGGAGCACAGAGAGAAAGGTTCAATCACTTTACAATTTAGTAAATCTTTTCAGTCTATCAGACTTTTTAAGATACTCTCCACCATGTCAAACTCCTTTCCTACACAGTCAGAACATGTCCAAAAAATAAGAAGAACTGGTGAGTTTACCCTGATGTGGGACTGGCCTTTGCACCACAGCTTACTTCAATGCATTTAATTCATTTCCCAGGAAAATTGTGTCAAAACAACTCTGAGCACATAGTTGAGGGTTTCAGGGTAGTATCTAGCTTGCAGTATGCCTTATACTAAGTTGTTATAAAGATACAGAAACTGAATCGGAGGGCAAATCTCTCAGTGATTTTCTCCTACTGTTAATGACACTATGCTCATTGGTTTGCTAGTCCAGAACATACACTGTGTAGAACTTTCTCCCTTGACACAAAAAGATTGCTTTAGTAAACTGATGCAATATTTTGAAGAATAATTATAGGATTGTTTAATTCATTCTGTAATACACAATTTTAGCCAAGAGTTTGAAGTGTTTTCATTTCTGAAATAAAGAAACAACCCCTCAAAAAAAAAAAAAAAAAAAAAAACAACAACCCAAACCCAGAGGAATCATTGACTTGAAAGCCTAAGATACTTCTCTGTGTGATACAGTGATTATTTGTCAGGCAGCTTGTTTGTGATTTTTTTAAAAAAAAAAAGTAACCCCTGCACTAAATTATCAGTATGCCCAAGACCTTAGGGAAAGGTATAATGAGATAAAGGAAGACAGCTGCTCTTAAGCTTAAGAGAGTAAAAGCCTAGTGTCTGCAGAAGTTGAGGTATCAAAAGTAAGGAAGCTGAAGTTTCTTATGTAATGATTTGGTTTGGGTTTTGATATAAGAGCTACTACTGGTGGCACAACATAAGTAAAGGCTATCTGATGCACTAGTCTAAAAGCCCCTGTCTGGTTAAAGGCATAATACTGCTTTGACCTTTTGTGACCCTATAAAGGTCCCCATGATAGGTATTTTATATTCCTTTCACTTCCTTATTTTTAACCTCTTCCCTTCTCTCCCATAGTCCTTAGCTAGTACAGTTGAGGTTCAGTTTAAAAGTTTGGTTGTATTACTTCAGGACTTGGAACAGAGTTGTTCTGATTCTGTGGAACTGAATTTCTATGCTATAAACCATGGCCTTGAAACTTTTTCCATCTTTCTTTACTGAGTTCTTCCCCATCCATTGCTACCATCTGCATCCTTTCTGAAATAACAGTGTAGTCTCCCTTGAGTAAAGGATATGCAAACACCAGTTCTGTGTAAGGATCAGATCAGAGATGGTTTGGCGAAAAACTGTTGTCGGAAGAGCGGTATCCGTTCTTAATGTGAGCATTAGTTATACAAGTTGGGGGCGATGAGGGGAGTCATCTGTTTTGTGGAACATGCAAGTATTCTTGGGCTGCTTGTGGGATCTGTTACTGTGACAAGTGGAGCATCTGTCAGTAAAGGTGGCCTTTAGGTTAATGGAAAATACCAAGCACTAAAGTTAAACTTTCTGCTGAACTGGACAGAACAGGAGCAACGTATCCTTTAGGGTGGGCTAGATATCTGGGACTTGATTGTGCCAGTAGACTGCCTTGCCCTGCCAATGTACTGGCATACCATGAACAGCAAAAAGTAAACTTCACCTATACAGTCAACACAACTTTTGGGGATTAGACTAGGATAGGAGTGAACTTTAGCCAAAAAACCATGATCAACAGTAGAACTCTCTTGTGTTACACTTGTTAAAAATGATAGTGGAAATTGTTAAGACTAATAATTACATATGAATGGATCATTCTTATTCATCCTAGGAATGCGGTATAAGCGAAGAGGTGTTGATAAAAATGGAAATGTGGCAAATTATGTTGAGACGGAGCAACTGATTCATGTTCATAATCATACTCTTTCATTTATACAAACAAGAGGCTCTGTGCCTGTTTTCTGGAGCCAAGTTGGATATAGGTATAACCCACGGCCCCGACTGGACAAGAGTAAGTATTTTAGTGGAATAGCTGAAGATCGGAGTTCCCTTAGAAATGGGTTCGTTGGAGTGTTGCCTTGGCACTGGTCTTTCAGTGACACTTCCTAGAAGCCAGGAATGACAACAATGACTTGATTCCAGTTAACTGCTGCTCTCATTGCCACTATGCAGAGCTCTGACTTCTCGTCCATTGTAAATTCCAACAGATGTTGAATTTTAATACTTAATGAAGTATCTGTTTTACGTCTAGTCTTATTAGTTGCAGTGTTTTCTGGGTTGGGAAGGGAGGCAACTTGGCTTTCTCTTGAGAACCTGCTTAGACATTCATGTCTTACGCGTACCTTTGTCCATAAAGTAAACTTATGCTGAGGTTCCTTCTGCATTAAGAACTGCTATTTCAATGTGGGGAAACAAACATTTCATAGAACACCAGTTTTGTAGTGTGCTTTTGTCTTTGAAATTCAGTACCATCTAGTGGATTTTGTCAGATTTAAATTTGCCTCATTTTCCACTCAAAGATAATGTAAAATCCAAAACATTTAAGAATACTAATGAGAATACTGTGGCAAACCTGAATGCTTGTATGAATTATGTATTCATACCTGAACTTTATTAAAAGGTAGAGGTTGACAGAATCTTCTCTAGGTTTGCCACTGTAAAGGAGAGACTTTTCTCAGAAATACTTTATACCAAATAACCTGGAGTTTACTGGAGAAAGATAATTTGTTGCCACCTCATGGAAATGAAAATCTAAATAAAATCATAAAGTGAAGAAACTCAGAATAAAACACCTCCCAATCCCTGCCCCCACCCTCCCCCCCTCAGTATTTGGAACACTTGATTGGTTCCAACTGGAAGCTTGTGCTGTGACATCAGTTTATAGAACTGAGCAGTTCTTATTCGTTCATATCTTTTTTTTTTTTCTTTTTTTTATTTTTTTCCAATAGGTTTAGTTTGTTTTTTTTTAAAAAAAAAAAGTGAAGAATTGGATTAAACTTGATAGGTTTACAGGTAGCAGTTGAGACTTTGAAGAATTAGTAGTGCCTTGAATCAACTGGGTGGTGTTTTTAGTTTTTAGTTACAAGTAGTTTTCTCCTTCAGGAGAAAAGAGTAACACTTCCAGTGTCATGCTGTCCTGCATGTGCCCCTTTTGCAATTTGCAAACGTTTCTTCTGAAAAAGCAAGTAGAAGTACAAGATGTGAAACAAACACAATCACTTTTTTGGGAGAGGTGTTTATGTAGATGTTTGGTGCCTATGTGAGAGGATTAAACAGGCATGTTAAATTTTTGTCCAATCTGCCCCGCATAAAAAGCGAAATATAAGCAAAATTTAACAGTGGTGCTTCCTGTACACTATAGTAGTAGAACAACAGTGTTGAAGTTGAGCGAACTGATGAAAACTTGAAAAGTAATTCTGTACAATGTGTTATGTTGTGTATCTAAGTACTTTAAGGGAAGCTATCTTGGTTTTTTCGAGTACAGCTTTGGGCATAATTCAATACTTCAAACGGGACTTGTTGCTGAACAGGCTTTTTCTAACACTGCTCTGCCTTGTAGGTGAAAGTGAAACTGTGTCTTGTTTTCGTGCACATTTTGAAGAACAGCTGAAAAACTACAAAAAGCAGGTGAGTGCTGCATGATAAAATAGTTATTTTATGAAAATGTAGGAGATGAACGTTCATGTTTTTAGTTTCTCTTGTTGATATGTCGTGTGGTTTTCTAGACGCTCACTGGCAATTGGAGGGGTGGTACGTAAATAAAACTTTACTAAGTTTTTCAAGTGTCCCTGTAAGTAACCCTTAAAAACCAGCAATAACTTACAGAAATCTCTATAAGCCCCCCTTCTGTGTACCTGTTCTGTAAATTCATAGCTCTTCTGAATTAAAATTCATGTAGGCATGCAACTACTGGAGCTTATTTGATCTTGGGTATAATCTAGCAAAGATTGTAACTTCAGCAAGATTGCCTACATATCTTTTAACTCTTGAGCTATTTGTCATTCCATGGTATGTATCTAAGGAAGTTGTGTAGCAGGTGACAAGTATTAATTAAATTTTTTAACAGGTTATTATTAATCTGGTGGATCAGACGGGCAGAGAGAAAATTATTGGAGATGCTTACCTTAAACAAGTTCTTTTGTACAACAATGCAAATCTGACTTACGTTTCATTTGACTTCCATGAGCACTGGTAAGAACCCTTTTCAAAAGTGTCACTTTGCATCTTTACTAGCATGAAAGGAGAGTAGAAGGAAGGAGAAGAGCCATTATTATTTTACTTCTGCATGAAACACTATTCTTTTGAATAGGAAGAATATAGTTTGTGAACTAAAGTGCTATAAAAGTTCAAGTTTGGGTAACCAAGCACTGCAGCTTGTTAATCTTGTGTCCCTGACTTGTTAAATATGCAGTTATTTATTAGGCAAAGCTTAGAAGTTGTTATGCATTTTAAGCAAGTTTCCTTAAACATGCTATAAATGTAAAGCTGTGGCTGACCTGCTTCTCAGGCTGTGTAGCATTCGGCTCTTTAATTCTTTACAGCAAGCTGTTCCTCTGTTTCCCTTGCTTGCTTCTATAAACATACAATGGATTCTTTCAGGACCCTGATGCTGTTTTTCCATTATAAAATACACTGGATTTTATTTTAATCCAGTATAAATAGTTGCTGTTTTCATGACTGCACTCTGATGTTGGCATAGTCGAGGGCAGTGTTCACATGCCCAAGCATACACAGGCATGTATTTCTCATGCTTCTGTCAAGCAGACTGCATTTGTGTACAAATACGGGGCTCTAAGAACTGTATTAATCTTAATTTCCGAACTTAATCTTAGGGATTGCATCTGGCCTGGGAAAGCATTACAGACTGAATAACTATGTCATCAGTAGATACTCTCTGAGAGGGGGAGGGAGGAGGGAAAACCCCCTCAGAATTGTAATGACCTTTTGAGATTTCTTTCTGTAGGACTGTTATCCTGAACTGATTTCATACTGACTCTTTTATTCAAACGAGCTTTTGGTTTTGCTTGTTTGCTTTTCTCCCAAGAACTGGTGTAGTGGCCAGGACTGTTCCTTTTTGTACTGTGAGCATGAGTGAATAGATAGCAATACTGAAAACGAATTGGTGTGGTGGGGAGAGGAGGGGATGATGTATCTGTAAGTGGTTTTTCTGTAGAATTGCGGGTAAAGCCGGGTAGGCCACCCTGATTTCAAATCTATAGTGACCACTTTGTTGAGTCTGTCTAAAATAAGAACAGAATGGTTACACATGCCTGAATGACTGCACACTTGTTCTTCTGAGGAATGCAGATTCCTCAGAATTTAAAAATCTTAATCTCTTGCCTTGGATTTGGATATCGAATGGTATTGTAAAATATTTCTGAATATTGGCTGTGATTTTAAAGTTTATCACAGGAGAGAATCTCTCCCACTCAGTCAAAATACTACCTTTGTTAGCATTGCAAATAATACAAAATAATTAAGAAAAATAACCACTCTGGTTCAAACTGACTCCTGTGAAATTCTGTATTTTAGCCGAGGAATGAAGTTCGAAAATGTTCAAACGCTGACTGATGCCATTCATGATATTATTCTTGACATGAAGTGGTGCTGGTAGGTAGTTAACTGTTTTTCGACTAGTATGAAATGTTTATAGAAAAAAATGAAACTACATATTCAGAGGCCTTGATTTTTGTCATAACTAACTGATACATTTTGTGTTCCTCCCTTGATGCCCACCTTGTGCATCCTGAGTTTTTGTGTTCTGAGGTACTGGTGTTCTAAACACGTAGCAGCAAAAATTCTGAAACACTGTTTTCTGCCTGAGGCTTACTGCATTTAACACTTCTAGGGTTTTTTATATTTAATGTGAAACACGCTGTGTTTGACCCACAAACCCTAGAATGCCAGCCTTGCTACTGGAAACAGTAGGCATGCTTGAACTTTAGTTTGTACTGATTAAAGTTAATGCATTGTGGTAATAAGTATGGCTGCAGTCTTCAATCAATTACTGTATATTTTCCAATGTGTTTTGTGAGTGAGATGTTGCTGTTGATATTGTTAGATTGTATGTTTCTGAAACTCATGCCTTTTCTCCTGAAAGCTCATTATTAGTATGTTTGAATTTGATTCAACATCTGATTACATACCAAGTTTACGGCCCCGATAAGGTGTATGTTGGATATCTGGCCTGAAGAGGAGGATGGGTGGGAACAAGAGTTGTTAATTCGGAGTGGGATGTGGCTGGGGTGATGAGTGCAACTCCATGCTGAAGTTTTCTACTGTTCGTAGAAACTGATAAATTACGCTGGGTGGCAAGTGTCTCAGTATGCTTTTGCTCTCTTTTTCTGTTGAAAGGGTTGACCAAGCTGGTGTGATTTGTAAACAGGAAGGCATTTTTCGAGTTAACTGCATGGACTGTCTGGATCGTACCAATGTCGTGCAGGCTGCTATAGCAAGAGTGGTCATGGAACAGCAGGCATGTATAACTAACATACTTTTTCAAGTACTGAATACCTCAGAACTTAATTGTAATCCACAGGGAAATCTGCGTGTTTGAAAAATGCTAATCTTAATCTCTGCTGAAAAGTCTTTGCAAACTGCTTGGAGAGCTCTGAAGCTGAAAGTAATATGTATAATTAAAATAACATGAAGTTGTTCTGAAACAGTGATGCCTAGTGTCCTCCTCCAGAGAGGAAATCACTGTCCACATCTTGGAGAGGATTCTCTTGTTTTGATTTAGTAATTTTAAGTTACGCATTAATACAAAGCTTAAAAATACATCCCAGTCCCCAAATCCCTCCCCCGAATGAGATGTTAAAGGACTAAATTCTAACTAGAAGTTGGATGCTGTTTTAGCCACTTTGAGGTGAAATTCTGTGGTGCAGTGGGGTAGGTAGGTTAGTTGTCTCCTCAGTGTGAGAGGCATAATTAAATCACGATGTAAGTATCCCAGATGGCTGTGACTACTACGCTCTGGAATAGTTTTCCCTGTATAGAGAAGGAATTTCCAAGCAGACTGAGAGACCTTCCTTTAGTCTTTCTCCTCTTTGCCCTGACCCCCATTTGCTTTTTGATGTAGAAGCTCAGTGATGATAGTCTTCTCCTGTGAATACTTAATAGTACTGTCACTGAAACTTTGAAGCTTCAGCTACAGCCCAGCCCAAAACGAGCAAACCTGACTATGTTTAGAATGAAGGATGGTGTGGGTCCTTCATTAGGATGAAGAGTGAATGGCTCTAAGGGTTGTATCTGGCAGTTCCTGTTTGTCACCTGCTTTTATGAACTCCTGACATACTATAAGAGTATTGGGGATGAGGTGTGAGACCAGGAATCCCACAGCTGTTATTTTAAAACAGGATTTCCAGATATATTAACTCTGAGTTCAAGGGTAACCTCTCAAAATCAAGAGTTACACTTTTGTGAAGAGGACTTGAGTAGTCATTGCTATAGTACTAGCCTGTGGTGTGCTAGATCATTCTCATACTATAGCTGAAGTACTTTGGAATCAATCCATAACTGAGAAGTGCCCTAAGCATTGCAAGGTACATGACATAAATTGGAAGTCGGAGTTACATGTACCTTACCTTTGCACTTCCTTGGAACAATGGAACTTCTTTCAGCTGGAAACTTGATAGAGCTTTCAAAGTCAATGCACAGACTTGTATCAGTTTTCATCTAAATTGCAAAGAGTGCTTGCGCATTTTTTTTATTGGTAGTAAGTTGAGGTTTGCCTGTGATTTAGTCTAAATTATCTCTGCAGTTGGCCTAACATTTAGTGACTGCACTGCAGTGTTATGTATGAGCTGCTTTAGTGGTTTTACATACCAACTAAATTGATAAAGTTTGTATTGTAACCGAGCCTTATCTTGGGAAAACTTCAAGTACAACTTGTTCTGAAGAGTAAGATATCTTACTTTCAGTATCGGTGTTAAACAGTAACTGTCCAAAATGTACAAGCATTAATAATAAACACAACACATGAAATTGTTTTAAGGTTTTATTTTGTCAGAGGAGAAAGTTTGAAGATGGCACTTCTGTCTAGAAACAAAAGATTAAGTATCTGGTGTGCTTTTCTTGTAACTAGTAAGAGATTCCATTTTTTTATTTTCGGAATTATGACATCACAAATGCCTTTGCAATGAAAGATACTAACTTGTTTATCCCTGTTAAAGTTTTGTGATGTCTGTTCTCTTGATATTTCTCTATAGAGAATGGAAACACATCCAATACTTTAGGTAATTGGTTTTCCTGTAGCTAATTTTTTGTGAAGATTGGCTCCTACATCCATAATTAATGTATTACTGCTGCATCCAGTGATGTGATGTTTAACAAATCAATGATTCATTGCTAACAATTTAAACTGACAAAATATCAGAATGGGTTCCTCTTTCAGATCATATGAAACTTAATTAAATGCTTGGCAAGTGTTCCTATTTTCTTTATCAAGCTCTGATACTGAGAATAATTTTTACCTTGACCCTTATGTTAATGTGTATGTCAAATTCCAGCTGAAAAAACTGGGTGTGATGCCACCAGAACAGCCTTTGCCAGTAAAATGCAATAGAATCTACCAGATAATATGGGCGAACAACGGAGATGCCATAAGCCGGCAGTACGCGGGCACAGCAGCCTTAAAGGTAAAGGTAGAGCGTTATCTGATCTGGTGATGAGCAGTATTTTATGTTTCAGGTTTGATGTCCAATGGAGAACTCCTGTATATGTAAGTTACCCAAATATTCTGCATGTTTTTGTCCTGAAGACGTACCAGGCCTTTTAACAGAAGAATATTTTGTATCACACTTGTCTTGAGTGTTCCGGTGTCCTGTGGCAGTGCTGGCTGTATTTTAACTTAATTCTGTTAGTTTTGCATCTAGATAGAAAGTGTGGCTGAGCGAAGGGTTTAAGATCTGTATCAAGCATTACTTCTGTGTAAATTTAAGCATGGTTATAGTACTCTAAGCAGTTACAGTACTTCCAAAAGATACTCTGAAGGACTGAAGATCACATTATGTAGGTAGCAGGGTGATATTTAGTTAATTTTGTAAAGACTCTTAATTAGTTGTAATGCAGTCTGTCTACCAAGGTCAGACATCAGTCATGAAACTCCTTACTCCTGCTGCTTTGAAAAGTTACAGAACTTGAGCTACTTTCTGTGTGTATATAATCACTGGTGAGACAATTTTTAGTATTCCTGGTATTTGGCATTGGAAAAACCTTTACAATGAAAATGCTGAACATTTTAATCTTTTTTCAAATCTCTCTGCTGAACTTAGATTAGCCTATTACATTAATATTTTTAAAAAATAATAATAAAATATCTGACATACTTGTATTGATAGTGAATGTTTTAACTTTAAATCTGAAGCACAGGCTCACTTATACATCTAAATTTTCAGCTGTTCTGCTTGAAGATTTCTCTACTCGCTGTTGAGGTTCATGGATTAAACTTCAGTTGGATGGCAATCACTCTCTTAACTTGAAAGTGAAACACACTTGAAATATTCTTCATAGTAGTTGGCATGGCTTTTAAGAGTGCTCTGTGCCAATGTTCTGACAGTCTCTGAAAACAGAATCCTCTAGTGAAATATAACTATGAAAACTGCTTTTATTCAAATTCTAAGCCTTCTGTGGCCTAGAAACTTCCTTTTGTTTCTGAGCTTGGGAAGCTATGTACTATTTTCATTCACTATGTTGTTCTTGTTTTGGTAGCAGAAGCAGAGAATATGAAAACCACTTCTCAGTAAGCTGCAGTCTTCGCCATTGTTCCAGTAGTGTTCCTTTTACATTAACATCCAAAAAATGAGGGGATTTTTTGAGGTGTACAAGCATCAGTGATTGATGTCTTGAAAGTTCTGCTTTAATGTTAGCTGGCATGTATGTCCAGATTAATGTTTTCCATCAGGAATTCATATAGAAACAAGTCTGTCAAAACCACAAGGTTCTCTGCACAGTCAAACAATGCCATGAGAAGTAGATGCTCTTTGAAAATCCAGCTTCTATATGAAACAATTACTTGAACGTAATTTCTGAGTTGCCATCTATTCAGTTCTGAATTTCAGAACGCCAAAACTTTTGAGCTGAGACTGCAAAGTTGCATATGTGCATGATTTGCATGTTCTGTGTAACAGGGTGACTTCACAAGGACTGGTGAAAGAAAGCTGGCGGGAGTAATGAAGGATGGAGTTAACTCTGCCAACAGATACTACTTGAATCGTTTCAGGGACGCTTATAGGCAAGCAGTCATAGGTAAGAATAGAAAAGAATAGAAAAGTTTATTAAAATCTTCATCTTTCTGACTGATTTTATTTATTCCCCCCCCCCCCCCCCCCCCCGAAGCTTAGAAGCACCTTGAGTATGTATATAATGTTCATGTCAATGTAGTGGATGCCATATGAAATGGTCATTCTCCATTTGGAGATGAAACAACACTGAATTCAAAGAGATTACCTGCAGTATAACTCCCTGTAGAATTTGCTCCTAACTTCATTTTAGCATTAACTGTTTTGTGACATCTCTCTTAGACAAAGTTAAATTTATGTAGCAAATGTGTTTTAAAATGGTGAGTTAACTCTTGCTTTTCACTAGGAGAAAATAGTACTATACCTACTGAGTTTTCAGTTTTGCACAACACTGTTCAGAAAGAATAACTGTTTTTCAAGAGTCCATATATGAAACATCTGGAAGACATTTACAAAGTAATCGGACTATTGCTGTATATCACTTCTAACTGTTGGTTTCTTGTTTGGTGTTTTGTGGGTTTTATTTAGATTTGATGCAGGGTATCCCTGTAACAGAGGATCTTTACTCCATATTTACAAAAGAGAAAGAGCATGAAGCCCTGCACAAGGAGAACATCAGGAGCCATCAGGAACTGATCAGCCAGCTGTTGCAGAGCTACATGAAACTGCTCTTACCAGATGATGAAAAATTCCATGGAGGATGGGCCCTTATTGACTGTGATCCAAGGTTTGTTGAATAAAATCATGATTGATCAGCTGCTACTATAACACATCTGTTAATCACTACTGTTGTTAAATGATTTTGATAGCTGATGTGTTAACAGAATACAAGTGGAGAGTTTTGTACAGCGACAAGAGTCCTTGAAGGGGTTGAATACTTCTAACTGTAAAAGCAAAGGTTCTCTAAACGTGCGCTTTTCCCGGAGTGCCATAAGAGTGGTGCATGCTGGAGTCACCTTTGCAATACCATCTGGAAAGGCGTGCATTCAGTTAATATTGCCAAAATGTGGCTGGCACCCTGACAAGCACTTCCAGCTGCCCTTAGTTCTAGAAGGTGCTGTTTGAGAAGCTGTTGTTCCTTATTGCTTTGTAGGGAAAGTATAACTTGACTTCAAAGCCATCTCTATCGGGTTAGATTCTTGTGTAATGAGTCAGTAGTAGCAAAGCCTAGATTTCTCTTCATGAAAAGTAGTGAGCATAAGCGAACTTCACTGATAAATCTCCTTGTCAAGTTCAAAGTTCACGAACTTGTAAAAGAAAAAGTGGTTAGATCTACTGAACGTTGAACTTCAGCACTTAAAAATAGCAAAGCAGGATGTTATGATAGTTACTCAAAGCACAGATTCATCACCTCAATTGAGTCGGAGACATTTTTCCATTTAGCATTTTTAATAGCTTGTGGGTTTCCTATTTATTTTTTGACCTGCTGCTGACCTATTTGAGCTGTTAGGAGACTCCAGGTTTGAGAGAGAGTGTTGCTTATGTGGATCCACTTACTTTATGGTAAGCCTAATGACACATCACATTTTGGCTTGTGAAGTGTCTCGCCTAACTGGGTTTTTCAGTGGCTGTGAAAAAGTAGCAGCATCATGGGTGATGACATACTGTAATGTGCCTTCAGTGTTAAGAGGGCTCCTAAAATACCTTGGGGATGGGTTAGAGCTGTGCAGATAAAACCTTCTCCCCTGTATTAATTCTTCTTTCTCTTCCTTAGTCTCATTGATGCCACTCATAAGGACGTGGATGTTCTGCTGTTGCTCTCTAATTGTGCCTACTACGTGGCCTAGTAAGTTACCACTTTCTCTTACTATGTGTGGTTTAATTCTAAGTAGCTTTATTTCAGATTACTAGGAAGCATTAAATTTTGATTCTTTTGTAGTTATGACGATGAAATCGACAAGGTGAATCAGTACCAAAGGTTAAGTCTTGAAGCTCTGGAAAAAATAGAAATAGGTAAGAATGTAGTCACCATATATCTTTCTTGAATGCTTTTAACAATAGCTTGAGCGCTTATCAAAGCATCCTACAAATATATTGAAACAGCAAGCCTCAGTGTGTTGCGTATGTCCTGTGCAGCCCACCATAGCCAGAAATGTGCTTTTTCTTGCTGATAATGGATGCCAGAGTTGAGTCTGGTCTCTCATATACCTGTCTCTTGCTACTGCTTGAAATAGCAACTTTGATCACTGGTACGGTTCTAAAATTTTCCTTCTTTCAGGCTTAAAACCCCCCCATGGATTCATCAAAATAAATTGCATTATTTATCAAATGTCAATAACAAATTGATCAATGTTTATGATGAATCACAGATTTATGCATTTTTTCTTTGAAAATACAGCAGCTGGTTCTGAATTGTACTTTAAATCTGTTTTGTAACTTTTTAAAACTTCTTTCTCAAGGTCTGTTAAGAAACATGCTATTATGAAATAACCTTGTTATGTTATTTCAACTTATTTGTTGACTAAAGAATGTAAGATCTGCAGGATAAATCCAGCATTTTCCACTGAAAGTGCTGAAGATATTACAGCCTTAATTTTACAGATGAAAAAGGTGTTCCAGTTGGAGAGAAGGGAAATTTTTGTGGCCCTCAGTGTGCGCGCTCTCCAATAGTTTAATCCTCCATTACACAACGCATAGTGATTTCACAGTCTCCTTACTGTAACTTCTACTGTGTCTGTGCAATTTCTAAGAGTTCGGTGGAAAGGTCTCTCCCACTTGTGTATGGTGGAGATGCATAATATATTCTGATGGACAGAATATAAGACCAAATGCCTTATAAAACCCAACACTCTTATTTAATGATACAGATATGATGCGGGGCATTGGAGAGTTGAAGTACTTTGTCTAAATCTTGGTAAAAATACTTGCTTTCACTTTAAACCTTGCAGGAACGTACCTTAAACCACAGGGTGTAACAGGTGGAGAGTTCTTCCTCTTCTGTTTGAAAGGGTGATCTGTAATAAACAGATGGATTATAATAGACATAAACAGTGAGTCTGATTGCTTTTTGAAAGTAATTGATTGTTTAGTTACTGGGAAAATAATTTACAATGTCTAGCCTACTCTGAAGAAAACATGAAGCTTTTTAGGCTGAAAGACTGTCAACACTTATGTTTAGGCACAGTTTTTGGTGCCATCTCATTTGGGTTTTGGTTAAGGAAGCTTTTTAATCTGGTTTATTTCCCAGGGCCTGAGCCCACTCTCTTTGGCAAACCGAAGTTCTCTTGCATGAGGCTGCATTATAAATACAAAGAAATGAGTGGATATTTTCACACTCTTAGAGCTGTGGTACGCAACCCAGAAGAAGATGGAAAAGGTTTGTTTCATATGTAGAAGTTGTATACATAAAAAAGTGTATTCAGTATACCAGTGTTTACTTTTCCCATTGCTCTTAAATAACTTTGGAAGAACAGTAAGTTCTTATATAGTCAGTTGCGTGGGGTGAGGAACCAACAAAACCCCTGTGTGGCTTCCTGTTTGCACACTAGAATGTTACTGTTTTAATGCAAAGTAAAATAAGTTTGATATGGCTTTAAAGCAGCATGTCTCTCTAGAATTGAGGCGTATCCATGTTCAGATCTTTACTGCTCCAAAACATGATAAAATGAACTTAAAATTAGTTCCTAAAGAGTGGAAGATAATTCATTTATTTCATGAAATCAATGTCTAGAGATGGTCTTGCTTGTTGTTTAATGAAATTAAATGAGCACTAATAAGGGAAAACATCACTTCTTACCTGGAGCACTGAGTTCTGTTAACAAGTATTAGAATATATAATAATTGCTTCTCTTCCTTACACAAATGATGTATGATGGCAGTGATTCACTTACACCTGGAGTTTAAGGCTTAAGGAAACTATTATTTAAGCTTTAAATCAGAATTGCAACTTGTAGGGTGCAGCTATTCTGCAGGGTGAAAGGAAAAAAAAGGCAACCTACAAAACCAAACAGACTTACATACGTTAAAATTAGACTAATTTCTTTGTAGATTTTGGAATATGGGACTTCAAGGGTTTTTTTTAAGGGTCTGATAGGCTGCTACTTGCATTTCAGACACTCTTCAGTGCATTGCAGAAATGCTGAGAATCACAAAGCAAGCAATGGGATTAGATGTGCCCATTATTGAGAAGAAGCTGGAGAGGTGAGTGCTTAAATGATGTGAACCCTCTGTATCCCACTTTTTCTGTCCTGTCAGTGGCTGACAGTACATGCTAACAGTCATATGTGATGTCTGTATCTAGCTGCTGTGCTAGGAGTTAATCTGTCTGTATGCTGCTTCCAGTAATTGTCTGCAGGTACTTACCTAAAAGTATAAGCAAGAATACTATTTTATATGTGTGCTTATGGTCAATATGCACTACCAAATGTAATAACATACTGCAAATCAGTTGGTTTATTAGTTTGTCAAATTAAATTTTTTCCTATTTGAACTTAATCTCTGCTGCCGTAGTAAGAGGGCAACCCAGTGACAATCTGGTGTGGATTCCACTGCAGCTGAGTGGTTAACAGATCCAGATAATGTTACGGGTCTTGTGTGAAGAAATGGCTGAAGTTAAACTTACAAACTCCAAAGTGTTAGTCAGAATGGCACAGAAGTCTTTGTTTTACAAGCCCATTAAGAGAAGGGGGCACGGGGAAGCATAACTGATAATTAAAAATACTCAATAGACTTTCTTAGGTAGCTTTCTCTAAATCGGTTGCCTAAATTAAACAGAAGTAACCTTTATCTACAAATACTGGTGAGGTGTGGACTGTGGAGTAGAAAGGAGAGGATGTCTAGCTGAAGCTTAGCATGTTTTACCAGTTCAAGTGTAATCTCTGCATTATTTTGGACCCTTTCCGATTCAGACTGTATGAACTACTAGAAAATGTGTTGTGTGGCACAGTGGTAAATGGTCAAGTGAAAACTGCTAGGGCATGTATGTCAGTAACTTGCTTCTGCATTTGTTGATTGGGCTACTACTTCTGTTTCTTTTCCCAGTTGAGCAGGAAGTGTAGCAAGAAAATCTTGCTCTTTTTCACAGTGCTGAAGACTGAGTATTTGCTAAATCTGGCTACCGAGTACAGCATACACAAAGTCAGGGTTACAAATACAGAGAATTCAAATCTGATTTCATCTGAAACTAAAAATGCCTGCAGAAGCTTGCTTTGCCTCTTGCTTGGCTACCATTCCGTATCAGCCCTCTTTGGTTTTGCTGATTTGCATTCGATCAGCTTACATGGGTACAATTATGTCAGGAAGGGATCAGCTGGTAACCAAAATGTCCATCTCTATTACGGACGTGGACTGGAAGACTGTAAATACTTGGTGTTTATAAATGAGACTGCCTTGACTTGTACACTAAAGATTTTTTTTCTTCTTCCAGGAGGAGCAGTAAACCTCATGAAGACATCATTGGCATTCGGTCTCGGAACAGAGGGTCCCTGGCCCAAGGCAAAAATTATTTATTGAGCAAGTTCTCATCTCTCAATCAAAAGGTGAAACAAACCAAATCCAATGTAAACATTAGCAATCTTCGGAAGTTAGGCAGCTTTACCAAACCTGAAGTGAAAGTCAATTTTTTAAAACCAAATTTAAAAGTGAATCTTTGGAAATCAGATAGTAGCCTTGAAACATTAGAGAATCCAGTGGTAGATCCTAAAGTCCATACTGAATCTGATACAGAAGGATCAGATAATGATTCATTCCACTCTGATGACTTCCTGACTAATTCCAAATCCGATGAGGACAACCAGCTAACTGACTCCCTAGAGAACATAGGGCAGACAGACTACGTGCTGCCTAGCTGTGGGATCATTGCCTCAGCTCCGCGGCTGGGCAGTCGTTCCCAGTCTATAAGCAGCACTGACATGAACATCAGCATTCACGTTCCGTCGGAGATCCATGTCTCTCAGGCTAGCCAGTCTGACTGTGAAGACATACCCATGCCTTCTGCTGACAGCGTGGAGATGGAATTTGCTAAACCTATTGATGTGTACTGCCAGAGGTTTGTGCACGATGCTCAAAGTAAGATGTCAGATGTTTTGGAGGCTGAGGCTGGTTCTCAGGAGCCCCATCACGTAATAAATCAAGCCAGCAATAATCCATCTAAGAAGGCAGAAACCAAGGCTGAAGCTATCAGAGACATTCCTTCCAGGCCATCCAAGTTGGACGTACAGTCTTCTGAGCCAGATCCTCAGCTCTTAGCTGTTGGTGGGACAGATTTCACTAAACCTTATAAAAGCCCAGGATCGGTGTCTGGTAACTTGGAGACGGGACTCCACATGACTCCTTCTCCAGCTGACAGTAGCAGCAGCAGAGCTGTATCTCCTTTTGCTAAAATTCGCAGTTCCATGGTCCAAGTTGCTAACATCACGCAAGCAGGATTGACTCAAGGGATTAATTTTGCTGTGGCAAAGGTCCAGAAGAGCCCTGCAGAACCAGAAGCTATAAATGAAATCAAACAAAAAGAACTGAGAGAAATGTTTACGCAATGCCAGACACGAATAATTCAAATCTAGTTGCTAATTTAGGAAGTGTTCTTCTAGTTGTGGCTTTTTAATACCATACTAAAAAAAAAAATGACATCGGGACTTACTGTGGTATGAACTGCTACAGAATACTGGGATCAATAATATAGGTAAAATTGTTTACAGGTAGCAAGAGATGCAAATGGATTTGGTTCTGACCAAGCTTCAGAATTCCCTCAGGCAGCTGAGACAAAAGAACGGTAAATCATACTTAAACAGGTAGCTTAGACACTGGGATTTAATAAGCATGCTGTCTATCTTAAATGTGTTGCACAGTTATTTTTCAAGACTAATTTTGTAGCTCTTCTGACTTATGTAGAAAGTATTTATACGAAAAAGGTGATACTGCACTCCTGTGACCTTACTTACCTTGCACTACACCAGCAAAATAACTTACCAGTAAATTACATTTTATTTATTTTTGGACTAGTATTTTTACTTGTTTTCATTGAAGTTTTGGATGCGGCTTTCTATGAATTGTGCCTCTACAATGGGAATTGATGTGTTTTTGTTGAATTCAGTTACGTTAACCAGAAGTCAAGATTGCTTTTTGATGACCTCCTCTTTCCACACATCCTGGGACACTTTCATTAAAGGTAAAGCATATAGCTCCAATCTGAAATATCCACAATTCTGCAGTGCAAATTTAGTTTCTGGGTTTTTTTCTCACTTGTTTTGAGGTGAGGGGAAATGGAGAGAATGTCCTCTAATTGCCTGGCCCATGATAAAGCTATTCCTACTTTCTTTTTTTCCAAATCCCAAACAGTGGCAATTTGCTCTAATTTTTTTTTATGCCTTTGTGTAAAGACAAGTCAGATACTGACCTTCAGCCACTGTGTCCCTCTGTGCTATGATTTTTTTTAAAAACTATATTCTAAATGTCCAGATGCAAAAGTCCAAATAATTTCTAAAACAGAAGGCAAGTGTCCTGTTTCATAAAATCAGTGTTACATTAGAGCATAGTTGTCAGCATCTAATAAAACAAATTAATTACCAACTCCAGCTTTGCATACTTGCAGGATAAGGCTAAGCATCCACTCATGCTGGGAATTGGATAAAAACCCCCAACCTTATCTGTAGGTGTCAAAAGATTAAATCTAAGTTATTCTTTCCCAGAAATGCCTTGCCATGCCATTCTAGTATAGATTATCCAAAAGCTACTGTAAAGCAGGATCTTACTATGCTGTGGTTTGTAACTATAACCACCGTTCTAGACCCAGTGCCTCTGTGTTCTAGTCCATGTCCTGTAGATAGGCTGCACGTGGTGTTTGGAGAAAATAGTCCTATGGGTAGGGTAGTACAGTGTCTTATGACTTCTAGTGTGTCTGAAGTGATTATCATCTAACCCTGATGGGCTGGAACTTTGATAAACAAATTTGGCTTATTTATTTGTTTTATTAAAGTGATGTGGGTTTGGTTTTTTTGAGTGTCTATACTTGTGGCTATATTTAAAATTCAACTACTGCTGTATTTTAATGTGAGCAATATACATGAGGTATTTTAATAAAAAAAAGTGGAATCAGAAGATGGTTTTTGGCTTGTGATGTTACGGGATAAGGCACTCCAGGGCTGCGGGGTTTTAGGTTTTCAAGATGGATGAGTTGTGTCTTGCTTGCTTCTGGAAACCTCAGGAGGGCTGAGGTTGGAAGGGGCTGCTGGAGGCTGTCTGGTCCACTCCCCGGCTCAGGCAGGGCCACGTGGAGTTGGTTGTCCTAGACCACATCTAGGTTGCTTCCGAGTAGCCCACACTGGAGCCTCCATCACCCCTCTAGGCAACCTCTTCTAGTGTTCAGCTGCTGTATAGTAAAAAGTATTTCCTGATGTTCAGAGGGAACCTCCTGTGTTTCAGTTTGTGCCTGTGGCCTCTTGTCCTGTCACTGGGCATGACTGGAGAGCCTGGCTCTGTCCTCTTTGCAGCCGCCTTCTGGGCACTTCCAGATGTTACTAGGACCCCAGTTGCTTAAGCAACACATACATGACTTAAGGCCTTTTTCCTTTCCAGCTACAATGCTGGTGTTGGGGGGGAGAAGTCACAGACAGGCTGATGAGGGGACTCCTTAAAATCTGCCTGTGCCTTGGTAATTGTAAAGGTTCTGCAGGAGGGAGAAGAAATTCCAAATATTTGGCATTGTTTTGGTAGAAGAAAGAGAAACTGATCTGTACAAATACTTCCATAGTGACCTCTACAGTCTAAAACATCCTGTGGGGCAAGGGTAGTGATAGCTATCAAGTCACTCGTTTATTTTTCTTTGAAATAGATGAGGCTTAGGCACCAGTCTGGGGTATATCTTCATAGAAACTAATTCCTGATCTGCTCTGTTGGTTCACTGCTTTTTTACTTGGTGATCCAAGAAGTATTGTGTCCTTCCAGCTTACGAACTGCATCCAATATTTATGAAATACCGGAGCTCGTTGTGGATTACAGGAGACTATATATGCACAAAACTATCCTCTGAGCAGCACTGAAAGACAATGTCACAACCCAGCTAAGCATTCCCACCAGGCCCCCTTTTGGAGAGAGACTTCATTTTCTTCCTACATTTGTTAGTTGCTTATCATAGTCATGCAGTGCAAGTCAGATGAAACCATGAATATTCATTTTAGTGTTCAAAGAAAGCTGCAAGTGATTTGAAAGGGCATCAAGCTTGGCTCCAGTTTAAGATGGCATAATAAATACTCAAATTATTATTAATGTGCAGGGAAGAAAAGGATGGTTCCAGACTGGCCGTGCAGCCAAAACCAATGTTGTGATTAGAAGAGGAAAAATGCAGTAAAAAGGAGGCACACCTCTTCGCACACTTGGGCATGAGAAAGCACTACATTTAAACTGATAAAACCTTTATATAAATGTGGCAGAAGCCCCTTTTTCTTGTTCAGAAGATTAACTGAAGCAAAATCCAGAACTAGCTCCATCCCAGCCCCCTGCAGGCTCTCTCCACAAGGACAGCCCTACTTGCTCCCACATTGTCTTTCTGGCTTACTCCAGCTCCATGTTGGTTTAATGGTTCACTGCTTAAACCACCCTCGTTGAACTAGTTCTGCAAGTCATAGCAGGGGCAGTATTACCTCTGAAAACCAGCTCAAACTACAGTACAAATAAGTATGTAGAGACCATTCTTAATGCTTCATTGATATTATTCAAACACTTTAAACACACTGCGTTACTGGTAATGTAGAAAGAAATGTTTTCTATGAGTACATGAGCATCACCAATTCTCCAGTCAATGCTTTTTTTTAGAAAGAAAGAGGAATTACCCCTGAATAAAGCTCATTAGAGAGGTCTGAGAAGTTAGTCATGGTCATCTTTAAGTACAAAAAAAATGTATTTCAAACTGTAACCATGTCACAGACAAGATCCAATCACTTCTTTTGACGATGGTGTAATCACTATTATGCTGCTGCTACAAATGCAACATGCCTTAGCTTGTGGGAGCAGCAGCACACAGTTCTAGACGCTAAAGTTAATGCTGCTTTCAGCTGCAGCTGCTGGCTAGCTGAAAGCTCTCATCCTCAGAATTCAGCCATTCAAGAACTGCAGCACAAACTTACTCCAGAATAGAGCCTACCACTGTTGTGTATGAAGGGCTCTGGCTTAAATTTTCTTCTCATTAAAGGAAATAAGTTTACGCAACTTCAGTATTAAAGTTTAATATCAAACAATTTGCTCATTGTTACCAATTTTCAATTACAAAACAGGCTCCAAAAAATCTTCATAAAATACGTTTAACTGGCTGAACAGAGGTAAGTGTGTTCAGACTGCAAGGGTAAATATCCATAATTTTTTGGTATAAATTATCTACAAAAACTGGTATAAACAATATTCCAATCTTAGTATGGGTTCCATCTAGGATTAGACAAATTCTCATGGCGACATCCACTATTAAAGTTCTTTCCCGTTAACACATTTCTGCTGCTGAAGCCGGGCTTTGCGTAATGCCTCCAGCTGTTTTGCTCGCAGCCACCTCTCTCTTGACAGCGTTGTCTGCCCCGCGCTGAGAGACAAGAACCTGGATGAGCAGAAACAGAACAATAACAGCTCGTTCACAGTCAGGTTCGATAAGCTAACACAGTACAAACCCAGTTTTCTTTCAGTATCTTACAAAAGCCCGGGAAGAAAGGGGGAGGAAACACGTCACTAATTAAGAACCTGTGACAAGAGGAACAAAGGAAGAGGAGAGTCCACCTTTGGATTGCCAGCAGTCTCATGCAACTGCGATCAAACTGCAGAATACAAGCATTGCCTTTGTTACCAGCTTGCTAGAAAGTCTCAAGTTGTGAGGAACAGCACTACCCACCTTGCTACAAGCAGAGTTCTGTGCAGATCATCAGCTGTTATACTCTCAGGGTCATTCTTGCGCATTTCTACAAAGTCTTCCTCTACCGCCTAGAAACAATACAGCACGTGATTAAGTGGCAAAAAAGAATCTTTGCTATGAGATAAGCTTTTAAGGAGCTAAATGCCATAATTACCCTTAGATTTCAGGAGAAACATTTCAACTCATTGCTGTCAGGAAGTGAGCCTGAATAAAAACCAGGCTACTTCTCATCTTTAAAAATAATTAGTTTTCAAAATGTGGTTTAGAAAGCAGGGTACGTGTGAAGTATATACTGAAATACTCGACAATACAAATCTTTGAAGGCACGTTCAGGACAAGAGAATGTGTCTGTTGGGTTTTTAGAAAAGTTTCAGGAGAATCGCTGATGGGGAGAGCAATGGGAAAGTACAGCCACTTTCTATTAATGTGCCTTCTATCTGAGTTGCAAACATTGGTGAAGTCCTCCATACCTTGGTCACTTCATCAGATATACTGTAGTCCAGCAGCCTCAATAAACTTAGATAAATTCGAAATTTGTTCAACACAGAAGGCAGCACTGCTGTTAGGAGGCTGTTCATATACTCTTCCATGTTTGGTGGAATTATCTGTGGTTGTAAGTGGACTTGGCAATCTGACTGAAAAATAGAATTACATATTATCTCTTTCCATTTTCTATTCCAAGACTGATTTAATCTCTAAAGCAACAGAAGTCACTATTTCCCAAATTTAAGGTGAGACAATTAATTCATTAAATATTTAACAGTTCCCTTTTTAAAAACCAGCGTGAAGTCCTTACTCAAGCAGGAGCCAGTTTCACTTAGAGGCAAAAGAGCGAACACTCGGTTCATAAAGCTGAAATGCAAGAGATGAGGGATTTGTAAGCTTAGGCTACTTGTTTATTCTAGGGTCAATGCCAGACCCGCTGCTCTTTATTCCTGCGCCCATCACCTCAGAAACTACTGGGCTAGAATAAGGCTTGGAGAGCGGCAGTGTATCTGCAGGCTTTCCCCACTACTGGGACGTCTGTTAAGAACTTCAGTCACCGCCTTGCCATTACCATGATTCAGCCAAGGGGGAGGGAAGGTTGGCCTCCTAGTTTTCCGATGAACAGGTTTTTGGCCTGGCTGCAGCCATAAGTGAGAAGGCCGTAACTAATGCTAGTGTCACGACCACCTCAGTCACAAGACCGTTTTCCTGTCTTCACTTGTCTCTGGAATAACATGCTCAAAGTAAGTAGCTACCAACTGTAGTTATTCCCCAAATTCAGGAAGACCTTGCCATACCGGTAGGAGCGATCGGCCCTCTGAAGTGATAAGAACATTAATATTGCAGGGGAATTCCATCTGGTGGTAACTGAAGTCATAATCCACCTTCTGCCAAGTTATCAGATTACCCAGTGCTGTCACGTTATGTACACCTAGAAAAGCAAGAATAAATTCTCTGACAACTGGACCTAAACAAATAGCAGACCTGATTCCCCACCCCCCCCAGTCTGTTTTTAATGCGTAGCTAGCAGAATAATCCTTGCAAGCATCCTGTTTCTTCCTGTATCTGGTATCTTCCAGATAGAGACAACCATTTCTTAAGACCAAAATTAAGAATTCTTGAAGGATTTCAAGCCTAAGTTTTATCTGGCCTAGTATATGTGTTAACAGCTCTCCATAGGTCCTACAAAGCCAGATAACAATTAACAATGGGGGAAAAAACACCCCACAAAACTTCTCTTCAAAAGAGAAGAAAACACTACCTATTACCCGACATGAACTGCAATTAAAAACCACCAACAAAAAAAACCCCAAACCAAACAACTCTTGCTGGATGAAGAACACATTAGATAGGCTAGCAAGACCAGAACAGCTGAGAAACATACTCATTATCATTTTGCCAAATATTTATAGAAGTCACTGCTTTACCTGGAACTAAGTTATTTGAAATTTATAAAAGTTAAGATAGACAAACTAACTGGTTAACTCTTGGAATCTTCCCTTTGAAATACTGACGTGTACCTGACAGTTTGAATTTCTCTTCAGCAGTGTTACTGCATCAAACAACATATTTATTAAAAAGAAAAACATAACAATAGATGAGTATTAATTTACTATACTGTAAATAAAGGCAAATTTAATATTATGGATTACTTCTGGGACATTTTCCTACTTGAAATGTCTAAGCTGTAGCTTCCAAGCATTCCAAACCAACTGCTAGATTTGAAGATACTTATTCCTGCCTATGATTAAATTTTGTTCCCAACATTGTTATAAGAAATTAAAAATTCTTACTTTTTTACTCTACATTCAGTAGAGAACATCCTCACATCAACAGAAATGAAATAAAATTAACAAGCCTTTTTTTATCTGCAACATTTACTACTTACTACTTTTCATTAAATGTTGAGGGGTTGTAGATACTAAGGACAAACATTTTAGAAAACCTATAATCCAGCACAGCAAGATTTTTCTGTAAATTTTAGTGTTCCACCTCCCCCCCCCCCTTTTTTTTTTTTAAACAATGCAAAGATTTCTACTATTTAACTGTTTTCTTTAGGGAAAATTTTTAACTTTACTAAAGCACAGTAACAAAAAGTTACTGAAGATTTGAAAGCAAGTGCGTAATTTGAACAAACAACTTCTAATAGCAGTAATTAAAAAAAAATAATAATGTTTCTAAGTAGAATCAACCTGACATCTGAACCTCACTAGTTCTGCCAGACTAAGTACTTGAATGGGACAGAGTACTGGTACTTACTAGGGAGACCCGACAGTTTACAGCATCACACATTCTAGCAGGTTTCTCAAGATCACATTTTTATTTTGAAATAAGTCACTTCCCATGACTCTTTATTCTTCTTTCCTTGAAATCACCACAGATATCTGTTCTATGCATTCTCCAGTTACTGAATTTCTAATAGGTACTGCAACTCACCTCTTCTATGTAGTTTATAGTTAAATTAATTGTCTAAAGCTCTGTAGAAAGCATACTATGCAGTGCTACATCAGCATACAAGACAGAGTCATTATGCTGTTCCACACAGTGATACCTATTTTTTATCTACAGTTTTTAGTTCGGTTTTCAGTGATGGTTTCCATATATACAGTGAAATATAAAGAATTAGGAAGCAGCATATGCTTCCCCCACTTCTTCATTCATTATCACAGGGAAGTGAAAGGCCTGATTCATTCTAATGCATCAGAGGTATACTGGTCTAAAGAATTATTCAAATTATTCGCCTTTTCTACCAAGTGACAAAGACACTGTTGGGAGTTCTCTACAATGCAAGCAAAGCTATACCAAACAACGGCCATCTTGTTTCATTTTATTGGTCATCTGTGGTCTGGGATAGAGATCCTGACTCAATGCAAGCATTTGAGCAAAACATCAGGAACTTCCAGAAAATAGAACAGGGAAAAAAAACCCCAAGACATCAAGCCTTAAGTTGCCTGAGAGGGCTGCACACTAGCAGGAAGCTAGTTCAAGCAATGAAATAGGATATGGAAGCCACAAACAGTTTTGTAATAGAAAATTACCACTTAGCATCACTGTCTTTAAATGTGTCAACTTTCAACCTTCCAGATGAGATTCACTTTTTTTAAAACAACCAACCAACCAACATCTACCTGTTGTGTCAAGCTGTCCTTGCTCAAGCTGAGTCTCGTCTACTACAAGGGAAGTGTTGCTGGCAAGCTGCAATACTCCACTGACTAAGCGATTGGCTGTGTAGTCTTTGTGCGGGATAAATCGTGAATGGTTCATGTTTTCAATGGTCATTTGTAGCCGATAGGACTGCAACAAGAAAAGAAACTAATCAGCACATTTCCTCTCCTCCAGCTTCCCTAGTAAATACTGCTTCCATTAACAAGAGCTACAACCCTGAACCTCCACAGTCAGTAAACCAAAACTTGTTACCGCAATATAGAATACATTAATGCAAATGTGCAAATGTCCAAATGCTAAATACTTAAAATATACATTTTCCAAAGAAAAATAATGCTGTTAAAAGTTCGTATCACCTGTATTCCACACCTAGGAGGAGCAAAACAACAGATGATTTATTGCAGCAATTACTATGACCCCAAATTGAATTACTATGAATTTTCTGCAAAACAGTATCCACAAACTTGGGAATAAACAGTAATGACGCCATAATTAAATGACCTAAATGTCTATAAACATATCAATCCAGAAAGACAAAATAAAGCATGCAGCATCTCTCTGTCAGTTTAATACCTACGAGGGGATGATATCATTCCACATGCATCCTAGATGACTAGGTAAATAGAGACTTCAACTGTTAAGCAAACCATATCTCCATTTTGATCTGCCCTCCACGTGGCCAGCAGAAGCCTTTGTTTAAGAAGCCTGCCTTTAAAGTATTGTTTATTTAGTAGGAACAATTAATCCAACATCTACCACCAGAAATATTAAAGGACTATAATGCCATAATTCTTACTGCTGGAACAAGCTGCTGGATAATGCGGTATATGTGCTCTGTGAAGATGCTATTTCTTGGACATCCGCTCAAGTTGACTGTGAATTTTCCCAGAGGAAGCACATCCCGTCTTGCATAACTAAACCAAAAATAACCCGGGTTAGGCAAGCATCTCATTAATGTGGTGAATACAAGTGTCAATCAGTTTGAGTGTTGCGCAGTATCTCCGATAGCTAGCAGCGTTTCAATACTAATACATACATAAATAATAGCCACCTTTTCTTCCTTCTCCAGCATCCAAGGAGCTAAGTTAGGCTGAAGGCTGCTTTGGAAGGCTTTGCAGCATTGCACAAAAGCAGTACATTTATAGTGCTTGAGATCCTGCAATGTGCCTTCTAAATGTTCTATTCTCCTTGTTCTCTATCGTGACTCAGTAAATAAATATACTTCATCCTTTCCTTTTTTTTGTCTAATCTCGGTTTCCCTGCTTATCATACTCGTTCATTTCTTTTACCTGCCCTCAGCTTTCCTCTCCCTCTTCTTACTGTATATCTTTTCCCCATTCCTGTCAAATTTCAACTTTTTTGTGTTATCAGCTAAGAGAGAAAACACATTCTAGTCTAAGTGCTAGAGCATTCACAGTCCCACTAGGTAGAATGAAAAGAAAAAAAATGCATACTGATTCCGAAGTACTTATATTTACATTGGACAAGGATTGAGGGCAGACTGTAAAAACAACCCCACCAAAAATCTCGTCAGCTCATAATTATGCTGCTATGGCATTATGTTCGATCTGTCTTGATACCACCTGTCTTGCTGAGGCTGAGAAATGTGTACGGCTTTTTATACATCAGTTGGAGGTACGAGGAAAGTAAGATGCCGAGTCCAATTACAGCTCTGTAAATACTTCTGTGAAACAAATACATGCTGTACTAGTCACTTCATAGCAAAATGAAATTCTTAAAAACCATAAAAACAAGCGGTTTACTTACCAAGAAATTACTTTTTATTTTAGAAGATGGAATCCATTTTCATTTTCAAGAAAGACTACAATTAAATCAGAGCCTGACAACTGTACTTAATCTAATCAGAACATATTGCCTGAAGTTTCACACCTGAAATTTTAACAAGTCAAAGGATGGCTCTTTCATCCAGTGACAATGTCAAGCAAATCCACTTTAATCAGCCGCAAAGACAGATGCACATTCAGCTACAGCATCAGCTCAGGCGGCATATTTCTATCCCATGCTAACTGGGGGTCACTTGAACTTACCACGAAACATATGTCTACACTTAATTAAACAAATTCTCAGAACGTACCTTTCAGTATCTTTTAATACCTAAACAATAATTACTGCAGTTAGTAACTTCCATCTTTGAGAAGTCAGTTGCATGTCCTACTCAATAAAAGAAGCCAGAGATAAAAAGAAGTTTTCATACCTCTGTTTAAAAGTGTGTCTTGAATATTTTGTCCAGCTCTCAAAGGAACGCTGAAAGGACATACTGCCACAAAACTGGCCTTTTAACAAAACTTACTGTTACTTCAGACAATTAAATATTTGTGTCTATTATGACAGGACAACTCTAGCTGGCCAAAGTATAATCATGGAACCACAGAATCATTTAGGTTGGAAAAGACCTTTAAGATCACCAAGTCCAACCATTAGCCTACCACTGCCAAGACCATCACTAAAACCATGCCCCCTAAGAGCCACATCTATGCTACTGGAATAAGTACTATTTAAGCTATTTCTGCCATTTATTTGCAAAGTGGTGAAGAGCTCCATAAAAGAAGATTTATTTTAAGAAATGAATATATAAATTCTCAGCAAGCATCTGAATACTTACACTGTAGAGATGAGATGCAATATAAGGTATTCAGCAGCCAAACTGTCTCCCAAAAGGGCGTGGGTGAGGAACCCAAGCAACTCTGCCCTCACTGGTGACAGCTCAGACATGAAATTAGAAACAACTGACAAAAGAGCAGAAGACAACAAATGTCAGAAAATGTGCTGTTCCTCACACTCTTCCCTCTATATAAATATTACTTTCCCTTACAGTTTGATGAAGAAAAAGTCACTCCAAAGCAGTCTAGGAAAAATAAACATTCACTGGTTTTCCAACTGAGCAATTACTGGCTTTGGATAACCTGAGTCACTCAACATTACCTTGGAAATGCTTTCTTTTTATTTTTTTATTAGATATTATGTAATGCATTTGCAGAAGGCTGTAAAGTTTGGAGCCAAATTTCTAAAACTGATAACTTATCCATACTATATTCAAGGCAGACACACACTCCCTCCCCCTTACACGTAGGACAGCTCAGGACAACCAATACAAGGCACACAAGCAAGAAAATTATAAGTATCAAATAGAGGTTTGCATGCAATAACAGTCAAATAGGCCACAAGGAATAGCGTAGAATTGCCTAATTTTCTTCACAGCATTACAATTCTTTATGTTGTCGGTATGTTTCTTATGCTCACTGTTACACTAAATTGGAAATCTAATTTTCCAGCAATTCACTACTCCATTTGAAAAGAAATAAAATCTTACGGCTGAACAATTTGGTAAAATCCTTGGGCACGTAGCATGCAAAACCAAGTTTCATATAAACCACATTTATTTTTGAAAAATAAACGCATAAGCATCACAAACACTTGCATCTTGTCCAGTTTTGTAGTGTTGAACGCTTCCTCCATTTAACAAGATTTAAATTCAAACCCTCCCACTGATGCATTTGTCTCCGAGCAAAATAGTTGTTCACATGTACTAGGAAACTGCACATTTACATGTACACAGAGAGAGGTCAAGTTCGGATACTCACAGGTTTTACTCTCTTCTTCATTAAGGCAGGCAGGCAGTAATGGGTTAATGTGTTGTAATTTCTGTGCCAAAATCACGTGGATTCTGGGGACTAATGAGGCTGGAGGACTGTGTACTCTCTGTTCTTCTGCTGTGTCCATACACTCCATAGGGTCGAGGGCTGAGCTATCCCTAGGACAGGGCACAGCACAACTGGACTTAGAAACACTGCACACAAATTTCCCTCCATCTGACTAAGAGCAGCTGGAACCAGGCCAAGAACACAGCACATCAGAACAAACAACATCCGCTCCCAGCTCCCAGTAACGCCTCCCTTGTTCAAGTTACCTTCTTTATGATTTTCATAAACACCACAAATACTGAATCACAATTATATAATGATACAGAAATGCCAAAGCATGCTTGACCAAAAAAATTTGGATTCTATTATTTCCAGAAAGTAATCAGATCTTACTTTTCTGAAGAAAAAAAAAAAAAAAGCCAAGCCCCAAAAACCAAACCCCAAAACCAAACACCCCAACAAAACCACATGTATTATTTGCTGCACTGTTTCGTAAGATGTAGCTTCAAATAAAACGTTAGACACTGTTCTGTCCAGCATGTATTGAACAGTCTAAACAGGAACTTTTAAGAAAATAAGATAATGATTTATTACATTTTTCTGTGTATACACGTGGGATTTTCATACTCCACTGGGTTCTGGAGCCTGACAACAAGATTTTCTAGACTGTCACAGAACAGCTGTATCACTGGCTGACTGAAAAAAAAGGAGCAAAGAAATCCTAATGTACCTCTGCTCAAACCTGAAGGTATTACCTCTTAAGGATTTGGATACACCAGTTTTGCTCTCCCTGATGATGCCTTAAAAAATGTCTTCCATGTGGTTTTCCTTTGTTACGTAGAAACTAAAAATCCCTAAAGTGACTATACCAGATGATAGTAAAGTTTTGTACTAATTTATTCAACCTGTACCAGTTTTACAAGTTGAAAGGCTTTGTAACTTCAAACCCTCTTCAGCAGTCCACCAACAGACTATCCGCTCTTTCCATTAAAAGAAGTTTCTTGTATTTCCATGCAAAACATTGCTAAATGCCACCATTTTGTCTATTTCTGATAGAATGACATGCAGGAAAAAACCCCAACCACCTATGACAGACCAACTGAGCTGTCAGTCTGGGATTAGCTGTCAGACAGATGATAACCAAAAGCAGCTGACCATGCTGAGGCAATTTTTAAGAAGCTGGCACTCTAGATGATTCACACTGCACTCTTGATAGTGTACTTATCAGAAAAACAAAAAAAATTGCCAACAGGAATAAAGTGCAATGGTTCACGACATCAGCTGTACCTATGTTAGATCTGTCCACAGTTTTATTTTAAACATTGACTTCTTGCATCCTTCTGTAGTTTGGATTTTGTCAAGCAAGTACTTGCAGAACGGCAGAAGAAATGGGAAATTTCTATCAGCGGTATAACGTGATGATACAAAATCAACCCAATTTTTACTAACTTCGGTCACTTTCACATGGAGACATGCAACTTTTTTTAAAAAAATATTTTTCAGAACCAAGTATAGTGGTAATTTTGATGGACTTACAAATTATTTCAAAAGGATATTTTACAATTTTAAAGCTTATTTGAAAACTTTGTTTACTATTCACTCCTTCACTGAAAGTTTAATAGGAATAAAAAGGTACAAAACGTTTAGCTATAGGAGCACTTTCTGCTTTATAGACTGTACAACCACCAAAAATAAAGGTGCATCATGTATCCAAGGGTATGGACATACCAGAGTACCATGGCCTTCCAAGTTTACAGGACGGTGGTTCTAACACTTTCCACATCAAGCTTTTTTTAGACATCGAAATTCACCTCTTCAGCATAATTTTTATGTATTTACACACTTCCCTGTCTGTATTAAGAGCATAGCCAAAATATTTTGCTCCTTGAAATAAAATTTTCCTTCATTTCAGGATCATGCAGCAGGGGAGCCTTACCTCTCTTCATTGTTCACTATGCTCAGCACTGGGTCCACAGACAAAATACCGTACACCTCCAGAACATCATTGACTTTGAAGGTATCCCAGCTCTCATAGACCTGCCACAAAGAGAAAACATTAAAATACAGAGACAGATGGGTCAGATACAGGACTGCACACAAACACAGACAAAAGAAAAAATCTCAGGAGACTCAAATGTAGACTGAGAACCGTCTGTGTGAAAAGGTCTCTCCTCATTCTCAGTGTCAGTAAGCTTACATTGGAAAACCAAGTACCTATGACTGGATGTTTTCTCCAATTAGCATTCTTTTGCTACACAAATGTAAACAACTGTATTCTCATCTGATTTATCAAGATTTGCTGAATAAGAGAGCACTCAACACAGTAACAGCACTGCAATTTTGTGTTGGGGGTTTCATAGTCAATACAGCATACTAGCGAATCAATGACTATTTCAAATACAAGAATTGTAGTGTATTGGGTTTTTTCACTTGTTCCATCACAACTTTTTTTGTTTATAGAGGACAAATTCTAAAAGCAAAACATCAGGACTCAATACCAGCTATACCCTCAAGCATCTAGTAATGGACAATTTTTTTAGAGTAAGTGCAGTGAGAAGGTGCAAACCCTAATAAATGCTGTTGAAGGATTTCAGCAATTCAAATTCCGCGCTCATGAAAAGTTGCAAGACTAACTACTTACATTCTAACTTCAGATTCTGTCTGCCTCACTGAGGCTACAGCCATACTACTCATCATCTCTCCACTTCTGTTACCTTTACAAGACATGCTGGCCCCTTCTCTCCTGGCAACGGAAAATTTAAGTCAAGTGGAGGAGAGCAGTTGGGAGAAATGAGATGATGACCTGCAGAAGCTTCTGTTTCTAATCTCTTTGGCTCCACACACCCATGGATATCACCTCCACTGCCTGAAAAATACAGGATTCGTAGGCTCTTTAAACAGAAATGCAAAAGTGAACAACTTTCTTCAGTGAGCAACACAGAATTAAGCTAATTTAACATGACATCTCAGCCAAAAACATTTAATAAAGCAATATATTTGACAGAAGAGAATCTTAGAAAAGTCTCACAGATGCATATTTTATATTATCAAGTGTGAGTGAGTATTGGTAAAGATCTATGTGTTTTAGAAACCCAAACATGGCCAGAAATCTCATTTTCAAAATGTGATGTTTAAACCGCGTGAATGATATTTTTTTCCCCTAAAATCCATAGGGCTGCAAAGGTAACATTTTTCTGCACCTCACGTCTAGAAAACTATAGACATTTCTTAAAGATGAGAGTGTGCACCCACAAAAGAGTTTATAGTAAAAATCTCTGCAATTTTAAGCAATAATAAAGCTATAAAGATCTATTCTACAATTGATTCGTCTGAGTATGAAGACAAAACAGTCTAAACTGCCTTGCAACCTGGTAAGAATACAAAAGCAAAAATGTGAAGTCCACTAACGAACCTGATAGACATAGAATAAAAGCAAGCAACAGCTTCTACAATTATTTTTTCTAAAAGGACTAACGATTTTAAACTAACCACTTTCTCTTGTTCAAAAGAAAACTTGCCAAAATCTCCAAGAAACCCCCAGTGCCAGTTTAAGTGGCACCTCCACAGATGAGGATCAAAACAAATAGTTCACAGACCAATTACAACATAAGAATTGCACACCATCTGTACGCTGCTAGTGTTCAAAATACCATACTCTTAAACAGTTTAATAGCTTTCTTCAGGATGCCACAACTGTCTGCTATTAACCTGGTTCCTTCATGAAGTTGGATTAGTAAACCATGTCAGAAAAAAGGTAAGGCTGGAACACATTTTTTAGATAGATACTACTGTTTGTAGCAAAGCAGCACCTAATTGACTTGTAGTTTAAACAATTAAGACCCATACACACAGTGCGAGAGCCAAGATTACATGGCTTTCCCCAGATTACCATGAAATCTGCTATAGAATGGGAAATTAAACAGGAACCCCTAAATTTCAGCCTGCTGCTATAAATTCTTTGTGTGCTGTTACATACAGAAGGCAATACACAAGTGCTGCTGCACAAAATACTGACGTTAGGAATTAACTCTAGAAGACAATATTAAGTCACGTAATACACATGCAACACTGTAGGCTCTTCTATGCTACTCTAATCTAAACCACTGCTGACTTCAACAAAGCTACCAAATTAGTTACAAAGGCTGCAACAACACTACTGATTCAAACTATTTCAGGTTTTGAAAATGAAATTTTTGCAAATTCTGGAAAGATATCATAATAACTATTTATCCGTAACTACTATTACCCATATGTTGCTCTTTCTGTTTAGATGGATGTAGATCCATATCCTCATCTTCCTCATAGCTCCTCTTGTGGCGACTTGGTGTGTAGGAAGTTGAAGGACTAACCCGTGCTTGGCTTGCACTAATGTATGCGTAAAATTGCAGATTAAGGAGAACGACAGACTCAAACAAAGTAAAACCAAACAAACTTAAACAAACTGCTATGATCCTGTTTTGAGCAAGACATTAAAACAGTGATTCAAAGTGTCATCTAGATGTCATCTCTTTAGATACACGAATAACCTGCTTAAGCGTACAGCAGTCATTGGCTTTGTTGAAAACAAACTAAAAGCCACTGAGTACTATCCCATTATCAATCCCTAAAAAAAGGTTTCTTTACAGCCACAGAACATGCTTGTGGTCAGGTACAACTCAAAATCTCAAGAATTTTTTCTTTCCCACATCTCAGCCCTGAAGAGCAGACATTATAATAATATTCAAAGGATATCTGATACAATTATTGTTATTACTCTGAAAAGAAACACAGAGAAAGCGTTCACATACTTGTAAGATACTAGCAATACTACACTTGTAAATGAATTTTGAAAGAGCTAATATACCTTTTCTTTTCTTAGCATGATGGGCAAAACACTGAAATTGTGTTTTCATAATAGTCTGGCTCACTTTAAATTTCCATTGCTGCAGTACTTTGCTTAAGCTTCACTCAAAGATTAACTCTTACCAATCATTTTATTACAAAAATTGTGTTAACTTAGTTTTAAAATTGCATTGGCATTCTGTGCCACTGACAAGTAGCGGTTTTCTGAACTCAAAATATGAAATATCAAATCATCATAGATTTACCATCCAACTCTTATCTTTTTACCATTTTGTAATGTCTTAAGTACTCATTGAGAAAGTGACATACTGTGGTCAAACCACATAACTACAATTTTCCAGGAATTATTGTCTTAACATGGTCAGTTCCAGGCACCTTTACAGGTTCTTGTAGGAGAATCTCTCTGTGTGTCTTAATTTAATCAGAAAATGCCAATGGCTCAATTGAATTTTCTCTTTTTCTAAACATTTGCAAATAGAAATTAACAGAAATTTTCAAGACCCTCCCAAGCAAACATGAAAATCTAGTCTAAATCCCTAACAGATGAAAAAGCAATGCTCCTAAAATAATTTGCATCCCTTTTCTGCATATAGCACGTGACTAATTTTTCCTTTTTACTTTTTCTACACCTGATTACTCTCCTGATTCACTCAAAATAAAAGAAACTTTCAATAAACTTATCTCCTTAAAGCTAATGATTTAGTTGGACATCACTGTTTGTGTAACAGAGCACTAGCTCAACCAAAAAAAGATATTTCTTTCACCCACGCTGATTCACCAGGCACCGGAACGCAGTATAAAGTCTGTCTCTCCGAGGTGACTGTTTGTGAGGAGTTCAAATCAATTTCCTGCTGAGGCTAGAATACCAATAGAAGTTTGGTTAAAAATCTGATTAGAGGTTGTTTTCTTTTTTTAAACTAATCCCACAGATTCAGTTACTCAGCCAGAAGTTATAACAAACATGCAAGACTACATACTCATGAAACAATGAATCCAATCAGGCTGTATCTCAAATACTTTAATTCTAATTGCGCTGCGCCACCAGAAGCAAATTGTTTTCCACAGCAGAAAGATTCAAGATTAAGAGCACTTCCCCCATTCCTCCCCCCCCCCCCCAAGCAAAACAAATTTTAAATACAACAGAAACAGCTTGAAGCCTACCGCTCTTAAAACGCAAAATTAATTTCAGGTTTGTAAAGCAGTATCCTTAACTCAGGCTCATGGGCATTCTAAGAGCAGTATCTCCAGGAATTCACTGGTGAGTATGAAATAAGTTATACTGCATGTATAAACTGCATCTTTCTGCCTAGTATTTAATCTCTAAATTCATATAACTTGTATAACTTACCCCACATTCTGCCACATCTCTGTATTTACCAAAATGCAAAACCTGTCAAGAAGGGAAAGGCAATGCAATCATTCAATTTCAGACAGCATCCTGAATATTAATTCCTTGCAACAAAATCAATGCAGTCAAAAGTGCTCAAAGACATACTGCCAAAGCTTTCACTATTTCAGTAGTTTCCATTCCTCAACAGAAGTGTAAGAAGTGATGTATTACTTATGCCATTTGAGCCATACAGGGTTGCTTTTAAATAGTGTACAGACTCTGTAGGTTTAACTCAGAAACTAGAGAAATGTGAGGACTAGAACGGATAAGATGATGAACATTTACTGAAACAATAAATCATTATTTCACTTACACGTGCATTTGTGTTTGGGTCAACTGTTTCATATACTCCCATGTAAAACTCAGGATCAAACATATCTTGAACCATGCAGCGAAATTTCACTAAACTGTTGGGTTTTAGGTAATGTACAGGAACATCATTCAGTGATGGAACCTATAAAAAAAGATCTTATTCTAAACAACTGGTACATATTACAAAATGCTCTGAAGTAAGCCAAAACCAACAGAAAAGCTGTCACCAACTTACCCCCTGATCATTTGATATATCCTACTGTTCAGTTACTTGCCTCAACCCCCATATTGCTGTTGATAGGATTAACTGCCTCTGACAATTCAGTGCCTCATCAGGTAATGTATGTAGCATTTTCTGAGTATATTGCCTGCCCTAATCCAAGCAGTAACAAAATGTGCACATCTCAATGCCAAAAGTTTCTGCAATAGCTGTTACAGGTAACAGTTGCAATTATCAGAGACTTAACAGTTCCCAAATTCTTCCAGTTCCAAAGCCACCAGTTCTGTTCATGTCTCAGTCCTGATACTGGACTATAAAATAAATGCATTTCAGTCATTGAAAACATATGAAAACATTTGAAACTAACTCTTAAACTGGGAATTAATGCTGCTGCAGTATTAAATAGAATGTATTACTTATCTTATTCCTACTGTTATGTACCAGTGGTACCATAGCAATTGCATGCACAATTTCTTGTAACAAAAGCCTGTGGGAAACCTGTGTGTTAATGTCCAAGTCCGCATTGGACCTATGTTTACATGACAATGGAAAAACAGAAGGGGAAAAAAAAATAATCAATGCAGAGGCATGTGGTGTAACTTTAAATAATGTGACTTGCAATAACAACAGTTTTCTGAATTTGAAGATAAACTCTGTTGAAAATCCCCCACATCCAACATTAAAATACAACAAAACCCAGAAGCAGCCCTACAGGAAACATCATTTTAACAAACAAACAAACATTCCCTCATGCTTCTCTTCTCTAAGAAAATGCACTTTGAATTCCTCCTAGTGTTGTAAGTTTAACACTATTTTGCCACCTACACATCAATTTAAACTGCACAGAAATATTAATTACAGAATACTCTCACTAACAGAGAAATAAAAAAAGAAACCCAAGAATTTCCACTTCTTTTTCTTTAGATCGGAACAGATTTGATGTAAGTTTCTAAGCCATTTAGCAGTGTTCCACAATGCCGTTTTCACTATATCAGCTTTTGAACTCAAGTACGCTGCTTTACTTTTTAAACCTAAAGCATAGCTTCCTTGCTAAACCGCAAAAAGCAGGGCTGATCCAGACCAATAAGGCAGTTTTAGCAGACAGTATTTTTTCCTAAAACCTGAAGAAGCCCAAGCAGCTATTTATTCACCCCACACAAAGTTTGCAGCACCGCGATAAAAGATGATGAGAGAAGGGGTTTATAAACAGCAGTTCAGAAACTTGGCGTGTACGAACACTGCAGCTCCACAGCCGCCAGGGCAGGCATTAACACTTTCAGAAATGACAGTATTTGTCGGCTCCTGCCATCTGCTGGCTTGTACTACAAACCGGCAGCCATCAGCAGTTACGGCCCGGGCCACAACAGTGCACTGAAGCCAAGTGGATCGGTTTCTCCGGTTTCAGTCGGGATTTTACTCCTTTGCCTTACACACAGACGAAAGCAACCGAGATGTAAATAACGTATCACAAAGCCTAGGCCTAAAATGTGGAAGCGTACTCATCAGGACAAAGAACAGCTTTGCAAAAACATGTCACTGCAATAACAAAGAGGTAAAAGGAATGAAACTTAACATTTCATGGAAACTCTATGGAAACTCTAAAAGAATAAAACAATCTTACCCAGTTAGTAGCATTATTTTCTTTTAATTTTTCCTTGAAGTATTCGGTTACCTTCTTCTCCCAGTCAGAATTTGGAACATTTTGGGCTACAAACAAAACACATTTATGTGCATATTGGCATCAAGTAACAAACTTTTATTCAGCATTGTCCTAACGCAGTAAACGAGTTAAACATTTGCTTATATTGTGGGCAAATGACTGCAGTTTAGACTACTTTATGCTTCTTATAATTGCACCGACTGCATTTTATACCCTTTCAGGCAGCCCAAAATGAACACAGCCGCTCTGGGAAGGGTGGAAAAGCTGTGGAACGCTGCAGCACACCTGGCTAGAAAGTGGAGGAGGTGAGGTACCACTTCCAGCTTTATGTTCACTGAGGAAATTTTTATTTCAACATGCTTTTAATTAAGATCAAGGCTAGTACAGCAACAACTCCAGCTGATGTCACTAGCAATATTACCACTGGTAACGCACGTAGCCAGCGTGTATTGTTCCTGAAACCCCAAACATGCCGTGTTCGTTCCCCCCCCGCCCCCATAACCGGCCTGCCGAGGCGAGACAGACCCCGCCGCCCGGGCTGAGCCCCCCGCACCGCCCTCGGGCAGGACCCCCCGCCGCCGGCGCGGCCGCGCACCCCCTCAGAGGCCTGGGGAACGCGGCTCCCGCCAGCTCCCGGCGGGGAAGGAGGAAGCGGCCACTCGCCCTCACCACCATGCCCAGCTCGCCCGGGCACTTCCCTGTCCCCACTTTCCCCGTCCCGGCCCGCCGCCCTCCCGTGAGGGAAAGCCCCGTCCGGCCACCGCGCGGTTACGGGCGCCCTCAGGGCGGGCGGGTGGCTGCTGAGGGGAGCCCGGCCGCGCCCGGCCCGCGCTTACCGAAGATGCCCTGCACGATGCTGAAGGGGTTGTTGAGCCAGTCGGCCACGCACGGCATGGCGGGGGCGAGCCTCGCCACAGGGGACGAGGACAGGCTGCCGGCGCCCTGCAGCCTCCAACTCCCGCTCAGCAGCCTAGCACGGGGGCTCCCCACTTCCGCCCTCCTCCTCCTCCTCCTCTTCCTGCGGCAATGGCGGCGCTGCCAGGGCTGAGCCCGCCCTCTCCTCGCTCGTACGCGGGGAGGCCGGCAGGGCGTGTCGCCGGTGCCGCCATCTTAGGGGCGGGCAAAGCGGTGAGGGCGGAAAGGGTCGGGCTGCCACGGGGGAAGGGACGTGGCCGGGGTGCAGCCATGGCGGCGGCGAAGCCGGGGGCAACCGGTGGCAGCACCAACTTGCTCTTCTCTTCCTCCGCTACCGAGTTCAACTTCACCGTGCCCTTCATCCCGGTCAGCCAAGCCCCGGCTATCCCGCCAAGCCCCGCTCTCCTGGCAGCCGGTAGGCACGGCGGGGGGCGCCGAGGGGCGCCCTCGGGGAGATAGGAGGGCGCGGAACCCAGTCCGGCCGGGCCGAGCTGGGGAGCTCCTCCGGGTCGGGGCAGCGGGCCGCGGGGCCGGTGGGAGCTCTGGGGAGCTGAGCCGGGGCGTGGCGAAGGTGCTGCGGGTGCGGCCGGGGCCTGGGCCGCTACGTGTCGGTGCGAGCCTCCATCCCCCGCAGGCTCTGGGCCGGGCCGCGCTGCCCGCCGCCGGGCACTGGTGCTGCGGGAGGCCCGGCCGCTCGGGAGGCCTGCGGGCCGCTTCCCGGCGTGTGCGCAATGCTTACGGCTTCGGGGTGTAGCTCTGTGTCTGAGGAGGGGGGAGTGATTATCGTGCTTTCGGTTCATTGCTTAGCGTATTTGATTCAGCAGTTAAACTTTCCTTTCAGGTACTTGGTGTTTTCACTTTTTTTTTAAACTCCTCTTCCATGTTATCTTCTGTTTCCCTTGTGTGAAAATAGCATGTTAAGCAGGTATCTTAAATTTTCTTGTCTAAGTAAACTGTGGTTTTAACATACTTTCATTCTAAAGCCATAATGGTTGCAGGTACATGCATGTGCAGCTTAAAATCTGATGCTCAAACAGTTTCAGATAAAGGAATGGATTTTGCTGGAAATGCTCTCAGTCTGAGATTAAAGCCCTGAATATTAGAAGTACATCTAGAAATCAGATATTTTAAGCTTTACTGCATTGGTGCATGTTGAGTCCCAAATCCAACACTGTTGTATTTCTGAGCTGACAATTGTCAGCTAAGAGAAGTATTAATATAGGTTAGTATTAATAATAATTAATTGGTGGAGCACATCTCTGTAGATTTAATAAAGTGTTTGCCAAGTATGGCTCTGAAATGTTTCTTTAGATCAATTGCCTGTTTTTGGGGGGAAGGTTAAAAGCATTAGAATAATATTTATATTTACTTGAGGTATTTAGGTAGCTGATACATTTACTATTTCCACTGTGTAATCCTTACTGTTTTTCTTTCTTGAGAATCTATGTTGGTTTTCATTTTTTTTAAAAAGTAACTTTTAAGTGCTAGCCTGGCTAGTAGCTTGGCACAGATGGCTGCCATGCGGCAATTTCCTGAAGGCTTCAAAGCTAGCCAGGGAGAAAATCTGCCGGGATTTCATTGATATGGTGAACAATATACTCTTCATCTCACTCAAGATTTGATTGGATGAAGATTCATACTTTTGCAATTGGAGTGAATTTCAGTGCCGAAGGCTGTACCGCATTCCATGTCTGTCCAAGTAAGGCCCATGTCCTGTTCGGTGTTCCATTTCTGTGGCCCATTGAACTCACCATTTGTCCAGCCAGCTGTCATAGGGATCTGGCTGGGTAGGACCGTTTTTGTTCAGGAATCATAGTCGGAAACAAGAAGGAACAAGCTCTTGAGTTTGAATTTAAAATTGTCTAAAATGTAATAGGAATTCATCTCAGGAATTGTTTGACATCTGACAGCCAACACTAGGAAGCTGCGTGCAGCCATAAATTTCTTGTATCTCCAAGAGAAAGTAGCAAGTGTTTTGTGCTTTGCAGTTTGATGATAGAAGATACGTTCTGTGGCTCAGGTGTGGGTGAGGTAACCGATATGCTTACTGTAGGTAGAGCGGGGTGTTCCCAATGAGGAAGTGGACTAATGTCACTTGTGGTTGTCAGGTGACAATCTGTGAGTGACAAGATTCCACCTTACATAAGGAGAGATGTACAGGAGGTTGTCACACAGTCACTTTTGAAAAATACTGTTTTGTATGTGGGAAGAGTACTACCTTTGTATGTCAAAGCTGCAAACTCACGATATTTTTGAATCTGTATGAAGTACTTGTTTTTCTGCTGGTCTGTGCTTATGTTTGAACATAGTTTTTGCAGAATTAGAAAAAGGCAAATTAGAAAGTAATGTATGTGCTGGAGAAGTGTGTGTGTATGGCTGTATAATTTTTGTTTTGGCAGAACCTTTGTCAACCTTGTTTTGCAAGGAAAGATACAGTTAGACTAAATCTTTGAAACGCAGTTGAAATTGGAGAATAGTAGGTGTTTTGTGAACATGCAGTTGGTAAAGGCCTTGAAAGCTCTTCAACATGTTGTGATGTGTTTATTGTGATCAGATGGTGGTGGGGTGAATTGCTTGCTCTGCTACCAGGAAAGCTGAGAATTGAGTGTGGTATGCAGTATGCTTCTCTCTGTTCTGTAATGGTGCTAGTGAAATGTGAAAGCAAGAACAATTTTACTGTTTAGAAGTTCAGACCTTTTATTTAGTATAAATGGCTATTGTGCTTGTAGTTGGGAGATAATCTGTAGGCCTGACTTCACAGTGGTTGCTTACAAATGACTTTAGTATTCTCCACGCGTTGGTTAACATGCATAAATTTTGGATTTTTTTTCCTCAAAGTGGGATGAAATGCTATAGGTGAAAGTAAGAGAAATTGATAAATGCAGGTGATGCCTCAAATTGACACTGTCTGAAAATAATTGCTAAATGAGAGATGGTTAAAATAGTCATGGCAGCTGCTGCTTTTATGATTAATTAATTAGAACAGTAACTTCCTAGGGAGATTGCTCTGTAGATTCCCCTGTGCTCCCTTGATGCTCTATATTTATGTTGGCTGTGGATAAAGACATTTGTTAACAGCTGCTTGTAGCTGCAGAGGTGCTTGATCTCTCTCTTTGGCTGGGGACTAAGTAGGAGAAAAGCAATGATAGCTCTCTGGATTCTTCCCCATGGTTTGGGGATTATTTGATTGCCAGAATAGATAACAATACACTTGGGACTTCTGCAAATTGCACTGGCTGCTTGCAAGGTGCTGTTCCCTTAGCAGGCAGTGATGCTCAGAGCATCACAGGTTTAGCTGAGCTTACTGTTAGACTTATGATGATGACAAACAACTTTTTTTCCACTTGTTACTAGGTCACTGCAAAGCAGAAAGCTCTGATTTCCCAGGACCTGGTTTATATATTTTTCCAATGTGAAGAGGCAGTCATGGCTTTGTACCTTTCTAAGCCCTCTCCTACAGTTATGCAGAATGGGGAATTATTTTTCCGCACCAGACATTTAGCTCTTGTGCCAGTCTAGAATCGGATTTTTAGAGAGAACTGGAGTAAGTCCTGCTCGCCAAATGACTTGGAGTGATGAATTATGGCTGCCTTGCAAATCAATTGAGAAACCTTGTGAGGGCTCTGCTGAAGGAGCGGGCGAGAATGGTTTGGTTAACTAGTAGGTTTGGCCTATTTGGGAATGTCCTTAAGCTCTGCTTTTGAATTTGATCTTGGAAGTATAAAAATTAGAGCGTAAACCCATATGCTTAGGAACCCTGTTTCATGGTGAAAGGAAATAAACCAAGGCTGTTCTTGCATTCAGTGGGCATAAGGGAAACTGGAAGGGATTTTAGTGCCTTGGAAGCAGGGATCTTTGCCAGGCTGGCTTGGGAACGTTCTGATGTCAGTCATACTTCAGTCTAACGTCAGATTTTTAATTTTTGTTGCTTTATTTGTGTAAACTGAGTAACTTTTATGGTCTGTTGAAAATGGTCTTGAAGACTCTGTATCTTTTTGTTTCATTTTGTGATGTGTTTAATCATCAAGGATACGTAAGCTTTGTAATCCTTTCGGCTTTATGGGAGCCAGCAGGGTTTTGGTAATGGCTGATAGTGTTACAGAACATTTTGACTACACAGACTTCACTGGTTTGAACCTCTCACAGTATCGGTAGTGATCTCTTTGTTTTTGCAGATGATTCTGCAGATGTTGGTGAAGAGGACAGCTTCTTGGGTCAGAGTTCTGCCAGCCCCAATCCACCACAGACTTTCAACTATTTCTCTCAAATACCTAGTAGCAGTGATCCATTTGGAAGTATTGGGCAGCCACCCTTAACAACTGTTGCACCACCAGTCGGAGCACCACCATTCTCCAGGCCTCCAACTTCCCTTCCACTTGTATCTGGGTCACAGGATGGGCAAAATGCCTTTTCACCACATATTCCTAAGTCGCAGTCCTCTTACAGTGCACCACCTACTTCACAGGTGGGAATCACGGCTTATCAGACTCCTCAGCAGAGTTCTCCACCACCTGCAAATGTGTCTACTCTTCCCCAGGGAACATCTCAGCAGGGGTATAACCCTTATCGGCACACCACACTGAGCAGCAGAGCTAACCCATACCTTACTCCACCACAGCTGCAACAGAGCCATGTGCCTGCTCATCCCCCATCCTCTGTACCACCTGTCCAGATGTATCAGACACCTCCAGGGTCGTTGACACAGGTATGTAAATCATTCCCAATGGCCTGATACAAGAATAAAATGATTTAAGTCGCTTTCCTCTTTGAATTGCATGTTGTATTTTCTGAAGATTTTTCTTCTCCCACCACAAAACCCCAGGAAAAGACTTGAACCATTTCTGATAGCAAAATCTTTTCACTAGAACTAGCCTGGAGCTGTTGCATTGGGGAAACTTTCTGATCTTTGAAGTGAGTGTACCCTGAGGCTGTAGCTACCTGAGCCTCTGGTGTCAGAAACAAAACCAGGTTGTAAACTTCTGTTGCTCTCTTCTGTCTCTTGCTGAGTTTGCTGTCATTTCAGCTGTGCTGCTGCATTGTTTCTGCCTCTGCTATAAATTGGGTCATTCAGCTGTTTGCAAGATGTGGGCTAAAGATCTCTTTTCAAGTTGATTTTGCTGGTGAAGCCAGCACTTTTTGAAATTATCATCTAAGTCACATTAAATTGTCAGCAAACCCTTTGAAACATGTCAGCTGAGGATTTTGTGTGATATAAACCATTAATCTCTGTTCTTTTTACCTTCACAGCAGCATTATTACAGTGTGAACGGGTTAGTAAATAACCTGATAAATTTTCCTTGAAAACAACAAAAATGTTTTTTATTTTCCCTGAGCTATTGCTATGTTGCTGCTGTTGTGAATAAAGAATAGAAAGATTATATAATGACAAAAAACCATAGGAAAGGCAGTAGAACCTAAACAATCTGGCTTATATATTAAAGAATTTCAGCACTTCTGTTTGCTTGATTTTATATATTGTACAATATATTAGTTTTTTTCTTTTTTAAAATGTATTGACCAAAGCAGTTGCTGCTGCTGACATAACTTGCTTTTAGTTGTGCTGGGATCTTTGTGTAATCTGCATGAAATCAGCTTTAGGTAGGCTATAGTCCCTTTCAAAATCTGTTACTTTTCTTGCATCGCTGAGGCTACATTTGAATTTGAAATCTGCCTGTCCTGATAACTTTGCAGGAAGACAGCTATTAGTGAAGTGGCCACTTGTTGAAATTGACAATCTTTGTGCAAAAATGTAATTATGTCTAAATGAATAATGAGAAGAATGAGTTTTTATTTTCATGCCAGATTTGGTGGCTGTAAGAAATAAACTCAGCCTGTGTTTTGAAAATTTCAGAGAATATTTTAAATCTTACTGGTTTTAGATAGTCAATGTCTTAGACCATAACGTTTTTTACCAGTACTTGTAGGAATGAAATTCACATCCTGTCTCAAATTGAAAAGGTAAAAGTTTTCTAAAACATGATGAAGTGGACAACTTACCTTTCATTCTAGAAATGTTATAGGCAATGTTCTTGAGGAGGTAAAAATGTTAGGAATTAAGGCTCAGAGTGTTCTCTTGGAGCAAAACATAGGTCAGTTCTGTAAAAACTACGTGAGACTGAGGTAATAAGCCTGCATGTGTTTTCAGTTTCCACAGCCTCAGTCACAGGTCCGAGCTCCCAGGCCTGCAGGCCCACTGGTCCAGGCACCTCCAGTTTTGCTGCAGAACCAATATGAACCAGTTCAGTCGCACTGGTTCTACTCTAAGGAGGTGGAGGACAAGCCAATATGGATGCCGTTCAGCATTCTGGATTCTGCAAAACTAGAGGAAGTCTATAATTCTGGTAAGTTGTATCTTACTCGGAGGTAAACAGAAGGACTAGAAAGAAGATACTAGAGTAATGCCTCTCACTTATGAGCGTGTGGTATGGCAGTAATAAGTAATGTTAAAATATATCTTGAAGATTTACTTTGTTGCCACTTCATTTATTTCACTTACATTGTCTGCTGTTTGATGCTGTCAGTGTTAAAATGTACCATCCCTAGTGGATATCGCATTTTCACATAGAACTTCTAGTTATCTGTGTCTTAGTTGCCTTTTTGTTAAACTCTGTCAGCTCTGGAACAAGTATTCATATTTGAAAGTTGTTCAAAGCTTTTTTTTTTTTGGTGGGTACAGAGTATACGGAAGCATTTTAGAAGCAACAGAATGCTTGCGTGGTATTATGAAGCTTCTCTTCCACCGTAGAACTGTCTGTCTTGGCCTAATAGTCATCACAGAAGTGACGGGGGCTGGGGCAAGAGAGAATTCTATGTGTTGGTATTGTAACAGAGTGTGACTTTTGTGTCGTAGTCCAGCCTGATCCTGAGAGTGTGGTTCTAAGCACTGATGGGGGACGCTATGATGTATACCTGTATGACAGAATAAGGAAAGCTGTTTACTGGGAAGAAGAGCCTTCTGAAGTGAGACGGTGCATGTGGTTTTATAAGGGAGACAAGGATAGCCGGTTTGTGCCTTACACTGAGGACTTTAGTGATAAGCTAGAGGTTAGTATTACGTTTACATAAACTTCAAAGAACTATCAAGTTCTTCGTGTGTTTGTGACCTTGGAAATACTACTTTGTGTTTCATTAAAATGATTTCCAGAGTGTGCTTTCTGGAATTCAAGTCAGCAAATCCTGAAAGGGGAGTGGCTTGAAGGCCACTCATGCATAGGTCCTGCACCACTGTGACCTAAAATCAACTTGTGTAGTGCTTCACATGACACTTCTGTATAAGTTATGTAAATTATAACCTTAATATTACAGGTGATGCACAAGGCCAAAAAATAATTTGCCTGAGAAGGCATGCTGATTTTCTGTAACTTCTTCACTGTTTCAGGCAGAATATAAAAGGGCTGTAACTACAAATCAGTGGCATCGGCGACTTGAATTCCCAAATGGGGAGACAATTGTTATGCATAATCCCAAGGTAATAATTTTGGCAATTGGTTCTCACAGAATTCATTAAGGGTGAATGAGCAGATGGATGGAAGCATAAATTGAATGCAGTCTGGTAGTCTTGCTTTAAATGTACTTGTTGATTGTTTTGGATGTGTCTGCATTAAAGATGATAAAGTTTATAGAACACTGAACTTCTGCTTGCTTCAATGTGCTGTCACATGATTAAAAAGCAGTGCTTTCTGAAACCAAAGAAGAAGGGTTTGCATAGTAAATATTTCAACTAAGTGTAACTGGTAGTGAGTGGGAGGCAGTTTGATTTAGTTTAACCTCAGACAGTCTGTGCCAAATGGAAGGTAATTTAAACTAAGACCTTTCATGTGGAGAAGAGCATTAATCTAACTATAAGGTAACTAGTTTGTGTATTTAAGCTATAAGAAGTCTTCCACTGCAACTATTTTTAGGCCATAGTTAAGTATAGCTAAAAAAGCTTTAGTTACTCTAAATACTCTGTTAACAGTCTGTTGTGATTAAAACATGGACTTCAGCCTTATTGACTAATGCTGTTAATTATTCACTTATCACAGATGCAGTAATTAATAAATAAAATAATCCAAGAGCCAGAAAGGATCATGGTTGCTCCTACTCTAAGCACTTCTTAATGCTGGTGAAGGAGTTCTGTCCAGTAAAAAGCTGGAGAAGGCATGCTTAAATCACTTGGCATCATAAATATGAGTTGAGACTATAGAGTCAGTGTCAGTCTTGTAAACAGCTGTACTGCTGAACTTGCTTTCTAGGGTTTCTGGGCTAGTTTGAATGTCGTTGTCCTTCCCTGAAAAGCACTGCTTCCCTGCCCCCCCCCCCCCCCCCGCCCCCCCCCCCGATAGAATAATTGTAGACAGGGGTAGCATTCAGTTTCCTCATATAAACAGTAATCTGCTAGGGAAGAGTGGATACTGGGGTCTAGGAAAGAGGAACTTGAATAATACTTGTCTGAGGAGTTAAAAGTGATAAGAATTACTGAGTAGGCCAGATTCTTCAACTAGTAGTTGCTTTTGTTCAAGATGTCTGGTTGCTTTTCACGCTAATGAGAATCATCTGCATTATTTTGGAGTCTAGTTTTAGTGAAGCTGTCACTAGGGGAGAGCCCTAGGGTTTTCTAAGGCTGTTTTTTTGCGTATGTGCTAACTGAAGGAAACAGTTGAGTCTCAGATGCAAGGTAAAGCGGTCAAACAAGCAGTTTATTATACATGCAATGCTTTTAGATTAACAATGTGGATCATAAGGGTTTTTGTGTTTATAATTGTCCAATGTATTTTTTTCAGGTCATAGTTCAGTTCCAACCTTCTGCCACACCAGATGAATGGGGCACCAGTCAAGATGGTCAGGCAAGACCAAGGGTTGTAAAACGTGGAATTGATGATGACCATGATGAAATTCCTGATGGTATGTGGTTACTGTACATGGGTCTGCAGCTTGAGCATTTGCTTTGGTTCTGTGCAAAAGTTAGATGATAGTGGATGGAGTGGCAATGCACTGTTGATTTCATCTAAGGTGCCTGAAAGAGGTTTGCTGTTTTGGGGCTTTTTTTATATCGGAGGAGTCCTGTGGGCTATATTCTCTCCTGAACCATGTTATGTAATAAGCTTTATAAAACAAGTATATCTTAAAGTTGCTTGACTCTAAACCTCGCCACCGCAGTACATATTGATACTCTGATATTTTTATCCACCCTCCCCCTCTTCTTTTTCTACAGGAGAAATGTCCCAAATTGACCATCTGGTCTTTATGGTTCATGGCATAGGTCCCGTATGTGACTTGAGATTTAGAAGCATTGTTGAATGTGGTAAATTTTCATTTGTTTAATTAACAGTTGTATTCTTAACTGTTTAAATGTCAGTCTCTATCATATTCAGATAAGCATTTCTTTTTTTTCTTTTTTAAAAAAAAGTCTCTAATGTTAAGAAGTTCAATTTCTGGTAGAATTTTTCCTAAAAGCTGAATCTGTGTTTTGTCAGACTTACAGCTTTAACTGTTAATAATTAGTCCTCAATATCAGACTTGCAGAGTGCTGTGGGTTTTGTGGTGTGGTTGTCTTTTGTGGTGCGGCTGTATGTGTTGTGTGGGGTGTGTGTGTGTGGTGGTGTTTGTGTGGGGTGTGGTTTTGTTTGCTTTTATGTTTTTGTTTTTTTTTAAATACACTCCAGTCCAACAGAGTAAATTAATAAGGCCATGTCTGGTCATGGAGTAAAAATGCATTCACTGTGAGAGAAACAGAAGCTTGCTAGGAAATAAACTTTTTTAAAAAATATGTTTTCTTATGGTTAGAGGAGTAATAAATGAAAAGATTTTTCCACTTTGCAGTTTCCTTCGTTTGTATTTTGACTATGTCTGAAATTGGAGTGGGAGGAAAAAAAAATTGTAATTGTGTATTACGTGAGTACTGCTACTATTGAATTTCCATTACTTTTCTCTGCAGTTGATGATTTTAGGACTGTTTCTCTGAAGTTGTTGCAAACTCACTTTAAGAAATCTTTAGAGGAACGTAAAGTGAGCAGGGTGGAATTCCTCCCAGTTCACTGGCACAGTTCTCTGCACGGAGATGCAACAGGTGTAGACAGGTGAGTATATTGTTTAATGTTGAGAACTTTATACAAGCTACATCTTAACAGTTTTTGTAGAGTGGATAAAAGGAGCAGTTAATGTGCTCTTTAGGCTAGATAAATAAATGTATGACTGGGTTACAAAAGATAATTGCTTTTTTTTTGTTTTGTTAACGTTTTGAGGAATATAGGGGAAGCTGGAAAAGCATGTGGAGTATTTTTTTTTGTTGTTGTTTTCATGACACTGAGTGATGGGATACATATCCACACATGATTTTTCAGTACTGCATTGATACATAATGATGAGTGAGTATGTAGAGATAGCAATTGTAAGTATGAGGTGGTGAGCATGGAGATGTATTGTCCAGCAACAGGTGTGTAGTTTAGAATGGAGTTTCTCCTGTACCTTCCTGCAGTCTGATTGAGTGTCCCACTGGGAGACATCAGTGTCTTCTTTCTGAGAAAGGCACTGAGCCCTCTCTCCAGTCCTAGAGTAGTACTTGAATTACCATTAGGCAGTTGAGCTAAGATGATTTTTTTTTTTATTTTTTTTATTTGAAACAAAGTATCTGCATTTGGGTAGGAGTGTTAAGGCATTTTAAGATCTATTTTAAGATCACTTCTTGGTGCCTATCCCTTTGCTGTCACTTGACATTTCAAGCTGTTTTCTCTTGCTCAAAGATGGGGAAGTAGAAATTGTGAGGGTAGCAACCTGTACCGCTTATCTAGCTCAGTCAAGTCATATTGCTTTCCTAGACTCGGTCTTTTATTTGCATTTGAATGCTGCATTATCATGAGGAAGGATCCTTATTCTGTTAATCAAACCAGGCAATGCTAACTAAAGCAGTCTCAGTTCTCTGGCAATTCAGTTGCAGCTGTCTTAATTTCAGGCAGGCGCATGGTGATGCCAAGCTTTTTCTTCAAAAAGAGTATTACATTGCCTGTTACCTCAAATTCACCTTCAATTTTTATATGCAAGTTCTTTTTCTCTTCCACTTCGACCAATCTACTCATGGAACTTCCCTGTTACTATATGAGAGCAGTGTTGGAACAGAGAAGAGATCATTTCAGGCATCCCTTCAGCCTGGAAAGAAAAAGAGGAGTTGTATCTCTGGTACATAAAACCAGCAGATCGTGCTCATGTATGAATATGCAACAAGGCCAAAAGGCTGTATGTTCATTTTTTAAATGGGTGTAGAGACCGTATCTGTAGTATTTACATTGCAGTTCTACTACTACCTATTATTTCAAAAGTTAAGAAACTTCTTACCTGCATTTCTTTAAAGGCATTCATGCTTCTAATGATTTTGTGTTACTAGGAACATAAAAAAGATCACTTTGCCGAGCATTGGACGCCTGCGCCACTTCACCAACGAAACACTCCTTGACATACTGTTTTACAATAGCCCCACCTACTGTCAGACGATTGTGGATAAAGTGGGGATGGAAATGAATCGTTTGTATGCACTGTTCATGAGTCGCAACCCAGACTTCAAAGGAGGAGTCTCTGTGGCTGGGCACAGTTTAGGTAATCATCTTACAAACTGTTTTGGGATAAAACCAGTGTTTGTACACTTAGGGAAATGGGACCTTCTTTAAGAAGCATAATTAGCTGGTAGGGTATGGCTGTCTTTCAAAATATAGTTGACTAAAAGTCAAATAGCTCTCAATAGCTAAGTTTACCAAGCTTCAAGAGAAGAGTAGTACTTCGTGAATGCGTGGATTTCCCTCCCCCCTCCCCTTTAGTTTCCTTCATGAAAACTTACTGTCTAATTTGTATTTACAAGTTGACAGGTTATCTTGTATCCTGCTAGGTTGGTAACCTCTGTGTCTCAGAACCATCACTTAGCAAAAGGAAGATAATTTTTTGGAACACAAGATAAGTGTTATAACATACAACATACTGGTTTAGGCTGGAACTTTTCCTCCGGTTTAGCAAGCAGCCTAAGACATTTAAGGAAAGATAGTTTAATTGTGGCAACTACATAAATCATGAGTGGGGTTAAAAAAAAAAAGTTTGGCTTTTGCTGAGAATGATTGTGTTGCAAGGTAATATGTGGGCATTTTAGTTTTAATTCAACCATCTTTTTTGATCAATCTGTATGTTGATATTAGTATTGCATATAAATCTTGCTTGGGATTTAGGGACAGGAAAATCTGATATTTTTCCCAAGGCAACTTTTAATTCCTGTTTTCAGGTTCCTTAATTCTATTTGACATACTGTCTAACCAGAAGGACTTGGCTTCATCAGTAAATACGGGACCATTCTCTGCTGTTAATGGGACTGTAAAGGATATGGCTGTTCATGATAAACAGGTAATTTGCATGCTGGTCTTTCCAGGCAAATAGATCTGATATTTTCAGCAGCTTTTCCTTAAGTTTTCAGGATTTATTAGCTGAAACACAGCTGTGGGTCCTGATAGTACATTTTAACGTGTTAATGGAAATGTGCAGTTTTGTAAATATTGTCAGTTCTCAGGACAAACTGTTTGCTTCTCTCTCAAATTCCAGGTAGGTCAGTAATGGGATTTGATTGTGAACATTAGCTTTGACACTTACAGACATGTAACTTGGTCTTAACAGTATCTGAATGGTAGGGGATATGTGTAAGAGGGAAAGAATCTGTCTGTCTTCAGGCTAGAAACGGTGACCAGTTTGATGAGTAAAAGGAAGTATTCCTGAGTGTTGAAAAGCTCAAGAAACCTTTTGCATCTCTTAATTTTTAAATATATATGTTGTTGGCCTATTACTAGTGGAAAGTCTGTCAGTGGTCCTCAAACTACGGCCCGCAGGCTGGATACGGCCCCCAGGGTCCTCAATCCAGCCCCTGGTGTTTACAGAACGCCCCCGCCCCGCCAGGGGTTGGCAGGGGAAACCAAGCAGCTGCAGATGATTGCCTGCCACTTCATCCGCGCGCCGGCCCCCTGGTTAAAAAGTTTAAAGGACCCCTGGTCTGTGTCCTGCTGTACTAAAAATGGGCATAAATTTACAAAGCTTACATAATAATGTTTTTAAGAGAAAGCAATTAAACTTGCTTTTATATGCTGCATGTTGGTTTTTCACCATTAGATTATGTGATTCTGTTTCTATGCTGTTCTGTTAAGATGACTGAAGATACGAGTTCCTTGGGCTCCTCAGTTACTACTTCTGGTGATGACCTTTGTGAGCCTGAAGTAGATGATGATGTTCCTACTTTGCAGAAGACTCTGGAAATGCTTAGTTTGTCAGAGTATGCAAGCACATTTGAGAAGGAGCGAATTGACATGGAGTCTCTGGTACAATAATATTCACTTGAGTTACGGGGATTCCCCAGGGTATGGAGGCTTATGTTTGGGTTTGTTTTTTTTGGGGGGTTGGTTTTTTTCTTTTTTTTTTTCCTTTGAGTTTAGTGAGTGTACCATGAAGCATGAAAGCAGTTGCAAAGGTAAGAAAATACCTGACATGAAGACTAAATGTTACATGACTTTTTTTTTTTGTGGGGGTGTTTTGTTTTGTGTTGTTTTTTTTGTTTTTTGTTCCCACAGTGCATGCACCCTCAGTTATGGTAAGGCACTTTGTATCATATCTTCTTAAATTTTTTGTAACTTTAGCTTTGTAAAATGTCTTACCTAATTCTTAATCATTGCCAATAAAAGATTGTATATGTTACTAGAGAAGCTACAAAGTATACTTTGGTGTGTGTGTTATTTTGTTTTTGTTTTTTAGCTCATGTGTACAGTTGATGACCTGAAGGAAATGGGGATACCTCTTGGACCAAGAAAGAAAATAGCTAATTTTGTAAAAGATAGAGCAGCCAAGCAGGTAAATACATCTTTCAGGAATGAAATAAAAGGTTGTTAAGTAAATGTATCTGATTTCCTTACTGTGGAGTAACCTTTATTCTTGAATGCACTTGTCAAAGTTCTTTTAATGTATCCATGATGTTAACAACTGTGAAATAAACTTCCCCCCCCCCCCCCCCCGATTTTGAAATTTTTCTCAAAAGGAACAAAAGAAAACAGTAGCAGAGAAGAAAGCAGTGCTAACTGCCACACTCCAAACTCAAGAAGATGCTCAGAAAGCAAAAGAGACAGTTAGTTCTGTCTCCCCTTCAGAGTCTGGTCAGCTGCATTCAAAGAGGAAGCTTCCAGTTGGTGCATCTGTTTCTTCTGTGAACATTGACTATGAGTATTTTGAAATTGGAACTGGCCAGGTGAGAATACTTAACTTAAATGGTTCATTTGGAACAATGCTGTCCTTTTGCTTGGTTTTAATTTTTTTAAATGTTGATTACAAATTGACTTTGTACAACAATCAAAGGAAGTAGCACAGAAGTTATGTTTATGTAGAACTTCACCCTTTTGGCAGGAGGGAGGGCTGGGAGAGTGGGTTAGATTACTGAAAAGCAAAACTTACTATAACAAGGACGCTACTACAGATCATTTTTACCTTTCATCAGTGAGTGAGCTGTAAACACTGTTCTGTTCCAGAAGCAGAACTATGTGAATGACATAATATTGAATGGTTCTGTGGCACTACAGTTAACATGGTAGCCTAAATTGATCCATTTGTGTTATGTTTAAGTTTTACTTCAAGCTTAACTTAAAACCCAAACCTCAAAGAGTTCCTGGTTTAAATGTATGTTTGGTTGTTTGGTTTTTTTTAGTTTTTCATACTTCTAAATTTTTCTTTAAAATTTTTTTAGTATTTTTTAGTTTTAATATGTGCTAGTACTATGGTGTTATGGAAGAGGGGAATGCAGCTGAAGCTTCCTGGAAGTACTGTAAGCATGTGGTTGATTTAATACACAACTTGTTTTTCCTTCCTAGCTTAGCATTATATTAACTAACCTGAGAGATGATGTATCTGATTTCTGTCTGGTAGGTTTCTGTGGTTTACAGTGCATTGGACTTTGAACCAGATATTTTCTTTGCTCTTGGTTCTCCTATTGGTGTGTTCCTTACTGTGAGAGGTGTGGAGAAGATTGATGAAAACTACAGGCTTCCTACCTGTAAGGGGTTCTTCAATATCTATCATCCAGTGAGTAAGCGCTACTTTTGAGACTTGATTTTAGTTGATGCAGATGACGACAATGCAGAATATTATGTTCTAAACTGAGTGTTCCACCTCCTGTTCCCCTACGTACGTCTCCCAAAACACCTTTGTTTAAAAAACAAACAAACAAACCCTAACTGAAATACATGTTTCAAATACTTGTGATCTTTACTGCAAAAGTGAGGTAGAGCTGGCTGTAGGTTCCATACCGAGCATTCTAGGTATAGGCTGGCTTGACGATATTTGCCCTGTTCGTTTTCAGAGCTTAAAGAACTTTTGGGTGAGTTTGTGTTGGGTTTTTTTGATATTTCCGCCCCCCCCCCCCCCCCCCCCATTAATTTCAAGCCAGTCCTGTAGATTTTTATAGAGTGTATATAAGCTGTTTACAGGACTTTCCTGAGTTTCCAGTTTAGATTTTGGGATGCGTAGGAATCCTTACAGGCTTTGCAGTGCATCCACTACACTTGTACTCTCCCCATTTTGTTTAACAATTACAGTGACATGTTGGTAGAGGTCATTGGAGTGCAAGAAAATCTTGCTGCTCTCACGGTTGTGTTTCTTCTTTAGAATCTGTGTGTAGGAGAACAAGACCTAGGTAGTTAATGAACTTACCTAATTTTGCAATTAAACTAAATGGTCATGGACTGAGTTTCTGTAAACTTAAATAGAACAGAATTAAAAAAAACGTTCCCTATTAATCATAAGTGGGGATTTTTTTAACTGAAATGTGATAATCAGAATAATTTCTAAGATAACTAAATGTCAACGTATTGTTTCTTAACAGCTTGATCCAGTAGCTTACAGGTTAGAGCCAATGATCATTGAAGACACGGATTTAAAACCAGTTCTCATCCCACATCATAAAGGCAGAAAAAGACTTCATCTGGGTAAAAAGAAAACTTATTTCATATATGGATCTCATTCCTAATTTACTCATTTGATGCATTAGGATGCTGTAAAGTTTCAAGAAACTAGAGAATATTCCTGGATATCTGACTCCATGTTTTTCGTAAACGTCAGAGGGCATTCCTCCCAGCCCCATAAGCTGGGCATTTGCAATTGCATTCACATGTACTAATCCTAATTTCTCTAGATTTGAGCTTCTAATTATCAAAGTTCCATATAACAATTGCTGTACATCACCTGTTCACCTTAATTTCTAGGATGAAGTGAAACAAAGTAAATGTACTGATTTCTTTTATCTTGTCCCCAGTGACCACCATGAAGTGTTTAACCGTTATCTGTTCAGTATTAGAAATGTTGAGGAAAAAGGTGGTTCCACAGCCACTGTTGGGCATTGTTGCTCACAAGTACACATGAGATTAATGTGCTATACTTAAATCTGCATATTTGATAAGGAGAGTCAGTTTTACTGTTCAGTTGACAATATTACTCCTGTACAGGTTCACAGAGCCCTCCTGAAAGCCTGTTTTCAGGCACTTGGATGGAGTAATTCTGCAGCGTCTGTAGTTTGGAATGTTACGTTATAACGAGTCTGCTTTCCTAGTCTAGACAAAGTACTTGTTAAGGAATATTTTAGGTTACAACTCTCAAAAAGTGTATATAGTAAAGGAGAAAAATATGGTCTGTTGCTCTTGACTAGTTTTCCTTTGATGCAGGTGAATGTTCCATGGAATAGCCATGAGCCTGGATCTAACAGACCCATGTGGTTCTAACCAGTTGTTGTGAAGAGCTCTCCTTCATTCCGAGTTTCTCCACCAGTATTGAATGGCAGCTTGGTTACCAGTGACACAGTTACTGAGCTGTAGCAGAATTACAGGCTGGAGTTGTCTGAGACAGCTTCTTCAAATTCACTGCTACTGCAGGAGACATGAGCAGCTCTTCTGGTCTCTTCTGCTGTGCTGGAGTTTGAAACTAGTCTTGCTGTATTTTTCCTTTAGTGTAGGGTGTTAAGAGTGATTGTGGGGGGTGGTGGTGTTGAGGAATTGGCTGGTGTAGCTATTTTTGTGGATGCTTCTGGATTTGGAGGCTGTTGGACTGTGTCATATGCTAGTAGGTTTTAACTCATTGACTCTTTCAGAGAGAAATCAACTCTGTATTAATTACATTTCACCTGATCTTTTTGAATGGAATAGAAAAACAAAAAACCACACATTCGTGACATAGCAGACCTGTTTCTCCTAACAGTTGGGATATTTGTTGAGCACTGTTTCATCATTCTGGTTTTAGTTTATCATCTTAAATTCCTCTACTATGATGTGTTCCTTTTTTTTTTCCTTAGAGTTGAAAGACTCTCTCTCTCGAATGGGATCTGATCTGAAACAGGGTTTTATTAGCTCTTTGAAGAGTGCATGGCAGACCCTTAATGAATTTGCACGTGCTCATACATCTTCAACTCAGCTACAAGCAGAACTGGAGAAAGTAGCTAACCAAATTAAAGAGGAAGAAGAAAAGCAAGTGGTAGAAGGTTTGTGGACTTTTTTTTTTTTTGTAACTTACTGATCTCAGATTAGTAGAAACTTGAGTATACTAATGGTTGCTTGCATTTGATTTTCCTGACACTGTTAAGGAGGCCTCTGTGCTGGATGCCAGGTGCCTACAGAAGCAGTTCTGTCACTGCCTTCCGCAGTGGGGCAAGGGAGGGGAAATATATCGACCACGAGTTTTTTGTTGTAAGGATGGGGAGGTCACTTACCAACTACCCTCCCAGGCAACACAGACTCAACTAGGGGAAATTAGTTCAATTTATTACCAATCAAATCAGAGTAGATAATGAGAAATCAAACTAAACCTTACCGTGCCTCCCCCCCGCGCGGCCCTGGGTGCCTGCAGCACCGTCCCTCACTGCTCTCACTCCTCTCTCCACTGCTATTGTTCCACAGCAGATTTCCACTCATCCCCACCCCCTTCCTTAAATATGTTATCCCAGAGGTGCTGCCACTGTGGCCCATGGGCTTGGCCTTGGCTAGTGGCAGGTCCATCTCGGAGCCAGCTGCCATGGGCTCTGCTGGACATGGGGGAAGCTTCTAGCAGCTTCTCCCAGAAGCTGCCCCTGTAGTCCCCCTGCTACCAAAATCTTGCTGTGCAAACCCAATACAGGAGTATTAACATTAAATGCAAGATCTGCTTCTGTGGGGTTTTGTGTTTTAGGAAAGGAAAAGTTAACAGCTTTTATTAAAGGATATTTTAGGCTTGAGTTTGTATAACCTTTCAACTTTGTGTTGGAAGGGTATATTGCCAGCTCAGTTATTTCCTTTCCTCTCGGGGCAAACTCATACAAATAAATATTTGTGAGATTTATTCAGTAGTATTTTGAGTTTTTTGGGTGAGCTAAGACACGTTTAAGTATGTGCCCTAATAGAAAAAATGCTGTTGAGAAGAAGTAGTCAGATACAAATATTACCTCTAATGATACCAAGGGCAAGCTTCTCAGCAGTGAATTATCTGTGGTGTTTAGTAGTGCTGGCTTTAGCTATACTTAGAGAGACAAAACATTCCTCCCAGTTTAAATAGAGGGTAGTGACTGACTGTATGCAAGGGGGCTGTAAAAATACATTTTTTTCGGTTTATTTGCTTTGTGGAAGACTGGATCTGTCTATGCATAAACAGTGGGGCTTGTTTTTAAAATTGCTCAGCTACTACTTTGTGAGCTATTCTTCAAGCAAACTCTGTTTAAACTGTTAGGAAAGAAATAAGCCTATAGTTCTAGTCATCTTTCTGAATTATGCAGTAGTGTCAGTTGAGGCCTTGCTGCAAGCACCTGGAGACTATAGCAGGGAAAACCGGTGATATTTCTTGATTATAGTCAAGCAGGCCGTGCTTGAAAATTATTTAAGATTTAAACTCTTCAATTTTAGCTGAAAAGATCACTGAAAGTCCAGACCCTCCAAAAGATGAGGATTTTTTAGTGAAGGTTGGAATGCTAAATGGAGGACGTCGTATTGATTATGTTCTACAAGAAAAACCAATAGAAAGCTTCAATGAATACCTTTTCGCTTTACAGAGTCATTTGTGCTACTGGTAAGAGGAAATATTCTATAAATACCGCTTTCCTGATGTAACTGTATGTCCTGGAGTGGTAAACAAATCATTACTAACATTTATATTAGTCCTATTGCCTGTTGTTTATCTGTGACCAATATAATAGCTAGAATCATGTTTCCTGCCTCATATCTTTTATAAGGAAAAGTCAGGTGATCTCTGTCAAAAATCACACCCTAGTGTTTCCCTTCAAGTATGTTTTGACAAAAATAACTGAGTTTATATACACAGATCTATTTTTTTCAGGCTACTGCTGATTTGAGAAGTTAAACATTGCCAAAGGACCAACCAATTATAAAGCTACCAGAACAGTAGTTGCTCCAGTGGTTGATGGATATGCATATCACTTAAGAGACCTGAGTTTTCTGGTTCTTTGTAATCTTTGAAGCGTTTGGAAAAGATGACTGTTGAGTTGGATACAAGATCCTCACCACTTAATTTTGAAATGGCTTCTCATTTGAAAAGATGTTGCCTTCCCACACAAGCATACTGTAAAGACAAATTTGTTACACTCTAGATGCTCAAGTGTTACATAATTGAGATGGTTTGAATATTAAGGTAAACAGGACATAATGACTGCCCAGGAACGTCAGTCTCCGGGTGTTGTATCTAGATGTCACTACTAGCTAAGCTAATTTCAAAACAAAATTCTGTGGTAGCATGAAGTAAACAAATCTTTTGTCCTGTTTACAGTAAAGACATTGCATACTGTTCTCTTAAACTTTGACACACACACAGCTTTAGCTACAATTATTTGCAGAATAGGAGAGCTCTGTGAACATTTTGACACGTGTAGTTTTTCAAATAAAACTATTCATGAAGCAGCTGTATTAGACTACAGTGTGTAGTAAAACTTTATTACCTCTTCATTTTGGAATGACATTGCTGGATATTGATGCTCTGCTCTCAAGTATTAACAAAAAAAAAAAAAAAGGAAGAAAAAAGGCACAGTGGAACTTCCTGTAGATCTGGATGGTTATGGTTCACCATGCTCATATGCAGAACAATTTTTAGAAAAAGAAGCAGAGTTCAGTGTCATCATATAGTGAGAGCTGTAGTACACCATTGCCTTATCTGGATTTACTACTTCTTTAAAAAAAGTACTTACATGTTTTAGATGGAGATATAATTCCATTTATAGGAATAGCAGTAACTATTGATCAGTAGTAACTATTGATCAGTTGTATTTGCCCTTATTAGTTGCTCTCTTTTTCTTTTTTTCGGTATGTCATTGTATAAGTTTTATTACTGTCATGAAATTAAGTGCATATTAAAATACACAAGCTAGGGAATGGTAGAGCAAAGAATGTGTAAACTGTATTTGGCAAAACGACAACACACCTTATATTTATGTATAAATAATGTACACACCTCCAACATAATAAGGACATGGACCTGTTGGAACAAGTCCGGGGAGGCCACGAAGGTGACCGGAGGGCTGGAGCCCCTCTCCTACCAGGACAGGCTGGGAGAGCTGGGGTTGCTCAGCCCGGAGAAGAGAAGGCTCCGGGGAGACCTTAGGGCAGCTCCCAGCCCCTAAAGGGACTGACATGAAAGCTGGGGAGGGGCTTGTTACAAGGGTGTGTGGCAACAAGACAAGGGGGAATGGCTTTAAGCTGAAAGAGGGGACACCGAGATTGGATACTAGGGAGAAATTCTTCCCCTGAGGGTGGTGAGGTGCTGGCACAGGCTGCCCAGAGAGGTGGTACATGGCCCATCCCTGGGGGTGCTCAAGGCCGGGCTGGATGGGGCAGGGGGCAACTGGTCTGGTGGCAGGTGTCCCTGTGGTGGGGGGCTGGAACTGGGTGATTTTTAAGGTCCCTTCCAACCCAAACCGTTCTGTGGTTCTATGATAGACAAGCTGGGTGTCAGTTGCTGAGCTGCGCAGAACAGTTTGGCCGGGGAGGCACGACTAGTCTTGTTTTGAGTTTAGCAGGTGCCGGGCAAGTGGTGCTCTAGGCTGCTTTTGAAGGTTTTGATTTTCAATAGCTAATAATTTTCAGAAGAAGGCATTTTTCCAGAGTATAAAAATACGGAATTGAAAGCATTACCTGAAGGGTCGTATAACGTCGATATTGCTTACGTTGTTTAAGATCAGTAGCTGCTGGGCAAGGGATTATCCAGGCTGCAGTGCTGACTGTGCCCGCGCGGCCGAGCCTGAGCCCTGGCAGGGCTCCCCGGGCGCTCGGTGGCCCAGGGTGCCAGTGCTGCTGTGCAGGTGGAAGGGGAGCCACAGGGAGTTCTTCTCCAGAAGGGGCAGCTGATCGTTCCCAGGTTTTTAAAAACTTTTTACCCATAGCTTTCTTTTTTTGTCATTCAAGGAAGATAAGCACGATGCTTATGCTTAATGATCCAAACGTGAGAATGTGGGTTTGTTGGTTTTTTTTGGAGGGGGTTGGTGGGGAAAGCCTTAAATGAAACGCGTTGTATGTTAGAGAGAATATAGGAGCTTCCGTGTTGGTCCTTCTGCTTGGTTGTTTGCTTGGGCATTTAGTAGTGGAGGCCGTCGAGAAATGTGGTCGCTATCTCTAAGCTCAATTGTGGAATGTATCTGTGGTATCCTAGCTTGCACATTTCAGTCTGTACTCGTGTTCTGTGGATGCTGTTCCTCACGTTTAAAGGATCACAGTTCTGACCATCTAAATCTCCTTTACTGTCTCCTATGGCGTTTCTTTTAAAAAGCACAGGAGCTACCCTTATCCAACAATTCCAGATTTGGAACTTTGTTACAATTCACCTATTTAACTTTGTTATTTTTACAGTGGTTGTTTGTTTGTTACATTTTGGTATTGTTTGTTTGTATTTAAATAACATTTTATAGATGAATAAGAAAATTAAGTATGTCCATGTTAAATTTACATTCAGATAGCCTAAATCTTTGATTTCAGAAAGAGGAGGGAAAACAGCAATTTGGTGGAATCATGGCACTTCGATTATATTAATACTAGAATTATCTGAGAACTTCCTTACTTCCTAGTGGTAAGGAAGAGAGGAATGCTATGGGTGTTTAATACAGTTTGTTTACAAGAAAGTGCCAGCTGCTTAGGAGAGAAGAATTAGAATATTGCTGATAAACCTTGCAAGGCTAATTAACATTGAGCTAATAGATGTAGTGGGGCAAGTAAGAGAAGAAAGCCTTGACAAGCAGAATGTTTTCTGTGCTGAATATAATCAGGAGCTCTCTGCAGACAAAAAGTGACAGATTATTTGAGGAGATTTAAGCTAAATGAATAATGTCAAAGTGTATAGAAAAGGGGAGTTTGAGTTGCCATGTAGTAAGGTGGGGAGGAAAAGGCAGTAGAAAAAGGTAAATGCATAAGCTAGGGCTGTTAGCAGAGATAATGCAAAACTGATGAATTGTAACTTCAAGTTAGTAGAAGTAAGGCTGTGCGCCTGAAAGATTAAGTACTGGGACAATTGGTTCTGTGAACTTTTTAAGAGAGCTGGAGTGGGACAAAGTGTGACTCAAAACAATTGGAACATGGACCATACTAAAATAATGCTTTTTAATTATGATTTTGAAATTATTTTTTTAACATTTTTCATAGGGGATCTGAAGACACTGCCTTGCTGTTTCTCAAAGAAATTTACAGGACTATGAATATCAATCCTGAGCAGTCACAGCATTGATGTATAGAAACATGAATTTGTAAGTTGATTCTAACATAATTTACGTACTTATATGAAGTTCAGCTGCAACTTAGATGCCTTTACTTTCCCCTCTTCCTCTGAAGTTTAAATTGTGGAGCAGGCAGCCGCAAAGTGGCAGTTTGATTGCAAAACCAATTTCTAGACTTAAAAGCAGTGGAAGTCATCAAGTTCTTCTCCACTTTGTTCCCAAAAGATATCTGATGTTAGAGTTTTTGGTATGGGGTAACAATTGTCAGTACAAATAAGTAAAAATGACTCTATCATGTTTCTCCCCTGGTTCAGTTGTTCAGTGAATGTTCAAGCGTAGGAAAACTTAGTGATACTGGATATGATGAAACTTCATTTACAGTACAGTAGATAAAGAACACGAACAATGTTCCCCTGTTGTAACGTCCATGTTGTTGTATTGTTTGACCAATTGTGCACGTGTATGCCAGGGAAGAAGTTTATTGTCTTCTAAGAAGGTGTTAAACATTGGTATTGATTAATTACTAAATAAAACCTCTCTATATGCCAGTATTTTATCATCTTTGTATAGTTTAAGAATTTCAGTAGAACAAATGAAACGGTATATCATGGAGGTTGGTTCACTTTGAAAAGAAATTAAATACATAATGTAATTGAGTATCTTAAATATGAAATATACTTGCAATTATTTTTATTTTAAGATAAGTATTTCCTAACTGAGGATCTGTATTGTACCAGTTTGCATCACTGGATGTTGTAGAAGAGACTGTATTCTCTTTTGAGAGGCAAGGAGGAAGAAATATGCATCTTGCCTTTTTGGAATCGTTCATCAGGATAGTTTCTCATATATTTCTCCATTTTTCAGAAGAACTCGTAGTGTCAAGGTACATAAATACCCAGTATGAAGAGAAATACTTGACATTTCAGAGGAATATTCTCGATATATTTAGCTGCTACCGTAAAATTTTAGTAGTCTTTTGTAACAGAATGCTTCTGAATGCAGTGGATAGCATCTTTTTAAAAAATGAAATGTCGTATTTGATCAAATGCCTTTTTTTCTGTGGGTTTTTTTGGTGTTTTTTTTTTTAGCATGGCCAAATAACAGGAAAAAGGCACTGTTTGGCTGCATATCTCTGACAGTGGTGTATCAGTTACCACGATGGCTTATGCAGAGTCTCGAGTCATAGTTGCAGATTTTTTTTCCTCTGCTTTTATTTCTTTATGACTGCTTAGAGTGAAATTGTATGAAGCTTATGGCTACAGAAGTAACTCACAATCTCATTGTGGGGGGAACAGGATGTGATAAATTATAACCACAAAGTGGGTTTGTTGCTTAGCTTCAGCAGACGCTGGGATAACTGTATTTTTTATTGAGAACTACACAGTCGTAGGACGTTTTAGCAGGATGTCATGCAACAAAGCATAGTCAAGGGAGTCTATGTGATTGTAATACCGTTAGGATTTGCTCAGAACTCCTCTTGGCACCTGAGTGACCGAACAGCATTTGAGCCTAGGATCCAGATCCCAGAGACTTAAGTGGGAGGGCAGTTAAGGCCCACTGAGATGCACTTAATGACAAGTGGTATTTTGGGAAGGCTGCGCACTACAAGACCAGGATCCTTTTTACATGAGAAGAAATGTCCCTACATATGCTGTGTAAAATATTGCCACGTAAGTCTCACAGTAGGGAAAAGGAAAAGTCTTTCCCAGTGTTAGACAGCAGTCAGGTAGGGTTGCCATCTGGATTTTTTTCTTTTTCTTCTTTCTTTCAAGACCTTCAAATGTGAAGGGTGGCAGCGTGATGGTAACGGATTATCCAGCAGCGCCTATGACAGAAACATCCGCTTACCTGTCCAGAGTAGATTATCTGAATAAACAACCTCTGTTTGTGGGTTGCTCAAAGGAAAGAGTAAATGCCAAAGGTGTAGCTCTGGTGTCCTCTTGATACTTTCCATGTTAGTTGATTTGAATGCTGAGACCTCACCACTTTCTGCTTTGATGTGCAAAGCTATCTCTTGCTGTCCAGTTCAGTTTCATGGTACCTGCTGTCAGCACAGGGAAAGAGACCGGCTCTACCAGCCTGCTTGCCTCTGCTCAGGAGTGTTGGTTTTGTGGGGCTGTTGGCCAGGGCAGATCCCTTTAACTTCGTGGTAATTTTGGAGCGGATAAAAAATTCAGCAGGGGCAAACTAAGGGAGGAACTGGATGCTTGGTTTTATCTCTGGTCTGAACCAGCTGATTGTTTGGCCGACTCCCTCAGAAAGAAAACAGTGTTCTTAAAACAAGCAGAAGAGCACAGGTGGCCCCTGTACTTAATCATATGGGGGATGAATTTTTGAAAGCAAAGAGGGTCCATTGACACATGGCATCTGCTGCATAGCGTGTTTGTGTAGTGTTCTGTCTTGGGAGGTTTTTCTTGACATCTACTGGTAACTTACTCTTAACTAAATCAAGTCAGTAGTGTTAACTGTCTTAGTTAAAATTACATACAAGAAGAATTCGTTGCACTTAAAATTGGTGAGTAGCTACCAGAACCTGTTTATTCCTACTCACTGATAAAATAGTACGAATGGTATTAAAAACCTCCTGAGTTCGACTTCTGTTTTGTATGAGTGACTTGATTTAGCTCTTCTAGATAACCTTGAAGCTGTTCTTTGTGAAACAGTAATACAGGGTTTCATGTAAACAATGTACAACAGTGCTTGGGACAATTTTAACACAGAGATGGAAAAATTCACTTGCTGTATCGATTTTTTTTTTTTTTTTTTTTTTTTTAAATGACTCTTGCAAATAAGAATTTTATCCTTTTTTAGTAAAGCATAGCCACCTCTAGCATCTTATTCTTTTTATTAGATTGGCAGGAGTATCTTTCACTGTGTTGGTTAGAAGATTTTAAGTCACTATGCACTCTGTTATTCTTACTTTACAGCTCTGTTTAGAGGGGCCTGGTGACGGGAGGAGAATGTACCAGCATATTAAACCAGCATATTAAACCTCGGATGTATAAACTATTGCTGCTTTATTTTATTTATCTCTGTTTAGTGTAGGATAATGTATTACCATAAATTAAAGAATCAGTAGCTAATTAAAATGTATAGTGAATGACATCCTATGAGCAGTTGTGAGCTCCTTTTGCTTGTAATTGTCAATTTGTGTCCATAAAGAATATATTTCAGGAGCTTAATGTATTAAAAAAATTATAAAAAAATGTGTATGGATGTCTAGATCTATTTGAGTCCTCTTGAAACTGAATGTTGGCATATTTAATTTTGTTTTCTACTCTTAAGAATAGAAAACTTGATATATTTTGTATTTCCCATGTGTACATATTCTGTTTTCTCTGTACAGCCATACCTGTTGCTCCGACAGACCTGGTGAAAAACGCTTTGAAGAACATCTAGTATTTTCATAGTTACAGATGACAGGATAAGCATTAGACTTGTTTTATGTCAGTCCAGAACTTGCTCAGATTCTGCCTTCTTGTGTCACTTCAAGCAAACTTAAATTTTCAGATGATCAGCACGGTCATTCAAGAGATGGATGGAATGACACAATCATGATCTTAAAACAGTTTTAATTGTACAGTTGCCAAGTATAAAGTGGTCGCCGAAGAAGTGGGGTTTTTTGGTATGCAAATCGTTACTTCTTTCCTTCAACTATCCTGTCCCAGCTGGCTGTCAAACACGCTTTGCCTGTCAAGGCAGCATATTCTTATTAAAAAGGACTTGTTGAGAAACAGCAATAATCTGCTTTTCTTGACATGTTTGTTGGTCCACCTTTTAAACATAAAATGTGAACTGTTTTTATAACCATCTTTAATGCAGATTACACAAAACAGTTCCTATGTACTAAAAACTAGCAACCAGAATAATTTTCTTACTATTGTAAGTGTGATGGAGATTATTTTGTAAAGACCTTTTTAAGCCTCTGTTAAGAGTTTTATTATGGAGTTTTTTGAAGTAAAAATGAACCTTTGACTTTGAAACTGTTAGAAGTCTGTTACAGCTAATTTCAGTGTTCACATTTCCTGAAATGAAGAACAATTCAAAATAACATTTTGGTCTGGAAATTAAGGTAATTTTAGCGAAACTAGGCTGCAGTTGTGAGAACTAAAATATTTACCTTGACCTTGCAGTTTTAATATCTCAAAGCAGTTGATGTAAACAGAGGAATCTAAAGCTTATGGGTGCTGGATGATAACCTAGTTCCAGATCTGCGATCCAGACTCCATTTTCATGTAATGAAGTTGAGATGAGTTGGGTAGTATGAAATCCTTTGAATTCATGTCTCTGAATACTGAGCTTCTGTGGCTTTCCTCTGGCTTACATACAAATTGTGACTTTTCTTAATATTAGTGACTTAACCTTACTACTGACTGTTCGCCTCTATTATTGCAGTAAATGAATTTTGAAATGCAGTATGGTGGTTTTTTTTCCCCCTTGGTGTATGTAAAATACACATTATTGTGTATATATTTTGGTTATTATAATTAAAAATTCCTTACTTCAAGCAGGTCTTCACAGCAAAGTTTTGTTTTTCATCACAGAAAATAGGTTGGAAAGGACCTCTGGAGAGGTTACTTGAAGTCCCCTGCCTGAGGCAGGAGTGGCTTAGGGCCGTGTTCAGGGCTGGAGACCCTGCACCTCTGGGGCCCATTCTAACGTTTGACTGCTGTGATTGCAATTGTTCTAATACACAATTGGAACTTCCCAGCTGGATGGAGCTTGTGGCTGTTGCCTCTTGCCCTTTCTGCATCTTAAAAATAATGTCTCCATCTTCTCTTCTTGTCCTCAGTTATCTAAAAGTGACGATACAGTAAGATTTTCCTGTTCGGCTCTCAAGACTGAACACTTTCAGTGATATCTTCTTGCATGCCATGTGCTGTGATAGTGTACTTAATCTTGGGACTTTTCACTGGACTTGCTTTTGTTTATCAAAGTCTGTCTTGTCCTGGGAAGCAAGTTTGCCAAAGGAAACTTTTTATCCAAAGCAAATGTATTTGTATCTTTGTAAATTAATCTCTGAAGACAAAAGTTTTCTAAGCTCTATGGGCTGCTTTGTTAGCTAGAATACAAATAAAATTAAAAAACCAAAACAAAACAAAAAAACCCCATATACGCAGTTCATCTCTGCTGCTAATTTTAAGCTCTTCAGTGTGAAAGCCAAGACAGTCCTTAAGCTGTGGTAAATAGAGGAAAAGATAAATTACATCTCATAGGGAATGATGTGTAAAATCCTCTCAGGAGATAACCCGCTTAGGAAATAGTTGTATCTGACAATAGTAAAAAGGAGCTGTTAACAGAAACCAGGGACTGACATGAGATAGTAGCAACAGAGGACTAATGGTTAGGTACAAATGCATATATACATTGATGTACATGTACATATTACATGTATGTATATGCACACATACATATATGTGTGTGCATATGTGAATGATCTATATAGTCTATTTCTATTTTCTAAATTAATATATACACTTCCAAATTGAACCCTAAAAACTCATGAGTCTTGGCCCACGTGTTGGGTAGTGAGAATGAGATATACTGCAGTGCTTTAGTTCTGCAGCCGTCAGGCAATCATAGTATGGATTTTCTGTATTGCCATCTTCTTAATAAACCAAGATGTGGAAAAAGGTTTAATTACTTTGAAATTACTTAGATGTGTGTTCATTGAGCTTTGGTGAATCGGGAGATTATACGCACAAGGGACCCAGTCCCCAGATGCAGTGCAGCTTCGTGGTACTTCGATGGTAAGCACGGAAACACAGGAAAACCACTCATGAAAAAAAGCGACCTGAAGGCTACAGTGAAATTCAAAGACCTATTCTACCTCTGTCAATGCAGCTGCCCTAACTGTTTGTGTGTTAAACGCTTCCAGGATGGTTTCTCATCGCTTCCAGTCTCACTTCATCATGTCATTTTTAGAACACAGATGAAATTGAACAGTATGAAACCTGAATTTTAGCTGCTCGTGCTAAATCCCAGATGCCTTCTGGCACCGGGGGACTATGTTCGGCCCTACAGTGCCAACAAACGTTGGTTCCACCAAGTCAGAACGTTACACGGGCTGGTAGAATTTTCAGTGAGAAGTGGTTGTAAGAGCTCCGTAGAGAGGGGGTGAGGGAAGGAGCACACTGGTTCCCCACTAACGGCCCTTGCATTCTGTTTGTGAAGTAAAACTCAGAGCAGCCAGGCACTGGCCAGAGCAGCCGTCCTTCCCTCACTGACCCGGTCAGGCAAAGCCCAAACTCCCATTTTCTCCTCCTGGACCACCACTTCCAGTAAGTTTTTTAATGACCAGTTTTACAGGCACAAAAGACAGAAGCAACTTGTTTTAATCTTCTGGTTGAGAAATGTTGCACTTTTTCCTGTTCAGAAAAATGCAGAAATAACTGTTGTTTTGCTTTAGTATTTCTGCTGCTTTGACTTGCTGCTGCTACACCGTTACCCACTGCTCCATTACCATTAAGGGTCACAAGCTGACATTTGTACAAATGCATTTTTATTGTTTCAACAGAACCAAAGAAAAGTTGAAAACATTAGACTATACAATACATTTTGGTTTATAAACAAAGTTTTATAGTGGTAAAACATTTCTAAGTGACATTCATGGTCTCTTTCAATTTTTTGCTGCATTTCAGGTCTGAAGACCAATAGTGTTCAAAAAAGCAGTAATTGCATAAGGTGGACAAGTATCTTAGCTGCTACAAAACAGTTCAAGAACTTAGAGCAAACATTCTGGAAGAATATCAAAGGCAACCATGATTCATAACTTTCCTGCAAACATTCCTCAAGAAACAAAAACTGATCTTTGGCATAAACAATTATGTATTAAAGGCATTAGTAATATTGCATTAATATCAGTCAAGCAACTAAACAGTGATGCTAAAAAAAAAAAAATCACAGAGAAGCTTGAATTGGGGGCGGGGAAGGGAAACATGAGGAGCATTGAAAAGTAATACGGGAAGACTATTTAGAAAATCCCTTCAAAATACCTATTCAGTGTTATTTACTATTAAATAGAAATGACTAGATCACCATTCTGTTGGAGAGCTGGTATAAACCAACCAAATGCAAGACATTCAGGTTAAGGCTCTGGCACCCCGGCCTCCCTCCTCCCCTTGCAGGTAACCGCAGGAAGGGAACGCTACGGGAAGACCCCAGGTACCGCGTATTCCCTAACAGCCAGCACACGGAGCCGGTTACAGGCGCTCACTGCCCCTGCCCAGCTCCGTTTGAGGCAGATTTATCGCAATCGCTTTAACTTCCCTTTTTAGCCATCAGTGCATCGAGGCGGGGGCAGGGAGCGAGCCCAGGGCAGAGTGACACTGCCAGGGGCAAAGGACAGGCACCTGCCCGGTGGCTCTTCCTTCCAGCTGCTGCCACTGAGCAGTTTTTCCACGAGGGCACTTCTGTTAGGGTGGGTCTGATCGTGCCACGATTGCCAGGGGATGCAGAGGGCAGCGGGTCTGGGCAAAGTGTTCCTCGCACGTGTACAGAGACTCGTGCTAAAATAATTCTCCGTTCTGTCAAATGCCAAAAGAGGCTGCAGAGCAATAATGTGTGTGCGAATATATATTCATATGTGTGAAGGCATGTTCAATTATGGAAGGATAAAAACACCCCCCAAGACTATTTTAGTAACTGGAGGGTTGTTTGGGGTTTTTTTATTGTCATTTTGTCTGGGGTTTTTTAAAGATACAGTAAACACTTTGTTCGATTCACTATTAATGGAACTTGATAAAGATTCTGAGCCTCCAAACTCCTGCTGTCAAGACCAGTAAAAATCCCCCAGTACGTTCAGCCCTAGGAACCACTGTCTGCTGGTAGCCGTCAGACTACCTGGAAAGGGTTTCATGTCCCTGCGGCGCTTGGCTTTCAGAAAGCTCATGCATTGTTGTAAACAAGGGCAGTGAAGCAAAAGCTCTTTTTCAATTGACGATCTTTCAATTCCCACCTTGAGTGGCTGGAGTAACATTAGATGGAGGGAAGAGTTAAAAAAGAATTAATTGCTTGTGCTCATTTGGTTTTCAAAAGGAAAGAGCCAGCATTGGAACATTGGGCATATTCTGGTCCTGGACATGCAGCAACCTTAAGGGAACCAGGAGTTTTCAGCTCAATGCATTGCTGAACTGAGCAAGAAGGGAAGAGTTCCGTGATTTAAGGTCTCCAGCTGTAAGGCTCAAGCTGCCAACAGTGTGCCACCAACATCCCTGGCGACGCATTTCAGTACGGACCAAGAGCCCTGGAGCGCCTACCCACAGGGTGATGGGGGGCTGACAAAGACAGCTCCAGTTTTTGTCAAAAGTACTGTTGCCATGCAAAAATCAAAAGCAAAAAAATACCATTTCAGACATGGAATTTTAATCCTCAGTTTACAACTGTTCTGCTGCCCCTCCTTTAAATGAACCCACACACACCTTCCATCATTTCTGCATGGTTTAAGAACAGCCAGCTAAAATCCTGTGGAAAAGTTGAATGTTTCTGTATCGATTGTCCCTAAAAAAACCTGCCAAGTAACCAGTCGTGTCCTAGACTCTCATCGCTAAGCTTAAAGTGAGGTCCACGTTTTATATCATCATGTGGGAACTACTGGAATACACAGTGCATAAATGAAATGTGCTTCTGGGAGTACAGAACTCATGAAGAGACTCTTCAAAAGGAAAAAAAAAGATAAAGGATAAGAACTGTCTACTGTCGGAAGCAGTTTTGAGGTGTTTGATATCAAATGCGTTCCGAAGACATTTGAAATGCATTCTCTTGTAATTCACACCCTTAGAATGGGGCATCAGCATAAGCTAATCTTAAGCTCACGTATACAGCACCTGTTGCCGTGACTGTATCTCTTCTGTTTCCAAAAAAAAAAGGCATTTTATGTTACAGAAAACGATACTCCTGTGGTGTTTACTGATACCAAGGGGTCTTTCTGACCCAGCGAAGAGTGAATCCAGCATCTGTTCTTATCTTAATGGACGCTGCTTCAGCTTCTCTCACAGTTTCCTTCACAGACTGCATGAGGTTCTGGGCATTATGAACCAACATCTCAGTTGCCTGTCAAGAAAAAGAAAACTTGCCAGTAGATCAGTGAATACCATGTGCAGGACCGCAGCATGGACACCCACTGTGCATGAGGGCTCCCAGTACAAACATCTAAATTAGTTTATTGCCGATTTAAACCGTGAAGAAGGAAATGAAACCACTAGCCTCTGGAAACCAGCAAGTGTTATCCCTGACTCAGAACAAGACTTCCCCATTTCTCACTGTGTATTTGTTCAAAATCTGAATAAGAGCTTAGTGTCTCAAAGCGGAATCATCTCCCTCAGAAGCCCAAACTGCAGGATTTCAACGGAAAACACGCATTTGGAAGGTAACACAAGTGCACGGCAAGCGCTCGCGATGTTGCTGGAGAATCAGCTGAAGTACAACCCACCAGAGCGTGCTGCTACGCCTCCCTCGTCAAACCCGCTCTGGAAGGCAAGTTCTTCCCTTGGCTTGCTTTTCACTCTTACTTAAATCAAGGAGACGAACCAACTGTTCGTATAAAAGTTTGAACCAGAGAAGCTTTTTGGCTTGGGAAGGATTTTGTGTTCCTCTATTAAACTGTAGCTTTTGAGCCAGAAAGCAAGGTGCTTTGCTAAAATTATCTTCACTGAACAGTGAGGTAAGCTTCCAAACACCGAGTTCCCAGAACAGCTGATAGTACGTGTTGTACATTCTTCCCCATAAAACTGATCAGCAATTCCACGCTACCATCAATTTTTACACTTCTTACCTGCTCCGACTCTTCATCGCTGATGTTGGTTCTGCCCAGCATGGTAGCTTTGACAGTGGAGAGAATTTTCAGTTGTGTGCTGATGGTTGGGATTCGCTCACAGACCTAAGGAAGGAATGGGGATAAAAACCACTTGGCATTGTAAAGTGAAGCCATACATTATCTGTTGTGTTTTCAGATATAGTTTCTTGTTTTGTTTTACTACCAGATAAGGAATAAGCACGGAGGCAACCTTATAACCTTTAAGACTGTCTGACAAATACTGGTAGGATACTTGAATCTGATTTTACATGCTTTAGGATTTTTTTGGGATGGAGCCAACTTTTTTCCTTTCTTCAAGATATTCTTTCCAAGGTCTGCTTGGTTAGGAATGGGATGACGTATATTTAGCTAAGACTGCAAAACTAAGGAGTGTTATATTTCTGCTACTACCCTTTGACACAAAGGAGTGAGTAGATGAAATACAAAGCAACACAGGCTTAGGTCAGAGCAGTGTTCCTAGCACAGTGTTTTTCAAAACCTCTTTGGACACAAGCATCTTCCACTCACCTGTAAACAAATCCTGACTTTACAGAATATATACGGCCATGGGATCTAAAACCAGACACAGAACCTGACAAAGCTTTACAAGCCCAGGATGTACACGATGTACTGCCACAACTCCTGTGCTCACTCACGCTAAGAAAGGCACAGAAAAAAGTATTTGAGGCATTTACAACCCATTACCTGCAAGAGGTTTGTTCTTATGCGCTTGTCAGTGCACTGCTTTGCCACCTCTTTGGCTAATCGAGTGACTTCATCCGACGCCTTAGCAATATCCTTCGCACACTGAATAAGGGCGCGCTTGTTTCCACTGCCTCCTCTCACCAGGCGCGACATCTCTGCCATTAGCAGCGCCATTCGTTTAGCGGCAGCAATGATGTCATTACCCTGAAGAGAACAACACGAGTTAGTGTTCATGCCGGGGCAGAAGCTTCACAGACGTCACGACAACAGCAGCGTACATTTTGGTAGCAACCCTTTCAAGAACTTAAGGATGGAAGAACCATTTGTGACAGAAGAGGTTTCTTCAAGGAACAGGAAAGATCTGTACTAATTATAGGTTTCTGACATTTTTCTTTCTAACACTCAGGAAAAAAGGTTCGCTTCAAAACTGGAAAAGAAGTGGTAAAAAAAAGTGTTAGTTTGTCCATGGAATGAGAGTTACTGCTCTGCTGGCTAGGTTTTAAGATAAAGCATGTTATTAGCATTTGAAATTCCAGATTTCCCATAAAAGGCTTTTTTCTCAATTAAAAAAAAAAGGTGCTAAATAGCTTGTTAAACTAAATAGCACTAATTAAGTTAAATAATTAGTCATAACAGTCAAGCATAAAATTTCCAGTGACATCTGAAACTGAAGCTGTGAAAGCATCAGAGCTATGCTGCTATAATGCTAAAGGACAAATGGAAGAGAATCTGTAACATACAAAAACTTTTGTCACAGGGAGATGCAACGATTACTTTTTTTTTAAGGTTATTTCTTGAAAATAAGTCTTCCTTTTTGACAAAATCTCCCCCTTTAAGATAAAGCTTCCAGGAGAGAAGAACATAGGCGCTCAAAAGATAATCTAGAGACGTTTCTTCATTAAAATCCAGGTTTCCTGTACATCAAAATTACAGTCACAGAAATACTCCTGAGAGATTAAGTAGGACTGAGGCTAAACCATTCCTTCTACACTGTTCCAGAGAGAAACCTAGTGCAAGGACAAGCAGACCCAGAGGATCAGTTGTTAGTAGTCTGTTAGTGTATGTAGGGACAAAAGCGAACTCTTTGGTGCCATGAAGCATCCCTATTGTGTGGGTGAAATATTAGCAGAGTGAGTTTAAGTATTAGCACGCTCTTTCCTCAGCATAATTGCACAACTAATGACCGATGCAGTTCGCAGCAGCGAGTACACAGTGAGAACCCAGCTTAGCACATGTATTCTCTATCCCTGTGGACATACCTCCCTGACTCACTACCAGCAAATTCAAGTCATCCCAGATATTTTACAAATACAGGCGACAAAAAGCTGAACTATTTGTTACCGTGACCTAAAAGCTAAACAGTTTGCTAGTGTAACCAGACAGGATACAAATGACATAACACAAAGCTTTTCCATGTTTTCACGTAGGAGGACCAAGAAATGAGGACCAGTGTCATTTACGAAGCCCTCTAACAAGTTATCCAAGCATCAGAATCTGAAAAGGACAAGAACAATTTTAAAGCCCTTTTTATTAAAATAGTTTAGTATGTCTATCTACGTCAACATATGCACGCACATATACATATACATACACACACATCCCTAACCCTTTTTTGTTATGGGACACCAACCTTACTTTTTGCAGCATGCTATATGAAAAGTGACCAGTCTTGCAAACATTTGTGTTCAGACAGAAGAGACAGGCTACTTGTGAATGTCTGAACCTCATGTTAGATTTCCATGGGTTCCATATAAACACACCCTCAATTCAGCAGCTACCAGCATTCAGTGCAGCTTCTTCATAAAAGAATTCTCTCAAGACCAGCAACTGCAATACAGCCAAGTGCAAGCCAGCAGACAGTCAGTCGTCCTCCATAAACACTGCCACACAAAGCCATTCCTCCTTGGAAGGTATTTTAATTGCTGGCATCAATGGAAGCAAAGCACAACAGACACATTAAATGACTTCTTGACTGCTGTATACTCTGCTGTATCTGGAAGTCATTAAGAAACCATTAACCATGGCTTCCCAGGTAGCCCAAACGAATGAAAAAAAGAACGGGGCAGGGGGAGGGAAGACGACCCCTACAACAGTCTGAAAACTGCCATAACAGAGAAGAACAGGCAGGTGCAAAGGGAGAGGAAGCCGCTGAATATTAATAAGTGACCCAAATCAAGCTTCAATCCGGCACTGACAAACAGATCTAGCAACTTGTGAAGCCACTCTCAGTCCTTAGAATGAAGTGCAGACACACTTATCCATTCAGAATGGCCGGGCCCAGCAGGGATCAAGAGTGATGCAAATGTGTCAGCGTTCCAAATGGCTGGATGCACACGGATCAGTCCCCGGGGAGACTCAGGAGTACCTTACTAGACCACTTGGTTGCTTCCCGATGTAGAGACTGAGCAGCAGCCAGAATGGGCTGGTTAACAGGCTGATTGGTTGGCATTAACAGCAGCTCAGGCTCGTAATCATCTTCAATGTCAGAGGGGAGAGTGAATTCAACATCTGCATCATCCTCCTCAGCTATATCTACACCAGCCTCAGCCGCTTCATTAATCACAGTCACATCAGGCTTTGCAGGTGGCAGCAAGGGTGGAGAAACAGGGGACAGTTAGTACAAGAAGCAGAATTTGGTAGAAGAGCATGAACTGAGCTGTTTTAGTGACCAAAACATCCTCTTGGTCTCCCAGGATCTGATAAGGCAGCTCTCGGTTCAGGTCAGAGGGAGGAGGGGAAGGAATACAAGATGAGCAGAAGGAAACAAACATTTCACCTGTGAAGCGAAGTTACCAAAAATTTTAAGAAGTTACGGTTCAAAGATGCAGCAACAGTTTTCATCGGAGCATACAGCTTCTACAGACAGAGGCTGGCTTGGAGAACAACATTTTACTGGCAAGACAATGGTGAAATGAATGGAGTTTCCGTTTCCACGAAAGCCGTTTCGACTGCATAGAAGCAGGCACAGCAGCCGATGACTGTGGTATCTGTGCCAATAGAAAGCTTTGTATGGAAAGCCGTTCATGTGTATGTTGCAAGGAAAGAGCGCAGCATGATAACAGAAAAAACACGGACACTGCTTGCGGTAGGGTTTAAAAAAAAAAAAAAAAAAAAAAAAAGGTGGGACAAGGGACACTGTAGAAGCGAGTATTGAACTACCGCAGATAATATGGAAAAGAAAAAAAGTGTTATGGGAAGAGGAGGTGATGCTGAATGCTATGAATGCTGTAGATATTACAGTTCTTAAAACCAGACTGGTACAGAATCAGTAGAATAAGAAGATTATGAAGCATGTGATACTGTTTTGCCACAATATGTTGTATCCATTACCTTAAAAAAAAAAAGAGAGGATGCAAGTATATTATAAATATAAAATATATTAATATATTAAATATATTGTGTTAGGATAGATCCCAAGGAAGAGGTAAGTGTTATAACAATATAGACATTTATAGTACAGCAACATTTCAATGCAAAAACATTCTACAAGTTTGCTAACTGTATTTCTTTTGACTAAAGCCAAGAGCGATAGAAGTCAAACTACCCCTACCAAAAACTACGTGTTTTCAGCTGTGTTTTGCTTAAGATATGGCCTTTTATAGAAAAAAACATCTACACGAATAAAAACACATTGAAGCTTTGGAAGGAAGCTGTAACTTTTATATACTGCCAAATTCACCCATCTTAAAAGACAACTTCTGTTTATGTCTTAATCTAATGAAAAGTTTCCAAATATCCCTCATTCTGTGATTTATCCGGATGAGTGGAAAGGCAGGGGAAGCTAAAGCAATAGGCAGTGTTCAGTTTGTGCTCCAGGAGAAACATGGCGTACACAAAAGCCCAGAATCCACTCAGCAGAGCTTTTGTAAAGATAGAGAAAAACTAAATCCATTTTAAATCTTACAAGAATGAAGAATGTTATCAATTTTTTTTTTAAGACTAAGCACTTGTTCATCCCCACTATAAGCGTAACACATGATGATGTCCCAGCAGACTAATGTAATTGGGCAAAAAAGTAGAAGACAGTTGACACACAGTCTGGTGCGATTTAGTATGAGCAAGAACTTACATTTCCGTCTTTCCAGGTCTAACCCATATTCCTCAGCACCACTGTCCATCAGTCCCTCTTCCACCCAGTAAGTGACTTCAGAGACTACAAAAATGTTTTTAAAAAGAACTTCTTCCCCCAAAACTACTGTCAGAGTAACTGTACTCATTACTAAAATGGGACTTTTCTAAAAAAGAATTAAAAGGACAAATGTAGGTCTCAAATCAAAGAAACAGCAATGAAAATAGTGGTTCATAAAACTAAAGGCACTAAGCTTAGAGCTTTCATAATCAAGGAGTTTTAAGGTCTGCTGCTTGACTCTGATAAATATTTTAACAGTTGTGCTATTTAATTTAGCTTGTGTATAGTATGTGTAAGTAATTTAGCGTGTATCTAGTAAAAGCATTTTATAACCTATTGTGTATTGTTGTTACCATTTTATGATTCAAACATCAAAACACTTTTAGGAAGCTGAAATTAAGGCTTTTGGCCTCAAAACTACCTTCTGAGATGACTAATACATTCCAATACTATCCCTTCAGTAAGATAAATAGGTATTTGGTATATCCAGAAGTATGGGGAAAATAGAGCTTTTTGTTTTATGGAAGGGACACTCAAACAGATTTGCAGGACGACTTCATAGTGTTTGATCTGTCCTTCCAAAAGAGATGTTCTCTAAGCACAAAGCACTGAGGTTGATGCTGTAAGCCATTCAAGTTCATCTTCTCATTCACCGCCTACTTTGGCAGAGAAAAAAAGTGGAGATTTGTAAAAGCCAAATTCTGACCTTTAATTTATACCTGCAGAAGCCTAAATCTCGGAAGTTCTTACTCAGTTGTTGCCAGAGGTAGAATGTAGCTCTTGGGGGAACAAAAAGAGTGTAAGCAAAAAAGTTATATTAGCGTTTATAATACTGATGAGTTCACGCTGCTTTGTCATAGCACTGAAATGGTAAATTAAATCCTTCGATTTTGACCTTGACAGTGAGTGTGACTCACTACAAAAAAGAATGAGACCAGTCTATCTATATATGGTCATTTTTCCAATCATAAATGTACCAGATTAACTACAAAGTAACTTGCAGCTCCTTCTGGAATTAAGACAAACCAGCTCACGATTCCTGCAGCTGGCATCTGCAACATCCATACAGACTTTTCAAAGTCACTTAAATATAGCAATGAGCTTGTCAGCCTAGAAAGGCGTAAGTATTAGTGGCTCTCGAGGCAATACCAGCACCAAGGATCACAAACAGCTTAGCGTACAAGGCATATTTGCGTTCACAGAGATATGATAATAAAGCATTCGAGCAATTCTGAGTATTAGAACATTTGACCCTAGTTCACTCCAACATTGAAAGGGTTTCCAATTCCTCCTTCAGCAGTGTTTTTACTATTTGGTCTATAAAAGGCTTTCTCTGTCATTGAGACAGCTGACTTTGGACCAAACACACTAATAAAAAAAAAAAAAAAAAAAAGAAAAAGAAAAGAAAAGAAAATTCCTTTTGCCACAAGACAGCTGTAACAACATCTTACCTTGCTAGACCATTTCCGGGCTTCATCATGCAGCTGCCTAGCAGCCATCATCATGGGCTGATTAATAGCTTCTCCTGCTTTCTGCTCTGGGAACTCTTCATCCTTTTCTTCAGGTGGTGGTGGTCTGGGTGGGGGAACCTCACCTTCTGGAAGTGGTGGTTTTGGAGGAGCCAGTTCATCAGTCAGCTAAGAAAGGCAAAAATGTTACTTAGTGCAATGGAATAGTATACAGATTGAGTAAAGGATAGTGTCACGGCAAGATGTGATTGCGTGGCCCCATGCCTCATCCATTTTTTTCAAGTGCGCCCTGTTAAAGGAAATACAGTCTTTAAATCTCTTCTTTTGAAAGCTGGATTGGTATTTTTTTAGACTTAAGGTTGCTTGTATGCATGGCTGGCCAGACAATGCATTTTATTTCTAAGCAATAAAAATATACTCAAGTAGTGTCAGCATGCAATCCACATGTCAGTGACAACTGTGTATTGTATTACAAACTATGCTGCACTTACATGAAGCTGCTCAAGGTCAGGAGGAGGAGGGGGAAAATCTGGCTCCTGAGGCTGGAAGGCTTCTCTGACTTTGGCCACAGCTCCCAGAATTCTGTATCCAGAATCCAAGAAACTCTTCTGCAAACCTTAACAAAAATCCCATTACCAGTTTAATGCCATCTTGTAATATTTAGAACTACAACACTACCCCAGAAAATTATTTCTATATCATACCGTGCCAAGTACACTTATATCTGGGAAAAAAATACATTTAAAAACTACCAAATTGTTCATAGTGAATTTACATGTTTGAAATGTTATTGTCATATGCAACATGCATTAGATAAAGCCAAAGTAATTCCCCAAACAACTTTTAGAATAGAAGAAATTATGTAATATTTTCTTATATGAAGTAGTACTGCTGATAACTCGTAACAAAACTTCTACTGAAGATTATGAAATCACATAATTAACGAGAATGCTGATTCCTTTTCCCTTGAATATGCCAAAGGTCTTTGACTGCATTTTAAAAGAGTAGGATTCAGCAGTTGGTGGTACAACCCCGATTTCACCATTCTGGGATTTGAGCGTACACAATATTTGCGTAAAAGGTGACACACAGCTGTAGAAGACAAAAGGAGCACTACTTCACATCATCTTTAGCCAGTAAACAACACACCTGAAATCAGCTGACTGAACCCTTACCAGGATCAGAAATGTTTCCTGCCACAGCTTTAGCATCCATTACCATCGGTGATATAGTTTTGCTTAGCTCATCAGAGGCTGCTTTAACAGCCTCCCGGAATTTAGGATCTTCTGAATTTTCAACCTCCCGTTTTGCTACCAGTAGGATGCGGTTCGCTCGTCTGGCAATGCTGGTGGCACCAGCTACCAGCATCTGAGGTTGCATGTTGGCCATTGCAACTTTACATTTATCAAGATCTTTCTTAATAGCCTCTTCTGATGCATCCAACAGAGATTTAGTATCAATGGCTTCATCCACTAACCCTAGAATAAAAGTTAGACATGTTAATATTCTAGTTTCATCTGTGGAAAGGGATATTTGGTTTTCCAGAGACTGTTCACAACCATAAAAGTAAGTATTTCCAACTCAGGGGGTGGGGAGTGGCGGAAGGGGTCATGGGATTCAGACCAAATGTATTACTGCAGTTTTACTTGTGATTATGTGGCACTTCTGTCACAGTAACCATGCTCAAGCTTGCTCCCACCAATGACCTCCCAAGCTCTTACCCATCTACCACAGAATGCTGCTTGAGTCAAGAACTGGCTTACACAATATATGCAGCAGAGTTTCCTTCCTCCCACCAAATGTCTTTAAGCATTTTCAGTACTTTCTGTACCTCTCCCATTCATTCAAAAGGAAAGATCCCTCTGGCTGCAGTTTTACTTAAGGGTCATATATAGCGATAAGGCAGTAAGATTTAAAATACCCACGATTTAATTAGGGGGTTGGAGAACGAGGTAGTATACAGTCAGATTAGCAGACCAGTGCAAAGGATCCGCACTTTGGAAGGACTGAAACATTGAAGTGCCTCAGCAAGATTCAGCACATCAGCAGCTTTCTTTTATTCACTGCTTTCATCAAGCTGGCATCATTCGGAGCATGTTTTCTTACCCCCACTTAATTATCTGTCCTCATTCAACGTGCCAAGATTCTGCAGGAAACCCCCCCCCCCCCCCAGTTTCTACAGTGATACGCTGCTAGCACAGCAATCGCAGGAGGGAGTAACGCTATTCTGTTTTTCCCACAAAAGAACTAAAACCAAATTTGCTCCCCTGCAGCTCAAAATTAACATGTATGAAGCAAGCTATTTTGTTTATGTTGTAACATACACATATTTCTGGATTTAGAGAGCTCATTCCCACTTCTCTTTATTTTTAATCAGTCATTACTCTTAGGCATGTTTCATCAATCCAAACAGAACGGGGAGAAAATCTATACCAGCTAGTTAGCCACAAAGCATAATCTTCAACAAAAATTCTTAGTTTACCTGTCATTTTTTCTACGTTATCAATCCATTGGTTTTTCATGGTCTCAAAATGTTCATAGGCAGCTTGATTTCCAGGATTTCTCAGGAGGATACGAGCAGCTGATACTACCTGCCAATGGAAACCATTTTTAATTATAGAAGTATCAGTATGTAATGACTTCGCACACAGTCTTGGAAATGCTTGGGGTTTTTTCAGGACTGGACATGTAGGTCCTCATTTGGAAAACTAGTTCGTTGATTCTAGTTCAACATCTAGCTGCTCAAAGATTTATGCTGCTTCAGGAATTTGTTGATACAAATACTTTTTTTCTGGAACTCCAATTACACGTAATATATCTTAAAACCACTTCTTGAAAGCACTAAAGTATAATACTTCCTACACTGCCAAAATTTGAGATGCAAGTTTAATCTGGAAAAAATTAATTAAAGAGCATTTTTTCCACTTATTTTACTAAGCTTCAAAGTAGTTCAAGGATAAGTCAGTAACACTTCTGTCCAAAAGGTGAAGAGTTAGGCATGTCATTTAATCAGTTTGTTCTGCTTGGTATCATATACACAAATATTTGCCATTCCCTTTTAGGGGCGTCAGCACTATGTTCCTTGCTGGTGTTAACATTTCTCTAGAACAGAGGCATAAAGGAAAGTCCACAGAAGCTGTTCCCAGCCCTTTTAACATAAGCCCTTTGAGACAAAGGAAGCAAACCTGCGGGGTAAGTTCCCTTGCTGATTTCACTGTCGCCTGAATGCCCTCCACAGTAGTTTTATTCGCAGTTCCAACTGCAGCTGCTTTTTCTGCTGTAGCTCCCAGTCTAGCAGCATGATTTTCAAAGTTTGCTGCTCTTTCATCAAACACCTAGTTGTCAGAAGAGAAAAGCCATTAAAACCGCCTAACTTCCCTAATAGAATACTATTTCTTCAAATTATCAAATACCAGAGACACCTTCGTAACATCCAAACTTAATTCATCTCCTGAGAGGATGAAAGAGGACACAAAAGCTTTGAGGCTGTTCTAATTTTTTAATCTTTACATTACTGGACTTTCTTCTTTACTAACTCATTTGGGCAACAAAGCATATTACCACACTTTATAGCTTTGAGATATTAAGGTCACTAATTCCTGACGACTACTGCTTTAACACATACCGCGTTAAAACCATTTTAGCTCACAGACATTACAAATTCGTAATTCAAAAGTAACTACATCTGAAAGACAGATACGGGGTTTTACCCTAAAAAATTGAAGGTTCGCATTGGAAAAAACCTCCCTCCCTCCACAGTCCTTAGCTATTCAAGGCACAGAATACTTTGACAAAAAGCTATCCTGTCATAAAGCTAAATTCCCCAAGGCCTTAGGAATCGTTGTGACCATGTTTAAATCAACTAGCCAAAAAGAGCTGCCAGTCAGAGTTTTAGACACTTCCTATGCACCCAGCAGCTTTGAAGTACAGGCAACATTATCCAGCAATAGAACAGATTAAATCTGTTGATCAATCCTGGCATAAATTTGACTATTATAATCAGCTTATATAATGCTGAGAGATACAGTCCCCTAACTGGTATGTCAGTGATTTTTGCACAAGAATTTTTAGCTTGCTGAAGGCAACGTGGTACAAACATCACAGGGAGAAATCTTTGACATTTACTGAAGTCAGAGACAATACAGTTTCCAGGGGTGTACAGCACACTTTGCAATCTCCAAGAGTCCTGAGAGATTTGCATGGCAATCATTCTGCTGTCAGAATTAATAAGCATGTATCACAAGCTTGAGAAAAAAAAAGTATCAATCCATTTTTCAAAATACTGCTTCATTTTTCAAAAGACCAATTCAGGCAAAATTAAACAATAACTGAAGGTTCACACGGGGGAAAGACCACCTGGGTATACTTGCCTCGTCTCTATTGGGAGCATCAGAGGGAGCAGTGGCTGCTACTGCTAACAATTTAATAGGAGTTGTGGTGTCACTAAAAACGTCAGAAACCTCCTGGGTCATTGCCTCTTGCATCCGTGTTTTAAGGTCCTTTGAAAAAAACAAAAAAAAAAAAGGAGAATTATTACTATATGGTACAGGAATATTAAGTTTGTAGGTATTCAAATCCCATAAAACCTCTTCTACAAAAAAAAAAAAAAAAAAAAAAAAAAAAAAAAAAAAAAGAGCCCAAAACAATGGCAGCCATTAAGATACAATGATCTTAAAAGCATGATCAATGATTCATTCTTTATGTAATTTGAAATACAAGAAGCTTACGTACCGCTCCTTGAAGTAGCATCAGAAGCTATGAACAGCACGATTTGAGACCTTGCCCCTCAAATCTGCAATGTTAGCATGCTATTTTCTTTTAAAATGAACTCAAATTTTACTTCTATAATTGTTCATTTGGAATTACAGCTTGATATCACGGCCTCCGCAGAAAGTTAGCTTTAAGCATCTCAGGTGAACCAACTGGGGGTTTGCTGCACTTTTTTATTGATGCCTCACACACACAAGCACTTTATCAGAGGAGTGCAAATACTTCAGCATGTCATGTGTTTCACTGCACAGGAGCAGATTTTTACCTTCAGCGAGTCCTGAAGCTGAGCAGCAATCGCCCTGGCCTGAGGGGATTCTCCCTCCCCTCTGGCCGCGAGGTCAGCCAGCTGGGCAGCCAGTTGGTCTACACGGTCACATTTGGCAAGCAGATCTTGACGATAGGGTCCCATCATGACATTGGCTAAACGACGGCCTTCTGCAACCAGACCCCGAATTGCTGCCTGGCCTACAATGCAAGAAGTGGTGTTGCATTAACAGACGGTGAAACAAAAAATTAAAAGCATAAGTTGGATGCACCATGAAGTAAGTGATGCTTCAGAATTCTTGGGTTTAAGAACACTTTTCTAAGTAGTGGAAAGGATCTTCTGCAGTTTATCACTGAGTAACTGCAGTTCAAACCCATAGAAAAATTCAATTCTCATTATGTTCTTTTTGCTTATTACAGCAACTCTGGCTAGAGATGCATCTTTTTGAACTAGGGTGGTCTGACAGGAGTTAACCATGACGGCTGTCAGGTACTCCTACATAACTAGCCTATTGACTCCACTAGAGAGCACTTAGAAATTCCAAGCACTGCAATTCATCTCCACATCATTACAAGTCATCAGAAGAGCAGGAAGAGGGGGAGAAAAGCCAAGTAGAAAACATACGTTAAAACCAAGGTGGGAAGAGCATGCAGAAGCACTTACCTACTCCCCGATCAGCAACTGTAGGATTGTCTATCCACCTTTGAGCTTGCTCAATCTTTCCCTCCAAATGGACAGCTGCTTTAACTGGCCTAGTATTTGCTACAGCCCTGTTTGTTTTGGACTGTAAATTCTGAAGTGATGTAGCTATTTGCTTAGCCAATGCACGGGCCTCAGGAGAGTCACCTTTCCCACTAAGGATTAAAAAGAAAAAAAAGTATAGTCGCATAAAGATCATTTACAGCTTATCCCAAATTCAGCAGGAAGGCACAACGAAAGGTACTTCATCTGCTTAAATAAGGTAAAATTTGACACTTCAGTCTCCAAGCAAGTAACGCAGATCTGTCATCCATAAATCCCTACCTCATGTTTCTCTGCTGCGGTACCTGGATATTACGTATGTTCAACAGAGCCCTGAGATGGGGGAAGGCATGGTACTGTCATTGATAATGCTGATTTATGACTTTGATTTCCCATACTTGTGGCTGTCTTATTAGCAACTGCAATAATGCCACACATATTACAAGCAGAAAAGTATACAGCAACAGACCCAAGGCTATATATAAACTTGAAAAGAGGTAAGCACGTCAAGGCCTCAAGCAGCTAAATCTCATGAAAATCTTGATTAAAGTTTTCAGCTGGTGAAGAAAGAAAGTTTTCTCCATGTTGCAGCTGGTCATAGATGAAGATCACAGTTTATACAAGAACTGTTTCTCCACTTCCATTCTCAAGCATCCTCTTTGCAAAACTGATACAGAAATATCATAATGTCTTATATATAGTTTGCAGTTGCAGCTTAGAACACTGACACTGACTGAAGTGGTAGATACTCCAATGTGCCATTTAGTGAACTGCTTAGCAAAAAAAAGTGATGACATTTGTCTGTATAAACCAACTTAAATTTCCCATTACTTCATTCCTTTGAATTGCCTTGACAGTACAAAGGAGCTCACTTTTGGCTTCAGTTTGCCTGTCAAATATTCCACAGGTAGGAGCAAGAAAATATTTTCTAGGTAATAGCACTCTGGTTACTTTCTTTGGTGTTTTTGGGGGGTTTGGGGGTTTTGTTTTGTTTTGTTTTTGAGGAGGGTAGTGCAAGCTGGGATTTGGAATAGAATTCATTAGGTTGAAGCATTAAAAAGGATACCATATTTTATAAATTGAATTTCTTAAAGAACATTAAAAAGTTAGCTTCCCCCCTCCAGGAAGTGTAAAATTCTTCACATTCAGTTTTTACTAAATGCAGGACAGAAACTCAGAAGTATAAGATGTCCATTCCCAGTTCCTCTTTCAGAGGAAAATATATTCTCCGATTAATCTTCAATCATCTGATTTTGCTCAGCACTCTGAGCTGCAAATGAAAGTAATTCAAATAAATCAATGGTGATAAAATAATACGTACTGTCGTCGCAGATCTGACAGCTTAGCTGTCAAAGCAGAGATTTCACCCAAGGAACGAAGAATATCATCTCTTTCTTTAGGCTCCTCACATAATTCTGCAACTTTCCTCGCTTCAGCCATAATTCCCCGAATACATTCTTCTCCTTCGCTGCCCCCATTAGGGTCTGCAAGCCAATTCTTAAAAGAAAGAAGTTGCGTACGAGTGAAGATAAATAGTAACATTATTTCTATAGAGACTTTTAAACAAAAATAAATACCAATACAGCTTTCAAAACTTTATTTAACAGAAAATACATTTCAAAAACAATTTATTAGATACCATGAAGTTGTTCTGTTGTCTGACAGATCCTATGTTTTGAAAAAGATGTCAAACTAGATATCTATCCAAAGATTTTACATTCTCTCTCTCTCTCCAACATTCGCCAACGTTTTTTTCAGAAGTAAAATTTAATGAGTGGCTCTAGAGACTCATGATCTGGCTTTCAGTAAAAGAAAAAACAAAACGCAGATGCTCTTTACAAAGCTTTTCCTAAAAAGTCTCATCATTTTATTCAATATTATAAATAATATTAATGTATTTTATATATATATATATATATATTTATAATTATATAGACATATACACATTCAGATAAGGTATATATAGAATTTCATTATTTTATGACCAACATCATCCCTGGGTAATAGGCTGACCACTAAGAGAAATTTAAGAGTTACAAAAAGAAAGGATCAACTAAAAGAAAAAGTAGTTTCATTACCATTGTTTCGGTTTTGTCATGAGTACAAAGTTCTAAATCCTGAACTCTGCTCCCAAAACATTGCCCAAGGAAAGGGCTCACAGGTAAATCTGTGCAGTCTGAAACTCCTCTTTTCTTTAATAAAGATCAGTTTATGTCCAAATTTAAGGTGTTTCCTCTTTTTAATGTCATAACCTTGAAATTTTTAGCAATGCTAGAAAAATTACAAAAAAATGTTCATAAGCTGTAGAAAAACTCATAGCACCCTGTAAACTACTGAATTTAAGATTTTTCTTTGTAAAAGCAAGAATCTCCTATACGTTTTTCCTAACAAGTAACTGTTGTGCTTGGAAACAACTACCATAGTTCAGTATAGCAGCTCTAACAACAGCAATGCAATCATGTTCTGATGTATTTATTAAATCATTAGTGGTACCTGAGCAGCATCAATCTTCTTAGCAATTGCCTGCTTCGAGTTTGTCATGGCCTCCAGTTTGCGGGCTGCATTCTCCACTTTTGCAGTGAGCAAATCCAGACCTTGAGAGACCTGCTGTGCTTTCTGCATAGCCATGGGTGTCGCACCCTGCCCTCTGCCCGAGACAAAAAGAGCACCACAGATTCAGCTCAGGATTGAACAAAGCTCTTTTCTAATGATGAGGCAACAAAACCTGTTTACGAGCTTTCCCATCAATTATTGCAAGAGATACAGTATTCAATCAGGTATTTTTTTTCTGTGGGAAAACAAAAATAACTGAGGAGAAACACCACAACAAGAAGAGTTTAAAACTAATAGCATATTTTCTCATTTCCAGAACTGGACTTATAGCATCCTCAGAAGAATGAATATTTCAAGTGTCCCAAACGAAGGTTATTTGAGGGTACAGGTCCATTAAAGTACCCACGGCAAGGCCTGTTATCTCCTCATTTATAGATCGCTGCAAGTCAGTCAGAACGTGCAGGAGTGATGTCAACATACCTGAGGGAGGACAGCAAGTCCGTAAGTGAAAACAAGATGCCTCAGTTGCCTCAATCACATTGACCAAGTAGATTAAAGGTTATGGGCTGTCAGTAAAACTTCTTAAAATGGTGAAAAGGGAGCTAGCAATAAAAATTTACAGGACTGCAAAAAACAATTTGAGCACTACCACTGTTTGTTCAAATGCTTAGGAGTTAAACGCTGGATAGAAAGATAACTTCAGATACATATGCCTGAGAACATTAGTTTTGCGTAAGAAATCTCATACTTCATTCCAAAATAACCTGACTACTGGAAAGCTTTTTGAGCGTGTTAACCTTATCAAACTACTAACTTTAAAAAGACCATAGTAATTGGAAGGATGAAAAGCATGCCTCTGAGATACTAAGGTGTATTTACACAGTCAGGCCAGAATCTCAAGATATGTTTCTTTATAATCTTTTTTCTCACAGGCTGCATTGTATTTATTTACACATTAAACCAGCAAATAAACTTCTTTGTTAGTAATTCTTAGTTCTGTCTCTTGCTCCACCTCCAAATATTTCACACAATACGAAGCTGACACCAGCTGCTACCTTACAAGAAAAGCAAGAGTTTAGCCTAACTTCCAACACTCCGTGCAAATACGGGTACACAGCAGCTCTTACGTTCTCTCAGATCAATCAGCTGGAAATCCAAGATAAACTATAACCAGCTTCCCATCCATTACCACTGTTATAACTAATATACATCAGTTTAATGACTATAACCAGTGTTCCTAAATTTTGGCCTGTTTTGCGTTTATATAGCAAACTAACCACTCTTCATGGAATTAAGTTATAGAACTATTCCAAGCTTGTGTACGTATCATTGCAACACTTGCGAGCCTGGCAGTCTATGGATTTAAAGTGATGGCAGGGAATCTGTTCTTAAGGTAATTCAAAACACAGTTCTCCAGATACTTTACATTTGCTCACGTCCTGTGCTTCACAAGAGCCTTAAGTCAGAAAAGCTGCTTATTTTCATAGAATCATAGAATGGGTTGCATTGGAAGGGACCTTGAAGATCTTCTAGTTCCAACCCCCTGCCGTGGGCACCTTCCACCAGCCCAGGCTGCCCAAAGCCCTGTCCAGCTTGGCCTTGTACACTGCCAGGGATGGGGCACCCACAGCTACCGTCTCCCCAGTTTAGAGACAAGGATGCCATGCAGGACCTAAAAGCTTTATTATTATTGTAATAAATAAAAACATCCTAACTTGCATTGCTTTCTTTAATTGAAAGACACATTAACATTTAGGATAAAATATAATACCACAAGACCATTACCTATATCCCTAGTGGATCACAATTAGTAGTTTTCTGGGGGTATGAGTGTTATATTTTTAGAGGGGTGGGGAGAAGTGTTAAAACAAAATAAAGAAACCAGTGTTAGAGAACTCTAGCTTAATGATTTACTACATTGATAAGCAGCTGAAAAATTCCTTATCCTCAAAGGAAGGGTTATAGTGTTCAAATTACATGGAGTAGTTATTTCTTAGCTCATTGCCTTTATGCCTTCACAAGGGATTATCATGCTTCCTACTTTCTGGCCAAAGAACAAAAGGCCATAGTACCCAACATTAAAAATATACAGTAAATTTAAAGAGACTCATCTGCTGCCTAAAACCAAAACCCCTTAAATTCAAAACACCATTGTGAAAGAATAACCAATTTCTAATGAGGAGGCAGAAGACTGATAACAGGCTCTGGTTAAATAAAACTGTGCAAGAAACGCACATGGAGTTCAGTAGAATTTATCAGTGCCTGACAACTTCAACAACTACTGCTTGTAGTCTAACATCCCCACAAACACCTAAAAACTAGAATATTCATCTATCTTATAGTTATTGGGGTATATCCTCATTGGAGAACAGATTTAAACAGAGTTTAAAATTTCATTTCTGCCTAATTTGGAGGAAGGTTATGTGTTTGACATTAAAAAACCTCCAAATTATCTACCTGAGCAATTTTGCTCATCATATTATATAATTAAGATTTCACATATTAAAACATATTAATATTTTCAGAAAAGATTGAAGTAAAAAAAGGCAAAATACAGCTACTGGCCTGCACTCCTACAGGTGAGGGAGTGACACAACTGCAAGTTCAGAAAAACTGTTTTAACAGTACTGGAAGATTGTGTGTTAAAAGTAATAGATTTACCTTGCTCGGAGGTCTGCCAGTTGATCAGTCATCTGGCCCAGAGTTTTGCATGTTCCCAGAATCTCTCTGCGTTCTTTGCCTGCACACAGTTCTCCTGCTTTTCCAGCTTCATCAAGGATCTGCCTGATTGCCTGCTCACCAACATCACCTAAGACGCAGAGTTAGTTAGTAAAACAAGCAAGACATTCCTTGACATGTATCAGTAAACTGCTAGTCTCATCATGTCCCATCACATTAATTGCACTAGGTTCAGCCATGAAAATACATATATCACAAACTATGAGATATACACCAAATGTGATAATTACAATGTGACAATATTTCTGAAACAATACAGCATAACCTTAATGTGCATCATGTATTTGAAGTAATTTAATCATTCCGTTATCATAGCTCAGTTTCTATAAATACCTTATTTATAGAATCTGTAACTCAGGAAGAGCAACATGGCAAGATCACGTAGAGTTTACTTCAGCTGTGCATCTGACTTCATTTTGGCTAAAGAAGATGCAAGACCATTCCATTTACTTGCAACCCACCCTGATTCCATAGTAACACAGCCAGTGAAATCTGATTTGCAGCAAGTTCTACAAATATATTTGCATTTGTCCTTAGCTACTGAATTTTTAATAGTTGATTTCATGAATTGTCAGTGGTGATGACAGAAGGCTTTGAAAGTAACTTTGAGGCTTCTGGAATTGAGTGTGGCAAGGGGAATGAGGTCAGAAGTAGTATAAGCAGCAGCTCGACAGATAACAATAATTCACGTCCAACTTCTACAACTATATTATTTTGGCTTCAGTTCCAGAGAGAGTCTTTCAGACTTTCGAAGTCCAAATAGAACAGACTTATATCCGGTTCTATATGTTTTAAAGAGGCACACAAAGGTGAAAAACCTTTATGTAAGTAAAGGTGATTGTAGTTACAGTATTTGTGGCAGATTTTCATGTTAAAAATCTTATGTCGAGACTGAAAGAAAAATGCTTAAAGAGATTCTGTTAGGCAAATCTGAGGTTACACAAATTTGAAAATACAAAAGGAGGAATGTTAAGTATTAGCAACGACTGCAGTTAAATACTGATCAATGCAAGTTACAGGGTTTTGATTTTACTAGTGGGATGCAAAGAAAAACCATGTATGTTATACACAGTATATTATATAGGCAACTGAAAAGAAGCCACACTTTCCAGGTCATTAGACACAACTTGTCCATCTCCAGTACCCACAGAAAGGAATAAATACAGGCTCCTTCAGCATGATCCACTATGTATGGGTTATTAATGCTTAAAGGCAATTTTGGCTTAAGCAACACAATTATTCAGACCTGTAAAAATCAAAATACTTTGTGCTGTTGGGGTCTTTTTTTAAAATATTACCTGGAGGTGCATTCGGATCTCTCAGCCAACCTTTTGCCTGATTCATCTTTGAATCTATTAAGGCTAAAGCTCTTTTCATGGCTTCAGTGTCCTTCACAAAAGAGAAACCACCAAAATGATTCTCAAAAAAATCAAAGCACAATCAACACAGCCAAAGCAAACAGAAGTTCTATAAAGCAGAGTCTGCTTACAGAAACACACCTGTATAAGCAGCTCAAAACCCAGTTTCAAACTAGCAGGTCAAAATCACTTATTTCCAATTAAGACAGACATTTAAATTTCACTCAAAATGCAGAAAATATGCATGCAATTTTAGTGATTTTTCTATTCCTTTACTAGTGTTTTAATTGCTAAAGTCAGAGCTCTAATAAGCACACATCTTGGAGTTAGTTCAATTTTTTTTCCTTAACGTACAGCAGGGCACATAGAAAAGTTGCAACAATGAGATTAAACTTTTTTAAAAAATGAAAATTGGCCAGTGAATTTTACTACTTACTTCAGTGTAAAAGGCTGCACATCTGCATTTTTCACCTGCTCTGCTGCTTAAAGTCAAACAACTGCTGTTTGCAGAGGAACAAACTGCCAGCTAATTCCTGGAATTCTCAAATACGGAGTTTCATGTCTTAGGAGACAAACACATCTATTCACATGTGGTTGTTTTAAAGTTAGAACTTCTCTGCTGGAGCATCAGAGAAGCTGCTGCTTTTGACTATTATGCTGCTATTATCGAACACCTCTTTCACTGAAGGAGATAAAACCATCCAGTTCTCTTTTCTCTGCACACTGTTAATTGTTCATGTGTCATCTGACCACTAGAGGCCAGAAGTTTTCTATCGACGCAAAGAATAACAAGTACCTTAAGTAGAAAGTTGGGAAAAAGCCAAAATAGCTTTTTACCACACATGGTATTAAAATAATTTGAAATACATCTAACGTCCCTTGATTAGCGTACAGATGATGAAAAGAAGCCTGGCTCTTGCATTAACTGAATTGAACTGTCCATGTCCAGCTCTTACAAAAAGCCTACTAGCATCAATGGTCAGTAACTGGTACAGCACATGATATCCTGACAACATTAAAGAACTGCCACATTTTTGTGGAGTTGTTCATTCTGCATGCTTAGCCTCAAAGATACATCACTGTAAACGTTTTGGCATTTTCATTCAGACAAGTTGGTCTGTCAACTATCCATATGGTGCTGTAATTCAGCAACCAACTTTCTAAAAGGTCATGAAACACTCTGCTGGATATTTTTAAGGGCTCTTGAATCACAGCCTGAGAGAGATCACCAAAAGCAGTATCATTTTCACCTGGATGGCTGGTTCTCAAATCTAGAAACTGGGTCTCAGAGCTTGGGCCAGGACCTTCTTTGAAAAAACTTCCAAAGGGTAGGATACACAGCTAGGGGCGGGAGGTGGGCACATTGTTTTAAAAGTCATCATCTCCATAGCTTGAGAATTATGCATTTAATAGATGATGATGAGACAAGTAAATAACCACTTAAGTATTCAAATGTATGTAAAAACCTTACTAGCTATGAAGGTAGGTGTTACAGCTTTCTGTTGTTTTATATATGGGCTGACAATACTTTAGTTCGCAATGAATGGTCTACTGCAGGCCTGTCTACCCAGAAATCATCCGAAACAAAGAACTAACTGAATTTTTATTGCCTCATGTGTTGATGAGATGATAGGTGTGGGATGGTTGAGCAAACCAGTGTGTTGGGAAAACTGTCTTTGCCCCTCCCTTTCTACTAACAGGCTTTTGTGTTGTCTCAGCTGCCCACAGAGCTGCAGTTTCAGCAAAATTAGACAGAAGCCTCTGAACCTAAATTCGTCTATCAGGGGATAAGATCAAGGGCATTTTAGCTTTTACTCTCATGATTTTGTAATTGCTAGGACTTCTCAAGCAATAACAGGAGCCATCTGCCCTATCATATGAAAGCTATATAACAGGATTGCTCTGCAGTGTACAGCGTGCCCTCCTGTGTGCCTCTGCATTTGCACGGTACCATCCCTTTTTCCTATTTAAAAAAATCTGGTGAAACCCCAGTGTTAGAGGACATCTGCTCTTAGAGCATAGATTGCTCATCTTCACAGCTCTAACTACCACAGCACGGAATCCTTCTCAGCTTTAGCTTGATAAGGAGTTTTCATTGCAATGAGACAACTTTTACATAGGTAATTAGAACACATCCTTCGCTAGGTTTGTTGGCATTGCACTTTTGTTTCTGCCACAGTGGGACGGTTTGTTCTGTGTCTGGTGTCAGATACCTTGCAAGTGACAAGGGTGTAGCAATCCTGAAATGTCTGGACTTATCCACCAATTCAGGCTATTAAGCAGGAAGATAAAAGTAGAAATACTCAATTTAAACAAAACAAAGCAACTTGCTCAAGGTTTTACTGGCTTGAAGTGTCTTGATACTCCTGATTTCTGGAGCTGTTTAAACATCTTGTTCCTTCCTGAACAGCTAAATGTTTAAAATTTTACTCCCTGGGATTTGCCAGCAGAATATCAATTGCTAGTAAGAAAAAAAAAAAAAATCCTACAGCTATCCTGCAAAAAAAGTTTCATATAGAGTAATTTTATCAGTAAAAAAGCATTCTTTCCGTCCTCTCCCCACAGTTCCCCTTTTGGCAAAAGAAATTTCATTAACAAAAGCAGCAGTATTACCTTTTCAGATGAGACAAAAACTTAAGTTAATCAAGTTAAACCAATAGGGCAATGTTTTCTGAAGGGAAAAGAGCAAGCTCGTGTTTTGTAAATCAGCTCCCCAAAGCAAATAAGCACTTATTCAAGATACCTTTATGCATCACTTCTGCCACTACCAAGAATTTTGAAATTATTCAGGGAGTAGGTGGGACTGGCACTGCTTTGAGAAGGAGCAAAATAAATCCTGCACAATGCCTTGTTGAATATAAAACACAACCTCTGACTCAATTAAGTGGTCTAGCCTACTGATATCTGCATTTCATTACCGAACAAGGCAATGTTGAAGGAAACGGGCAAAGCCAGCCTTCTGGCAGAACAGATAGCTTAGTCACCATCCTGGGTTCAATGCTGCAAGATGCAAGATACTTCTCAGCTTCCTCCAACTTTAAACTCCCTCCATTTCTAGAGAAATGGAAGATGTTTGAATTGAGTGTTACTTCAAGTTTATTTAAAAACAAACACTAGGAATATACAAAGAAAGCTAAACTCCTTTGTAAAATGAGACTTTCAAGGAAAAAAGGAACAAAACTATGAACAGAAGAAATAATTGCATATTTTTTTACTTTTTTTTTCTCTCCAAGATTTTGTCAGAGATCAGTATTTGCCCAGTATTTCAATTCTAAATCAGTACACTATTTTTAAAAAAATCAGTGTTGGTGCAAACAGAGGTTATTGCAATCCATTAACAGTAATGTGCATTTCAGAGTCCTGAAAGACCAACAAAATAGTTTGCAAAAAAGCCTGCAACTCTGGCTCCAGACACTTGTTCATTCTCCACTATCCTAGGTAGATTTTGTGATACTTCAATGTATAAACAAATAAAGATAAATAATAAACATAAAATAAACTCCAACATCAACAATAGGATGTACCACACAAGTGAAAATTCAAGGCTGTACATCCCCAAGCACACCTTACTTTGCTTGGGGAAAAGCATGGGGAAAATTATCTTTCCCCTGACCGCCAGGCACAAAATGCATGCAGCAGTAATCTCAAGCAGAATTAAAGAGCTCCTCCAGCTCCGTTCCAGAAAAATGAGTAAATCAACCATTAGATACATATGCAAATAGAGGAAAAGGTCTGTGATAGGTGCCATTAGCAAATGAGTTCCTGCTTCTTCATTCCACTGCAATTTTAATCTCAAATTCTTTGTCATAACTGTTTGATTAATGCCCATTGCTACAGTTTCAAATTGTCAATTAAAATTAATTGAAAACCAAAACACAATTAAGAAGTTCTCAACTCAGAACAGAATGATGCTTTGATTATACTAGTCCACACAACATATTTATACATGATGCCTAATGACCAGTATTTTCCACTTAGAAATACTGCCAATACAGCAACTATTTTCTTAATAAAATCCTTTGTTAATCTGCCTCACTAGCAAGAGGAGTAAGCATTTCCTAAGACTAAATTGCCAGCTTTTTGCAACAGTCATTTTTTTACCACATAGATTTCCAAATTTCTTGTGTAAAATAAAACCATATTTGTATTTCATAAAATACAGGAATGCTTAAATAAAAAAATAAAACTAAATGGAAAAAATGCACATACAAAACTGATGTTTTAGGCCTAGACCCGAAGAACACAAACCATTTGAACTGAAGGAAGCCTGCTGGCGAAATACTATGGAATGGACAAAATTCCTGATTTAATAAAGCTTTCTGGGCATGCAGAAAGCTTGTTCCTGCATGACTGGACCCTTTATTTGTAGCTACAGAGACTAGTAACATAAATTAACACAAAAGCATTCAGCAAGAATGTGCCCTGAAATCTTGGGGTAACTCTAATCAGGCTCATAAAGACAGTCAATGCAGTTCAGCTTGCGGTTACCATTCTCTCAGTGACAGCCGATTCTACACAGAGCTAGACAGAGCTACTAAGACCCTTTTAAAACTCCTGCGTGTATATATGTAAGTATGGTGTCACAGCTGGCACACAGATAAAAAGTTGCACAGCACACAGTCTGCACGCAGAACAAAATCCCACATACATGCTTTCCGGGGTTTAGTACAAGGTAGATGTGTAGGGTGTGGAAGAAAGCTTACCTTCTAAAGGTGAGAAAAGGGTAAGAAACAGGAGAATAAAAACAAAGATGCATAAAGTAGTCATAATAAGGAAGTGATAGTGACAAAATAACTCAAAAGGCAAACTAAGGGTCAAGTGCCAAACAATATAGGCCAAAGTGATTTTAATGCCTAGATGACATCAACGTTAGATTTTCTGCAAGATTTCACTGGTTAATACATCCAGCTTCAGGTCTCAATGTTTTTCTTTATATATATTTACAGTTACTTGCTGCTCACAGCACTAACCATTCAGAATATCCCTTCAGCAATTTACTTCAAGGTACCCAAAAAATAGGTAGGAATTTCAGTTATGCAGCTACATTTATTTCTAAGCTCACAACAACACTTTTACGATTTTGTCTGTCAGACCTGCTTTATGGTCTCCTAGACATATCTTCGGAGGTATCACTTAAGAGCACCATTTAACTCCAGGTAAGTGGCTGCAGTCACTTAACACCGAGTTGTAAGGAACAAATACTGTCCATGTGTCAGCTTCACAGACATCATACTTAACCCAGAAAGGATGTTCAGTCTAACATATATTTATTTGAGACAAGGCAAACACTTGAAATTTACTCCCATGTCCAGACTAGAAGTCAGGCAGGTGGAAAAGGAAGCAGTGTTCAAGGAGGGACCCCCAAAAATTCACTAAAATTTCTCAACTTCAGGCCTTTTGCACAAGGAATATGACAGCAGCCTATCTTTTTAGTAGCGGCCAGGAGAAAAATCTCAAGTAATCTCACTTATGAATGCCTAGCTACAAAACTAGTTTAACATGTAGAACAATAACTTTTATACCTAACTTTGTCAAATATGGTTATATAGGGTAGCTACATATAGGGAAAAAAATCCTTCTCTGAGAGGTATACACTGTATTCCAGGATTTTCTAGTAGTGTCAAAACTAAACAATGAACAAATCTGTCTTCTGTTTGACCATTCAGTTGCAGCAAATCACTGAGCCACCTTCAAATGCCATGATCCTTTAACTTAGCTTATTGAGAGAAAGCTAATTTTGAAAGATACATTAATACAATCATCTCTGAAAATGTTCTTTGACCTTGAAGAGATTATAATCATACAAATGTTACAAAATAGATGCACAAATAGGTATTTCGACAGTCTCCAAGCATATGACACAGTAGGTAAAAATTAGACTTCTATAAACAAATGCAGGTGGGAAACGTACCTTGCTTGCCCAGGCATCTTCATCCCAGGAAGTGAGTTGTAATACACGGATTATTTCATTTATCTCAGCACTCATTTTCTCTACTGTAAAATTGCGGTTTTTCAAGGCCTCTTCTATTCCCTGGCTTTTAGAATTTTTCGTGGTTACAAAAATCTTCATAGCTGTGAAAATACCACAGATTCGAAAAAGGTACATGCAAGATACGATCCATGCTGAATCTGATCTCATACTGCATTTATGTGGAGGCAGTACATTTTTTTTTTGCATGGACTGTTTTATCTCAAAGAGATTGTAGTTGTATTTCAAGAAGCACAGTTATTTGCAACGTCAAGGCTGTTACTTTTAATAATCATAAGACATTGGAACTCCAGCTCAAAATGGACAGCAATTCAGAGTGATATGAAAAATTAAAGCCAAAAATACCTGAAATAAGTACTGGCAATAGCTCCTTCACGGTATTCATGGAGTTTACCAGCATAACCCTGTGTTCCTGATGAGTTAATTCCTGTTGTCTCTCATCAATCATTTTGGCCATCTTTGTCATTCCTAAAGATTAAAGTAATTTAACATAGTCATAAATAAAGAAATGTAATATTAAGTCTAATTTGCAACAGTTGAGCTTTCTCTAAACAAGAACAAAGTGTAGTGAGTTATGACAACTATACTGAAGTTTAAAACAATTTTTATATTAGTAGCTGTTACTTAAAACACATTCCAGATGCTTCAGAGAAACCACTGATTCAAAACCTAGCCACTATGCAAAGCAGAACGGTCTCCTCAAAATTCTTGATTTAAAATCTCAGCAATAGAATAGGAAAATACCTGAAATGACTGCTTTAGGACATGAAGTCACTTCATGAACTCTGAAAGCTAATGTGTTTTTTTTCCTTATCTAATAAGACTTGATCCAAGACTTCAGTGTGAATGGCAGAAAAAGGAAACATCAGGGTCTTGTTTGCCTTGAGGTTCTACCATAATTCAAGAATTGTATCTACTTATATTTCAGTTCTACTAGAAATATTTCAGTGCTCTAGAAGTGTGGAAAGAATACAATTTATTCTAGAGCAAATCTGTTTTCAATAGCTAAGACTTGTGAGGTTTACCACACAGCACATGTGGAAACTTCAGACACAGCTTCATAAAAATTTAAGCTGATTTAAATTGCTGCTGCTGTGGTCCTACTCTCTCTGCTACAGGGGACAAAATTGGAAGAAAGATCTATACTCTTTGGCTGAATAACTTTTCTGCTGGTTAGCATCTTAGGCGTCTCAATATAAGAAAAAGGGTAAATGAGCTTTAATGGCAACACTGAAAAGTAGTAGAATCCCGGTATGTATGTCCTCTGAACCACCTTTCCTTTCAAATGACAAAAGCCTAAATAAGTAATCATGTTCTCCTCTCTACTTCCAACATAAAACCTATAAGCAGCTTGTTGATTTTAAGTGTACATACTCATAATCCTGTTATTTATATAGAGCTCACATTAACAGTTATGTTCAGATGTCCATTGATATAGTTGAAGGGAACAGGGACTACAGGCATAAAAAGTTTTGTGGGCCTGGGCTGAAAGTGTTGAGCAAACGAGCTACAGGTTAGCTCAGGCAAAGACAGTGCTTCTGGAGCATGCCAGAAGCACAAGACTAGCTACTTATTCACAACAGCAGAATCTAGAAAAGATTATTTGCAATTAAGGTACAAGCCTACGTTTCACTCAGAAATTAAGACACTTGCCCATCACCTGTTACCTCTATCGTATGCATGTAATAGCAAATTATGTCTGTAAGGTTCAATGAAAGCCAAATAAAGCAGTCTGAAGTTTGGGGAAACTTCCATTGTAAAGACACAGAAGACAATAACCACAGAGAAACTGGATTTGTATATACCAAATCAAAGAAAAAGTTTCATGGAAAGAGAAGATTGCCCTTTTGGCTTCATCTTTTCCTATTCAAAATGAGGCAAATTCTATTTAGTTGAAGGTAACTCCCCATGGGACAAAAAAAAAGTTTGTTTAGAGAACACTATACCTTCATACAGAACTTAAAAGTTTTTCACATCTAGAAACAAGGTAAAGTGTACATATGTCAAAAACAGGATGAGCTGCTAGTCATTTAATTTATGAGCTATTCTTACACTAGATATTTATTCTTATTTATATATACAAAGTACTAATGAGGTTCCTTCTCTGTTTATAGAAGCATTCTTTAGTTCAGTGTCACATTAATTCCAACATCTTCCTACAATACCACCACAACATCTAGATTTCATACATTGCTTTTGTTAAGTACCTGAACTACTTTATGCTTGCTGAAACTAAAGCATTTGGAGTAGCAGATGACAGAGATTAATGGTAGGTTTCCTCTGTAGCAACCCAGTACTTCACTTAATTTCCACCAGTGAAAGTGTGAGTTAACACAGTGTAGTAACAAGTAGTGAAGAAGCATCAAATAAGGAACAAAAAGAACCGTAGTACCTGGGCTTTTGTATTATACTGTAAGACAGCTATTTCTACAACCTCATTAAGATGCTATTATGACACATAGCTTTGCCTACTCCAAGAAATTCCTGCTAGGCCTAACCATCTCACTTAGTACAGATGTTTTATCAGCTTAATGGACTTTATAGCTGTGAGCACTTAATTACACAGCTTTTTTAGTTTGTTTTACTCTTACTAACGCATGCTTACTTCCCTCATATAATATAGTGTAGCAAAAGCACAGTGCACATCATATCTGTGTAGTATTTACCCACATCTTGATTCATCTACATTCTTAAAGAGAGAATGTGAATCAGAAAATAGTCACCATTCACACTGTAGCTTAAAACTCTTTCCAACAGATGCATTCAAAGCAACTGCTTTATCACTGTCCCAACACTTGAAACTTGGGTGAGGAAGGTGCTGGGGGGGGTGGGGGGGAAAGGTAGTGGAAAAGACTATACTTAGTATGTTTATGATAGGCTGTAGCAAATCAAACCTGGCCCTAGATTCTTTGTGTATGTCACCAAATCCTCCATAGTCTCTACTACTTCCGCCACAGTCAGATATTCCAATATTCCTTTGCAGACACGGATGATTTTACGGACCTAAAAGAGGAACATTCCATCATTTGTTAGATGAAGCCAAGTTACACTTGAATTAGAAATGCAAGCCTGTTATTAGAATGGAATACATACAGCATTTGCTAACGTGACGTACAGGCCAATCACAAAGGTCTGGGATACTGATTAAGTTACCCAAAATGTCATTACTCAACAGTGCTGTATTGACAAAGGTAGTATTTAATCAGCATTCTATTACTCAGAAATGCAAAATCCTGCTTCCAGTGTTTTCACTTTGTATGTTAAATGAAAGATAGCATTGGGAAAATAGGTTATAAGGAAGTGCGTTTCAGTGTGCTGGTATGCTTTTTCATTTCAAAGTTTTTCATTGCAATTTCATCAGTAAAGAATATTTAACTTAAATCACAAACCAACACGACATAGAAAACAGACTCCAAGCTTTCAGAGGAAGTATTATTCACCATACAGCTGTACATATGGATAAAGCATTATACAGCATTCCAGTGGGAAAGGTAGTTCCAACATCTTAAGCTTTCCAGAAAAATCTGTGAAGACTGTGCTTTATTTACCTCTAGACATCTGCTTCAGCTTAACTTTTTCAGTTCATACTTGATTCCAAAACAGAGTTCTCTGTCAGTTAATCTTTTAATCTCCTGAACAGCATTATTTCTGAGAACACCACATACAATTCTTATTGAAGAATGAGTTAATTACCATTTAATTTGTATCAACCACATGCAGTGTTCAGTCCCTAGAACAGATCATAGTTTCCTCTAAAACTCATTTCAGTTCTGTCCCAATGTTAGTTATCTTGAAACATGGTAGGACAGAGACATGCCAACTTTTGTGTTTGTGAGAAGTCAATCATTCCACACCAGTGTTTTTCTTTCAGTTAACATGCAGTTGTCAGACTAGTTCAATAAACCATTAACTCCATGGAAGTCAACACATTTCCTAAACACTGGAAGCAGGGAGATTAAAAGCTATTAACTTCCTTGCAATTCTGTCCCATAACACTTTGTAGTATCTATTAAAAAACACTTAAAGCAATGAGAATCACAAGCGCAACAGAGAAACCCTAGCATTCTCCTCATTTCAGAGGGACATGCTAACAGCACCATAAGCCGATTAAATGAGAGACAAGGATCCATGTTAGACTACTCAGAACTAGAGGAAAAGCAACACAATTTCATAGATTAACAGATTGTTGCATGGGTACAGTTTAGAATTAACATCAGCTTTTCTAACAGTGTGAGTTTCATTTCCTTATAGTAGCATGATATTTAGAAACAAGCAAGACTCCACACTCTCAGAAAGACGATTACAAGAGCAAGACTTGTAGCAAAGAAATGTTTTCAAAATGTTTTCAAAAGACACACAAAACCTCTCTTTTAAGTTTCCTTGCAACTCTGGCATTTTTGTCCATCTGAGGATGGGCAAACAGCACCTCAGAGCCACTTTTTGGCTTGTGCAGCAGACAAAATGTAGCAACTGTTAACATCTAACAGAACACATCTTCTGGCTGACCAGCCAGACAGTCCAAGTTTGTATTACCTCCCATGCCCCAAAGCCAATTAAACTGCCAAAGCTAATGAGTCAGACAGACATGTTCGGCAGTAGCCTAGGGCTTTTCAGTGAAGGGATACAGAGAATATAAAGATTAGTAATGGGTATGGTGAAGGGAATACAGGAAAGTGTAAGGAAGATCTAAGACAGGGTTGATGGGATCTGGCCTTTTTAAAGAACAATCACAAACAATGCCTAAACATTATGTCAAACAAAGATGCTCTTAACAAAACAGCAAAAAGCCTGAGCTCCTTCTGACAGAAAGCAATGCAAAATATGCTTCCAATCAAGCTGAAACCACCAAACCCACATTCATCTACTCAATAGTTGAGATTAGCTAATTCTGTTATATGGATATTTGAATTTATAATACTATTGCGCAGATATCTATGTCAGTCATGTTGGGATTCCTACCTCTGCTTCATCAAATGTCAAAAGTAAGTCTGACGTTCCAGAAAGAATGCCTCTTGATCCATCAATTAGATAGTCACGAGCTGGTACTGAATAAGGATCTGCTTGCAGCATCTGGGCTGCCCGAACAAGTTTGGTGCAGGCGTTCTCCACTCTGTGGAAAGTCATCAGACAAAACTTGATTATTTTCGGTCTGTACGACAACACGCTTGAGAAAATGCTGGATTTGTTTTCAACTTTCCTACTTAAAGCACTGCAAGCAAGCGGATCATTCCACACCTTTACAGTTTAAAAAGCAAGAGTATTCATTGCACGTGTTTTAACAAGAAAGTAACCAGCAATTGTATGACACAGTTTTTCAGAAATCATGCCATCTTCCAGTGCAGGGAATGTTTAAAGCATCCCACGTGCAGCAGTCAATACAGTGTCATTAGGGAGAGGTCCCAAGACAGCAAAATACCTTTCATTCTTAATGACAAGGACAGGGGAAAAAACAATTATTCTTTTAGGACTTCACAATCGAAGTACTTGCTAACCTTTATCAGCCTTATATTTCCATTGTCATTCAATAAGCAATTGCTATTAATAAATATTAAATGATAGCTATGCATTAAGACAAAGGAACATAGTATTAAGAAAACCAAGACACTGTGCCCTGTTCATTGAAGCTGTAGTCCAGTTCTTCAGAGTATTAAAACTCATGACAGAAACAGCATTTTAAATAGCCACACGATTCAGTGATAAGGTATAAACTTTAAATGCAGCTTGCACTTTCAGGCTTAAAAAAGGGAGTTTTGCAAGACATTACACTATGCAATTACAGTAACACAGAAGGTACTATGATAAACAAATGAGCTTTAAAATTAGTCCATCAAGCCATTTAACACAACAATTTTAAAATACCAAGAACTGGAACACTGAAAAGCTTCTGGTTTTGTTCTTTTGTTGTAATTGCTTCATGATAGCTTAGAGAAATACAAAATTCAGACTTCACTTCCACGTTAGCTATGCTACTCGTGACTGTACTTACTGACCTCACTGTGACTTGCCTCTGACAGAATGTAAGTGCAGTCTAATACATAGGCTCTATGCATGAGTGCCACGTGCTCATTCAAGTTACACTAGGTTCTGACAAACATTAAAACCTTTTATTAAAGCAATACTGTCTAGCCCATTTTCTACTGACCACTTGGACACACTCTTTTACCATACTTTCAGTTAAGTACTATTGGTAAGTTAGTTACCACATTTTCTCCCTTATGTTCCTTATTAACACAAATGGCAGAACTTAATGGTTACATCTAAATTTAACTATGTTAGAAATAAGACACGTATTACAGGAAAACATTATTGTTACTCAGAAAGTGAAGTTTTCAGCTAATGGCTCCCTAGAGTAGAACGAATTGGGCCATCTGACCCTATCATAACCTGCTCTTTAGTGAGACATCTGCTCAGCACATCAGATGGTGGTAACTCATAACTGAGTAAGAAAATACAGGAGAACTTCAAGCAGAAAGTGGGAATGGTCTGCTCATTACTATGCAGTGTACTTAGTTGTATTATCAAAGTCAACTGACTTCACCAAATTAGATTTCCGTGCTTGCTTCTCAATTTTATTCTTTTCAACTCTGCCAAGAAAGGGATTAAACAAATCACCTGTTCAGCCAGCTCAGAGCTATAGGCTCAGAAATACTTAATTTCCTCCAGTTCACTTTCATGGTCATCTGTTTAATACTAATAATTATCTCAAGGCTGGCTTTTTCATTTGTAAAGAAGGGAATTAACATAAATGTGTATTACCCCAGAAATCTCTGTAATTAACAAAAATAAAGTTTCTAAAGATTCAGCATTTTCTTTAACAGTTTTTAGAGTTTGCTCTGAGAGGCAAACTTGCATTTTACTTGTACACTGCCCATTTTGTATAAATTTCCCAAGGCATTTGAAAGACATCAGGAGTGTGCACTACGTACAAAAAAGCAGAGTAGTGTTTAAAAACCAGGCACACTCCATCCTCTGCAAAACGTACATGCTAGGAAACAAAAGATCAGATTTTTGGGAAAAAAGTAATTCAATTACATAAATTAAAAAAAAAACAACAATCACCAAACCATATCAAAAAACACTAAAAATATTGACTGCAATGAACTGCTTGGTCTATCACAAGAATCAAAAGTCTTGAATAGAAGTTCATTGCTATCATGTATTTTCTTCCTTGTATTATATCACAAGCTAAAAAAATCCCACGTTTATAAAAAAAATATTTTTTTGAGCCATGATTACAATAAAGCTATGTTAACACCAGCCAAATTCTTTGTGGAGAAGACAAAGGTCATGATATTTCCAACCATACTACTTTTGGTCGTCAGTCAGCTTCATTCCTGTTAGTGTGTTCCTTATGAAATGCGAGGAAAACACTGAAGCTTATGCTTAGCTACCGTTTTAGGTTTTCAGACTGACTTCTACTTTTCCCAGAGCTGCCTGCCCAAAAACACCAGACCATGCCTTTGATGCTTGAACAGTGCTCATTTCAGTTTCTAATCGCTTAAGTTGTAGTGACTTTACTCACTACAGTTTAGATCACTTGCAGTTCTAGAAATACAAATTAAAAGCAAATATTGTACATTAACGTCAATTTGTTAATACAATTACCAGCAACGCAGCCCCAGCTTGGCTACCAAAATGATGTTAATATAGACGAGCATTACTGCTTGATTTGTTAAATGGGTTTGTGTGTGCAAGTTAAACACAGACAAATTCTCAGTGTAAACAAATAGGGTTTTACTCTGTTCTTTGCCTAGAGATTTTTCCTTCCTTACAAAAGAAGTAGAACAAGTAATATGAACACACTGCAAAACATCTGATGTAAATTATATGCATTACTCATACTCCCTGGTGATTAAGACAATTTAGATAAAGAACTGCATTTTTTAACTCTAGGTCAATAGTTCCAACGTGGTTTATGTCAGTAGCAAGCAAAGGGATGCATGATAGCTTCTCAGAAGCCAAAAAACTATTTTGCTGCACAATCACACTCCTACCAAAAAACTTCTACAGATTACCATCATACATGCTCATTATGAAACCTCAGCACTAGGCTTAGGACAAGCCAAACCCCAAGTCTTTAAAAAGAATAAACAGATCTTCTCCCTCATCCTCCACCAGTGGTTCTGTCAAGACTGGTGGTCCTCTTGAATGCAGTAAATACCATCAGGAAATGCAGTGCTAGTGCATGCGCACTGCTCCTTACCCCATCATTCACGTGCCAGTACAAATTCTGCTGGAGCACCCCCTTAAAGAGCAATGCCAGTTCCCAAACAGTTTAGAAACAAAAATCCCTCCTCTCAGGAAAGAGAAGAGGAAAAAACCACACCACCCTCATCCGTTTCACTTCCTGCATCCAAATCCTGTCCTTCAACACTGGAAAAGGTGAGAATCCCTTAGCTCACCTGTGACTGTCACTTGTCCCTACAACAAAGGTATCGGTGAGAACACACTCCATAGTACTAACAAGGAACTGTCAACATATAGTAGTTTATTTAGATATAAACTCCAGATACACAAACCCCAACAAATACAATTCATAAAAGGCCACTGAATACTCCTAATTCACGTTATTGCATCTAGAATAGTAAGCGCTATGTGAAGTAGGTTACGTTACTGTAACAGGTAGCTTTGTTTCCCATTTTTCATTATGTCACAATAAAAGCAGTCATGAATTGCTGCAGGAAAAATTTATTGCACCCAGCATGAAGTGGTACTATTCAGCAGCGCTTGTATTACATTTCTACAGTAATTTAACTGTTTCAGTCTCCACAAACTGCTAAGTGTTGATCAAAGGCTGGATGCAGACAGCAATTAAAAAACATCTCTTTTCCTTCATCCCTTACTTGTCTAGGTGAAGAAGAAGAAGCTGGAATTTAACGAAAACCTCCACACGTCCTAGAAAATTAGCACAATCAAAGTTATATGTTTATATACAACTCATGAAGAGGCAAGAAAAAAGCTGTGGTCTCATTTCAATACATAAACACTCCCCTCAAAAAAAAAAAAAAAAATTAAAAGAAAAAATCAACCCCCTCTACAGCCAAACAAGATCACACACCAGGAAGACAGCATAATAAATACTGCAAGGATTGTTTCAAAGGCCCCATTTAGCTCAGTATCCTGCCTCCAAAAGTAGCTGCAAGTAGATGCCTGAACGAAGTTAAGCACAGAATAAGCATTTATCATACTTCCTCTGGGCGCTCTCCCATCCTTCAACTGTTTTCAGTTCTTGGGATTTCCTGCAGCTTGTCTATTTGATAACCCACAATGGATTCCTCTAAGTGCTTATCTATTAACCTCCAAACCTATATAAAGAATTTCAACAGTACGTGACTTGCTGTGCAAAGCAGCTCTCCCTATTGGTTTACAAACTATTAGCTTAAAGCAATGCCCCCAAGTTCTTGCACAGCAAAAGAAGTACCAATCCCCATCTCCTCCATGCTACTCATACTTCCTTAGACCTTTGTCAGGGCTTCAGGTCCCCCCGTCACCTTTCCCAGGCTGAAGAGTTCTAGCCTACTTAAGCTTTGCCTTATACAGAAGCAATTCCATACCTTTGTTCTCAAAGTCCTTCCATGAGCTTTTTCCAGTTCTACTAAAGCCTTTCTAAAATTTAGGGACCTCAAGTGCATGCAGTATTCAAGCTACAGGAGCAAAAAATAGTGACATGTTGGTCTCGTCCTTTGCTAATAAACCTAATTTTCATTTACTTTTTGACCACTACTGAGCATATAATGGATGCTCTCACCAATATATCACAGCTCCAAGACCTTGCTCACTATTGGTAACAGTCATTTCAGAGTCAATCATCCTATTTAATACTAGACTTGCTGCTCTCCCATAGGTTCATTATTTCAAACTTTCAAAATAATTTAATTCACATTTGATATCCAGTCACTCAGTTTAATAAGGTCCTGCTGTAATTTCTCAGTCACCCATTAATCTCACTGCCCTGTGTAAGACTTCAAGTTCTCAGCAAGTACTTTTGCCTCATAGCTCATCCTCATTTCCAGGGAGTTTGTGAACATGGTGAAAAGCACAATCCTAGCAGAGACCTGTACAGTCCTACTGCCTACCTCCTACTATTGTCAGGGTTAACCCAAGGAATTTTTCCTTCCACTAATAAGAACGAACCCTTCTTACTACCCTGTGGCTACTTAATTTTCCTAAAAGCCTTCAGACTTTGCCAAAAAGTTTAGAAACCTGTGTATACTGTATCACCCCTATCCCCGTTATGGTATTCCTAACACCAACAAATTTATAAGGCAGAATTTCCCTCCATGGAAACGCTGTCAATTCACCCAAAACAAAGCATTGGCATTTGGGATCTGTTAATTCTCTTCTCTAGTATAGAATGTCTAGTGATTTGCTCAAAAGGTATGTCAGACCTATAAAGCTCTTGTTCCTCAGAGTCCCCTAGAAAGTTTCCCAATCAGTAGCACCATCTTGACTGACATACTGGGTGGTCTCAAGTGGGTAACTGTACCTCACTAAATTTAGCTATTTCATTCTGTGACTCTTACACTAGTAGTGCCTGGTCCTAGGCATTATTTTTGTTAATTCATGTTGTTAGTGTACAATGCAACAAAGGAAATACTTTTTTACTGCCTAACAAATTTACTTTTAGACATAATCTCTGTTTTCCATTTTAGCATTTTGTTAGTTGCCTCGATGCTTTCTTGTTCTGAGTATGTGCCTGTTCCGTGGTGCTGGATCTAGCTCAGCCCTGAGTGCTGTGCTTGTACTGCTAACTGGAAAGGTGGAGATAACACACCTGTGTTTTGACTACTGCTAAACAGTGTTCTCACAGCATCAAGGCTATCTCTCCACCCCCAAACCAGTAAGCTGGATGGGATATTCCATACCATATGACATATGGCCAGATGTAAAAACTAAGAGAAAGAAGAGGAAAGGGGGCATTCTTCATTTACATTTGTCTTCCAGAGCAACTGCTACACACACACTGAAGCTCTGCTTCCTGGGAAGTAGCCAAACAACACCTGCTGATGGGAAGTAGAGAGTAACATCTTTTGTTCTCCTTTGCTTCCGTGCATGTGACTTTTGCCATTGCTTCATTAAACTGCCTTTATCTTGACCCACAAGGGTTTTTTTCATCTTACTTTCTCCCACCACCACCACCACTCTGCAGAGGAGGGGAACAATAGTGCAGCTTGGTGAACACCTAGCATCCAGCCAAAGTCAACCCATCAAATGTGTTTGGGAATACAGTAAAATATCCAGTCATTCTGTACACATTGGACAACACTAATGAAGTCACTACATTTAGTAGGTTGTAGGACAAAGTCACTTCAATGAAAGTTTGTCAGTTGGCAGTAAGAAGCTTGGCAAGTCATGCATCACTACTTGTTGTGGAATTAAGACTTCAGACAGCAGCAGGAGAAAGTCAGTTGTCCTTGACACAGAGCCATGGAATTAAGTGTCAGTCACCACTCCTCAAATGTCTTAGATTTCCAGGCAGTTATATCATGCAGCAGCTGCCTATACTAACAAATTCACACTGTTCCACCAACCAAGTAAATAGAAAAAAAGATTGATCATGTTATTTCTGACACCATTGGACAAAACTACAAGAGCACACAGGTAAGTACCACTGTTAATCTGATTTTTTATTTATTTTTTTTTTTTTTTTTAGAGGAACACATACTCTAGATATGTACCTGTGTATACAAAATATAACAGGAAAACTCACTGCTGCCAGAAAGGTCATTCCTGACAAAGGTCAGCCTCAAGACCCAAAAGAGCTATTGTAACAACAGTATTTTTTAATCTGTACAGCAGAAATTAGTAACAATGATCTATCATTGGAACATGTTTAATGTACCTACAATAGAAGGTTTACAATAAAATGAGTTTACTTGATAAATGCTGGTGGCATATCCCTTTTCAAGATCTGGTCTTCTGTTGTCTGCACAGTCTCTTTTCCAACCTGCAGGAGAAAGAAATCATACTTAAGAATTTCACTGCAAAGCCTAGATGAAAACAAATAGCAATTAAAAATTGATTTGTACTAATTCCTTTTGCTGGGTTTGCTTTGCTGCATATATTTTTCAGACCACCGTATATTGTGGTTAATCTACCTTTATCTAGCTTCAGAAATCATACACTGTTTCCTGCCAACATGTCTACTAAATTAACTGGGGGATACACACACTTTTCCCTCTTCCCACTCTCCCCAGAAGCAATATATTTGTCTGCTGCACTTAGTTGTAAAAACTTAAGTACTGTGAACTCTGTAGGCTTCCTTCCTCCCTAATCCCCACCAGTCAAAAATAGTGTTCCAAGTTAAAAAAAAATTACCCCCATTTTTCTATTCAATAGTCTATCAGAAATATATAGTTAAATACTGAGAACACACCCCACATCCACAGCATCCTCTAGGCAAAAATAATTATACAGAAGCTAATAAAGGAAGAGATAGAGTTAGATCTGGAGTTTTCTATGCACTAGCTCTTCTGTTACACAATAGAAGTCTTTTATAATTGGCAGTGGCTCTCTGAACTGTGAGATCACTAACTTGACAAAATATTTCCAGCTCCTTTGTTCACTGTACTTTCTAGCTGAATAAGCTATTCAGGAAGGCATCACAAAGCAGAAGGTCTTTAACCCAGACACTAGCTTGTGTTAAGAGCTGCCAGGCCTGCTCAAGCTAGACAAGATAGCCCTGAAAAATCCCTATCAGCTGGTATTTAAAGCTTTTCTGGTTCTGGACGTAAGTTGTAGTGCGCCAGTAGGCACAGCACTTGCCAATTCTCATGCTGTACAGCATTCCAGAAGCACCATTTCCTTGCAAATTTAAGCTGCTTGCCAAAACCGATCTCCCTAGTCTGGTCCTTTTTGGAGGGGCTTTACAGAAGTACATTGGCCCAAGTATTTTACTTGAATCAAACACAAAGTCAACCTAGCCTACTTTTTTTTAAATCTATTAGTACTAAGCTCATGGGTACCCACACAGATTATTTTTAAGTAAAAAAGGGAAGAGCAGAGAGGAGGTTAAAGGTCTTAAATTTTAAGACAGGTTTCTGTCTCTTATGTTCATTGTAGGCTCATCAACAGTCATGCCTCCTCCTAGAACACAGTACTGCAGTGTTGCTTTGACTCCTAAACTTCATGGAAATACATTTATAATTGCACTCCTTGAGGTATCTCATGCCCCATTACTTGAGACAGGATTACATGACCATATGCCTACTTTGTTTTATTCCCATTGCACTCATGAAACGTTCTTTTTATTTCTCACATGTTGGTATGCACACATGCATGATAAAGATGACACAGAAAAGGAGTAAATTTGCCTAAACTGTGGACTACACATCATTCAGGCAGAAGGCTGTTACCAGGTGAAAATGGAGAATAATACTTTATTTCCAAAGAACCATGTCCTCAAGACTTCAGCTGTACCAATCTGCATATACATCAGTATATTTTTTAAAGGCATATCTGAGTACATACAGTTTTTAAAGAACACATGAAAATAAGTTTACAACAGGTCATGAACATTCATCATTTATTTTATATTCATCAGTCAGAAGGAAGCAAGAAACAACTTCTGCTCAAGTTACAATGCATCAAGCATCAAGAGTTACTTCAAGTTTTATTAGACCATACCAGAAACATTTCTTTATTCAGCCTAGAAATCACAGGACTCTTCTATAAGGGGATATACCTAGGTTCACAACTCAAGGAAGCATTATCAACTAATTATCAGTGTGTATATATATACACACACTCTATATTTACACATATTTACATTCTTTCTATGACTAGCCAGGATCTTTAGCCTTCAAATGAAAAAGTGAAAATGGGAATAAACCCATATGCTGTGTTATGTGGGGAGTTTTAACATCAAAACTGTCCTAAACTCCAGACAGTTCTAAGTCCATCACAAAGCAGAAATACCAATTCCTCCAGTAGCCTCAGCACTAGCTCTTTACCATACTTTAAGCACCAATACAGCACACTCTTTACAGAATCTGTTTAAATATATAACCTTGTGACTCAAAGCATTTAATATTTACATAGCTACTAATTAACCTTTCCAGAAATTGCCTTTGTAGCCAAGGTATAGAGATGGCATTTAAAAAAAAAAAACATGCTCCACAGACCATTTAACAGGCAAAGTCTCAAAACAAGACGGAAATTTATAGCCTAAGCAGTTTTCAGACATGCTGCAATGTAAGACAAGATGGAGAGTCATTCAACTACCTTCTCCATACTCCAATATCAAGGGAAGATTTTTTATTAATATGCAATATCTACACATTACCTATTTAAGTCAGAATGCTTGTCAAGCTTCATGCCAATACAGAACAATTATCTGAGAGACTTGTATTTTATTTCTATCCAGCAGTACACAAAAGGAATAAAACCCCAGGATTCCTACTTGGGTTTCTGATATTCTCACCTACTAAGCTAATCTTTGTCTCCATGAAATAAAGCTCCTGCTTTTAAGTAATACTGAAGTGTCTATTACTCATGGCTCCAAAGAGACTGCACTGGTTAACACAGTAAAGAGACCAGAACTTCAACACTGTACCTGCTCAGAGCAGCACAGAGTAAGGGAAGCTCTGAAGTAAAATGGTTTACCAAGACAGTTACATAGTCACAACTTCTATCCATCCATATTCATTTCCATGCTCTTTGGGAGACTGGAGGCAAATTAGTTGAATAAAGAATGAGCTGCTTCCCTGCCACTCAACAACAGGGAACAAGAGGCAAGCAACTCTAGAAATTTAAAGAAATGGGACACACAAGTCTGAGGACATACATGGCCACTGAGAAGCCTTCTAGGAATACAGCTAGAAGAGCCAAGAGACTGAGATTTCCTACTGCTTTTGGCTTTTAACTTTGCTTGTAGGTCTTTGGCACTCTTATCTGCCACCGACTGACAGATCAGTATGTTTTAAGCTTTCTGCTGGGGAGTATTTTCCTCTATGGAAAAGCAAAAGGAAAACTTTCTGACCGGGCTGATCTTTTCCCTTATAACCAGTTTCACAGCTTTTTGTCATGTCTGCTTCTGCTGCAGGGAAGAGAAGACATGAGCACCCTACCAAGTCCCTTTCCCATCTTCTTAGCCTGCTGGATATAGCTGTTCAGTGAGAAGAGGAAATAGTTTCAGCATCTGCAATTCTCCAAGTTTAAACAAAGACACCACAAACACCCAGTAATAGCTAGTTATCTTAACTTCTAGAAGTTTGAGAGTACCAACTGCACATATCATATAGAATAAAACACACAAATATTTCAGCTGAGAGTCCAAAGCTTATTGTTTAGGGGTGGTTTGTTGTGTTTGTTTAAAAAAAAAATAAACCCACAAAGTTTCTTCTCTATGCTTATATTGACAACACCAATTTGACAATTTGCCAGATGTCTGAAGTAGACTTTTCCTTGCACCTTATATGGTTTCCCCAGTTAAAAAAGCAAGATAACCTTAGAAGAATTAGTTCTTGCAATGCTCCAGAAGCTGATTTAAAACATCTGTCAGTTTAGCAAGGAGCCTAAAAATACTCCCACATCATCAAGTGAACACATACAGCCCTAGCTTTAACACTAGCCAAGACCCCAGTTTCTCCCAAGAAAAAAAAAGCTACAGTATGAATTTAGCTTGACAAATCAGAATACCACTCAAAGTGATCTAGTCTATATGCTGTAAAAGCAACTTTACCATAAGCCATCTCACAGTAAAATCCAGTTGATGGTTTACACATACATGTTCTGCAAGCTTCCAGGAAGAATATTGACAAGGCAACAGAAGCATTAAATCTTGTTATACAATGCTCCAATGGGAGCATTAAAAATTTGTTATACATCAGTGCATTTCCATGAAGTGCTCTGCAACTTTTCTCAATTTTTGATGTCTGTCCTGAAAAAAAACACAACTTTAAGTATTTGCTAGCACTTTCTACATTGCATAGCCATATCCAAAATCCATTTTAAAACAAAGCTGCCCATCCTTCCCCCATCCTGCATTTTAAGAAAGCTAAACTGGCCTAGATGTCAAGACTATGAACAATCCATGAAGAAGAGGTCAAAGCAAGCCAAAACTACACCAAGTTTATGGCTACTCCTTGCTGGCCTAGATTATGTACATTTCAGCCCAGGCTAAAAAATACAAAATGGGCAGAGAATTAAGCCTTTGCAAAAGCATTCTGAATTCAGGTTACACACTGAGGGGTCTTACTTAAGTACACATGACAATGTAAGGAAAATGACAACTAGAGTTAGTGGTACAGCTGTGCATCCTATGCCTTGTAGGGTGGGATGAACTCTGAAAGGTTTGTCCACTGAAGGCCTAGAAAGCAGATGCTTTATCTCAAATTGAGTTCAGAGACAGCTCGTCTCAGTGGGTTCATAAGGGGCAAGGGCTCAGTAACTACTTCATAGTTGTTTGTTTTCCCCTTTACAAAATCAGTGATTGGAGCCAAGTTACACAGAAAGCTTTTGGGAAGGAACTCTGGTAGCACAAAAGCAGGACTTGGCTATTTACCTTTATTCTTGTCCGTCACAGCATTTTGATTGCAACCCTGGTTCTGTCTTTATTTACAGTATCAAGTAGATCCAGTTGGTGTTTCAAGCTATTTTGCTCAGCTCCTTTAGAAATACAACTGTTGGAGTGAATGTTGTTTTACCATGCCCCGACCCTCAGCTACCATAATCCATGCGGCAGATGTTAGCAAAACATAATTGCATACATTCTGGCACAGCAGCAAAGAATAAAATTTTGCCAGATGCAAGTCAAACAGCTTTGGGGTACAACATAACATTTCTTGATTGCACCTAGATTTCACAAGTGACTCAATTTATCATCAGATGACAAACAGCTTCCAGTGAAGATAAAACTTTCTGCAAACTGAATAAGAGACAAGCAATGTTGAAGTGTTTTAAGAAAAGCCTAAGAGAACAGGTTTACAGGTCACCACTCCTCACAATCTAATCCTTATTAAGTACTACTGAAACAAGTCCGTTGTCACAAGATTAACTAACACAAACCTAGGTTTTTTTTCCTTCAAAAGGTTCTGTTGGAAGCATTTAACAGAGCAAATTTCCCATTTCTTCATCATTCCACTCTCATCTTGTTTTGATTTAAAAACATGATTGATACATCACTTGCAATTAGTGAGTTTAACACTGGTTTAAGAAGCTTTAAGTTTTTCTACTTCTCTGGAAGGGAACAGGCCAATGCAATTAGAGACTGAAAAATAAGTTCAAAGAAATACGCAGCTGAACTCTCTTCCTGCTTCTAGTTTATGCCAAATGGGCAATACACTTATACTATCAGTGACATCAGTCAACAAGACCACTTTTCCTTCAAGCCTGGCACGAACCTGAAGAGACTGCTGAATCAGAGCCTATCCACTGTGCCTTTTAGTTAATATGGAAACTGTACACAGGCTCTGGTTTTCTCATGATTACCCTGGAGACTACATTCCAGGCATAGCAAAACTAAATTAGAACACTCCAGCCATCTGGTCCCTAATAGCAGCAAACTGACCTACCTGTCTACACTAGCGATTAAGACAAATTCAATTGGCTTGAGGCTAAGGAAATCCTGCTGTCCAAGTAAAATACGTAGCTATGTAACAAGAACCACATGGAAAACAAAGTGACATCATTCCAGTACGAAAATACTTTTATTCATGCTGCTAACAGTACAGAGCTGAGGCTTGGGTGGTTTCACCAATTACAGGATGCACAACTTAAACAGTATATGCTTTTGTTTCCTTATGAGACTTTTTACAGGACCATTATAATTGCAAAATTAGTTCTTTTATCAAGGAAAGAATTACTTCTTCTAAAACAGTACTTCTGAGTTAGAGCTACTTTAAAGACATTATAGCACCACTTCAGTCAAGTAAGTCAGCTCTGACCTTAGAGCATATATAAAACTCACCTGGAAGAATAAGATACAGCAATTGTCCTCTACAACAGATTCACAGCTGAAACTAGCTACTTTTATCTTACAAGGAAGTTTAAGTGCCTCATACCAAAAAAACTTGCAGACTGCAAAAGCTTTGTTTCTACACCTGTGAATCACCACCAAGTTTCAAAGCACCTCTTAACACAAATTCTGCTGCTGATGTATACACAGATTAGTACCATACTGAAAGATAATACATGTGATAGAGCTAAATTCTCTCATTATTCAGATGCCTGTTTGAAAAGCAAGCAGCCAAACACCATGATGCTGGTGGTAGGTTTGCATTATCTTTGACAATCTGCTTACATCTGTATGTTGGAGAGAATTTTATTTGATTAGGATCTCCCCCCACTTCAGTAACTGAGATGCATCCTGTCCACCCCAGCCTTCCAAGTGTTAACTATCTAGAAAGTTTACTTAAGATAAGCCTTTTCGGCTTTCTTGGTAACACAGTAATAACAAAAAGCCTCACCACAGGAAGTTCAGAAATTTTATCAAGTGGAACAAAGATTTCTTTCTAGGTACAGTACTGTCCTGTGAAAATCTGTGCTTCTAATATAGATCAATATTGTACTGTACAGCCAGTCTCTAAACCAACCCAAGCTGTAGTTTCACATAGGTAGTAACAGACTTTCTTCCCAGGCTTTGTTTCCTTTACCAGAAGATTAAGTTAAGTTGGCGGTGGTCTGTGTAACAACAATATTAAATCAGTATTTGGTTATCCATGTGTTGGCCCAGAAAATATTCAAGGAACTGGGAGGAAAAAAAAATTAAATTGAAATTTATTCTCTGTTATAGTAAGTTTCAGGTGCAAACAGTAGAGAAGTCTCTTCCTCCCAATTTTCTAAGATGTCTGACCGAATCTGATGCAAGGCAGATGTCCACTAGAGATGCCATAATTTTACTTTGATATTTAGTAACTAAACTACTAGTTTAGTAACAACTACAAGATCTGTTGCTACTTTTGATAACCCATTTAACTTTTTGAAAGCACTGCTAATTTGACAAGTACTAACTACATGAGTCATTGTAATAACACAAATCAAAGTGTAGGTAGGCTACCAGGCACTGAATTTTAAGATATTCTATTTGTTATATGCAAACTTGAATTCTGAATACCAGACTGCACAACACTGATTTTCCCTCTTCCATAGAGAGAAAAGGGAGCACTGTCCCTTATGAGCTCTTGCCTTTAGCACCAGTGGTTCCAGAGTAACAGAATTATTTTATTTTAAGTTCAAGACAGCAACAGTTTCCTGCAGGATGACAAAATTTATAAATATGAGAAAGGAAAGCAGTTTTGAACACCTCTGATAGCAGGGGGAGGAGGAATACCAATCATCATCGATTTCAAGAAACAACAAATCGGAATACTCACTTTTAGCACCTGACAGAGGCAAAGCATTTATCAGTAGGTAAACAGAAGTCTGTTCACTACATGACCCTGCTTTTTAGGGCATTCTAAATGTAACCATTTTGCCAAAGCCACTGTCATACCACCCTTCATCCTCAGCAATTCTGAAACTTTCACCACCACCACCCCCTCCACCTTTCCCATGACACTGTTGCAAATCACTGAACTTGTTCTCATCTGCCTGCCATCAGTGCTGGCTCATTTACTTGCTTGACAAGACCGCAGGTATCTACCTCCATTACCTTGGTGAGTTAGAAAAGCTAAATGGGTTTAGCACTACACAATTTATTGAGGCAGAGAAGGAATATGTAAGATAGTAAATAGATAAAGGTAGCCTAAGTCCATCTGCAAATGCAGGAACTAGACAAAGTTCTGTCCCTTATTGATTTTGTTCAATCCTGCTGTTTCCCTTAGACAAAACTCCTCTATAATTACCTTTATCAATAAAGTAAATTTTTTCACTGAGTTTAATATTGTATTAAAAAATATCTTTGTGTGCTCACTAATAGATGAAGCAACAGAAACTCACAGTATTCCTCTTTTGGCATAAGGCCTGCCACAGTAAGTGTTTCTTCACCAGCAAAATACATACTAACATGGTATTGTATGGTTATCATCTACCTCTGTAGCATTGTGCACAGTTCCTCTTTCAGAAGACTCTCATTTTACTTGACTAACAGTTAATTCAAATGTACAATGAGTTAATGGTGTAAATCACTGCTCACATGTTAAATGCAACATTTTAATTAGCTACAATATCTACTTACATTAGAGTAAGAACCAGAAATAGTGGGCTGCTTTCCAAGGGACATGCTCATTTATAGCACCATTAAAAACTTAAATGTGTCAGAAACTTGAAATTATGTGATTATTTTCAGATTGATTTGGCCTTCAGTGCTCACTACCACTTATACCAGCTCTGCAAGGAATTCAGCATGTAAAGATGGCCCACTTATGTGGGGAGTCATCACAAAGAATTTGCAAATATTATAAAGCAGCCACTCAGCAAGTTAAATGAAGACTTACGCAGCTGTTAAAATTAGTTCTTAATAAAACTCAAGCTTACTATTTGGTAAGGTAACAAACTACTTGACACATCAAAAAAGCTTTAATTATATATATAATTTTCCTGAAAAAGAAAAGTATTCTTTGAAGAGATTAAATGTTTTTCTGGTAAAAGTTAATAAACCATAGCATAGCAGCAGATGTTACCAATGTAACTCCTCTACCAATCTCCTACTAAAGGATGACATAACCAATAAGAGTAGTGTAATCTAATTCCTACTTGTCAGTGATTCCTTTAGGAATTTTTAATCATTTAATTAATTCTACAGACCTAATTTCTCACTCAGAAAAAATTATCTCCCATGCCATCTAGAATAGAACCCACTCTTAGCCAGTCTTTTACTCTTTTACAGTCTACATTCAGTCATTAAAACCTACTTCCACTCAAAACAGTGCTGGTGCCAGCCTACTTCTAAAACAGTGCTTTTGACTAACATTAATATACATTAAACTATAATTCCATGTTCACCCAATCAGAGCATTATAAAAACATTACTCTTACTCTTGTTCCTACTGGAAAGCTTAGTTTATATAATACCAAAATCTGCAGGACATGTCTTTGTACCGTGGAGTTGGTTGACCCTATTGCTGTAGACAGCAGCATCTGAACATGCTTGATGGGTTGCACAGACTTTTGTCAGTGTACCTCTGTAACATGAAGCTACTACTATGTTCAATTAAAAGCAAAGGGGGGAAATTAGGTAATTAAGCAAACAAAGGTTACAATCCAGTGCATACAAATATCTAGGTTACAACTGCTTATTTCATGAAGTTCCCATGATTGGCAAAGCTGGCCAAAGCCTGGCTTCACCTTGTGCACACAAAAGGTATAATCCTAATCACTGTTAATTTGAAGTTTTAGGGAAATAAAGCCTCTATAAACTTGTCTTCAAAATTAATCTTTAAATTTTACACTGAATCATGAAAAGATATCAGAAAGTTCAACTTCTTCAGAACAGAAGCGGTTATTTCCACTGTATTTTGTTAGCATTTTAGAGTTCCATTATGCCAGCCACTGTACAAATACATATAATCCAGTTGACATAAGAACAAACCATTGCTGTGTCACATTGAAAGGTTGACAAATCAACTCCACATTAGAAAAAGGATATTTAAGTGCCACCAACACTTGACAGTTTCATTACTACCACTTTGAGAAGTTATAGGTACCATGTCTAACTGTTAAAATAGTTTTAGAAGTTTAACAGGAATTAATGAAAAATCCTTTAAATCTTTGTAAAGTAAACACATTTAGAGATGCAGGTCCTTTACCTGCTATGAGAACATGATTGAAAAGAGAAACAGCAGCTGCAAATCTGACTAAAATTATCTCCTATGTAACAGTCAGCAACAATTGTTCCCAACATTTTGTCCTACTTCAGGAAGTTGCTCCACATTTAAAAGCAATGGAATAGAAGAGAACCAGTCCTCAGAGCAACCATTATAGTATGTTTAACAGAAAAAACATGGTTTTGGGCCAGCTAACAAGCAAACTGGAAAACCTGTCTGAAGAAAGGAATTACACTGAACTGTGAAAGCAGAAGCTAGATTCATTAAGCTTACAAACCCCTCCACAGCTTACTTCCTCCGTTGTCACACAGTACCAAGGTTAGTTATCTGAATCACCAACATTTTTCAAACTAGTAAGCCACAGGCAGGCAAATTTGCTTTTTGCAAGAAAAAGTGCCAGACAAGTAAGTCTAAGTCTGACACAACAAAGGCTAAGAAACAACTGTTTGTAACAGTCACTGCTTCAGGGTTGCAAAGTCTCTTCAGCATTTCACTGTCCTGAATAACTGGAGAACGGTTAGACATTCCACCTGCACACACATACCCCAAATTGCCAGCACAACTTATGCCAGAAATTAGCCTGCAGTTGAGGGATAAAACACTTTATATTCTACAGCTTTGAAGTATGATAATCACTGATACCAAGCTGGGAAAGGGGGGTGTGGGGGGAAGATCAACAGAAAAATACACTTGCTTGCTGCATGGGGAGGTGGGGTGGGCTTGGCTGGGCTGACAGCCCAAGTGTCAGTGGAGTCTCAGAGGGCGAAGGAATGCAGGTTTTCTCCAGCAGTAACAAGAGAAATAAAACAAATGCCGAACTATTCTGTTTTTCCCCCTCCTCAGAGAAAGAAGTCAGGCTGAAACCTACCTAAAACTTACTGAGGTTCCCACTCCCCACCCCTTGATTTTTTTGAGAAAATAGGAACTTTTTGTAAGTGTTGCAAAGAATCAGGCATCACTTCTTTAGTTGCTACAGTTAAGTCAGTGGTTTGGCAACTACTAAGCCCTTCACAATCCAGGGGGGTTTTTTGTCATTGTGTCAGGGCAAGCTAAATAAGTGACCTTTTCATTACTACTCCAGAGTTCGAGAGAAACTCCATTTGTCTAACTCTGTTACTCAGCACAACTATTATGATGTAAAAGCTGCAAAGACAGCTAGTCTTGTCAAAGTGACTTTTAGTGTAGTCCTCTACACCAGTCAGTTTACCAACCTGTTTACTTACCTAAAAACCTGTAAGAGTTATGCAATAATTTAAGGAAGTGTTTTTATATTTGAAAGTAGGTCTTCTTTCAATCAGCTGAAGGATATTTAGGATATCTAGATATCTGTATATACATTCAGAGGCTGAAATGGGAAACGTCGGATATCTTGAGCAAAGATTTTTTTAAAAAAGCCAAAAGACATAAAGCAAGTAACCTTCCCAATAACTTCTAACTGTATGCTTGAGACAGCATGTATTTTTTTAAAGTGATAACTCTCAATATAAATATTCAATACATCACACACTTTGGTAACAAAAACCTCTCCTAAGCAAGTTGAGATGACTAGGTTGATGTACATTAGCAACTGACAAGGTTTTTGTAGAGTTTAAATAGGAAGATTGAGCATGCCAGCTTGTACACTACTAAACCTTAGCACTAATCACTTTATTCAATTATGTACTACTATATCCCATTTTGAGATTAACGGTTTAACCATTCATTGCCTATGCACAGACAGACACTTTACTCGTAAGTCCATTTGTTCAAGAAATAACCAAGTTTGTGGTCATCACGAGCCAAATTAATCCAAAACTTTTGCAACTTACAAGTTACTGGCTCTCACAAGTACTATTATTCTGGCTGAAGTCTGTTTCTGCTCCTTCCATGGAAGGATCTGTGCAGCCAAACAAAACAAGGCCTGCATAAAAGAAAGTTTTATTAATGCCTCCCCCCTCAAAAACAGTTGCAATATACAGTCTCTTCTAAACTCAGGAAAATGTTTCAAGACAGCAGAGGAAGCAACTCAGCTGGAATAATTCAAGTTCCAGATGACAGCTTTTAATAGCTTCCCTGCTTGACAAGGGCAGTCTTCAGACTTTTCTGCAACTGAAGAGCTGATAGCCAGAAAACAGCTGGGAGATTAGAATGGGCAAGGAAATTGATATGGACTTTCCTGGCTCAGCCTTTAATAAGCTTCCCATTTTGATGCACCTGCTCCCCACATTACATAGCACATATTTGTTGAGAATTTAAAAGAACTAAAGATGGAAGAGAACAGTCATTCCTGTTTGCCTGGCTTACTGGCAGCTGGCTTAGTAAGGTGACATTTGTGACTTATCCAGTACAGTCCAGAGTGCTCCTCATCAATTCAGGGGTTACAAAAACAACCACCACTTCTCATACTGCTACTCTGGCACTTCTGTGACTACACCCATTTAAGAAATTAATTTTTATAGTTATTTCCTTGTGCACTCTTCAGCATTTAAGGAGGGACAGGGTTGTCTCTAATTCATGTAAAGACTTGGCTACTAAAATGCAGTTCAGGTTTAATACCATTGTACATCACTATTCCCACAAACAAAATAAACATTGAAAAGAACACAGTCTGGTACTGCCATCAGTGTGTGCCCATTAAAAAGAAAAGACAAAATGCCATCTTTTCTATCACCTTTTAAAAAAGATGCATTGCTGGATAAACACCACCCCAAGAATATCAAGTACTTCTGAATATCCTTATGAACTGCAAATACAGTTATATTTACATTCATTACAGAACAAGGCTTTTGGTCTTTGCCTACTGCTAGCCTGAACTCAGACCACCTTGAAGTAGTCTTTACCTTTTACAACAGTTAAGGAATTCAGACAATTTTGGAATTACCATACAATATTTACTGTATCTACTCAAGTGACTGAAAAGTGTTACAACTTTAGTTTGTAGAGCAACGAGACCAGAACAAGTTGCAGCATACCCAAACATATCTGAGCATAAAGCTTCTCAACTAGCCAAATCAGTACTTTTTCCTCAGTTCCGTTTTTCATCATTTCATTTATGCACGACATGTACCTGAGGACAAAGATTAAGCATGATAGTTGCCCAAGTCAAACTTTCTTAGGCCATGACAGAAAATCAGTTTAATATGAAAACTGCTTACCTTCACTGCCATGAGAAATACTGTACTTCTATCACATACTGTAAGCCCTAAATATCATCTTTCATCAGCAAATAGATAAAAATTGAGGAGCCAAAGATAGAAGGCACTCTGCTGTTAGAAACAAGGATGAACTTGTCAGGAATGCAAAGGTCAGGTGCAACCTTAGCTTCAGTGACCGTGAGACAGTGGAATTCAGAATCCTGAAAGGAAGAAACAAGACTAATCAGACCCTGAGCTGTAGACAGACTTCAGCCTCTTCAGGGATCTACTTTGAGAGAGAGATTCCAAGGGATACAGTCTTAGAAATAAGACAGGTTCTGGACAGCTGGGTGATTTTCAAGGATCACCTCCTCCAAGTTCAGGGATGGTTCACCCTGATAAGTGGTTAGTTAAGCAAAGGTGGCAGGAGGCCTGCATGGATGATGCAGGTGACTCAGGAGGAATACAGAGACACTATCTGAGCATGCAGTAATGGAGTCCATTTCAAAGGCTAGACAGGATTAAATCTGGTGAGGGACATGAAGGACAATGAAAAATGCTTATGGAAGTACAGCAGTAGCAAAATCATGACTAGGTAAAATGTCCTTTTTTCACTTTTCATTCACGCTGCTGAATAGGTGTGGGGGTGGTCACAACACAGAAAAGGCTGATATACTCGGTACCTTCTTTACCTCAGTCTTAACTGAGAAAAACTGCCTTCGGCAAATCCAGGTCCCCAAGACACACTGAAAGTTTGGCACAAAGAAAACTGATCCTCTGAGAAAGATCAGGTTACATTCTCTGTTCTGGGGGTGTAACCATTCATGGAAAATGCAATGCAGTTTTCTTACAATAGGTCTCTTCATAGGAATTCTAAGCCAACAGCAACAAGACACAGAAGTTTGCTACAAGAACGACTTGTTTCTTTTTTCCTGCTCTTTACTGGATAACCCTGACATGAATCACCAGTTTCCTACCCTACCCACGAAGTCAGGGTACTGAGAAACTGTCCCAACATGTGCTCTCTCAGTGAGAAAGAGATCATCATCAACAAAGAGTCAATATGAACTGACAGTTTCAGTCATCATGGAAAGCCTTCAGCAGTTGAGGGTTTTTTTTCTCCTTTCCTCTTTCCCTTTCATCAGTCAGTATTATTCATAATATTCAATGGATAACAATTTAAATAATTATTCTGAAGTATCAGAATATTATTTACTTCAGAGTAAGAGATTTGTTCCAAAGTGAGTTGTTCAGTATATTCTCCCAGAAAACTTTGGTTCTAGTCTCAGGATATGGGCAAGTACAAGTCATACTTCAGTAGACTTGAATTACTAGGTAAAATAAACAAAGGCGAGGTTTGCTCTCTCCACTGATTCTCTATCCAGTTTTTCATATTCTTACAGATGCACTAGAGCCTGAAATTAATACAGGGACAAACTAGACCTACTTCCAAATATTATGTGCATGGAGTTTCCCCACCACATCAGTTTTGAGCTGCTAGCATGCTAGGCTCATGTTTTAAATAGATATCTATTGATGAAATATTTGTGAATGAAAAGATCCAGCCTTTAATTCATCATTCCATCTCTCCATGCAGCAAGTCATCCTGTATCCAGAAACTATCTTCTGAAGTGCAGGTACTTGCAATAGCCGCTAATCTGTGGTGTATTGCCACGCATCAACACAAGTTCTTGTTTTAAACTCCAACTACAGGGCTTGATTTAGGGTTAATTCTCTCTTGCCTGTTGTCATAAAAATCACAAAATTATATAATTTAACATGACAATATAGTTGATGCACTTATAACTTTTAAGTAGTTAAAAAAGATACTTCACTCTTCGAATTAGGTAACAACAATGCTCCTTAGCAAGAACTCCTATCACTGTGTTTAAAGATTAATTCCAGGAAGGTTACCATTTTGCAGAAATTGAGAACTGTGGCCACAGCAGCAAGTTCTATATAAGACTAATTGCTTCTCAGCATTTGACTGAGCAAGTGGTAGAACAGAATTTGTGTTTTGAAAACATTATATTGCAATGTTTCTTAAAGGTCTAGTGTGCCAATCTGACTTGCTTTTCAAAGTGAGAAATGTCAGCAGAAGACTGATACTTAGTCTTCATATTTGAGGTGAAGAAATACAAAGCTAATAAGATTTAATAGAAAAAATGCAGTCAGAAACAAGAGCTTAGGAACAACACATACAAGCTGTACAACAGAGAAGTGGGGATAACAAGCTTGTCTTAGTTAAATGTGAAGCCACTACCAAAATTAAGCAACACTCAAGGCAAGGACTGACTAGGACTGGCCTATCCTTGCCTTTGGAAAATGGAAAAAAAGTGTCATTTCGTTTTTATTTAAGATTTCTAGCAGATTTGGAACAAGAGACAGACCCTACCATTTGCAACAACTAGTTAATGATTTCAGCCACCACTTCCAGTAACTAACACCACATGCTTGCGATTGCACCTTTAAAATCACTGCTTAACTACAGATACATCCTCTCAAAGATTTGCTTCATCAATCCAAATTTCAACTCTATTAGGAAGGGGAAGACACCTGAAAGTTACCCCACTTATGTTCTGAAGCTACACATTTCTAAACCTAAAACACACTGAACCATGTATTTGGTTCATTGTTTTATTAAACTCTATAAAAGGAATTTCATATCCACAATCCAATACCACTGGGCAGGGCGGGGGGGGGGGGGAAGTCATCTTGTTCCAAACCACAAAGCAAAACTACAAGACACTCTTAAGTTAAAGTCAGGAACAAGACTAAATCGCTAAACATCGGACTTTAATATGGGTTTAACAACTCCTCCCTCGCTAGTGTAATTCACTCATACAGCAGAAAGCGTATGTTAAGTTTTCCAGAGCAGGAATGGTATACACCATATTGCTGGCATATGGGACTTCTTAGTCCAAATGCCACTTTAAGGTTATCCATTCCACAAGGGTATCCTCAGTTTTTATGCCCAAAAAGCAAGCTGCCTGTGGAGGCATTCACCATCTTGATGCACATTTAAAGAAACAAAGAATGAAATATTCCTTTTAAAGCTCATGGAGGAGACTAGTATAAATTAAGCATCTGAGCCTAACAACAACACAAGGATTACTCCATTCAATCCAGAAGCTAATGTATCACTTGTGTAAAGATAATTCTTAACAGATAAACGCAAGAAAGAAGTTTGTGATGGTCTTTTGTTGTTACAAAGTTGCTTTCTGTCCAATTAATAATTAATCTATCTTTTTCCTGTCCCTCCCACACACACACCCTAATGGGTTTTTATCTCCTTTCTCAGAGCATATGGCCACAGTTCACACAATATCCTAAATTATCCCTAAATAAATTGTAGGTCCACTGAAGTAGAATGTTCTATTTCAAGAAAGAAGGAAGTTTACTATTTAAAAACAATTTCTCCTAACTCTAAGCACAAGTTTCTAGTACATACAGAAGACCTAGACACCTATAACAAAAAGACCTACTCTCTCATGAGATCATCGGGGCTTGTCTAGTACTCCCATTCACTTGTCACTAAGTTTGATTTCTGTAGAGTTCAGATGAACTGCTGTAACAACCCATTTCTTTCAGCTTAAAGATACTCCAGTACAATGACCTGGAGATGGGGAGGCACTGACCTATACACATCCCATGACAAGATTCAAACATCAAGAAAAAAATTCAGAACATTGCTATGATCCCTTGAGAGCCATCTTTTGTGCTATGCAGAAAATTCTTTCTCCATCCCATTCCTAGATACATAAATACTGCAAGCTAATTTTTCTCTCAATACAAGAAAAAGACTCAGCTGCCCTCAACAGCTCACTCCTCTTGTGTACCATGAGATACAGGCAAGTCAGCTATGCCAGAAGAAAACTGAGGGATGAAGATGCTGGTTTACTGCCCACTCCCCACAAGTCTGACCATTTCTCCTCATTCTAAGTGTTTAGCCATGTATTTGACTTCTACTGCTGCAATTGTCACAGGGATTTCAAGGAAGGCTGTATTTTTCACAAATTCATTGTTATAGGTGATTTCCAAGCTGATTGTTTGCAGGTGTTGGTCAGCAATTCACAGCCTGATCAGGGAAAACACACAGCTCTTTCTGCATGGCCCTGCAACCCCAGACAACCTCTCACTTGACAGAAGCTCATGGATATGCACCCAGAACATGCAGATTGCTTCAGGTGATTACTACTTCATCCACTAGGATGAGATAGGGCAGCTGACAGCTACACAAAATGCAACCCTTCAAAAGTTTTGGGGGTGTTTTTGTGGAGGTTTTTGTTGGTTTGTTTTACATTTTATGTCACTGCCTACATACTAGCATGGAGTTTCACCTGTTTTGAGAGTAACCTGTGTTGTTTTAGTTGTCCCTAGGTGGAGTAGGCTTCAGGTGATGGTAGTTTTAAGAGACTTACCTCAACTTTAGAAAGCAACAGAAGCCTCTGACACGAATGACTGACCTAGTGCTACAGGGTGTTGTTCTTATCAAGTGTGATCCCAGTTAAGCTTAATCTTACTCTAGACCACATTTATTTACTTTGAGTGAAAGTGCTCTACTTCAAGGAAACATCTGATAAACCATAACTACCAGACAGGCTATCTATAAGCTAAGAGACCCTTACCGATGATTTCCCTGACCTGCTAGTTGTGGTTAGCAACTGAGATATAGAAAGATGTCAGTATGGTTTCTCATTTCCTACCCCATTTCTCCACACAACCCATCTCCTAGGCCTTGCACAGGAATGGGTCTCAGCACTTCGAACAGTTGCTACCATCAGTTACTTACAGATGGAATAGTTTTATGAATCAAATATTCCACCTCCCAAACTGTGGAGTCCTTACTATAGGCTGGGGAGCCAGAGAATGGTGCTGCTGTGTGTGTCAAGTTATATCTTAAAAACTTCTCTGCTGGTCAGTACTTACTGTCACTTACTTTGTGACAGTCATGCTATGCGAAGAGCCCTGAGCAGACAGCAAGCAACAGAAAGAGCTAGCAGCTACATCACTGTCTTGGTGGTACTGGCAAATCCATCCTTGCTGTCACCTGTGAAGCCACCAGAAGGCTTGCAATTAGATAACCCATCTGCACAAATACTCCTGCTCCTGTGACACTGCAGTTTCACAAATCACCTTTACGCTTCAGAATGACACACTGAAAACACTGCTCCAGACAGTAAACAGAACTTTAGTTTATTTTTCCTAATGCAGTCAAAGCTGCATTCTACCAGATCAGGGAATCTTCCCTCTAAGTACCATCTCAGATTACACCACTTCTATTTGTTCTTTGTGAATTAACACAGAAAAATGATTCAACAGCCTTTCCTTCTACCTAGCTAGCAGAGGCTTCTGAAAAAGTCCAAAGTGAAATAAGAGCTGGCATTAGCAAGCTGTACAAAGAAATTAATTCTGTTTCTACATTTCTCTAATAAATGCTACTTTATCAGATCAGGTTTCAGGGTGGAATAGTCACACAATCCAGTGATACAGGCTAACATCAGAGAGGCCAGAGAGGCAAAGGGTTATTTTAAAGTTTTCCTTTCAAGGAAAAGTATTCCATACACTCAGGCTTCACACCCTTAAAGCCAACACACCTATTACCTCAGTTCATTGCTGCAGACTGACTGGTTTTTCACCCAAACCAGAGTTTCAGTGAAAGTCAGTAGAAAGCGCACATATTCCAGATGGTACATCCTGTAAAATTCATGGGGACCAAGAGTTGTTACACTCTAGTAAACTGTGAAACCTTGAAGTGTCATGTTATTCTAGCAATAGCAAGTTCCACAGGCCAAAAGCTGATAAATACATCACGTGCATTAGTCATCCTGACAGCTTCTTATACCCACAAGCCTCATTATTTCAAATGTGCACTAATACATCAGTTAGCATTGACGCAGTATTTTAACTATATGTAGCCAATTCATTAAGGTAAATTTCACTGGCAAGGGTTATTGCTTGCCACGAATGACTAAGAATTTTAGGCGATTCAGAGTGAGAAAGTAACATCTGATGTTCAGAAATTAGTTCCAAGTAGCACTAAGTGAACTTAACAGAAGTGCAAGTTCAGTATTACCAGGTAATTCTTCATGAATTCGAAGAGTATGCAATGCTGCAGTGAAAGAAGACATTTCTGCCTTGCAACAGTTTGCTATTCTTTTGAGGCAGTACAAAAGTATTAACACAACTAAAACATTTCCAATTTATTAGCCATTTGCGCCTCAGACTGGAAAGCCCGTATTGCCAATACTCCAGCCTTACAAGACACTCTACGGACAGCTGCTTTCAAGAAGTGGAGAGACTCAAGCCGATTCGGTTTTCGGTCACCTCCAGCTCCCCACAAGCTAACTGTTAACCGACACCCGGAGCTATGGAACAAACGGAGAAAATTCTAACTCCAGCTCCTGCCTGCAAACGGCAGGGCTGTCCCGCCTCGCCTCCCGCGCCGGCCGCCAGCTGCCTGCCTTCACAAGATAAAAATCCCAGTCAAATGCCTGGGAGGTTTGGAGTTGTTCTTTTTTTTTTTTTTTTTTTTTTTTTGAAGAAGAGGATCACAGCAAGTATTTTGCCTTTTATAGCGCATACACTTAAAATAGGAGTTTCCAAGACAGCAGAAGAGCCCCCAGCGTTGTCAGAGACATCTGCGCGGCGCCTCAGGACAGTACGAACCGCAGCGGCGCCCCCCGCCCTACCGCCGCTCCTCAGGTGGGCGCCAGGCGGGCTTCCCCCGACGGGAGGGCGGTGGGAGCCCGCTGCCCCGCCGAGCTCCCTCGCCGGCCGGGGCGGGAACAACCGGCGGCGGCTTCCAGACAGGAGCCGCAGAGGTCCAGAAAGCCTCCCCGGGTTAACCCCTTCGCGGCCGGCCGTGAGGTGGCGGAGCCACACCTGTAGGCGCCAGGCCGGCGCCGCCGGACCACGAAGTTGGCCGCGGCGGCCGAAGTTGCTGCCGTGAGACGAAGCGCGAGGAGGCGGGCCGGCCGCCGCTACTCACCCGCACCAGGTTGCTGACAGCGGCCTGCACGGCCGACACGGGGGCGGTGAGGTCCGGAATGGCCTTGCCGTCCACCTCTCCCTCCTCATGCATAATGACCAGGTGGGAGATCTGCTGGGCCACCGGCTCCAGGATGCTCTCGATGGTGCGTGTGTGGAAGACGGGCATGGCGGCGGCGGGGCGGGGGGCCGGGGCCCGAAGTCAGCACAAACTCCTGGCAAACTCTGTCCCTGCGGGCTGACGCCCCGCAGAGAAAGCCGCGGCCTCCGCGAAAGGGATTAAAAAACAATAATAAAATAAATTTAAAAAAAAGAACACAGCCACCCCCGCGGGCCTTCCCCTCGTCCCTCAGCAGATCGCAGCAGCCCGGAGCAGCGACTCCCGCTTCAGGCTGGCGGAGGCGGGACTCGAACTCGCTGCCCTCCTGCCTCCGCCTGGCAGTGCCCACCCCACACTGGCACCGCTCCTCCGCCCGGCGGCGGCTTTTCAACCACCACAACCTACCCCTCCCACAGCTCCCCGCCCCCTCGGCCGCCCTCACCCAATGGCCGAGCCGCCACCGCCGCTCCCAGTGGCGCAACGCCGCGTCCGTCAGCATTCCAGCACCTCCCTCCGCCCCCCACCCCCCCAGTCTTTCCCGCACCATCCTCCCGCCTTCCCAACTAAGCTTGGTTGCGCGGGCGGCTGGTTTCCCAGCGTTGAGGTGACATCAGACATTCTGGTGTCCATATAAGGAGACGATGAAAGCTGGGTACGACGGTGGCGGGATCCCTGCGCGCCGCCCCCGCCGCCGCCGTCCGCTGGGCTGATGCGAGCTGCCCCGGCGGGTGCGTGTGGCAGCTGTGCCCGGGGAGGGGGTGGCTGAGGAAAGAGGCTGCCCCTCGCCCGCCGCCCATCACCCGCCTCCTTTACCCCGCCGCCCTGTCCACAGGGCGCCCACAACCGGGCCGGCACGCCCCGGGCGCGGTCCCAGCCGCTTCCGCCCCCGCTGAGGAGAAGCCGCTTCCCGCCCCTCCTGAGGGGAGAGGGCAGCGCCCCGGCGGCGGGGGTGCCAGGGGGCCAGGCAGCGCCGAGCAAGGGGAGAGTGAGTGGCGGCTGGTGGTTTCTATAGGTTTCTACCCCTGTAGACCCCGGTGTAGCAGGGGTGAGGGGCCAGGGCCCCGCCGCTCGGTACAGGGCGGCCTACCGCCGCCAGTGGCCCGCTTCCCGCCTTGGTGGTGGCAGGAGCACAGCCCTGAGGCCTGGAAATGTCGTAGCCGGGCTTAATAAAACTTAGGGTGAGAGCTCATGCAGGGTGCTGGGCCGCCCTTGCTCTCTGGCATCGCTTGCCCGGTGTCTCGTGTGACATTGGGAGCACTCACAGTAATAAAATAAACCATAGGAGCAAGGGATTGGGCTCTGTGCTTCTTCCATGATAATGTGAGCACAGAATTAGATTTGGAAAATTATTCCTGGCTCTTAGATAGTTTTTTGTTCTGTCCTGGTGCTGCTATTTTCAGCTATAAATCAATGTTCCTGTCAGCCTGGCTTTCACCCCTCAGTGTTCCGGAGCAAACGGTATATGCTTTCTGGGCAGCCTTTGAATGCAGCTGGTCCCAGCAGCAGGCACCGGGACCTATAGACAGAGCAATTACATGAGTAAGGCTTCTGGTCTGTGCAAGGATCGGTCTATGGCTTCTAGTACCGGAGTTGCCATAGCTGGAGCTACAGGGGTAGTTACAGGTTGTAGGCCTGAAGAGCTAAGAAAAACAGATTTTGTGCAGGGTTAGAAATCTTTTTAATGCCTTTAGCTCTGAATTTCTGTATTTTGTTGTTCTCTTTTCTTTTAGTATGCTGGGAGTTGTGCTTACCTGTGTGTATTGAATCTGCAATAGTATAAGTCAGACGATGAATTTCCATCTTGTACAATCCAGTTTTGTTTGGAAAGAGGCTTGATAACAGGTAGCCAAATTATGTTATTGGCATTCAAAACATCCTTAAAGTACTGGCCTCTCAGCAGTGATGAGTGTTGCAAGTCACTTGAACTTGAACACTGTAAGAGTATTTTACATTGTTAGCTATTGGCTAAATAGCGTGTAGTTAACCATTTCTGGTACACGCGTTCCCAGCAGTGCCTCTTTAGCATACTATGGATCAGTAATAATGAGCATGCATAAAAATCCTTCTGGATAGTAATGTGCAGCAGCTGGGAATTACAGAAAGCAATTAGCCCATGTTATGAACTAATAATCTGCTAAATTCTGTTTTGTGAAAGTATGTGAACCTAATAAACCATGTATTTAGTCATCTGTGGCACTTGCACATAAGCTAAGTTTTCTGATTAAAAATAATTGCTTTAAGTTTGGGATCTTGTATGCTTGTTCTTGATGCTCAGTTCTGGCTGAAATATGCATGTGCATGCATATGTTTTAAAGAAAAAAGTGTTATCTGATCATTATAAAGGCCATCTTGATGGCTCTAATAGGTATAGTTACTACAGTCAAAATAAAATATAGAACAGATGGACAACTTTGGTAACCTGTTGAAACTTTACTCATCTACAGGGCCAAAATATGTGTGTCTGTATTTGGGGCTGTGTCGGTATCAAGTTTGTTTCACTGTTTGGGTTAATTGGTGTTATTTCTGCCTAATTTTGCAAAAATCAATTTTTATTGCCTGTAGTACATGCCTGTAGTACATGACCATAATGCAGGCCCATCCCTGAAGTTCTCTGCCTGCTATTGCTGTGGCTACCTAATTTTTGAAGCCACATCCAGCAAAATTCCATGCAACTAACAGCAATACATGTAGCACTGCTTTTGGGGGGATTTTTTTCTTTTTTAGTACCACCTTTACAGTGTTTTCTCTTTCCTTTGCAGTATCCAGATGTCACATTGATGTCATATGAGTAACAGCTATGCAGCAGGTACTTTTTTGAAAAAATCAGTTTCCTTTGCCCTTCACACTATTCTGTCTGTAATTATACATTAATTGAGCTACTACTGTGAGATTGCATCTCCAGTTTATACAGTTTCATTAACTCTCCAGGTCGTAACAGATGGTTAGAAAGTAACAATAGATTTGATCCCAGTATCTTCCATTTATTGAGCCCAGGGTGGCGATGTATGAATTCTTTTGTCCTCTCAAGTATGGTATTACACATGTGACAATAGATTCTCCACTGAGGAAAAAAAGAGATGCTGAACCTCCTTTCCACGGGCTCAAAATCTTAGTATTGTTAGGAAGCAGTATCTATTATCAGCATGACAGTGGTGATTAGCATCTCAAGTAAGTTAAAGTGGTTAGAATGAAAGGATTAGCTTTTAAGTCGCTCTTTCCATGCCTTTTACTGTTCCATAAGAACTCAGCTGAGTCCAGTCAAATCCATATCTGCAGAGAACTTGATGTCACCAGACTCTTCTGCTGATGAAAATCTACATTGACTTTAGGGCCATAATGTGCCTCTGTCCCAGATGATCAGATGAATTCTCCTTTTCTCACACATAATGAAGTCTTTAATGAAGCAAAGAAATCCTCTGCTTCCACTGAAGTGAGATGTACAGATACAGAGGTAATAGGCTTTGCTAGAAAAAGGGAGAACACTGCGCTTACAAACAATGTAGCTGCAATGCAGCTTCTTCCAACAGTATCTTTCAGAGAGTTCTGTGTCCTGCAGTCAAGGTAATGGCATTGCAGCTCCAAGTGGTAGGAGCAGTGGAACAGAACTATTTTCAAAGAGCTTCACGAACTTGCGGGTGTCTGTAATTATAAGGTGGTTTTGCTAGTATTAATACCTCATTGAAGGGTATGTGTCTGGTTAGCTCTAAGCACCAACCTGTTTTACAGTGGTTATTTTCAGTGTTAGCTACCACACCAGAGAAAGATTTGGTTTTCTAGGCAGATGCACTTGTCCGTGATTAATCACTTTTCCCTGGAATGAACTGATTTTCCTTGGCTGCACCAACTCCTAACTTTTCTGAGTAACACCTCATCAGCTGCCTGAGAAAGTTTACAGAAAAGCTGTATTCATATATTGCATAAACTGAATTGCATTACTGTCTTGGTCCTATGAAGAAGATTTAAGCATATGTTGAAATTTAGGGATTAGAGTCTCTTTTTAGCTTCTGGAGGATTGGAGGCTACTGTTGATCAGTGGACATAGACTGTAAGGTCCATGCATTCTGCACTTCCTCTCATCAAGCATTAACTTTGGGTAATCTGGGGAGTAAGCAATGGATGAGTGAAGTTAAAAAACAAAAATTTTTTTTTTCCCCTTTCTCTGGTCATGTCTGCCTTAAACATAAATTTTACATTTGTCATGGTTTTGTTGTGGAATGGTAGTACTATACTCATAGCTGACTGGCACAAAAGGAAGACATTTCACACCTAATAAATGACAACCTAGAGGAAAGAAAGAGCAGATTACCAAGGAGGTATGACAGTTTAATTTCACCATAACAGTCTGTCAGTGTGCCTTGCCATTATAAAGATGAGTCCTGCCATGAAACTAGGTTAGGTTCTGTTTAGTTCTGGGTAGTGACTGGCTGTGTTCTAGGAACTGCAAGAAACCAATGTTTCAGGATTTTTCTGTAATGACTCATCATCAGTCACTATCAGAGCTAGATGGGAGCAGCCTATTAGGACTGGAAAATTTAAATCACTGTTGTCAGCCACCTCCCAAATATGAACTTTGTTCCATCACACAACACTGCTTGGTTCCTAGCTGCCCTTCTGTAGGTGTGTTGTGTTGTTAAAATGCAGCGGGGCTTAGATCTGCAGAGAATGCTGCTACCAATTCACTATCTCCGTCAAGGAGTTTCTTGCTAGTAGTTCTACACAGCTATGTAGCATCTACTGAGAAACCAAGAATGCAAATGTAGTTTATTTTTTCATCATCTTAGTTACTGTGCCAACTGCTCTGAATGCAAAGCATTTTATTAACTACACTGCATTCTTAAGTGGTTTATTGTGAAGTATCACAACTGTAAAAACAATTCAAGGAATGTTTTCAAGAACATAAATAATCTAGAAAAGATGAGCATATTAAATACATATGTGTGCATATATATGTTAATGCTTGTCCTAGAAACTGCTAACTAGGAATGAGGCTCAAAAAACCAGTTTTTCCTACTTTTTTTTCCCTAAATAATTCCAGATGAGAATACATTATCATGTATATGTAAAGCATGTATGATTTTGTATAGTCCTTCAAGCCTTTCTAGTCTTGTGACAACATTATTATGAACTTTTTATAGACTTTAGTTTTTCCAAAAGCAACAGGTAGTTTTCAGGAAAAAGAATTTTAAAAACTCTTCCTATATATTCCACCAAATATCACATTTGTTATGGAAGTGTTCTTTGAAATAGCATTTTTAGGCAATGAGAGATGTATACTTGTGTTCTGAGTGTATGTATGCTGGCTCAGACCTTGTCAATATAATTGACTATCTGATAAACAATCTAAGTGCTTTATTTACAGTAGGTGACCATTTTACTAGTCTAAACATTCATTTTACCACTAGTGATTTTGGTTAATATTTATGGTCACATGGACACAGGGAAACTGAGGCAAATAAACTGAAGATGTTAAACGTGTTTGGGCTAAGAATATTAAACCTATGTGGATGCTGTCATTCAGCTTACCATGATTCTTTTCGAAAAATATGCTTTTTGGGAGCAGTAGGATTCTTGTGATCAAGCAGTTCACAGAGGTACTGCATCTACTAGCTGAGATGTGGCAACTGACTTCTTGTATGCTCTTTGTGCATTTCTTTAAAAAGAGGAAGGTTGGCTTAAATCACTCTTTTTGATAAGTTTAAGCTTCCCTGTTTTACTTTGCACTGAAATGCACAGATGTACCTCAGCTGAGATGCCTACAGTAAGTTCTCAAATTTATCTGCCTTGCAAAAACACATCTTGATACTCAGTTCTTGATTAAGTATTTTTGCATGTAATTATGCTCAATTCAATTTCAAGGACCCCTGTATCCGAATCAAACTGTAAGATGACCTGTGCAATACTTGCATTCTCTTGCCTATACGTTTATCAGTGCCTCTGCAGGCTTCCCCTCCCAGCACCTCACCCTGTAATATTAGATGTTTGTATGTATCAACTCCTTTCCTAGTAGTTCCTCATAGTGGATTTGATTTACTGAAGTATGAAAGCATGTGTGTATTGGTAAGTGTAAGATTAGTCTGAAATTTTAAGTGTTTTGCTGCTTTGGAGTCGCATAAATTATATATATCCCTACTGCAGAATGAACATGCTCAGGAGTTTCTGCAGTTTTGTGTCCATTCCAATTCACCACAAAGCCAAAGCCTTCAGACTGGCCAAGACTTCTGGAAAGGCCACTGGCTAAAATTAAATAATACTGTATTTGGTGATAATGAACTCTTTGAATACATGCATCTATGCAATTGCTTTTTAACTGGATAATCATGAAGGTCTTTAACTCTTTCATAGATTCTTTATGGCTTAAATAATTATCTTATTTAGCATGCATACTAAAGACTAAAAGCAGCATCTTATTAGTAGATATAGGAGTTCACTGCAATCAGCAAGTAACTAAATGGCCAAATTAGGCAATAATTTAAAAATGAAGTTGCTAGATAGCACCAAATTTCTGTATATATGTGTAAACTTCTTCTGTGTACAGTGGAGATATAAATCCACAGAATAAGTCACATTGACATACTTTTGACTTTCATGTCTGTGCCATATGCATTAATTCATCTTGACTCAAACTCTTTTAGTGTCTCAGATCTCAGAGGAGCTTCAAGTAATTACAATAAAGAAAGAAAATTAACCTAATACAAAAATACTTCCTTCTTCCTGCCTTGAGATCTTGAACCTAGAGTTAGTGTCACATAATTGGACCTTGTACTTGCAGAGAATTTGGTAGGACCCGTTGTAAGATTGCTCTGTGAATGTATACATTTTGTTCTCTGTTCCTCATAAAAAGGCAGTGGTGTCACAGAATGAACAGTGTATTCAGCACTGTGCTACTCACAGTTTTAAAGATGATTAGGACTGTAGTGAGAGTTTTGCCCTCTTGCAAAGGGAAAAATCCAGAATAACACTGATCCATGTGACACTTGTTGGCTTGAAAAAATTGTCCTTGTGACATGTTGCACCCCTAAGATTTGTTTTAGAATCTTTTTGAAGTATACTGAAAACATGATCATCATTTTCTTAGTCTCCTCTATAGCTAGATTCATAGTATTAAGAACAAAATTGTGAATTACTTACACATAGAGAAGATCCCTGTCCTTTGCCTTGCTTTCCTGTTAGGGGTTAAGTGTTAGTGGGCTGGATTTTTATCCCATTACACAGGTGAGTATTCAGAGATAAGAACAAGAGGTTCATAAACCTGTTCTAGAGGAGCTTGGCTATAAACTGTTAGTTCTGTTAAAATATTTTAAAATCACTCTTATTTAAAGTATTACATTCCATATGATATCATTTATTCAGTTCACTGACAAAAAATAACACTCAATAAAAAAATTAACTTTTTTTGAAGCTAGCGGATATTTGGGTTTTGCCATCTTGGAGTTGCTGGAAGATAAGAAGCAAAAATGAAGGGTTACTAAGTTTGCTGCAAATGCCCTAGAATCTCAGGGGTGAAATGAAATTCTTGTTTAGGTTTTGGGCTCTGTGTTTAGAAAAATACCCCTGATGCCAAGCAACGGTATCTTCCATGTGAGTGTGTCATTCTTTGCAGTTGCATACTGTGTCAGTATTGCCAATTAAATGTGGTACACAGCGGTGAAGTGCGCGCAGACTGCTGCCAAATGAGGGTCAATAGCCTCAGCAACGTCACACTGTGCAAAGCATGCTGCACTTGTGAAACATTTTCTCCTGAGACAAATTTTCTGCATTCGTTACAGTTTCCCCTCACAAAGCAGTTAGCCAAGCCTGTGCTCGCATTTTTCACTCATATTGTATTTGATTTACATCAGCTGAAGGAAATGGTAATGTGCAGCAGTGACTCTGGAATCTAAACAGAAACCCACAAGGGATCTCCGTACTGCAGGCCAACTTCCAAATATGGGAGAAGCAGCCATAGTAGTCTGGGAAGCCATCCCCAGCACAGCAAGGGACAGAATAGCTGGGAGTACACGAGCTTCTTGGAATTTGTTCAGAAAGGTAACTGCTGTAATGCTTTAGTCAGGATAACGGAATGAAATATAAATACTGTGACAGCAGAAAGAAGCATTGTTGAATGTTAACAGCCTAGGGTCTGAACAACAGAAGTGCAGCTTTTTTTTTTTTTCAGTATGTAATAGTGCACTTACCCCAAATCCAAATGTGTATCCATACTCTGCCAATACAAATCTGTTGCGTTTGCAGATTTATCAGGAAGACCCATAAGAAGGCTTGTGAGAAGTCTTAGTGGGGTCTGCTACAAGATCTGGTTGAAATTCTGCCAGAACTGTCTCAACACAACTAAATTCACCTATATTTAGACCCCACACTCTGCAAATCCTTATTCAAAGGCTTAACAAGAGCTTTTAATATGCATTTAACATAGGGAGGACCTTTAAAAAAAAAACCAACAACCCAACAAAGTAGAGAGCAACAGATTCCAACTACTAGGTGGTAGATTCACTCATATTTAGCTGTTGCAGATTTCGAGGCTTCTGACTGCTAAGTAGCGGTAGCTGCGTGTCAGCCAGGCACAGAGAGAAGCAGTGGCCTACAGGCCAAAGGAGTAAAGAGACAAACCAGCAAGGGCAAGTCTGACAGAGTAGAGGCTGCAAAGTGGTTCATGTTTCTAGTGAGCCACTGTTTACAGAACACTTTGTAGGTGGTACCCTCATTGGCTCATTCTAGACAAGGTTTGGGATCATTTGTTATTGTGAGGATAAATCTGGCTTTTAGAAATAATCAAGGAAAATTAAGTCAATGTCTTATAAATTGAAATGCCATTAGAAAAGCCCTCTTAGGGAGGTGGGCTTTTTATGAAGGAAACTAATTTGTAGGCTATTTTCCCTTACTCATTGTGAAAGAGTTGTGAATTTTCTAGAAGAATAGCTCAGGCAAGAAAGGCTGTGGAAGAGAAAGGGTGCTTGTTGTCCTGGGAGAGTCTCTTAAGGTGAAGGTGGAGGTAGAAGAGTCTATTTTTCTTTCAGACTGTCTAAAAGAAGTATCCTGTGTTCTGTTAGCAAAACATTCGCATGTACTATGTTTCAGATTTCTGAAACTGACTTCACTGTCTGAACAATTGATTTTGAGTTTCTTTAGGGTGGTATATTCTGGTGGCATATATGACAGCATAGTATTTATGTCATTAGGCAAAAGCATCAATGTTTCTCTCTGCAGGTTCTAAACAACTTCTTGTGTGTCTTCATGCCTTTCCTCTGCCACTGCTGCCAAAATAAAGATACCATGTGCAAGTTGTAATGGGAAGGACTACTAAATTTCAAGTCAAAAGTCTCTCAAATTAGGATTGAAATGTTAAAGTTGAGTCATAGTGATTCAGCTAATGTGCCACTAAGTGAAGGATTTAGTAGGAGTGCTACTAAATTACACCATTAGCTTTCAGAACTGTCTGAAATAGGAAATGTTGCAACTTTGATAATGTTATTTCTGTCTAACTGCAGAAATTTTGTACTTTGTTCTGTAAGAAGACGTTGCTTTGGTTGGTGTTTGAAAGATATATTTTACCTCTCCAAAGGTAAACCCTAACACCTGATTTGGTTCTCCTTTTCACCTTCCATCCCTGTACATGATCACAGAGTCTGAAAATCAGTTTGCAAAGATTTAAACGGCTTTCCCTTGCAGTACATGCTTAAACTGCTCAGACTTCAGTTAGAGATTAAAAAAAAAAATAAAATAGTTGTTCTATCTATAGCTGTAAATGACAAAATATGGGGTTCTGAATGTTACGTGCTTATAACTTAAATAGAGATCTGTTTTCACTATATCATCATAAAAAGATGTTACTGATTCCAAAAGTTTATATGGAACAAAGTTCAAAAGTCCAAAATGTTCAAAAGCTATTTGAACAAATTCTCAGTAAATAATCCCATCAGCATCTATTAAACACAGACACACTATTTTTGGCTCAAGAAGATCCTCAGCTTTAGATTTTTCAGCTGGATATGTACTTTGGAATTGTTATTTTATTCTTGCCCTGCTTTTGTACTTTCATAGACATCATCTGTTGACCACTGTTACAGCTGGGATAGTGTGCTAGAAGACAAATACAGCCAGACTTTGTGTGTCTTTATGTTGTTCCTGTAAAATGATTCTGCTCTAACACCTCACATCAAGAAAGAAGGACCAAAATTGGTGTCAGAGTAATAAGAAACTTCAGGGTGATGATGTGCAATATGAAAGTAACTTGTTATCTGCTGTTGGTGTTACTTCCTCTTTTGTGTGACTGAGCTTTTCTTCTGCTAGAATAGAGTCATCTCTGTTACAACAAAAATACATATTGTATAAACACAGCACTGTTCCTGTTTCAAATTCAGTGATAATGTGAGGGAAAACAGAATGCATGCTGCATCATCGTGTCCTGACCCTATGGACAGCTATGGACACAGTGATCTGAGAGGCACAGCTGTGGGTCAGGTCATGGAGTGGGCTTGCATCTAGTCACGTGGCAAAGACTGCCTGCTGGACAAACCTCTAACTGCCACGTGTGCTTTTAGCCCTCAAAACATGATCTGTAAGAAAAATTTTTTTTAAGATACCCATTTGTGTACTTCCAGGAACCTTATTTACGTACTTATGACACTGTCTGTGTCATAATCCTTGTGTCTCCTTCAAGTAACCTGGGAGTAAACTTGTGGCATCTCTCTTCCAAAAAAGCCTGGAAACAACTTCCCAAGGCCTCATGCAAACCTGTTTTCTTTCCAATTTCTAACTGTCTCAAACTAACGTAGCCTAAAAATTCCATGTGTCTTTCATTAGGTTTGCATTTCTCTTGGAGCCTGGAAGAGAGGGCAGAGAGAACAGAATGCAATAGAATCCCAGGGAAAATTAGATCTGAAAATGAGGTAAAGAAAACAGTCCCTGAACAAAAGACTGAGATGGGGAGAAAATTTCTTTTGGGAAAATCATGTCAGCATTCTACAGACAGGACTACCTTTAGTATCTGACAGCTTTCATGAAGGGAGGAGAAGATTTTATTCTGCCCACAAATGATAGTGAGGATAGACTTCCTTTTAGCAAAGGAAACATACCTTCTGTATTTTAATTTCAAAGTAATAATAAAGGAGAGGAAGAATATAGGTTTAGACTGAAGCAAAACATTTCAAGAAATCCCCCCACATCTGAGTTGATACAGTTCAAGCATCTACAGCACAAAACCCTTGGGACGTCAGCTTCCTTCAGCCCCTGTAGGAAACCAGTGCTTCTATAGCTTTCAGGAAGAGTTAAAAATAATATCACTAAGTGTATTTCCAAATGTGACTATCAGCAGGGAAGGTCCTGTGCTGTGCTAGCTGTTGTCAGTAAAGCTCTGTACAGGCAATGTGCTTCTGAGGGCTCGTGATACTCCGTGGCTATGAAGTTTATCATCTCGGCACAGTTGCTTTCCAAATCTTTCAACTGAGAGAATCCTGGGGATAACATAGTAACCTTCGCTACTGGATGCTGGATTCTGGTTCTCCTTCTAGCTGTCTAGTTGCAAAATATGGGATTAACATCAGTCTAATATCTCAAGTACAAAGAGAATCATGGTTCATGGATTTACACAGCTCAAACCCTAAAAGCAAGTACCTTTCAAGTGGAAACAGGAAGGGCTTTGACAATCTGGGGACCCTTTTGATTGCATGTCAGATGTCTAATGCCAAGATGAGATATAAATGTTAATTGCCACATGTTATAGTAGGAAGTAAACCTGCCAGTGCAGGAACAGATGGCATTGCATGAGGGCTTTCTTACATGGAATGTGAGAGATTATTATGTCCACAGTACTAACCAGCTGCAGAACACAACAGATGACATGGTCTTTGGATTTGTGGGTTTGTATTTGTTGATAGGCTTTACTTAAGAAAATTTATGTCCCATTCCACGCTAGCAGACAAGTGTCATTACTCTTCTTAAAAAAAAAAAAAAGTGAATGCAGAAAAAGCATGGGTATTTCTTTAAGAAGTAATATCATCACAGATGACCTATGACAGCACAAAAATTCAAAGCAGTTATGCTGATTATAGTAGTGAGAGGCCCGTGTTTCCTTTTTTTCATACAGCTTTTAATAGTGGGTGCAAGTAGATAAGCTCAGAGATGCCGTATGAGTGGGAGACTGTGGCCTTTGCACTGAAATCCTGCAGCTCATACTGATTCATGCAAAGGTCTACAGCACTGTAGAGGGAAGGAGGAAGTGTCAGCAACCCATCCTGCCTGCTGCCATTCTGCTCTCACCATTGCCCACAAAGTGGGAAGGAGTAGAGTTGCAACTCTGGCCTGACCTTGACTTGTGTCTCTAAGAGAACATTAGGAAAACAGCAAATAAAACAAAACAATCCACAAACAAACAAATAAAAAACACTAACCTAATGCACAAACAACCCAATATGCTGAATCTGCATAGCTTAGATTCTGCTCAGGGTCTCTCCAATCCAGGACTGGAATTGCGGGAACTGAATATAGGCAAAAAGTTGGGAGGCCCAGGAGTAGAACAAGAGGGAGTGTGGATGTACAGGGAACAGAGAGGCAACTCCCTAGTAAATGTAGGACCAGAAGAACAACAGGTGTCAGAGGCTAAGGGTTGAGGTCCCTTGTCACAGAAGAGCTATGTAAAGAATCCTGCTCAGCACCTGTCCGTAGTGTCCCAGGCTTGGTTGTTCTGTGATAACTTCAAAAGCTGCCAATATATTTAATTTTGAAAAAGAAGAGGAAAGGACGAGAAAAGAAAAGGAATAGAAAAGATGAGAAAAGAAGACAACAGTGATAATGATGGCATGCATTTGGAAAGATTCAACTCTGGGACAAGCTGAGACAAAAAGGTATCGTAAGGAAAGAAGTAGCCATTATGATAAAATAACTTTTTTTTACTGAGAAGAAAATAAAGTAAAAGTACATGCAAACATAAATCGAGTTGTATTTCAAACAGTGATAATGGCCTACAATCAGCTTTGAGTCTGCAATAAAACATGTCAAGTACTGTTAAGTTACAGCTTACTTTTAGTACATTTGAATGTATGGACACTGCAGGACCATTCCAGGGAATGAACCATGCAGCTGATAGTACTGCAGAATGGAGAACTGTGCTTCTTCCATTTATATCCCTTGTGTGGCTCTCCCACCCCACCCATAATCAAAGGATTTTTTTTTTCTTTCTTCTGCAGTTTCCCCTTCTGCTCTCTGCAGGCTGAATTTCGAACAGGGCAATACATGGGAAAGAAGGTGGCATTGTCCCCCTGACCTGCAAAATTAAACTGCAGATGTCAGATGGCAGCTGACACCTTAGAAATGTATTTTCTTGCAGTGGTCTTTGCCAGAAGATAGCCATGAATAATATACACAGGGAAGAGGTAATCTGGCACTACTGTTAATGCTAATGCAGACATTTCCATATGCGTGCCCCAGAGCTTCTTCAAAATCTCCAGGCTGTTTCTCTTTTCTCTTTTTTCATTCCTAGCTAACACCCTACAGCCACACTGAGTTCAGGCTTCTTAGTATTCCAGAAGCAGACCAAGATACTTTTATGTGATATAAGAAATAGAAAGTACTTTCTATTTACATTTTCCTAGGAGCACAAATACTTAGACTTTTCATAGGAAGGTAGCAGTTGTTATATAGATCAGACCTGTCAAGTCCACTCAGATTGTGGCCAGTCCTGACACTTTCAGAGAAAGGTATAATTCCCTACTTAGGAATTCCCACACAAGGTAGGAGACTAGAGTGGTTTTTTTCATCCCTGTAATGTGGCAGTGAATTTATCCTGTTACTTTTCTTGTCACCTGAAAGGCTGAGCAAGCTCATTTCTGCCATGAAATAGTACATGCTGGATCAGGATTTAGATGCATGCATTCCACTACATATGAGAATCCCATTAGGGTCGTCTTTTTTACAGGCTGTGTGAATCACTTACTGGCAAAATGACATTAAGAAGTATTTGGACTTACAAAACTGCAGAGCTCGCAAAATTCCCATTGTAGTCTACAAGAGATACAAATACATCACATAATGGTTTGACATTATCAACTTTGAATACTCCTATCTGATTACTACTAAAATTTACTATTATTAAGTAACTGAAAGTAGTAGATTGTTTAGCAGTAATATTAATATCAATTTATCTGCTGGTAGATTGATCTCCCTGTTTGTGGATGTTCTGTCTTCTCTGCAGGTAATGATATTACATCTGTTGATGCTGTTGCAAGTCATTCAGCACTACCTATTTTTCAAAGGGTGGGTTAGATATTAGCTAATGTGTAGTATTCTCCTCTGGGATTGGCATGGTATAAGTCCTTATTTTAGAAAAGAAAGAACTGAGACTATTTTAAAATAAACATTTTTTCATTGTTTTATAGGGCCTGGAAATTGCTAAGTCATATTTTTAGGCTTAGTTTGTGGACAGCTCTTTTTGAGCCCTTTGAGAGCCCTGTTTCTATGTGTGTTTATTTTATGTGATTTGACAAGAACACAGTAATCAGACAATTACCTTACTGTTAATGCACTCAAATGTGTTAAAAGGTGGTCTCAATTAGCTTTCCAGTTCAATGATATTATGGGTTTTAGCCAGTGGCCTTGGACACAGCGCTGAATTAGTATCTGAGTACACTGTTGGTTCTCTTCTGCTGATTCTGGATAGTCTAAGCTAATTCTTTTAACTTCTTTAGTCCAGTAATATACATAGCTGCTCTTGAATTCTTAACTTTAGGCGTCAGATTCCAGATAGAGATGATGTGATGCTCCTTATGTCATTCAAACTCTTAAATGAATATGTCTAGTTTCCATATCTATTTTGGGGAGAAAAGCTCGGGAATGGGGCAGTCTAATTCTGAAATCCCAGAAAGTAGTGTGAGTCACAACACTTAGTTACAACACTACATTTAATTACAATACTACATGACTTTTCAGGATCTGACTTATTTTTGTTTGTCCGCATTGAATGTTTACTAATGTGTTTACTTTGAGCTGGGCTAAGCTGTATCAGTGGCCAGCAAGGCCTAGGAAGGGATTCAGAATTTTCCCCTATTTAATGTTAATTATTTTTGTACTGTGGATACTGTCTATAAATCTGTTGCAAAGGAAGTTGCTGGTGCTCTGATTGCTTCTGAGACATAATAATCTCAGAGGTGGTGACTCCTAGAAAATACCTTATGTCCCTTAGGAAATAAGCTTCTCAAAGCAGGATGCTGTAGTTCATAAATATAAACACTACTGCAGGAGTTCCCAGGTTCGGTTGGGGTCTTGATGGTTCTATGGTGTTTCCCTTACTGAGAACTATCAGGGAAGCTGTATCACCATTTCCATCTTCGATTTAAAGCTGTGTGATAGCAGAAAGCTAACAGCTAGACTTCTATAAAATAAATCAATCATCTTTATGATGTTTTTTGGATTTATTTCTTTGAAGTGTCGGGTCATACTTTTTAAAGTTCATACTTTTTAAAGTACTGTTTAAAGAGCAGTTTGATTCTGAGAAGGGATTATGAAGTGGCTTTGGAACGCTCTGTGTTTGCATGTTGGTAGCTATCTCAGATCTTACCTGTTTATAAATAAAATGTTATTTCTGTCAGCTAATGCTACAAATTCTGTTCAGAAAGGTCAAGCCAGGGAGGGTTTTCTTCCCATTCATTAGTTCCTTGCAGTAAAGAGCTCAAGTACATTAGGAAAGATGCAACATGAGAGCCTTTGTAAAGACTATTTGTTGATAGCCAGTCAGGAACCAGAATAAACAGCACTTTCCCACAGTGGCATAGAATGAGCAGGTACTATAGGAATAAAAGCAGAAGATGCCAATTTTTCTTACCAGTATTCAAAAATCTGGTTTGGTATATTTCTTCAAAAAAAAAAACCAACAAAACCACACAAAACCCCCACAAAACCCCAACCAACCTACCAACCAAAAAACCCCAAATAGATATGTTTGGGTTTTAACTGACACTTTCGGAAGTAATGAAACTGTTAGTGTAAAAGGAACCAGGTGTCTTTTGCTGAGGAAATAGGACACTAAGTTATTGTATAGAATCCCTAGAGTACGACAATCTTTTGAACAACCATTGATTCTAGCAATGTGTAGACAACTCAGATATTTTCTTCCAGATTTCTTGCAACTGTAGTGCATGCTTATTGCAAGCTACATCTTCTTCAAGACCACCAGCTGTTGTAACAACATGATCCACTAAAGTTGCCAGTATTGTTCTAAATTTCTGAAATCTGTAAATCCACGCTTGCTATCAGTCATACACAAAATAGGAGAAAGACTCAAAAATAGTAAGGCTGATGAAGATTGCTGTAAAACAAAATCAAATCCAGTTTAACAGCAACTGAAGCTATGAGGTTTTGACAATCAGATGTTTTTTGCTTTAGTGGAAAAAAGAGATTTGGGATCTTGTAATGTCAAATCCTAACTTTTCATCCCACTAAGTGATCTGTGAAAATACTTTCTATAATCTAAAATAAGACATGTGGACCGGAAGCATAGAGCTGCTGTTTTTCTGTGGGAAACTAAAGGCAGATTCAGACTTCCACAAGCCAGGCTTTTTGCATTATTTATTTGTAAAGATGTGGATTTCTGTTGTTTTGTCAGTGTAAGTCATACAAGAAGAAAATTCATCGAAGTGTGATTGTTAACATGGAGAAGAATCCCTTTCCCCCGCTCCCTTTCACTCGGATGTCACTGGCTGTACAACTGGCACAAGCACAAATGAACTCTCCTGGCCCTGAGAAAAGCCTTGGGGGATTAGCTGCTATAGAAATTAAAATTTCAGTTTGTTCCTGTTTTCCTTTATCTGTTGACAAAAATATGATGCTTGTACAGCTCTCTCAGGCTAATTATTAAGAAAGCTTTGCCAGTTTTTTTTTCTGTTGTACTGACTTGCTCTGCCCCTGTGAAAGAACATACATTTCAGTATTGAATTCTTTCTGAAATTTTAGTTGCTAATTTTTTTCCCTGCAACGCTGAAGAGTAGTTCAGGGTCACGAATGATCATCAAATAGCAGAGACAGAATAGCTTGTAGTCCCATTTGGAAAGCTATGCTGTCTTGGTACCAGTATCTTTGCCAGAATGTTTTAGGCTGGAGCTGTAGTGTCTTGTTTATGGCAAAGTGAATTGCTTGTCTGTCACAGCTGCTGTGTGTCACAGTGGTTGAAGGTCATTTCTTATTTTGGGGGAGACAAGAAAAGGTGGGGAAATGGGACATCTGTTAATTCCTAGATGAGTATGCCTTGGTTGGTACAGTGGTCAGAACCCTTGAGGATAACTCAGGAACTGACTGATTCACAAGACTGGGCACCACGCAACCCCTCAGTAGCTATAGGTCTTATATGGTGCTAAGACCTTGTACTGGCTCTGTACGCATGATGACTATCAGCGCACCTGCTGTGTATCAAGCTGAGCAAGTATTGATGAGGTCATACTGCTAGTAACTGTAGGAAACAATACGTGTGAGAGGAGTGAGGGTTAAGCCCTTGTGTCGGTGCAGTATCCACTTTGCCATGGTGTAAACGGCCAGAACTGCCCTCCATCTGGTTTCCTGTCTTCCTCACTGAGCTGTATACAGCTAAACGGTGCTCTGTCTAGAGATCATCTTGATTCTTGCTGTTGTACACTGCTAGGAAATTTTCATGAGCTGCCACACTTCTAAGACAAATCAATCCTTCTTCCCATTCTGCCCTACCATATCCTCCTTGATATGGAATCTTTTATGTCAAAACCAAACCATTTTCAATTACCTTCCATAGCAGATCTCGCTAAATGAATGACTATATATTGCTGTGGCTCTTTTTCTATATACATACATTTAACTTACCCGCAGTATGATCAGGGCAGGAGCAAAACCTCATCATGTTATGCTTATCTGTACTGCACCTTTTTTCTGTTTCTTGCAAAACAATACTAGTGCTAAATTATTGCACAGTTACCCAAAATACTGCAATTACTTTGTCTGTCTTATCTCTCAATAATAATGGCAATCTCTGAGTTAACCAGAATCAGTGCCCTTAATATGTTCCCTGATATATAACTGCCATGATTTTCCGACCCCAGTAGCCAAATAATTTATTTAGACAAGTTTGATTCAAGGAGTCCTAGAATGTCATGACACAATGCTGAAAAGTACAGAGACTGTTATATTAACTTTATGTAATTTAAAAATAAATGTTATTTCATTGTGACTTAAAAATTATAAGTTGCCTAAAGTACTGGGAGCACAGTACAAAGAAGAGTTGATTTTGACTATTGTTTGAGTAATAAGCCTTCTGCTTATTATTATTATAATTATTATCTGCTAGGATAATAGGAATATCCTTTAATAAATAATGTCCTGCTACATGTCCATTTCCCACCCCTGCTTGAAATCTTTCACAAAATTATTGCAGGTAACTTGATAATAACTTTAGAGCAAAACTTGTAATGCAAGAACACTTGAGTCATTCCCACAGCGATCAGAAAATGTGACGCTCCCAGTGGTCATTAGTATGATCTTGTGACCAGCAGGAGGGAGAAGCATGGCTTAAAAATCACTAAGACATCCTACAGACTGATGCAAACACTTTCTTATCTTCTAGAAAGCAAAGCCTGCTGCTCCTATTCAGTGATGTCTTCCTTATAGTGATTCATTTCTTGAGATTACTCTCAGAGTGCAAACATTTCTTTCAGGTAAAATAAAATCTTGAGTCCAGATTTTTGTGGTATCTTTTCAGCTCTGCCACTGATGTCTGTCTAGTATCAGACAAGTATGAGCCATCATGGCTGCAACAGATTTAATATTTACACATCTCAGAGCAATGAGTCACATCTTGGTTCTGTCCAGTAAAGCACACAGAGTTCATCATGAAATACAGAGTTATTTCCAGACAGGGCCCCTCTCTGAAAAATGTTAACAGGTGGAAACCCTAGTAGATAAATTAACGTCTGCTCTTTCAAGAGAGGGTTATTTTTACCACCAGCCTGAGTTTGGTCAGGGCAAGTGTACCATGCAATACTACACAGAAAGCATTTATAGCTAAAGTGCTCTGGGCCTGTCCCTCCCACATTTTTAAAGGAGAAGAGGCAAACAGTCTGATAATGTGTGTGCATTTGTATATTCCTAACAGCTACATAAGGAGATTATTTGATTTCTAGGCACAGAATTAATTTGATCATGCAGACTGAGAGAACTGGATCATGAATAGAAGGCACTTGACACCAAGTCCATGGGTGCTTTGATGAAAATAAATGTACAGAATTATTTTTTATGAAAATGCAGCTTGTGTTTGTGGGGTTACTGATCACAATAAGCTTACAGCCGCCATGTGAACATATCTAGAATTTTCATATTCTTGTATATGAGACAATGTCTAAGGAAAGAGGAAATGTTTCTCCCTCCACCCCTTTTTTGCTTGGAAAAATACTGATTTGTAGCTTCTCAGAAAATCTGTGCCTTTCCCCCAGTGTCTAGCTTTGTTTTCTACACTTGAAGAAATATGCATGCCCATGAAGCTGAAAATGCAAAAGGCTGAGCTGGTAACTGGATGCAGTAATGTTGTCTGCTGGCAACTCTGTGAAGCAAGAAAGAGAGCTGATCACTTGTGGAGTTCCTACTCTCTCATGGGTGGGCAATGACCTGCACGCTCCCCCCTGGCCTGGCAGTGCTGGTCATGGCTCATCATAGTGACTTCAGTGCTGTTGACATCAACTGTCTGCTCAAGCATTTGAGGCCCACCCATGTCCCTTATGTGTGTAGTGTAGTGGTGTCTTATAAAGCATGAGACAATCCTACAGTGTTCCTGACAGAAAGGAGTCTGGCTTTTTCTGGGGCCAGTTTTGTGGGGAAGGACAAAAGAAAAGCCCACTACAACACTGTGAAATTATGTCATGTTAACGCTATAAAGAGAGTTTAGGTTTAGGAATGAGGAATTCAGTGGTGAATCACATGAACTCTCCTTCCCACTTACTGAATATATTACATGTTTTTTAGAAAATTCTGCATTAGTGATACTATAAAAATCTGCTTTTATTCATGGATTGCATTGCATATCCACAACTGAAAAAGGGAGGTTGTGCTCCCCACCTGCTATTCTAGCTAGGCTGCTAATATCACATATTTTAAGAGAACTGCTCTGTGTATTTTCATTTCTTGGTCTTGTCTGAAACACCCAGTATGAATGCCAAATAGAGGCATGGTTTTGATGAGTATCTTTTCTCTAGAAACTGGGCTGAGAGCCACAGACTTGCTTCCAGTGAACCACCAAAGCTTCTTTTAATTTGATGACCTAAGTTGCTGTTGAATTTGGATGAACTCAGACAAGTTTATGTGTGAAAGTGTCTGTCTTTCATTGCTAATCCTTTAAGCTATTGAGTCCTTTTAAATCCTCTTCTCTTTAGTTTTAAAAAGGCTACATCTTTTTCCAGACTCTTTCAATATTCTGCTTTCAGGGCTTTAAAGCACATTTAAAGGTTCCTCCTGTATTTAAGACGATACTGATACGGCAAAGAAATCTTTTTAGCAAAGATGTTTGCAACATCAGCCAGCATATAATACTCTTTTTATTGTGATATAGATGTGCTTAATTAACTAAAATACATTGCTTGCATATTTTAAAATCAACTTTTCTATGAAAAAAGTATGAATCATGCAGTCAGGTCATTTGATGTCTTGCTTAAAAAAATTCTCCACCAATAAAATATCACAAAATCTCCTTTCAAGAAAGGAGTCAGCAAATCACGTCTTGATTTTCAAGGTAACATAACTAGAGACTGGAATACAGGAAAACCACAATGAAATAGAATAACATGCCTGCATTCAGAATAGTCAGTGCTTCAAATAAATAGGCTTTGAGACAGGGATAGAAGAAAGTTTCGTGTCATAGGCTCTTGCATGTTGAGCACACTTTGACATTGCAGCCTTCTTTCCAAACCTGGGCACTTGGAGAAATCACCATTGTTGTGCTGTCATGCTGGAGAGAAGTGCAAGTTCCCCTAACCGAGCTCCTTCAAGTGCATAAACTTCTGAAAAATTACTTCCCTGTTTATGAATTTTTTTTTCCTATTTTTAATTTTTATTTAGTGTCAGGCTGAAACCTTTTATGTATTTAATAGCCAAAAAAAGTGTAAGTAAAGGAAGTGTGAGTATGAAATCAATAAATTTGTGGTTATTAAATCTGTAAGTTCTACAGAATTTCAGTGATTCTTAGTGTCTTCTGACAAAAAGATTCCCCATCTTTATCTTTAAGCTTATGACTTGAATTGAGATGGTGATCATTAACGCACCTAAATTTTAAGACAGATGGATAGTGACATAAAAGTGCTTTTTAATTTTTTTTTGCTTTTCTTGGTTTTAGTTAAAATCAAGCACTTCACAGAACATAATATATGTTGTGCAGAAGTTGCCATCTTTTACTGAACAAATTACAACTTCTAGCTACTCGCAGAAATTGTTCTTAGAATACTCTTTGAAGGTCATGGAAAGTCAAATGTAATCAATCATCCTGGAAATGGAGCTGTGCAGACTCAGAGAATCTGAAATTGTCTGAACTTGTCAGCATACAGAACTCCGTGCTTGCTTAGTGTGAAATAAAAATGTTCACAGCTACAATGAGCAGTAGGAGACAGAAGATACTTAATTTCTTCTGAACTTCAATAAGCATCTTAACAGACACTCATGTAGCTGCTGTACTCATGGGGTAAGGTGGCATGGCACTAGCATCTACTGTCTTAATCTGATACAAAGTTACTAGGCAAGCACATTCCTACCTCTTACCATACATTAAAAAGGTATCAGGAAATGCTATATGTAAAAATGGAGAGGCAGCTCAGCCTTCAAAAGGCAGGCTTTCATTTTTCTCTGGTGGAAGTCAAGATTTAAAGAAATTACTCATAACCTTTTGGAGACTCCAGAAAGAACTGCACTGAAGATGGGCTTGCTTTGGTTTTAAATCCCTTCTCTTACAAGTGCCCCATCCTACTACAGTACGCAAAATCTGATGCTTAGAAGTCCAAGAGCTACAATACACTTTACATCCTGAAACAATCATCTGTGCTGGCTGTCAGCTCTATCATGGAGATTGATGCTAAAAATCTTGACATGTTCCTCACTGTGAAACACAATATTTTAAATAAAAGAGGACAGTTCAGTTTAAGGCATGCTAACAGATGAAAACAAATGTCTGAGAAGCAGAGCCTGACCCCCCTAGTGTGTTTTTTTCTTCCTGGGCCTTACACTAGAAACTTTAACAAAATGCTTCCACTTATCACAAAGCCTCCCTTGTGCGGATGAAAAGGAAATGCCTCCGTTTCCATGCACCCTGGGGGGCTCCCTGAAACACCCCTGTGTTGCCCTGCCACACTGGTGCCCTGGGAGCAGCCTGACTGAGCGGAACATCGGATTTGTTCCAGGCGCTCTGGCTGCCAGCACGTTGTAGGACTAACTTGTGAGGAATGTTCCCCTTGGCAGGCAGCCTCCTCCTGGCACCGGCGCCAAATGCTATCAACCGTAATTGTTGCTATTTATGATTTTTCTTGTTGTTTATATGAATCACTGCTAAGACAGCTAGCTTATCCCAAATCTTTGAACAACTCGTATAGTGGGAAGCCTGACAGTAAGTAGAGGAAAATATAGATATTTTGAATTGAATCTACAATTTTTTGAGCTGAGAGACAAAAGCGTATTCTGCTTGAGTTTGGAGCTCCAAATCCAAAAAACTGCTGAGACATAGTACTCCAGCATCAACACTGTCTTTCTATGTGTCCCAGAAGAAGTTTCTTCAATGTCTCTTCTGGTTTTCTTTCACTTATACTTTTCTTTATTTCCTGTTAATTTGCTTTCTGTTCAGCTGCTTTGAAACTAATGTAAGCAAGCAGGCCCACATGTAAATAAATATTCCAGCATATAATATGCAATGTCACCAGTTATCACCAAACCTTATCACTAATGATTTCACCTGCGTGCAATGGGTCTGATTGTGTGTTAAACCCTGAGCTTCTTTGTGTATGGATGAAACATAAATAAAAATGGTAATTCTGGTTCAGGCTAAAACTAACAAACAATTAAAAACATAACAATGACCCTGTCCTATTTCACTTTTTCTGAATAAGCAAAATGCCAATATACCAGAGAATATATAAAATTCCTGAGCTGCATGCTGCTGTAAGTGTCCAACAACTCTGATCCCATTTTGCACTTCCAGAAACCCTGGGCACAGTCACTGTCACAGGCATTCTGGAAAATGTTGAGTGAAACAGCTATGCACACAGTAATTCTGGTGTGTCCTAAAAGCAGGTGACTTTACTGTGCAAGTACATGTTGTATAAATGCAGGCAGCTTTGATCAGGAAAGCCCAAACAGAAATGTATTTGTCCTTTTTCTGTGTGTCACTACTAAAGGCAGACAAAAAATCCGTTTTCTGCAGAGAGAACATTGTATATGGGGCGGTCCTGTGGGGGATTTTTGGATGCCTACTGTAACAGCACAGGCAAATCTACGCTTTGGTACTGTAGAATAACCTTCTGCAGCACACACTGGCTAGCAGAGCCTTCTGAGGTAATATTTGAAGAATACTTCAAGTTCTAAACAAGCAAGTTTGTAAGTGGTTTTCTCCACTTCTTGTGGGATAAAATAGTACACACCTCTGCTTGCATTTGCACAGTGTGTTTAGTGTCTCTGCAATTATGTTATATAAATAATATTGCTCATTTAAACTTAGATAAGGTTACTGAGTGCCAATAATACTCGTGGCAGAGTTTGTGTTTTGCATTGCTTTTAGCTACTACTATGCATTTAACTCTAAATGCAGTACTTCATATTTCATATTGCAAATGAGGAGCACCTATCAAACATCACTGTTTATGATGTCAAAATTATGAAATGTGCTATTCAGGTATAATATAATGTTCTTTTTAAAGTGTAGGATCTGTATAGTCAGAAGAGGGCAAATTCCAACGTGGGCATATAATGCAACAGTGACTATCCCCAAATATGTGCATTTTCATTAGATCATCCTAAGCTACATGAAGAATGAGTTGTTAGTCAGTGTAACAGACAGACCACAGATGTGAAGCATCCAGAGACTCAAGAAAGCAAGGCACCACAACTACGTTATGCCACCAGTGATCATGCAGCTTATACAGAAATAGAAGGGTTGGTGACTTGGAAACAAGACATAGAATGTTTGATCTGACTGGAGACACCCTGCCAATGCCAGTGCTTTCTGTTGCCTTCAGACTGGTATTGTGTCAGAGCACGCACAATACTTAGCCTGTGTAGAAGGGCAGGATGTTGCTTACTACAAGGCATGAAAAGAAGTGAAAAAGTTTTAAGGTACACTGTGTAGGTGACTTACTCAGAGGAAAGGGTATGGTAAAATTTTCAGTGTCTCAAACGTAAGACTGAACTGCAGGGGGAAGCCACTAAGATGCTCTCAATGCACGTGCTGGGGCAGCAAGCAATCTCTGCAGCACCAAGAGAATGTGTCACTGTGCGTCCTCACTCCTGGTGTCCAAAGCAGCAGTCTCAGGCTCAAATGCAAAAGATGCACAAGCTCAGTTGTTTGCCATCCTGACACAGTCACTTTAATGTGCAGAATTATTTATCATATCTCATTTACTTTCTTCCAAACTCCAGTTAGTGCAAAACTCTGAAAACACAGTTTTGTGGAGGACAGTTGAGATGCTTTATTATGATGCAGTTGCAGAGTCAAGAATCAAAGGAATCTTTGGTGTAATCCTACCTAGAAATTTTTGTGATACAACCGGGAAATCTTCATGTGTCATAAACATGAAGTACAGAAACAAGAACCAGTGTTATGTTTGAGGGTGTTCTGAATTAATGGATCTAGACATACTGCTATTTATAGATGGTAACCAACCACAAACTTGCTTTTAGTTGTTCAGGTTCCTCTTTTTTTTTTTTTTTTTCTTCATCTTTGTAATTTGTAGAAAACAGAATACAGTCTTGGGAAGGGTGGCAGGAGAGTAGTAGTTCCTTTGGTAAATGCTACACTGAAATGTTACTTCTACCTTTTCTAGTGAAGAAAAGGCTTTTCCAGGATTGAATTATTTTTTCCCCAAACCTGTAGTAATGTTGCAATTAAATTACCATATATGTTAAATTTCAGCAGTTGCCTGGCCCACCCAGGGCAGTGAGTCCTCTGTTTTCCCACTATTAACAGCTTAGAGCTAAAACTCTCCCATATTTTAATTACTACAGATCTATCAAAGTGCCAACCATCTATGACTAGTTTGGCTTTTTTTAATTTTTACTTTAAATGTGTTTGAGCTCACTTAGCTTTCCTCTGCCCTGAAGACAGTATTCAGCAGATTGCAAGGTCTTGGGTGTGTGACATTATGTATGGTCTGTTCAGGTCTATCTTTTTCCTTCCTAAGAACAAAATTTCTTCTGCTTTAGGCCCTGACTGTTCTCTGCTGATGGTTGTGACAGTTTTGAACACACCAGGAAAGCAGTGGCCAGAGTGATGGTTTCGCTTTACTGGCGTATTTCTCAGAAGCCATCCAAATGCCATAGTGATGAATGGCTTTGAAATACATATTTAAGCTTATAAATTTGCAATTAAAGAGCCTATCTGTTATTTCATAGCAAGAGAGAAGTCTTGGAAATCAATTTTAGAAAGCCTGAACTAGCCACAAGCAAAATTTTGATGCATTGGCCTTTTTCACTTCTGCCTCTCTTATGTGTGGTGGTTCCTAGTGACCAGACTGTAACAGAATGCAATATTTTTTTCTTTTTTTATTATTTTGATTTTCCTTGAGCTATTCTATTCTTTATAGAACTCCCACTATATCCTTTTTCTAACTTTTTACACTAATGTAATTTCTCTTTGCGTAGTATCTAACAGTATCTGACCTGAAGTCAGATGCAAAATCTGAAGATTATTGATGCCGAAGTATTGGAAGGTTAGAGTTGTAAACATGCACGTAAACATGCAAGCTGGAGCACTGCTGGAAAGCGAACCAAAAAGGACAAAATTACTAAATATTGTCTACACAAGACTACTGTCTGGTACATGGCTATTCTCATTGTACTATAAAATTACTTGCATCAGAAATGCAACTCTTGCATTAGTTATTGTTGCAGGCCACAATGTTGCTGCTTGTTTCCATCTCACAACTGATTAAACAGAAGGAAAAAGAGAACAGACTAGCCTAAATTTCTTAGGTTTCTGTTCTAAGTCCTATTCAGGATCTTTATTTTGACAAGCATTGCTGAAATTGGGTAGGTTTACTGCAGTGCTGTGGAGTTGGCTTCCTTCTATTGTGCTTGCTTGCCATAAATTGTAGCTTTGTCTAATCTAATGCCTTTGTAATTGTACTGGTAATGCTGCTGGGCTGTCAGGACACTTTATGAAGAGGATCTGTTGCAGGAGTCTCCACAAATAAGGTGTAGCACAGATGGCTTTATGATCATTAGTATCTAGCAGTTTTAGCAACCTGCCTGACTACATTTTGCTCTTTAGGAATGTATGTTTAAATAGTTGCATTTTTAAATTAGTGGTATCTTATTTCTTGCTCTTGATGAATTAGGAGCTTTCTGCACTTTGAACTCTCAGACTATAGTCTAACAGGTAGCAACAGCATTTTAATACAGCATTTTTTAGAGCAGGGATTACAAGGCAGAAAATTCCAGCCTGGAACAGCTGGCTGATAAATTACAGTGCACATTAATCAGCGTGTCATGGTGGAGGATTACATGGTTGATAGCAAGTGCTAGCCAATTATAAAGCAAATACATCACTATTTCTGTCTCTCCAACCAGAGCACTATCTGTATAGTAATTTGCCTCTGTACCCACTAAGCTGTAATTTCCCAGTCATCCGGAGAAAGATGCAATTACCAATAGCAAGACTGATTCTGGGGGGAGAAATGTGAGTGTGCTTGGACATCATAAGCTGAAAAATTTAAAAATAATGTTCATAAATCAGCTTCAGGAAATATATATTTAACTTTATTAGGAGATACTGTTTTCCATTTGTGAGATGGCACAATGACTCTAAGAAGTGACATTTTCTTCCAGATCCTTAGAATCAAGTTATGATTCTGAGTAGACACGATGCTTGTAGAAGAATCTCTGCTTCCATTTCATACAGGAAGCCAAGCATCAGATAGCATGTAAGTGTGTGGCACATGCACACAAGAGATGTGCCTGTACACAGCTGTCAAAGTAGGTGGGCAAGGACAGGAAAGATGACTAACAAAAAACAGTTAACAGAGCTGTAGTTTGTGTTCCTTCGTCGTGATTTTTGTTGTTCACTGATGACTGAAGATTTCTTGCTCTGTGAGGCATTAGTCCTGACAAAAGAGAGTAGAGTTCCTACAGATCTTTAGTTGTTGGACTTGGAGTAGTGGTGCACCTTAACACCTGCAGAATATAATGCTTCACTTCTGGTTGTAGGAAATATTGTAGAGCTCTAATATTCGCCTCTGTTTTGATATTTTGTCTGGTAATGAGCCATTGTGTTCTTCAGCCACTCATCAGTGTAATACTAATTCTGGATGACTGATGAGCAATGCCAGCTCATTTAGCTAAGTTTACAATCACTTTATGTGGAGCTGGGGCTTTCTAGGCATCAGTAGAACTCCTTTTTGTTGCTGCCTTGTGTACATGCTGCTAGGCAGCAGCAGCACCAAATTTCAGATCTAAGCCTGCACTGAGTGAAGAACAAGTGAGGAATGGAAGTCTGAAAGGGGGAACGTTTCCATTTCTGATAAACTTTCACTGCTTCCTTAAATGATCAATTAGTTAAAATTGTGTTTGTGTTGGTTCTGAAAATTTCCACATAGGCTTCTGTTATATGGATCTATACTGTTGATGAGACAAACACATAAGAAAACGAGTAAGTCATATTGTGCCTAGTTGATTTCTGCTGTTAAAGATGGTTCTAGGTGGATGTGAATTAATGGAAATACAGCATACTGTTGAGCCCATGGTGGCTGGGTTTTACCAGTCAAGGAGGGCAATACGTGTCAATCCGCTGAAGGAAACAGTATGAAGATACACCGTATTTCTGAAGAGGAATCATAACTGACAGTTCATTTATCTGACTTTGACTTCACTTGCCTTTATGTTGAAATCTTCCTGTCACAATGAATGGGGGCTCCCCATAAAATCCACTCCTTGACTGTTGACTTGCATATATTTGTTTAGACTTTGTGATTTTTGCTTATGCTGTCTTAAGGTTGGGTCCATAAGCAATACCTACGCAATGGTGCTGGAGGAAAGAAAATGAATGTACTTCAACAGATAAGAATGCTGTCCTCTTACTACTCAAAATTAGGAGATTTTTCTTATTTAAGGAGTGAGTAACAAACCACACTGACACAAGCTATTTGCTCAGCTCAGTGGTTTAACTGCCATTATGTCTGATTTTGAGTATGCATGTGTTGCAATGTCTAATTTAGGGAAAAAAACCATAACACTCACTTATGTATAGGGAATTATTTATGAATTAATGGTACTATGGAGACAGATTTGAGTTTCCAGGAGTGCCCTCTGACTTCAAGGACTACAAATATTTGCAAATTTAATTAATAAAAAAATATTTGGAAGCATAGATGGAGATGAGACAAAGGATCACTATGAAATTTACCTCAAATCAAAGTTCCACCTCCATGTTTGCAGCTAGACTTTCTTTAAATCTAAGTCCCTGGAATCGGTTGTGTGTCTCATAGGGTTCTTCAGCAATCCCAAGGGATTGCTTCAGGGTTAACTAAAAAATATTCTTGCATTATTTACCAATGACTCATCTGTAGCCATCTGCCACACCTCTTTCTTTAGTAAATATTGGCAAATGTTGTTGCTGCAGAAATGACAGTCAGCTCTACATCACAGCTCTCTCAGATACTGGCACAATGGCTGTGCCAGGATAAGCCAAAGAGCTTATCTGGAAGCTGTAAAATCCATCTGGGGCTTTCTCACATAATGCCAGCCTGAGTAACCCTAAAACTGTGCCATCTGATGATGGGAAAATCAGGACTGAGGTCAGGAAATAACAAAGATCTATCCCTTAGTCGTTTCAGTTGTATCAGAGGACCTGAACAGTTTCATTTTAGCTAAGAAAAGAGCACGTGCAGATGATGGTTCTGTGAAATCCATTGGGGTTCTCAGGTCTGGGGAAAGATTTTGGATGCTAGTGTTGCCTAGTCTTCTTGCTTTCTTCAACAGGACCATGGAAGAGAAAAGACCTCTCACGTATATATATATTACTTCCATGCTGTGACATGCAGTTGTATCTAATTTCCGTGCTTTCAGCTTCTCCTTCATCTTCACTGTAGAATTGTGAAATCCTCTCTGATCTCATGCTGAATACAGATTATTCAAAAAGTGGCATCTTGGCATAAAAGAACAGACTGCTTTTTTCCTACTTCTATGAGTTGTTCTGTTTTTTAAAAATGATCAGAATATCTTTGTTGCATTCTTACCTACAAATAGTGATCCAAAATTATATCTTCATTGATTTGGCACTTACCAGCTTTCCCAAATAAGACATTAAGATTCTTAATGGCTGTGCTTTTGAGGCTTTGTAGTGGACTGACTCCTGTTTGCTTTCAAGGTAACCTTTTATGTTTGCTGTGTTTTCAGAACACTTTGAATATATGCCCAAAACCACCAGAGACATTCATCCTGCTCCATCTAACTTCAAAGACTATTTCAGTCACTCTTTTCTGAGCCAGCAAGGTTGTGGTAAGAGGATGACTTGTCAAAGTGTCTTTCTTCCCTCTACACTGGTAGTAGTCATTGCATGCCGAGTACTTTGCAGTGCAGCGTGGAGGTGCCCTGTTAAGTCTGGGCAGTTTAGTCTGGCTACTGGAAACAGTGTGGTTATACAATTGTGTGTGTGGCTTCACCTCAGCTAAAATTCTCAGCTTCGTGCTTGGCCTCATCATGCTGAAGACAGTGTAGAGTGAAATACTGCCTAGCCTCCAAGAGGAAAAGAAAACCCATACTTTTTCATATTCTGATGTATTATTCTGGTTTATTCTAGTAGTATGTATCAGGTCCTTGCAAGGCAGCTTTTCAACGAAGAAGAAACCAGTGATGTGGAAGTCTGCTACATCCTTCTTGCTACACAAGGCCTAGAAAACAAACTTTTCCTCTAAGACTTAAAAGTTGCTGGCACATGAAGAAAAAGGGTTCTTAAGAGACTGCAGTGATACTGCTGGGTAATATATAGACCTAGTTTGTGGAACATAGATCTTTGGTAAAATTATTGGGTAATGTGAAAATTCTGTGAAACAGGCAGAAGGAGGTATGTAAAGACCAAGTTACAGCCTGCTGGCTGGCTACAGGTTGAAAAGTAGGGCTACTGCCATGATGTGTGGAAAAGCCCATCGAAAACCATGCTCTGCCTGATTTAGAGTTATGTAGGATGAAAATCCACAGTAAATACCCATAATCCATATTCAAATATTAGAGCAGAAACTCATATCAGATTGTCCTGAACCCTTGCATTATTGCAAGTGTTGATTTTGGCCAGGATAGAGTTAATTTTGTTCTCAGTAGCTGGTACAATGCTGTAGTTTGGGTTTAGTATGAGATTAATGTTGATAACACACTGGTGTTTTCAGTTGTTGCTAAGTAATGTTTATATAAAGCCAAGGACTTTTTGGTTGTTTAGGCCTTGCCAGCCAGAAGGCTGGAGAGGCACAAGAAATTGGGAGGAGACACAGCCAGGACAGCTGACCTGGACCAGCCAAAGGGGTATTCCATACCATAGGACGTCATGCTAAGTATATAAACTGGGGTGGGGGTGCTGGCTGGGGTGGGCTGACTGCCGCTCGGGGTCTGGCTGCGCATCCGTCAGTGAGTGGTGAGCAATTGTATTGTGCATCACTTGTTTTGGTTTTTTCCTATTGGATTTTATTCCTCTGTCCCTCTCTTTCCTTTTCTTCTTTTTCTTCATCATAATAATTACTATTATTGTATTATTATTATAATGCTTAATTTTATGTCAATTATTAAATTGTTCTTATCTCAGCCAATGAGTTTTACCTTTTTCCTGATTCTCCTCCTCATCCCACTGTGGCAGGGGAAGGAGTGAGCAAGCGGCTGCATGGTACTTGCTTGCCGACTGGGGTTAAAGTACGACAAAAAGCACTGAAAATCTTTGCCTGCTTTCATTACAAAGGGAAAATAACACTAATTTTGGAAGCCTGAAAGATTCTGCAGGACAGAATTACGATATGCTGGTCTAGTTCTGTGTTCTTGTTCTTGTGGTGCAGCGTGTGAAAATGAAATACAAATCTTAGTGATATTATAACCACTCAGATTTGTCTTCTGTTTGCTTAGGCTTCCCTGTGGATGTTCTTTATAATACACTGCATCACAAATATAGTTGTACAGAGGTCAAGTATATTAATATTGTGCAGACTCCTGTATCCCTTCTCTCCTGTCCCCAGTCATCCTGTAAAATCACAGGCTTTTCTTTGTGATTCATAGGATGGTTTCATTTCTTTCTTTGTTTTGTATAAGGAAACACCTAAGTCATGATTTCACCTTTTTTTTTCTTTTTGCAACCATGAGAGATACAATTTTTCTTGTAAATTGAAAGCTTAAATCCCTTGACTCTGGGCTTTAAGCAAAACACCAATTATCATTACAAGTTCTCATAGCTTTTGTTATCCCACTTTAGGATGAATGGTATTATTTCTAACTAAACACACTGTTCAATACCAGTGGTGCTTCATTTAGTGCTAGAAACTCACAGAGAACTATTTAGCTTGTTCTGCAGTACAGGGTTCTTGTTGGCTAGGCTGCTTGTTTTAAACCATGTCTTATTTGTGACTATGAGAGAGATGCTGAGGTGAAGGAAGACAAAAACTTTTCAGGTTCAAGCTTCATATCTTTGCATCCAGAGAATGGTAAGTGAAATGGAGAGCTAATGTTAAAGTTATTTTATATACTTGACACACCAGCCCCAGCTGAGACACATAATTGTAGTTGATACCACTGCTGTGCCATGATCTTTCCCAGTATGATAATAAGCATTTAGCGGCTTGGTGAGACCAGGATAAAGTTATCTTAGGAAGCACTCTGTGGTTTTATTTGTGAGTATCAGGGATGTAGAAGCACCCTTTGGCCTCTTTGAACACAGAGAATAGGGAAAAAAAGAACAACCCGTGTATTTGCTGCAAATCATCTTCTGACATCAGTACTTAGCTGTTCTTCAAGCATGCTGGCTTGCATCATAGTCATTTCTCAAAGCTGTCATTACTCTCCTCCTAATTCCACCGAGATCAATGTCAGCCGAAGGAGAAGCTGAAAGTACCTTTCACAGTGGGAGGTTGCTTTGATTGTCGGTATTTGCAACCAGTCATCAAGCAGCGTACTAAAGGCTGGTAGTCCCACATGGGAATGACCACTCATGAAATCTAATACCTCCTTTCTTTTGGTTTGTATACCTTCTAACTTGTTTTTTAATTTGAAAAATACTGATAATGGCTATCTGGGAGTATCAGAATGTTTTTATATGAACAACCATCTTCACAACCAAAATGCCATTTTTTTAATGCATTAACTGCTCTTATGGATTCCAAATAGAGATTCATCTCCATGCCCATTTCCTTTGTGTTGGAATTACCTGCTTTAATTAGTCTAAATGCCTGAAGAGTTTTATGTCTTCATGCACCGCTGAGCTTATTTTCCTTCTGAACATACAAGCAACCATTTCAGTACAGAATACATGACATTGCAGTGTTGTTCACCTGGCTTGGTAGTGCAGCTTTTGCAGCAAATTCAATTAAGGTATCAATTTTAGGCAATGCTGATGATAATAAATTCACCATTTAATAGAAGTTATGCTTTGATGGTTTTTCACATGTCGTTTTAATTAATCAATATAAGTGCTAATGAAACAATGAAGTGGTTTGAGCCATAGAAATGACTACCTTCTTGCAAAGTACTGTGCAAGAAGGAGTAACGACACTTACCAGACAGATTCATAAATTAATGTGTCTTCCCTGAGTTTACGGTTTTCAGCTTTTTTAATTTTGTATTTTCATTAGTCCTAGGAATGTGTCACAAAATTAAGTAAAACTACTAAAAGCATTAAAGTAATGCAAGAAGTTAATGCTTAAGTTGTCTAATTACAGTCAGTAGAGGATGTGATTTTGTAAGTACAATTAGTTCATATTGAACTTTGTATTGAAATGGGAGTCACTACTGTATCTAAGAACCTATGCAAAATGTAGCACTTTGCTTTGAGAAACATTGCAGACAAGCTGTGGCTTTTGCATGATGGGCAGGCTTCCACTCTGAGTGCACACTGGTTTCAGAAGTGAAGCTGGGACCGCAGGCACTCCTGCCTCAGTCAGTGACTGGGCTCCATTCACCGCTTGGAGCAGGGGAAGGTTGCAGCCTAGTTGGTGACAAGTTACCAGTCCACATGAAGCTGACAGTGTTGGCTGTTTGCTTCTGGTAGGCTTCACTTGAGTGCAAAGACTATCTAATTAGGCATTGAGAGATTTGTTGAATTATATTCCCTTTGCTCACTTGGTCGATGCTCGGAGCATGAATCTTCTAGCAGATATTGACGCTGACTCATGGGACTCTAGCTAATGAGGGAGAAGGTCGTGCATCTGGCGTGCACAGGGTCATGTCATGGATTCATGTGTTTGTGGGTAAGTGCAGAGCTGCTAGGCAGCTGCCCAGAAAATGTGTATTGCTGCCACCATCTGCTCCTTCTGAAACCCCACGAACAAGGCACAGCAAAGAGCTACAGGAAAATTGCGGCACTGCAAATACATGAAATAGACTGTGGCAGAAGTGGGAAAGTGCATAAACTGAGGTCTAATTGAGTGAGTCATATGTTCATAGCAATGAGATTTGACAGATCTAAGTGAGGGAAGCCCCAGAGGGGCTCTTCAGAGAAAGAGCACTATTGCTACAGCAGTTCCATTCCTTCTCAGCCTCTTGCTGGAGATGCAGCCTAGCCTTCAAACTATGACTTGCAAATGTTTGCAAAATATGAACTGCATAGGAAGCTCATACTTGTGCATTTTGTGTGTCTTGAATCTCTTGACTGAGAGTTGTCTTTGCAGGCATTTGATCTCACTGAGGTATATTTCTATTTCATGTCAGTCTGGACTTCAGGGTAAAAGAAAGTTGACAGAATCTGCCTCTGCAACAGGTACTCGTTGCCTGTGAGATTCAATGGGAGGAGCTGCTGGCATTGAGGAGGACAGGGCTGAATATTTGGGCTTGATCCTGAAAAAAATTTAAAGTCCTGCTGTTTTATTCATTAGAATATAATCTAGTCAAACAGGATTTACAGAGGACTTTAGGACTTTTTTTTTTTTTTTTTTTAATGAGGGACTCTTTAGCATGGATTTTATTTTTGGTAAAATAGCTGTTTGAAAAATGATGTGCAACACAAATATAATTTCTGAATTTGTCTCAAGCTGGGGGAAGACCCATGCAGAGGAGATGGAAAAGGATGCATAATGAGAAATCTGACCTTAACTTATTCCCTTGCTGGGTGCATGCTCTTTTACTTGAGAGGCCCATAAAAAATAGATTCTAAAAACATTTAATTTACACTTTTAAAACACTTAAATCACCAATTCCTTTGAATAAATATGTTTAGCTATTCCTTTCTGACTAACAACTGCTATGGTGTTTGGTTCCCCAACACCACGCTGTTAAAGCAATTGCAGGATAATCTATTCTACACCTACCTGACTTTTGTCAGTTCTGAGTAGTCAAGCAAGTCCTGCAGCTTAGTTTTATTCCTCTCCCGTCACAGAGGCAGGGAAATAGCCCTATTGCTAGTCTTGTTCAATGATGAAATTGCTCTTGAGTCTCATTAATATAATGAATCAATATGTTCTCCTGGACTGACACGTTTTATGGTCTTAGTCTCTGCTCCCTAGGAAGATACTGCTATTTACCTATCTATCAAATCTATCCAGCAAAGTAAAATGGAGTAATTTCCCTCCCTCTTTACGTATTTTTCTAGCTAAGGAGTATTCCAAGCAGCATTCTAAATTAGTCAAGACTGTGTAGCCTGTGGAATTTTCAGTCTCTTGGAAACAGCTGAAAAATAAAACCCACATGCTCCACTGGCTCTGCAGACAAGAGTGCATTTTGAACCAGAGCTGCTGCATACTCTGTAGCTTGTGCCTGTGTTGTTCGGTGTTGACATCTGCATTATGATGAGGGGAATTATTCAAAGCCAAATTACTATTCAGAATGGTAGTGTGAAACAATGAAAATGAGATCACTAGAGGGAAAAATGTATGCAACAGTTTGTATAGTTAGGAAAGAAAATTGGGTTCATTTGCTGAAGCACTGCTTTCCGCTTTAGCAGTTTAACCCCTTTACAACAACTAAAATAAAGCTGTGATGTTTCATGACAAAATGCAAGTGTTTTCTATGTGCTTTTTAAACTGACATAGCTATATTGTTTATAGACCTAGACTGAAAATGTCCTGTAGGGTAGTATATACTTGATTTATATATGTGTTTATACCTTGTTGGAACAGTGGGAATAATTTGCTTCAAAAAGAAAAATATGACAAAGAATCACCGCTTTTCCTCTTATTAAGCTGTGAATAGTCTGATTTTTTAATTTTTTTTTTTGCATATATAAAAGCTCCTTTAACAAATACATTTTGATCTTTAGTGAACTGGGCCTGCGCATTGTGAATATTCTGCCACATCCTGTATTAACTTCATAGCTTGGGATATTAATTTCTGTCCCTAAAAATGTTTTCTTTTTTAGCTAACCAAGACAGTCTGACTTGTGAATGCTGAAATATAGTATTAGAACTGGTGGTTGGTTTGTACAAGTTTGTGCTAGTCTATACCTGCTTTAGAAGTAGGGTCCCAACATTCTCCAGTTACCCAACCATTCAGAAGCCCTAATAAAACTTGTGGAAAGTTATCCTCATCTTGTATCCTACCTCTGCAGAGCTTCCAGAGAAGGAAAGAATCATCCATAGATTATAGATTCCTTCTTACACTTAACAATTGTCTACAATAGCCATAAATTAAAGAGATTCTCTGAGAATTGTTGTCAGAAATCCAGGTTTGCATATCACATCCTGCCCATGAAACACACTATTTGGAGCACATCTGTTTTACAGCTCATTGGCAGAGCAAAACTTGCACCTATTCTCAAAAGTTTTATGCCAAAGTGTAGCTCCAGCTTAATTTGCTGCCTCTGAGTCCTCCCTCCTTTTTCTTGTCTGTCCAGTTATTTTATAAAATGGCTTCAGTATCTTTGGTCTGAAGGGGGAGTGATAACATTCCCATTTAACAACTTTACTTCCTGAGTTGTATGCCAGACCGAACACTAGCATATGAATACATTTCAACTGTATGCTAAATAAGGAATAGACACTTGCCTTTCTCCCTGAAGGCGGTTTGCTTACCTGAAGTTTAGCTTCACTTACCTGTATTTTAACTCGTGGCAATAACAGCTTCTATGTGTGATTACAGAGCTCACAAAATTCCTTATTGACTGAAGAGATAATTCTAAGGAAACAACAAAGAACTGGAAATTCAAATTTAAGACATGAGACAAATTGACTAATGCTTTTAAGGCTAGCTTTACTTCTATTAATATTGGGATTGTTGATTTATTGACTCTTTATTAAAACAAACAAAACCCCCTGACTGAGTTGTTTCTTTTATAGCAAGATGATGTTTTTAACAACATACATTCACAACAGAATAAATAAATGAGTTGTTACAATTCCCTGATTACCTGTGAAAGGATTATAAGAAGGAGATACTTGGTTTTTTTCGATAAAAGAAAAGACAGTGAAAAACCAGATTTACAGAAAATAATCTTCTCTCCATGGCACATAGTACCTTTTCTCCTGATGGAATTCTGCACTTTCTTGTAGTAAGGAATTTTATTCTATATATATGTGCATGATGTGCCTTTTATGTGTAAAGGTAGAAATACTTATCCAGTGAAAAGAGAAATGTTGCAACTGTTAAACCTGTTTTTAGAGATGGACAAAAACAGAGGCAGAAAGGAGGCACACAAGTTAGAGTAGGTTTTGTGCTGAAGAGACCAGGGCTACGTCCAAAGACTACAGGAGGTACACACCAGCTCTTGCAGTGTCTGCAACTACTCCTAGACTGACCATCTCATACTAAGGTTTGATAGCTGAATACTGATGTAACTGCATTGTCTTGCAAAAAATCTGAAGAACTTACTAGCTATGTAAGCGCTGTGAAAGACACAATAAGCTTTGATCTCAGAGAGCTGGGAAATCAGGAGTTGTCCACGATGAAAGACACTGACAGATGAATTAACTTATAGGAGCCAATAAGTGCATATTTGCACTAAGGTGCAGAATTTTGTATTCATACATATGCTAGAAGGTACCAGTTCTCTGGACCCTGTTCAGTGCCCCAGCAATACATGTTAAATACCCCCCATCGCTGTGTCTTTAATAACCGTCTCGCAGATACTGGAAGGCTGCCCCGCAGAGTGAGCCTGGGCAGTAGCAGTAGGAGCTTCCTTAAACTTCATTCTCCAGCAGGGCCTGGAAATGACAGCTACTTAATCGCCATCTTTTGCATGAAATAGATTTTTCCTGTGTAATGCCATCTGGAGTTTATGTAGCATATGTTAATAGGTCAAATGCATGTTGTTGAAGAAAACTAATTACTTGACTGTTACCTTTCATTTAGTTTGTAACTGAATGCTGTGGAAAAATGTCTTCTACATTAAATTGTCTTCACATTTTCAGTCAGAATTTATCCTTTTTTTTTTTTTTTTTAATCTACTTACTTATCCTTGGCATCTGAACCACCATTTTTTGCAAAAGGTATCCACTCTAGAAATAACTCTGAAAATTACTGAAGATCATGAAAATTTTCTATCTCCTCCTTTAACTTCTGGTTCAATCACCTCAGCTTAATCTCATTTGCTTTCAAAACATGGTATATCATATACTTGTGGCAGAAATTACTATAAAAGGAAGGAGTGATTTGGCATAATTTTAGAATGTAACTGATCCATAATGAAGATCAATTGTAACCTAGAAACTGGATAATTTTTGTATGCTGTGCTCTTGTAATAGTCTAACTGAGCATGTAACAAACTTTAAACATTACAAAACCAGTTTCTAATGGGGGCAGGTGGTTTGTGAGAAATGCAGGATATCTCAGGCACTCTGACTGATGTCAGATATCTACAGAATGAGATTGAAATAAGTCTTTAGTTTTGATCTAGAAAAGTAGCATTTGCTTCTTTGAGCAATACTGAGTTCTCTTCGTAAGTCAAGGGGAAAATAATCTTCAAAGTGCTCCTTAGTGGAATGATGAAGTAGGATTTTTTTTATCTTTGCCATATATTTACTATTTCTCTTATAGCAATGTATTTAAAAAAAAAAAAGTAAATGTGATAAATCAGAGCCTGAAAAAGTTTCTTGACCTTACAATATATGTTTTCCAGTCCCAGGTGTTTTAACAGCTTCATATTTCCCAGATTCAGAATGACAAGGATTCCTAATGATTGGGTCATGGGCTTCATAATATTTGGCAACAAATAGTAACAGAGATCAGATACCTGTAGCAAAGGGGCGTGCAGACTTATTTGTTAAACATATGCAAGTGCTTTCTGGCTGGATGTTATGTTAATCTTTGTGTCACCTATTTTGATATTGTAATACCATTTTTGTTTTCAAACTAGGACAACTTCTTGAACAAACTGTTAAGAACTGTCTTTTTAGCTGTGCCTTGATGCCTGAATAGATTACAATAATTACTCAGTGTAAAAGCAGTTGTGTTCTGAAAATGTTCATACACCTTCTGGTGGAAGCATGTTGTCAAAAGTCATTTGACAGTATTTTGCTTCCCTGCCTGAAAGTGTCAGATGTCAGATGTGATGGCCCATGAAAGATAAATTGTAAAAAAATATGTTGACCATTACCTGTGTATGTACTATTACCATCAGAATGTAGCTAAGGACTGAGTTCTCCAAGCACCCATAGAAACTTTGTAGGTGTTGTCTTGAAGTTAAACTTAAAGCACCCAAACCCCAGGAGATTAAACCAATTCAAAGCAAATGGCAGTATGTTGTTGTAACGGGTACAAAAAAGTACTTGTCTCTGTGTGTAGCATGTAATGGAAGTGGTCTGGAGAAAACTGGCTGACTGTTAGTGCTAGGAAGACCTTAATCCCTGGAGGTGTTTAAAAAACACGTAGACACAGTGCTTAGGGACATGGGTTAGGGGTGGGCTTGGCAGTGCTGGGTTAACGGTTGGACTTGATGATCTCAAGGGTCTTTTACAACCTAAATGAATCTGTGATTCTTTGATTCTATGATTCTATGTTTGGGATGCCACCTCTAGCCTCACAAGTACCTCCATCTGAGAAGCAGCAATACTCTGAAACTCTCAGGCCAGGGCACTGACCTGATTCATATTTAGACGTGGCCACATGGCCTGAGGTTAGTATTTTCATAATAATATGAAAATTAATATTTTCATGGGCAGGGGTTACAGTCTCACATCACTGTGGGTGTCTGGGATGTCCTGAGGGAAAGGCATCTTCCCCTCCCCTTGGGGTTTGTATTACAACATGCACGCCTGGCATCGCTCTCACTTAAAACTGTTAAAACTGTTATTCTCCTTATGTAAGATATAGCGTTGTCAGGTTTGCTGGTATTTTATATGCCAGTTTATCTTTGCCTATGCTATTTTAGTCAAACTCATGCATCAAAGAAGGAAAATGGTAATGTACTGTACTGTGCTTTTGCAGGTTTTCTTCTTTTTTCCTTCTTGAGCTTTTTTTCTTGTTGAACACTTTTCCCTCTGTTTTCATGCCTTCCTGTGAGTGTGACATGAAATAACTGGCTTTTTTTTTTGTTCGTGAAGGCTTTGTTGTGACAACAGATTCTTGTAAGGGCAGCATTCTGGCTATTCTGCTGCTAAGAAGTGTGCTAGTGTTGCCTGAAATCTAGATAAATCGGGAAGATGCAAGATTATGAATGTCAATGAGGAATCACAGTCTTGTTTGGCAGGGTCATGGTAAGCAGTGCAGGGTTATATATGTAAATGGACGGGTACCTACTGTTTATCCCTTGCTGATCTTTTCATAAGTGCTGAGGTGGATGGGGAGCGAAGGTTACGCTATAAATAAAACCACTTCATTGTGATTTACACGCAGCGGCTCAGTAAAGTGAGCTCACTGGCTGTGAGCGACAGTATCTCCTTTTTGTGAGGCTGCTCCCCCATCTAGTGGCGCTTGTGTACATTGGGTAGCGTGAGGAAATTAGATGCTCCTCACAGCCTGGGATATCTCTTGCAGGCACATAACTTAAAAATAGATTTGAACAAAGGCAAATGCAGCCCATCAAAGTTTGAGTGTATCTAGGCCAATCAATGAAAGACATAATTACTTTTTCTTCAGATGTTCATAAAAGCTTTAATAGAGAATAGTGGCATTTAACAACCGGGAAGATGCTCTATCTGCTGGGAGCTTTATAGGTGTGAGATTGTTTCCTCTAAAACAAGAGATGAAGTTGGCCCTAACAAGTAGGAGTAAATCTGAACTAAGAAGTAAATTTCTTTCGTAATAATAAAGGTGTCTTTTTGAGGGTGGAGGCTTTCCTCAGTGCTATATTTACATTCCCCCTTTCATTATTTCTCTGATAGCTCACAAATCTCCAAACTGATCTGATTACCCATATCTTTGATCTGAGGGGTTTTAAATTTAATTTCTGTTGCTGAATTTGTATAAAGACTACCTTGATGCATCTTTGTTTTCATAGCAAGATTCTATAACTAAAAATACAAGCCTAACAGTTCTGTTTGCTCGTGGTTTTTTTACTATCAACAATGAGCCACTGGCTCCTGTGCAGTGAAACCAGCAACATGGCTGGGGTACTGGTAACCTTCTAAGAAAGCTCCTACAGCAATGCTCTTTACCATTTGAAGAGCCCACAGACTGTGATTGTAGTTGTAGTGGCTGGAAAAGTGTAACAGATACCCAGACAATGAAAAAAAACAAAACCTAAATAGCATCTGATCTTGATTGTCCCTATAGAAACTAGGATTTAACAGCTGATATATCCACCTTCTCCAGCTGTTGAATGCAGGAGCTTAAATGCTGGGGTTTTGCAGGATCCTTTGATGTTAAGTCAGTGAAATACATCATAGATATATGTAAAAACTTCAGCCTTTGTCATGAATGATTGATAGGAAAAAAATTATCATAAAAGTTCATGTATTTGTGAAATTCAGGCCTTGTTACCACACAGTCTCTGTAGCTGTAAATTTATCAAACAGGGAAAGATGGTTAGCTTATTTAAACCAGTGTAGTCAAAACTATAAAACCAATGTAGTGAAAACTATACAATTTTGTAATACCTGTATACTTGTCTCTTTTCTTACACTGACACAAAGTCTATCAGCATCAATGCCAGCATAGGTAGTTTAGCCTGACACTTTGGTCTGGTATATTTTCATTGAGATGCTGTATCTAGTTCCTGAGAGGTCTTTAAACATTTCTGCCTCCTGACATTTTCAATGCTGAAATTAGTAATAAATATTTTTGTTATTATTGCAAGTTTATTGAATTAAAAGACTGCTGAATAGATCACAGTCAGGTAACAAACTTTAGTTCTAAGCTTTGCAATTCAAAGCACTCATAAACTAGCATCCTTGAGAGGCTGGAGTCCACTGCATCTTCGTCTCCTTCTCACCATTTGTCAGCTTATATGCTTGACAGCTCATTTGCCTCTGAACAGTCTGTGTTATTCCTGTCCATGCAATTGTTTTCATGCTTCAGAAGGATATATGTGTATTTTAAGTCTAGAATATGACTGTATAAACAGAAATTCTTCCAAATTTTTTAGAGCAAAGCTAGTAGCTTATGTAATTTTCCCCCTAGAGTGTTCTAAAAGTCCCTTTAACATAATTTTAAGACTGAGTCAAGCTGACCATCTAAAAATATTTCCATAGCCTGGTTTCACCTACAGAATATGATAAATTTCTCTGCTTTCCTTCCCTATGTAATAAACAAAAGAGCTTTTGATCCTGTGTGTCCTAAAGAAAGCCTATTGTAAATGAAGGATACAGTTAATGTAAAACAGAAGTGTCTTTAAATGCCTGAAGATATAATATGTAGGATAAACCTAGTTGCAGTTATTTTAGATGAAAATGGGTTGTCTGGGAAAAGATTTCAAATGTATCTGTTTACATCTGGTTTGAAATGTAATTAGCAATCATTTGTTGTTAAAGATGATACATAAAATGTGAAGCCTGTGACCAAAGAAATTTAATCCCAAAGACAAGGTGTCTAAAGGAAATGAAACAGCCAAGTTTAAATTCAGGCTCTCCAGTGATCCTCTATACTAAATATTTCTGTTGTGCCCGGTCTTCACATGACAGACCCGATGAAAATTTCATCCCCACTTTTTTGAGGGATTCTTCCACCTCAGTTTCCGCCCCTGCACCTCTATTTGGCATTCAAAGCCATGTCAAATACCCAAACAAGGATGTCTAGGACATATTCTGTGAACAATCACAATTGTAAAGTGACAGCTAAGATCCTTCCAGAAATAAATCAGAAGCTGTTAACCACATAAGGAGGTAAAACTGTCTTCCCACTTGAATGATGGCACTTGAATTCTGTCACTGATTTAAGTCCGATAGTTTCTCACATTTTTCTGGAAGATTATTAGTCAGAATCATTTCTGAGACAAATCAATTAATTTTTGAATGGTAGCTACTTAAAGCTGCTTGTTCTGCAATGTTGGCTCAGGTTCTGGCTAGCAAGTTCTAGAGCAAAACATGACTGAGATGGTCAAAGGTACCTGTTCAAGGCAGTTCTTCATGTGGCTGGGACTGCTACTAATATAGCATGGAAACGTGTTTAAAAATAAAAAACTTACCCAACATCAATTTGCAATGTGTCAGACTTTGCAGGTGCATTTGAAGATGAAGGAGTTGGAACGGTAGTGAAGATTTTTTTATCATGGGTGCTGATGTGCTATAGTAATCCTAAGTACATGCTGTGATCTTCACGGAACAGCTGCAATTTCAACAGCTGTAGTGATGTTCTGTCGGATTGATGTCACTTGGGAATGTTTTGTTTTAACTTAGGCTAAAGTTTTGTGCCACAACACAAGAAAATCTAGGGAAGAATTAATAAGTGGTGGTTCTTAATTACTGTGGCTGAAGTTATGAATATACTGAATTTAGAACATCCAAGCCATGGCTAGCAGAGATATCTTGCTTCATTTCTAATAAATTATGAAACTGCCCGTGGATGTTTTTTATTTGTAAATGTGCCCATCTGGTTTTCTGGAATTCCGCTGTCACCAGATAGGCATCAGATCCTAAAATGCGTAAGCCTGTAACTGGCAAAGTCTGGTGGTTGCCTGTGATTTTCAGCTTCTTTCATGATTGCTTCCTTATGATAGTACTGTTCTTTGGAAGGTTTTATCACACCCAGAGGCCTCTAGCTTGAAAAATACTGAGGTAATTCATACATATGATGCCAAGTCATAGCATTACATACAAAACACTTTCCAGTTATTCAGTAGAGAAATAACATTTCCACTTTCCAATGGGGGATAATAATTTTACTCTCTTGCCATTTGCACATGTTATTCATTGAAAATATTTTGCCCAGTGGGACATGGAAGCAATTAATTTGATTGTAATTCTGTCTGGAATATTATTTTGTTAAGAGTCACTGAAAGGTTTGCTCAAAAATTTTTACAGTTGTTAGTCTACCATTAAGAAGTTTGCCTTTAATTGTTAATTCAGAAATCCAGACCCCGTTTTCTCTCACAGGGGCCATTTTTTCTAAAGCCACTTTTAAAAAAGACAGGTAAATTGTGTAATACTATGTCTAAATGTCCCTACGGTGTCTGTGTTTTCATGCAGTCATCTCAGTCACTGAGCTTGTTCATTTAGTTCGTAATAAAACAGGGAACCTGAGATTAGATGATTTCTCAAAATCTCTTCAAGTTTCACTGCAAGAGCCCTAAACAACCGGTTTATCTCTGTCTAAATGGTTCTGACAAATTCCACCAGAGGAGGTTCAGCACCACTCAATGCCATTTATTGTCATGCTTCACTACTCTTACCAGTAGAGTAATTTCATAATGCTTTGATTCAGCTTTCCTTCCTGCAGCCAGGCTTACTGCTTCTCACCCTACCTCCCAGAGACACAGAGGACAGTTTATTCCCTTCTCTGCTGCAGCCTTTTCCCCTTTGAAGAAAACGTCCCTTGTAGATTTTGTTTCTCTGGATAAAGTCAGTCAGGTTTTTTCAGTCTTTTCTCCTTGTCATGTTCTAGACCATTGATTATTATTGTTGTGTTCTCATCAAGAAGAATGATGCTCAAAACAAGGCACAGCTGAGTATCTGCATAGTTCCTCGATTTACAAACTGCACTCTGGTGTATGTGTCAGTATGTGCACATTTTTTTCACTAAGTACTGCTGACTTAAACCCAGCTTGTGGTCTGCTGTGCCCTCTGGATCTGCTCTAACACCAGTTGTCGCTCATCTACATCTGTGCGCTTGGTTATTCCTGTTTGTCTTTATTAGATTGTTCATTTTGGATAATTCTGGTTTGTTAAGCTCATTCTAAATTCTGTTTGGATGCTGGTATACCTGCAGTCCTTCCCAGCTCTGTATCATACCAGGCAGATGCAGCCTAAATCTGAAAGTCAGCTAGTTGGCTGTAGCTACAGAACAATGTGCAGGAATTGAACATGCTGCTCATGTGGGTCTGCATATGTTTTCATGCTTGACTTGTGGGTCTACATCTCATTTTACTCTGCATGAAGTACATAGCACTTGTTCCATAAATTTCTTGCATTTTTAAAGTTCCACTTCCCTCACTTGCCAAAAGGTTAAACAACACAATCCAAATTCTGCTCAGATTGCCCTTAGGTATAAATGTGTGGGAAGGAGTACGCCCGACCAAGTGTGAACCCAGATTTGCTCTTTAATGAACATGTGTTGTTTCAAGTGTGTCACTTACTTTTTTACTTTGGCTGGAGATAAAGGTATCTGAAACTTCAGATTACAAGCCTGTTGAATGCAGAACGATTTGATTCTCTTTTCATGGACAAGCTGTGTTTTCATTTGCCCCAAAGCAAGTGCTCTGGTTAAGTGTCAGAAGTGAGCTGAAGACTTGGTGACCAAATAGTCATATTGCTCTTTCTTAGCTCAGGTTTTTGCACAAACAAAATCCTCCCACGCATACAATTCCACGTGGAAGTGGTGCAACATATGCAACAGATAGGTGACTGTGTATCATGTTTCCCCACAACTTAGTTTATTTAAAACAGATTTTATTTTTAGGTGCTGTGAGTCACGTTTTAGTTTCACATCCATGAGGAAAGAGTCAGCCATATAAGGTAAGCGGCTGGTCCGTCCAGGATGCATCACTTCCTTCTTAGAGCTGGCAGGTTAAACCAGCTTCCTAGGCCCTGGACACATCAGATACTGCTTTATCTTCAGTGGTTATTATGTTTCTTCTGTGGAGGAAAGTAGGGACTTGAATTCATATTAGTTATGCTCCTAAGGCTTCTGAGAGTATGATCTCTTCTCTTTGGCTGATGCCTACCTCTCAGCCTTTTCTAAGTATTTGTTGGACTCCCATTCTGCTCCTTTCTGTTGCCTGCCACATATCTGAAATCAAGGAACAATATGCTTAAAAGCAGATTTATGGTATCAACATTTGTCTTGCATGTATGTTAGTACCCACCCAATATCTGATATTTTTCAAAAATGTCCTCTCTCTAGTATCTCTCTTGTCATTCTACAGTGGTGTTTGCCAAGCTCCATGCAGTTTTCCAAACTGTTTCTCTTGATCCTCACCAGCACTCTCTGTAAGCAGGGAAAGAAAATGTTTCTTGTGGATTTTGTTGCGGGAAGTTGCACTGCTCTCATCTTCTGCCCTTCTTTCTCCCAGTCTCTGATAACTAACCAGCTAGATGATAGTGCAATTGTGGGGCCGAAGTCAGGCAGAGAACATTGGGGGTCTATGAAGTATTACAGGAGCCAAAGCAGAGATGTATGTATGTTGTATGTTTGTTTAAAGATCTCGTTTTTGTTGGGGCAGTTTCTCTAACATAAACTAAAGAATAAATAAGATTGCACATCCAAAACACCACCTAAATTTCCTCTGCTCTCAAGACTGTCTTTATTTATACTGTCTCCAGAGCTTTCTGAATTTCAAAATGACAGAGACCTGAGGGCAATTTTTGTTTATCGCTCTTTTTTCATTCTTACTTATATTCATAACAATGGGAGTAAGATGAAATTTAAATTGTCTTAAATTTATTCATATAAAAAGCCCATAGAAATTGATTACTAACGTGCCATTCATTACAGTGATAATAATATGCAATTTCCCTGAAGCTATTTGTATTCTCCACCTGCTGGAAATTCATTGACTTTAGTACTTTGATAAATGTTTGAATGAAATAAATACTGAAGTGAGAAAGCTGTAGCATCCCAAAAGACATGATTAAAACATAGTACATTTTTGTCTAAAACTATATTACTATTGCTTTGAGCCCAGAATACTCTCTGGCAACACTGATCAGGCTGTCCTGGTAGTTACGGTCTAGAAAAGCAGTGAAGAGGTGCCTTCCTTCTCTTCTTGCACGGCCTCCAGTCTCACAGTCTCTCACAGGAGATCTCAAATTTGTTCTCTAGAAAGAAGGCAATTTTACTTCTGTGCACAAACTTGAATCAGCAGCCCACAAGCAGCATACTTTTGCTGAATAACTACCACACACAGTGGTAACCTCTAGTAATAAATTTCTGTTTGCAGATCCCAACCACAAATTGTATTGGCAAACCGTTCAGGATCCAGTGTTGTCGGTAATCATTTTGTGTTTAAGTAGTGCTTGCTGAACCTGTATGAGACTGGGATGTCAGCATGTTACTCACAGTACATTCACACAGTTGCCAGCTCTCCATCCTCCTGACAAACCATACTCGGGCAGATCTGTGGGAGAAAGGAAGTACTGTCCCACCATTTTACAGAAGGGAAATAGAACTATAAAGACATGTAACTCAACAATAACAGAGCTGGAAATAGTCCATGTTACATGCTTCAGTCTTGAGTCTAAAGGGCAAGACTTCATTAAGATTCTTATTCCTATCATTTCATCATCAACATGTAAGGTTTGAGTACCATACCACAATAAGCTACAAGATGTAGCATACTTCTCACAAATATCAGTGTGCTTTTTGGGAAGAGAGAATTTAGTTTAGGCATTTTCCCTTGATTTTTGAAAGGATTGCTATAGTTGAATTTGTACCTGAGCAACTCTGAATTCACAGTTGCCTTGATAAGAGATGAAGACATCAATCAATCTAACAATGAGTTGAACTTAGCTAGCTCATCTAAAAAAAAACAACAGAAAAAAGGAAAAATAAGTTTGTCTCTCTTTGGAGGTCTTTTTACGTCCTTTGGTGTGTATAACTTGAAAAAAAAATATTTGACCAAAATGTTATTATGAGTACTTTTTCAAAAGAGCCAATTCTGCTCCTTTTGGCCAGAGCACTGCTTGTAGGTCATAACAAATTTCTTGCTCAAGACTTTTCTGAAATGTTTCTGAAATCTGTAGTCATTTATCATTAAACAGGTAGTGACTGAGACCAAAAGGTTTGTATGAGAGCTCTGTAAGGAATGATTGCACATACACATTTGCATATTTTTTCCTGAATTATTAAATGAACTATAATAAGAAAGTAAAGGTTAATATGGTCTACAAAAATCTGTTAAATTTTGCTAGCAGGCCTGTAATTTGACCTCAAATTCTGCATTTGTGAGAGGAAATGGATAACTAACAAAACACTTGGGTAGAACTCTTAAAAACAGGCCAAAAAATGACAAGCAAAATTGCTAGTCTGAGATCTTTTGACCGTAACTACAAGAGCCTTGCTGGTTCACTGTGTTACTTGGTTAGGGTAGATGGGACTACTAACTTAAGAAATTAGCCTGCTGATGGGCTGCTAATTTGTTCCACGATGGCCATCTCAGTGTAGGAAGTCATTTAATACTTTCCAGGATATTCTTACGGTACATGCAAGCCTTTTACTTTCACAGTTATAAACATCACACACATACATGGCATCTTGATGCTGTGATACAGACTCTTCTCTGTAAACTTGCTATAAACACTGTTTATAGTAGTATCTTCAGCCTGCCTTATAGCTTCCTTAAAAAAAACAAAATCAAAGCAGGCAGCGCATGCTCTTTAGGATGTTGAAGCGATGCTAGGATCTCACTGTGTTCCCTTAACCACCCAAAAGAGAAGAGCTTGATGATATTTTCTGCCTTTGTTGTCTGCCCAAACAAAAGAATGTATCGTCTGCAAGGACTTATTTTGTGTTCAATTGTGACATTTCATCCAGAATTAGAAATGCAGTTGGCTTTAATTTGGCTTCTTTGTTCTTAGCATGGTGTAACTGAACTTCTTGAAGGAGAAAATAAACAGATATAAATAAATATTGCTGTTCAGATATAATTTCTACTGAGACATTGCTTAGCAGTACTTAAGGTCAACTGCAAATTCTTCTTTTCCAAAATTAGTGCCCATAAAGAAGTACTGAGGAAAGATGAAACTATTGCTTTCCTTTTAGCACCTTCCCCTGGTGTTGCTTGATCACATTCTTCCACATGCAGTAGCTTTTTAGCTAAGTTAGGAAACTAATCTCTTGGTCCTTCCCTCACTGCCACCCCTCCCCCCCCCCCCCCCCCCATCCCGCGATTTGGATCTTATTGAAGAGCAGTTCCTGAGCAGTAAAACTAGTCCCTTGGGGTGAAGCCCACATAGGATATTTTGCTTTACATGTTGACCGAATGTTCTGCAACCACTTGAAAACAGTTAGTCCATAGGACTAGATGGCAATCCTAAAGCACACAGCACAGATACCGGATCCTCGTCACTGTTGTTGAACCTATGCTTTGTGTCTTGGTACTGCACACACAGTTCTCTAGCACTCCAGCCCAGAGCAGAAGACATTACTTTCTCATACAAAATGCTTTATAAACAGGAACTTCAAACATTTCTGTTTTACCAAGGGACTTAATGGTTCAGATTAGAACTTAATAATAGCAGCTCTCCTTGAAATCATACCCTTCCCCTTTGAAGAGAGAAGGAACAGACACATAAGAATAATAGGAGTTTCTTTAATGATATTTTAACATCTTTAATACAAACAATAAGTTAAACACAGTAAAAATAATTAAATAAAGGGTGAGGTTCCAGCCCTCATAGAAATAACACAAATCTATAAAACAAAAAAGTTTCAAAATAAAATCAGCGTAAGTCTTGGGGGGGGAAAAAAAGAAGCAGTTACCATATAATATCAGTAAAATTAATGGCAATAAGTTTTGACTTGGCACCTGCAGCATTCAGTGCGTGCACAGTCCTTAAATCCTCTCCTGGGTGCAGAGGTACTGGAAAAGGGTTACATAATCAGGCTTTCCCGTGACCCAGACACCTTCAAATGGGACCTGGAAATCAGTCAGGTTTCCATTTGCCTTCTTGCAGCATAGTTCTTAAATGGAACACATTAAGAGTTTGTAACACGGACACAGCTACAGGTGATATCCTTAAGATGTTACTATATGTTGGGTCTGTTGCAATGAACCCTGCACACCAACTGTTGTGTCAGTCTAAGCAGGCTTTGGTCCTCCTTTACACATTAGTGATAATAATGCCAATTCAGCTTCTTTCACCTTCTGATGCTAAACCTGATCACTCTTCTCAGTACTGGTCTTAACAGGTTAGGTTTCCAAGACCTGAATCTTAGTATTGTTCAGTGTGATGAGGAAAGATTTTAAACTCAGGCCATGTATAAAAATGAAGACTTGAGTCAAATAAGTTAAAACTGTACCAATACTTCCAGACCAATGCTGGTTCATAAATTAGAGTGGACAGATAACTTAATATTGCATAGTATTGTGCATGGGAATATTCATTTAAGAGTTAAATATTTTAGCTTCCCACTGAGTGGTTTTCAGGCAATTCAGAGTAAGTAAGATAATACATCAACCATCTCTCTGCCTCAGGAGCACCGATGGGAGTGGCAGACCACACAAGCATTTAAAACAAAAGCCTCTCATGTCATTCAGGACTTCAGTGTCCTGGCATCAGTATAGGCTTAATCTTGTGCATTTGAGTCCAGCTGTAGACAAAAGGTCACTTTGGTTCAGGAACAAAACGATTCTTGGTAGTAACTGCATTCATATTGGAGTCAATCCAGTTAAGGTATCGAGTAACTCTAGTGTAAACACCAGGCTTGTTTTCCCTTGCACAGCCATCTCCCCAGCTGATAATCCCATAAAGTATCATCCTGCCATTGTGCTCACAGACCATGGGGCCACCGGAATCTCCCTGACAACAGAAAGAACATATTAGACCATTTTCTGCATATTGGAGAATTTGTAACAGGGAGCATGTTATGATTAGGTTTTTTAGAGTGAAAAAAGCTAGTAAATACCTATGAGCTAAAGTTTTGATTTTTGAGAACACTGCATAGATGGAGCAGAAGGTTCAGCATCTGCTGTGACTTGAACAGTCTGTCAGGTAAGGAGCTCTCTAGATGCCCCCTAGCAGGGCACAGAGAGAATAGTTACTTTGCACACAACATCCTAAGTTTATAGTCACAGATACTAGGCTAGTGATACAAGGTCAAAGCCAACACACCCAGTTCAATTGCCTCCCTGTCTATAAGGTACTTGTAAACTTAATGACAAAACTTGCTCTTTTCAGTGGCTCACATAATCACTCTGCCCAGTAAGAGTGCAGGGAAGTAAATCTAGTTTTGAGAAAACTGGGGGGGGTGTCAGTGTGCCCCCAAGTCTACTTTTATCCCTTCGCTGAGCTATAGTTAGCGCTAAGGAAGTGCAGGCTGAGACTGGAACTGATGCATATCTACCAGCCATTGCTTGAATGGATTGATTCATAAATCAAATAAGGCCTTGAGGAATAACTGTGGCTGAGCTACTGCACTTCTTGCACCACCAAAGGAGGGTCCGGAGGAGGGGGTAACACCTAACTATGTCCCAGCCTTCTTCCATGTGTTTAGTCACACTACTGAATGTACTAAATTCCTGCTACACAAACACAGCCTCTTCTGACTAGTAGGATGACAAGTTGCCACTACCCAATTCATATAGTGTCTATGCATTTAACATTATACAGAATATAGAACAAACCAGTTTTACCTTGCATGCATCAGTCATCCATGTGGGATCTCCAGCACAGACCATGTTGTCAGTAACTCTGATATCATCATAGTATTGATATTTGCATTTTCTCTGTGATATTAAGTTTACAGTGGCTGACATCAGTCTTTGAGCATAAGAATAGTCATCTGCAAACAAAAGAGTATTTAACTATTTTCACCATCCAGGACAAAACCAACCAACCAAACCATAACACACACATTCAGCACTTAAAATTAGCATAACCCTTCCAGATCTGATTTGAGGCTCTTACTTCCACCTTATGCAGTACTGCCTCAATTTTGCTGTTAAGGAAGAGGTTTTAAAGAGAAAAAACAAGTGTTACTGAGCTTTATAGTTTGCATTTGGTTTTAGAGAGAAAGAGTTTGATAGTTTTTGAAGGAAGCTCTGCACAAACACAGTTATTGGTTAATCCTTAACAGCTTAATTTTTTTTACTCCCTATCACATCAGGAATGAAGAAATTGCTGTGGTTTGCATCTTGGCTTACTTTGCATGCTTAAGTGTAAGAAACATCAGATAGGAAAAATGCCACTGACAGCTAGAGAAGATGACAGCAAAGATCACCTTAGGGAAGCACAGGAAGTACATTGAATAATAGAATGAAATATTTTTTTTTAATCCTTGGCAGATCATGGTATAAATAACATCCAGTTCCCACATTGTGGAAGTACAACATTGGAAAGAGAAGTTATTCACTTACAAAGATCTTGTTTCCCATAGCCAGATATTTCACACCGAGTGTGCTCTTGTAAGTCAAGGTTCTTCTCTGGCAAGCAGACTGTTCTGACATATTTGGATTCTACTGCACACTGCCCAGTAGATGTTCTTATCCTTATCAAAGCTGAGAAACAAGCGAGAGAAGATACTTAGATTTGTAAGCAAAGTTTTCCCCCCTTAAGTTATCTGACAATAGTAGTATTTGGTACACTTAATGGGAATAGTTGTAATTACATTTAGTTCTGGTTACATACAAGTTCTCTCATTCCTTTTGGAATGACACTAGGTCATTATTTAGTAACAACAAAATTAATCTCCTAGCACTAAAATTGGCAAATGTTCCAACTTGAACTTCCTTCCTGGAAGGATACAGCCCAATAGCTCAGAGAAAATTATTCTGCAAGTGTATCTTCAGGTGTTTTAAAACCTCAACTTCCTGAACAGCTGTAGAGGGTGGCATCCGCTGCCCTGCTGAAAAAGGGGGCAGTTTAAACTCAACTTCTCACCAGAAGGGCTTATGAAGCTATTCTTTGAGTATTTTTCCCTTAGTAGCAGGAATTTTGAAGGAGTGGTAGAGTCCCAAGTGTTGAATGCAAGTGACAAGTCTGTTCTGTCCAAGTTGCAAAAACCCACCTCCTGATTTTCTCAGTTTAGGGATTGGCCAGACAGATTTACAGAAATCTGGATTAATTCTTATTTCAGGATAACTTTGGCTAATGTGGTACCCAGTATAGCATTCCCCTACTATGATGAAACATACTGTGCATGCATTTTTTTCCTCCATTTACTATACATAGTGTGATCTCTGCAGACAGAGAATAGATTGTAGCAGTGGGATGCTGCCACCAGTGCTTATGGTAAAGCCATGCCTTGTACAGGTCCAGAGATAAGACAGGCTTATAGTTGACTGTGTGCCAGGTAATGCATCTGATGTACCACAAAGTTTATACAAGTAGAAAATCCTTGTTTAGCACAGGCCTAGTTCTCAGAAATACCTAGTTCCTGCTCCCCTTTATCTCATCTCTGGTTCTACTTTTAGAAGATGCATGCCCTCAAATATGTAGCCTTCACCTATCCTCAGTGTTTAAAAGGCTCATATTAAGATGACACTTACCAATATCATTGTCATCGCCACCTGTCTCATCTGTAAATTCTGGGTGAGAAATGATGTCATCAACCATGAATACTTGTTCATTATCATCAGTAACGTTCAGCATGGACTTTCCAAGGTAGACTTTGTACCTGGATTTGTCTAGTGGGTTTGACCTGAGCGAGAGTAAAGAGATTCATGAAGACTACCAGTTTTTGAGAGAGGGGTCAAACAGTTTAGAACCAGTCCCAGGGTTTTTTGTGTTTAATGCTGACAAGAAAAAGTAAAATTTAGTCAGCTTTAAAATTGATACATTAAAGGAAATCATCCTGATTTTCCATTTGAAGGGATTAAGACAGGTGTTCAGGCATTTTGAAATGCACCCCTAGCTAGCTGCTACTAATGCCAGATATTGGCAATGAGAATCCTCTGCAGGAGATCAGGAGGATCAGTTTTCTGAAGGAAAGACAACAAAAAACACCTATAAATGTATTGCTCAACAGCTTGTCACCTTTCAGCACACTTTTTGTTTTGCAAACAGCTAAGATAAAATGAAACCCTGGCTCCAATTTTGGCTAAATTTGTTTAAATTGCATAATCCACCAAGACATTTGTATCTTGCTAGCTCGTTCTGCTAGACTTGGACTCCCACAGGCTTAATGTTTATGGCTGTCGTCTTGTTTTACTCAATCAAAAGCACATTCTTACTATGCTACACTTTGAAGGGTTGTTCAGCAAGCATCACGCAAAGAAATCACAAGGAAGTTGCAAGTAAGAAGGATGCAGAACTAAACTTACGGGTCATGAAAACAGTGTGCTGCTGTAAGCACCCAGCAGGGGTCAATGAGGCTGCCACCACACAGGAATTGGTCAGTGCCCCTTCTAGTTTGGAAGATGCCAGCTATCCAAGGCTGAGACTCAACCTCTGCCTGGCTTCCACCAACAATCTTGAAGTACTTGCTGATGCTCCTTTGACCACATGCAGGTCCTATGGAAGGAGAAATTTTGTTCAGATATTCTTACAACTAAGAATCAACCTTGTGCTATTAAAAAAATAATCAGTTGTATTGAGGCTGATATTACTTACCACACTTGTCCATGTTGCAGGGTGTTTCTCGAATGGTGAATCTCTTTTTGGTGTAACACCAGGGCTTGCTCCTTCCATTTGGGTTTCTAGAAGATAAAGGAAGTGTTCTTTTCATAAAGGCAGTTTTTAAAAATGTGATAGTGTCTTAGAATTCTAACTGTCCTGAAAAGCCAGAAGTGTTCTGTTGCAAGATATGCCAGAGAAACTAATTAACTATTGCTGTTTCAGTACAGGGAATTTTGCAGTACAATCAGCTTCGGTGGTAAGCAAGAACACTAAACACTTCAGAGTCACATTCCAGATTTTAGTCAAAATTCACCTCTCTGATAATCTAATAAAACATGTACTATCACTTGAGGTGCTTCTGGGGCTGTGACAATAGAAGTCGTCCCAGGAAGACTGACTTTTTCTTACCTGCAGTAGCTGTGCTTTCCCAGTCCAAGCTGCAAAGCATTCTTCAAGTGAGCATGGAAGGGAGCCCTCCTGATTACAGAGGGAAGGTCCCATGGCAGACACTCATATTCTGTTGCCATTCCTCTGTAGTCCTCCCCATTCTCAGTGTAGCACATGCTGTCAACATCTGAGAAAAGTGTTTTGTTAGCAGCATATTCTTGTTTATAATATGTATGTTATTGAGACAGTAAATCTTCTGCATGGATTCTTCCAATGAGAAAGAAGTTCATGCATTACACTTGAAAACAGATGATGCAAAATATCGAGTGATAATGTATTTTTGTTAAAATTTTTCAATATGAATTTTGAGCATCAAGTATCTTATGCTTTAAAGCATGCTTATTTTCTTTAGTAGTTTCAGTGTACTTGACAATATAATCAGTTCTGTTCCTGAACACTCCCAAATAAGTTCACTTTTTTCACATCTAACTAAAGTGCTTGTGAGGTAGGCAACATCAGTGAGGCGGTAGGGACACAAAAAATTAAGAGATCCTGCTTTTGTGCCAATATTTAGTTGTTTCTCCTCACTTAGTCTGTTCGCATAAAATGCTAAAGGATATCTAGTCATGTGTTTATAGGTAATACTTTCACTTAGCATTTCACATTCATTAGATCTTTTCAATCAATTTAGCTAGGATTAAGGAAAATAGATACTCTACCTAGTTCACAGTGAGTCCCAGTGTATCCTTCTGGGCATATGCAATGGGTAATTCCCCTGAAGACGTAATAGGTAATGCAGGTTCCTCCATTCAAACAATGGCATTCTGCAAGTAAAAGGCATCACTAATTAGAGACAAAACATTGAATGATGAAGTGAAATGTAATTGCAAACTAAATTTTAGGTGTTTAAGTATCATTAAGAGTCTTCCTTCTTGTATGAAGATGTAATTACAGGATCAAGTTCTTTTTAGGTTCAAGCAGAACAGGCAGATATTTACCTTTGTGATATGATCTGTGTTTATATGGCAGATTGTAGTGCTTCTTGCTATAAGTCTAAAGGAAAAGAAAAAAGTATTTTAGGGAAACAGATTCTTTTATGTGATTTGATTATCTTTTATGGGCCCAAGCTCTGTTCTCTACTGCATACCTTTAACAGTTTTTTGCATGTAGTTACCAGCTGAACCGGCTCTGTGGAATGATGATGTGAATGAGAAGTGGCACCCTACTTGAGCAAAGCAGTATGGCTCCCCATTCTGCTTGGTTTGGAAAAAAACATCAAACCACAAAAAGCCTCAGAAAAGCCCCACCAAGCTGGTCTGCTGCATCAGGTCAACATTGCAGTTATTGCTGCTATAAGGACCTAAGTGTCACTCAGTGGCAAGTGTCCCTGAAACAGGGAAGTGAACTTCTCCCTCTCCACCTCTCAGCCACTAAGTAGTGCAGCAAAGATGCAGTATTCTCCAGCTGCCTCTTATTTTGGTGACCTTCACATTTGTACTGTGGAATAAAAGCCAGTAGATTTATGCAACAGATTCTTGCCCTGTACTTCAAGTCCTGCCTTTGCTTTCCAGGCTGGATATTTCTTTCTCTGTGGAATTAAATGAGATTAAGCTTTTGGTATACCTTTCCCAGAGGTCAAGCGTGCTTGTCTGAGCTAGAACAATTAACAGTGCTGGTGAATGGCTCTGCTGACGAACTATCATACAAGTTGTTAGTAAAAAATATTCAGATTTGTATCTGTTGCTCCTTTTTTAGTGTCACACTTTCAAGTAGGGGGAGGTGGAAATTTAGTTAATGTCTAATATCCACCTCTGTGAAAGACCAGTGAGCATTTGGTGCTCAGTGTCCAGGTCTAAATCCCATTAAGACAAAAACAGAAAAGCTAGACTTCTTCATTATGGCATATCTTCACTATTTGAATGCGAGCAGACATCTTAGGGTGGAACAGAATCAAAAGAAAACTCAAAGGGTTCAAAAACATGTTTCTTGGAGGTGTATGTGGAACAGATGTACGTGCAAAGGCAGCAAAAAGGAGAATTCAATTCAAGAGCCTACACTGTCCAAAGCAGACATATAAACCAAGCCACAAGTGGTTCCAAGTGACACCACCCCACCGCCCCCCCCCCCGACACCCTACCCCATTTCAAAACTTACAGAATCTAGTCCAGTGGCAAGTGTGCCCAGGGTTACTGTGAGGAAGATTAATAACTTCATGTTGTTATTTAACTTCTCAGTTCGTTCCTCTATCAGTATTATTTTGTTTCTGAAAATAAGAAGAACTTAGTGTTATGTTGTAGTTTGCGGTGTCAGCTTTCTTGCTTCTACTGTCTTCAAAAATAAGTCACAACACTATTGACAGAAGAATTAACCATTGACTTGCTGTGGAATATCTGCTTATTATTTCCATATAATAAATTAGAGATTATAGTTTGAAGTTTGTTGTGGTGGTTTGGTTTTTTGTGTGTGTGGTTTTGTTGTTTTTTTTTTTTTTTACTTTTAGCAATACAACCAGTTTAAATGAAGCAGAGGGAAGGAAATCAGAAAAATCCATACTCAGTTTCTGCAGCATGGACTCACACCATTAAGGAATTGGAAGATGGTTTTAGTTGCTGTCCAGCTGTTTGTACCTATTTAACTAATTTATTACTACCATGCAACAAAAGCACTGAACATCTGCATTTAGGGTATGAAAGGGAAGCCTCTGTTTTCGATTACCTCTCTAGTTGCTGACTGCACCTTGTTGAGGCTAGGTGCTTGCATCAGCCTAGCCACCTCACTGAGTGCCTCTGACCACTGCAAACTCCTGCAAGTCTAGTCTTGATGTTACCTCCCTTATTTACAGTGGTAGAGAGACTTAGGACATATTCAGTCTTGATTTCTTATACACAGCTAGATCTTCTTGTAGCCAAGCACATACAGCAATCTTCACAAGAGTAACTCTTAAAAAATAACTTGTAAAAATGATGGGGGAAGAAAGCTGTAAAGTACCGGTATGTCTTTTTCTTTATTGCAATGCAAGTCATGGGATCATTTCTTTTAAACTGTTCTCAGTTCTAGAAAACTTGATTTTTTAAAAAAGGTTTCATGTGAAACTTAATTTACATCAGCAAGTCATGCATTGCAGTAGGAGAGGGTATGCAGAACCCAGTTGGTGCTAAAGACCTGCTCCACACTGTACCTGCTTCAGAGGTTTCCACATCGCCCTAGCTCATGTCTGGTCCTGCAGATTGAATGCCTGCTGGTACTTGGAGTGCATTTCCCAGTTCAGTTTTATTCAGAAAAAAATACAGCCCCGGTACTTTAAGGCCATTCAGTGGTAAGATCCAAAACATGGGGAATACAAAAGATCACTGGATTTGTTTGAAAAAGAGTTGACATGACCCAGACCAAAAGACTGCTCCAGATGTACCCTTTACTTACGAGGTTTCATAATGCAAGAAAGCAAATCCTACCTCAGATACTTGGACATGCACCCTCCTCAGATTCAGCTGTGCTATCAGCAGATACGTTTTCCCTTAAACATTATTCATATTAACATAATTTTTAGCATATCTGGCAGCTCTGCAAACCTGTCATTTGCAACTCTAACGAGTTTCCCAGGCCCAGCCCTAGCAGCACCAGCGCCGCCGATTTCTCGTGCAGACGGCACAGCGCAGATCTCTTGTTTGCGATTCATTTACAAAAGCGACCGCGGCATCCCGTGCGACCGAGAGCTAGCGGCTTCTCCCGGAACCGGGCTGGAGGGCACGGCACTTACCGACGGAGGAGCGCGGCGGACAGGCTCGGAGGCAGAAGCTGGTGCTGGTGCGGGTGCCGGCGGCCGCTATAAAGGCCGTGCCGAGGCGGGGCCGTGCCCGCTGCTGCCGCCCCGGGGCGGGGCCGCGCCCGCCCGCCGGGACCTGGGGCGGGACCGGGGGCGCTCACCGCGATGCGGGCACGGCCGCGGACCTGACTCAGGGCTGAGGGGGGCGGATTTTAAAACGTTGAGGTTTAGTTTCGAGGGCGAGGGGAGTTGGCAAGCCACCAGCTTCGTTGGGGGTGGGATTGCTGGAAGTGGCTCCCCGGGGTCCCCGCGGCAGGCAGCAACCTCTCAGGGGCATTAAAAAAATAAAAATGTGCGTGAGAGCTACGAGATGAGTGACTCGAAATACGCCTAAAGAAATGAACGTGCGTGGTGTATTTTGTTCATACGGTGCGATCCATAACGAGAGAAGCGCTAATGATTTATTAATTAATAGTTTAGTAACTAGATTCAGGTGTGAGTTAAACAGCCCACTGGGAGGGGGTATTGGGCCAGGATGTCTGCTTGAGGCGACGAATGTGTGTTCAGAGAGCCGCCTCCAGCTGAAACACAGGACATTAGGGGCCAGCCCGGTGCATCCCTAGAGGCAGCTGGCATCTCTTAGGACAGGGGGCTCACAGCAGGGGCTAAACTCATCCTCTCCAAAGCAATTTGCACTTCCCTCACCCCTGAGCAATCTTCTGCTTCCAAGAACTTGGTCATGGTTTTCCCATAATTTCTGCCTTTCAAAGAGGGATCATTTCATAAGATATGGGTGGAGATGTGAACTGACAGGTGTCTGTCTAAGAATGCAGGTGTAGCAAAACAGGTAGTCTTTCCTAGCCCAGTCAAATGTGGTTTTTTTCATGTTATGCTGTGTTGTTGTAGCAATGTGGTGAATAACAGCAAACCAGTACACAATATTTGTGGGTATATTCATAGGCTTTAGCTTCAGCTAGTGCAGGTGACCGAGCTGAGAGAGGGCTCCATAGGCTGTGTAGCTGATGAAAAGCATTTTTTTCAGAGGCTAGGTTAGAGCAGGAGTTGACCTGACTTCCCCTCAAGAGGCATGTTTTCAGAACTGGATGATTCAGGTCCTAAGGAGACCACCGTTCTGTGTTTGACATCTAACTTCACTGGTATGAGTATGGCTTAGCTTTCTTTTTCCCTCCCCACCTTCTATTTCTGTGGGGTCTGTGGTATAACCATTCCTTTATTGGGGCACCAGCCACTTATATTGTATGTTACTTTCTGTTCAGGTCTTCAAGCTCGCTTCAGAACAGACCTCATGTCTGCCGAAAGCACCCTGAACTCACTTCACTGAATGGCAGGAACAGAGTCAGGAGAAACAGCTCAAGCTGGAAGCCAAAAAATGAACATAGGTAAGGAACAAACCTTTCTGAATTTCAGGAGAGCAATTTTCCTCTGTTGTTGTGGTGACTGAATACATCAACATCATAAGCAAATAGATCCTCTAAGAAAGAGGACAGAAAGTATCAAGGCAGAATCCCCATGGTGCGCTTTTCACTTTAGAGGAGTGGCAATGCAGGAAACTTATCCTAGGGAATAAATTCCGGACAAGGAAATAATGCAGATTTTAAAAGTGGTCTGGAACATTTACTCACTTAATGAATCTTAATACACTAATAAATGAAGAAATGGGTTGTGGTTTGATTCATCAGGGAGAGTAGGGAAGGGACAAGGTGCCAGGAAGAGGAGGGCTTCTCGGAGCTGGACAGCTCCTCTCCTTCCTCCGCCATGCTCCCGAGGAAGAGGTGCTAGGCGTTGCTGGCTTCCTCAAACTCTATTTCTGGAAAAAGAGTCAACCCTAGAGCATCTGGGTTTCCTCCTTCACATGTGTTGTTCCCTGAGAAGTTCTGTAGAAGTGTGAGCAATGACCTTTCTGAACCTTGGACCACGCTGTGTAGATGTCCCCTATTCATCATTTTCCCCCTAAAACCTGAAGCTTCGTACCTGTTTCCCAGGTCCAAGAGCCAAAAACTTTTGTTGTCTTTGCTCTGGCACACAAGACAAAGCAAGATCCAAAACTCCCTTTTTGTACCATTTGTTATATACTTAGGTTTTACTGAAATACTGTATTTATTCTCAATGATAAAACACATCTAAAAGGACAGGAGGAGAAGCAACCTGGGCTGTGGTGTCACTTTGTTTTATTTGGACTGGTAACAGTTACTGATCAGAAACTCTGGCATGTTTGCAGTACTGCTTTAGTGCCATCAAATTCCTCTGGTCTGAATATTTGCACCTAGACAGGTAAATGAATTATAGTTGTATGATTGAACTGAAACTATGGTTTAGAAGAGAGATAGCCAAGCTAGCTGCAAATGAGTATGCTTTGGTACTGCAAGTAATCTCACAGCAAACACAGCCACATGATCTCTGTGAGTGTTAACTCTTAGGGAAGCAGCAATTGATGAGATAATTGCCAGTGCCTGAGTTCATTGAGCTGGCTGATGGGTGGCAGAATGAGACCTGAAGTGAGCTTTCAGGTGGAGTAAACCTTTGGATCCTTGTGATGTGCCCTGCCTTAATGCAGAGACCTTGTAAAATCTGTAGCCTGGCAGTTCTGGCAGGATCTTCACCTGACCTCAAAGCTGGACCCACCTGCACAGATAGGAAATGCACAGACCCAGGGGATGAGAGGGGTGAAATATCAGCCGTTCTGCTACCAAGGGGCTTTTGGTAGCTTCAGGCTCAGGATTTGTTCACTACTGCCTGTTCTGAGAGTTTAGAAGGGTCCTGTTACAAGCCATGTCATCTCTCTAGATTAAGATTGTAATAGTTCAGAGGAAAATAAGGTCTTTATAACTCAAAATCAAAGTTGTTTGGAAAGAATGGTGAACAAACCAAAATGCTTACTGAAAGGCCCCTGGTGGAAACTATTTACCCAGTAGATACTGATTAATGACAAGCCATAGATCTTGAGAAGAACTCCTGTACAGACCCATGAACAAGTTTTATATTTTGAGACCTCCTTTCTGCTTTTCACTCTTTAATTCTTTTTTCCTTATATGTTTCTGGTTTCATTACTTTGGTCTCTTATATAAATTTGGAAGTGTTGTGGGCAGGATGGTAGAGGGGAAGACTTCTGAAGAAGAAAGGTGCTACAGGAAGTGTTATGAGTGGCCTTGTAGAAGACAATTAACCACTTAGAAGTACAGCGTCTAAACAAGACAACATAATTCACAAAAGTCTAAAGTCATTCTCTCATTTACGTAGTCAGGGATGTTAATAATAGGGCTTTATTTCTTTTGTTGGTACCTGCGTTATAGCATAAAGTAAAGAAAATCTATAGAGCTATTACGAGCTGCTCGTGTGATCCAAGTCTGTGAACCCCTTGCAGTTGTATAGTACTTCTCTCAAACAGAGGTCAGGTGCAGTGGATCCAACCCTGAAGCTACAGTCAGGAATCTCTTGGTTTATTGTGATTCTGTGATTTATTTTTCAATTGCTGATAAAAATCCTGCTGATTCTTTTAATTTATAGTTGAAGTAACTTGAATGTTTCAGACTAGGAGGCCAGCCTGACTTAGCAAATTTAGAAAAGATAACATTCCATTCCAACTAGATGAGGACATCAACCTTTTTAAAGAAATAGAGGGGGTTTATCTCATGGTGGTGCACTGAAAGAGATTGTGAGGTTTGCATTGTTTGCAGAAGTTGCCAGGGTGGAGGTATTATTAGTTCCAGTGTTCATTTTCACAGCTGATGATAAAACATCAAAACTAGAGAGAAACACCATCCGCCACACATTGATTCTGGTGGTCCATCAGTCAACCCAAGAAGGACAGAATTCATGGAGAGGTAAGTAACCCTGTAAATGTTAGTAAAAAGACCTGCCACAGAAGTGCTGTTCTATCACGAAAAAATTACCTTACTGTGGTGCCCCGATATTTCACATAGATTTTCTCAGTCAGGGACATTCACTAGCCTAATAGGAATCTCCACATGCTTGAAATTACAACCATGCTTAGAAATCTGCCCTAAACCTTAAATCCTGGCTCTGTGAGCAGGCGTTTCTGCAAGTCCCTGCTGAAGGTAATGGGGCTTCGTGCAGGGGGAGCAGTCACCTCTGTGCAAGGCACTTTCAGGGTCACAGCTCAGATATGCCTGAAGCTTTGTATTGCCTTAAGTCTGGTGGTGTGTGGAACACATTCTGGATTGTATCACAAATAATATCACTCATATCTCTGTTAGTCCTTTGACTAGTCAAAATATCTGTTTTGCCAACATGGCTTCCCATGAAATAGAAAAATTATTTGCAAGTCCTCTCTGTTCCTGGTGGATTAAGAGTAGAAAGATCTGCATTTGCATATGAGCAGTTATGTGTGCCTAAACCTCTGTCATCTACATAAAAGAGCAGGGTTAAGCCTCATGTTTGGTATTTAGTTAGTGATTAAGAATACAAAAGCTAAGAAAACACCTAGATCCTTTTGACATGACTTGTCATCCTTGTAATGATAATAGTTTGTTGTTGGGTTGTTTTTTTCTAAACAAAACAGCTTGTCACTGAATTAAATGGCCCCAACTATGGATATAGAATATAAAGAATATAGTTTATTTACAACTGCTTTTTGTATTGGAATGTGGCTTCAAAATCAGACAGCATTGCATTACAATAAATTTTGGATTATGGCAGAAAGTTCTTCAAGGCAGCCATAAAATATGTTACAAGTTTGATTTTCAAGTATAAAGTTGTTTTAGAATATTCTAGCTTCACTGTTAAAAACACTTGCACTTTTACAGTAAAACATTTTATATTGCCCCTTTGATATTAGCTAAGTTAATTGTTTAGATCAGTTTACTTCTAGCTCTTAAGATGATAACAGGTGTGACTGAATAAGCCAATAGATTTCAAATGTTATGTTTGTCACCATTCATAAAGTTAAAAATGTACAGCTTGCTCTTGAATCTTATTCTCTCAAATTACAGCTTGCATGAGTCCCAGGAATTTCCAGAGTAGCTGATTTTAAGTCCAATATGATTCATAAAAATTCTTGTACTTTAATGACTCTTGATTACTTGTCAGTTGTTTGTGGTTGGAATCTGAAGCAAATGGTGATCTCATTTCCTTTAGGTACAGTTCAGCTACTCGTTTCTTTGTTTATTTAAAATTTTGTTCCTTGTCCTTGCTGCCTACTGTTTATTTTTGATCTATGTTATCTGCATGGGTCAAAATAGCAGAGTGTATCAGCTGAGGGCCATGGAGTCTCTCTGGGTGCTTGTTGGTACTACTTGTTGCTTTACAAGCAGCAAGAGTAGCCAGCCTTTATATCTGAATGAAGCCATTGTAATCAAAACCTTTCAAACTTGCTTCAGTCACAACAAGCAACCGACTGCTGTTGGCTCAGCTATTTCATTACACTCGGAGAGGATGTGGTTGAAGTTTTAGATCAATACAATCCCTCTCAAGCAAAGTTTTGTTGGATACTCCAGCTGCATTCTTCAAAGTGACTGACGGTGCTGGTAGTCGACTCTCGGTACAGGCTGAGCACCTTGAGCACCTGTGAAATCCCCTATCACTGGGCCCATTTCATTCATGCGTAGAAAGCAGCTACTTGATGTTCTTTTTTTGTGTACAATGTTTTGTTGTTTCAGTGAGCTGTCCGGATACAGGTATTTTTTTGAACAGCAATGATCAATCACACCTGAGGATTTCATCATCAGCTATTGATTATGAAAAACCTATTGATTATGAAAATCACTGATCTGTTTGACTTTTGTGAAATTGCTTAGTTGAGACAGCTAATATTGAAAGCAAAGATTAGTCTGAGCTACAGATGTTGCACCCAGATCCTAAATAACATAAATTCTGTTTGCGTTTAGGTCTAGGGCTATCTTTGGTTTTTAGTTGCTGGTAGCACTGGAGGAAACCCAGAAAAGAAGACCTCTGAGAGTGAAGCTAGAAGGCAGAAAGCAAATACAGTTTTTTAGGGATTAAGCCATGCGTCTTTAGGTGATCTTAAGTTCCAGAGTAATAGTTCCCTATTTTTCAAGGGAATCCTGTGTCTGTCTGCCATTTACTGATCTGAAACAGCATAATGAAATCATAACATTGGGAATTTACAGAAACAGCTGCCTTGGAATATTATTTCTGCAGTGCGTCAGTCAATCAGATTTACATTCCACAGGAAAACCAACAGAGAGCATGCCAGTTGGCATGCTTCTGGGAAAAAAGAGATTTGCTAAAAACTGGGAAGAAAGCAAATTTTGAGAGATGAGTTCTGCATGCTGTATCCCAGTGATGGTGCATCCAGGGAAGCAGCATACTCTAACCCTCTGTGCAATACAGCCCTGGTGATAAAATTGGCACTGCTCCGTGAGAGGCTGCCTGGGAAGATCATTTAGGATTCCACTCCTTCCTTCTCTGTCTTTGGCTTTCGTACTCCTGAGGGAAGATAAATGCTTAAACTAACACAGACAGTTCCTACCTCTGGGGAAGGAAACATTGATTTTACAGGCTGCCCTTCCAAGCAGCACTAATACCATAACAGATGTCTTAGTAGAGAGACAGTTAATTGTTCCTGCTCTCAGTAGGGTGTAACACTGCCTGCTCTTATCAGTTTGGCCTGCATGGTGTGTAGGTGTTGTACCTCTTGGGTAGAATCCAGAGGTGTGGGATCAGTGGCAGGGAGCCCTGTCTGCCCAGAGGGTAGCAGCTGGGCTGAGTGTATCCCTTGCTGCTCACCAGAGGTGCAGGTTGCTGGCAGCCACGGCACGGAATTGTGCTACGATCCTGAAATGCTGGATTGTTTTGGCTGTGAATATCCAGGTACCATAACGGTGGGCAGCAGTATAAATTTGTAAAGCATTAATTATCTAAATAAATAAAAGCTACAGAAAAATAACTCTGTAGTCATTAGTCACGGACTGTTCTATGAAAAGCTCTGAAGAAAAAGACACCCCTGTGAATTGACAGCTGAAGGAAAAGGATACCAAATGCAAAAAAATGGGAGTTTAGAGAGCCCATAGGGCAGTACTGCCCAGTGTGTCAGACAGTCTCAAAACACTTGCAGGTGAACACCTGTCGAACAATTCAGATGAAAAAGAGTTTGAAAGGAGGAAAAATAAGTTGCTTCCTGGGTGCTGTTGAACAACAGCATTCTTCCTGCATAAGCTTATAAAGAAACTGTCTGTACTAAGAAATGGGAAACAGAATTAACTCAAGTACTCTAATAATAGCGTGTACCTCATGTACTCTAATAATAGTCTTTATCTTTTCTCCCCCTCCCACTCTTTTGGATGTTTTGACTGCAGTCTTCCTTTTCTTTCTAGTTAGCTTCCTGTAACTAATTTCTAGTATAGACATTGTGCTACTTTCCCTAATCTTTGTTTGCAGATTGTTATTTAAAGTTTATAGAATTAAAGTAAATACATCTCTAAGGAAAGTTGTGCTTTCTTTGCTGCAGGAACTTTAACACCTATCCTGTCTATGGCAGTTGCAGCATTTATTGATAGACAGAGGACCAAAAAAATAAACAAAGAGAGATTACAGAGCCTTCTCATATACGATAATCACAACACAAAAAACCCGAAACCTTTAAAAAACACTTTTTGTTTGCAAAATAGGCCTTTTATTCCATCCTTCTGCAAAGTTTTCCAGAGGGAGGTCTGACCTATAGTGACCTATCATCAGTACCACCAAGGATATTCCAGCCAGAAAGCAGAAATACTTAGTTTCTGTCTCCCTCCTCTGTCTCCATGGCTCTTCCTTGGCAATACAGACCACTTAGGTAATTATGTGATTTTGGTTAGAACCGCTGGAAATGACAGTGTTTTATTTCTTCTGAAATATATGTGGTTTTTTGAGAAAAATATCTCAAATTGAGATACAACAAAGCCTCCTTCATTGGAAGTTTTTGAAACAACTTTGGAGTGCATCTTCCCTTGGCTTCCCAAGTGGTGTCAGGAGTATGCTCACTTGTCTCTGCAGACCAAACAGTGAGTGAGACAGGCATTTATAGAGGAGATGGAGAAGGCAAGGTGTAGAGCAGAGTCCATGATAATAAATCTCTAAAGCTCAGCATCTTAGGCTGCATGCTGGTACTGTTGTAGTCAGGATCAGAAAGGCAGGGTGTAAGGTGGAGGGGGTGAAGAGGCACTGTTAAGCGTCATTTACCTTTCAGAAAAGTGGTTTAGCAGGAGAAGGTTAAGAAAGAAGTGTTATTAAATAAGTAGTTGTCAGAAATGGCAGGAGAAGACGTTAGCAAATGAAGGTTGTACTGGAAAAGGTTGAAAGTCACTTATCTATGGACTTAATATCAGAAAAGTTAGTAAATGGACAGTGGAGGCTGGCCACGCAGGTTATTCAGGAGTCAGCATCCAAAGGATGAATGCAAGAGGATAGGCCTAGATAGCATAGGTCATGAGGTGCTCTGAGAGTGAAAACAAATTATGTGTGGTTGACTCAGTGAAGAACAGGCAGATGATACAGGATGACTTGATTGAAGAGAATTCCGTAAGAAAAGACTTTGCAGGAGCTTTTCAGAGCACAGACAAGAGAAGCAGAATTGCATTTGTCAAGGCTTCTGGCAGGCTGAAAAGTTGTATTGCTTTCAGTGACAGAGGAAGAAGGTGGAAGACAGTGGTCCTGGACCCAAAAGGACCAGAAAAGATGGAACGTTATAATTAAGTTGAGTTTGATCTTATGAAAGGTCTTACAAAAGATGATACCAGAGAGATGTGCAGATTTATTCTCTGACAGAGTGAGGAAGGTTTACAGTAGAGGGGTAACATCACCTGCACAGAGATGGCAAATTAGTTGGTGTTTCCAAGGGAGATGTAAGGTGAAGGAAAAAGAGAACAAAAAGAGCCATTTCAAGGAAAGAAGTGATGAGTTGGAAGAGTATGAAGAGAAGCAGTGAAGGAGAGAGCTGTGGAATCTGCGAAGTGATGTGTAAAGGGAGTTCCCAAGCCCAGGAGAATGGCAGAGCTCTGGCTCTGAATAGCTTCCATTCCATGCAAAGGACAGAGGAGGATTAGAGAAAGCCTAAACTAGAGCTGGAGGAGAAACTCCACTGTTAAGTTTGGCTTTGGTGAGCTGAAAAGCGGTCAATGTGCAAAGGAGTTGCCAGTAGTGCAAAGTGTGGGATATTGTCAAGGTAAGACAGACTACAGGAAAGAATTGGATTTTCCCTCCTGGCACCTGGTGATAAACATTCATGTTGTCGTCTATTAGGAAAGCTTTTGCCAGCCTGTGTGAATTCCCCTGAGATAAGTGGAAATTTCTAATATAGTCTGTGTAACACAATTCATTATATGGAACTACTTCTATGAATAAGCATTACTCAGTGGGAGTAAGGAATGTCAGGACAAATCCTAGGCTACTGTGTTATGCTGTACTGAATATTACTTAAAACTACCTTAGGCTGCACTGAGTATTATTTAAAAGAAAACTAGCTTAGGGAGATCTTTGTCTTCTGCCCATTCCAATGGAATGGGTCTGGGTACCAAAATACCTACTAAATCAGGGACCCAAACCCTCTTCTGAAATATGCATCTGTAAGCCAAATTACTGCATAACAAGTTTATACTGGTGTAACAGGGATCAGCATTTGGCCCATAATAACTCATCACTGTTTCTTGTATCCACAAAATTATACAAAAAGCCCACTGTAGAACATATGTGCCAATGGAACAGCTTTTCCTGGAAAGCTACGTAGTTACTCAGTCTCTTGGGCCTCATAAATGCCCCATTTCTTGCTCTGCAGGACCTCATTCTCATCAGGAAATGATGGAGGCTGACTCCTGCCCTAGGTCACCCTCTTCATTGCAAAAGCTAGAAATTCATGCTTTAGGCTGACAAGAGCCTGGAATCCCAATCTATCCTTTCAGGGTAACTGCAAAAAGTGGGTGCTGCTACTGCTGGCTGTTTTGTCAAACTCCTGCTCTTAGAAGATAACTTGATATTAGTCTTAAGGGAGGAAAGGACATTTCTAGTGCAGGCACTGAATGTCAGTTTTGCAATGGTTCTGCAGAAGCGTGATGTTGTGTACTGTAGAACCTGTTAAAGGCTTTTAGGGGTGCTCTCATGGGACATGAGCACATCAGATATAAGGCAGATAACTGCCTTAGGCATGCTGAACCAGGTGAAGCACCTTTTTTTAAAAAAAAAATAAATGTTTCCATGCCTAGATTTGATACATATGGACATTAAGCTCATAAGAGTGATGATTTTCAAGCCAAATTCCAATAAAGGCAATATAGGCTACTAGGTCACTTGCTTCAGATAGTTTTAGGTGATTAATACTATTCCTTCTGTTCTTCCCACTGTGTGATTCATATTGAAAAAAGAATTTATCCTGTCTTTGACAGTCTGGTGATATATTAGTAGGTGATTCCACAATAGTATTCAGTGCCAGGCAGAGGTGTTTGCTTTAATCCTCAAAGCATGTCACTACTTTAACATGAGATAATTCCTGAAAGTGTGGCTCATTAAACTGACAGTGCTGCACAGCTACAGTTTCACAGCTTTCTGTTGTGCAGCAAGATCATTTGGCACACTTGGACCTCTGTGTTTCTCCACATTGCCTTCTATAGGCATGCTTGACATTTTCTCCCTAGCTGTGATAAGTTTTGAGGACTGATTCCTACAAAAAAAAAAAAAAACAAACCACCAGAGAAAAACAGAAAAGACAAAAATAATTTAAGGAGCATAAGGGAACCACAGTTAGAGCATGTGACATCCAAGTCTGTGCGAGCATATATATGAAGTATTATAACTTGAAACAGTTTGTGTAAGTAACTTCAGACTAGACACACAAACAAACTTTAACTGTCTTCAAAAACCTATCAAAAATATAAATACAAGCTCTAATACGTATCTATGTAGTACAGGCACTTCAAAAGGCAAAAGAAATATTATAAGCTATGCTTTGGTTATTTATAAATGACACTGATTTTTTCAAGCAATTTAATGAAAGTGAAAATAAGAATAGATACCTAAATACCTAGTGTGATTTTCCTGTTATGAGAGGATTTCTTCAGATGTGAGATGGACCAATGCTATTACAGCCAGTAGAGTCCCACGAGCTGACTCATCAGGAACGCTGAGGCACCTTTGGTTTGACAGGTAGTTCTCTGAACACTGACAGGAGATTTAACTTTTGAAGCAGTAGAAACAGTTCTTTTGAAGAAGTCTTTATAGGAAGAGAAGGAGCCAGAAAGCTGAGCAGTCAACATCGCATTTTCTTTTTTACTACTTGACAAAACAGAAGTTTATAAGCATTGCTTTTAAGCAGGTGATTAGCAGTAGGAGTATGTCCTTGTCTGATGCTCTATCCCAAAGCCTTGGAACGGTATATCATATGCAGTGACTGAAGGCAACAGTGAACTCATGAGTTCTTGTATAGTACTATTGCCATCTCACCTCTGCTGAAACCTGTAGTCCACAGCACGGCAATCTTCTGTAGCACCATGTTGGGTTGTGGCTATGGGAAATTCTACAATAATGTACTTAGGAGCTGAAGTTTTGGGTATATAGGAATATTGTGAATGTATGGAGCTATTTGGGCTGCCTGTATGAGTTAAAAATATCCACAGCTGCCTGTATGAGTTAAAAATACCCACTGCAAAATATTTGGTTCAGATCTTAGTGCCTGGCACACACACAGCCCGCCTTATGTCATCTGAGAATTTCTGATTTGATTTTTCAAGTTTGCCAGTGGTTCTTGTTTTCATCATTCCAGTACTGGATCAGTGCTGTTAAAGTAACAGCAAAATAATGTCCTAGGCCCTTGTGCACTAAACATAAGAAGGAAATTTGAATGTGTTAGCAGCCCACGGTCAGGCTTATACAGTTCTCTTCTTGTACCACTACACTCCTCTTGGACAAATGTCTTCAAAAATCTAGTTAATTGAGTGTCCAGACTAAATAAATTTTCAGTCACTCTTAGAATGAAAACTGACTTACTACTTACTACCAAGTAAAGCAAATACTCTATGTGAAATATTGGCTTCTTTGGCAGGCATGCAAGTAGTCAAATGTATTTTAAACAAGCTCCCAAAGAATAGCTACAGCTGGGCTAACAATGAGAAATCTGAACAGAAGCTTGCATTACTTCTGATTTGAATACAGCTTTATTTCATGTATATTCCTAGTACTTAACAAGTATTTTTATAAGCACAACTTGCCCAGACTTTTGCTAATGGAAATCATAGCAGGAGAGTCACGAAACTGTAGGAGAGTGCCTAGGCTTGGCTGAGTTGCAAAAACATCTCTGCGGTCCCATGTACAGCTGAAGTGGTTAGCACGGGCAGGAAAGTATGCCCTCATGATAAACCTACGGACCCTTACTAGGAATTAACCATTTAGCTACTTGCAGCCGACAGCCTGTCACCAAGAGGAAGAGTTTGCACTCTGTTGCCTATCAAAAAGAAAAGTACATTTACCAGCATTATTGACCAGAGACTTGGCAATAAATTAATGAGCTGGGGAAAGTCATGTGCAAGATCTGTGCATGAAATTATATGTGTAATTTCTGATAATAGTACCATGTGTAGTACCAAAATCCCCACCCCACGAACTTTATTTGTTTTCAAAATGTGTAATATTACAGTGACCTAAGAGTTGCTTGTCTTGGTTTTGTCTGACTCTAAAAGTGATTTACAGCCTAAGATATGGAAATCCAACACACTCAGAAAGTTTTAGCTATCATGACTTCCTGACAAGGAAAAATCATCCTATTCATTAAGATGTCTGTTCTGTTACAATGATGTGCTTTGCAGCACTGTTGAAGAAGGTCACAAAGCAAGACAAGCATATAGATAGGCATCCTTTCTGGTTTTTCATTTGAAAAAACTAAAGTTTATCTTCCTAAGAAAAATGAGTATTGTATAACCTGTGTGAAACCCTACTATATTTGAATAACCTCATTCAGAGTCAATGGGATGGGACAGTGTATTTGTTCAAATGCTGCACAAACTGTGCATGTTCTACCACTTCATTATCTTAAGTTGTGAGGTTGATTTTCAGCTAGCCAGCCAAGCACTCCTTCAAAATACTACGGGCAAAAACAGTCCTGCAGGAAGTGGTACTTGTGATTCAGTAAACGGCACCTTGCCCACTGAGTCAGTGTTGAGCCAGTGTCCAAATCTCTTTCTAGTGTGTGGAATATAAAACTAAAGTCGTGACTGTTTGTGGCCACAGGGAAATTCATTGAACTATCGATGAGAACAGGGATATTACCCACATCATCCCATATTTCAGACATGGATAATTATGACTTTCTCCCACTTACCTCATTGGGAGAATAATTCCTCTCCTTTCCTCTAAGCTCGTACGTTTTTCCTGCACTTAGCTGGTCACCATCCTGTAGGCATGTTGGAAAGATGAGCACCACAACTCAGATGTGCAGTCTGTCTTTCTGTGGGCACTCCAGGAAATACCAGGCTTGGCACCTGCAGTTTTGCAATCCCATTACTTATCCCACTTGGAAGCTGTCTTTTAGACAGACACCATCACTGTAACCTGTCCAAGGGTTTTCAGCTAGTTCAGTTTTGCAGCTGAAGGGATGCACTGAGGCATTTGCAGTCCATTTCCTTTCAGGACTCGTGACCCAGTAGAAGTGCACAGTGACTCAGAACAGCTTTTTCTAAACAAAGTCTTTATGGATAGAATTGAACAAACCTCAGCAAAGTTTAAAGCGAAGATGCTCCACACATGTGATCTTTCCTACTGGCTTTTGCAAGGTCCAGTACAGAATTATCTACTGTAGATACTAAGTTATCTACTCCAGAGTTTTCTGTTTGTTTTGTTTTTTTTAAATCCCATTATTATATAGACCTCCCCACACACCCCCAACTTTACAGTTTAAGAAAAATAAGTCCTCAAAACAGATGCTTAATGTCATTCATCCACACAGTCATTTATGTGAAGGTTTGTGGCAAAAAAATTTGGCACCTGGATTTACAAAGTAATGCCAGAATCTGCTGTGAAAGTTTGCAGCTTCAAATCTGAAGTTGTCCAACAGGCAGCATAGATGTTGTGATCCTGCATGTAGCCGATGACATAGTGCTTAGAATTGTAAATCTTTTTTGTGTTTAGTTGTTCATAGAAATATTTTTATAGTTTTCCTGATTTCATATTTGTAATTATGAAATAATACCTACCTGCATTTGATTTAATTTTAGAGAACTTTTAGTAGGACCCTTGGCAACATTTGTTTTGGACCTGCTAGCATTACTGTTAAAATTGCTACTAGCTGCATAGAAATGGTTTGGATTTTGCAGCAGGAAGATGTTTGGGACCATTTAGTTAACCTCTGTAATCTGTATGTAATGGTGAACTGATTTCTGGGGTTATGGAGCATGTTAAATGTTAGGTAGCTCATTTAACAGGTGGATGTAGATGGAGTTTGTCAACATGTAAGTACCTCCATTAACGCTGAGAATGTGTTTAAACATCAGATATACCATGTTAGCAAGAAGATGCCGTTTGTCAAGGGTGATGCAGTAGCTTCCACAGCAGAGAAGGGGACATAAGCATGCAAAATTCAGTTCCCTGGGCACAACAGTACCAACATGGACCACTGGCTGGAACTGGGCTTGCAGGTCCAAGCCCCTTTGCTCTTAAAGGAGTAAATCATTCCATCAGAGTAAGGAATAGTGTATTACTTAATGTGACAAACAGTGGCAAGATTTCACTCTGGAACGTGATCAAGAAGTTCTCTTGGTGTCATATAAAGAATGCACTCATCGTGCACAGCACACCAATAAAACCTGGTCTCTTCCCTTCCACTTCCTTTACCTTTCCTCCACCCTCTAAAACAAAATTTTCCACTAGATCATGAAGGAAGTGAGGGAGCCTGTATGCTACCCCAGGAGGGAAAGCTAGAGGAAGGGCTGGGTGACTTAGTCAGGCAAAGGGGAGGAGAAGGAAATGGCCATTGAAAAGCAAGGTTCAAAATACAGGGCATTAAACTAGAAATATGTTGAAACACTTCTAATGAAATGAGAAAAGGGGATAATATAGTCAAAGCAGTTTAATCATATGCAGTTAGTAAGGGGAGCTGTCAAAGTCTGTGGCCTTGTGTGAGACCATGTGCCAGCAACGTAATGCAGAGTGCCAGTTCTCACTATGTACGGAACCAGAAAAGCCAGTCGTTATGAAATTCCTGAATCCCTGTGCCCTGCGGTTCACTCACAGAGCAGCCTGCCTATGCTGAAGTTCACTAGTTGACCGTAACTCCATTTTGAACAGAATCTTTCCTGAGGCCTTCATCTGTAAAATCCTGTCGGCGCCTTTCTTTGTGGCTTCTGTGTCCCCCTCAGATGTGATGATTTAGGCTGTGTATGTTCTGAAAGTCTAAAAAACATACAACAACAAAAGAAATTGTTTGCATCGTATCCAGTTTCCAAAGTATATCGGTATATTTTGCACATGTATATTAGTGTCTGTTTATTCAAAACAAATGAATAATTGTTGGCCTTTGTACTGTGCAAACATACACTAATGTTTTTCATGTTAGCCCATCCTAAGTTAAGTCGGTTTTAATTGAATTTTTCAAATTTTGTTTATTTTAAGTGTTGCTTTTAGGGTATTTCTTCAACTAGCACGTTTTCTTCCTGTTGTTCCGTGAGCAGCTATAGAAGCCAAGCAACCTGTTAGCGAGCACGTTCGGGTTTTTTAGGTGTATCGTTCTCACTTTACAATGCTGAAAAGACTTACACAGTGCAGAAAATTAAAAACTTTGAAAAAAGCTCTTCAGTCAGAAATGCTTGTATTTTACACCTGCATTGCCATAGCGTGGATGGTCCCAGGGTACGGGTGATGAGTTGGGCTACTTGGTGAGAGCTGCAGCATCACAGGCAGTAGAGTCCCTCTGCAAGTGCTCTGGCTCCCCAAGGAACTGTGCTTTTAGGGGCTGGCAAAAGAAAACTGAAAAAAGTAGTAGCATTGGTATTTTGAGATTTTATAACATGACTACCTGTTTCCCAGCCTTTAGAGAGCTCTGAAGATACAGCTATCATGCTGAAGCAGTTACTCATTTCAAGTCATGGGGAAGGGTTAGTAGCTGAACACTTATCAGCAGGGTCTTACATTGCCAAGTAACTAGGCAGCACAAATCCCTTCTAACTTTAGCTTTAGGGAAATTTTTTTACAGCATATCAGTGAAAAATCATTAAGCAAACAAAAGGCATTGTCCCTGCTTGTACTAAACCTGGTTCATGAATAGGATTTGTTGCGGCTTCCTGCGCTCTGCTATTTCTGAACCTCACGGGATCATGAACAGCTAAAACTGTTATGTATCTGATTAAGAATTGAAAGGGCAGGCTTATTTCACCTTTTCCTTGGGACTGCAAGTTGAAGATAAAATGTCTAAGATGGGGTTTTTACTGCTTCAGAATTCAAGCATGTGTCAGTGCTTATGGTTTGTGAGCATTCAGTGAGTTTTGCAAGGGGATGAGTAGCTGGCACTACTCCTTGATGTCTGCTTACATTGCTTTTATAAAACTCATCTGCTTACAGTGAACATCTTTGCTTTATGCAGCCTGCTCAGCAAGCAAAAAATAGATGCTGTCTCACCTAACTGTAAGAGTTTTAGCCAGGGTACACACAGCTTTGTGGGATGAAGATGAAGAGACTCAAGGTCAAATATTGAGAAGCTTGTCTATCACCAAAAGGTCTTTTTAGGTATATGGGGGCAATTTCCCCATTTCCTTCAGCTACATAAACAAGAACACCATGTTTAGTGGCAGCAGGAAGTTTCTGTTTCTTTCACTTCCTGAGAAAGTACTTTCTTCACTATTTCTTTCCTGTAGCAAACAAGGCTCTGCTAGTAGATTCTTCCCCAATGGTTCACCCTGGTGAAAAATGATTGTCAGCCCATTCTCTGAAAGCAGCTCATTGAGGTTATTTGTGGGTGCATGATAACATCACTGCATTTTCATAGAACCCTTTCTAGTCATGAGATTGCTTTCTGAAGTGTGTGGCAGTAGGCGTAGTCACCAGATGTAGACCTCTGTCATCCATATTACTTGTCATCTAGCTGAAGATGTTCATCTTAGCATCTTACCTGACTCTGCCTCACACATTTATTTGCCTAAACTTCTTATCTACAAATGCAGGGGGGGAAGAAAATTTTTCAGGGTCATAAGCAGTCAGAGTGAAGAGAAGGACAGAAATCTGCTTTTTATTGTAGTGCTTGAATTTCAAGCCAGAACTTTCCCAGACTGCTGCCTGAAGAAGGCTGGGTGATTATTCAGTACAAGTCCTCATTCTGTTAATTCCAGCTGCCACAAAAAAAACCCTCAAAACTTTTGACACCTAGCAGTGTGAAAACAAGCAGATCAGCCAAAGAAATGGAAGCAAAGCTCAACCATCTCCCCTCTACCTCTTCTTCAGACTTCAGGGCAGAAGAAAAGTAATTTTCAGGCCCACTAGGTATATTTACCCCTCAGCAATTATCAGGAGTACCACAGATAGCAAAGACAGGGAACATTAATTTTCTTGAAGCTGCAGGAAACAACCACATCTTTAGCCTTACAGACATTTATTCATATCATTTACTGCACTTTCCTAATACTTTTTTGAGTTCCCATGGGTTGCTAGGGAGGTCGTGAATGTGAATGAAAGGTAGGCATATGATGGCAGCTACGGAAGAAAGTAAGCATATGGCAAGTTCCTTACTGAGATGTGATTCACTTGATCAGGATATTCCTGAAGAGTTCATAATCCTTTGATCATCCGTTTCATGGATAAAGAGTCAAGTATTTGAGAATGGATGATATTAAAAGTTAAGACAAGTTCATTGTCTCTAATGAACTTCATACAAATTTAATTCTTTTTCATTGTCCTTCTTTCAAAATAAAGTGTTAGAAATGGAAGTCCGGTTTTGATTCATCTTCTCTAGCTTGGCAGAAATTAGTTCTGTTTCCAAATTCCATTTTTGAATGCTTATCCAGTTTCAAAACATGAGAAGAAAAAGTTGATAGTTTTGACCTTACAAGAACTAGAAGGTGCCAGGCATCCTGAAACCTGCTTAGTTTTGGAGGTGACCAGGCAGGAATGACTTCCACATTATGAAATTGTAGTTGACTTTGTAGTAAAGTGAATAATTTTGTCTGCACAATAAATATGTTTGACTGCTTTCAAGAAAAAAACATTAGTCCTTTCACAGAGATAATTTCAGGAAGGCCTTCTAAGAAAAAAAAAAGAAAAATTCTTACACAGCTGCTCTTGTCAAAAAGGAGCAGAATGTTCCCTGAAGTATTATTCCACAAAAATCAAAACCATCTGACACACTTGGAAAAGATTTAAAGAGAAACAGTTCCATGGAGGAAGGCTAGAGCTCTTCTCTCCACTGCACTGGACTGGTAGGATAGGAACTAAACCTATTGCCAGTGGGATCTGTTCGGGAGGAAGTGTCTTTTCTTGGAGTTCCAGATAAATCAACAAAACAGCTCTCACCTGAAAGTAAGGCGTAGCTGGGTATTGCACACAAGTAAATGAAAGAAGTTTATCTTTCTCATATTCATTCTAAAAGATACCTGACACGCAAGAGTCATGGGTTGAAATGACATCATGTCCTCACAGGAAAGAAATCCTGGCTTACTCCAAAGACATGCAGAGAGAGGTTTCTGCAATATGTTTATAAGGAGCCTGTGATAACAGAATGACAAATTTTCAAACACTAAAGCAAGGGACTCAATTACCTGGTGTTGCATTAAAAAGCAAGCTGCATAACATATTTTATCCTATTATAGATACTGTTTATTTTGACCCTTCCAAATGAGTCAAAACGTGCAAAGGGATGTGTTTCAGGGAATGCTAGTAGTATGAATTTCTTAATAAAACGCCCTGTGTGTTCTCACTGCTAGTCTGCAACATCTCAGAACTCAGCAGTGCATCCTGCCATCTGACATTGCATGGGCATTGGTCACCTCATATTTGAACCCATTCTGTGTAAACAAGAGGGAACTGTTTAGTTTTGTTTAGTTTTTAAAGATTTTTAAAGTATGATAAGAATATCCCAGTGTGCTGTAGTAAATTCCCTGTGGACTTCAAAGTCATTGTTGGGTTATCGTGTAATCTAGAACTGATATTGACAAGAAGTATGACTGTAAACGCAGCTGAAATTAATTAAGATATTTTCTTGTTAAAAAGAAAAGGGTAAGGTTTGGGCTGGCTTTTTAATTTTTTTTTTTCAAATAAAACAGTTCAAACCAAAACAATTCTTTGATATCTTTTGCTAATAGCTGAATAACCAAAATGACCATTTAAATACAGGAAGATTGAGGCAGGTAACCTCTTAATTATCATGAAAAATATTTTAAAGAGTGGGCTTTGGAGGAAAGATATGTAGCTGTCACACAGCATCTCCAGTTCTTGCTAGATTCCACACACATGAAGAAGCACGGCTTTTTTAGGGCAGAACTGAAAAGACCTAACAGCAAACATGCATTTCACAGGATGTTACTGATTTGTATGCCTTACAGCTTGCATGAGGTTTACGTTAACTGAAATTTCCCATAATCCAGATGGGAAGCCCACTTGGTGTAGGTATTCCTAAGGTGGCTTTACGCTTGCTAACTTAGCTACATCTAGTAGAGCTGTAGGGGCATACAGTTTTCATCATTAGACCTAGAGTCCCTTTTGGGCATGTGGAGCTGAAGCTGCCACAGCTATGCTGGCAGCACTGAAGATTTGTGCTTAAAGCCTCTTGGGATATGTCTAGACAAGTTGCAGTACCAGTAGATTGCTCTGTAGACAGCTTCGAAAGTATGAACCTCACTCGAACCTCTGTTGCACAGGCATCCAAGTTACAACCATTTCTAAATTGCTCTTCTATGAGTTGCCCCACTGTCACAAATCTGTAGAGCATGTCTTGTTGATCTCCAGTTCTCCAGCACATCTCTTAGGACAAGGCTCTCAAACAGGTCCTCTGAGCAGCACTGTCCTGCTGTCTGCTGAAGTGCCAACCCAGTGATGCAATGATCCAGCTTCTAGGCATAAAGATAGTGGGGCAAGCTAAGATCTCACCTAAAGCACATGTTTCCTTGTCCTACATAAGTTTTGTATATCACCCCTGAAATTAGTCAAGCTGTACATGCTTCTTGTCATTCTGTTTGCTGAGGTACACGTAACGTATTGTGTTGGGGAGGTATGTCATAAAATTGCTTGTTGACTTTATAGTGCAGGAAGCTTTTTATTAAGTCAGTAACTGAGAAGAGGAAAAGCAAGGTAGTATGAGCAAAGTAGCTGAGTGATGGAGGACTATGAATTAGTCATATTTACTGTAGAATGTATTTACAATAGGATATGTTCTAAGATGGATGTCTGTGGGTGCTGTTCTCTGTAAAATTTATGTGAAAGTTGTTGATGACTTGTCCGTTTTCCTCCTACCTTCTGTCCTATGAACAGTTAGCTTGCCACATTCAACCGTTTTCCCCACCTATCTCATTGTGGGCAATCTTCCTGGACAGCCCAGAATATACTCCCACAAAGATCCCTTGTACTATGGGAGGCAAAGACTGCTAACTCAACTTCCCTTTCATCAGCTCCCCCCATCTCTCATGGGTTTTGCTTCCTCCCTCTCAGATTGTTTGCTACTCGTGGCAATCATGTGGCTGTTTATATAGATTGTTTTTCTGGTCTGAATGCTGTGTGGAGCTATGAATGGCATGTTGTGTGACTCCACAAGGATGGGGCAAAAAGGAAGGTTATCTTTTACTACTTTGCTAGCTGTATGTTAAATGCTGCTGAGTTGGGTATTTAAATCACCAATGTATTCACAGTAGAGGGTGACTACAAGAGGAAGGGGATCAGAACTTGCAAGCCTAACAAGCACCTTTCAGTCTGTTTTTGTAAGGTCGAGTTATTATCTTCTATCAAATTACAAAAGAATTGCAGGTGTTTGTTGTTTTGGGGTTTGCTTTGCTTTTTTTTGTTTTAAAGCATGAAAGTTTGGATCAGTTAAGGTTTCCTGTGTGTCTTGGTTTCCATCTATACCTGAGCATTTCTATCTGATGATAATTCTGCAGACAATAACCAACATAGTTCTCTAGGATAGGTATAGTGGGAACTGCTGCTGCTGTTCTATGACTGCTGAAGTAGAGATAGGGCTCAGAAATGACAGAAATGGCTCACATTACCAGCTGGGCTGAAAACGTAGGAACACCGGGGGGTCTGCCACAGTACCCAGTGCCCAGATAGCATCTCAGCGAGAAGCCAGTATTCACAGGTGGAATAAAGAAACTGTCACATTGTCCACAGTCTCAAATTATTAAATAGACTCAACAAAAGCTTGTGATTAGAAGTATGTAAACAGCTTACCTCTTTACCTTTCAGTGTTTCAAAAACAACTCAACCAGTTGTATCTGCAAGTTCCTGCCTATTGTTCCCCATAAGCAAAGATATAGCCCAGGGCTGTGCAATCTTGACAGCTGACAGTAATTTTGAGAAGATACTGTGGCACTACCAGATATTGTGCTTGTCACACTGTGTTTTAAAAGTCAGGTATTTAAAAGTAAACTATCAGTGCATTATAGGAAGAGAGCAGCATTGCATTTTTGTTGCTAACATATGAATGTTACTTGAATAATTTGAACAATTTCTAGAAAAATGGTAAACATCTTCCGCTGTGATGAAATAGCTCACTATCACAGTAGTCATTAGGCTGATTGTTTACAAATAGTGAGTCAAAATTTGTCACTAGGTAAACCCTCACAGTTCCACTGACGTCACAGCTTGTGACGCTCAAACAGTTATATTCATAGCTATCAATGATACACTTTGTATCATTGTAAATGTAAATGATGTAAAGATGGTGGTATTGCACGTTACATTTACAGAACCATTAGCTGTAATAGTAAGAGCTCCAGTTATAAGAATACAATTAGCGGGAAGAAGTAGCACCAATAGTCACAGCCGCAAAATACTTTTCTGTGGTGCTTTTGGTCAATAGGGGTGCCATTTAATATTTTTTTCCATAATGAAGATGGACAACTCTTTTCAACCCCTTGAGATCAACTGGGAACAAGGTCATCCAAGTTTCAGCCTGGTTTCCAGTTAATCCATTAAAAATTTCTATCACAAAAATTACAAATAAAAGTAGTATTTTATTTGCCATTCTCATTCAGCAAAAATTAAAGTGCTTAAATGCTTCCTAGCTAGCAGATCAGCTCTTGTTTTGCCCTTTTTAAAAGCAAGACACCAAACAAAACCCATGCCCATAAAACTGGCATACACAGGTTAAACTGGAGGACAGACCAACTTGCTGCTTTTGGTGTTCCGAAGTGTGTGTGAGGGATGGAAGGAAAGCCATGGCAGAGGCTGGTGTAACTAAGGGGATATACTCCCCTCACTGCCAGCAGGAGCTGTCATCTCCCACACCCTGATCTTTCCTTTAAAGGCAACCACAGGAGCACACCTGACTGCTTGCAGCTCTGGTCATTACTCATTTCCAATTGTGCCCTACTAATCAGCTACTCTAGGCAACTGCCAGCACTTCAGCTATACCAAAACTGACCCCACTCAGAAATATAAGAATAAGTCTCCATGCAAAGTCTTAAACTTCTCCTGAATAGTCTTAAAGTTAAATTTCTGTAACACATGGACTAGACTAAACACCCCAATAAACACACTACATTTGTGGGGGATACCAGCGGTAAATTACATCTGGTATTGTGGGCAAACGAGAGTATAAACAAATGGCTTAGCTGCAGCAGGAGACCCCAAAAGATTTAAATTATATTGCTTATAGGTCAATGGGAAACCAGGGTGTAAATGTAAGTCTTGTGAGTTCCATTCCAGGGCTTTACTTACAGGTATCTTCAGTGAAATCACATGAGCATTGCAGTGCCCTGAGGGCAGTGTGTGTGGCTGTGCATAATGGGTTTGGTTTCATTATTTCCACTTTTTAATAGCTCCATCGTGATAAGTTCCCTTGACTATTATTTCTCTCTTTCAGAGAAGATTAAGAAAAGTAGCCTCCTGTTCTAGAGACTACAGAGTAGTTTTGGAAAAATTCCTAAAGAACAGTAAACCCCCTTGAAATTAAGACTTCTCGGTTGCCCGTGTTTCTCTGACTTCCATATAAGCCTTTTCTTGGGAACTTCAGGTTTATAATGTAAAATCAATGATAAATATTTGTTTTTTTTCATGTTGTTGCATACTCCACATTCTTTCATGGCATTTTAATGTGTTCCTGTTAGTAAACACAAGCTGTTACAGGAATCCTTAAGACTTAGTAATTGGAACAGATTTGTTTTCTCATGAAGATTGAAATATAACAGTCTGTGAGTCCCAAGTGTACTGCTCTCCCACAGCGCGTAGGACATTGCATTTCCTGGCATGCCTGCTGTCTCTAATGGAGTTGAAGGAATTCTGGGTCATTCATGGTAGATTAGTTTAGTTTGGGTGTGGAGTAATTTGTAAGATTACATAAGAGACCTTGATATGTGTGGTCTATTTTTAGAATAAAAAAACTAGTGAAACTGCTGTGACATGCTAACAGGTAATACAAGTCCATAAAGGGTATGGAATTACCTTGAGTACTGTACAAGTGCTGCATTTTTTTTATATGTGGGTGCTTCAGTTCACTCCTTTTAAAGATTCTTGGTTTAGCACCTAAGTTTGATGAAAAGTATCTTAAGCTGACCACCCAAAAACATGCTATATCTTTTTTTTTCCCCAAGTATTTTTAAAAAGCTGTTGCAGTCTATACGTATTGTCTGGGTTGTGTCCTTCAAAAGCCTAAAACAGAATAAGATTTTGTTGTTTTAAGCATTTTTTAAATGCGTAGAAAGTCACGCTTTCAAAAAATTCACAATTCAACTAATACACCACTATTTAGTAGGACAGCAAATGAGAAACTGGGGTATGGAAAGTTCAGCTTGCTAGATCAAGGTCATAAAAATTAAATCTGGAAAGAGAAATCAATGACACTACTAGAAAGATTTCCCACATTATTTTCATCAGCTGCAAAGTCAATTCCTATATATCTCTTTTCTTTTAAAATGATCATTGCTTATAGACATCTGCCCACCTAACAGATTTCAGATGTGTGTTGGAATGTTGACAAATTGAGATCTCCAATCTGAAAGATGATATGTCTATCAGAAATCATCTTTGCTATGGTATGATATAGTGTTAATTTCTGTGGAGATTAGGGGTTTGTGTTTGATTGCCCAGTACATAACTCAGTTCCTCCATTTGAGACATTAGAGTAAATGGGGAGATGTTTACTTTCCACTGATACTTGGTGTTGGTATTCTAGCTGGAATGGTTACTGTCTGCCAAAGATATATTTATATGCTAGTTGTCTGGAGAACACAACACTTGAGAAATGAAACTTCAAGCTTTTTTAAAAAATATATGCATGCTTAGCATCAGCAGTCCCGTTTGTTGCTTCCCAGCTTCAGCAGTATTATCTGCTATTATCTGTCAATTCCTATAATTAATATCTCCACCAGATGAAAACCTGGACTATTGTTCTTTGAACTAGGATCAGTCAGTACTGATAATTTTATATTTTTCCCTGTTGGATATTTCATAGATCCTGCATCTTTCAAGCAAAATGTTGTTCATTTTAAGTTGAAGTGTCCTGAAAAAAAAAGAGCCCTGTTAGGGAAAACAGCTTCCCATGTGGAAGGCAAAGTTCAGCAGCTGGTAATGGTGACAGTGTATCTAGCCAATCACTGTGAAACAGTGGACAAATCTGTAATTTCAACTATTTGGAATAAGACTGCCACAGAATACAGATGTTAGAGTAACCAAAGCCCATGTTTTAAGAAAATTTCAAGTGTCTTTATTTTTTGGTTTATGATGATAGATATTGTGAGTTGGCAGCAAAGAAAGAAAACTTCTGTAGAATTCCTGCCCCTGAGCTGGAAAGGTGCATCAATCCCTATCATTACACCCTTAAATATTTACAAAGTTCAGTTAACAAACATGTCTCACGTGCCAAGTACCCAAAGGGATTGAAGGATTTCAACAATTCTTCTGCTGTCAGTCACTCATTTTCATTTTGATATGTCTTGCAAGGGAAGGAGAGTATGTACAGTGTGTTGGCACACATCACATGCGTTGTCCTGCAATGAAGTACGGCACTCATGCAAGTGGAGAACTGCATTCATCCCTAGGAAGATGAAAAGGAGATACTTTTTGTATCACCATTCCCATTTCCTGACTTTTTTAGTCATTGAAATCTGTAGAAATTCTGAATCAGACTTCCTCTTCTCTGGAGATGTTAATTTTTATGAGGAAGAGAAAAGAATAGGATATTGTGTTTGCTGTTTGACTGATAATGATGCCCCTGCTTCCAATGCTGATAAGGATTTCCTTCCTATGATTAGTATCTGTACCAGCTGAAAAGCTGGACTAATGTTCTTCAAACAAGGATTGGTCAATACTGATAATTCTGTATTTTTCCCTGTCCGTTATTTCACAGATCTCACATATTTCACACGAAAGCTGTTCAGTATGCATGCAAATTATAAGTTAAAGCTAGAGGTTCAGAAGATAAAATTGTCACACTTCTTGCATTAATCCTTTATGCTTATTTCAAGTGAGCTTCTGAATGAGTTGGAGTTCAATGAGATTTATCATACCAGTTTTTCATGTTCTTTAGAAAATCCCTGCCTCAGGCCTAGTTCATTATAGAAATTTTTATTTGGAATACTTTGCAGATTGAGCACATAGTAGTTTTGTGAGGAAAATAAAATATGTTAGTATATTTAATCCTCTTCCATTCTAGCATAGTGGTACCTGCATGAAGACTTCTACTGATATAGAAATATCATTAAAAAATCCTCCTCACTTGTAATTGGTAACATTTTCTAATGCAATCTGAAAATTTCTTTTCATCTGAAATTTTGTAAAGTTAAAATATGTAAATCTTACAGATGTATTCCTAGGTTGCATATAATACTGATCCTCTTGCAACTCTCAGGGAGCAGTAATGATAAAAATGTACTCTAAAGTAATTAAGTAATAAAACACTCTTAAACTAGTGTATTTCATTAGCTTTTCTTCACCAAGAACAGCACAGAATTTATGTACATTAAAATTCCTTGCTTTCTGAGAATCATACATGCCAATTAAAATTCCAACACTTATTTGACACTGCAGGAAGGGTCCTACTGACAAAGTTAAACATCATGAATTCCTGTATCACTTGGAACTCTGTGTTCCACGCATGCAACAGACCTGTCTCTTCTCTTTAGCAATATTGAACACCTATATGCTTTACTGTCCTTGTCAGGAGCTAATCTATAGGATTATTTTGTTGTTGCTGGCATGCACAAATAGATTCTGACACTTGCAGTCATACAGCTGTGTAGATTTTTGTTCTTAAATAAAAACATTAAAGTCTACTTTTGAATTTATTATATATGAAGGATGCAGAATTAAGTTCTGAAATTCAGTAATATGAATTGGGGGAAGAAGAAGAAAAGTATTTAGATGATGTCCTTGCATGAGGTATTTTTGATGTTTCATAGATGTTTACATGTATAGCATGGGTCTGCTGTGCAGTGTCTTTTAATGCCAGTGTTTCTATTGATGTCAAAAGTTATGTAAATCAGATCTTAAAGTATAACTATTTTACCAATAGAGTTCATGACATGCCAGATCTGGATAAGAAAATTGGATATAATACTGTGCAAGTACAGCTTAGTAAGCAACCTTCTCCATGTTTGTGGGCAGAGTGACGATAAAAATCGTCAAGGTGTATAGAGAGGTACTGTGCCAGAGCAAGGACTGACTGTATTTTCCATCCAGTTCTCAAAGAATTCAAAATCCAAGTCTTAGATAAGTGAAATGTTAGTTGATTTAGTTGTACCAAACTCAGGATCTGAAGAGTAAGGCTCTCCTTCATAGTACTTCTTGACTTTTCAAATATACAGGAAATAGCACAGCTCTCCTGAAGCATGTTAGCGTACCTCCTTAGAAGGACATACCATATTGCCTCTCCTCAGGTGTCACCTTATTTGAACCTGAATCCACAGATGAGTATAGTCCAGATGCTTGCAACCGCATTAGTTGTCTCATTACACGTCTTATTCCTCAGATCCAACAGAGAGCTAAATTTTATTTGCATATTCAACATTTTTGATGGCAAGAAACAATTTTTAGGCATATCTGTCCCTATGCAAGTTTGCTGATCACCACAGCAGTGAAATGATTGCAACAGCATGAGTGAGAGGGCTGCCTAACATCAGTCAGATTTTCAACATATTTTTTACACTGCTTCCTTTATTTACGCTATTGTAAATAAGTTTACACAATCATGACTTGACGCTAAGTCTGTCTTGCTTTACATAACTGTGGGTTGCATTTCCAAACAAAGTAGGATGTGACTTAAGTAGCATTTAAGACTGAATGTGACTGTCAACCTTGTAGGGTCATCTTTATTCATTTCCTCTGCATAGGTACTGCATACCATACATTGTAGTCTCTCTTCTGTTACTTTCAGTTTGTTAATGACTATTAACCACCAGCCAAATTGCATTTTGCCCTTCCTTTTAATTTACACCTCTGATTTTGACTGATATATTGGCACCCCTTTATGAACTCTGTGATTCTGGTTCACGTTTTTCCATCTGGCCTGCCTTTTCCAGTTGCTCACTTCTGTGGCATTAAAGCCCCATTTGACACCTGTGCTGTTTCAAAGAGGCATTGTATTGGTATGACAGGGTGGTATTGGAGCCTGTATCCATGCTTGCTTGATTTCAGTTAATCTAAACTCTTTTAAAAGGAATTGGAGCAAAATACTGAAGTTTCAAAAAACATTTGTCCCATTCCATTCCAAAGAATTATTTTGGCAACGTGGTGAGGTTTGAAAATCCACTAAAGTCACACAAAAGTCTTTGACAAATGAAGTCAGTAAACTGGAATATGAATTATGACAGACATTCAGAGGGAAGATATCATTACAAATACTTCAGAAAATGGTTAGTGTTGTAAAATAAAGCAAAAGAATCGTGCCGCCTTAAGTTTATTGGAAAAGGCAAGCCCATGACTGATTTGATTAACTTAGTGGATTTACACAGTGTTAGGAAATACAGTTAGGAAATTTACACAACTGTTGTGATTGCAAACCAACGTTCTGTATCTATCTTCTCTATTAATTTTGGAGAGGCACCTGCCTTGGACCTGCTTTCTCCTTGTAATACATATGAAAAATGAGGTATGAAAAAGAGGGGTGTATAATCAAACCAGTAGTTCAGAAAGAAGTAGCGCTAAAGCAGCATCTGAAACTTCTAAATGAACTTTAATGTGAAGTATGGGAATGTTAAAAACAATGCTGCTTCTCAATTAAAATTGCTGCTGCTGAAGAGAATCAGAATTAATAAGGATTGCTCTTGTGTTGAAGAGGTTAACTCAGAGTATTGTGTACCAAACCCCCTTACCTTTATTCCCAGAAATTATTTGAAATGGTAGCTAAAACAGAGGGAACACTGGAAGATGATGTTCTCAGAAAATGAAAAAATATAGGTTTTACAAGGATAAATCTGGCTTCTCTTATTTGAGAATTCTTTGAGCATGTCAGTAGAATGAGGAATGAATATGAACCACATAATGCAGTTTAATATGTTAAAATTTTGATTTTAATATCCTAAAGAAGTTAAATAATCATATTTCGAATGGAAAATATTTGGAATGGAAAAAATGAATGGCTTTGTGGACCTTTTGTTGTTCTTCCCCCATACTGGCACAGTTACAGATACTGATATGGAACTAAACCGTGATTATACTGGTTTCTTCTGTCATGGAAATAGTCTTCCTCTCAGATTTGCCTTCAGCTGTTGTTTTTTTCTGTTAATTGTTTATGCAGTTCATGGCAAAGTTGCATACTTTATGGATGTGTTTGGAGACCTAGCTTAACCCAGGAAAGAAAATTATTCTCCCACAAATCATGAGCATATGGAGAAGGCTGTCAAGTAGTTTTCTTTACTAGTTTGAAAAGCTCAGTATTGATTACAAAAGTCTTTTTTCTTTATTAAATATAGTGTGATAGTTTGAAGTATCTGGAGTGCAATTCTGGCATTGCTTAATATAAATTTATGATTATAACAATATGAATGTTAGAGAAAAATGAGTTGAGGACAAATGGAGTTTGTTGAATCAACTTTGCAAATACTTTAACACATAGAAGCACAGTCATTTGTGAGATTTCATTCAGATAATTTTCAGGTATTTGTCAAAATGTTATGATATGTTCATATGACCCAACGACTACATCTGAAGAAATCAGAACTGAGTCATTAAATATTTGCAAACCAAAAAAACCTTCAATGTAAATGCTACAACCAAACCTATTTACAGTGCAACCACTTTTTTACTGGGCTAAAATAGACTTCCTGCTGTATGCAAAAGCAGGGGATTTTCATGATAGCTGTTGTTCCAGTTAATATTATCAATGACCTTGTGATGTCCTTTATTCTTAGCTACTGGTAATATGCTGAAAAAAAGAGATGTTTCAGGCTAAGACTCTGTTCAGACAGACTTTTGCATTGAAAGCCACATTCGAGGGTACACTCTCAAAAGTTGTATGCTCTTAAAAGTCTGAGAAAAATCTGAAATTTTCTATTTGAGCTTATATTGGATGAAACAACTTTGCCTTGCCTTTGTCAAATTAACTTGGGTTAAAGTGAATCTCAAGAGGCACAAATGACCTACTGGGCTGCTTCTGGCATGCTTAAAAGTTACCTGCCCTCAGCTCATTTCAACCACTTCAGCCAACAGAGTTCTGTGTTTCCTAAACTCTGTTCAGTTTTTGTCTGAGCTTGCCCAAGAGTCATTTTAAGGAGTTTCATAAAAGAAGAAGATAAAATCGCCAAGTCTGGCTTTTTTCCAGTATCTAATGCAGATGTGCAGTAGTTTACTGGGGAATTTGAGCAGATCTCCATGAGTCAACATCCCCAGTATTGCTCTTGGCACTGTTTTGAGAACTGAGGTTGCTGGGTCTGTCCTCTGTAACCATATCTGGTTTTCTGTGTTTTATTACTTTGGAGGCCTTGTTTAAAAAAACATTCCTGCTCAGCAATTTGTCTATTAATATCCCTACATTTAAGGACATAGCATATGCTTGAAATGTCTTGTATGTTAACAAACTTCGATCAATCTGAAGAGGTAAACAGGAAAGTTCATTCAGAGTGGTTATTTCAGATGCAGAAAGACGTGCAAAGTTTGTCATATTACCACACCAGTATTTTGTGTCTTACAACTGTCTTCATCAAATTGAATGAAGGATAACTGTCTTTTCAGACAGATTTTTCTAGGCAGTAGAAGCTTTGTTTGCACTAAGTGGTCTCTCTTGTCAGGCCAAGCACCCAAGAGCTCCCTGACTGCAGGATTACAGACCATGTTCCCTTCAGAATCCAAGTTCTTCTACTCCTTGCAGTGCTTGCACTGTGTAAAGCTGTTTGGTTAGCAGATGGTAGAAATGTTTCTGTTTCCTTCTCTTCTGCAGCCTGCTCTTTGCAGGATTATAATCAGTAGATGAGGTTCAACCCCTTGATTCCAGTATCCTGAACCCTGAACTTGGATGAGATTTATATATACTTTATTTTTTCTTATTTTGAATCCTCGGTCAGCATAGAAATGCTCCCATAAGCATCTTCATTATAGTAATACTTCCAGCTGGGAAAAATGGATCTTGAATGTCAGAGGTTCTCACATAGAAAATCTGTATATTAAATCCAAGTATCTCTTACCTTATGCAAGTCATTGAAGTTCTTTTAACAATTATAGCAGACACTTTTATTAAATGAAAGAAAGTGAGGAGTGGTGCTTTTCCTGGTTTTCAGATCCTTTTGCGATTTTATGGCTAATGAAGGGGTCTTGCAAATAAAAGCAAAATAATATGCTGCTAAAGCATTGTTAATTTAAAAAGCTGTGTGTAATAGGAGTAGCTGATTCCATACATTCCAGCCATACTGTCTAGCCCATTCCCTATTTTTGATGTATTGGCAAAGAAAAGACTGTTTTAAGTGCATTGTGATGTATCCGTGTAGTGACTTTTCTTTGACAGTCGTGCTTTTAACTTCTGGTTTTCCCAGGAAATAGGGACTGAGACATCAGGAAATTAGATAAACCTGCAGTCAGAGCAAATTAAAAAGATTAACTAATCCCTAGGTAACTGAAGGCAGTGTGTCTCACCGAGGCTTCGGGCTGCATAATGGATTATAATATTAGGCAAGGAATTATTTTCTGGAAGGAGTAATGTTTGTTAGAAAGATTTGCAGTTAGTGTGTCAAACACTTCTCCATTTCCATAATAGGCATTATCCAGATAATTTTTTTTTGTTGTTGGACAGAAGGAACTTGTGTCAAAGATTAAAGAGGAAGAGGACGATTTGCTTGAGGTTCTTTTTTCCCATGTTAGTATTTTTATGTTTCTGCATATCATAACAGGAATTGGTAACATTCACATCCGCATGGTCTTGTGAGAAGGAAGTCGTCTGAGAGGCAGAGGGTTGTACATCACTTTTTTAGATATGTTTTCTGTAATAGTCTTAAGCTCAGGGATAAGCCACTTAAAATACAAAACAATGTCTCTTGTTACTCTTTCTTTCATTTCATAAAACAAATCCTATTCACAGCAACCTTAAGTTCATCCCTGCGTCCAAAAGCAGGCTCACTCTATTTATGGCATTTTTCCATCTGCTTTAAAAAAACCTATGATAATAGAAACAATGTATGCTCCTCATCAATTTATTCTCATGAAAATTTGGATTACAGTTGCTGCACCTGAAATCCATTAGTTCTTGTCCTGTCTACCACAGGCATTTAAACGTTTTATTTCTATACTCTTCAGGTACTTTAAGACTGCTATGGCATCGCCTCTCCTCTGTTTTTCTGTGACTGATGCAGTGCGCCTGATCTGCTCACAGGCAGTCTTTGCTGAACCTCTGGATGCATTCCTTGGTCTCCTGCTGTCTGTTACTGGCCCACCTAGAACTGCACCCAGTGTTTCAGCTGAGGCTGTACGAGTGCCTGAGTGGATAGCATAGCAGTATTATTTAATGTGTTCTACAGGCCATGCTCCAATGTAGACACCTCAGTGCAATGCCTGCATTTTTCACAGTAGCATGATGCATTTGACTCATCTTCTGTGAACAATTATAACCCTGAGATCTAGTCCCACAGAACTGCTGCCGGGACAGTAGTATCCCAGCCAGTGCCATCTTCTTGTTAAAGGTCATTGTCTTGTATTTGCCAAAAGAGATTTGCGTTCATTTTTTTTTTTTTAAATTGTTTTTCTAGGTTGCCAAGATTGCCTTAAGTTCTACCCTGATCTCCACTGGCATTTGAGCCCTGCGTGTTAAATAATGATAATCTTTATTCCACCCTTCTTGCTGTTTTGAAAATATTGAACAGGTCTGGTTAATGAACAAACTAGTTTTTAAAACCCCACACAATGAAACCTCAACCCACATTGACTCCATGGCAATTAAAACAAAACCCAAAAAACAGGTTTCTCTGGTTTGCTCTGAAGAACATTTAGTGTACAAGGACAAGAAATCTGCTACTTGTCTATCATGCAGGCCACCCTGCAAAGGCTACGCTGCCAATGACTGAGAAAAGGAATGCAAAGAGCTGCTTCCATGCCCAAAGTGGTATTTAGGTATGGCTCTAGGTTATCGCTGCTGTGATGGCTCTTCTCTTCACGATGGGCAGACTGAGTTATAAATGTTAACACAGAGAACTTATATATTTTTTCACAGGTGTACATGTACCACAGAGGGATAGGTGTCCTTGGCAGATAAAGGCAGCTTCACATTCTCTATCCATAATCCCTATAAAAATGTGAGCTTGTTTGGAATTGCTTCTGTAACTGTCCCACAATTCATCTGGTAACATTAAGTTACCAATCTTAATGCTTGATGTATAGTGTACAAAAAGGAGGAGGAAGCTGGAATTTCCTTGAAAGTTTTCGGAGTACATATCAATTTGCTCAGTGCTTATGCTGCATGCATAGTGGGAAGAAAAGGTATTGCTTATAGCAGAGAATTTAGTCTCATGATCTTTGTTCTCTCTTGGCTCTTTCTTGTCTGTCTCAGCTTAGGGAAGTCATCACATTTATGTTCTTATATTTTCTGGTATGACTAAAATGATCCCAGAAATGTGAAAATGAAAGGGAGCTTTGAAAGGTCACGTAACATCCTCACTGAGGTAGTATTAATTATAAAGAGATAGAAAGAATTATAAATTCCTGAGACACATTTCTGTTCAAATCTCTGGTGAATGGGACTTTAAACCTCCTCGCCTAACTTCTTGAAGAGCTTTTTAAATAGTATCGCAGTGTTTGTACTAACCCTCAGCTTCTGCATATTATACTTACTTCTTGTTTCCCTACCACTAAAGATGGAGAAGAGTTCATTGCTATTCTTTTTATAACATCCTTTCAGATATTAGAAGCCTTTTACCTTTGTGCTTACCTTACTTCCTCATGGTCTTTAATAGTTGTCTCTTTTCTGTACTCTGCCACTCCAGTCAACCTTTCCTTAGAGGACATGTTTTCTAGTTGATTTATCATTCATGTTGCCCTTCTCTGGACTTCGTGCAGTTTGTCTACATCTTTATGTAGTTTGTCTTTAAAGCAATACCATACCCCTCTTCACCAGTGCTCAGAAGCACTGGATTTTCACCTCCATTCTCCAATCGACAAGAAAACTGATAATTTAGGACAAGCTGAGGTTTGCCTTTTTTGTAGTCATCATATTACTGATCCCTTTTCAGTGTGTGGCATTTTGCCCAAATACTTCACTGCTCTTTTGCTAGTAAGCAATTATTGTACATATTGAATTTTTGTGTTATCATTCTTCCTTCCCTGTATTCAAACTTTCTCCTATCCCCATCAAAATAGTTTTGAAATTTTGTCCTTCTCTGCAGAGTGCTTGCAATTCCTCCCAGTTTTGCACTGTGACAGATGTTATAACTGTGATTTCCAATATATCATCCAAATTCTTAATAAAAACATTGGCTAGTACCAGGCCGGTGGGAACTGACTTAAATGGGTTCTCCATTTGCCAGCAAAACACAGGTGAGTACTGTTATGTGTGCTTTTTCATATAGTAGCACCAGCCCATAGCAGTGTCCAGGCTGACTGTATTTCACTAGTTTCCCTATGAGAATATCACATGAGATTGTGCTGGAAATACATCTATTACTTCTTCTTTGAGAGGTCAGTAGGTCTCCTGCCCCAAGAAGGAAACATGATTTGACATGATTTGTTCTTAACAAAGCTGTGTGGTCTCTTGGTAGCATATTTTAGGCTTACCTGGGAGCAGAATGGATTTCTGCAGGGAACCCAAACGACATGTGCTTAAGAGCAGATGCCATTCCAGCAGCACAGTGTGTTAGCTGAAGCCCTTTGCTGGGCCATTTATAATTACATGACTAGGGAGTTACTGCTAAATACCTAGCAGCCACACAGGATGAATCTGAAAATAGATGGAGGGTGAGGGAGTAATAAGGGGAAACTGTCCTGTTTGCTTCGCCCGTTCCCATTCCTGTGAAGATGTCGATTTTATAATCCCTGTTGGAGAGGATAGCAGTGGATATAAATAGCCTGACCTTCTTCAGTCAATATTATATAGTCAGGGGGACTCTTTTACATTCCCCCTTCTCTGTTAGCATCACCTCAGTCTAGAGCTCTGGGGGGCTGCAGGGTGGCACAGCGAGTTGGATTAACCAGCTCTGCAGAGCCCGTTGGCATCAGGAGAGAAAGGAGTTGTGTGGGGCTATGGACAAGACTGGGGAGTATCCCCTATGTATATAGAACAGGGACTGCAGGGCCAGGAGAACTGTGGAGCAGCAAAACAAAGTGAACGTTAATGATTTCTTCTTCATTATTCATCACTGATCTTCCAAAATTAAACATCATCTTAGACGTGAGATTACCTTACTTTCAAGTCAGTATAGTATGAATGTACTGTGTAATTAAAATGCGTATTGTCTTGGTTCAAGGAATCACATCTTTTCAGACTTGTCTATAAGTCACGTGCTGGAAATGAAAAATCTGTTTAATGCATTTCTGAACCAGGGTTTATGCGTTTTAAGTGTTTTAACTGGGGGAAAAAAATCAGTGTTTATACTTCTGCATAATACTGTTTACCCTGGCAGTTTTAGGAATTTCTCCTCAAATTCTTGCTTATCACCTATTGACCATGGTGGAATAGAAACAATTTGATTATTTTTAGCAGCTTGCCTACACAGCCATGCAAATCTAGAGGATAAAGTTGTCAAAACTCCTGAACATAAATACCACAGAGTCAGGCTGCTAATGCTGCAACAGATGGAGAGGTGCCAGTACTGTCACTGACATTAGGGCAGCCAGGAATTCAGGGTACCAGTAAATTTTTGTAGAGTGGCTACAGTGCAGTGAGCAACATATGTAGTACAGAGGGTTTGTATCTGGGGAAATCTTTGTTGCCCTCTTCCATATTCATTTTCACAGTCATGACAGCTAAGCAAAACCAGAAGGTGAGACAATAAACAGCTCAATGAAGGATGGATAAGATTTTCTTTAAATCTTATGTTCATATCCATATTCAAGTTTTTTATTCATAGGTCCCATTCAAAAACCCACTTGTTGCTTTCCAACTATTCCTTTCTTTTGAGAACAGACATTGGATCATCAATGACTTATTCCCAAATATTGCCCCACCATCTTTTCACAGTGGAGATTTTCTTATTTCTTGTTATTACCATTGTATGATCGATCTTAGTCACAGGCTGTCAATTCTTTCCACAGAAATGGAGAGGAAGAGGTCAAATCACTACACATTAGAACACCCTTCCCATCCCCTGAGAATATTTTTTACAGAAGGTGTTGGCAGCATTACACAGTTTTTATAATTCTTTGTTTCCATATGGCTTGAATCAGACCTTGGCCAAGATAACCCAGCCAGTAAAAACAAGCTATTGTAATAGAAGTGCAGCTGTCAGATGTAACATTAGGCCATGAGTGGCATTATAGGAGGTGCCTTTAATTAATTGCTTTATTATTTCACTGTTAGGAAAGAGCTTTTGGCTAAGGCTTAGAGACTGTGCCTTTTAAGGGACTGTGTCTCCTCCCTCCCGTGTGCAAGTCTGTTGCTGAGAGCATGTTCCAAATCTGCTTGACTTAAGTTTTGTCATCCAAACCATTGTCCAGGCACTACTGGTCATTGGTAGTTCTGACATCAGTGTGTTACTAAGAGGAATTCACGCTCTACAGAAATTGCAACAGACCTGGTGCATAGATGTGTTCAGGATGCAGTAGACCCTTAGTAACAGTGTGGTTGAGGATACACTGATAAAGAACCTGTTACTTTGCTAATGCAGGCAGACTCAGTGTAGCTCCAAAGGAGTGTTGGTATATGTGTCACATTTTAATGGTTTGGAGCGCTTGCTTTCTGCAAGTGAATGTTACAATGATGGACCTATCTTAGTGCTGGTTATTTGCAGTGGGAAGTAGATACAGTGGTCAAAACAGAGAAGAACCAGCATGGCAGAACTGGACTGAAAAGCTCTGAGGTCTAAAGAGGAAGTGTTCCTTCCTACAGGCTGCCAAAGCTGGCTCTCCAAACAAAGCACGTGTCTCTTTCAGAGACAATTTCCTGCTGTTAATAAGTGGAAGTGGTCTGCAGGGGAAGTGATGTGTCTGTCACAAGCTTGAAAGCCCAAGGATTTGACTAGCAGAGTTTCATGATAGCAGTCAGGACTGCAGCAGGCAAATCAGAACTATTCTGCAAAACTTGGTTTGTAAATCACTGTGTTACTCAGACTGCCTCTTTTTTGCTCTTTACATTATGGACATAGAATCACAGAATGGTTGGGGTTGGAAGGGACCTCTGGAGAACAGCGAGTCCAACCCCCTGCTAAAGCAGATCACAGTTCTCACTCACACAGGAAAGTCTGAGGTCCTGCTCCCAAACCCAGTTACAAGGCACCGTATTCCTGGGAAAGGAGTGAATTAATCAATCAAACCAGTCACAATCAAGTCATGCCAGCCACCCCTTTCTCCTGAGGCTGAGTACCTGGAATATGAAGAATTCCCCAAATCAGCAATCCAGGTGGGGGTTGCATCCCCAACCCCAGGTGCACAGACCCAGGGAACCCTAGAAGGGGAAAAATCAGATTTTAATTTCAGAAATTATGACAGTTACAATAAAGAAAGCAAAAAACCCGAGTTTTGAGTTCCTGCTGGCTCAAAGGCCCAAAGTCTAGTCGTGTTTAATAAAACCATGGAAACATTTGAGCCGTTACATAGACACCGTGTCACGAAGTGGGCCCAAAGGAGTTGGTGTGGTAACTCAGCCTCCTCGCCTGGCTGGATGCTCCTATGAGCTAACTATGAGGGAGCAGCAAGCCACCCTCCAGTTTGTCAGTATTGCCAAATTTCACAATTTCATGGCAGGACTTTCTACAGTTGCTGTATTACTTCAAGGTTCCTTGACATTTGAGCAGTAAAGAATCTCAGTTATATTTTTTTACCTTCCTGATTATTGGGAAAAGGCTCAAAGCATGGACTCAGATAGGAAATCATAGGCCCCACAAAATATTGTATTTTGAAAATGTCATTAATTTAAGCAAAATATTTTTAAAAGAAGTTGAGGTGAGAAGTTTTCTCCCTGTGGTTATTATCAGGTCCTGATTGATGCAGCATATGATACACTATATCACGGCAGGGTGATGCCATGTCATGATAAAAGTAGTGATGCAAACTTTTACCAGCTGAAGATTGTCATCCTCTCTTGGGCATTGGTCAGTAGAGCCAGAGAATGAGTTGACAGGGATGAATCTGCTTTTCTGTGGATTTTGGTTAATTTTGTTACAATCCCATTTCAAATTCAAAACCACCAGCATTCCTATAATCATGTTTCCCGAAGTCCTGGCCTCTGCAGCAGTGTTTTTCAGGAACGGGCATCCACATAAGTGCTTATAATCAACAGACACCACAGTGAGTCACCAATGTGATTCACTGACCTAGTTGTAGTGCACGGGATTGTAAAAACGGGGCCAGGTTTTCCTCAGCCACAGGGGGAGGGCACACTCTGACTGTCAGCTTTGCTACACCAAACTGAGGGATGTAGCCTGGGGCGGTGGGCACTAGCAGGAACGCACAGCCTGTCCTCAGAAGTTGCTCCACAGGCTGAAGTTAAATGAGATGGCAGATGAACTTAAAAGCAAAGACTGCCACCAGCAGCGACAGAAATGTTACCGTCCTGAGCATACTGACCAGCGCTGTATCACCAGTAGCCAGTGTCATTCTCACGTTTTCCAAGGTATGGACAGTTATGGACACAGCCAGATGGGGCTGTCAAGCAGGTTGTACAGTTGCACTTCTACCAGCTATTCATTTACACAGCTTTTCTTGGTGTTACAGCACAGTGAGGGAGGGAGTGTCCTTGGCCAGTTATTTAAATGGCAGATTTAACCAAGAAGACATTTATCTGTAGGTCACTTCCCCCCTTACCTGTCACTCCCTTTTCTAAATATTTTTAAAATTATGGGCAAACATTTTGTCCGTTGCAGAATATGTTTGGAGTCAGTAGAAGTTTGATGTAAACTAGGAGGTTGATGTGAAGGGTTGGTTACATTCTGTTTACTCATATCCAGTCTCAGGTCCCACTAGGAACTGGGTGAACCGTGTTCTGCAAATACTGTGGGAAGACCACAGTATTCCAAACACCATTCCCTGAAAGTGTTCAATGAAAAAAAGCAGTGTGGAAATGTATAGTGGAAATGTATGCATCGAACAGGCAAGGCACAGGAGCAGAGCTGCACAGCACTTTGGTATGAGAGAGACCGTGGAAAGAGATGAGGCTTGCCAGTAGAAGCAAGAGGCTCACAGAAAGGGAGCTGAGCTGCAAAAAGAGTTGAAAGGTGAATGTTACAGTGTGATGCCCATTCACAGACCAGCTGCTCAGAGCTTGACCACCAAATTGCTAGACAGTGAACTCAGTGAATCACACAGATTGGAGCAACCATATGTCATAATAATTAATTCCAACTGTATAGCAATTGAAAACAGCATCGACACAGCAATTTTTTGTTGACAACATTAATACAACATCATCTTTAGATGGAGAAGCCACAGGTTTTATAGTTCTGGGTAATAAAAAATTCTTAAATACCTTTAAAGGGAAAAATAAAAGTCTAGATTCTGAGACAGGTTTTGCTATGAGACAAAGACTGTAGTCTTTGCATACCTCAGAAGGGACTAGCTCAGCACCCATAATTCTAAAATATCCCTTTGAAAGCATGTGTCCATGTACAAGGCAGGGGTTCTTCACAGGCATATATTTGTCCGTTGTGAAGCAGGAATTTCAAATCCTCTTTAATATAATATTTTGAAATTTTATAAAGGAATTCCAAGAACTTCACCATGGGAACGCTCTGCTTATTTTATGTCAGTTCTAACTTTGCTGCTTATTGTAGTTATCCTTGAGGTAAATGATTCTAGGGCTGCTTTTTTCTTGCTTAAATGTGATATTTTGATATGCATCTTGGGGTTTTAAATGCCCAAATTGCTTTGAAATGCCTTAGACAAAATTTGTGCTTGTTGATGTACATAACAATGCATAAAGGGTGCTGAATCTTCCATTTTTTGAGGATGAGATCCTTTCCATAAAGTAACAAGACAGTTGTTTGCATCTGATCTGTAATGTTCAGCTCTTTTAATTGAGTAGCAAATTATGGCTCCTCAGGATACCACAGGAATTTAATTAAGTGGAGCTATGTTGTTTACACAGCACAAATGAGAGCAGAATTTACCTGCAGTTGAGAGACAATTGAGAGATACTGTCTTCATCAGAAGAAAAATACTATTGCTTGTAAGATTTTTTATTTAGTTAATTGTAGATAGGTTAAGAAATTGTTCATTAAAGACTTAACATGTAATTGTTGTAATTCCACTCTTTTATCCCGTCTAGCAGTTTAAATGGAAATGTCATAACTTTGGTTTACAGTTCTTATGTTTGCCACAAGATGGTGGGGAAATGAAACAGAGAATTAGTTAAAGCATTAGCTTTAATGGGGGCTTGGGGGATTTGGTTAATTGTGTTTTTTTTAGTACAGTTGATACTTTGTACCATGCAAAAACCCCAAACACAACACCAAAAGAAAAACAACGAAAAACCTAACAACCCTCTAGCACTCGGTATCTTTCATGTAATTACAAGCTCATCCTCTACAGTTCAGCACTTGTAAGCAACCCTAGAATAGCAAACCTGTGCAAACAACTCAGATCTGCTGAGAAACTCTGAAGAAAAAAGTTACTTTGTGCAAAACTCAGCACTTTGTGACCGTTCAGGCAATGGCAAACCAATGTTCTCAGCTCAGCGTTTGCCTGCTCTTCTACAATAATAAGGCATTGTGAATGCATGACAGAGAAAAAGCCCAACCCAACACTTACAGATTTGATTTCCAAGTTCACAAGGAGTGAGTAAAAACAGATTTTATCATTTAAAATAAATTTTCTTACATACAGAATAAAGTGCAAAAGGTTTTACCTGGGCACTCAGTATGCTGCAACACTAATAGTTCGTGCAGGAAGATGTGATTTACTTTTTTAAATTTCCTTGCCAGAATCCTGAGGCCACATTAAGCAAGGAAGGGCAAGGCAGGCTGGGATAACCAACAAGCAGTGATTAAGGATTTGCTGCTTTCACAACAACTTTGGGGGTGCAATTCTACTGTTCACTCAAATAGTTACAGGGCACCTTTCTGGCTTTTAGCTGTGTGCTGCAGGGAACCATTTCAGCTTGCGGTGCTTGTGTAGCAGTGACAGGGACAGCTGCTCAGGTCTGCAGAGCTGGGCTCTGTCCCCATGCTTTTCCTGGTCTGAAACATGACTCTCCTTTTCCCATATTCTCTCTCCCCATTTCTGACTCATTCCCTGTTTCTTTTTATATACAGAAAGGAATGATTCCAGTGCAGGAGAGGTCAGAGCTGTTTCTGCAGCTTTGCATTGCTTGTACAAATGCAATATCTAGATGCCTGTCATTCACGCAGTGCAATGCAGACTTGGGGGACCAAAGTATCTGGCTCACTGCAGATTGCTTACCTACAACGTTCAGTTCCTCTGCGTGGCTCACCTCCTGGTGGCACCGGAGGAGGTGAGCCTGAGCCTGGAGGGAGAACAGAGTAGCTGGATTGGCATCTGTCACGGGGCAACAAAAATAGCAAATCGCCACTATGATTTCAGCCACAAAAAATATATTATATAACCATGAGTTATACAAGATTCAAGGTTTTTTTCTTCGTGCTCACGAAAGTGACCTTTAATGACTGTTTTCTGGTCAAATAAACAGCAAACTTTCAGAAAAGGAAAGTCCAGTTACGTACTGAACGTTCTCAGCTCTGACGTAGAGCTGGGAATCTATCTAACAATTAGATTAATGATGAACCATCATAGTCTGAACCTGTTCTATAAACTGAAGTTAGTCTATAGAGTATTTGTCAGGGATTTAACCAGAAAAAAATCTGGAAATTTGTCTGGAACACAAGCAGCCTTTGTTCAGCAAACTGCTGACATGTTCCTTCAGGCAAATTTTTCCTTTGGCTGGATTAGCTAAGCAAATACCTATTCAGAGTGCTTACTCCTGGGTTTGCAAATCTGAATGAAACTGATTTCCTTTACAGGTGCACTGTATATATGAGTATGTCAAGGCAAGATCAAAATTTCAGTCTCTGGGACTGTGTTTTCATTCAGTAAAGCTCAGGTCCTTTGAAACAGAGTGGAACTCCGGTTCTGAGGCATCAGCAGGACTACTGGTGGTCATCACCAGGTGGTTAAGAAACATGTCTAATACCACTGAAGTCCTGTTCGTATTTTTGTTCCCTTTAGACAAGGAAATAAAATCGATATCAGGGGCTCAAAGTATTTTAATTCCAGACTACTGATGGCGGATGCTTAGCAAGCTAGAGGGCACTTGGCTGTACCAGGTAACTCATGAATACACACCAGTTGTCTCGTAACTGTAAGACTATGGCCTATTGAAAACATGACTTTGAAGAGCCCTGTAATAGTATAAGCTCTAAATTATGATTTAGAAATCCTTTAATAGACAGCTGATTAATTCAGCTAAGGTATAATAAGTAACAGATGGGACAAGCTTTTTTTTCCTACTTTGAAAAAAATTAGTAGTAAAGTGAGCTTGGAAAGATTTGTTGCCGTTACACTGTGTTATTGATATAATGTCGCAGCAAAAAGCACAAGAACAAGGAGAGAAAGAGAAGAGAGCCCTAAGATTGTGCAGGTGATCGTGGTAAGTCTCATGAGCTAGGGATTAATCTGGAATGTCCTCACTCCACACCACGCAGATGATACTGTGACCACTACAGACCTGCCTGCGGCCGCTTGTGGACTTTGGCAACACCCGATTGCTGTTCACAGGCCTGAGCAATGCTCTGACTTGCCTGGGCCTATGTCTCGTTCTGCAACATGTCAGTTGTGCGCGTATTGTGCAGCGCATTGCCCCAGCTTACTTCCCCTGAATTCCCTTCCTCATTGCCTTTGGTGGCTCAGAGTAGCAGAGCTGAAGTCAATGAGACTGTCTAAGGAAGGAACTGGTCATGTCTGCCTTTCCTGTTGAGCTTTTTCCCTTTTACAGTTATAGTAGACCTATTAACACGTTAGAGAAAGCTAGGGAGCTGTTTGCTTTTACAGAGCACTTGCGCACACTGTAATTGAGATATTTCCCAACACCTCGGTCAGGCAGACAGAATGATTGTGAAAACATGCCTGGGTCTTACAAGGGGATTTTTGCCTGTTTGAACATCACCAGTCAAATTCCCCATTAAGGTAGGCAGGCAACGGAGATGCCAAATCTTTCAGAAACCATTTTGAAAGTTAGGAGCAAAACCGGAAAGCAAGTAACAGAATAATAAGCATGTACTAATGCAGACATGCCCTGCATCCAGGTAAGAGGAGTTAACAACTAAATAGGCGGTGTGAGCTTTGAGGGAGGACTCCTCAAAGGCTCTTTTTGGGGGGTGAAGAGGTCCCCAGGGTGTGAACAGAGTGCAGATCATTGTCTCCACTTGGGACTGGAGGGACTGAGAGCTCTTTGGAAAGAAAGCGGGCTGTGATGACTGATGCACACATGAAACAGGACAGTGGTTTGCAGAAAGCTGCTCCTGCTGGCTTTTTCAGATCTTGATTTGGATAGAGACACAACAGCCAGCTCCCTAAGGAGTGCTTGGAGAGCAAGTGGGATTGATCCATCAAGGAGGGAAATAGGTCTTATCCTCTGTCTTGATCCACAGGCACTTCACTACACTTCTCCAGTTCCCTGTACCCCAGGTACCCTGCCTTTCATGAACCCCCACCTCCTTCTTGGTTGTGTGAAAGGACCCCACAAACAGGCAAGGTATGGCTGAAGGGAAAGTGACAAATGAGCTGTGATCCAGGAGAGAGTCTGCCTTCCTGGATTTCTATGTATTATCTTACTGTTTTACACCTGCTTTTCATGGTTTTGTTTCCTACTGAATGTTAGCTCTTCCCCAGCTGCAGCTGCCTTTTAGCAGACCTCTCATAGATGCCCACATTGCTCAGTGTATTTGGCCAAGCTGATCTTTGATCCTGGCAACATCCAAACCCTAGTGTCATGGAAGCCACTACTTCCAAGATAAGTTACTCACTCTCTTGACCTGTATCTCTTGTGGATAACTGAGATTGCAGGGTCGTGGAGAGGGAAGACAATAGTAGCATAGTGGAAACTAGACAGAAATCCCACCTTCTCTCCTGATACATTTTGGCAACCTGTTGGGATTGCAGTGCTTCTTCCAGCTCTGGTTGGCTGTGGAAGGCACCCTAGCAATGAGAAGTTAATTCTGTCTTTTAGGCTGTCCAATCCTGTGTCCTCAGACCTAGCTAAAGAAAAGGTCTTTTGATCCACTTTCTCTTTGCATTGTAGGGTACTGCAGCTCTGTGTAGGAACATCTGTTTCTTTCCTTTGGTTGTTGGAGGCATATTGGCTGTTTGGTTGAGAAAAGCTCCAACAAGCAAACATGTTAAGCTAAGTGTGGTTGTCTCATCCAATACACAGGCTTTTCTGATCAGAAAAGACTATTGAGGAGTAATCTTTTTAGCATGTGAGACAGCAGAAGCTGACTGGCTTGACTCATGGGTTTGACAGAGGTGTTAGTAAGTTTACCTGAGGACATTCTGAAACATTGTGAGACTCACAGAAGGTAAATATAAGGCACGTCAGTCAGTGCCACCCTGGGAAGCAAAACTAATGGGTTGTGTGGTACAGGGATAGCAGAACCTGCTGCGAAGAAGCAGACAGACTGTCCCACTGACTTCTTGCAAGGTGTCAAGGCAGTCAGGCTCACCCACAGTTGTAGAACTGTGGCTAGAGCTAATATCCAGTATCTGTAGGACACTGGGAAGAAGGGAAGGAGCAATAAGAAGATAGAAGAATTTATAGGACAAGGAATACAGGTAGTTGAAAGCTGTGAGTTTCAAGGGATTCCAGAATACATAGGATTTTCCATCTTGAACCTGGGATGATTCTTACTTGAACTCAACACTCATCAAAATAGCCAGAAAATAGACTTCTGCTGGTCTCCTCTTGGACTGTGTATTGATTTGGCTAGCTACCCATAGCAACAATGCTGTAATACACATGGGCTCAGATGTTTTCTGATACTAAAACTGTAGCTTGCTAAAAATTAAGGAGGAAAGATGCTAGGTCTTCTCCAGAAAGAGAATGGTTGAGTCCTGCAAGGGATATGACTTAATGCAGCTGGAAAGAATCAGCCAGTTAGAGTATTTGCTATATGGAAAAAGCCAGCACCAAACAGCAATCTCCAAAGCCAGTTGCTGTATTAAGCTTCTGTTTGTCAGAGGTGCAAGAGATGTGTTCTGATTTTAACCTGCCTAGATCTGACCTCCAGTTATGGATGTATGTGGAGGAATTATAGAGGAATGAAAGCAGGTTAATTAACATTGATAATATACAGCTGTGGGCTGGCTTCAGGGGCAGTGGGTTGGTGGACGTGGATAAGGTGCAGCTGTGGCTGGTTCCTGCTAAGTGGTTAAATAGCTGTAAGGGGTATGGAAATGGAGTTCTGGATGAAGAGAGACCTGTGTGAGGAGAGGCTGGCTGGAAGAGGAGCTGGGAAAGTGAGGAGTCTGGATACAGCTAGAGGCAAGAAGTAGGGTGGACTGGCCTGAAGAAGTTGAAGAAACAACAAGGACGGTAGATGAACTTTTGAAACCTTGTGGGGGATTGGTGGCTGTGCCAGGGCAAGGTGTGCTAACTACTTATTGAAATTAACTTGGTATGTGATGGTAAAAGACCTTGTTGCAGCTGGCTAGTTTTGCTAGTGCTGTGACAGATGTAGACAAACTGTGTTCTGGAATTTGATCCTACGAGCAGGTAATTCTCTTTTGCTGAATAGTTCAAGACTTTAACTAGTCTAACTGCCTCTGAAGCTCTTGCTGTGTGTATGTACCTCTTGAAGCTGACCTTTAGTGTCTCTTCAGATTTATTCTCATCTAAGAAATTGGGCTACCAGTGCTTCCTTTCACCCACTACTTTCTCTACTTTTTCTTTTTTATTTGGAACGTGAACTCGGGATTTACATACTCTTGGCTAGGGCACAGCACTTCAGCTTCTCATTAGCACTTCCAAAGTTTAAGTGAAGCAACAGAAACGTGCAGCAACTCAAGTGTGTGGGTGGCTATGATACCATCCTCAGCAAAGGCTCACAAGGCTTGCTCTTTCAGTGATCCCAGAAAAGGCATGACCATCAAAACTTGAAGGTGGTCACCAGAAGAGAACAAGAATTAATTTGTGCCTGATTATTTCTAGTGCCTGATCACTGAACAAATGACAGAAAACTGTTTCTGTAGTGGAAGACAAAGCATACGAATTTCCTAAATCTGTGAAGAAGTGGTTTGTTTTTTTTTTTAGTATCTTTTGGCCCAGACTTGAACTAGGGGAAATATCTTGAAATAGAAGCAAAAAATCAAATAAGTATCTGAGTATCATGTAACACCTGTCTTCAGCAAACTGTCAGTGGGTGGAGAAGCTCCCATATTAGTAACTGCATGGAAATTACAATATTCAATGGCAGCACCCACAGAATGTCCATCTCCCTGTAGAAACTGGTTTTGCCGCTACAAGTGCGTTCATGTCAAGATCATTATCTACGCAACAGTTCTTGATTCCTTGTACTTATAAGAATATGCCTTAGCTGTTTTGAAGGTGGATTGCAGAGAATATGAAGGCTGACTTTATATACAGGTAATTTAAAATAGCACATTTATTTTAAGCTGAAATACCGATAGGTTTTATATACACTGTCTTACACCAGGATCACACTGTCCACCCCTTCTGGAGTTAGAAGCAATATTACAAACATAGAAGATAAAATGAAATTCTTCTGTATGACAGAAATGCATATTTTAGAACACCTGTTACTCAGCACTAGCTATGTCTATGGCCTTTTCTTTCAGACCTCTCCAGATCTAGTTATCTGCATGACAGTCCCCAGGTCTTCTCTTCTTCCTGGGTTCAACAATGTTTCAAAGAGGTCTGCAGCTTATATTTCCAGGCAACTTCTCTTCCAGCTTCACTCTGCCTGACCACTTCCAAATAACTTGTTTGAAATAGAGCTGTGGGTTTTTTGGTGGTACAGGGACCCATAAAAAACTTACTTATTATTTAAGGTTCTAGAGGACAGGAGTCACACAAGAAGAATAAAACAATAAAAGGCCAACATGCAAATTATTCTATTAAATGCTTAGCATTTTCCTTTGCACTGAATCAGGCCCCACTTATCCAAGCGTTACTACTCACAGGCAGGCAGAATTTCAGCTTTTGCCTCTCCTATTCTGGATAGATCTTCAAAAATTGCATTCATGGCTGCATACCTGTAGTGCTGTTCCACTGGGCATGTGTGGGGCTGGATCAGAGGCCTTTGACATGTGTTTTGCTATCAGTTATCTGACATATACACACAAGAAAAAAAGTAAAATATGAAACTACCATCACTAGACTTAACTCTTAGCACTTTATAAGCAATGCAGTAGCCATCAGACTGACAAGAGAGTCAGAGTGATCACTGATAGCAGCCAGGTGCTTCAAAGTGAAGCTGCAGCAAAGTTTATTATTATCTCTCGCCCTACCTTTAAGGTTTTACTTAGGTGCCAGTGCTGAAATCAGGCTTCCAACCTGCCAGGGATTTTACAGCTACTTGCTAAGTCACCCTCCCTGCCCTGGAGACTTTCTATTTTAAAAAGGCACTCCTTTTGTTTTATAGATGGAGAGGTGATGCATAAACCAAATCCAGAGTCAGATTTTTTTGCAGCAGGTTGATGCTGACTGGCCTGAAGTCTTGCAGGCCATCTGTGAGAAAATCAGAAATGTTTTCTGGGAGTGCCATGAGTTTCAGCCCTGTGCCTTTCTTATCCAACTTCCTGTAGAGGCCACAAAGACACGGAGTAGTGACTGACTAAAGTTTTTAATTCGCCTAGTCAGTGGGGGCACAAAACCACCCAAAACTGCAGATACAACAGAGATGCAAAATCCCACCCAAAAAAACCTTTTAGAAGTTGGTATCTCCCTTCAGTTTCTATAAGAATGAATATTCTACTAAACATGTTTTCAGTGGAGACTAGATTGGGTTTTGCTCTGTTGTTTGGTTTTTTTTTCTTTTTAAATCTTCTATTGAGAAGAAAAACTTATGGAAAATCATGCAGTTTTTCATCTGTGTGAGAAAGGGCAGGATGTTTTGCTGGTTAATTCATCATGTGTGAAAAGTAAAATGTTGCCAAAACCTATGCGGAACATACTTCCTTAAGAAAAGGAGGTTAACTTACAGTAAGCCTCAAGGGGTTTTAGTCACTGTAGAGAAGCTAGTCTGTAGTTTCTACTATACCAGCAGGTTGGAATGCCCGTACTTGTCCAGAATATCACTTCTTTATTATACTGCCTTCTGAGTTTTATTTAACATGCTAGTCTCTGATTACAAAATTTATTTTCTTTTTTCTTTCTTTTTATATACATGAGACTTTTGGCAAAATAATCTAAAATCCTTTTAGACAATATTTTATCTTTCTGTCTACATATAAAAAGGCTTGAGCCAGAATTCCTTAAATCTTCTGGAATATCAGTACGTGAAAGGAACAGATAGTGATGAACTGGAAAAACTCAGAGGATTGATAACATCTCAAGTAATTCCCATGTCTTTCTATTGCTGGGACGTTAAACATGTAATGATGGCACTTGTAACAAATTTTGGCATCTGAAGATGACCTGTGTTTGTCACTCCCGTTGTTTAAAATTTTTGTCATCTCGGTTGATGCCCATATTTACAGATGTAACCTGCCATCTTTCAGACAATACATATGGTGCACTCAGTAAACGTACTTACTACTTAGAGCAGAAGAATTGTGCTTGCCTCTGCAGACACTCGTATGAGTCATCCCCATGATTTTAGTGCAGATTTTCGTGAAGCACCCCCATGACAAAAAGTTGGTAGAATCAGTCTTTAATTCCTGAATATTGAAATTTCGTTAGGCTTTCCAGGTTGAAAAAGGCCCTAAAACCCCAGAAATGCAAGTAAGTCATCATCAGTGAAATCTGGCAGTTGTGAGTTTTATTATTTGAGTGCTGACAGGTCATTTCCCCTTTGCCTCTTGCATAGAGTGTAATAATATCACCAGTCAGCACCAACCATTTGGCTTGTCAGCAGAAGGGCAGGGAAATCACACACCAGGCAGGGAAAGCTGCTTTGTTTCTTTCCCAGGGAAGTCCAGGACAGGAAGCAAAGGAAGAAATTATAAATGATGATCAAATAAGATAGAATCATCCACTCAGGAATTTCATCTTCTTTTCGCTGGGCAGTGGGAACAAAAGGCCTAATGTTTAGCTGCTGTGATCTCAAGAGCACCAAGTCAGTTCTCTAACTGAGCACCGGGGCTTTAATGGTGACTAAAAGCAAACGCAGGGAATGGTTGTGTTCCAAGGGGAGGACAAGTGGAGCAGATTGGGGGTGAACTACACCTCCAGCAGGTATGAGTCACTATTAAAGAATCCACCTTTAAAGCTAGAAGTTTGAATAGAAATTAGGTTTTTTCCTCAGTGTGTGTCAGTCTGACCTATGAAACAAGGTGCAGCACTTATAAATGTACAAATATGTCACTGGACCTCAACAAAGCCCATAATTACACAGCGGTTAGGGGATTACTGCATTGCTAGGAGCATGAAGTGCTCAGTAATATCCCACGGCTGTCTGAAGAAACCTTTGTGCTGCTGCCAAATAGTTTGTGGGGACATTAAAACAAGCAGTGAATTCTCAGCAAGAAATTAGGCTGAGCTCCTTTACTTAACAAAGAGCAGCAATGTTTCTGGGCTCCAAATCTGGCAGTCCTGCCTGGTGCTCATGCCAGTAAGAAAGAAGGGTTCTTCAATCTTTTTTGTTCCAGCTTTTGAGGGGATGCAGATACCTCTTTGATCCCTGCTTTATATTGGTCTGTCCTGGCCATTTATCTTGCCACCCTTTCGAATACCTCTAGCAAGCTGGGATCCTTACGTAGACAGACATCAACAGCTGGAGTATGGACTCCAGGGAAGTGATACCTTACCAGGTGCAGAGGACGTATCCTCATTGGATATGATTTTAAAATTTTGTTCTAACCACTAAACTAGTGTAGATGGAAACTTTTGACATGCAGACAACTTTTTTGAAATGTAACAGTTTTATTTTTATTTTTCTGAATGGCAAGAAGCCTATGATTTCCAGTCTGGCCGGCGTAGAATGGGAAGATCCCACACATGTGGAATGAAAAGGTTTGTTTCTGGAGACAGAGTTGAAGAGTTCTGCTAGTTGATCTAAAGTAGTAACAAGCAAAGCAGGAAAATGTTATCACCTAGATCTGAATTGTTTGTTACCATCTTGTTCTGTTCCTTTAGGTAAGCCAGAATTTTTCAGTTTCTCACTGTACCTATCCATTTAGTGGACTGTAAAACTTACTTACCAATTAGGCACACTGTGTACTTTGACAACTGACTATGTGAAGAGCATGCTGCTGTCCAAGATAGATGTTTCAGATGTGCAAAGGTGTTTTTAATAGAGGAGAGTCTGAACATTTCCTTTGTAAATCTTTGACAAACATATGTGCAGATCTTCAGAGTCAGGCATTCTTTGAAATAATTAAGAACTAGATTTAGCAATTAAGGGGCCAAATTTTGTTATGCAATAACCTGACAGTTGTCAACAGCACTGTCGATCACCAAGCATCAGCCCTGAGAAGGTCAGGTGGTGTTTTCTCAGGGTTCCTGCTGCACAGAATAATAAAAAGAGAGCTCTGCAGGGCAGAACTGTTGGAGCAAAGTAGCCTTTGATTATATGCCTCTATCCCAATTTGGCTCCGTACTGTCTTTTTCAGGCCTGCCACTCCTTGCTGACACATGAGCAGGTCACCTCCGCTTCCGTGCTTTCGCTCTCTTTTTCCCAGGCAGGCCACCCACCAGGTCTTTTTGGACAAGTGGTTTTCAGAAAGCTTAAGAAAGGCTCCTCTGCAAACCAGAACTATTCTTCAGGCCAGATAGAAATCTACTAAAACTGCTGGAAATTTTTAACTACTTTTAAGGGCCATCCATGCAAGTACTACACACATTCATATCCTTTTGTGGAACAATGCATATGGCTGCTTGTGAGTCAGAATGAATTTTCTTGGCAACCAGCAACAATCGGGAGGTGAATTTGCCAAACCCTGAGTTATTCAGTGTCCTTCCGTCTCTGGGGCATTTTAACCTCTGCAGCCATCAGGCTCTTGAATGAAGTATTTGTGTCAGGCAGCATTCTTATTAGACAGGAAGATGGCCTTTCCTCCTGCCAGTTTGTAGTGCATTTTCCACTCCGTTCTCTGGCACCACTCACAGAAATAATTGGTAAAGTGGCCTTACCTTGCCTGCATAGATTTCTATTGTCTATGGCATGAGTACAGCTGGGGAAAAGGCACCAAAGAGCAGCTACGTCTTTGGAAACTCTTCCAACTTTTGAAACATCTTTGCCTTCAGTTTGCTTCCTGTCAGGTTTTTGTATGAGTTCCATAGGAAACAGTAGGAGTTGATCTCACCTTATAATGTGACTGATAATAGGACTCTTAGCAGCTGCAGCTGTATACTTGGCCTGGGAATGAATAGCATGGTGAGTGTGTAGTTTTAGGAGGAAATGGTTCCATGTTTCCTTTCACACTGCTTTCCAACAGGATGATCTTACTTTCCTTCATTGTGTTTATTGCTGATTAAAGGCTTCCTTTATAGGATGTCTTATCTCCTTCCTCCCTTAAGTAGTGTTTAACCTTCACAGAGCTAGTTTGTTGCGGATGGGAAGAGACAGATATATTGCAAGTACATTCTTCTGTTTGGGACTTCATGAATATAGAGTAGCAGTATATCATAATATGCTGAAAACCTGGTAATGTGCCAACTGTATTTGGAACTCTCAATCTGTATGGAAGCCAACCAGAAGACCAGGTCTACTCCCACCTTCTACTCTGCTGAGAAGAATGGTGGTGGTGCAGTAATTTAATCCAAATCTATTCTTGAAAACTGTTAATGGAATTGTAAGGAAATGGGTCTCAGACACATCAACACTTTGTGCTTTAGTGTGTCTGAAACTGAAATTTGAGCTTCAGTGTTATCGGAGAAGGATAACTCTAATGAGAAAAGCAATGAATGATTCCTTTTCCTCTGCAGAGACAGAAATTCTGGCTGCAGGCTAACACCTTTGTACACAGCCGTCATTGTAAAGGTGAGCGTGTTTGACAATGCTGACTCACATGCTATGTGATATTGCATTCCAGTTTCGTTACTGACAGTGGCTTGAGTAAGTGACTCTGGAGAACCACAGTCTCTGTGCTCAACTGATCAGCTACTTAGAACTTTATTTACTTAATTACTTTATCCTTACACCCATTCTCAGGCCTTCTGTTTGTGGTGAGGGTTAGCATGTTCCTATAGAACTAAAGAAGGGTCATGGGCTGCTCAAAAAACAGTTGCATTCAGAAGCCACTGTAGTGTGATTAAGTAATTTTTCATACCATATCAGTCTTTGAGAAGGAATGCCTACCTGTTTGACCAACCATTTGTGGATCATACTCTTAAAATAAGTGAGTCATTGAAATACTTTGAGTAATGAATTGTGAGGTATTTCTCAGTTGTTTTTTTCTTTTCCTAAGGCAGAAAGTGCCTTAGGACATAGGTATGCAAAGAACATATTCACTGTGTTCAGCCTTTTTACATTTATGGCACTTTGTTGCGGGATATCTACACTGGAGAAGGTCAGTAAGCAGAAAGGTACAGTTAGTTTAGCAGAATGCTGAACCCATTTAATGAAGCTGCTGCAGCTTCAAGTGTAAATGGATTCAGTCACTTGAAATCTGGTTTATATAAAGTTAGCTTATACCTCTAAGTGACAATTTAACTATAGTTAGACAAAACATGGGGACACAGATCCTATTCACAAACAGAGCGTACATCAAAGATTACTGTCCTCATCTTCCTGCTTGAATCTATTCCTTGGTTACTTGATGCCTGCTAATTGGAAAAGCCGGGCAACTACACACTCTAAGTAGCACTGAAGGAAGGACCTGGTAAACAAAAAGCTACGAGACAAGTGTTCTTAGTCCTTTTCCAATTAATTAAGCAATGCTGTGCTTTCTGTTGTGCCTGTTTTCCTGCTCTCTCATGTGTCAGTGTGGGGTTTTCCTTTTCTTCCAGCTAAGACAAGAATGAGGGAATGCTGAGGACCTAATAAAAAAATTGCTTTTGATCAGTGGGGAAATTCACAGATACCTAGTTATAAATGATGCATGTACTCAAGTTGGCTGGATAACAAGAGGTTATCCAGATTTGTTACAGAATCTGTTATGACAGTTATATATTTCATGTGCTTTTAGGACTGTCATGATAGGTGAAGGTATTTGATCTACTTAGTGTGGCATCCTATGTTTTGACCTGGCTGGTAACTGAGAGTTAGGTGATCAGAACAGTTTCTAATCTTTTCTCTGTCTCTGAAAACACATAAGCTTCTTTTTACTGTAGAAGCCAGTTTTATGCCTTGGACAGATTCTTGATTCATGACTTGTAAAGTAAGTTTTAGTATCAGCTCTGGCACTGACTCGTGCGTTGGCCGTAAGCACTTTAATTATTGTTGGATTGTTTTAAATATCCAGCCCACTAATTTAAGGTTTGTCTGTTGTTATGATTCTTGCGATGCTTTGTAGAGACATTACTTATTTTCAGGGCCAACTGAACCTGTACAAATCTATTCAAATAAATTCCCTGAATCGACATCTTAAAACACGATCTTTTGATGTAGGTACCTGCAGATTCTGTTAATAGTCAGAAATGTTAGCCGTCTGGCTGGCTGAACAAACATCAGTCTGTTGAGTTGGCGATCTCTTCCCCAGTGAAACTCTGTTCATGTGCCACATTATCTGCAGCTTCTCGTCTGTGAGAGGAGCACAAAGGCCAAGCGTACAGCTGAAGGCTGGGAGGAGGCTTCCTTCCTTCCTCTGCGCATAGCTGGTGAGTCTGCTAACACTGGGTGCAGCCTTTACTCAGGTGAAAAGCTAAAAAATAAGAGACAAGGAGGACCCACCAGAAGGCTGCGCTGCCGTTCAGTGCGACCTGGACAGGCTGGAGAGCTGGGCAGAGAGGAACACAATGAAATTCCACAGAGGCCAGTGTAGGGTCCTGCCCCTGGGGAGGGACAGCCCCTGGCACCAGCACAGGCTGGGGCTGGCCTGCTGGGGGGCAGCTCTGCGGGGACGGGACTGGGGGTTCTGAGGGGCAGCAAGTTGCCCGTGAGCCAGCAGTGGCCCTGTGGCCAAGGAGGCCAGTGGGACCCTGGGGGGCATGAGGAAGAACATGGCCAGCAGGTGGAGGGAGGTGATCCTCCCCCTCTGCTCTGCCCTGCTGAGGCCGCCCCTGGAGTGCTGGGTCCATACTGGGCTCCCCAGTTCAGGAGAGACAGGGAGCTACTGGAAAGGGCCCAGCGCAGGCTGTGAAGATGATGAGGGACCGGAGCATCTCCCTGAGGAGGAAAGGCTGAGGGCGCTGGGGCTTTTAGCCTGGAGAAGAGAAGACTGAGGGGGGATCCTATCGATGCCTACAAATATTCCAGGAGCTGGTGTCAGGAGGACGGGGCCAGACCCTTCCCGGTGGTGCCCAGGGACAGGACAAGGGGCAGCGGGTACCGACTGCAACACGGGAAGTTCCACCTGAACATGAGGAAGAACTTCCCGACTCTGGGGGTGACGGAGCGCTGGCCCAGGCTGCCTGGAGAGGCTGCGGGGTCTCCTTCTCTGGAGACATCCAAACCCACCTGGACGTGACTGTGCAGCCTGCTGGAGGAGAGCTGCTTCAGCGGGGCCTGGGCGACATGATCTCCAGAGGTGCCCTCCCACCCTGAGCATTCTTGTGATGCTGTGATCCAAGGAAACAAAAAGCAATAAACAAGCGTATGTGTAGGTGAGTTTGTAGGGAGCTGGGCATCAAATGAGTGGAGGGCATACCACTGTTTGAAGAGATTCAAATAATTATTTAGGTCACAAAGATGCCTGAGTAGAAAAGATGTATGTCTCCATTGGTGTTGTTGTGGCAGAAGCTATTTATGCAAGAAATGTCACTTAGGGGAACCTCTTGAACAGAATGTACAGACAGTGTCCAGTAGTCTTGAGTATGTTTGGGCTCAAAATTGAAAGAAGTTCTCTGACAATCAAATCTATTGGTCTGGAGTGCTTTCCCAAAATATGAAATGAGGCAAAAAGCCTATTGCTGTTTCACAGAGAAAATAATTTTTTTAAGAAACAGGATTTTATGAAGTGGCTTCCTTTAATAACCTGGGACAAACCCCAAGGCTCAGCATGTCCTCTTAATCTGATATTCTTAATATTTGTTCTCAAGCAAAATAAGGCATTACTTTTCTAAGAATCCTTATACTGAGGTTCTTGTATGTTTACTTTTGAGCATCTGTGTTTGGATAATTTAATCTTTGTTTTCATCTCTGTCACTGGACTTCTTCAAGGAAACCAAAATATTTCAAAGTCAGAAAACCCGTGCCATTAGGCTGAAGACATAATGGAAATACCCCATACAGCGTAATCCATTTTTAATCAGTCACATCATTGAACTATGACTAGTTAGAGAAGACACTGGAAATAAGTTTGGCCTCAGGAACACCAAAATGTGTTATAAAAGTATAAATGAAGAAAACTAGTAAATCAGAGTAAAACTAGTAATATGGAAAATCTCAACAATCAATCATTATGCAATGGTTGAGATGATTTCAGTGTGTTACAGGTACACGTGGGCCTGAAATAACTCCTTTTTTGCTTTGGGTTACACCATTAATATCATAAAGGTTTGAATCTTGACTAATGTATTTGCCCTAAAAGAAGAGTAGCTTTTTTTTTAAAATTAAACTACATCCAAAGCAAAGGTCATTCTAGATTCCATCATTCTTCCTTTATGTTAATATGGTAATTAATGACTGGTTTTTAAGACAAAGCAACTATTCAAAAGCTTTCTTTTTTTATTCAGATCACTTAAGGTGTAGGCACAGCACAAAACTATCCTACTCTTTGCCTTTACCTTTCTTTCAAAGTTGTTGTCTTTGCCCTATCCTGTCCTTAGTCTGCCCTGTGACAACCAGTGAGGTTATCTGCTGGTTGCACTGGGCAGTTTTCTTATAGCTCTTTAATGCCGCAGCTATTGAACAGCTGTGGGAACACTGATTACAGAGCAAAGCCCTGTTATGCTAATAACTGTACAAACACAAGACAAGCAGAGAACCCAATGCCTTCCATCAAAAAGCACAAGCTAAGTGAAGTAACATTTCTAAGTGTCTGTGTCTAAATGGTTATCTGGTAGTAGATTCTTTTTGACCCTTACCTCTGTGTAGTATAGTGCTGTTGTGTTAATGACTGATGAGTGGCTGGGGCCGGGGGGAGGCAGCCCTCCTCTTGGGTCATGATGGTCAGAGAGGATCCCCTTGCTTTGTGAACTCCTTCTCAGAGAGGAGTTGAGGTGCGGCTAGATCCAGTTCTAGTTTCAGACTCGGTCAACGGATTGAAGTCTAAAGGGTTATATGTACAGCCACTCATCAGAGTCAGTGGTTGCCTGTCAGAGCCCAGTTAAGGACTTTCACTGAAACAGGTTTGAAAAGTTGAAAAAATAAATTATTTATTAAGGCAACAGATATAACAAGATCAGAATTGACATTGATAAATACACTTATCGCAAAGATCAAGCACAAGTTAAGAGTACAGCACTTGTGTTAGTAATGCTGTCCTAGGTAACATCCAATGTGGTCGGAGGCACATATCTTACCCACAACTAGGGAGGAGAGAGGTCCAGGCCCATCGACCCATCCATAAATAAAGCTCTTGTCCTTTCAAAAAAAAAAAAAGTAAATGCCAGATTTTATACTCATGGCAAGGTGGAACTAAGTAAATTACTGTGTGTCAAGTGGTCCTTGACAAGCTGTCAATTTGGGAAGGTCACTTGGGCCTGATGGTTCAGTGTGGAGCAGGGAGGATTTGTACAGATACAGATGTACAGTTGGAGATGTGCAGGGATCTTCCTGGTCTCCACTGAAGCCACACCAGCTCACCCTGAACATCACTTGGTTGGGCTGCTTGTTAGACTGCACCTGTGATCTGTTCTGTGAGATAGGGACACTGCTCAGGTCAAACGCCCGGCTCCACTTTGAGCTGAATGCAGCCATGCATTGTTAGGTCGGGATGGTGGGGTTGGAGCACACCACCACAACTGACAACCAGTATCGCCTTACTGAGGCAGTGAAGAGGATTTTCCGCCTGTCTTTTCTTCTTTAGATAGTATATAATGCGTTGCCTACAACAGTGAGTTACAACTTTGCTTTCTCTCCTGGGTTTCTTAACTGGGGTCGGATGCTACAACGTGAATGTTGGTTGGTGTTTCTTAGCATTGCTGCTGTGGCCCAGGTGCCGGGGTGCTGTATTTGTTACCCCAAGCCCTGCTAGAGTACTGGGCAAGGCAGCCTTGTTTCAGACTGTCTCGGTGAGTCAGGGGTTGTACGCGTGACACCTCTACAGACCTCTGCAGTACACCAGCTAGCTGTGCGGCGAGGAGCCGGTGGTGTGTACTGGTGCTGAAGGCACTCAGCAGTCTCCATTTTAGTTTACAGAAAGTCTTTCTGTGTATTTCCCAGTGTAGTTTGTTCATTTGTGAGGGTCAGACGGGCAGCTGCCTGGTAAAAGCAGTTTCTGGGAAAACTTTCCATCTAAACACAAACTTTTGGACTGATTCACAGTAAAGTTTGTTAGGTCATCATAGGCATAGACGTATGAAGGGGCTTCTGTTCACCCAGAGCAGTCAAATATATTTGCTTGTCCAGGATAAAAAAAATAATCAGAAAATCTTTTTCTTGCGTCTCTGATGCCTCTGTGAGAAGGAATAGGGCTGCTCCCAAGCCTGAGGTGCCAGGGAGCAGCAGGAGCAGGCACTTCCCCAGGGAGGTGAGCTGGCAGGCAGGGCTGTGCCCGTTCGAACTGCATGGCAAGCAGCAGGCTGGCGGGCGAGCCCGTGGTGGCACACCTGAGGTCAGGGCAGCGAGGTACCAGGCCAGGGACATGCCTACCCTCAGCACAGCCCTGGCAAGGACCGAGGCAGAGGGTCTCATCTTCAGCATCGCTCCCGAGCAAAAGTAGGGCAGGCCCTGGCTTACCAGCCTGAACCCAGATTACCGGGAGCGCAGGCAGCTCGGCCCTGGGGCAGGGGAGGTGCGTGGGGCCCGGCAGGTAGAACTGGCACAGCCCTGTGTTGCACTGGCACCCAGGGCTGGGTGGTGAAGGTGGCCGCACAGACTTGTCTCTGTTTCTTCAGACCTGTGTCAAGTTGTTTATGCAAAGAAATCTAAAGTGCCTGTTTATTCACAATGTTCATGTCAGTAAGGCAATGGCTTTGGCTACAATTTCAGCAAGGTGTGTAACTGCAAGTGTTTGGGGTTTTTTGGTGCCACCTATTTGTCAAATTAAAACAGTTAAAAAGCCAAAATCTTTAGAAATGGTGAAATTAATGATTTTCCTATTCCTGATGTGTGAGGAGAACAGCAATTAATCTTATCTAATATTTAATTAGTATTATTCGGCCAAATTACAAGGAGACATATTATTATTTACATAATCCAGAGGAAATCAGGTCTCAGTGAGGTCAAAGAAGAGGTGAACCAGAATGTATGAAGTCAGTTTTCCAAGAATTTATATTTGGCACATGAAAGCAGACCAATTTATTTATTTCCTCAGAAATAATGAGCATTCACAGATTGCTTTGAAATTACTGGGAACTCAAGCGTTCCTGAAAATCGGTCTGTATTTGTGACCCACTTGGGCTTCTAAATAGACATGTAATTTCTGATGCAGCAGTTTGAGCTAAGCAACCTGCTTACAGAGAAGTCACACCTAGCTCTTGTGGAGGAACAGAAACTGGTATCCGTGACTGAAAATCATGTTTACATCCAGATCTATTGTAAAACATCTGGTCATCTGGGAGTAACAGAATGAGAGCAGTAGCTTTGCTCCATTGTTCTATTTGAATCTGCCAGTTTCTACTGGTTGCCTTGCTCATGTGTTTTTCTGATTTTAGTGCTAGGTTTGCTCCCAGCTGCAAAAAGAAGCTGGCTGTGGGGTCTGTGCGGTACAGCTTCGCTGAGGCAAGGCTTCCTAACCTTCTGACATGTCATTCTCATTTGGCTCATCTCTTGCTAGTGAGGAACGCACTCCACACTTGGGGCTGAGACTTTACAGTAGCCCCAGGAAGAAGCCTACGCACTTGGATTCCAAGGGCCTGGATGAAGCATGTTGCACCATTTCCCATCACTCAAAAGCACCCAGCTGTAATCAGCACCCCCACTCCACCTCCAACGCACTTCTAGGTGAGTCAAAATCCCAGAATACCAATTGCCTAGCGGAAGGAAGCAATGAATTTCCTTCATACATCACCAGCTGGGGCTGGGGTCTGAAACCTTTTGGGAACAGCTTCCAGATGGACATTAGCCTGGAACTGGAGTGTTCCCAAAGATTTGGGGAAGCCCTCTGAGCCCTCAACCAAGGTGCATTGCTGGCTACCCATTTCTAACGCAAGTACTAAGCCGGTAATTGCCACGGCAGTTCTCAGTTGGACCAATTAACTTTTGCCAAATCTGGTGTTAGTTGTTGCTTTTACTCACAACAAGGCTTAATGTGGTAGTTCTGTTGCTCTATGGCTATAGCTAGCTGCTTTTGCTGTAGGACGTTATAAGAAAGGACATAGGCCTCTGTTGATACAGCTCCAAGACAGTTAATCAGGCTTACTTCTTTGACTGGGTAGGGCATGCCTAAGATCCTTTCCTTTCCTGCTCCCCAGGGTACTGGCAAAATTCTGCAGAGAAGCCTGCACAGCACAGTGTGAACCAGACCTGCTGCAGAACACTGCTTATTAGTGCAGCTCACCCATCTCTTCCAACTATCACAGTTGTCCTCACATTTTGAAAAGCAATTAAAATCAACAGCACGTAACATATTACAGCTGTAGTAAACATTTCCCTTGGCCATGGCAAACAGCCCTGGGAGCTCCAAACTGCAAACAACAGCCCCTCCTCCTGTTTGCAATGGGGATGCACATTCAGGTTCAACACAGAAAAAGTGATTTTCTCCCAAATTTTTGTTTGTCCTTTGCAAGCCAACTGGGGAGCCACAGCCTCCAGAGTAGCAAATTTAGAAAGCTTAAGTCCCCTGAGCAAATCGGGGCTTATTATTCTGGAGTTTATGAAAAGCATAAACTCTAGTAGAAACAAGTATTAATCATGGATTGCTGAGAGGGATGCACACCCTGCATAGTATTCATTTCTCGCTGGCTACAGGTTTGTCTGGTTAATCCCACACACTGATATTCATTAGCTAAATGAATACACCCACAGCAAGAACAGAATGAATTTGCAGGGTTGTTAGTTGGCATAACTTCAGTGACTATTAACAAGTCTTCATTCTTTATATATCAGTTGTCAGTGATAGCATTGTACGTGATTTATATGGGACAGAAGTGCTAGCATCATCTTGCAAATGAAGATATAGAAGCAAGAAGTGTAGGGCTTGTCTGAGGCCACCGTGGAGCCAACACCTGAAAATCTGACAGCTTCAGGCCCATGTTTACCAATGTAAATTATCAGATGGTGTTGATCTTGTCTTACTGGTCACAACTCGCAAGGGGCCTTAGTTCACAAACAGATCCTTTATTTGAAAATAACTTTTCAAGAACGATGAGCTCTCACAGCTTGTGTGACATTTAAACTGGGTGTTGCCACAGAAATGTGCTGTGTCTTATGTTGTATTATCCCTTTGCTCTTTAATCAGTTCCTCCTCGTTGTTGAGTTTGCAATGAAGCGTCTTGCAGGAGATTCCCAGTTCTGCTTGGATTTGTTGATTACTTGCCAGGGCATTGCAGGAATTAGACTGTGAAGAGGGTGATTTGTTCAAGGAAGGCGAGCACCACACCCAGACGTTCCCTCATATTCCTTAGAGCCATACCAAGCCTTGCGGTGTGGGTAGGTGCTGAGTTCTCATCATCTGCACTAAAGCCTGTGCTTGGGGCTGAACTGTGGCAGAGCTTGGAATTCGGATTTGCAGGAATCTTGACCTGCTGTCAGGATAGCAGAAAATCTAGACCAATGGAATTTGTACAGCCTGCGTAAACCCATTGATCTTATTTTAAATATTTCTGTCAGTGTAAATTTTTAACCAAGTTGGAATAGGTTCTGTCCGTAAAATTGTTGAGTAAAATTTCATAGACTGAGAAGGATGCCAAGTACAGCTCAAAGTCTCTGCCCTGTAAGATTTTTAGTACCTTACCCATAAAAATAACTCCTGTTGTGGCTTGGGCTACACCTGAGCAGCAGGCAGCAAACAGCCTGCAAGCCAGGCCAGGTGCCATGCCAACTAGTCTGGGTGATGGGCAGGGGTCCCTGCCCACCCGGGGCCTGGGCTTCCCCCAGCCAGACACGGACCACGCTGAGCTGCCCCCCAGGGCCCCTGCTCCCCATGCTGTCCTGCAGCCTGGTGTCAAGTGGGGTTCACACTTGCATCTTGGTGTTTCTACAAGTCTTTCAGGTGCTTTTGTCACTTCCAGGTGTTTTCCATCACTCTTCCAGGTATTTGGAAGGTACTTGCTATTGGGCCTCTTAGATTGTTTTAGTTTTTATCATGCCCGGCTCACATATGCCAGGCATCCCTCTGGATCACTGTTCAAACCGTGCTGCTTGTGCTATTACTGAACAGTGGATTTATGGAAGCACCAAGGCCTGTTTACAGCCAAGTGTCTTATGGGACCAGAATTTAATATTTTAAGTCTGTTCAGAAATGGCAAAGGGAATTGCATTACTGCAGATATGTGTTCTGCAGAGAGGAAGGTTGGGAAAGGTTTTAAAGCTCTTTCAGGCTTCAGAGGAAAATAGTCTATCAATAAATATAAACCAAGTGAGAAGATTGTGCAAAAAAATTGCCCAGGTGGCAGCCACTTCAATGTCTGAGGATGGGTTCCCTTGGTTCGCTCAAGGGCTTTGTACCTCTGCAGGGGTTGTGATCAATTTGGGCAGGCCCAGCTGACGGCCAGAGGGAGCATTCAGAGCCCTGCTTGGGATCATGAGATCTCACCCAAGTCCTTCAGGAAGGTCTGGGGCTCAGTTCTGCCTGGTCCGTGCCACTCACACCACCACAAGGCTCAGGCTATGGGGTGGGAATGGTGGTGAGTGCAGCTTACCAGCTGGTGAAGGTCTGGGCGGACCACTTGGGGGGCAGTGTGTTTCCATAGGCAAGGCTGGCCCCGATGTACTTCTGGGGAGCCCAGGGTGGCAGCAGGGATGTGAGGAATTCTGTAAGACCACGTCACCCTGTTGTTGTAAGACCTATTAGACTGATACTCACTCAGAAAGCTACCTGGTTTGGTGAAGCCCAGGGGAAAGTACCAGGGCTAGCTTCTTAATGGAAAGTATATGTTTATGGCATTTATCACAGTTGTTTCCTCTTCTTTCTTCCTCTGAATACCCTTGTTATTTCATATGTAAATTTCACATCACTTTCATTTGTTTCCTTTCTAATCTGAACAGTCCCCCTTTACTTAATCTTCTCTGTTAGAGTGGCATTCCACATATCTGGCTATCTTTGTTGCCCTTCATATTTGTGAATAGTAATGATCGGCTCGGAGTCCATCACTTATACATGAAGCTGGGATTTTTTTCCCCGTGAACATTACTTGACATTTATCTGCAATAAATGTTAGTGCAGGCAAATGAGAAGTGGCGGCAAAAAGCAAGAGTGGAAAAGTGTGGGATGTTGCCTTCTGGGGGCAGTGTGCGCTCGTCTAATTACAGTAACCATGCTCAGCTTTATTTCTCAAGTGCAAACTGGGTGCTGCTTGTTTCAAGAATTCTTCTTATGCTGGACCTACCTCCCCATCGGATCTAGTCTGGCTCTTTACACCTCCTGTACTCGGTGACAGTGGGGCCATTACTTGAGTAATTACGTAAATGCTTCCGCCGCCCCCCACCTACAGTTCCTGGAGTTTTGACTGTTTTTACTTTAGGTATGTTTAGAGCATTTTTTCTTTTTTTCCCCCTCCTCAATACATAGGCATGTTGACTTTTCCCTTACGACCCTCATCCAGTAGAGGCCTATTTGGAGGGACCCTATAGAGATACCCTTCGTGGAGGCTGGGCTTCCAGTAAAGGTTGTCTAGGTAAACTACTAAAACCAGTGGCTAGAAGTTCTCCTGCTTGTAGTGTGACACATGACAGAGGAAAGTGGCACCTTCAGTCTGTAAAATCTTAATTCACAGTAGACTTAGGCTGGGTGCTGAAAGATACACTTTTAGGTTACAGTGTATATATAAACACAGTATAGCATTGTTATTTTCTGAAAAATACAATAAATTAATAAAAAATAGGCTGGTTGGTTTGTTGTAGTACATCCTCACGCTTAGAAATGTTTTGCAGCAGGAGCTTTCTGAGGTGGACCCAAAAGGAATGAGTACCTCATAGCTAGCCCAGCCTGATGTTAAATCTGCAGTAATTTTCAGGAAAAAAAATATTAAGTGAATTATGATGGGATCATGGGGTATGCTTCCACATTTTCTCTTGTGTTTCCCCCCCCTCGTTTTTATATGTAGTATTAAAAGACTGGTTTAAATAGATTCTTAGAAATTAATTTGAAAATAGGTGCTTGGCTATCTTGTATAAATCATCTATTTTCCTCAAATATATTCATGGATATCTGTCAATTTTCCTTTAAACAGTTCAAAAATACTGAGTGATAGAGATAATTTCATGAGTGCCAAAAATCTCTTTAAACCTACTAAATTGAATCATAACAATGGTATCTGATTTCTCCATTGAGGTAAACAACACAAAAAAGGGAGAGAGAAACAATTTCTGAGTCCTTTCTCTAAACAGTTTTCTACCTTGGTTAGGAGTTCTGCATATGTAATGATGTCCAGGCACAACTTATTATTGCAATTGCTTATTGTCTCATGTTATTGTTGTATATCACTATTTAAATACTTGCTGACCTGTGCAAATAAGTAGCTGATCTCCAAAGAGCTCTGTTTGGCTCCGAGAAGGCACAGTAACCGTTCAGTAGAGGAAATGATTTATGATGAGAAGGCAGGGTCACCTGCGTTAAGATTCTATTGTAAGATTAGGCTTTAACAAGGGAACGCTGGCAAGTGAGCACAAAGGGGGTTTTACAAGTACGCAGGACAACAGAAGCAGAAGTTGTAATGTCTGGAGCAGGACACAGGCACACACCTGAAGCTGACTGACAGGAATATAGTTTTGCAATGTGGGTAATTTATAACCCCTTCAACTGGGAGTGTTTTCTTAGCTAATTAAACCACAGGATTAAATACTCTAAAATGATTGTTGTGGATGTGGTTTTCATCCTCGGGCAGTCTAGACATCTTGGCAGCTAGGGTCTTCACACCTGGGAGAGTTCAGTTACCCAGCTTCACTGGGGTTGCAGGTAAGTTACCTTTGCAGTGAGCATTGCCCGCTGTTCGCTGTTGGACTTGGCAGCAGCTCTGCAGGGCGAGGGCAGCTGCTGCCACTAGCTGTCTCTCCACCGGCTTTCTTGAGGATGTCTGAGCATCTCGTTTACCTGATTGGTGATCAAAACTCTTACAGTGCAGCACACAGCACAGCTAAGGCTCTCCTCCTTTCTGCTAACTTTTTTTGACTGTTAAGGAAGAAACTTGAAGCCACTTGGTTTGGACCATCTTTCATGGTTTTGTGTACTGTGAGAAAGGGAAATATATGGGAGAAATATATGGGAGCTCCAGAAGTTTTGTGTGTGCCTGTAAAACTTGTGAGTTTCAATCTGTAATGGTATTTGTAGTGACATGCAGTACAAGTAATCTTTTAACTCCTCTGTTGCCCCTTGCTGAAGGGAAGTGTGAGCTAGGAATAGGATTTTCAGGTCCTCAACTGGCATCATGTGTTTGTCAAATGAATTACCCTGGTGCCTGGCTGACACCATCCCAGCCCTGAACTTGGGTGCCATCCAGTGGAGCCAGGGACGGTGCAGACTGTATTTTCACCTCCCTCCGTGCCTGCCTCAGAGCAGACAGATGCCAAAGCTGGGGCAGATGTTAGTTCTGTGAATTTTATTTACAGCCAGCAGGTGTGATTTCCACAGGGAGCTTGCTCTTCCCTTGAGAATGACAGCCCAGTGCTACAGCTGTGTGGGATCAGAGTGCACGTCCTCTTCCAAATGCACTCAGGGATAAAAGCTAAATGAAGTTTGGCCCATAATTGTATTGACAGCATTTATTTTATCATGTAAACGTAAAATGATTTGTCTCTCTTTCTCTGACACGGCAAAGAAGGATAGGCTAGTGGGTGTAAGGAGCTCACTTTTAAGTCAGTTCTTCCATGTTCTCTCTGGGTCCTTGGCCTTTACACATTCTGACTTTATTTTGTCTCAGAATGTATATGTAAAAACACCTTTCATCTTTCCTTGCACAGTTTATGATATCTCTCTACTTTTGTTTCCGTTTATGGGACTGTAGTACAGACATACATACAGGCTATGAACCATCTGGTTGCACGTACACATGCATACCTCAGCATGAGACACCTTACCCAGACCTTCGTGACCAGAAACATGGTTCTGCCTCATGCATTTTCATGCACTTCTGTGACTTGCAAGTATTCAAGAAGCAATCAGCTGCAAGCTGGTATCTAGCTGCTGTAATGTATTTTTTGGTAGTACTTTTCAAATGTAACATAAGGTCATTAAACAAGAAAATAATACCCTCCTTTGCAGTATAGAAATTCCTTTAGGTACTTTGAGGGCTTCTGAATGTGCAAATATTTGTGTTTCCGTGCCGTCAGGTGTATTTGCCTCCTGCCCTTCAAAGGCAGGAAGTCTGTGTCACTGCAGACTCACAGTGGTGGATTCTTAATGGGGATCCCAAACCAACCTGACAGATCTTGGGTGTAATTTTTTAAACCTGTCAAGAACCATCTTTTTTTCTTTTGCATTTTATTTTTATCAACAAGATACAAGTAACCAAGCCCTCAGAAGGAGGCATAGAAAGCAGTAACATTCACAGCTGCTCCACGGAAAAGTGTCACAGGAGCATAGCAAAGGTTTAGTGAGCTTTTAATTGTGAATGGCACTCCATACTGAAGGCACAGTTTTGGGGAGAAATCTGGTGAACGCTGCACATTTAATTCAGAGTGGCACCACTGCATTACCTTCACCCAGAATCAAGATCAACAGGAACATGTCTGTATCTGTTAATGTTGGACAAGTGACCTGAGTTCTGCTTTTCTGTGGTGGCTGCACTCCCATGAGGTCATGAGAGAGTCACTGTCCCACTCTTTGCCTCATTTCTCTCATTATAAAACATTATTTACTTCACTTATTCCCACAGGTTTTGTGGCTGTTAATGGGGAGTGTAAATCACTGTTTTACTCTTGCTCTGGCTGGGAAACCAGGCCCATCTTTCTCAGTGTGTGTTCTCAGTTCATCACTTGCAGGCAGAACTGAATGCTGGAGAAAGTGGAGAGTCCAGCTACTGGGTGGAGGCTTCGCTGTGGTTCCCAAATACCCTCTTGCTGTGCTCGTTGGCTCAGGCTGTGTTTGTAAACACTCACAGGCTCTCTCCTTTGGATTGTTCCTTGGAGCCAGATTTTCTTTTGATGTTAAACAGGATGTGTGTGTTAATTAATTTATTTTACTCAGGGTAGGAAATTGCTGCCAATGTTCTTTGAAGAGTCCTGTGAGCCATCTCTCCCCTCGCATAAACATTCAGGCAATTTTGGTTAAAGTGTTTGGTTTTTTTAACTATGCAGAAATGTTAATCTGGCTGTTTTACAGCAGAGAGGTTTTACAAGCTCCTTTAAAAATGTCAAGGTCATGTTTAAACAGTTACTGTTTAAACTGAGGAGATGAAGCACTGGACAAAGTGGATTCAGAGATGAAAAAAATGAAAACCAGTATTTTCTACTAACAGGTGTTATTTGAGAGTTTAGTGCTAGTGAAAGTGATGGTGAAATACTTTGGAGACGGATGGCTTCTGCATCTACTCCCTTGTACCGTGGACATTGTTAGTAAAAATACACCCTTCCTGCCTTAGTCCCAAGTTGAAAGAACTTCTGCCTGGTGATGACAGGAAAGCACAGGCTCTGTAAACGTTGACTTCCTGAGGCTGCCAGGAGAGGCCAGTTCATGCCAATTACGGCAGTGACGTTTGTGATGTGGAAGTATACAACTTCATGGTTTATAATGGTCCAGGAGGCTGTGATGATTAAATGTAGTTTGTGAGGTCTCCCAGATTTGGAGTAACCTCTCAGGGGGAAAAGGATGGAGAATCCCAGTGCTGGATGATTCTGTCATTTTGTATATTATAATACTGCACTCCCATTTGGGTAAGGAGCACAGGGTGCTGCTTTTCAAAACTCAGGATTCTCATACTGCAAGTTTGACAAAAATAATCAAGCTTTATGGAATGTTGTTAAGTTATATTTAAGTTGGAAGAAAGCAAACCCTTATATTTTTTAAAATATATTTCTCTTTTTGTGATAGCATTGAAGTTCGATCTTGGTTTGATTGCTAGGGTGTTATTGATTTGAGAGCTTATGCAGTTCAAACTGGTAAGTCTATCACATGCTGCCAGACATGCACAGTATTTTACCAAACAAGACCAGACAGGTGCCTTGTTCTGAAGAAACTTCAGTCAGAGTCGGATCTTTCAAGATACTGTATGATGGCAGATTATCATGATTTGGTTTCTTTGTAATCTCAAGTGTCTACATACACTTGAGTGTAGATTTGGTGTCTAGCACTCTCACTGTAGGACAATAATCCACAGCCATTAACATTAAGACCTAACTGGGAAGGTAATGGAAAAAGTCTAGCATCTCCCCAAGGACTGTGCCATAAATTCAACCGAGATGACAAGAAGAAAGAATCCCAAGATGTCGATAGTGTGAGATACATTAAATTTATCTCTGAGTTGAATTCAAAGAAAGCTAGTAATGGCCGAATGTTAAAATTACTTGGGTGGTGAGAGTGAAACTGGAGGCTTTCCCAGTGATCTGTGCTCCGTTTTACAATGCAAAGAAACAAAATTTGTTATAACTGGCACGAAATTTGAAGTATTTTCTTTTTTTTTTTTTCTTAGCAGTAGCAATGACTGATCCACAGAAACCAAAGGGCTCATTTCTCATTCCTTTTGGTTACAGGTGACCCACAGCAATGAGGGAGTTCCTTGTTCTTCATCTTCTCAACACTATGAAAGGCAGCATTCAGCTCATGAGGACTGTCCATCTGTCATCTTTCTTGCAGTACTATCCTTCCCCTTGACAGAGACCTTATTTAAAAGCAGAGGGAGGCCCCACCCCAGGATGTGGCACTAGTTTTCAGTGTTCATTCAGTAATCGGTAGCATTTGGTATGGTATATGCATCATGCCTTACAATAGTTCGAGTTGGTGGAAGTATCTGGGATATAGGGAGAAATCTGTGTTCATCCTTTATGTAACAGTCATTGAGTCACGCAATCTTGTTTAAACAAACAGTGTGAATCTTAAAATAGCCCCTGGACATTCCACCACCATGGCCATATTCAATTGAATGTTCAGGATGTTTCCCCACTATCGTATACCACACAGTAACCCTTCAGTGACAGCACAGCCATCTAGAGACAGCATTAAGCTACACTTGGCACTGGACATGCAGGTCTGTTCACTTGCTCTGCTGAAGCAGAAAAATCTGCTTTTCTGTCATCCGGCCACTGAGGGAGGCAATAAACATGAAACATTTTGAGGCTAAGCACATCTCAGGGTGATTTTAACACACCGGTTATTGTTACTGGGTAAGTATTACAAGAACTCATGGAACATGACCTTGTTGCTGTGTAACTGATGGGAAACCCTGCTTTTCCCCTGATAAACAATTGACATTGGCCAGTTTCAAGAAGACAGGAATGAAAACTTGACATTCTTTGAATGCAATATTATTAATATCGCTATAGGTATAGAACTAGAGGGAATTGTTCTTACTGCTCAGAACACTTCTGATTTCTGTAATCTTCGCTGGTGATTTCTATAGGGTCTTAATGATACATTTCAAAGACTAGTTTAGGTATGATAGAAGCGTAAATATTTTGTGGAACTGATCAATTAAGACAGCAGCCAGTAGACGTTGCAGCTCAGCATTCAGAAATTGTTCAGCGGTGTGTCTCTAGCAAAGAAAGCTTCAAAGAGGAGGCTGGAAAGCCTACTCTTCTGGAGCGCCCTCAGTTTCTAGCCTAGAGCTCAGGCTAGTGTTGGAGGAACTTGGATTTTCATGAGATGAGAAACATAAAATCAGGCTGCTGCAGCCCCTTCTGTATGGGTCTGTGGGTGAAGTACTCAGATTTTCAAGACTGTCCATGTGTTACCTTCCACCAGGCTTTGCCTGTATCATGTGTACTTGTGCAGGAATCTAGTACAGGCTGTGAAATTGGTCAATAAACCTGATATTGATCCCTCAGCAAAGGTAGGATAAGGCTTCAGAGAAAAGACTGTGTGGAGTGAGCTTACGGCAGCTGAATGTGCTGAAAGTGTACTGAATGCTTCCCTCTCCTAGCTGGGGACCCAACCTCTGCTTCTGAAATCCAAAGTCACAAGCACTTCAAGCTGAGGAGGAGGATACCTCACGTCCAGGTGGCTTGCAAAAATCCCAGTGAAAGGCACGCATGCCCATGAGTCACTGGGGGAGCTGGAAAACCAGGCAGTCTGCCAGTGGGTACACAGGGCCCTGTCTAGGGGCACCCAGGCACTGAGACCTTGCCAGCCCTGTGTCTGAACTGCCCTGGGGGCAGTGACCCGCAGCACTGAAGAGCAGAGAGGTACAGAACAGGGCTGGCCATTTGGACATACCTACTGGCCCTGTCTCCTAACAGGAGCAACCACTCAGTCACATTAAAATAGAACAAATTTGCAATGATATCAGGTTATATGTTTTATGAGCCATGTAATTAACATGCGACACTCAGTGCCATGGGATATTATTGACTTAAATAGCTTAGTAAGTATCAAAAAGGATTAGACGTTGACATGAAACAGAATAGCATATGCACTGACACAAGCTACAATCAAAATTACAAGGGCTACCAATCCTTGTGCTTCAGGGCATATTTTGATCATCATCGTGGGGTCAGGAGGAAAGCCACTCTAATTGAGTAGTGTGCAGTATGCACGTGGGCTATAGTTATATGGCTTTCTTTTCTGGCCTGTTTTGATTCCTTCCTCTTCTCCCTTCTCTGTCTTCCTTTAATGCCCTCCTGTTCCCCCTCCCTCACATTTATTGTCTGGAATAGGTCACTACTGAAGACAAGACGCTAAACTAGATGGATGGCTGAATAGTCTGTACTAATAGGTTAATTTAATGTTTGCTTCTCTCCAGAACTCTGATGTTTATTTCAAATATGAATTTTATATTCACTCACTAAAAAGTTCCTCTCTGTCTCTCCTTCTATGCACGCTACTTTTTATCAGCCACGCCTAGAAGCCCATTTAGGCTTATCTGAGTAATGATTTTTCAGAGGTAACAAATGAACCTCAGTTTGGGAGAAGGAAGAGAACAACCAGGCACATTAAAGGAACCTGATTTTTCTGGTAGATACTCAACAACTGCTTAAAGTAAAAAAAAAAAAAAAAAAATATAATAATTGAGAGATCTTGTATTGCATAGCCAATACGAATCATCGCATATGAAGAGGAGGGTTTTTTTTCTGTGCACATGACAGCAACTCTGTGGACAATCATGATGAAATGATGCCTGATTTAGGTATCTGCACTTTTCTTTGTAGAGTCTAAAGCAAAATAATTGTTAAGAATTTTAACACTTAACCTTCACCTGTCAAAAAATTCCCCATTTTAAGATGATGCAGTATTTCACACAGTTCTGGAGGTTTCGGTGGATTATTTTGTATTTTCATTTGTTTGTATACTGAAGAAGTGCTAGGAAGCCCTACATAAAGAGTTGGGCAGGTTGCATTTTGAGTCTTGTAAATGCCTTGTGAGTGATAAGACCTACCTGGAGTTACTCGCTCTGAAGAGACAGACTAGACAGCAGAGGCACAGAGAAGAAAATTACTTGATTTTCTGTGGGACCCCGAGTTAACAGCAGCAAACCAGAGAATGTCTATTTAGAAAATATGCCCACTCATTTCGCTTGTTTCTAATTTCTTTTTTGCTTTTTGCCTTCACCCTCTCAGACTGATTTTTAACTTCAGTTCTTAACCTTCCCAGGTCCTTTATTTTTTGTTAACGCACTCTCTTCATGTTTGGCATTAGCAGTGCTGCTCCATTCAGCACGCTGATACATGCTGCCCCCTGGGCTTATTCAGCCTTGCTGGAAAGATGCCGTCACGCACCTTCTCCAGCATCCTTCCCATTTTCCACAGTGAGTTGAATTTAAGTTGTTTTCTGCGAACTCATTTTGTAGTCCTTCACTCTGCTTCCCTAAAGACCAACACTTTTGTATTATGGCCTTTCTACATAAATTCTTCAACATGCCAAAGCCAAGCTTAGGCTCCAAGGACAGATGGGCCTGATTCAGAGGCCATTAACATCAGAGGAAATGTTCATTTATGCCCATGGGCTTTGCATTAAATCCTTTGTATTTTACTTACTTTCTTTAGTGCCTCTTACTCAGCTCCAGTTATTAAAATCAGATTAATCCCTTGCAGATCCCTGACAGTTCAGTGTACTGTATAAGCCAACCTGTGCTACTTCAAAAAATAGACACCAAAACTGCTACTCTGCTAATGTGAAATCTGCAGCTGGCTAATAAGAAAAGCAACACATTAACTCCAGGTTTCAATTCTGCATAACTGAGGTCAGCATCTCACTTACTGTTCATTAGCTGAATTTCCCGTTACCAGCACACAGGCTCTCTCAAACCCATTTTTTACTGTATTTTCTGGTCCCTACAACATTATTCTGACCAGGAACCGTTCAAGATTCACCTCTGTTTGCAGTTTTACTCTCAGTACAAGTAGACTGCTGTGTCAGCCAGAACATCAATATTTCTTTCTGTTGACACAATACTCTTATCCATATTGCCACCCCTCCTCCTGCTTCATTTTGTCTACATTCCTTTAGAAAACTCTACTCCTGTAATTTAGTCTCCCACTCAGTACTTGGTTTAATCAAGTCTGTCACTCAATTTATATCCCACTTGTCGCTTAACACAAGTTTTTCAGTTAGCAATCTGTTCCCGTAGCACTTGCTATGCATAACACATGGCTAGCTTTTCTTTCCACACTTCCCTCCCTGTTCCCTTTCTGATTTCCAGACCTCCCTTTTCCCTGTAACACCTGAAGACGAGAAACTTCCTCTTCTGCCTCCCTCTTTTTATGTTCCTCATGTCTTTTTATGAGACCACTGCAACCAGGGCTTGTGAAATACGATGGGGTGCTTGGCACAAGGCACAGAACACTCTGAGTCCAGTTCAACTGCAGAATCTCACTCAGTTTAGCACATAGCTTTAGGTAAACCTCTCCCATGGCTCTATTTCTTTGTTGTGGCTTGCACCCCTTTCCATCTTCATCATCTTTCCTTGGTTTGTAGGAACACAGGACAAATGCACAGTGAGTTTCTCTCCCTCTGGCTGCTCATTCAGCACAGCAAGCTAAAATCCAGTCTTAAATGTCAGAGTCCTGTTCCAGTTGCTCCAGGTTTTTTAACATAGCGGACTGGGTTGTATCTATCTTGATAGTGCAACCACAGCACAAACTTAACAGCTCACCTTTCTTGCACAAAGAACACCTAACATCACTTTGGATGGTGGAAGTGCAGTGCCTGTGTGGCAGCAACATTGCTCACCACATCTAGGATATCCCACTGGAGTTTCGTGTTATCAGTCAATTCCCCTGGTAAGGACTGTGGGTTGTCACATCACTGTCCTCCTCATCTGCAACTCTTTGGGTGGGTCACCAAATGAGGCTGGTGGGCAATTTTAGCTCGGCAGGGGGCAGATTCACTGATTGGCACCTGTTGGATAGATCTTTTGGTGGTTCTCTGAATCATTCTGCTGGGTCAGCAGGTTTCCAGGTTTAAATGCTGGCATGGTGTAAGGCGCAGAATGCTGTTTCATAATCACCTTCTAGAAGTACTGCTTTGTTGTAATGCTACTGTTAGGTTGTCCTACTTTTGCTATCTACTTTCTGCATAGGCTGGGTGAATTTTTTGCCCACTGCATCACTTCGGTGTAGACTTTGCAGCACTGGGCTGGCTGCATTTAACCTGGAGACAGGGAGCGTGTGGAGAGACATGCTGGTGGCTGCTGCCACTGCTTTTCACCTATTTAAAATAACACGGTGCTTTGGTAGTTCAGTCACAGAGCAGGGATGCACGGTGTCTAAAGTACTTGTTCATTTTCAGATCCCTGGCTTACGGTACACTCATCCGTCAGCGCGTTCGGAACGCAGCTCGCGCTGCCAGTCGCGGCGAGGCCGGCGCAGTCCTTCCCGCTCTGGCTGGGTCAGTGACTGTCCTATATAAATCCGCGTATTAAGCAGATTTGGCCATTGTTCAGACTGGGAGAGACTCACTTAAGTAAGGTGAAAAGGCCCCGGCCGGTGCCGCAGAGCCCGCGCCGCAGGCAGCAGAGACCGAGCCGCTGCCGCCCGCCGCCGGGAGGCTGGTGGCTCCGGGTGGCTCCTGCCCTGCCCTGCCCGCCCCACGCCCGCGTCCCGCCGCCCGGCCCTTCGCACTAGGCCAGGGCTCCGCGCCCTACCGCTCTGCCCGGCGCCAGGCGGGGCCGTCCTCGGGGACCCCCACCCGCATCACGGCTCGGGCGGGAGCAGGGGGCTGGGGGTCCGCGCCCCGCTGCCCCGGGAGGGTGAACGCAGCGCCGGGCCCCGGCCTGACTGCGGGCGGCGGCGGCCGTGACCTGCCTCCGCCTCCTCCTCCGGGGAGCACGCAGGGGGCGGCGGGGGGGGCCGGTCGCCCGCCACTAGCCCCGCCGACGAGCGCCGGGGTCCGAGCGGCGCCCCCCCGCCTGCCCTGCCCTCCCGCCGCACGCAGGAAGTTCACCCGGCCGCGGCTCTGCCCGCCCCGGCCGCCGCAGCGCTCCCCGCGGCGGGCAACTAGAGGCACACCCGGCGGTGCGGCGGCCGGGGGCTCCGGCCGGACCCCGCCGCCTGCGGAGCGGAGCGGGGGCCGCAACCGCAGCCGCCCGCCCCCGGCCCTCGCTCCCGCCCTTCCTCCGCGGGCGGGGGTAACCGACTGCAGTGGCCGCTCCGGCGGCCGCGCCCCGGCTGCAGCCCCCCGGGCGGGCGGCGGCGCTGCGGGAGCCCCGGGAGCGCCCCCGGCGGCCACACCCCGCGGCGGGCCGGGGCCGGCGGAGGGAGGGGGCCGGCGCGGGGTGTCTCCGAGCCAGTTCTCGCGGTGCTGGCCAGGCTCAGCCTCCTTCCCCTCCCCGGCGAGCGGTGACTGTGCACGGCGGAGCGGGGAGCGCCGAGCCGGGCGCGGGGGGAGCCCGCGCCGCTCTACCGAGCCAGGAGGGAGCCCGCCCCGGCAGCGCGCCCGCCCGGCACGGCACGGCGCGGCACGGCTCGTCCCGGCCGCCCTGCCCCATGCCCCAGCGGCGCTGAGCCTCCCGCAGCCCGAACATGGCCACCACGGCAACGTGCACCCGCTTCACCGACGAGTACCAGCTCTACGAGGAGCTTGGCAAGTACGGAGCCCGCGCCGCGCCCCGCCGCCCGCCCCGGCCCCGGGACCCGGCGGCGCTGCCCGGAGCCTCCCGCGCCGGCCGCCCGGCTCAGCCGGGAGCCGGAGGGAGGATTAGCCGCGGCGGCTGTAATCCGGTTCTGCAACCCCCCGTCCGCCCCGGCGGCATCGCCGCTGGAGGGAAAGGTGCTCCTGCGGCCCCGGCTCGTCCCCGCCGCCGGACTGCGTGTCCCCGCGGGCTGCTTGCCGCTCCTGCCGCCCGGCAGGTCCCCTCTGCCCGCCTCGGGACGCGGCTGCCGCCGGCCCCTGCCGCGCCGCCTCCCCGCCGCACGCTCCCCCGGCCGGGACGCGGCACGGTGCCCGCCGCTCTGCGATGCTCCGCGCCCCGCTTCCTCGTCCCCTGCGAAGGGACGGGCTGCTGTTGCACCGCGCTTCTCCTGCCCTCTCTCCTTCCTTGCCGCTCCGCACTTGTCTCTGCATTGGCAGACCTGCTGCTGCACCCTAAGACCAGGGCTCTGCAGGGGCACCCCTTGGGACAGGAAAGCAGCGTGGCAGTGGCCGGGGTGGGATGGTGGGGACAGTGCTTTCCTGGGTGCTGCTGCTGCTGCTCTCCCCCTCCCTCCCTGCACCAAGCGCTGGGCTCTGCTGCATCCCTCCTCTCCAGCCCCGTGTCCCCGTCCCTCCCCACGATGCTGCAGCTGTGTGTCACCGGGCCCGGGCCCCGGTG